>NC_064924.1:523008618-524396118 GCF_023897955.1 Schistocerca gregaria
AAAAAAACATTACAAGGTTTTAGTTTACTGACAACTGAACGGAGCAAAAAGTATCTGAAATACGTGAATGAACAAGCCATTAAATGGCGCCGTAATACACTGTGACCATAGTTCTGACAGGAAGACAATGATGTGTAGTTTTGGCACTATCTTAACGGTCGCATCCACACTGTTCACAGACCTGTGCGACATTAAACAGTGTTCATAGATGCGCAGCATGGTTCCAGAGTGCTCGCGAACATCAGTAAAAGTACGAGACAAAGCTTTGAACATTGCAATTGTAGCTTTCATACACTACTGGCCATTAAAATTGCTACACCACGAACATGACGTGCTACAGACGCGAAATTTAACCGACATCAAGAAGATGCTGTGATATGCAAATGATTAGCTTTTCAGAGCATTCACACAAGGTTGGCGCCGGTGGCGACACCTACAACCGGCACACATGAGGAAAGTTTCCAACCGATTTTTCATACTCAAACAGCAGTTGACCGGTGTTGCCTGGTGAAACGTTGTTGCGATACCTCGAGTAAGGAGAAGAAATCCGTACCATCACGTTTCCAACTTTGATAAAGGTCGGACTGCAGCCGATCGCGATTGCGGTTTATCGTATCGCGACATTGCTGCTCGCGTTGGCCGAGATACAATGACTGTTAGCAGAATATGGAATCGGTGGGTTCTGGAGGGTAATACGGAACGCCGTCCTAGATCACAACGGCCTCGTAGCACTAGCAGTCGAGATGACAGGCATCTTATTCGCATGGTTGGAATGGATTGTACAGCCACGTCTCGACCCCTGAGTCGACAGATGGGGACGTTTCCAAAACAACAACCATCTGCACTAACAGTTCGACGACGTTTGCACCAGCATGGACTATCAGCTCAGAGTCCATGGCTGCGGTTTACCTTGACGCTGCATCAACGACAGGAGCGCCTGCGATGGTGTACTCAACGACGAATTTGGGTGCATGCATGGCAAAACGTCATTTTGTTCGGATGAATCCAGGTTCTGTTTACAGCATCATGATGGTTGCATCCGTGTTTGGCGACATCGCGGTGAACGCACATTTTAAGCGTGTTTTTGTCGTCGCCATACTGGCGTATCACCCGGTGTGATGGTATGGGGTTCCATTGGTTAAACGTCTCGGTCACCTCGTTCGCTTTGACGGCACTTTGAACAGTGGACGTTACATTTCAGATGTGTTACAACCCGTGGCTGTACCCTTCATTCGATGCCTGCGAAACCCTACATTTCAGCAGGATAATGCACGACCGCATGCTGCAGGTCCTGTACGGGGTTTTCTCGATACAGAAAATGTTCGACTGCTGCCCTGGCCAGCGCATTCTCCAGATCTCTCACCAATTGAAAACGTCTGGTCAATGGTGGCCGAGCAACTGGCTCGTCACAATACGCTAGGCATTACTGTCGATGAACTGTGGTATCGTGTTGAAGCTGCATGGGCAGGTGTACTACCTGTATACGCCATCCAAGCTCTGTTTGACTGAATGCTCAGGCGTATCAAGGCTGTTATTACGGCCAGAGGTGGTTGTTCTGGGTACTGATTTCTCAGGATCTATGCACGCAAATTGCGTGAAAATGTAAGCAAATGTCAGTTCTAGTATAATATATTTGTCCAATAAATTCCCGTTTATCAACTGAATTTGTTCTTGGTGTAGCAATTTTAATGGCCAGTAGTGTATACTCCAGAATTCTGAATCAAAAACTAATATTAACATCCCGTAGATGGGGTTTTACAGTGATGTAAAATTTTTTAAGTGACGTTATTGTCGCCTTTTGACTGTAAAACTGTTTATTTGTAAGACCACATTTTGAAATTGTAACCGTTTGACCATTATCAAGTGCACATAATTGCGTCTTAAAATACGTCAAAACTTAAAGATCATCAGACAAGATACGTCCCAAAAGGTCGTTTCACGGCACTGTTTCCTGATAACGACATCTTATACGTATTGCTTTGTGTAGTTATTTATGATCGTCTGAAGGGAGGAAAATGTAGCAAACGTTATAAGCTGGTGACAACAAGGCTGGAAAGTCTAAAGATGAATGTCAGGAAAAAAGGTTCGGTAGTGATCGGTAGGATATCAGTGATATTTCCTCAGTGATTTCCTCAGTGAAATTGAGGAAGTCTTACATGACGTAATGCATGGAACGAACAGTCTGCTGGGCCCTAAAAACACACGAGGAAACGAGAAGAAGCAGAATGAGATTAGTGAATCACGGACTTTGGAATATCCTGAAAAGGAGAGAATCGAAGATTTTGAGATGTCGGACAATAGAAGGATGCTTGAAGTGGCACTGATAAGAAATGAGGAGGAAAGGGATAAATGGGGAACACTGACAAGAAGAAAGGGTAAGATGATAGGACATCTGGTAAGACATCATGGGATAACTTCCACGGTAATAGGAGAGCTGCATAGTGTAAAAACCGTAGGGGAAGTCAGAGATTGGAATAAATCCAAGAAAAAATTCACGTCGTTTGGAGCAAGTGCGCAAAGCGTCACACCATTCATATGTCGCATGAACCCCCAAAAAATTGGTGGGAAGTTTGAACATTTTCATCGCATGCCGTCAGATGACTTCAAACGTTTGATCTGTCTGATTGAATCCATAAGTGACCGCAAGCGTGGGGGTGGGGGCTTGAATTCTGGAGTACTCAGATTTTATTCATCACAGAAGTCTCAAACACCACGAATTATTATCAGTTCTCTGCGGTACAATAAGTTTTTTTGTGTCACATATAAAATTTAGTTCTTGTGGCATGACACGTCTTGAAATTAACTAACTCCTTTATATAGGAGTGGTAAATTTAGAGCCTTGCCCCTACCATGGATAAATTTCTGAGAACGCCCATGACTGAAACCGTGATAAAGAAACAAGACACTAATTACAGAAATCAGGAAGGACTGAAGAGAGAATGTCAATATTACTGTTTCTTTGGATTCGTTTAAAAGTTTTATGTATCTCTTCAAAGTATGTTAGTGATTGTACCTAAACTGTATAGGTCTCTCAATGATGCACTGAAATGAGATTTCCTTTACTATCAGTACAACTTAGGAGGTAAAATTATTAACTATATCCTGTAAACAGCCGCAATACTAATAGGGAAAGTACATGATGTCGTCTTTGACCGGGTGACTGGGCTACCTGACGTAGAAAATAATAGAAGTAAAGGGGTCAGAAGTGATCGGTGGCCCAATGGTTCAAAATTGTACTGAATTGGATTGTACTCAGTAATGATTATTCTCAGTAATGTAATCTGCATCAAGTTTTTTTATTTGTTTTTGTGGCATTCGTTATATTTTGGTCCCTCAGTTCCGATTGTTCTCTGTAAAAGGTTCCACTCGGAACTCGTTTTGAGATAGAATGTAATTTAATTTACAGTGCTCCTGTCGGTTCACTAGCGTCTCGTTCTGGCTCGGTAGTGAGGAACCCCGTCCCAAACAACGCGCATGAACGGACCATCACCAGTGATGTGCCGACACATGTGGCGAAACATGGTCGTGGATGCTCACACCGTACGTGGCCTGGCAGTACGGATTTGCTAGCTAAATTCTCGTATCTTTCGCTTCAACTTGCCTTGCAACAGGACCAACAACTTTATGCGATATGAATCACTCCCCAATTCACGTATACATCAATTCCTTCTCAGATCGACAGCAGAAACAATAAAGACCACCACGAAAAGGTGCACTAAATCCATTCATTTTCTGCAGGAAAGTGGCATTTTTTTTACATAGGCTGTATTTATTTTTCCTCTTCTCCTTTCTTAATTTTAGCCTTCGAAACCGTTATCGAGTGTTGTCATACTCCTAAGAGTACCAACATATTTACAAGATTTGTTACCATCTTTATGGTATTCCAATTTGTATTGGCTCGTCGTTCTCGATAAATACATGATAATGAGAAAAAGCCAAAAACACAACGAGACGAAGAAGGGTTCTAAATAAATGGAGCCCAAGAACAAAAATGTTGTTTTCACTAAAAAAGTATTTTTATAATACTTAATATTCTTTTATTTATTGTTTCCTTTCAACGTCATTCGATATTCCCTTCAGCCTATCGTGCTGGATCAACATCTCGTCTTAAGACCTGCGAATATTGCTTCAGTATCTCGAAATTCGAATTTAATATGGGCAGTTATGAAAGTTTTACTCCAGTAGTGATTTGTCACGTTCAGATCATCTCAGCCATCTTACAATTCATAATATGATTATTGCGATCTAACCTGAATTTAGTGGTACTTATTTCGGACTACCATTAAATGTAAATTCGTTTTTCGATAAATTCCTTACTTTCATTGTTGTGCTTCGAGATGTTGCAGCTCATTGCCTCATCAAGATATCTGTGTTCTAGAGTTTCCTTCAGGTTCTCATATTCTTTTTTTGATCTGTTAAAAATAGTTAAATGAAGAAATATTCAAGTGTGTGTGAAATCTTATGGGACGTAACTGCTAAGGTCATCAGTCCTTAAGCTTACACACTACTTAACCTAAACTATCCTAAGGACAAACACACACACCCATGCCCGAGGGAGGAGTCTAACCTCCGCCGGGACCAGCCGCACAGTCCATGACTGCAGCACCCGGTTCGCCTAATCCCGCGCGGCTTAAAAGTAGAACTTCGGGTAGTATGCATGCTTTTGGACACTACGAAACACAAACAGCCTATAATACCGGGCAATTATGGAAAATTGAACATGGCCGACATCACTGTTTTAAATGTTCATGCAAAGCAGTTATGTTTATTAATGAGAACTGGATAGAATGTTGTAAGGGCAAGTTAAAAGAGGTGGTGTTGGATGAGATACATACAGAAAGAGGTGTTAATGTCAATTTCACTTCATTCCAGAGTAAATATGGGTTATACCTGAAAGTAGCTTCCCTAAATCTAGTCCAGAAAATAAAAGTAAGCCATGGATAACGATGGGAATTAAAATCTCATGTAAGAGGAAGAGGAAGAGAGAAATTTATACAAAGAACAGTGTAAGTCAAGATCCTACTTTAATTGCATGTTAAATGCAATTGCATGTGAGTTGGCATCCCTGACACCGGCTAAGAGCGCTTTTCGCTTGCTGTGTTACGAGATACATAATTTAGCTAGTTATTAATTGTTTTGCTGAGTATTCTACAGTATTTACGTGCATAAGTGTCAGATAGACTCGATAAATTGAAGGTTTCATTTTTAATTTGCGTCTGAATAGGAAAAGCGAAGTTACTGTTTAGGACAGTCTCGTGTGTACGGAAACGTTTGCTTACATTCTTAACTGACGTTAAATATGCGGAATTATCAATTACGTCAGAGTACAATACTCAATATCTACGTTTATTAGTGTCATTTAGACTCGATATATTGAAGGTAGCAGTATTTATATGTTTTATTAGGTCATTTTTCGCGTGTTCGTAAACGTTTGTTTGTTTACATTATAAATATGAGGGTTAATCAGTTTAAGTTAGTGTACAATACTCAGTATTCAGCTTTATTAGTGTCATTTAGATTCGATAAATTGAAGGTATCACTTTTTATACGTTTTATCATGAAAAGTGATACTGACAATGAATTCTAACCTCACTTGTATATGTTTCACTAGTGCAACGTTCGAGCGTTAACAGTTAAACTCACCTGAGAGCCCGCGGCCCACCGAACGTTGACTGGAGTGAGGAAGCACGCTTCTGATGTTTGAGCTAAGTACAGCTATTAACATGGTACACACGCACCGTTTATTTTACATTTTATGCGAGGCTTTTACCCTTTTGGGTGTTCTGTATTAATGTTGGACCATGCCTCTTAAGGCAGTTTATAGTTTTAATATGTTCCGAAGAAGGCGTGGCTATCCGCGGCGAAACCTAGGTCAACATCCGGTTTCTATTTGCAGTAGAGGCGGATTCTTTATAATCATTAATAATTCAAGACCTTCTCTTGCTGACAGTAAGGGTAATGTAACTGATTTTGATAAACAGAATGCCGAAATTCTAAACCTTTTTCAAAAACTCGTTTACGGTAGAGGACTGCAGCACCATTGCCCCTTTCCATTATCGGACAAACGCAAGGATGGCTGACATAGTGTTTAGTGTATCTGGGATTGTAAAACAGTTAATATCCTTAGACACCAAGAAGGCATCAGTGTGAGACGGTATCCCCGTAAGATTTTATGTTGACTAGGCTACAAATGTAGCACCATTCTTATCCATCATCTATCAGAGATCTATGGAACAACGGAAAGTTCCACGGGACTGGAACAAGACCCTGGTCATAGCATTTTATAAAAAGGGTAGAAAATCGGATGCACGTAATTACCGGCCAATTTGACTGACATCTATTTCTTGTAGAATCATGGAACATATTTTATGTTTAGACATAATGACGTTTGTAGATACTGAGAAGTTCATCTGCAGAAACCAGCACGGTTTTAGGAAACAGCTGTCATGCGAGACACAACTGGCCCTCTTTTTGCATGATATACAACAGGCTCTAGATACCGGCTCCCAGGCTCATGCCACATTCCTCGACTTTCGAAAGGCGTTCGACTCAGTCGCGCTCTGTCGCTTGCTCCAAAAAGTGCACGCTTACGGTCTATCCGACGACATATGCGGTTGGATAGTAAGTTTTCTAACAGACAAAGAGCAGTATGTCCTCCTGAATGGGAAGACTTCAACAGAAAGAAGCGTAACATCAGCTGTGCCCCAGGGCAGCGTAATAGGTCCGCTGCTTTTTAGAATTTACATATTCGATCTGGTTGACAGTATTGACAGCGGCATTAGACTGTTTACCGATGATGCTGTAGTCTACAGGAAAGTAGTATCACATGAAAGTTGTGAACAAATCAGTGAGGATTTGCAAAAATAAATTCGTGGTGTAATGACTTTCAGTTATCTCACAGTATTGGTAAGTGTGACCTACTGCGTGTAACAAAGCGAAAATCCCTATTAATGTACTAGTACAAAATAAGTACCCAGTCTTTGGAAGTGGTAACATTCGTCAAGTACCTAGGTGTGACTATTCGAAATGATCTCAAATGAAACGGTCAGATTACACAAGTAACGGGTAATGTGAACTCTAGATTGCGGTTTATTTGTAGAATCATGAAGCGATGCAGTCCTTCAACAAAGGAAATTGCTTACAATACTTTAGTTTGTCCATTCTTAGAGTATTGTTCATCTGTATGGGACCCTTCCTAGCTGGGTCTGATTCAAGAGATTGAGAAGGTCCAAACAAGAGCGGCAAGATCAGTGACTGGTACATTTAGCCATCGCGAGCGTTACAAATCTCATAGAATGTTTGGAGTGGGACACACTTGCAGATAGACGACGCTCTAAACGGAAGGGTCTGCTCACTAAATTCCGAAATCCGATCTTTGCTGAGGATGTAGAGCATTTATTATTACCACCAACTTTCAAATCGTGCAATGATAATCACCATTCAATGATAAAATGATAATGCAAAGTAAAGCTCGTACTGAGGCGTTCAGACAGTCCATTTTCCCCACTCGCGATCCGCGAGTGGAACGGGAGGGGGGGGGGGGGAATATGACTTTTGCGCGAATAGTGCCCCCCGCGACACAGCGCTTGGTGGTTATCATAGTATATATGTAGATGGAAAATGGAAATGCCGTGTGGCAAAGACCTCCCGTCGAGTAGACCGTTCGCCTGGGTGAAGTCTTTCGAGTTGATGCCACTTCTGTGACTTGCGTGTCGATGGGAATGAAATAATGATGATAAGTAAACAAAACACCTAATTCCAGAGCGGAGAATGCCTCCGACCTAGCCGGTAATAGAACCCGGGCCGTTAGATATAACATTTCGTCGCGCTGATCACTCAGGTACCAGGGGCGGACTATATGTAATATTAAAGTCATTGAAATGTCCAGAAGTATGAATATCCTGACAGAAATTAAAAATACAGGTAATATTGTTTATCAAAGAATTATTAAGTATTTCTCTGAAAATGGGCTCTCCCTAAATTTTGAGAACACATGCTGTATCCAGTTCTCTACAATAAACTCATACCTATAACTGATGAAGCGAATAAACAGGCGTTAGTAAATAGGTAGAATGCTCCAAATTTTTGGAATGTGGAAGATGCATATTACTGAGCTTCTCAAACAACTGAGTCATACTATTAAATACGATTATTTTAGGTTAGCCTTTACTGTGACTGTTATTGATGTCTAATGAAAGAACAAGTTTACTGTTATCTGCCACTATTTATATCCATAATGTGTTTCGATGCTGCAGACCTCCATCATCAAGTGGATTTATGTGTGTTGTGTGACATACATGTGTGTTGTGTTACGATTTTGGGGTAACTTGTACCACTGTCTCCACTGGTCACTGGATCCTTTCTCCGTTTTAACACATTACAACTAAAAATTTAAACATATGATGTGTTATGGCAGAGATAAGAACTTTTGACCACTGGAAACAGTGATGTAAATAGATCTGGAGGTTTAAACCTTCGAAAGGCATTATGGATATAAATAGTGACTGGTAACAGTAAACTTGTTGCATCATTCGGTAAGTTCAGCTACTTTTGCTCTTCATGTAATTGCTCGTCTTGCAAACCACCGTACCGACCTCCAGACATATGTTGCATGTTTGCAGACAATAATGTCTTATGGAATAACTTTTTGGGGTAACTCATGACTTGGAAAGAAATATTGATCGCGCAAAAACGAACAGTAAGAATAGTGCGTCGCGTTCACCCGCGGTCTTCATTCTATCATTTTTCTTCTAATAACTTCCGGGTATGCAGCTGGATCCCGTCGACATTTTGCCACGATATTTCGGCCCAGAGACGTCCGGCCATCATCAGGTGAGTACACAATTACTGAAGAGCCCAGGTGCAGTCGCGGTATTTATGCCGAATCTCGCGCATGCGAAATGTACTGGCATCCTACAGCGCATGCGTCACGTGTTGACATGCGCGGCATAGCCGAGTTGCACGTGCTACCCTCGGTAGTGAAAGTAAAAGATCATCTAGTCATTGAGTATCGAATGACGCTGTCTATTCCGCCGTGATTGTATAATTATAATAACAGGATTCTAATTTTTATCCAGTTGAAAGCCGTTGTCATGATTTATAAGATTATCGGCAAGACGTATTTCCACTGATTCCTTGATTACGGAATCCCAAAATCCGGAAAGCGGAGCTAAAATTTTTGTTCCATTGTATTCCATTGAATGTCCCAACGAAATACAGTGCTCTGCTACTGCCGGTTTTGACTGTTGCCGCAGACGGGTGTATCTTTCATGTTCTATACGTCGTACATGGACAGTTCTTGTCGTCTGGACAATATATGCAGAGCCACATTTACAGGGAATTTTGTAGACGCCTGTTTTCTTCAGTTGTAAATCGACTTTAACGGATCCAACCAGGGCCCGGTTCTTTGCTGGTGGACGGAAGATAACCTTGATTTTATTCTTCTTCAGTAATCGGCCTATTTTCGATGACACATTCCCGGCGTATGGAAGAAACGCAGTAGATTTAAAGTCGTCATCAGCGTCCTCAGTGCGCTGCTTCTTGTTATGACAGTTGCGCATGGCCTTACTTATTTGGCGTGAAGTGTAGCCATTCTCTTTAAAAACCTTCTGCAAGTGTTCTAATTCTGCGTGGAGGTTTTCATCATCCGATATTACATACGCTCGATGTATTAATGTACTGAGAACACCGGCTGTTGTGCTGGGTGGTGGGAGCTTGACGCCTGGAGATACAGATCTGTGTGAGTCGGTTTCCTGTACACGGAATGTCCTAATGACCCATCATTTTTACGGCGTACTAGCACGTCTAGAAATGGTAAAGTGCCATCTTTTTCAATCTCCATCGTGAATTTGATGTTCTCATGTAAAGAGTTTAAATGATGAAGGAATTTCTCCAGTTCCTGTCTGCCATGAGGCCATACAACAAAAGTATCATCTACGTACCGCCAGAAGACCGTAGGCTTTAAGACAGCAGACTCAAGTGATTTCTCCTCAAAGTCCTCCATAAAGAGATTAGCTACCACAGTGGACAAAGGGCTCCCCATGGCAACGCCGTCTGTTTGTTCAAAGAATTCGTCATTGAATAAAAAGTACGTTGAGGAGAGTATATGTTCAAACAAGGCCGTCATTTCTGCACTGAATAAGTTACCAATAAGATGTAACGATTCCATTAAAGGCACTTTGGTAAATAGTGAGACCACATCAAAGCTGACTAATAAATGCGAGCTGCTAAGCTTAACTTCCTTCAAGCGACTGACAAAATCCTCGGAATTACGTATATGGTGGCAACACTTACCCACATACGGCTTTAGTATTGAGGCCAGATATTTAGCTGTAGAATAGGTTTCAGCACCAATATTACTCACTATTAATCGTAGTGGAGCACCATCCTTGTGTATCTTGGGAAGACCGTAGAGTCTTGGTGGTACTGCATTGTGTGGTCTCAATCTCTTGATAACTTGTTGAGGTAGAGAACAGTCGTTCAAAAGGGTAGCAGTTTTCCTTGATATTCGGCTTGTTGGGTTTTTTTCAATTCTGCGGTACGTAGAATCATTTAGGTGACAATATATCTTCTCGTTGTAGGCTTCCCTTGTCCGCAGGCAGTACGATTGTGCTAGTATCTTCTCTGAGGCTGCGGAGAACAGCTCTTTCAGCTGGCGAGATGTTACTCCGTTGTGGCGCACATTTCAACAACGTTCGGCAAGATTCACGTCGAATTTCGTCTGCAGTATCCGCAGGGAGACGTCTAATGGCTTCCTCAATGGAACTGATGAAATCCGTTAAAGGCAGTGAAGCAGGAGTAGGGGCGAAGTTTAAACCTTTCGCAAGCACTGACATCGTCACATCGTCAAACGATTTCTCCGTAAGGTTCACCACGGATCGTCCAGAGATAGGTTCTTGCGGCTTTCGTGTTACGAGTTGGCTAAACTTCGCACTTTGCCTGTTCGTACTGTTCCTGTGAGTCCAGTCTGCCTTGGCCCAGGTTACACCGTCAATCCAGTCCCAGCTAAGGGAAGAACATCTTGCTGCAATCTTCAGATGTAAATATTATAAATTCCTGGCAACAGCGTCTAACTCACGACGCGTAAAACGGATTCGTTCTCTTACTAAAGCCAGACTCGCCTTGCGTTTTATATTGTTGGCGGCTACACTATTAATGAAATGAACAACTCTGGCGAAAGTTGGAATCAAGTTATTGTCTCTACATTTCAGTAAAAATTTTAGTGAACACAGTAACCTGGGTCTTTTCTCACGTAATTTATCCAGTACGTGGATATCCTCAACCATCTCCTCCCCGTACAGGTATTTGATGTGACTTCAGAAGTCACATCATGCTATCAAATCCTCAAGAAGGAAAACGTTATAACTGGACCCGTACCTAAACGAAATTCATCGTGTATAATGCATCACAACTTGAAAAGAATAGTGATGTCAATACGTACAAAAATAGAGTAGAAACTTATCTTTATTAACCATTATGAAAGCTATCAGTGACTAGGAATGAGTTCAAAGCAATAACAAAAATTTTTGATCGTGTACCTTGTAACATGAAATGTCAGAGATAGCGAAGCCAGTTTTAAATATAAGCTAGTATAATTTCTCCCATACAACTCCTATTCCTAGGACGCATATCTGTTAAAATACTGTTAGTGTGGAAAATATGCGAGACAGTACGATAAACGGATGCAAAATGAAATATAGTCGAATACGTATGAACAATCGGAACACTTGCAAAACAGTTCAAAACAGTAACTTACGGACGGATTCGCTGGCAGGGACGAATTTCGACAGAACACTATGCGACGAAACCACTTTCCGTTTTATATGGAACACAAACGAATATCACAGATGTAATCAAAAATAAAACAGAGGACAAAAAATATATTGACAATGCAAAATGTTTTAATGTGTTTGAGTTCTTAAGGGACCAAACTGCAGAGCTCACCGGTCCCTAGACTTACACACTACTTAAACTAACCTACGCTTGGAACAATACGCACACACACACACACATACACACACACACACATGCCCGAGGGAGGACTCAAACGTCCGGCGGGAGGGGCTATGCAGTTCGTGACATGGCACCTTTAACCAGACCACCACACCGCGTGGCTATTGCCAATGCAATTGAAACAAAGCAATACATATAAGATTCCGTTATCAGGAAACAGTGCCGTGAAACCATCTTTCGGGACGTGTTTTGTAAGATGATCTTTAAGGTTTTGACGTGTTCTGAGGCGCAATAATTTGCATTTGATAATGGCCAAACGGTTGCAATTTCAATATCTGGTGTTACGAATAAACAATTTTACAGTCAAAAGGGGACCACAACGTCTTTTACAAATTTTACATGAGTGTGAAACCACATCTACGGGATGTTAATATTAGTTTTTGATTCAGAATTCTGGAATATACACTACTCGCCATTAAAATTGATGCACCAAGAAGAAATGCAGTTGATAAACGAGAATTCATTGGACAAATATATTATACTAGAACTGACTTTTGATTACATTTTCACGCAATTTGTGTGCATGGATCCTGAGAAATCAGTATCCAGAACAACCTCCTCTGGCCGTAACAACGGCCTTGATACACCTAGGCATTGAGTCAAATAGAGCTTGGATGGCGTGTACAGGTACAGCTGCCCATGCAGCTTCAACACGATACCACAGTTTATCAAAAGTAGTGACTGGCATATTCTAACGAGCCAGTTGCACGGCCACCATTGACCAGTCGTTTTCAACTGGTGGGAGATCTGGAGAATGTGCTGGCAGGGCAGCAGTCGAACATTTTCTGTATCCGGAAAGGCCCGTACAGGACCTGCAACATGCGGTCGCGCTTTATCCTACTGAAATATACGGTATCGCGGGGATCGACGAAGGGTAGAGCCACGGGTCATAACACACCTGAAATGTAACGCCCACTGTTCACAGTGCCGTCTATGCGAACAAGAGCTGACCGAAACGTGTAACCAATGTCACCCCATACCATTACGCCGGGTGAGACGCCAGTATGGCGATGACGAATACACACTTCCAATGAGCGTTCACCGCGATGTCGCCAAACTCGAATGCAACCATCATGATGCTGTAAACAGAACCTGGATTCATCTGAAAAAATGATATATTGCCATTCGTGCACCTAGGTTCCTCGTTGAGTACACCACCGCAGGCGCTCCTGTCTTTGATGCAGCGTCGGGGGTAACCGCAGCCATGGTCTCCGAGCTGATAGTCCATGCTGCTGCGGACGTCGTCGAACTGTTCGTGCAGATGGTTGTTGTCTTGCAGACGTCCTCACCACTTGACTCAGGGATCGAGACGTGGCTGCACGATCCGGTACAGCCATGCGAATAAGATGCCTGTCATCTCGAACTGCTATTCATACGAGGCCGTTGGAATCCAGCACGGCGTTCCGTATTACCCTCCTGAACCCACCGATTCCATATTCTGCTAACAGTCATTGGATCTCGACCAACGTTAGCAGTAATGTCGCGATATGATAAACCGCAATCGCAATCGGCTGCAGTCCGACCTTTATCGAAGTCGGAAACCTGATGGTACGCATTTCTCCTCTTTACACAAGGCATCACCAAAATGTTTCACCAGGCAACGCCGGTGAGCTGCTGTTTGTGTATGAGAAATCGGGTGGAATCTTTCGTCATGTCAGCACGTTATAGGTGTGGCCACTGGCGCCAATCTTGTGTGAATGCTCTGAAAAGCTAATCATTTGCATATCACAGTATCTTCTTCCTGCCGGTTAAATTTCGCGTCTGTAGCACGTCATCTTCGTGGTGTAGCAATTTTAATGGCCAGTAGTGTTTTACTTTGCTAGATCAGAAAAATCTTTCGGATTCCAGGCACGCACTTTCCTACTGGAGTACAGCCGGCACATTAACTATAAATGAAAAATTTTCTCATCTAAATCGTGTATTTTGAACTAAAAATACGGATCTTCGTGCCTTTTTCTGTTGTATTCAAAGTTCACTTTCAAGCCATTAGGAACGTTGCCGTCGTTCGTTTCCGTATCGTAATACGGACCTTGCACTTCGTATACACTGACGAAAAAAAAAATCGCTTCAACAAGAATAAGTTGTACGACATAAACGAAGATTGGTAGGCGTGTTTATACATCTGAAAGATGATGTTTAGTCAGATTTCAATCGAGTCGCATAAGAGCACCGCTAGTAGACCCATTATCACGATGCAAATCAGGTTTGCTTTAAACATACTCTGTAACGGTTGTGAGCGTTAGCTACCTTTGAGACTGGCGTGGTGATTCGATGTTAATGAATAATGCCTTTAAAGCGACAAAGACGCCATTATTAACACCGCAATGATTTTGAACAACGTGGTGTAATAGGGATATGAGAAGTTGGATGTTCCTTCTGCGACACTGCAGAAAGACACGGCAAGAATGTAGCCAGCGTACATGTTTTCTGGCAGCGGTGGTCACGGGAATGTGCGGTCGCAAGCTGACCGGACATTATCGAGACCGCCTTCGTATTCGATGTATGGCTCTGGCGCATCGTACAGCATGTGCAGCTTGTATGTGAGCAGCAGTTGGCATCAAAGTGACACAATTTTTATTCGGCGTCCAAGATTTATTTCCACGTGTCATAAGAGAAGCCGTTGTATAAGAAGTATCCGAAACATACAAAACAGCCTAGGTATCGTTAATTTTGAAGATGAAAACAAGGTTCACGTACGCTGTATTCTTTTTATTATCCTTGCAGTTGGCTAGTATCAACCGTGTGTCATTTTCAAGCCCTTATCTTATTGTTCTACCCTAATTTCACATTGCAATACATCGCTGGTACTAGTCTTGTGCCTGAACTCAACAGCAACAAGAAGAGCAGCAGCTACAATCTTCTGGTTTGTGACTGCACCAACTGTAAGGTTTAGGGAGCTATATAGACAAGTTTGTTGTTGTTACCAGTCTATTTTTGTAGATGATTTGATAACTTTGTCTTACGGAGAACCAAGTTTGTTGCTGTTGCCAGTTTCCTTTTCTAGATGATTTCGTAACTTTGTCTTACGCAGCACAAAGGCGTGAAGGAAGTAGTTCTTCTTCACGAATGTTTAACGTTTTCTAGAATATCTTTCAACTGCACCAACAGTCATAGGAACCTCTCCTTGTTCCCCTGCGCTGCTTATTCTGGCCAGCATATTGACTGGGCGCCTCATATCAGCCTGTTTTCCATTTCTGAGCCTTCTCAGCGCCCATTCATCTTTTCGCGGCGTATCGCGGTGGGGGAACGCTGGCCGCTCTTCCTTTTGTCGTTCCCGACTGCTCCATTATTTTCTCCTGCATTTTAAATTTCCTTCACTCCCCCGCCGTATCGGGCTCACAGCTCCTGTCATCTGTAAACCCCTGCCGTCCGATACCTCACTGCCCAACTTTTTTATAGCACCGCAGCGATGCAGTAGTTTCACTGTGCAAAGAATTTGCCTTTTCGTCTCCCCCTTTCTTTTACAGCCAACGGAACATTTTCTTTTCTTTGAAGAACGACTGTCATCTACATAGTAAAGCTTATTCTCACACAGATGACAAACGTTTCCAAGACAGCTAAAGATTATGCAGGCAAAAGCAAAGCAAATAGCGTGATCTCAGAAAAAGAAAATAGTGCATTTAATCGGTATTGCAGTCGACACCACGATGGACAGGCAGGTGTGGCAAAGTTGTGCGTGATACAGTGAGATGTTGATGAGTAGCTAGAGGCGTTATTGTAACTTTTTTTCCGAAACACATGAAGCTCGCAGTATGTTGTAGGCGAACATCTGATGTGATAGAGGTTATACAATACTTAGATGCGTGCAAAGACGTAAATTGCATAATCTCTAGTGATAAGACATTTTCTTTACGTAAAGTGGAATAGAACTCATAGAGAACGAAAATTGAGGGAAGTTTCGTATGAGTCAGATCCCTGTGTTGTCCCATGTGTCGAACCAAGATCCTTGCTTTCTTAATTCCTGGAATTTTGTCTTATATTTTAACAGTCATTGTACCTTCAGTCATTTTATTATGTCCTTCCCCTTTTCTGATGCCGTTTCCTATAATTCTTTGGTCAAATTCATTATTGATATTTAAAAAAATCGATTTAGAAAGATGATGATATGGTAATAGTGCTGCACGCCTATGACAGATTCGCTTGTTTAAAAAAATTATAAACCATCTGATGAAAAGTATCCAGACATCACTGCGTAATGCGTAACGGATCACTATAGTCGGATTAAATTGCTTGGTAGATAACACTTCACATGATGGAACTGGTTTCCTCCAGTCAGAGCGCTCAACGAAACGCTCAAACTATTCGCCGTTGCTCTACTACCACAATACTTAGTCAATTCGCTTCTAATTCCTAGACCCGGTCAACTTTCTTGATGTGTTTGGATCCCGAATTGTGGGTCTGGCACATTGATTTCATGTTCCATGACACATGATAATCGCACCGAAAACCACACACACACACACACACACACACACACACACACACACGATACTAATGAAACATACACTTCCATCCACAACAATAACGGAACACTACTGTATACCTTCGCACAAGACGCGATTCTACATCACACACACACACAGCTGCCGTAATCACAGAACTCGACTTACATTAGTTCAGATTTGCACAAAATTGCGTGAAGCCGATTTTTGAAGACTAAAATTCATCGTTTCGATTGTGTCTCCACAGTAATAAATATCGCAACCTTCCCCACTGTCGGGCGTAAAGCAGTGGTTAGCACGTGTAGAAGATCGTAGGTTCGAATCTCGTCAAATGTAGCGAATTTTTTCATATTTCTAAATCTAATAAAAAGAGTTGTTTTTATTCAATTAGTTGCGTAAATGTAATTTTTTATTTCTAATCATTTTCATCATCGTACTGACTATTTTATTATTTTTAATTTTTTTCTTATAATTCCTTTTTGGTCTGGAATCTCCTCGTCTCGCCTGTAATGTGCAACCAATTGCCAACAAGGACTGCTCATAGGTTGGTAAGGCGCCAGCTCGTGCGGCCAGTGTGAGGATGGTTTCAGGCAACCAATAACAGCGAGAAATTACTGGCTCCTTTTACCACAGAAGCTGGATTTTTTCTGTCTTGAGTTTGCTCGTAGCCGTTAGCTTTAATAGCCCTGAACAAAGCGATAGTGATTTTAGTTCTGCCACAAACCGTTGGCTGCCGTTTTCACGGATACATGACACACCACGAGATTGTGGTTAGCTTAGAATATATGTTTTACGTTCAGGGCTACAAAACGCTTCGTCTGCCGCAGTTCAGTCATTGGTCACTTAAAATTAGCTGTCGACAGAAAATCTCGCACATCCGTCATACCTCGAGGCGCCGCGTTATACGTTAACAGCGTTTCTGAAGTTATAAGCCGTGTTTGTGTGACGTCTGTAGCCCATAATTAGCCTTCAGCCGATGTGGCAACACTGTAGTGACAAGTGACAGACGCCAACTATCAAGTAATTTAAATCGGACTGTAGATGCCTGAAGAGGCTAACCCGCCGATATAAAAGGAGGCGGAAAATTATTGCGTTGTCAGTTAAAAACACACAGCAACAAAATATACAGATGGTAAAAAAAATTTCCAAAACCCAAAAATAGTTACTGTAAACTAATGTCCTCCATAGCCGTCCGGTGTGGCCCAGCGGTTCTAGGCGCTACAGTGTGGAACCACGTGACCGCTACGGTCGCAGTTTCGATTCCTGCCTCGGACATAGATGTGTGTGGTGTCCTTAGGTTAGTTAGGTTTAAGCTGTTCTAAGTTCTAGGGGACTGATGACCTCAGATGTTCAGTCCCGTAGTGCTCAGAGCCATTTGAACCATTTTGTCCTCCATAATCACTATTAATTGAGGTCCTGTGTTTCTACTACGGATCTAGATATGTGAGTAGCTCGAAGAACACTTCGTAAGTTATAGTCGTTCTCGAGAGCGAGTGTTCGCCAGAGACAAGGGTATCGTCGGGAGCACTCCAGGAAAGTGCAATAGGACTGATATTATTCTCCTTCCCTCCAGGGAATTCCATTTGTGCTCTCCATAACACTCGCGTGGTGTTCGAAAATACCAAACACAAATTGGAGTCCCTCGAAGATAGGCGATCTTCTTTACGAGAAACGCTATTGAGAAAATTTATAGAACCCGCATTTGAAGCTAACTGCAGAACGATTCTGTTGCTTCCAACATACATAGCGCCTAAGGACCACGAAGAGAAGGTATGATAAAATTAGGGCTCACACGGAGGCATATAGACAGTTGGTTTGCCTCGTTCTATTTGCGAGTGGCACAGTAAAGGAAATGACTAGTAACGGTACGGGGAACCTCCACCACTCGCCGTAGTCTGCACTGCGGAGTATCGATATATAAGTAGATCGTTGAGACAGTAGATTAACTGTGGATTACTCGGACTAAAAATCCTGACTGGGGTAAAAAATCGTTGCCGCCTGAGACCAGCTGCGGTAGGCTACGTCCACCGCTCATAGACTTGTATGTTGATAATTGTTACCAACAATCAGCGTTATGACGTTATAAAGTCTGAAGTTTTGTACGTTTTTGCCTCACACAGTCAGTACATGAAAAGCACTAGCGTGCGGCCCCTGCCGCTGGAGGGTCGAGTCCTCCCTCGGGCGTGGATGTGTGTGTTGTCCTTAGCATAAGTTAGTTTAAGTAGTGTGTAAGTCCAGGGACCGATGACCTCAGCGGTTTGGTCCCTTAGGAATTCACACACATTTGAACATTTGGCCCGAGAGGAGATCAACTATGAAACGGAATTATTTCCTGTATACGTTATTGAATCAACCAAAACCAAAACGCGGTCACCGTATTTTCTATACAGTCTGTTGACTGTGGTACGCATTTCTTCCGTCTAACTGACAACTTTATGCCGAAACACTCGAATAAAAAAGAAGGAAGTGTGGGAGACCACTTGCTCTCCAAGTGCTCTACTGTTGCGTTGTCACCGAAACGGTGCCTTCAGAGGTTCAAACATCTGGTAGTCGAGGGTTACAAATCTGCACTTTGTCCAGAAGTTTCCCCCGCTTTTTCCGCAGTTAAAACAGCAGAGTGCCGCGTTGCATAGTCATGCGGAAGAATCGCACTTCGGATCAGTTGCCGTGGTCTTTTGTTGTGGCGTCTTGCTTTTGCCTTAACCAAAAGCCGGCATTGGGCACCGATCTTGTGCAGTAATGCTGTCTGCGGTTGTCCTTCGCGGGGTACAGAGACGCTCAGTAGCTCGGTACGGGCTTTTGTTGAAGTTTCGAGAACATACCTTCACCGAGGTGTCAAGCAGTATATTTCTCCCTCCTACGTGTATCTCCCGAAGAGGCCATGAGGATAAAATCAGAGAGATTAGAGCCCATACAGAGGCATACCGACAATCTTTCTTTCCACGAACAATACGAGATTGGAATAGAAGGGAGAACAGATAGAGGTACTCAAGGTACCTTCCGTGCACACCGTTAGGTGGCTTGCAGAGTGTGGATGTAGACGTAGAAGTAGATGTAGATGTACGTTTCCCATAGCTACCCGTCCTGTCACAAACGATTTATGCCGTTCATACTCTTGGCTCTTGGAAAAGGTTTCTTCCACAACCTGTGCACGGAGCCTCGTCAACATTTCCGCAGGTTTGGTGCCTTCTGTCTGAGAAGCCTCATCACTGTGTGCTGCGCAACAGACTTGCTTGCCTCTTGCTCGCTCATGGTGGCCTGAATCGAGCGCTCTCATCGCGCTAACTGCGGCATCACAGTAACTTTCTTGACATCCCTCACTAAATTCGGTCAAGGTAGCACCCATTTCTGCCCACAGTCAAGGATGCCACATTTCAATTGCATTTCATACCTGATACGCTCTCGTACGTGAAAGAATAAACAATTTGTCTTTGTAAATACAGCAATAATGTCTGGAGATTGTGCGCCTTCAAAAATCATTTCACATCAAACAAAAAATCACTTCAAATTATATAAATGTGCTCAGAATAATTATTTCTCTTCTTTTTAGAAGTTATTTTTATCGATCTGTACTAAACTTAACTGGTTTATTTACTACATTATGGTCACATTTACCTCAGCTTTCAGAAACACCTCCCGTGGAATTACGAACTTGTTAGGAAAAAGGAAGAAAAGCTTCTTGTCACATTTATAGCTGTTTCCTTGTTCCATATCGTTCGTAGCGTCAGTGGAGCGTGACACAAAAAGAACGCGTATCGTAAAAGTCAACTATGCACTGGAAAAAGAATGCAGTTTCAGGCAATAGACACAATACTTCAGATACCCTCAGTGAACAATTTACTACCGAAGTGCGGCAGGGAAACGCATTCTCAGCGCAAACTTCAAAATAAGTAATATAGAATATTGAAAAGTTACACTTCACGGACATTGAAACTCTCCATCCCCGTGGTACATGTGGGCGCTATGCAATTCTCTATTTTTCAAAAGTGGCACTGAGCACTATGGAACTTAACTTCTGAGGTCATCAGTCCCCTAGAACTTAAAACTACTTAAACCTAAGGACATCACACACATCCATGCCCGAGGTAGGATTCGAACCTGCGACCGTAGCGGTCGCACGGATCCAGACTGTAACCGCTTGGTCACTCCGGCCGGCCTCTATTTTTCAAGGCGACACTAACATCCACCGAAGTTTTGGCAGTTTTTTATGTTGACCGGCATAATAAAGCGACATACAAAATTAACAGCTCTTTGTCTTCCTTGCATCCTGGCTCACTTTCTTGATATTGCTGCTAAAACCCCTCATCTCGTCACTTTTTTATGAGTCTTGATTATTCATTAGCGAGATGTACTGCCACCATCAGGATGTCCTCTCGTATCAGTAGCTAAGCACATATATCGCCATACGTGGCTAGAAACACACGCACATAGCTTTCTTACATCAGAAGTAGTTCACTAAATATTCGTACACAGGCTAAAAATACAAAAATAATATTTTATACTAAATAATAATTAAAATTCGTAGTTTAGGCGACAAGAGTCTTATATACTATGCTATCTATAGAAAATGTTATTTATCGATATATTTGCCTCAGTCCTTAATTGCTCATCCGGTACCTATGGGTATACACGGTCCATTCGCCGCCTGTGTTCTACGTCAACCTCCAGTAACCACTCACAGACGGCAGACGCCGGCACTATCAATGTAGGATATATAAAGCGTGTCTGAGAGACACGAAAAATGTGCAGTTGGCGTCGTAATTCGGAAAAAAATGTTCAAATATGTGTGAAATCTTATGGGACTTAACTGCTAAGATCATCAGTCCCTAAGATTAAACACTACTTAATCTAAATTATCCTAAGGACAAACACACACACCCTTGCCCGAGGGAGGACTCGAACCTCCGCCGGGTACAGCCGCACAGTCCATGACTGCAGCGCCAGAGACCTCTCGGCTAATCCCGCGCGGCGTAATGTGGAAACTGACTAATTTATCTCTCATCCAAAAGGGCATGATCATTGGCTTTCTGACCAAGGGTGGAAGCATTTGCGAATCTGCAACGTTTCTAAACTGTTCACGCACCGCCGTGCTTAAAGTATACCGTGCATGGCAAAATGGAGCTATCCAAAACTAGTACCGAGGCATAGATGACAAGGATGAACGACGACTGTGGAGATGTGTGTGGGCGGATTGACTTGCAACTGTTGAGCAACTAACCATCAAGGTGAACCAAGAGGCTATCAACAGTTTCTCCTCAACAGCCCTTCATAGAAAGTTGTTGCGTATTGGCCGTCGCAGCAGGCGCCTGTTTAATGCACACGTACTGACTGCTGTTTATCGGCAACGAAGGCTGGACTCTGCACGTCACTACCGCAACTGGACGCCCATTGAGTGCTGACAGGTGGCCTTTTCCATCTGAATCACGTTGTATCCTCCATCGTTTGTGTGTGCGGCGTCAAACGCCTGAAAGCAAACACGTTGCAACCAGGAGGGAGCGTTATGGTGTGGGGAATGTTTTCGTGGCATTCCCCAGGTGATCTCTTCATTAACAAAGTCGCAATAAGTCAACACAAGTATGTCCACTCCTACACACAATTTGTTTTCCATAAACCCGATGACATCTATCAGCAGGAAAATGCAACGTGTCACACAGCTCGCAGTGTAAGTGCGTGGTTTAAAGAGTACCGAAGTGAATTTACCCCTCTCTCCTGACGACCAAACTCCTAGGCTTTAAACTAAGCCGACAATTTTAATATTTTCAACATTACGCGAGGCTGTCAGTAATTGTACAAATATTAATTTTAAATTAACGGCAGCCTCAGTTGCAGTGCTTACCTAGATTTACCTAGGTTCAGTTGGGATAACCCAGCCTTCTTCAGAGTAATAGAAACTACTGTTTTGTCCATAATGAACAACGTCAAAAACTAAAAACTAGAATATAGTAATACATCGTCATACTGCAATAACTTATCTGTGAAGCAGCCTCTGCCTCACTTCGCGGCCGGCCATTGGTGGCCGAGCGGTTGTAGGCGCTACAGTCTGGAACCGAGCAACCGCTACGGTCGCAGGTTCAAATCCTGCCTCGGGCATGGATGTGTGTGATGTCCTTAGGTTAGTTAGGTTTAAGTAGTTCTAAGTTCTAGGGGACTGATGACCTCAGATGTTAAGTCCCATAGGGCTCAGAGCCATTTGAACCAACCCACTGCGCGACCGTAGTACGGCAGCAACGGATGTGGTACTGGAACTGGCTATAGCCTCGAGAGTGCATGCGCGATGGTGTGTCATGCGTACTTGTTAACACTGGTACCAACATGTACTAATGAACTTAAAATTTTTGTTAATAACCAGGTGCGGCTAACGAAATTGACGTACGTGTTATTCTGTAAGGAACAAAGATATATCGACTTTCTTAACATTTGTAATAATTTGTTGAACGTCAAAAGTGAAGGGAGCCATGCGTTTACTATTTTAAGCCAACCTAGCATATTCGAGCAAATCATCGAACTTGACCGCATGAGGTTCACTATGGGTGTGAAATACCAGACAATCCCAAATATTCAGCAAACGGGAGTGCTAAAAAACATGTTGGCAAGGGTATAATGTTTAGTCTCTAATATTATGGCGGATGGTCGTTAACGAACAGCTACAGCTGCGAAATAAAAACTTTTTTTGTGGTTTTTCAACCGTTATTCCATCCGCCATAATTTTAGGGATTAATCGTTATCCCCTTGCCAACATGTTTTTAGCACTCCCGTTTGCTGAATAGCTGGGATTGTCTGGTATTTTAAACCCGTAGTTATCCTCATGCGGTCAAGTTCGATGACTAGCCCGAATATGCTAGGTTGGCTTAAAATAGTAAACGCATTGCGCCCTTCACTTCTGACGTCGAACAAATTATTGCAAATGTTAAGACAGTCGATATATCTTTGTTCCATACAGGATAACATGTACGTCAATTTCGTTAGCCACACCTGGTTACCCATAAAAATTTTAAGTTTAGTAGTACATGTCGGTGCCTGTGTTAACAAGTACGCAAGGCACACTATCGCTTATGCGCCCTCGAGGCTATAGCCATTTGCAGCACAAATCCGTTGCGGTCGCGTAGTGGGGCCGAGGCTGTTTCCCAGATAAGTTATTGCAATGTGACGATGTATTACCATATTGTAGATTTTAGTTTTTGACGTTGTCCATTATGGACAAATCGTAGTTCCTTTTTTTCTGAAGAAGGTTGGGTTATCCCAACTGAAACATAGGTAAATCTAGGTAAACATTGCGACTGAGGCTGTTGTTAATTTAAAATTGAGTCGAGAATCCGTGGGACCAACTCGACTGGGTGTTCACGCTATGGATCCTCAACCACGAAACGTAGCGCAGCTGCCCACTGCACAGTAGTCGGTATGGCTCTATGTTGGTACCTTCCAGAACTTCAATGACTCACTTCCTGAACTGCGAAAGTTGGCTATTCAGGCTTTTAAGAAATGGCCACATTGATGTGACCGGACAGAGTGTTCTCCAATATTACTTACCGATATAATTTTCTGTACTACTTATGGATACCAGTTGTGCAAAGGCAGAAATACAAGTTTTCGTTACAATCCATTTGGGCACTAATTCAGACTGCCATTAGTTGTGACATGGAACCAAACAGCCTCCGAATGTTAATATATTTCTCGCCATTCCTATAACGTCTGTTGTGCGATTGCATGAGGATTTCTGATTAGGGGCTGGTATGACACAATGGAATCAGCCGTCGTATCCCAGGCACGTTCTATGTGTGACAAATCAGAGGAGCTGCAAGGTCTGCTACGGATTGGCATATGCCTCAGAGTGTTTGTGCGGTATGTCAGTTTGCATTATCCTGCTGGAGTAAATCGTTTGATACCCTGGTCATTGAGAGTAAGACAACAGTTTATCAATCTTGTCACATACTAGCGAGCATTCAGCCTTCCTCGAGTGTTACTAAGTCGCTCATGTTGTCATAGTCCGCCTCCATAGCTGGATAGTCAGCACTGCTGACTGCCTTACAGGGGACACCGATTCGATTCCCGGTACTATCAGGAATTTTTTCTTCGTGGGAGGACTTGTCGGGGTGCAGTCGGTCTCATGAGGCCAATTGTTAAAGTACTCGACCAATTAGTAGCGGTTCCAAAATTGAGAAGCCAGACAAAGACCGGAAGAATAGTGTGGTGACCGCAAGCCTCCCCATGCACTATCCGACGATGACACAGCCAGAGGTTGACACGGCGGTCGGTCGCGTCCAACTGGTCAGCCAAGGGCCAGAACGCGGATCGCTGAAAATGTTGTCATATACAATAGCTCGCTAAATCAGAGTTCCACATTTGCAGGAGTATCGCTGCCGACAATCTATCCTTGCTGTAACCGATCATCTATGGATCTGACCGCACCAGTCAGAATTGAGACCTATCGCTGAACAGCACAGAATGCCATTCAGTATCTCAGCTGATTCTGACTTTACACTAAACGTCTCTGTTATCTGTGGTGGGGTGTTGGTGGTGAAGGACGCGTGACAACTCGCGATCTCAAATTTGTTTCAAATTGTCATGATGACGATCTGCCTGTAAACTCTGTCTGCGTTTTAGCTATTGTCAGAGACATTCGAGCGATCCTCGTTGTGCCAATCAAGATGGTTCGCCGTGAGCATTGTGACAATCATTGCATGGAGGCATCAGATTCAAGATAACCGTTCGGTAAAAAACAGTGTCCTGTTGCGCGAGGAAGTCGTAACTGCCTGCTTCACATCGTTGTCCGAGCGGAATTGTCGACCATTAAAGGGCTTATTTTAAGGAACCGAAAGTGTGATAGCCGCGTGAAGAATGATCAGGACGATAGTGGAGGTGATAGAAAGCCTACCAGTTCCAGGGGGCAGGTAGCTAGTGCGTCTGTCACCACACATTCATGAACATTGGATTCCGACAGACATGTTTCCTCATTCACAGTCTTCAGTTTCCGACAGATGTTTACCTGCGGTTTTCCTTCGGCACACATGAAAAGAATAACAGCGCGTTGGTCTTGTTTGAACGAATTTGGTAATAACGTCACTACAGTTCACGTTTCAGCTTTTACAGCATGCACTCCAGAAAAACAGTAATGCCAAACGAATTCCTTGCCTAGATGTCGCGGCTTACATACCCGCACCGGAGTGGCGCTGTGTTGCACATACGCTGCAGCAGCGCCCTCAAACGAGACTTTTTGATCGCTCTTTATGACGGGTAAATCACCTAAAACTTGCGCCACAAATATTTCGACAATGGAATTCTCCATTGATATGCGGATTGTTCAAATTGGAATGATAGGCAGTGTGCCCAACTATGCAGCCCAGACAGGGAGTGTTATGAATTTCAAATGTGTATTTATTTTTAAAAAAGTACAAATATTTCAATGGAACCGTGTCTACTGACAGTACCACAATCAAAGTAAACTAAATTATAACGTTAATGGCGTTTTTGCACGAGTCTAGAGCAAGTAACTTACGAGACATCGTCGTTTGAGAATTGTAAACATCGACAGTTGTTTGTTCAATGTTTTAGCACAGACGAATATGAATTTCACATGGGTGCGCAAGTTCAGCCCTACACAGGTGTTAGCAGCTCTCCGGTGGTGTCTCGTTGTTAACTCGGACACTGCCTAGAACAAACGAAAGACAAACAAATGTGAATGCAGTACGTCTGTGGGGTCCGACACGTAGAGAACCACTGTAGCCTCAAAGCCTGCGCTCAAAAAGACCATCACCAGCGTCAGCACAAGCTTGCAGTCTGCCATGCAACGATTGCTGCACACGTTCTAGCATTTCAGCGGAAATTACTGAACAAAAAAAAAAAAAAAAAAAAAGGTTCAAATGGCTCTGAGCACTATGGGACTTAACAGCCGTGGTCATCAGTCCCCTAGAACTTAGAACTACTTAAGCCTAACTAACCTAAGGACATCACACATCTCCATGCCCGAGGCAGGATTCGAACCTGCGACCGTAGCAGTCGCACGGTTCCGGACTGCGCGCCTAGAACCGCGAGACTACCGCGGGCGGCAATTACTGAACAAACAGCAGTAATACACAGTTTCATATCATCTGTATCTGTTTGAAGAGGTTGATGTCTACTGGGATAATGTTTGGTAAACACGGTACACGAATGAACGGTATAGTTGTTAGATTCATCATAAGCCATGAGCATCTCCACTTTTTTGCACTGTGAAATACCATCTTCCAAGCACGTCCTGCTACGTCCGCTATAACACAATAAGTGACAGAAAGTTACAATGCAAATACGCACAACCATGCCCGAGGGAGGACTCGAACCTCCGCCGGGATCAGCTGCACAGTCCATCATTGCAGCGCCTTAGACAACACGGTAACTCGTAAACCGCTTGCACTAGCTTCCTGCACTGATATTCTTATGTACGGCACCTTTAAGGCACTGTCAATTTTGTCCCATTTAAAAATTTGTAACTGTTCTACAGAACTGAACTAATTAACATCTCAAATGTCTGTGGATTAGCAGCAAATAGGCGCCATTTCCTACAATTCAGTACTGTGAAAACTGCATATAAATAGTGCCTACCATGTCCGAAATATCTGCGGTTCAGGTTTACTTAAGATTTTGTATCTGTGAGAATCCACAGCCTCCAGATGCTTAAATAAACGTCAACATGGCCCATAGTAACCTGTAATGCGATGTTTATTTCATCGCGCCGTTAGCTAATTTCGGCTATGCGTCGTTATCAGACGCATTTGTACATTGGTAACCATACACAGAGCAAAGCTCTGAATACGATCTAACAACGTGTCACTGTACAATGGATTCTTTCGTAGAATGACGGAATATAGATAATTTTTACTTCTAATTCTACATCTATGTCTACATATTCATGGATACTTTGCAAATCACATTTAAGTGCCTGGGGGAGGGTTCATTGAACCACCTTCACAACCCATTATTCCAATCATCTGTAGCGCACGGAAAGAATGAACACCTATATATTTCCGTACGAGCTCTGATCTCCCTTATTTTATCATGGTGATCGTTCCTTCTGCTGCAGGTCGGTGCCAACAAAATAGTTTCACATTCGGTGGAAAAAGTTGGTGATTGGAATTTCGCAAGAAGATTCCGTCGCAACGAAAAACGCCTTTCTTTCAATGATGTCCAGCCCAAATCCTGTATCAGTTATATGACACTCTCTCCCATATTTCGCGATAACACAAAACGTGATGCCCTTTGAACTTTTTCGATTTATTCTGTCAGTCCTATCTCGTAAGGATCCCACACAGCGCAGTATTCTAAAAGTGGACGGACAAGAGTAGTGTAGGCAGTCTCCCTAGCAGGTCTGTTAAATTTCTATGTGTCCTGCCAATAATATCTAGATATTTAGTTGAATTTACGGCTTTTAGATTCGACTCATTCATCGTGTAACCGAAGTTTAACGAGTTCCTTTTAGTACTCATTAGGATAAACTCACACTATTCGTTTTTTTAGGGTCAACTGCCACTTTTCGCACCATTCAGATATCTTTTCTAAATCGTTTTGCATTTAGTTTTGATCTTCTGGTGACTTTATTAGTCGATAAAAGACAGCGTCATCTGCAAGCAACCTAAAACGGTTGCTTAGATTGTCTCCCAAATCGTTTATATAGACAAGGAACAGCAAAGGGCCTATAATACTACCTTGGAGAACGCCAGAAATCACTTCTGTCTTACTCGATGACTTTCCGTCAATTACTTCGAACTGTGACCTCTATGACAGAAAATCACAAATCAAGTCACATACCTGAGATTATATTTCAGAAGCACGCAGTTTCAGTACGACCCGCTTGTGTGGCACAGTGTCAAAAGCCTTCCGGAAATCCAGAAATACAGAATCGATCTGAAATCCCTTGTCAATAGCACTCAACACTTCATGTGAATAAAGAGATAGTTGTGTTTCACATTTAAGAGTGATTTGAATAGCCGGCCGGGGTGGCCGAGCGGTTGTAGGCGTTACATTCTGGAACCGCGCAACCGCTTCGGCCGCAGGTTCGAATCCTGCCTCGGGCATGGGTGTGTGTGATGTACTCAGGTTAGTTAGGTTTAAGTAGTTCTAAGTTCTAGAGGACTGATGACCTCAGAAGTTAAGTTCCATAGTGCTCAGACCCATTTGAACCATTTGATTTAAATACGACATGAAAACATATGTTACAAATATGCTTCATAATGACGCTAAGTCGAAACTAGCTAATCGCACGAATAAACAAACATTGCATTACAGAATACTACGCCGGCCGGAGTGGCCGTGCAGTTCTACATGCTACAGTCTGGAGTCGAGCGACCGCTACGACCGCAGGCTCCAATCCTGCCTCGGTCATGGAAGTGTGTGATGTCCTTAGGTTAACTAGGTTTAATTAGTTCTAAGTTCTAGGCGACTGATGACCTCAGAAGTTAAGTCGCATAGTGCTCAGAGACATTTGAACCAGAATACTACGGACCATGTTAACGTTGATTGATACTCTGTATTTGTGTGACAGTTCCGACATGCAATTCATCACTGAGTGACACAGGAGGGCTTTTTTTTGCAGGAGTGGCAGCGCCAGCGAACGCCGGTGGGCCTGCTGGAGGTGCCGGTGGCGGAGGCGGCGGAAGCGGCGCTGCGACTGTGGGGGCGGTTGTGCACCTCGGCGGGCGGCTGCTGCGGCCGCGCCGGTCACGCGCTCACCGTGCGCGACGAGTTGTGGCGCTTCCAGGCGGCGCTAGACAACGCCAGGGCGACAGCGATCCAAAGAGCGGTAGAGGACGCGCTGGGGGCGGCGCGACAGGTGGCCGGCAGGTCGCAGCTGGGGGCAGCAGCCTCCGCGGCGCTGGAGGAGGCGCGCCGTGACCTGGAGGCGGCGCTGGCGGACCAGCGGGCCGTGCTGCACACCGTGCGCAGCGCGCAGCGCGAGGCCCTGGGGGCGGCGCTGCTGGGCGCCGGCTGTGCGGGCGGCGCGCTGGAGGCGGCGCAAGCGGCGGAGGCGGCGGCGTGGGGGCTGGCGCGCCACAACGTGGGCCGTGTAGCCGCCCGGCTCCTGGGGGAGGAGGGCGGCCGCGTCGAGGGGCGGTGGGGCGGCGCCGCCGCCGGCTTCCAGCTGACGGCGCAGCGCGGCCTGCGGGCTCTGCAGCTGGCCCTGTGCCAGGCTCAGCGCGTCTCCCGCGCCACCGCCGCCCTCTCCGCCTCGGTGGTGGTCATGCTGGCCCACAGCGCCGCCCCGCCGCCGCCCACTGACGACCACACTGTCGACGCACAGGCAGTGGCCACCGCGTCTCACTTCCGGACGACCCGTATGGCCCTTCCACTGTCTGTCGCCGCGGTCCTACCTGCACTTTTCGTGCTCTGAGACAGCCCAGACACTGCGCGGCACTTGTGATTATAAGAGCGTCGGCAGCTGACAGTTACTTGTGTACGTTCATTCTGAAGTGGATGCCTAAATCCTAACGTCCATGATAAGCGATTCACAATATTGTATATTACTTCGCACACAGCGATATTCAAACACCACTCTTATCTATAGTCAGAGATAATCAGCTAATCATTTAATGGATTAGTTGACCCATCTAATGTCTCACTATCTTAGAGGTTTTGTAATCCAAACGGTTGTGAAAACGAAAACGACATTTCTATCTGTAGGAAGTAAGTCAATTAAATGACTGACATAAAAATGAAAAAAGTGCGCTTCTACTTTCTGCTTCATAACTATGCAGTTTCCTTTTTCCATTTTGCATGTGCTATAGCGACATCATTTATAAGGGCTCACAGTACGTGAGCGGTCGACGTTGACATAAACGTACGTGCAAAATTGGATCCAGTTGTGCCAGTGAAATATTTGATGGATATTTACAGCTGTGCGTGATATTAAACTTTAAAGCACCGTGGAAGACTACGAAGAGTATGTGAGTAATAAATAACTTAAAACAACAAAAACCATAACTCCAAAGTAAACAGTTTGCATTAACTGCTTATTAAGATCTAGAAGGAAATCTTCAAAAAGGCCAGTTACAGCGATTTAATATAGGAAATAGAAGTAACTAATATACCAACGTTCTGAACACTATAAAGGAAAACGAGAAGCCGATCAAACATGCATGGTGAGAGACAAACACTCCGTTTGCTACGTACCTAACGAGGTTTTTGTAATTTCTACGAACAGGGAGGATCGCTCCGACAACGAAAAGCTGAGTCTTCGCCATGGATTGCGCAACGTATGTGCAACGTGGGAATCGAACTCACAATTCTCTGTTTACGAAGAAGAAACGACGACTCCGTTAAGATTCCAGCTTGAAGCAGTCCGAGACCAGGGAAGAGAAAAATAATGTATTTTGCACTGTGTTAACATAAAGTAATAGCAACGACACATTTCCATTCCTAATACTGTGCACAAAAACAGTTGGCATTCGAAACAGCTCCCAGTTGTCACAGAATGGTGAAAATACAGGTTCTACATTGTTTTCACGGGAGTCATGTGCTATTCTTCCAGAAAAACAACGGTCAGTCCAAGTAACGATGATGGAGGTCGACAGCGATCACACATTCGTGCCTCCAGAGTAGAGCACGAAGGCTGAATAACTTCGATATTTGGTGACCGTTGTGGCTAGGGCAGATGCTCCAGTAGTCCTTCGTACTCATAAACTGGTTCTGGACGATGTGAGCTGCATGGAGAGGGGCCCTGGCGTGCTGGAACAGAGCGTTAACAGTAGCGAAAAAATACCGTACCATGGAATGGCAGTAATACGACCTTGCAGAATAACCAAGGAGCCCATGGAATACTACGATATGGCAACCCAAACGATCACCAAACACCCACTTGGCAACAAGTAGTAAGTGCCGCAGGCTTTGGACGGCGTAAGCTTGGAAACAGAGTGAAAGCCGCGCGGGATTAGCCGAGCGGTCTGAAAGCGCTGCAGTCATGGACAGTGCAGCTGGTGCATGCGGAGGTTCGAGTCCTCCCTCGGGCATGGGTGTGTGTGTTTGTCCTTAGGGTAATTTAAGTTAAGTAGTGTGTAAGCTTAGGAACTGATGACCTTAGCAGTTAAGTCCCATAAGATTCCACACACACTCGAAATTTTTTTTTTGAGGAGGGTGAAACAAGACTCATCCGTCTCGAGGAGTTTTATTGCTCCATAGCCCAGCTCGGACGGCTTCGGCAGGAATGATATCTGGATCTGGCATTTCAGCTCGCACAGCAATTCACAGCTTCTGGATCTACCATTGCATTCATTTGGCGCAGACATGGTTCACGAATGCGATATTCAGTTCAGTAGTGACTTTTGCATCTGTCACCCTCTTATTTTTCGGAATCACTCTGCACACACTTTTCGTCCGCGTTGTGACTTAGTGCACAATACTTTCCAGTTTTCCCTGCAACCGGCATAAATCTTTGATACATCGTCTCCTGGATCACTAAAACTTCGGCTACGCTAGTTAAGGCAGCAAGGGCCATACGAACACGTTCAGATTCATGTAGATACGACCTAATGCACTTTCATCTACAAAGAACGCGGTTCTGACCACAGCTGACACCTGCAGACTTCTCTTGGCCAGGAATGCCCTCTTTGCCAGTGCTGCTCTGCTTTTATGTCCTCCTTGCTCCGTCTGTCATGGGTTACTTTTCTGCCCCTGTATCAGAATTACTTAACTTCATTTATTTCGTGACCATCAATTATGATGTGAAGTTTCTCGCTGTTGTCATTTCTGCTACGTCTTCGATTTACTCTCAATCCACATTCTGTACTTGTTAGAGTATTCATTCCAATGAACAGAACTTGTAATTTTTCTGCACTTTCGCTGAGGATAGCAGTCTCATAAGCAAATCTTAACATTCATATTCTTTCACCTTTAATTTTGATCCTACACTTGAACCTTTCTTTTATTTCCGTCAATGCTTCTTTGACGTATAGATTGAACAGCTGCGGTGAAAGAGTATGTTCCTGTCTTACACCCTTCTTAATTCGTGCACTTCATTGTAAGTCGTCCATTCCTATTGTTCCCTGTTGGGTCTTGTACATAGCTTACTCCTATTATTGGTGCTGGTGACCGCGTTGTTGAGCGCCCTCCATATGCAGCAACAACAACAACAATTTCTCTCGTACAAACTATTCTGTTGGTAGATCATCTTCAGCAGAGCACTATAGCAGAGGTAGAAAATACCGCTTCAGTTGTAAATTATTTTATTTTCACACGACTGGTTTCGGACTGTTGTAAACCCATCCTCAGGTGTCGTAGCTGTGCTGTGGTCCCCGAGCGCCGGGTGTACCAGGCGCGGTGTGCTGTTCTGCGCTCATAGGCAACAGCCTCTGCTATTTCTCTCGTATTTCGAACATCTTGCACCATTTTATATTGTCTAACGCTTTTTCCAGGTCGACAGACTCTATGAATGTGTCTTGATTTCCCTTCAGTCCTGCTTCCATTATTAACCACAACCTCCGAACGGCCCCTCCCTGGTGCCTCTACCTTTAATAAAGCCAAACTGGTCCACATGTAACAGAGTCTCAATTTTCTGTCCCAATCACCTGTAATTATTGTTGTCAGCAACTTCGTATGCATGAGCTGTTAAGCTGATTGTGCCACAATTCTAGCAATTGTAGGCTATTGAAATCTTGGAAACTGTATGAATGATATTTTTCTGTAAGGCTGATGGTATATCACCAACTTCAATAATCATTTTGTTGCCTCTTCCGACACTGATTTTAGTAATTCTGATGTAATATTATCTATCCCTTTTGCCATATTTGATTCTAAGTCTTCCAAAGCTCTTCTGAATCCTGGTTTTAATACTGGATCCCCTATTTCTTCCGTATTGACACCTGCTTCTTCCTCTATCACATCGTCGGATGAATCCTCCCCGTCATAACCGCCCTCGATGCTTGTATTCTTTCAGTTTCACTGCACTGCGACCACTATATCTAGATCGACCTTCAACAGTTCCGATTGCAGATTTTCTAGCTCCCCTACCACCATCAAATTTCTGACAGTCTACACTTAACCTCGTAGAACTTTATCCTATTGTTTGTTAATCAATCTTTTACTCACGATTACCTCCCCTTTGGCAGTCCAATCCCGGAGATCCGAATGGGGGACCAGTACAGAACGTTTTGCTAATACAAATCTCATCATGACACATTATAAATTACAGACCACATTTCTTCAGGACGCATGGTATTTGCATTGAATTCAGTAGTTTCCATTGCTTCCTGCATCCTCATGTCGTTGGTCATTGGCGGTTCTTTCGCCTTTTAGGGGCAGTTTCCCACCCCAAGAGCAAAAGAGTGCCCTCAACCTCTGTCCTTTCTTCCCTCATCTTCGATAAGGCCATTGGTGTATGCCAGAAGTCTTCGGCCGCCATTACTTATGATTTCTGGTCAGAAGTTAAGCCGTGGTTTGGTACGAACCCGGAACTGAAGAAGTTTTGACAACTAATGAAAGACACTTTTTCTTCTCCCCCCCATCATCTAGTCCTAGTGGACGTCACATGACACCCGTTCAAGTTCATCATCGATTACGTCATTCAGTTTTTTTTGTTGCAGGGTGCAACCAGCCATTCGACCAAACACGCTGAGCTACCGTGTCGGCACTTCCACGCCTCCAAGGCGGGGTTAGCATACAGGATGATGTTCAAGCACGCATTTCTCCTGATGTTTCTATTTTTTTGTCGACTCTCCTGGATTATTGTAATATTACTCCTGTCATGTTGATGGACTTCAATCAGTGTTTTGAACAAATGACAGTCAACGATGTGGATGGGTGCTTCCTTTTATGTCAAAATATCTCTTCTGGCTGGTCCCCTTACGTTATCACTATGTCATAGATATGGCGGAAATGAATGTTTCAATGTGACCATAGATATGTACCTCAGACAGTTATATGAATTGCGTCATGGATCACATCAGGAAGTAAAGTGTGAAATACTTGAATGAAATTTTCACTTTGCAGCGGAGTGTGCGTTGGTATGAAACTTCCTGGCAGATTAAAACTGTGTGCCGGACCTAGACTCGAACTCGAGACCTGTGCATTTCGCGGGCAAGTGCACTACCATCTGAGCTACCCAAGCACGACTCATGCCCCGTTCTCACAGCTTTACTTCTGCCAGTATCTCGTCTCCTACCTTCCAAACTTTACAGAAACTCTCCTGCGAAGGAGAGTTTCTGCAGGAAAGCTTCTGTAAAGTTTGCAAGGTAGGAGACGAGGTACTGGCAGAAGTAAAGCTGTGAGGACGGAAGGCAAAGGTCTCGAGTTCGAGTCTCGGTCCGGCACACAGTTTTATTCTGCCAGGAAGTGTGAAATGCTTTGTTGACAATTCCATCTCAGTCGTTCCAAGTGCAGCCTATAATCTTCTCAAGCTGAAGCAAAGTCTTCTGTTTGTTCAAAAGCCAGTGGTAAAACGTTGTTGTATGACGTAACTTTTACTCAAGTGATCACCTGTGACATATTTTTTTACAGTCAAGTTATGTCTTTTGGTCAAATTGGTAGTCTACTCATACTACTAACGAAACAGGATGAAAAACAACCGTTTTTATAAGAAATAATTATTGTTAAAGAAAACCACATCAACAACTGCCGAAAAATAGACGCAAAGGGAGACTTTAGGGAGGTTGATAAACAAAAAGTGTATGATATGCACTGGCAAGTAATTGCAGAATCCATTTCTAGTAATCTGTTATTGACGAATTTATATATTTAATATTTGTGACTTTTTTGCAATTTTTGCCGACATGAATTTTTTGCGTTCATTCGCTTCTCGGCGAGATATTGTGTTGTGCTACTGTCAACCTTCGATGTTTTAACTGTTCATAAGGTTACTGCGATGGGAAGCAGAGATGTCACTGCGAGCCACTTGAGGTAGCGCAGGAAACAGCCGAGTGCCTCGCCGGCTTTGGCTGGTGCTCGTGATGAAGTGGGGCGAGTCGGTGCGTTGCTCTGACGAGCGGCGGCTGCCCAGCCACAGGGACACTGGCGCACCAGCGGAAGCCGTAAGACGCGCTCTGGCGGCGTCTTTGGCAGATGCAAAGGCCTGTGAGGCCAGCAGCGGCAGGGGTGTCCCACAGCGGCCTTGCATACTGCAGGAGTCTGCTTTTAAGGGGAGCCCAGCCACCGCCTAATCTGCTACGTCAAGTGGTGGGGCGGCGGAGGTGGCTTCAGGATATCACTGTGCTTCCGGCCTACATACTTTACGTCCTAGATACACTGTCCTTAACTCTACTCAGCCGTGTGTATTAACTAACTGTATGTATACAGTTTATGGTGCATGTTGTGTAGAGCAGCTTACCCAGCACATGAGATAATGTAGGCCACGGATCGAACGTATGGTAAAGACAGCACAGGCTCTTCGGCGAGCACGGAGAAGTATCCTCTGGCACCGGGCTGGCGCGTATAGCACAACACCGACTGAGGCGCTCCTGGTGATACTAGGCTTACTTACCACAAGAAAAAAAAGAAACAATTTTGGATCAAAAGGGTCGAATATGTTATGGTAGAAGAGATACTGGGCACAGGAGCCACATCAAGAAGAAAATAAAGGTATATATTGGCAGAGAACAGCAAGAGATAGTTGTATGCGCTTTTAGTTATTTTATAAACTGGCTTTCTCCCCGCAACATGGCCTGCATATGCTTCGGATACATATCTTGAACACACTTCCTTCTTCCTTCTCCGATGATACAGTTGCGGAACAGTTCAGAGAAAGTTTGAGTCTTGTAACAAATAAATACCCCACTCATACGGTTATAGTTGGTGGGGACTTCAACCTACCCTCGGTATGTTGGCAAAAATACTTGTTTAAAACCGGTGGTAGGCAAAAAACATCTTCCGAGATTGTCCTAAATGCTTTCTACGAAAATTATTTCGAGCAGTTAGCCCACGAACCCACGCGAATTGGAAATGGTTGCGAAAACACACTTGACATCTTAGCCACAAACAATCCAGAGCTGATAGAGAGCATCATGACTGATACAGGGATTAGTGATCACAAGGGCGTTGTAGCTAGGCTCAATACCATTTCTTCCAAATCCGTCAGAAACAAAAGCAAAATAATTTTATTTAAAAAAGCGGATAAAGTGTCACTAGCAGCCTTCCTAAAAGACAATTTCCATTCCTTCCGAACTGACTATGAGAATGTAGACGAGATGTGGCTCAAATTCAAAGATATAGTAGCAACAGCAATTGAGATATTCATACCTCATAAATTGGTAAGAGATGGAACGGATCCCCCGTGGTACACAAAAAAGGTCCGAACGCTGTTGCAGAGGCAACGGAAAAAGCATGCGAAGTTCAGAAGAACGCGAAATCCCGAAGATGGGCTAAAATTTACAGACGCGCGAAATTTGGCACGTACTTCGATGCGAGATGCCTTTAATACGTTCCACAACGAAACATTGTCTCGAAATTTGGTAGAAAATCCGAAGAAATTCTGGTCGTATGTAAAGTACACAAGCGGCAAGACGCAGTCAATACCTTCGCTGCGCTGTGCCGATGGTACTGTTACCGACGACTGTGCCGCTATAGCGCAGTTATTGAACGCAGTTTGCCATAATTCCTTCACCAGGGAAGACGAATGGAATATTCCAGAATTTGAAACACGAACATCTGCTAGCATGAGTTTCTTAGAAGTAGATACCTTAGGGGTTGCGAAGCAACTCAAATCGCTTGATACGGGCAAGTCTTCAGGTCCAGATTGTATACCGATTAGGTTCCTTTCAGATTACGCTGATACTATAGCTCCCTACTTAGCACTCATATACAGCCGCTCGCTCACCGATAGATCTGTACCTACAGATTGGAAAATTGCGCAGGTCGCACCAGTGTTCAAGAAGGGTAGTAGGAGTAATCCATTTAACTACAGACCTATATCATTGACGTCGGTTTGCAGTAGGGTTTTGGAGCATATACTGTATTCAAACATTATGAATCTCCTCGAAGGGAACGATCTATTGACACGTAATCTGCATGGCTTCAAAAAACATTGCTCTTGTGCAACGCAGCTAGCTCTTTATTTGCAGGAAGTAATGGCCGCTATCGACAGGGGATCTCAAGTTGATTCCGTGTTTCTAGATTTCTGGAAAGCTTTTGACACCGTTCCTCACAAGCGACTTCTAATCAAGCTGCGGAGCTATGGGGTATCGTCTCAGTTGTGCGACTGGATTCGTGGTTTCCTGTCAGGAAGGTCGCAGTTCGTAGTAATAGACGGCAAATCATCGAGTAAAACTGAAGTGATATCAGGTGTTCCCCAGGGAAGCGTCCTGGGACCTCTGCTGTTCCTGATCTGTATAAATGACCTGGGTGACAATCTGAGCAGTTCTCTTAGGTTGTTCGCAGATGATGCTGTAATTTACCGTCTAGTAAGGTCATCCGAAGTCCAGTATCAGTTGCAAAGCGTTTTAGAAAAGATTGCTGTATGGTGTGGCAGGTGGCAGAATGACGCTAAATAACGAAAAGTGTATGGTGATCCAAAAGAAATCTGTTGGAATTCGATTACTCGATAAATAGTACAATTTTCAAGGCTGTCAATTCAACTAAGTACCTGGGTGTTAAAATTACGAACAACTTCAGTTGGAAAGACCACACAGATAACATTGTGGGAAAGGCGAGTCAAAGGTTGCGTTTCATTGTCATGACACTTAGAAGATGCAACAAGTCCACTAAAGAGACAGCTTACACTACACTCGTTCGTCCTCTGTTAGAATATTGCTGCGCGGTGTGGGATCCTTACCAGGTGGGATTGACGGAGGACATCGAAAGGGTGCAAAAAAGGGCAGCTCGTTTTGTATTATCACGTTATAGGGGAGAGAGTGTGGCAGATATGATACACGAGTTGGGATGGAAGTCTTTACAGCATAGACGTTTTTCGTCGCGGCGAGACCTTTTTACGAAAATTTCAGTCACCAACTTTCTCTTCCGAATGCGAAAATATTTTGTTGAGCCCAACCTACATAGGTAGGAATGATCATCAAAATAAAATAAGAGAAATCAGAGCTCGAACAGAAAGGTTTAGGTGTTCGTTTTTCCCGCTCGCTCTTCGGGAGTGGAATAATAGAGAGAAAGTATGATTGTGGTTTGATGAACCCTCTGCCAAGCACTTAAATGTGAATTGCAGAGTAGTCATGTAGATGTAGATGTAGACATGTCCACCTCCTCCTTCCTCTGACTCTCCACATCATCCTTCCACCCGTATCTGTCTCCTTCTCCACACTCTGTCAGTCTCCTCATCACCTCCTCCCCTCTCTTTGTCCATTTCCTCCATCCCATCTTTATGACCATATCTTCCTGCTCCCTCCCTCTGATCACATTCTCCACCACCTCTCTCTTTCAATCTCTGCCTGCCCTACTTCCTTTTCCAAAAGCCCCTACCCCTCTACCCCTTCCACCTGCCTCATGAATCTCCCCCTCCTACCCTCTCTCTGTCCGTTTCCTCCCCCTCTCTCTCTGTCCATCCCCTCCTCTATCCATCTCAATCTGTCTCCAGCCACACTCCTCACACCATGTATCCCATGCAACACAGTACAGTGAAGGGGACTGATACTACTATCACAACATGCCTGACAGGCAGCACAGCCTGCATGTCGAAGACTGGAAAACCGCTTATACCCCTGACATGTAGGCTGTTCTGCGAAGCAGGTTGATTTCGCAGGCCAATATTGTTGCCACACAACATACTTGTGATGTGGGGCAACCTATAAGCCAGAGGCCGGATAAAGCACATTTTTGCCCATATCTCACTGCCCATATCATACGGGAACTATGATGTTATGAAATCCATATGCTGATACTCGTGATGCCTGCTGTCTCTGTGACAAATTTGGTTGAAATTCTTCCAAGGGTCTGGCAGCATACCCACATAAACTGTCCTTTGTATATATAAGAGACTTAGCGCAATGTAAACTCAACACACCGAGAGATCTAATAATCGTGGATTCAGTCAGCGAGCGACTGCTTGACGTAGCAAGACATCTCTACCAATGTATCGTTTCGCATATACATTACAGGAACATATCAGAATGGCTAATTTAGTGGAGAAGATTTTATATACATTGCTGGTTAAGCTTTTCCGTATTCATCAGTGTGCCTTTATTTTGTGAATCTTCGTGTATTACATGTGCCAGAGATAATATTGCGTCTGCTGATTATATTTTAAATCGCTGTGCCCTAGTTACTGCAACTTCACAACCGCAAAAGTCTGTAACGTAATGTTTTGGTACATAAAATATTTAAATGGAAAAACTAAATTCAGTCAATTTCTTCAATGATTCTATTTTATACTATGCATATAATAATAAACTATGTCCTTCAGATATGCATGCATATCTGAAGGATGTGTCTAGTACTATGAAGGACATTTCATAGTACTATACACACTCTGTAAACTACAGACATTACAAAAAATGTTATTACTTGCAAAGACAGACTGAAACAACGATAATAATGTCTCTCGCTGTGCGGGAATCACATAAAAGTGGATGAGCTGTAAGGGCTGTGAACAAGGTGACATATAAAGATTTGGATCTGCCCAAGAGGTGTGTACGGATAACCAAAGGGGTTGAGGTGACCACTCCCATTACATAGGAAATCTGGGTTCGAGTTCTGGTCCAGCACAAATTTTCATGTGTCACTAATAAACTGAACAGCTGTTGTCTAATCGTATTCACAATTTGTAAATAAATTTCTTTTAAATCCTGTAAATCCACACAGCCAGAAACTCATGCAACTGACAAATATTTTCATAAATTGATAAATATATTTCAATAAAATTTGCTTTTCTGTACGAATGAGAAAAATGTCAGGAGAATTTTTACCGAAGGCTCTGTTTAACATGAACGTCTAATGGGCAGCTAAGTAATAAACCTTTTGGATTTAAAACCACTAATATGAATATTCAAAATTTGTTCCTTTTCCTTTTGCGCAGAACAGAGCGTAATGGGAAAAAGTAACATTTAATTTTTATGTGCCATTACTGTCTCGAAATGGTAATAACGAAAAACACCTGTTCCTTTACTTTCAATTGTACTCTTCATAGGAGCCAAAATAACATAAACTAGAGCCTGCGTATTTCAAAATTTAGTAAATAGAATATATTGTGTTGCTAACTAATTACAGCTAAGTAAGTTCTTTTCAGTTTTTAAACTAAGATCACAAATTTATTATTGTTATATTTTTTTATTTTTATACAGACATGATCTTGCCTTCTGAGAAACTTGTATTTCATTCACGCAGAAGTCTATAGTTTTGCATAATAGTTCCCTAGAAATTCAAGCGTGATCTTTTTATGCTATTCTCGTCTTAGTACATAAATGCACATATTATTCACCTCAGAAGCTACCCACACTAATCAGTGACACATGAAGCAGTGTATTTCTGATACACGATACACAGACTTCTATATCAGAGCGAGTCTCAAAGGTTCCACATGTTCTTTCGACATGACTGTGGACCATGACCACAGACTGAGACCAACTCACACTATCTCAACACATAAAACTGAACACGGCCTCGGCGGCTTACAACAGTACACTTAATTGTAACGTGGTTTAAACTCATTGCAACCTGTGGCCTGCTATCTTCTTCATTATTTATGTATAGCATTATCGATCAGCTGCGATTATCTTAGGTATGACGCCATAGTTTTTCATACTGATCGCCTGTTGTAACAGTGTGGTATATTGCACTAGAATAGTAGCATGGGCGTTCTGCATTCCGCATAAACATATATCTGTGCTCCAGTTGGACAATGAGTAATATATAGATTTATAAATTATTTTTAATTCCTTTTTGAAGTAGATGTTTTTAGTTGAGTTCTGAGTTATACTAACACATTCGAAATTTATGTTAAAAATATTGTGTATTACATTCATACACACGAAACCATGTGCAATATTTGGTCTTTTCTTGTGTGTACATAATGCACTAAAAGACAATAGCAAATGAATAAATGACATCCTTAAAATGTACTGTTTAAAAAGAAACTAGGCAACCAGAGGGAGGAGCAACAGTTTAACATGGAAGTATACCTTCCATCCAACTTGGGTTACAACTTAGCTACAGACGTACGAAAGAATATTTTCAATGGATGTACTTTTCTTTGAGATCTTCTAAAGGCATGGACAGTTACATGACGTTCGTTATAGTTCCACGAAAATTTTTCGTAAAAATAGTACAAGATTGCCGGCCATAGCGCAGACCCCATCGTGTTCCCCTAAGTTAACGCGACACATCATACGAAACATTTATGTGCTAGGAGCACGGCTTTCTCTTTTTTACACATTTGCAGTCATCTTACAAACATTGTATATTTGATCCAGACAGGTACTGTCACTTATTGAACCTTACGGAATACTGACGATTTCCTAGCAGAAATATCCATGCATGTCATGGTTAGTTGGGAGAAATCTTAGTAAATGTCTCCTCGGTCTATCACGGAGGTATTATACAGGGCCATTACATATGAATGTATAAGTATTTGTGGGGGAATAGTGTCACATAACGCTGAAGTCGTTTAAGGTTGATGCTGCTATAAACGGGCAATTGCAAATGCGGGAAAACTGTAGTGAAACAAAGAAACCTGCTGAAGATGATGCATTGATTGATAGTTGACCCTCTATACAAATAAACGCAATGCTCTATGCATAAATGGCAGAAAAGTCTTATTACTTTTCTGATCACACGTTACAATTTAATTCACTGAATATCATGACTCTGATCATTAATACTTGTGAGGTAATGGAATGATGGCACGCTATAGAGAGATGCTTTAATCTGAAATTCAAGTAAATATGCTAATGAGTTTTTCTAATATTAATAATAGAAGATTATGCAGCAGCCAATCGCAGAGGAAGACCACTATTTGGGCCGTCTTTCTCACGATACCCGTATCGAACAACCCATCTGTCATCGGTACCTCACACGACATTACGTCATCTTGCCACTTCTGCCTTCTCAACTGCTCTAAGAAGAGCTTCTTGTACCTGAATATGATGGCTGTTAAGCCAGAAATATTTCAAAACGTCTTGTTATTAATTTCAATTCACCGTGAAATCTTATTTCATGTTAGGTAAATTTATACTACAATTTAATTTTAAATGTTACGTGTTTGTTCTATTCATAGAGAGATACTAATAAATGTTACCCATACTTCCGAAACTTAAATTTACCCTGATATGTTGGCGAAAATACATGTTTAATTCCGGAGGTACTCACAAAATATCATTCGAATTTGTGCTAAACGCATTCTCTGAAAATTATTTCAAGCAGTTAGTTCATCAGCCCACGCCAATAGTAAACGTTGTGAAAACACACTTGATCTGTTAGCAACAAATAATCCTGAGTTAATAAAGAGCATCAAAACCGATACAGGGATTAGTCAACACAGGATTTTCGTAGCGAAATTGAATATTATAATTTCAAAATGCTCCAAAAATAAGCGAAAAATATACCTATTCAAGAAAGCAGATAAAAATTCACTTGACGTCTTCCTGAGAGACGATCTCCAGTCATTCCAAATTAATAAATATAGACAAGATGTGGCATATGCGGGCTTCACTGCGAGATGCTTATAACAGTTTCCACAACGAAATTTTGTCTCAAAACCTGGCAGAAAATCCAAAGAGATTCTGGTCGTATGTGAAGTATGTTAGCGGCAAGAAACAATCAATACCTTCTCTGCGCGATACCAATGGAGATACTATCGAAGACTGTGCTGGCAAAGCAGAGGTACTAAACACAGACTTCCGAAATGCCTTCACAGTAGAAGACGAAGTAAATATTCCAGAATTCGAAGCGAGAACAGTTGCCAATATGAGTAACGTAGAAGTAAATATCCTCGGAGCAGTTCAAATGGTTCTAATGACTCTGAGCACTATGGGACTTAACATTGGAGGTCATCAGCCCCGTAGAACTTAGAACTTCTTAAACTTAACTAACCTAAGGACATCACTCAAATCCATGCCCGAGGCAGGATTCGAACCTGCGACCGTAGCAGTCGCGCGGTTTCGGACTGAAGCGCCAAGAAACGCTCGGCTACCGCGGCCGGCTCGGAGCAGTGAAGCAACTTAAAGCACTTAATAAAAGCAAGTCTCCAGGTCCAGACTATATACCAATTAGGTTACTTTCGGAGTATGCTGATGCTTTAGCTCCATATACATTTGCTCGGCAAAAGATCCATACCCAAAGACTGGATAGTCTTTGGGTCACACAGGTCACAGGTCACACCAATATTCAAGAAAAGTAGTACAAGAAATCCACTAAATTACAGGATCATATCGTAAACGTCATTATGCAGCAGGATTTTGGGATATATATTGTGTTCAAACGTTATGAATTACCTCGAAGAAAACTATCTATTGACACACAGTGCCGTCTGTGGTGGCCGAGCGGTTCTAGGTGCTTTAGTCCAGAACCGTGCAGCTGCTACGTTTGAAGGTCCGAATCCTTCCTCGGGCATGGATGGGTGTGATGTCTTTGGTTAGTTAGGATTAAGTAGTTCTAAGTCTAGGGGACAGATGACCTGAGATATGAAGTCCTATAGCGCCTAGAGCCATTTTTTTGACACACAGTCAACATGGGTTTAGAAAACATAGTTCCTGTGAAACACAACTAGCTCTTTATTCACATGAAGTGTTGAGTGCTATTGACAAGGGATTTCAGACCGATTCCGTATGCCTGGATTTCCGGAAGGCTTTTGACACTGTACCACACAAGCAGCTCGTATTGAAAATGCGTACTTATGGAAAATCGTCTCAGTTATCTGACTGGATTTGTGATTTCCTGTCACAGAGGTCACAGTTTGTAGTAACTGACGGAAAGTCATCGAGTAAAGCAGAAGTGATTTCTGGCGTTCCCCAAGGTAGTGTTATAGGCCCTTCGGTGTTCCTTGTCTATATAAACGACTTGAAAGACAATCTGAGCAGCCGTCTTTGGTTGTTTGCAGATGACGCTGTCGTTCATCGACTAATAAAATCATCAGCAGATCAAAACAAATTGCAAACCGATTTAGAAAAGATATCTGAATGGTGCGTATAGTGGCAGTTGACCCTAAATAACTAAAAGTGTGAGGCCATCCACCTAAGTCCTAAAACGAATTCGTTAATGTGATGAGAAGTTCCGCCTTATGCAAGACACCTTTTTTTTCTTTTATTTCATCCATACACGTTTCAGCACTTTTGTGCTGCCGTCAGTGGGTTCAAATGGTTCAAATGGCTCTAAGCACTATGCGACTTAACTTCTGAGGTCATCAGTCGCCTAGAACGTAGAACTAATTAAACCTAACTAACCTAAGGACGTCACCCACATCCAGCCTGCGACCGTAGCAGTCGCGCGGTTCCTGACTGAGCGCCTAGAACCGCTAGACCACTCGGTGGGTTCAATTTTTATATGTAACTGTAAAATTGTGATTACATATTAACATTTGTGTTGTTTACAACATTATGTAATGGTTCCATTTATAGCTTAGTTGGTGAAATGTGGATGTAAGCATCAGTTAACATACCTTACGTGATGTTATTGTCCATTTATTTTGGTAGCTATTCTACTACACAATATACTTGTCATCTGCAAACAGCAAGACGTAATTTATTTTTTGTTTGTCACGCATTTACGAACGGAAATGGGCCTGTATCACTTTTTTGTGTGTAACTTACTGTTTTAAAGTTGTGATGCGTTCTCCTACGTTGTTGGTGAAGTAAATACGCTTACTTCTTAACCTATGCTCGCTTGGCACTGCAAATGTTTCCGGTTTCTAAAAACATACGCGGAGTTTTCGCTACCATTACGTGTTGCTGTGGCTGTGTGGTGTTCATTTGTTTCGCAGCATGTTTTGCTGGGTGAGGCGCGTGAGTTTGAATTGTATTTGGCGTCGTATTATCAGAGTCTTACTGCCCCCATCAGCAACATTTAAGTATTATTCCACAGTGTTTATAAGACGAAAGATTTGCATTAACTCCGCATGCTTTTATGATAGTAGATCGAGTAGAAACAGTCTCCACTCCCTCCTTTCTGACTATGTAAGCGTACACTAGATCTGGTTTAACTTCAAAGAAACATTATTGACGGCAATGGAGATACGTTGTTGTTGTTGTTGTGGTCTTCAGTCCTGAGACTGGTTTGATGCAGCTCTCCATGCTACTCTATCCTGTGCAAGCTTCTTCATCTCCCAGTACTTGCTGCAACCTACATCCTTCTGAATCTGCTTAGTGTATTCATCTCTCGGTCTCCCTCTACGATTTTTACCCTCCACGCTGCCTTCCAATGCCAAATTTGTGATCTCTTGATGCCTCAAAACATGTCCTACCATCCGGTCCCTTCTTTTTGTCAAGTTGTGCCACAAACTCCTCCTCTCCCCAATTCTATTCAATACCTCCTCATTAGTCATGTGATCCACCCATCTAATCTTCAGCATTCTTCTGTAGCACCACATTTCGAAAGCTTCTATTCTCTTCTTGTCCAAACTATTTATCGTCCATGTTTCACTTCCATACATGGCTACACTCCATACAAATACTTTCAGAAATGACTTCCTGACACTTAAATCTATACTGGATGTTAACAAATTTCTCTTCTTCAGAAACGCTTTCCTTGCCATTGCCAGTCTACATTTTATATCCTCTCTACTTCGACCATTATCAATTATTTTACTTCCTAAATAGCAAAACTGCTTTACTACTTAAGTGTCTCATTTCCTAATGTAATTCCCACAGCATCACCCGATTTAATTTGACTACATTCCATTATCCTCGTTTTGCTTTTGTTGATGTTCATATTATATCCTCCTTTTAAGACACTGTTCATTCCGTTCAACTGCTCTTCCAAGTCCTTTGCTGTCTCTGACAGAATTACAATGTCATCGGCGAACCTCAAAGTTTTTATTTCTTCTCCGTGAATTTTAATACCTACTCCAAAATTTTCTTTTGTTTCCTTTACTGCTTGCTCAATATACAGATTGAATAACATCGGGGAGAGGCTACAACCCTGTCTCACTCCCTTCCCAACCACTGCTTCCCTTTCATGTCCCTCGACTCTTAAAACTGCCATCTGGTTTCTGTACAAATTGTAAATAGCCTTTCGCTCCCTGTATTTTACCCCTGCCACCTTTAGAATTTGAAAGAGAGTATTCCAGTCAACATTGTCAGAAGCTTCCTCTAATTCTACAAATGCTAGAAACGTAGGTTTGCCTTTTCTTAATCTTTCTTCTAAGATAAGTCGTAAGGTTAGTATTGCCTCACGTGTTCCAACATTTCTGCGGAATCCATATTGATCTTCCGCAAGGTTCGCTTCTACCAGTTTTTCCATTCGTCTGTAAAGAATTCGTGTTAGTATTTTGCAGCTGTGACTTATTAAACTGATAGTTCGGTAATTTTCACATCTGTCAACATCTGCTTTTTTTGGGATTGGAATTATTATATTATTATATTACGGAGATACGTATACCAAACAAATTAATAACGGATGATACTGATCCTCGATGGTACACAAAACAGGTCAGAACTCTGTTGCAAAAGGAACAAAAAAAGCATGTCAAATTTAAAAGAATGCAAAATCCCCAAGGTTGCCGAAGTTTTATAGAAGCTCGAAATTTACAGCGAACATCAATGCTAGATGCTTTTAACAGTTCTCACAGCGAGACTCAGTCTCGAATTGTGGCAGAAAATCCAACGACATTCTGGTCGTACGTAAAGTACACCAGCGGCAAGACGCAACCAATACCTTCGCTACGCGATAGAAGCGATAATGATAGTGATGTAAGTTCAACTAAAGCGGGGTCAGTAAACACAGTTTTTAGAAATACCTTCACCAAAGAAAATGAAGTAAACGTTCCTTCGGTGTAGTGGCGCAGCTTAACACATAATAAAAGCAAGTCATCCAGTTCAGACTGTATAGTGATTAGATTACTTTCAGAGTATGCTGACACAATAACTCAAAACTCAGCAATTGTATGCAACCGCATTCTAGACAAAAAATCGGTACCTAGAGACTGGAATACAAATTGTCTCTAAGAGAACGATTTATTGACAAATAGCCAACACGAATTCAGAAAATATCTTTCTTGTGAAACACAATTAGCTCTTTCTTTTCAAAATGGTTCAAATGGCTCTGAGCACTATGGGTCTTAACACCTGAGGTTATTAATCGCATAGAACTTGTAACTACTTTAACCTAACTAACCTAAGGACATCACACACATCCATGCCCGAGGCAGGATTCGAACCTGCGACCGTAGCGGTCGAGCGGTTCCAGACTGAAGCGCCTAGAACCGCTCGGCCATACCGGCCGGCAGCTCTTTATTCTTACGAAGATATCAGTGCTATCGACAGGGGATGTCAAATTAACGCCCGCATCTCGTGGTCGTGCGGTAGCGTTCTCGCTTCCCACGCCCGGGTTCCCGGGTTCGATTCCCGGCGGGGTCAGGGATTTTCTCTGTCTCGTGATGGCTGTGTGTTGTGTGACGTCCTTAGGTTAGTTAGGTTTAAGTAGTTCTAAGTTCTAGGGGACTGATGACCACAGAAGTTAAGTCCCATAGTGCTCAGAGCCATTTGAACCATTTTGTCAAATTAATTCCATATATTTAGATTTCCGGAAGACTATTGACACGATTCCTCACAAGCACAAATAGGGAATAGTGTCTTAAGTTGTGCTACCGGATTTGTGATTTCGTGTCAGAAAGGTTACAGTTAATAGGAACTGATGAAGAGTACACCAGAAGTAACAACTGGCGTGCCCCAAGACATTGTTACACGTTCTCTGTCGTTCTTCGTCTGCATAAACGAGGTGGGAGACAATTTGAGTAGCTCTGATAGATAGTTTGCAGATGATGCTTTTTACCATCAGATGGTCCAAATCAGTTGGAATATGTTATAGACACGATATCTCTATGGCGCAAAAAGTGACAGTTGGCTCTAAATAACGAAATTGCGAAGTGATCCACATGAGTACTAAAAAGATTCCACTAAATTTCGGTTATGCGATAAATCACACAACTCTAAAGACTATGAATTCAACTAAATTGTTAGAGATTACGCTTACAAATAACTTAAATTGCAACATTCACATAGATAACGTTATGGGAAAGCGAATCAAAGACTATGATTTACAGGCAGGTCACTTAGAAAGTGCAACAGGGCTACTAAAGAGACTGTGGAAAGCGAACCAGAGAGAGTGATTTGTTTGCAGAGCATTTGGAAGATACAATAGGTCTACTAAACAGACTGATTAAACTACGTTTGTCCGTCGTCTTCTGGAATATTGCTGCTCGGTGCGGGATCCGCATCAGACACGATTGTCGAAGGACGTAGAAAAAGCCAGAGAAAGGCAGTTCGTTTTGTAGGATCCCGACAGTACCTTCTCGTGAAATTTCAGTCACGAACTTTCTTCTCCGAATGCGAAAATACTTTATTCGTGCCCGCCTATGTAGGGAGAAACGATCATTATAATAAAATATTGAAAATCGGAGCTTGCACGAGAAGACTGATCTGTTCATATGTATAAACGCCATAGAGTGGACATGCTGAGTTTCAGAGAGGCACAACAAACTGATCGCTAAACAAGATCTCTGCAAAAAGGCTTTCTTCTGAAATATTCAATACACACACACACACACACACACACACAGAGAGAGAGACACACACAAACACACACACAGGCACGCACAGATAATAGCGTCTATGGCAGCCTAGGTCTCTTGGAAAAAAGCTCACTTAATTAGCATTTTTTGTTGTATCTGTATGAGCTCAACTTCTCCACTACATAGTAAGCAGGCAAGCTATTCTTTTCATAACATTGTCATTATTCCATCCTTGATATTCCATTGTTCGGCTGTGTTCTTTTTAACAAATAATTTATTTGGTACGATTCAATCAAAGACACGCATTACCAGACTGGCAATATGGTAAGCAGAATGGTGTCATTGAAGCAAGCACTTTAGAATCACAGTATGGCTACGATAGCAAAGGACGTGCATACACCTATATATGTACTGAGAAAACAGTCGCAAGAAGGGGATGAGCTGATATATCTACTTTACCTTTGGATTTCTGACGCAAGGATCAGTACATGCTTCGCGTTTGGCTGTAATTTTTCGTACAGCTGACGGAAGATATGAGGAATAAGAGTATTTCTCAATATTGGCATAATTAGAAACACCTTCGCTGTTTTTCTTTTTGTACTGTTATGTAAGCCGAAACGATTACATTACCGACTGTCTTAGATGCAATACCGGCAGTGTTTAAATACATACATCAAAAAACATTTTGCATCACCTCGGTTCCGACAGTTCCGGAACATGTGCAGAAAATTGCAATACAGATCAACATAAACATCATTTCAGCCCACATTATTGGTCATGGAAACCACACATTGCATGTTGTACCACTATACAGCGAGATCTTCAGAGGTGGTGGTCAAGATTTTGGTACACACCGGTACCTTTAATACACAGTAACACGACCTCTTGCATTGATGTATTCTTGTATTCGTAGTGACATACTAACCATAAGCTCACCAAGGCACTGTTGGTTCAGATTGACCCACTCGTCAACTGCGATTCGGCGTAGATCCCTCAGAGTTTTTGGTGGGTCAACTCGTCAATATTCTGCCCTTTTCAATGTATCTAAGGCATGTTCGGTAGGTTTCCTGTCTGGAAAACGTGCTGGTCACTCTAGTCGAGCGATGTCGTTATCCTAAAGGAAGTCATTCACAAGATGTGCACGATGGGGCGCGAATTGTCATCCACGAAGACTAATGTCTCGCCTATATGTTACCGATACGGTTGCACTATCGGTCGGAGGATGGCATTCACGTATCGTACAGCCGTTACGGCGCCTTCCATGACCACCATCGGCGTAATTCGGCCCCACATAATTCCACCCCAAAACAGCAGAGAACCTCCACCTTGCTGCACTAAAATTCACATGCCTCTGAGCATTATGGGACTTAGCATCTGAGGTCATCAGTCCCCTAGACTTAGAACTACTTAAACCTAACCAACCTAAGGACATCACACACATCAATGCCCGAGGCAAGATTCGAACCTGAGATCGTAGCAGCAGCGCGGTTCCGGACTGAAGCGCCTAGAACCGCTCGGCCACAGCGGCCGGCTTGCTGCACTTGCTGGACAGTGTGTTTAAGGCGTTCAGCCTGACCGGGTTGCCTCCAAACACGTCTCCGACGATTGTCTGGTTGAAAGCAAATGCAACGCTCGTCGATGAAGAGAATTTGATGCCAGTCCTGAGCGGTTCATTCCACATGTTGTTGGGCCCATCTGTACCGCGCTGCGTGGTGTCGTGGTTGGAAAGATGGACTTCGCCGTGGGCGTCGGGAGTGAAGTTTCACGTTATACAACCTATTGCGCACAGTTTTAGTCGTAACACGACGTCCTGTACCTGTACGAAAAGCATTATTTAATTTGGTGGCGTTGCCGTTAGGGTTCCTCCGAGCCACAATCCGTAGTAACGGTCATCCACTGAAGTAGCAGCCCTTGGCCGGCCTTTGCGAAGTACGTCATCGACAGTTCCTGTCTCTCTGTATCTCCTCGATGTCTAAACAACATCGCTTTGTTTCACTCCGAGACGCCTGGACACTTCCCTTGTTGAGAGCCCTTCCTGGCACAAATTAACAATGTGGACGCGATCCAACCGCGTTAGTGACATTCTGGGCGTGGTCGAACTGTAGAAAACATGACTCCGTCTTCCTTGTGTAATGACTGGAACTGGTTGGCTGTCGAACCCCCTCCGTGTAATAGGCGTTGCTCGTGCATGGTTGTTTTCATCTTTCGGCGGCTTTAGTGAAATCTCTGAAAAGTCAAAGAGACTGTGTCTCTGATACAATATCGGCAGTCAACGTCTATCGTCAGAAGTTCTGGGAACCTGGGTGATGCAAAACTTTTTTTGACGTGTGCAGTTTACGTATATTTTAAGGAGTTTACTAAATCGTGTATCAACAGATGTAGCTTAATGTCATATTTTTAGGCAGTTTTAATCAGCTTCGACTTTTCTTCAAGTAGTATGCTCCATATGAAAATACTCATATTTGTCGTTGATAACAGTCTTAATTCATTTCAGTGTTCTTATGAAAATTGTAGTATGCTTTAAACGTGTGTATATGTAATTTTATGTTTTTTTAACATGATTCTACAATAATCATAATTAATACGCAAATATTTACTCAAAGGTAGAACTCGAGTAGGCCTCCTAATCGTAGTAGCATCATACACAAACTTCCTGACGCCGCCATTTTGTCTTACCATGCGTCTCGTTGTAAAGCCATACACACCCATTCTGGCACCGCCACTTTTGCTTAATTGCCAAGCTTGTGTAGACCACCTTTCAGGAAATTACAGTAATGCCATACACAGTCTTCCTGACGCCGCTAATTTGCCTCACCACACATCTCGTAGTAACGCAATGCACAAGCTTGCCACCTTTTAACCATGATCACTGTTCTTCTCAGCCACTCTAGTAATATACGTCTGTGAATTTGACTGAGTGCGTAGGGAACAATCTTTGACTGCTGTGCGTCTCTGTGGAGAACTGATTCTATGGATAATGTTCGTTTCACAACAAGTCCCGCAGTGTTGACATCACGTAACCTCAAGCGCAATATCGACGACCGCACTGTCGGATATCGAATTTGTGACAAGGAAGGATATGAATATTATTGATCCTCGATTCATTCGCAGCAGTTTAAGGTATCTTACGTTCTTGCCTAACCAGACACTTGGTAGTCATTATTTTTTCGGAAATAAAGAGACAAATACTTGTGAAAAGGAAAAATACAAATTTTACTTCGGTTCGTTTTAGCTTTTAAAGCTGTACTCTTAGGTTCCAGCCTAACCACACACTCGGAAATCACCATGTATTGGGAAATAAAGAGCCAAATATTAGTGAAAAGGCACAATATGAATTTAATTGCTGCTCGTTTCAGTGGATTTTTGACAGAGAAGAATATGAATGTTAATGTTCCTCGTTTAACTCGCATCAGTTTAAACTATCCTCTTCCGTTCCTGCCTAACCATACACTCAAATGGCGGCACGTATTCGGAAACAAAGAGCCATATGTTCGTGAGAAGGAACAATAAGAATTTTATTGTTGCTCGTTTCAGTCGGAGTCAGTTGAGCTGTCCTCTTAGGTTGTTGCCTAACCACATACTAGGAAATCGCTAAATATTGTTTTATCCTTGGTTCTCAGATTTGACAATGTAAATAGCTTCCAATATTGCAGAACGTACTTGTATAATATTAATAAAAAATAAAATAACTTGTTAAAGACGCTAAACAACTCCATGTAACGGCGTGCCACCAACACCTTTCTATTCCAGAAACCATGGCGTTATTCATTATGCCATTACTTAAGGATGTGTTGTTTAACTCCGGTCTTGGTTAACATAGTCTATCTTGAAGGCTTGTATCGTTGATACGTTATTAAGTGACATTTAATGATAATGGTGATGTGTTTCTGTTCCGTTACACTGCAACGGCAAACTGCAAATATAAAAGAAATATATTCCATTCTTAATTTTTAAATTATTGGCGATAATAACACGCTCTTAAGAAAGTACTCTGAAATGAAGGCATTAACCGTCCATAAATCATTACGTGACACTTTATTATAGCAATAATTAAAATAAATCATTTCAAGACTGACATGTCTTCTTAAATCTTCGACACGCGCATGAAAACTTGTGAGAGGCCCGAATCGAATGCAACAGAAGTTGATAGCCCATCATTCGGTCGTCGATACTGTGCGTGACGTCAGAATGACGTCACGTTTGCAGGAATTATAAAACGAGCGTTACCCAGTTTCTATACTAAAAGAATGCAGCGACTGTATTATCATCCTCTATTATCTAGACGTAAATAATACCGGACGCTATATCATGTTACTCTCATTTGAAATTCAAGGCTATTGTTGTGATATCCATTACAGTCTGTCGATGTTAATTTGCAGTTTGAACGGTGTTAATTCTGTCAGATTAATGAAATTCTGCTCGCAAACCAATGTAGTAATTACATAAACATCAGTTCATGTTAAAAAATAAAAAAATAAATACTTCTTGTTTATTCAAAAATGGTTTACCTGATATTGTGGACGATGAATGCGGTTGTAGGACTTCAGGAAGGATGCTCACTGGCCTATCCACAGACGCGGTCAATATAGTGCGTAATGGAGAAATATTAGCCCGTGATTATTTCTGTGAATTTTCGGGGCAACCTGTCGGGCACCAACGTTTCATTTGTGTGCTGCATTGCACTTCTGTAGAATCGGAATGTTCTATAAGCGAAATTAAAGAATCATTTTAGTTCTCAGTCGATTGTAAAACATTTAACATTTGTGCAGCTGAGCGACGAAATCTCCGAGACAATCGCTGCGGCTTTTTAAAAATCCATTTTCAAGTATCATTCACAATTTCTACGACGAGCAATACTGAAAAGACTTCATCATCGGAGCTAAACCAAACTGATGCTAAATAAAACGAGAATCTAAATAAAACCAAAAACTAATGTCCACAACTTAAAATATGGTTTTGCCGATTCTCATAAAAAAAAACTTGAAGGTAGTGCGATGAATCCTTTGTCAGGCACTTAATTGTGAATTGGAAAGTGGTGATATAGACGTAGATTAAATAAATGTCGTTCCACAGATGCAATACAAGATGTGACACGTCCAGCTTACTGTTTGTAAGTATACACAGCAATAACTCTTTCTCCACCACCTCCTCTATTTCAACCACTCGACTCGAACGCAGCATTCAGAACTTGTGCGTTATTCAATACAATGCTTCATTCAGAACGAAATTGAAGCATTACTTATTTGTATTATCGTAACTTCTCTCTCAGCGTACCCAAGCGGTGTTGTTTCTGTCGGGCAACAAACCGCTATTTCAGTGTAACTTCCCTTATGTATCACAGTTATCTTCTCCTCAATATCATCTGCTGACATTATCTCGTATCTTTTTGTTCATCCTAGAACCAATCAACGTCTTCAGGTTTGATTCCTTCTGTAGTGCTTTCAAGCATTTACGCTAGTATGTAATTACCCAGACTCAGAAGGAAAGTGATTTTATGATAAAACTACTTAAAATAATGCCAGGAAGACTGAAATTACTATAAATGGTTCAAATGGCTCTGAGCACTATGGGACTCAACTTCTGAGGTCATCAATCCCCTAGAACTTAGAACTACTTAAACCTAACTAACCTAAGCACATCACACACATCCATGCCCGAGGCAGGATTCGAACCAGCGACCGTAGTGATCTTGCGGTTCCAGACAGTAGCGCCTAGAACCGCACGGCCACTCCGGCCGGCTGTCATTACTATAGTACCTATTTTAATTTCTGTAATTGTTTTTAATTACTATTAGTTAATTATTACTCTATAAACCTCATGTACTATGTACACTTCAGTGTTAACTCTAAGGCGCAGTTCTCACTGTAGCAATACGATAAGCGATACTATAAATTATGCAGAAGTAGAAGTAACCGATATGGTTGGAGCGCATGGAAACGCAGTTGAACCGACTTAACTGGTTCACACCTGGACGACAGTTATACAACCCCGATGTGGTTCTCTAACGACTCGGTCGGTGCGACATGGTGTTTATTTTGGACATGCATGTGTTCTCTGCTATCCCTCATTCGATTCTGTGGAAATTATTCGGTAAAAAATGCTTCTTATAGTTAGTTAAAATAGCCAGATTGCAAAATGGATTTCTTTACGCTATTGCCCGTAGGTATTGCAACACTTGGAAATTAAGTAAGGCGCAGCACATATTTTATGAAGTTTACAGTGTAATATCTCTGGCTTTACAGCCATCATATTCGGGTACAAGAAGCTCTTCTTCAATAAGTTGAGAATGAAGCAGTGGCAACATGACGTAATGTGGTGTGAAGCGGGTGGTTTCTTCGGTAAGAGTACCGTGAGGAAGACCGCCTAAGCTGCGCTCCTCCTCCGCGATTGGATACTGCGTTCGCAATTTGCACGCCAAAATGATAATCTTCTGTTATTGACGTTACAAAACCTAAACACTCTATTTACTTGCATTTCAAGCAAAAGCGTCTCTCAATAGCACGCTATCATCTCATTATTTCAGAAGCGTTAGTTACCAGCAGAATAGCAAACAACTGCTAAACGGAAAGGCAGGATAAGGTACTTCGGAGATATGCGGATCGCACCTAACGTAGATGGCGGGCGATGTGATTCGGCTGTGAGATTAGAACTGGTTCGGCAGTCTCGAAGGACAGACATGTTGTCTGCCGAGGTCGGTGTCAGTTAAGACTTTGTTACCAATCTCTGGTTATCTGGACTTATAACTGAGAACAATTTGATACTAGCTACACAAATACGCTGTTCATTATTTTATTTATTTTCTAACAAAGTGTGAAGAGCGGAGATTATTTGTGATCCTTAGGAAACTCGAAATTTTTGGTAAGTTCTTATAATGACCAAACTGCTGAGGTCATCGGTTCCTAAGCTTACGCACTACTTAATCGAACTTAAACTAACTTACGATAAGGACAAAACACACACCCATGCCCGAGGGAGGACTCGAACCTCCGACGGGGAGAGGCGTACGGAGCGTAACAAGACAGCTCAGACCGCACGACTTCCACGAGAAACTGCCCATTTATAATCCACTTTGCTACATAAAGTGGACTATAATTCGGCAGTTTCTCGTGGTCTGCTAGTAAGCAAGCGAGTGATGTTCCCTGTCAACAAACCAACTAAAAAGTTTACTATTCATACAATATCAGTTCCTCGCTAAAGGTCTATTACAGCCCCAAGATAACGGATTCACGAGCTACGTGCTGTTTACTGCGCAGGGGCCAACTATAGAAGACTGCAGGTTGGTGAACATTAATTAGAACTTATACACTGCGCTAAGGGAAGTGAAAGGAATAAGGAAACTCTCATGTACTGCAATATTAGTACAAATTACATCGGTGACACGTCATCTGTGGTAACACGGAGGAGATATGAAGGACAGAAATTGTCGACGAAAGCGGTTTATCATAATCTAGCCCCCTCTCTCTTTTTCAACTTACTGTAACAGTAAAAATGTTGTCGCTGGCCAGTTTACATTTGTTACATTTTAGCTCATTCAATGCTATATACGAAATGTAGCTAAGACACTGAAATTGTGTATAACGCTGGAAAGAGAGCCATACGTCTTTCCTCCGTACGTCCACCTTTTCAAAGATGGATGCGGAATCTCCGCTGATCGGTACAGAATGGCAGCTAAACGTCCAAACTAACCAGTTAAATATAAAAATCCAGCTTTTATTGGTTAGGTTTGAACGTTTATCTAACAGTCGGCATATGATGGTTAAAGTAATCGCCGTATCAAAAATCTACAGATATCAGTTTTTGAATGCTGGCCCCCATTTTGACCGAACCAAGGTTGGAACACGCCAATCAGGGGGTGTGAAGATGGCGTAATATATCGCCCAAACTGATAGCCCAATAAAATAAGAGTTTGTAAATTTAGATGGCTGAAAGGTGTTTGATTCGACATTCTATCCATCTTACCAGCCTCGGGTACATACGTAATATATTTACAAGTTTACTGTCCTGATGTGGCAGCGGAGGCCACACGCGAGGCAACTGCCATCTACTTCCTCTCGTTGCTTGTTTTACCTCTCACGTGCGAAACAAAAGTGTCGCACGAATAACCGTCACGTCTCGCGTCATTTATTGCAACGTGTTGTATCGCATTTCGTATTACCTCAGTAAAAAAGATGCCTCGTCCTATCACGTAAAATCAATGCGTAACTAAACAAATACAGTTATGAAACCAACACTACTGAGTTGCATAAAACTGGCAGCCTCACATCGTGAAACAGCGTTACCCATATTCTGACAAAACATTTTCAAAAAATATTCAATTGTGTGTGAATTTCTAAGGGACCAAACAGTTGAGATCATTGGTCCCTAGTCTTACACATTAGTTAGACTAACTTATGCTAAGAACGACACGCACACCCACGCCCGAGGGAAGATTCGAATCTCCGGCGGGAGGGGTCGCAAAATCATTGATATGGTGCCTCAAATCGCGTGACCACTCCGAGTGGCAAAACATTTTCAGTCAGCCGAAATTTGCACCACAGGACAGTTTTCAATGAGACTACAATTTGTGACAAACCCAATGTCTCATGGATGGTGAAATCCTTCTAATTTCATATAGGGTCACCACGAGCACGGCAAAGTGCTGCAGCACGACGTGGCATGGGCTAGACTAATGTCTGAAGTAGGGCTGGGGGGAACTGACGCCATGAATCCTGCAGGGCTGTCCATAGATCCGTAAGAGTACGAGGGGGTGGACAGCTCTTCTGAGCAGCACGTTGCAAGGCATCCCAGATATGCTCAGTAATGTTCATATCTGGGGAGTTTGGTAGCCAGCAGGTGTGTTTAAACTCAGAGGAGCAGAGGAGTACTCATGGAACCACTCTGTAGCAATTATGAACGTGTGGAGTATCACATTGTCTTGCTAGAATTGCCCAAGTCCGTCGGAATGCACAATGGGCATGCATGTATGCAGGTGAAGAGAGAGGATTCTTATGTAGGGTTTTATCTGTCAAGAGTCGTATCCAAAAGTATCAGGGGTCCTACAGCACTCCAATTGGACACGCCCCATGCCATTACAGAGCCTCCAACAGCTTCAAGAGCTCCCTGCTGACATTCGTTAGGTTGTCTCCGTACTCGTACACATCCACGCGCTCAATACAATTTGAAACGATAATCGTTCGACCAGGCAACATGTTCCCAGTCATCAACAATCTAGTGTCAATGCTGACGGGCCCAGGAGAGGCATAAAGCGTTGTGCTGTGCAGTCATCATGGGTACACGAGTGGACCTTCGGCTCCGATGATTGGTAGAATGGTTCGCTCTCTGACACTTACTGATGGCCCAGCATTGAAATCAACAGTAATTTGCGGAAGGGTTGCACTTGTCACGTTGAACGATTCTCTTCAGTAGTCGTAGGATCTTTTTCCGGTCGCAGCGGTGTCAGAGATTTGATGTTTTACCGGATTCCTGATATTCACGGTACACTCATGAAATAGTCGCAAGGGAAAATCCCCACTTCATAGCTAGCTCGGAGATGCTGTGTCCCATCGCTCGTGTGCCGACTATAACACCACGCTCAAGCACCCTTAAATGTTGACAATCTGCCATTGTAGCAGCAGTAACGATCAAACAAGTGCGCCAGACACTTGTCTTATATAGGTGACGCCGACCGCAGTTCCGTATTCTGCCTGTCTACATATGAAGGTCTTATTTGAATAGTGGTAGCAGTTAATTACCTCCACTTTTGTGCCTATAATGCTTCTGACATTAATGATCCAAACAAACGGAAAGGAAGTTTCATCTCTGGCAAGAAGCCATATGCTTCAAGTTATTCTGGTGTGTCAACTGCAGATTTTTCAGCGCTCATTTAACTTTAGGAATCTGTATCTCAAAATGAACAAAATTGGACTTGTACCACTATTGAAATAAGCGCTTCATATCTCTGTCTTTGAATACGCATGCCTATAGCAGTTTCTTCAGTGGATATCTCAAGACCTGACCTTAGGTTCAGAAAGCAACCTTTATTCTAGTCAGAGGCAAAAACTTAACGCGCAACAGAGTAGTATATTCAATGTGACGCAAATTAAAGACAGAAATTTGACTTACTAAAATTCTTGATGATACTCTGGTTTCGTCATGACGCTCTTCTGCTCGATTCGCCCTCGAATGTTAAATCGAAAGACTAGTTATCTTCACTCATTTCAACTTCTTATTTGTTTCTCCACCCGCGGTATCACATTGTACATTATTTGTCTGACTTCACCAGGACTCATCTATACAAAGAGGTCTTTGTTCGTGGAGCACTTATTCCCTCGTCCATTGCCTCCGGTTGGTGCTGATGTGACTAGCTTTAACACATTGGGAGAAGTTGGTCCGGGATGGGATTTGGGCTACATTCCGCTTGACGTGGTAGTATATGATTCTCATTAATGTGAAAGTTGTACAGACAGCTGTGGTTTTTCCATCCTATAACAACTACTTGCTGCTGATGTTCTCTGTGGTACTTTTTTACATGCTCTAAAAAGAGTTCTATTAACGTGTGGCCATGCTGTGTGAACGGATGTCGATCTAAGGAGGCGACCAAGATCGTGACCAACGTGTTATTTATGGCGGTTGCGTTTTCCATGGGTCAAATCTGAGGGGTAGATCGGGGATAAAAGTCATTATGTGGACTATATTCAGGGTAGAACTGTCTGATGTTAACTATGTTCTTACATAAAAGAAACTGAATAAGAAAATATCTCTCTTCATAAAACTCAAAGAGTACAATTAAGAAGAAGACCAGTACCGTGCACAGTCTGCGTAAGTGGCAATCTATCCGCTATTCAAGCCTGCTGATGGTACACAACTACTTCCTCGACAGCTAAATGTGCACCCCTTACAAAATAATTAATTATCTTACTACGTATATCGGTGCTTACCTGCCAACCTAGGCGTTAAAGTTCAACTACCTTTATAGCTTCATGCAAAATTACACAAAACATTTCCTTTACGTTCACTTGTCAGCCTCTTTCACAAAAATAAAATGCTCTACATTCCTGTCTTTCATAAAACACAACTATAACAAAATAACATAAATTTAATAATTAATAAGGGAACGTATCAATTTATAAATGTATTGTGTTCACAGTTATCCTGGCATTCTCTTATTACTTTCCAGCTCGTCTCGTAAGATCCTAGTGATGTGCCGGGGTAGTTACAGAACTACCTTGCTTTTCTTGCCTAAACTTTCCCTTTTTCCACTTGCTCCCAGATTCTTACCTCCCTCCTGTGGAAGACGCTCCGGACAGGTGGGACTGCACCTCTATGTTTCCATTAAAAGGGCGAATCAGACTGACGTCGATATAAACAACATGATAAGTAATTTATTCCGAATATTAATGCCAGCATTTCTCCTCCAATTGTTGAATAATTTCTTTCTGCTCGATTAAGCTGTCTGAATGCATGTACTGTGGGGTGTTCCCGTCGATCTACTTCGTGATTTAAGGCACACAGGTGCTAGTGTAGAGTGGTATGAAGGTTTCTGAAAAAGTGGAAAGGCAATAACTGGTCTAGATGTTAACAAAAATTTTAGTATTAAAAATGCTGCTTCACGATCTGGTTAGCAATGAAACTTTATCCCTTTCCTTAGCAATTGTGTGAAAGGTCGTGCAGTTTCAATGAATTTTAATACATAATTGGGATAGAAATTGATGAGACGCAAATATGATTGTAAGTCCTTTACTGTGGTCGGTATCAGCAAATTTGTTACGGTATGAACAAGTCGTGTATTTATTGCTAAGATCATACCCAGCTGCCAGTATTTTTTGTCTGCTACATCCTTCGTCACTGTCTGTCTGCAGCTCATGGTATTTTAACATGAATCATAATTAATGGCACCTGACGCCTTTGAAGTGTGTTACACTATTTCACCGTAAGGATGCGCCCATAGTGGAACAAAGCATTTCAGTCGTTTTTATCTTATCAATATGTCAGAGAACAGTTAGTGGGAAAGGACTTACAATTGGAAACACTCTGATATTAAGTTCCTTTTTCTGATTTATGTAATTGATGTCCCACTTGTAATGCCACAAAATGTTAGCTTTGCCATTTTTGCTCATGGTTAAAACATAAGAACGAAAAAAAAAAAAACAGAACTAGTCCTATCACTGAAGTGACAACACATGAAATATTTGCACATATCAACAGATTCTCGGAGGCACACTGGATATAATTGCATTTTGTTGAGGCTCAGTATTGAATTACGTTACATTAGCCTTCTTCAATTAATCTGTAAAGAAACGTCTTGGGAAACTAGAAAGTAGTCGAAGATCTACGTGATACAAGTTTTATTTTTCCAGTACAGAGACAGTATTTTCAGAGTGTGGATGTTGTTGTTGTGGTCCACCGTCCGAAGACTGGTTTGATGCAGTTCTCCATGCTACTCTATACTGCGCAAGCCACTTCATCTCCGAATAACTGCTGAAACCTACTTCCCTCTGAATCTGCTCCTTAATTCACCTTAATCTCCCTCTACCTCCCTCCAGTACTGAATTATTGGTCCCTTGGTGTCTCGGAATGTGTCCTGCCAACCGATCCCTTCTTCTAGTCAGGTTGTGCCACAAATTTCTTTTCTCCCCAATTCTATTCGGAACCTCCTCATTACAACGATATTGCTACTCCAAAATACAACTACCGTGTTTGCAGTTGATGATTCGAGACTCATCATCGTTGTTACAGGTAATCTGCAAAAACTAGTTCATAGATGGAAACGGAAATGAGCGGTTGGCGTCATTGACCGGGAGGCACCTTGGTGCAGATCTGGTCGCCTTGGTGCAGGTCTTATTACATTCGACGCCACATTGGGCGATTTGCGTGCCGGATGGGGAAGAAATGATGATCTCAACAACACCCAGTCCATGTTGTTGTTGCGGTCTTCAGTATAGAGAATGGTTTGTTGCAGCTTTCCATCCTACCATATCCTGTGCAAGCTTCTTCATCTCCCAGTACATACTGCAAACAACATCCTTCAGAATCTGCTTAGTGTATTCATCTCTTGGACTCCCTCTCCGATTTTTACCCTCCACGCTGCCCTCCAATACTAAATTGGTGATCCCTTGATGCCTCAGAACATGTCTTACCAACCGTTCCCATCCTCTTGTCACATTGTGCCACAAACTCCTCTTCTCCCCAATTATATTCAATACCTCCTCATTAGTTAAGTGCTCTACACATCTAATCTTCAGCATTCTTCTGTAGCACCACATTTCGAAAGCTTCTATTCTCTTCTTGTCCAAACTATTTATCGTTCATGTTTCACTTCCATACATGGCTACACTTCATACAAATAATTTCAGAAACGGCTTCCTGACAATTAAATCTATACTCGATGTTAACAAATCTCTCTTCTTCCGAAAAGCTTTCCTTGCCATTGCCATTCTACATTTTACATCTTCTCTACTTCAACCATCATCAGTTATTTTCATCCCCAAACAGAAAAACTCCATTACTACTTTAAGTGTCTCATTTCCTAATCTAACTCCCTCAGCATCATCCGACTTACTTCGACTAGATTCTATTATCCTCGTTTTGCTTCTGTTGATGTTCATCTTATATCCTCCTTTCAAGACACTGTCCATTCCGTTCAACTGCTCTTCCAAGTCCTTTGCTGTCTCTGACAGAATTACAATGTCATCGGCGAACCTCAAAGTTTTTATTGCTTCCCCAAGGATTTTAATGCGTACTCCGAACTTTTCTTTTGTTTCCTTCACTGCTTGCTCTATATACAGATCGAATAACATCGGGGAGAGGCTACAACCCTGCCTCACTTCCATCCCAAACCACTGCTTCCCTTTCGTGTCCCTCGACTCTTATAACAGCCATCTGGTTTCTGTACAAATTGTAAATAACCTGTCGCTCCCTGTATTTTACCCCTGCCACCTTTAGAATTTGAAAGAGAGTATTCCAGTCAACATTGTCAAAAGCTTTCTCTAAGTCTACAAATGCTAGAAACGTAGGTTTGCCCTTCCTTAACCCTTCCTCTAACAAAGTCGTCAGGTCAGCATTGCCTTACGTGTTCCAATATTTCTACGGAATCGAAACTGATCTTCCCCGAGGTCGGCTTCTACCAGTTTTTCCATTCGTCTGTAAGGAATTCGTGCTAGTATTTTGCGGCTTTGACTTATTAAACTGATAGTTCGGTAATTTTCACATCTGTCAACACCTGCTTTCTTTGGGATTGGAATTATTATATACTTCTTGAAGTCTGAGGCTATTTCGCCTGTCTCATACATCTTTCTGACCAGATGGTAGAGTTTTGTCCGGACTTGGTCTCCCAAAGCCGTCAGTAGTTCTAATGGAATGTTGTCTACTCCCGGGGCCTTGTTTCGACTCAGGTCTTTCAGTGCTGTTGTCAAACTCTTCACGCAGTATCATATCTCCCATTTCATCTTCACCTACATCCTCTTCCATTTGCATAATATTGTCCTCTAGTACATCGCCCTTGTATAGACCCTCTATAAACTCCTTCCACCTTTCTGCTTTCCCTTCTTTGCTTAGAACTGGGTTTCCATCTAAGCTCTTGATATTCATAAAAATGTTTCTCTTATTTAAGGTCTCTTTGATTTTCCTGTAGGCAGTATCTATTTTACCCCCAGTGAGATAAGCCTATACATCCCTACATTTGTCCTCTAGCCATCCCTGCTTAGCCATTTCGCAGTCCCTGTCGATCTCATTTTTGGAGCATATGTATTCCTTTATGCCTCCTTCATTTACTGCATTTTTATATTTTCTCCTTTCATCAATTAAATTCAATATTTCTTCTGTTACCCAAGGATTTCTACTAGCCCTCGTCTTTCTACCTACTTGATCCTCTGCTGCCTTCACTTCTTCATCTCCCAGAGTTACCCATTCTTCTTCTACTGTATTTCTTTCCCCCATTGCTGTCAATTGTTTCCTTATGCTCTTCCTGAAACACTGTACAATCCCTGGTTCTTTCAGTTTATGCAGGTCCCATCTCCTCAAATTCCCACCTTTTTGCAGATTCTACAGTTTTAATCTACAGTTCATAACCAATATATTGTGGTCAGAGTCCACATCTGCCCCTGGAAATGTTTTACAATTAAAATTCTGATTCCTAATTCTCTGTTTACCCTTATATACTCTTTCTGATACCTTCTAATATCTCCAGGAGTCTTCCATGTATACATCCTTCTTTTATGATTCTTGAACCAAGTGTTAGCTATGATCAAATTATGCTCTGTGCAAAATTCAACCAGACGGCTTCCTCTTTCATTTCTTAACTCTAATCCATATTCAGCTACTATGTTTCCTTCACTCCATTTTCCTACTCTCGAATTCCAGTCACCCATGACTATTAAATTTTCGTCTCCCTTCACTACCTGAATAATTTCTTTTATCTCATCATAAATGTCATCAATTTCTTCATCAGCTGCAGAGCTAGTTGGCATATAAACTTGTACTACTGTAGTAGGCATGGGCTTCAGTCCATGAGCGGAGAAAATCCCCGTCTTAGCCGCGAATCGATACCGGGCCCATAGGACGACAATTCCTTACGCTGACCACTCAGCTATCGGGGCGGACAATTCATAGATCTTGACTACTGATAATCGTGTATACGATTTAAGTTCACCCCGTCAGCGTCAGTTAAGACCTGAAGATGCCTCAATGAAGCACAGAAACTAGTCGCCACATAATAAATAATATCGTAAGGACGGCTGTAGGTGTTTCATTATTACAAAGCAGCCAGTCTACACAGTCAGACGTAGTCCACTTAGTGCTGCGGTGTGGCCATGCAGAAGGCATCAGATCGTAAAGTCTGTAATGTGTTTGTGGTAAGACTGTTCAACGCAGAGAATAAACTACAAATATTCTGATGTGTGTACATATAAATTTACCAAAAATGAAAATGTATGCTCCAATATGTTCCAAAACATCGCGCATAAAAACGGGATCTTTCAGGGATTTATATCTTTGTTTCCATTCGTGACAGAAACGTAGAGTCAACTTTTTTGGATAGCCCTTGAGTTTGGGGAGCTTGGGAACGTTTATATACGCAACCAAGTAGTGTCTTAATATTACCATCCCACAGTACAGGGTCAAAGTTTAAATGTTACGCACTTCCTCCAACTTAGGCAAATGGAGGAAATCGGTTGGCTCTTTTTGCATTATTGGTGGTCTACGGTGCCCCTAAAGGGGCGTATGGAGGCACCACTTAATTCAGGGGTGGTTTCCCAGAAAACCTGAAAAAGGCGAGTACCGCTATTTTTTCGCCTTCAGCAGCCGGTATCTGAACAACTAACTGCATCAAATTGCTCAAATTTTAACGGTGTATTGTTTGGGTACTTATCTAGTAGTGCCATCTTCCAGTTTTCTAAACTTTTTATCTGTTATCGAGAAACATTCCCAAACCAGGGTTTTTGGTTACCGAAACCGAGCCAAGACGTCCATGCACAGCAAACGGCCGCAAGGTTTTTGGTATATTCCCAAGATCTCGATCTCAAACAACTTTGAAAATTTTGCTTATATATGCATCCTACGTGTACGCGTAAATTAGGCGCACAAAGCCTGATGTGAGGTGAAAACATAGTTTATTATCCGACGTAGCACAGATAATTATGCTCTAAAGTATCTCCATTATGATCAGAAGGATTCTGAGAATCCCATGTTGTAGTACTGAAGCACATGCAAAATTTTAGTGCACGAAATACAGGTTTGAGCTATAGGATTAGTTTTCTGTTATTTCAGTTTATTTTTACTGGTCCATAAATTTCTTTTCATTTAAGTGACACCGCCGGCCGCGGTGGTCTAGCGGTTCTAGGCGCTCAGTCCGGAGCTGCGCGACTGCTACGGTCGCAGGTTCGAATCCTGCCTCGGGCATGGATGTGTGTAATGACCTTAGGTTAGTTAGGTTTAAGTAGTTCTAAATTCTAGGGGACTGATGACCTAAGATGTTAAGTCCCATAGTGCTCAGAGCCATTTGAACGATTTGAATTTAAGTGACATGCCATGCTGTAGCAGGAAAAAGAAGGAACCAGCGGGAAAACACTCCTATCGGACCGCAGACAAATTAAATACGGTCTTGTTTAGTAAAAGACAATGACTGAAAAGCAGAGTATCAGCTGCCTCAGTGTACCATCCTCAGCACCTTTAAAAAATTTCTCACAAATTTTGACTTGCGAACATATTCTCGCTTTTCTATGCTTTTTATGCCTTGAGTGAATGAGACAGAGGCACTGAGAAACGAACGGAAAACTAACAAATACTGAAAGAGAGTAGACAACATTCATGGTACACAAAGAGTGAAAGAGATAATAATAGTGTGGGAGAAAGAGAGGGACACAGTAGAACATAGTTGACAGTGACAGAACAGAGGTATGGAGAAAGCGAAAGAGACGTGCCAGTGGTAGACAAGTAGAAAGTAGAAGTGATAATGAAAAATAGAGTCTATGACAATGAGAACGAGGACGAGAGGGATAGTGACAGTGAGAAGAGACAGCAGCAGTAGAAAGAAATGAATGAGATAGCAGCAATAAGAAAGAGCAAAAGGGAGACAGTGACAGTGGTAGTAGGACAGAACAAAGGAGACTGTGACTGTAAGGTAGGAGACACAAAGAGATACTGACATTGAGTTGGGCTGAATGAGTGAATGAGAATGGGCAAGTGGGAATGGAGGATATGTTTAAGCGAATTACAGCGACGGACTAGAGGGTGGGAGAGAGTTACAGTTAGGTGAGCTCGTGAGAATGAAAGATTAGTTGCATATTAAGAAAAGCGGGAATACGTTAGCATGCGAAAAATTTGAAAGGTACTGAGGAAGGTGGAATGAGGCAGCAGGAGTTCCACTTTTCAGAGCCATTTAAACAGGACCATACTCGCCTTTTCTGCTCCAATAGGAGCATTTTTCCTATGGTTATGTATACCCATCTTTCCCTATACCTTACTCCTGTCAAACGTCTTTTCTTTTCTCCATTACTCAATATTTTTCTGTGTCAACGAATCCTATGAACTTGTATTGATACATCTAAAGTCGTGCTTTCACTATCAAGCGCATCAGAACAGCATGTCTTTCCGAAAGACAAACTCATCATTATCTAACAGATCAAAAATTGAGCAATAATTCTCGTACCTATCTGCTCTAACTTCCTTCAACATGGTGTGGATGATATTTTACCGGAAGTCTGATGATATGTTTCTTGTCTTATAGATTCTACAGACTAAACTGAATAGTCCACAGGTTGATCTCAGAAATTCCGAAGGAGTGCTATCTATTCCTTTTATCTTATTTAATGTAAAGTCTGCGAAAACTTTGACGAATTCTAACTCTGTTAATGGATTCCCTGTGTCCTACATATCGACTTTCTTTTCTTCTTCTGTTACATCAACCAAGTTCCGCAAGATTTAGAAGACTTCAATGTACTCTTTTCAAGTATAAGTCTCTCATCCGTCCATAATAGTGGAAAATGTCACTGCACTCTTAATGCTGTCACACTTACTTGTAATTTCACAGAAGGTTTCTTTCACTTTTACGCAAACTGAGTTAGTCCTTACGACGATCATTTCTTTTCTATTTCTTAACGTTAGTCCTGCAGTTATTTCATCTCGTCTTCCCTGCATGTCCTCTTTATTTCATTCCTAACTAACTTATATTGCTGCACTTCCGTCTTTCCTTGAACACTTTTGTATTTCGTTATTTCTTCGATCAGTTGAAAACATCTACTAATAATTAAAGTTCCTTTGTACTTATCTTCCTAATATCTATTTTGGATTTTCTAACATATGTGATTAGTTTTTTCTGTGATGTACACTCACGAATTTAAAACACGTCTCATCCTTCCTCGGTACTTCATTATACCACTTCCTTCCACACTGATTGCTCGTTACGATTCTCTTGAACTTCAGTTTACTCTTCATCATTGCTAATTTGTGATCTGAGTCTATATCTGCTGCTGGGTACGCCTTAAAAGCCAGTATCTGATTTCAGAAGCCAAGCTATAATCCAACTGGAATGTTCCCGAGTCTCCAGAAATTTGTACGTATTCCTCCTCTTATGATTCTTAGACAGCGTATTCCCTATTATTAGATGGAACATACTGTAGAACTGGTCTTTCCCCTCTCTTATTATTAATACCATGCCCATATTATCCCGTAACTGTTTCTTCTGTTTTTTCCCGTACTACTGAGTTTTAAAACCCGCATCACTATTAGATTATCATTTGCTTTCACATGCAGGACTAATCGTTGAATATCCTCATATATATCCTCTGTATGTTCCACTCTTGGTTGTTGATGGCGTTGGCTGGTTCTGATTCTGAGCAAAACAACCGTATCACTGAACTGTTCAGCGTAATTCTATCTCTGCCCTATCTCCCTTTCCACAAAGAATCCTATTTTCTTTACGAAGTTTTCTGCTAATGTTAATGTTCCCCATATTTGTTTGATTAGAAATCGTTGCCTTATTGCCATATCACTTCATTCACCCCCACTATATCTCAGCCTTTGCATTTTCCTTTTTCAGATTTTATAGCTTCCGTACCACGTTAAAACACTTCACATTCCAGGTTCTGACTCGTGGAATGTTACTCTTTCTTTGGTGATACAAACGTTGTGGTTACCTCCGCTTTTTAGTCCTTTCCCGGAGATGCGAATGGGGTAGTGGTCCCAAACCTTTTACCAGTGGAGAGATCATCATTGCAGGCCACATGTCCTGTGGGTACACGTTACTTTTATCTAACGCTTTAGTTTCCATTTCTTTCTGCATCCTCATGCCGTTGATCGTTGCAGATTCTTCGAACTTTTAGGGCCAGTTTTCCATCCCCTGGCCATAGGGCTGCCTATAACTGTGTTTGCTTTTTCACGCTGTTTGATACGTCGTTGGCAGAACGAGGGCGACTATGGATATCGAAAGACTTCATCTGCCATTGCTGGCGATTTTAATTCATATTTTAAGTAGTGGCTGTGACCGGACCGCAGAAAAAGGACGTTTCGATTACCAGTCAAAGACACCCCTAGTAACTATTGATAATTCCATTTATTATTATAGTTAGTGAGTTAAATAATGCGTTAGGCTAGTCGAATTCAATGTGTGGTTTTCCTTGGAGATCCATGTTCAGTTCCCCCTGAGCGGCACGTAATTCAGATATACTCTGAACATTCTAAAAAGTCTGTAGCGACAGCTTTAGCAGCAGTTTTTGATGTTTCCCAAGTTCCTGTCCGCTCAGTTACTGCTCCTACCACTAACAATGCACGCCGTGTCGTTACGTTAGTCTAGATCATTAGTGGGAACATTTCCGTTTCTCAAGCAGACACAGGCTAATTAAATGGCTTGAGCTGCGACCTCATTCTTATTCCTCGGACTCAACTTGTGGAAGTTAGTCAGTGGGTTCGGTGGGACGTACCAAGTTGCGTCATTTTGTACAGCAGTTCCTTCCAGTCGTACCACTACACAATTCCTAGATCACGCGCAGCTACCATCCCGCTACCATAGGACAGTCTAGGGTAACACTCTTAACACTCTAACTGTCTAACTATATCTTCTCAGTTTCTTTGCTCACTCGCTCTCTGTGATTTCAAAGTTCATTTATCAATATCGAGTAAAACCGAAATCGGCTTTATTCCTACGTGGTGTAGGCATGACACCCATGTTGAAGTTCTGGTCTATATTTTTTCAGTGTGTGAAGATTTCAAACATGCGACATAGTCGCGGAATACAACAGTGATACAGGATGTGTACAATAAAGTTCTTGTATTTCCGTCAACAATCGCAATACTTTTAGTCCTTTGACTATCTATTTCGGTCAACAATGACTATCTTCAGGTATCGGAAAATGAAATGCAACTAGCACACAGTTTACCTCGTAGAACAATAAAATATGATATAATGAAATATATTTCTTTCGTAGATGTGGAAATATTTGATTAAAATATGACGTGGCATATAGGTTTTACAATGTGTCCCAAAATAATGGAGCCATATTGGCATAGTCGCAAAATGCACGTAAAATCAGTTTAGCATCGTCACACATGTTTAAAATATGGTGTAAACTAGGTCACAGTGCCGGCGGAGTCATAATGTTACTAGCGCAACTGCTCGTAACAAACTGCAGTTCAGTGGCCACACCATACCTTTATGTCGTAAGCTCGTTAGATGTCGCTAGTGAAGGTCTACACATAGTCGTCAATTCTGAAGCTGTGCAGAGTGCAATAAAATGAACAATACAATAGTTAAAGTCCGTAGTGGACTTACCAAGTGTATAACTTAATAGACCGATGTGAAATACATTAAAAGCACGAACGAGATGTGAATATTTAATGTAAAGATATTATGATTATTATTATTATCTATTGCTGATAAGGACCTGTTGCATCTGTTCTATTTATCCACGCTGATCATCAGAATATATTACACTGTGAAAATAGACCGTTTCGTCATTGCCCTTTGCAGCCCTCGATACAAGATCATTGTCAAATTCTCAGTCCAGCAACATGCAAATAGGTGATGTCTGATTTATACAACGGCACAGATTGTCCTTTAAATGATGTAAATTGCGCCTCTGTTACCAAGACGTGCACATTAAAAGTAATAGAAATGCAACAGACTTTTCTTGAATTAGATTCGTCACAAGCAGGGACGGATACGGCATTTGGCGCACCGCTTGAAGCGGAGCGTCGCACGTCGCCTGCCCTATACTACTTTACTCTCGTTATTGACAGCCAGCGTGTTCGAAAAGCAGAGCGAGCCGCTGACAACGTGGCACCGCGGCAGTTGTTCGCTGGACGCGCGTCTCGGAGGCCGTTTCGGCAGCTGACGGCGACCGCTTCCTCACGCGCATGCGCACGTGACTGCCGATCCCAGGCCAGAGGTCAGGGCAGCGATACGTCTGTAGGTCTCTCCTCGGAGGCCCGAGTCACCAGGGCAGTCCCATAAAAAGCGGCAGGATACGTCTCCCCAACAATCTACCCCAGCCATGCAGTGTATTACCACTAAAGACGATAGCAAAAAGTTTAAAGCATCACACAATGAATGTAGCACGTAGTTATTCCTTAGTTTAACTTTTATAAGTTGCCTATATCTGATAAACGAGTTTCAGTGCGTTCATTTAACGGGAAAGTGTCCTGTCTGCTATGATAGAGTTTTCCTTGTTGTTCACCGACGCTACGTGTCATGTGTAACTCATTTTGTAAATTGTGATGATAACGTTGCTCAAGTGAAGTCTGAGTCATACAAAACTTGTACACAGGATACGAGAACCTCATATAACTGGGTAAATATTATGTATTGCTTCTTGGTGCTAATGCTTTGGACTAACGTAAGGTTCAAATGGCTCTGAGTACTATGGGACTCAACTGCTGTGGTCATTAGTCCCCTAGAACTTAGAACTACTTAAACCTAACTAACCTAAGGACATCACACACATCCATGCCCGAGGCAGGATTCGAACCTGCGACGTAGCAGTCGCACGGTTCCGGACTGCGCGCCTAGAACCGCGAGACCACCGCGGCCGGCACTAACGTAAGGTTTCAATTACGATACCCCTCTGATTATCTGATATAATGTTACAACACAGTGGATGCTACGATTTGTTAGCGTTGATGACTTCACATTAATGTTGGAAAATAAAAAAAATCATTCTGTTTTCTGAAAATGGCTAACAGCTTTTGAAGAAACTAACAATCAGTAAAAATAATAAATGGCGACTTGACTTGTAAAGGTTCAGATGGTTCAAATGGCTCTAAACTCTATGGGACTCAACGTCTGAGGTCATCAGTCCCCTGGATTTAGAACTACTTAAAGCTAACTGACCTAAGCACATCACACACATCCATGCCCGAGGCAGGATTCGAACCTGCGACTGCAGAAGGAGCGTGGTTCCGGACTGAAGTGCCTAGAACCTCTCGACCACAGTTGCCGGCACTTGTAAAAGATTGCATATTTCCAACTTGAAGGTGTCATTTCAGAGGAAACATCCAAAAACGTGTTGGACAACCACGAAAGTGAAACATCCAGAGGACAGAACCAATAGAACCGTTCAAAGAGAATAAAGTGACACATGGTAAAACATTAGCTTAGTACTTCTATGCAAAAGTCAAAGCTACTGCCAGAGGAAAATCTTCGTAAATGTTCATGGACCATAAGGAAGATAAGCTCTGAAAGCCAGCCAATACCGATCGTTTTTCCAGCAGAATATGTATACCGGTAACACAAGTCCCAACGATAACGTTGGTAACAGATGAATTTCGGGTGTATGTGCGCGCGTGTGTGTGCGTTTGTTTTGTTCATATTGATTTTCTGACTCATCTGATGTGACCCGCCATGATTTCATCTCCTACAACGAGCCCTTCGTCCCATATATGCACGTGCTCCAACTTCTTGAATTATCTGTTCTGTTTATCCCAACCCAGATTTTCCTACAATTTTTGCCCCTTATGGCTCTGCTAATACCATGTATTGTGTTACCTGATGTCCTAACAAATGTTCTATCAAAGTGTCCCAGCCTCTAGTTAGTATGTTCGACATTTAGCTTTCTTGGCCTATTCTGTGGAGAACCTTCTCATGTCTCATAAGCTGCGACATTGTCTAGAATAAAACAGTGACCCGTATATACAAAAATGTTCCTTCAATTTACGCATATGGTCACAAACTTTTTGTTAAGAGATTACAAGTTTCGGTCTCTAATGACCATCATCAGATCTGTTTTATAAAGGCAAAGTCCTAATTTACTGCAGCCATATTGTTTGACGATGCCAATATGGCTGCAGTACATTAGGACTTTGTTTTTATAAAACAGATCTGATGATGGTCATTATAGACCAAAACCGGTAATCTGTTAACAAAAAGTTTGTGACCATGGACGTAAATTAAACGGAACGTCTTATGTATCAATTTACATCATCTTTCTGCAACACCCCATAACTTTGAACATTAATGGACACCATCCCTCAAATTACGATAGTTTATTACACAGGCAGGTACTGCGTTACCAGAATCGTGCCGCACTTGAGTTTCCCCTATTTTCGATTACATAAAATATAGGGCGTAACATCAGCCAACACACAGTCAAATAAGATTACTGCAACATTTCACAGGAAGCACCGAAAACTGTAGATGCTACAGAATAATCAAGTAATGGATGGGCGGTATAAGCAGATAGTACAAAGCCATTTGCCAGCCGAATAGTAAATACACTAACTGAAAGACACTAAGGTTGATACGAGTATGCGCAAGACCATTAAAGAAACTGAATTTCATCAGAAACGTTTTCATAAGAACCACATGCTGTATAAGACAATCCAACGCGTCAACTACACAAGAGCAACATTGAGATTATTCAGATGTGGGTAAAGATCGTTGAGACATTCGCAGGAATCAAAAAGCGGTTAAGTTACTGAATGAAGCGGTTATCCAGTTGAAGGTTTGTGGTAAGTTCCTATTTGACCAAAGTGCTGAGGTCATCGGTCCCTAGGCTAACACACTACATAAACTAACTTAAACTAAGTTACGCTAAGGACAGCACACACGCCCATGCCCAAGGGAGGACTCGAACCTCCGACGGGGTGAACAGCGCGAACCTTGACAAGGCGCCCTGACCGCGCGACTACCCCGCTCGGCGCGGTGGTCAAGGATAGTCAGGAGTACGGAAAGACTATGCTCTCAAATATTGTGTTTAAATTACGGAGACATTGAGAAATACACGGTCCAGTGACATTAATGTGACCACCGCCTATGTCCGACGTCAACGGGGCATGACCATTGGCTTTACACCAACGACAGAAGCATTTTCGAAACAGCTAAGTTTCTAAACTGACAGCGTCATGCGACGGTTAAAGAATCTACATCTACATGGTTACCCTGCAATTCACATCACTTAAGTGTCTGGCAGAGGGTTCATCGAACCATTTTCTTACTACTTCTCTATCATTCCACTCTCGAATGGCGCTTGGGGAAAAGGAAGACCTAAATCTTTCCGTTCGAGCTCTGATTTCTCTTCTCTTATTATGATGACCACTCCAACTCGCGTATCATATCAGAGACATTCTCACCCCTACTGCATGATAACACGAAACGAGCTGTCCTTCTTTGCACTTTTTCGATGTCCTCTGTCAATACTACATGGTAAGGATCCCATACCGCGCAGCAATATTCCAGCAGAGGACGGACAAGTGTAATGTCACTTTAGTGGGTTTGTCGCATCTTCTAAGTGTTCTGCCAACAAAACGCAATCTTTGTTTCGCCTTCCCTACAATATTATCTATGTAGTCTTTCCAATTTAAGTTGCTCGTATTGTAATTCCTAGGTATTTAGTCGAACTGACAGCCCTTAGATGTATGCGATTTATCGTATACCCAAAATTTATCGGATTTCTTATAGTACCCATGTTGATGACCTTGCACATTTCTTTGTTTAGTGCTAATTGCCACTTTTTGCACCATACAGAAATTCTCTCTAGATCATTTTGTAATTGGTACTGATCGTCTAATGATATTACTAGACGGTAAATTACAGGGTGATCTGCAAACAATCTAAGGGGGTTGTTCATATTATCACCTAGATCATTTATATAAATCAGGAACAGCCGAGGGCCTATGACACTACTTTACGGAACGCCAGATATCACTTCTGTTCTACTCGATAATTTACTGTCTATCACTACGAACTGTAACCTCTCTGAAAGGAAACCACGAATCCAGTCACACAACTGAGACGACACTCCATATGCACGTAATTTGACTAATAGTCGCTTGTGAGGAACGGTATCGAAAGCCTTCTGAAAATCAAGGAATATGGAACCGATCTGAGATCCCTTGTCGACAGCACTCATTACTTCATAGGAAGAAAGAGCTATCTGTGTTGCACAAGAACTTTATTTTCTGAATCCGTTTTGGTTATGTATCAATAAGTCATTTTCTTCAAGGTGATTCATAATGTTCGAGTACAGTATATGCTCCAAAATCCTACTGCAAATTGAGGTCAGTGATATGGATCTGTAATTCAATGGGTTACTCCTATTTCCTTTCTTGAAGATTGGTGCGACCTGTGCTACTTTCGAGTCTTTAGTCTTCGTCAAGTGAGCGGTTGTATATGACTGCTAAGAAAGGCGCTATTGTGTGTGCATATTCTGAAAGGAACCTGACTGGTATACCATCTGGTGCGGAAGACTTGCCTTTCTTGAGAATACAGTATAAAGCAAAGCAGCGCTATCCAAAACCAGCGCTACGGAAACTGATGCACCACGGGCCGTACGTGATAGGGTTGGATGACAGCTGCTGAGATGTGTACGGCCGATTAGACGTGCAATTGTTGAGCAACCGGCTGCGCAAATCAACCAAGGGGCTGCCTATAGTCCGGCAAACGTTGCTGCGTGTTGGCCTCCGCAGTAGGTGCTTGGTTCGTGCACCCATTCTGACTTCTATTCATCGGCGAGGAAGAGTAGCATTTGCACGCCAGTACCGCAACTGGACGTCCACTGAGTGCCGAAAGGTGGCCTTATCAGGTGAATCACGTTTTATGCTCCATCGAAGAGAAAGCCAACGCATTGCAACAGTCGTCGGAAGGGTCCAGCCCCGAGTAGGGAGCGTTATGGTCTGGGAAATATTTCAGTGGCATTCTCTGCGTGATCTTGTCATTCTCGAAGGCACAATTGATCAGTACAAGTATGCATCTATTCTTTGGGAAAATGTCAACCATACATTAAGGTTATTTCTCCCCTGCACGATCGCATTTAAAAGCAACACAATGTAATGTCACACACCTCGCAGTGTACGTATAGTTCGAATAGCACAAGGATGAGTATATTGTACTCCTCTGGCTACCAAACTCCACGGACACAAATCCAACCGGGCACCTGTGCGGTCACCTCGATCCGGTTGTTCGCGCCGTGGGCCCTCAACCGAGAACCCTGGCACAACTGGCCACAGCATGGCTCCACATCGCTGTCAGTACCATCTACAAACTCACTGCCTCTCTCCCTGAAATTCCGTAATGCAAAAGACGATTAATCAGGCTTTTCACGAGTGGTACCATTAGCGTGGCTAGACAGCATCTGAATGGAAACCACCCGACACTTCTAGAGGTTATCACGATCGCTTCAGCCATATAAAAGTCCCAGAATTCCGCCAGTAAAGTCAACGAACGTTCCCACGCAAGTTCTTTATATTAAGACCAACTTCATATTCGTTAATGGATGTTTGAAATGACATGTAAGCCAAGCTTTAAGCCGGCCGGGGTGGCCGAAAGGTTCTAGGCGCTGCAGTCTGGTTCGAATCCTGCCTCGGGCATGGACTGATGACCTCAGATGTTGAGTCCCATAGTGCTCAGAGCCATTTGAACCATTCGAACCAAGCTTTGAGATTGCAATCATCCTACTGAAAGAAAGGGGAACAAGGTTGTGTTTACCGCCTGGTGCTCGCATGCCAGAGGCGCAAACACGTAACAGAACTTGAGATACAAGAGCCTTTACAGCACTATAATACTTCATTGTGCTGGACACATTATATGTATTTAAATAACCGCTGGGCTTCTACACTACAGCAAGTGTAGAGTTGTAAAATGAGCCGATTTAGGAACGAGCGATGAAAAACAGGCGCAGAAACCAAGAATTATACTGTTCTGTGATGACATGGTGTTCTGTGAAAATCTTAAATGTAGCCATTGGAAAATATCGCCGTGTTTTGCAGAGGAGAACATAGGAGCATGCATAAATGTAAGATTACGACAGTTTTAATGAATAGTTTTGAAATGTGTATTGCAACAAGCAATAGTCGGGTTTTTACCGTATTTGACATGTAATTATGACTAAACCAACTGCACTGGTACTATTTATAGTTTCAGTTGAAACGTCCCCTTTGAAAAATTATAGAAGACTGTGCTTAAACTGACACACAATATTTTTAGCGCAACGCAATCTGACTTTCAATAATCCCTACAAAAGAATGGCCCTGACTAACATTAACCTATACCTTTCACAAATCACTTATCTCACCAAAAATCTTCGTTACTCGAACTATTGCAATACAGCGAGCGCCACTACTGCCAGCTAACTAAAAGATTCAAACTACGGAAGTCACTAACTACTAATAGGCACAGTTAGCAAATGAAAGATTTTAATAGAGAACAAACAATGTATTTACCTTAATAGTCATAATATATATATATATCAGTTCATGACATCAATTCTTACAAATTTCAAAACTACGCCATCTCTCTCCCCACGTCCACCACTGCTGGCAGCTCACCTCCGACTGCCCAACGCTACGCGCTGTTAACATCCAGCTGCCCAACTGTACAATGGCAGACAGCAATGCAAACCAGCCACAGACTGCACACGGTACAGCCAGTGATTTTCTACAGAGCGCTACGTGGCGGCGGCGTTACCAATAAAAAAAAAACGAAACAGCGTACTTACACAGTTAGAAGCACCTCTGCGGCTTACATATGTTTTTCAATGCGCTCTATACATATTGTATAGGGCTGATGATGATGATGAGGTCCCATACTCCGAGGAGCGTAGGGAACGATGCGGAAGACCCGCACCCCTGACTAGGCAAGGTCGTAGTGGAGGTGGTTTGATGTTGCCTTCCTCCGACCATAATGGGGATGAATGATGATGATGAAGACGACACAACAACACCCAGTCACCTCGAGGCAAGGAAAATCTCTGACCGGTCCGGGAGTCGACCCCGGGACCCCGTGCGCGGGAAGCGAGAAGATCACGAGCTGCGGACCGTATAGGGTTATCGCGTCGTAATATTTTTCCCTGGGAACTGACAGTGAACTTCGTTGGACGTTTCGTTTGCCGACATACGTTAATCAACTCCACTTCATTCCCGTCACGATCATAGCTAGCTCTGTCATTGGGGTCTGTTCTCTTATGAACCTGACTCATTTTTCGTCCCTCGTAACAATATTCTGTGTCTCCGTTTCTTACTAAGCAATCCTCAGTTTTTAATTACTTTCCACACTGGAAGTTCTTCACCTTCTGCCGCAATGAAAAAATTAGACGATGACTAAAAAATTAGTTATGAGAGAATTTCAAAAATTTGATTTTGGTTTATTTATTGTTCTGTCAACGAAGATCGTTGTCTCATGAACTGCGTCTATAACTACACTCCTACCTTCCACTATTATTTTTCAGTGCCTTGATGGGATATTATATAGGTTGTATTATAGTTTTTTTTCAGATCCTCTTCCATACTTGCTCTAGTAAGTTTCCCGAATACCTGTTGAAGCTCATCTGCATTAGAAGCGAGCTTTAGCAAAACGAAGGTGGTTCTGATTCATACTACTTGAAAGTATACGTGTTTTGTTTTCACTGTGTGAGGATATGAACATTTCCGCATATCTGTTGAGAATAGTTTTGGCGATTACGAAGTTGTTTATATAGTGCCTCCTGCAATTCTGAATTTTTCTCTGTCTTCTGACAATGTGTAATGTAAGGTGTAGCACTGGCGCGTTTATTCGTCGGTACAATAACACTTTGAAACGATATATTGTTTCAAATTGCTGTCTGTACGTATACTGTTGAAAGTGAGACAGATTTTCTCTAAAACTTTTGAATCTCACGCAAGATTGTAATCCATTCTTTTTATTCCTTGAAGCAGCAGGAGCAAGGGTTATCTTCTCAACAAGTCGTGGAACCTTATTGTGACCCACATTAAGAGACGAGGTTCTCCATCTGTAGATGGTATTGGCAATTAGTTACTCAGTACCTCGTTTCTGTTTATCTTTTACAGTATATCATTCTTAAATTACGTGCTTGGGCTATTCCAGAGTAGCTACTGACTCCACTCAGTTGTCCGGAACCATAAATGAGAAAGACATAATACTTGAACACACTGATCTGGAATGTGAATCTTGTACCTCATTCTGTAAAGAGGTTTACTTGAATCAGAGGCACGAAGTACGGCAGTTTCTTAATGCATAATTCATAATTGTCTGATTGATTACTGCAAGAACTTAATAAATCGTTGTCATCCTTTATGGTGAGATAACACAAAATTACAATTTGAGGTTCTTGTCAATATTTTATTTTAATAACGCACCTTGTTAAGGAAATATTTACACGCTGTGGTGATGATTTTGGGTTTGTGGTAAAGAGCAATATAGCTGCACAGACTTCTGCGATAGTTTTCATTAATTCATGACTACCAACTATTTGAACGACAGTTACCACAACCATCAGCCGATAAGTAAGCAATTCTGTGCTCTGGCCCAGCCACTTTTGCACTGAAATAAAAAAATAAATACATCACAAATAGTTTGTAACCTTCAAAGATTATTTCAAATATATGAAATAATAAGTAAAAAATTACTGCACTTCACCACCTGTTGCACAGCTTGTATTTTTTGCAGTGATGGCAGCACTCACAGTACTTGGCGCTTGCGCAGAGTTCCGTACAGTACCGTTTTATAAAGGAACGTCGGTTCCACCGTAGTCTAAGTTAGTTTGCTGCCACGGCTTAACCTACGATTTACCAGCGAATCAGAGCTTCCCCATTAGCAGTTCGCGCTCCGAGCTGGAAATTCCACGCCTCTCCAACTCTTACGAGTCGTGGAAGAAGCAATTTTCATTACGAAGAACACTGTGGCATGATCATCCTGGATGTCTCCCATACTTTTGACAGCCTCTGGCATCAGGGTCCCTTTTACAAACTATACACTCAGGGACTGACAAGCGCTCATGTAAGACTCCTCGCTAGTTCACTGGAAACCGTTAGGATCGTGGACACCACATCAATGTGCAGAAATGTACTTGCTGCTGTCCCTCAAAGCTTTGTACTGGGCTCTTTCTTGTACAGTGCCTACACAGTAAATCTTCCATCGTCACCACGTGTTAGCCAGTACTTCTAGGATGTATATACTGCCTTATATATTGGCACAGAAGGCCAGATGTGAAAGTACGCAGATTACAGGACGCTTCCAGACAGATGAAACCGTGGACAGCAAACTGGCACATCGAGTCCAGTTCTTCGAAGAAACAGACGATTCTGGTCACAGAGCGGCGGATAACACCAATAGGAGACGTCTCTCTCTTCGAAACCCAAAGACGACTGACACGGATAACAAAATATCTAGGATTCATCAGCTCACATGCAACACCACGCCGACAACACCTGTAAGAAAAGTAATGCCATTCTTGTAGCCCTTTACCCACTGCGTAATGATAGATGTGCCCTTCCTGAAGACTGGGGACTGAGGATCTTCCTTTCCTGTATGGGGAATGCTGCTAAAACTCATAGTGGCAGAGTCCAATGCTTCCAGAACAAAGCGATCAGGCGCATACATCACGTTCCCAGTAATTGGCCGAGTTGGTATCTACAGGAAGCTGCTGGGGAAAAACAAGTGGTCCAGAGAGCCAAGTTATCACAGGGTAACTCGCAACATGTACGGGAAGCTCTCATACGTCGCTTATGCCAGAGCGGTGAGGACAAAGACAGCTTCAATTTATCATATTTGTTTTCTTTTTCGTAGTTAATTTTCGACCATCTTTTATCTAGGAGTTAAATTACTCTGTAACAGTAATACGGTGAAACGAGCGCTATTTATTTTATATTTATAAGACGTAAATAGTAATAATCATGCTGTCTACTTTGGTTCAGAGCTCATTACGTAAAACATGGAAAGACTATGGAGTACCTTCTGTACAAAAGTCTACCTTTATTCAATTTTCTAATCGGGCAGTGGGAGCTTGAACTGCATAACGAGAAATTGTTTCATGCGGACGTGCCTCAGCTGTCTTCTCAGCTGTTTGTTTTGGCCTCTGCTGCGCCGGAGCACTCTACACAGAATCAACAGCCTGTAGCCGACCATAACAGCCTCGATCTCTATAGATGGAAAGTCGTGTCGACAATGAGACTCCGTTCTCCGTTACAAGAACCCCATCTTCCTCAGCTTCTTATTATCTATGACCAGTGCCGCGCGAATCGTCCAGGAAGGAAGTATGTGTTCTCTTGAACATACCCATACCTACATACACTACTGGCCATTAAAAGTGATGCACCAAGAAGAAATGCAGATGATAAACGGGTATTCATTGGACAAATATATTATACTAGAACTGACATGTTATTACATTTTCATGCAATTTGGGTGCATATATCCTGAGAAATCAGTACCCAGAACAACCACCTCTGGCTGTAATAACGGCCTTGATACGCCTGGTCATTGAGTGAAACAGAGCTTGGATGGCGTATACAGGACAGTTGCCCATACAGCTTCAAGACGATACCACAGTTCATCAAGAGTAGTGGCTGGCGTATCGTGACGAGCCGGTTGCTCGGACACCAATGACCAGACGTTTTCAATTGGTCAGAGATCTGGAGAATGTGCTGGCCAGGACAGCGGTCGAACATTTGCTGCAACATGCGGTCGTGCATTATTCTGCTGAAATGTAGGGTTTCGCAGGGATCGAATGAAGGGTAGAACCACGGGTCGTAACGCATCTGAGATGTAACGTCCACTGTTCAAATTGCCGTCACTGCGAACAAGGGGTGACCGAGACGTGTAACCAATGGCGCCCTATACCATCACGCCATGTGATACGCCAGTATGGCGATGACGAATACACGCTTCCAATGTGCGTTCACCGCGATGTCGCCAAACACGGATGCGACCATCATGATGCTGTAAACAGAACCTGGATTCATCTGAAAAAATGATGTTTTGCCATTCGTGCACCTAGGTTCGTCGTTGAGTACACCATCGCAGGCGCTCCTGTCTGTGATGCAGCGTCGAGTGTAACCGCAGCCATGGTCTCCGAACTGATAGTCTTCGCTGCTGTAAACGTCGTCGAACTGTTCGTGCAGATGGTTGTTGTCTTGCAAACGTCCCCATATGTTGACTCATGGATCGAGACGTAGCTGCACGATCCGTTGCAGCCATGCGGATAAGATGCCTGTCATCTCGACTGCTAGTGATACGAGGCCGTTGGGCTCCAGCACGGCGTCCCGTATTAACCTCCTGAACCCACCGATTCTATATTCTGCTAACAGTCATTGGATCTCGACCAACGCGAGCAGCAATTTCACAATACGATAAACTGCAATCGTGATAGGCTACAATTCGACCTTTTTGTAAGTCGGAAACGTGGTGGTACGCATTTTTCCTCCTTACAAGAGGCATCACAACGTTCCACCAGGCAACGCCGGTCAACTGCTGTTTGTGCATGAGAAATCTGTTGGAAACTTTCCTCATGTCAGCACGTTGTAGGTGTCGCCACCGGCGCCAACCTTGTGTGAATGCTCTGAAAAGCTAATCATTTGCATGTCACAGCATCTTCTTCCTGTCGGTTAAATTTCGCATCTGTAGCACGTCATCTTCGTGGTGTAGCAATTGTAATGGCCAGTAGTGCATTACAGACAAAAGCTACTCTCGCTCTTATACCATTAAACAGTGATCATTATTAATGCTACATTGACTGAACAATGGGCCTTAAAGAATAGTTCTATATGAAGAAGCAGATCTGAATTTAGTGGCTACTGGAACTCACGGACGCACCTTAAAACTTTCTGAAAAAGGGGAGTTTATTGCGGCAACGAGCGAATAACATATACTTAGAGCGTTTTGAGAGAGAAATCTGGACACAATCAAAATATAGATGAGGCCTAATATGGCAGGCAGGACATTTTCATCTCGATCATAGACATTAGTAATACTAGAGCACCAGGAAATTTTGCAAGGAGATGAAAGTATAAACAGTGTCGTTGTCGTGTGAAGACAAACCGATGACTTGTGTGAGAGATAACACTAATGTTTTGTATTTTTTTTGGTGTTAATCTTGCATTTGTTCAAGGAATACTTAGTTATGTGGTTGTCTCCGGAGAAAGATTCAATGTATCATAAATATCAGAATAAAAATGCGAGTGGGGAAGGGGCACAATTAACTGATGAAAAAATGGTTTCAGTGATCAAAGATTGGCTCAGCTGAAAAGTAAGGAAATAGTAATCAATAGTGAAATAATAAAGGTTTCATTGTATCGCTTCGCAATGAAAATAAACAAACGAGGCAACGAATTTCATATGAAAAGAGTGATTTATTTTTCAAATAGAAGCCGGAATTAAAGGAAAAAGGGAAAGGGAACCCTTTGTGTGGGAGGGTGAAGAGGAGAGCGGAACACTTATAGCAGCTGGGTATTTCTTCATATCTGCAAAATATATAATGAATTAAAGTATTATTGCAAAGACAATTCTATAAAAGGTATAAATTAATACTTTGACAGGTATTATTGATTACGATTTGCAAACAATGAATTGTAACCACTTTTATCTGACTCTAGGCATGTTACTAGAAATTTTCGTTCACATGTCGCACTAGAGGGGAATAACAGGTACGGCAAAAAACTGAATAAACAAACTGCAGTCAGCACTGACTTCAGGATGAAGACAAACAAATAGAAAAGAAAAATGATTACGATGATCGTAAACACGTATGAAATAAGTTTAAGAAAGAAAAAAATTATGAAGAGTAAAATATTCACATAAAAAAAAGTTTTCCGTCACCTCGGTTCCGAGAGTTTCGGAATATGTACAGAAAATTGGAATAGAGATCAACATAAAGATCATTTTCGTACTTTAATTGCTCATAAAAACCACATATTGTATGTTGTACCATCATACAACGAGGCCTTCAGAGGCCGTGGTCCAGATCTCTGTACACACCTGTATCTCTAATACCCAGTAGCACGTCCTCTTGCATTGATGCATGCCCGTATTCGTCGTGGCATACTATGTACAAGTTCATCAAGGCACTGTTGGTCCAGATTGTCCCACTCCTCAACGGCGATTCGGCGCAGATCCCTCAGAGTAGTTGGTGGGTCACATCGTCCATAAAAAGCACTTTTCACACTATCCCAAGCATGTACGATAGGGTACCTGTTTTGAGAACAAGCTGACCAGTCTAGTCGAGCGATGTCATTATCCTGAAGGAAGACATTCACAAGAGGTGCACGATGGGGATGCGATTTGTCGTCCATGAAGATGAGTGCCTCGCCAATATGCTGCCAATATGGTTGCACTATAGATTGGAGGATGGCAATCACGTATTGTACAACCGTTACGGCGCCTTCCATGACCACCAGTGGCGAACGTCGGCCGCACATAATACCACCCCAAAATAGCAGCGAATCTCCACCTTGCTGCACTCGCTGGGCTGTGTGTCTAAGGCGTTCATCCTGACCGGGTTGCCTCCAAACACGTTTCCGACGATTGTATGGTTGAAGGCATATGCGACACTCATCGGTGAAGAGAACATGATGCCAATCCTCAGCAGTCGATTCGGCATATTCTTGGGCCCATCTGTACCGCGCTGCATGGTGTCGTGGTTACAAAGACGGACATCGCCATGGATTTCGGGAGTGAAGTCGAGCATCATGAAGCCTACTGCTCACAGTTTGAGTCGTAATACGAGGTCCTGTGGCTCCACGAAAAGCGTTATTCAACATGGTGGCGTTGCTGTCAGGGTTCCTGTGAGTCATAATTTATAGGAAGCGGTCATTCACTGCAGTAGTAGCCCTTGGGTGGCCTGAGCGAGGCGTGTAGTCGGCAGTTTCTGCCTCTCTGTAGCTCCTCCATGACCGAACAACATGGCTTCGGTTCACTCCGAGACGCTTGCATGCTCCTCTTGTTAAGAGCCCTTCCTGCCACAAAGTAACAATGCGGATGCTATCGAACCGCGGTATCGACCGTCTAGGAATGGTTGAATTACAGTCGTGTACATCCTTCCTGGTGGAATGACTGGAAGAGATCGGCTGTTGGACCGAAACCAAATGGCTCTGAGCAGTTTGGGACTTAACATCCGACGTCATCGGTCCCCTAGATCTTAGAACTATTTAAACCTAACTAACCTCAGGACATCACACACATCAATTCCCGAGGCAGGAGTCGAACCTGCGACTGTAGCAGTCGCGAGGTTCCGGACTGAAGCGCCTAGAAACGCTCGGCCACGACGGCTGACCGGCTGTCGGACCCTCTCCGTCTAATAGATGCTGCTCATGAATGGCTGTTTACATCTTTGGGCGGGTTTACTGACATCGCTGAACAGTCGAAGGGACTGAGTCTGTGATACAGTATCCACAGTCTACGTCTATCTTCAGGAATTCAGGGAACCGGAGTGACGTAAAGCTTTGTTTGATGTGTTTATGTATTTGTGTGATCAAAAATATGTTATTTACAACGAAATAGAAAATGTGGTTCAAATGCCTCTGAGCACTATGGGGCTTAACATCTGAGGTCATCAGTCCCCTAGAACTAAGAACTACTTAAACCTAACTAACCTAAGGACAACTCACACATCCATGCCTGAGGCAGGATTCGAAACTGCGACTGTAGCGGTTGCGCGGTTACAGACTGAAGCGCCTAGAACCGCTCGGCCACACCGGCCGGCTAGAAAATATGCTCAACGGCTAATGTATCAGAGGAATGCTTCTTTCAGAATGAAGATTATTTCTTTCTACGGCCAGCGGCACAAAAATAAACGTCTTTGTGTGGAGTATGCAAGATGCGAATACAGAAGTTTACAAACTGGAGATTCCAAACTGCAAGTGCACGATGCTACAGCACTGCGTTAGGTATATCGTTGTTTTAAATGGGAGAAACATAACAATCGAGTGTTGAGTTACAAAAGTGGAAAAGAGAATAAAAAATTACTAAAAATATATTGTCTGTAATAATCAAGGGAACTCTTCCTGGAGAAATAAAATTTTCAGTACAAATAAAAACGTTCGGTAAATTCTCAAATATGCATTATGGGGTTTTGTGTATTACAATAATTATCTTCGCTCTCTACGTGCTCTTATCGATTTCACAGTTGTTTGAATGAAACAGGAGACAGTAATATCTTCTTGGGGTGAAAACTCTTTTTCCATGTTTGCTTTAACAATTCGTATGTTTTTTTAATAGGTCCGCTTTTAGCAAAACACAATTTTGTTTTTTAACACAAAAATCTTTCACTGCAGTTGCGGCAACTTCAGTGGGCTTTTATTTTTCATTTGTTAAATCGTAATTACAGATATCTGAAAAAAATACACTACTGGCCGTTAAAATTGATACACCACAAAGATGACGTGCTACAGACGCGAAATTTAACCGACAGGAAGAAGATGCTGTCTCATGCAAATGATTAGCTTTTCATAGCATTCACACAAGGTTGGCGCCGGTGGCGACACCTACAACGTGCTGACATCAGGAAAGTTTATAACCGACTTCTCATACACAAGCAGCACTTAACCGGCGTTGCGTGGTGAAACATTCATGTGATGCCTAGTGTAAGGAGGAGAAATGCGTACCATCACGTTTCCGACATAGAGAATGGTCGGATTGTAGTTTATCTCGATTGCGGTTTATCGTATCGCGACTTTGCTGCTCGCGATGGTCGAGATCAAATGACTGTTAGCAGAATATGGAATCGGTGGGTTCAGGAGTGTAGTACGGAACGCCGTGCTGGATCCCAAAGGCCTCGTATCGCTAGCAGTCGAGATGACAGGCCTCTTATCCGCATGGCTGAAACGGATCGTGCAGTCACGTCTCGATCGCTGAGTCAACAGATGGGTACGTTTGCAAGACAACAACCATCTGCACGAACAGTTCGACGACGTTTGCAGCAGCATGGACTATCAGCTCGGAGACCATGGTTGCGGCTACCCTCGACGCTGCATCACAGACAGGAGCGCCTGCGATGGTGTACTCAACGACGAACCTAGGTGCACGAATGGCAAAACATCATTTTTTCAGATGAATACAGGTTTTGTTTACAGCATCATGATGGTCGCATCCGTGTTTGGCGACATCGCTCACATTGGAAGCGTGTATTCGTCATCGGCATACTGGCGTATCTCATGGCGTGATGGTATAGGGTACCATTGGTTGCACGTCGCGGTCACACTTTGTTCGCATTGACGGCACTTGGAACAGTGGACGTTACATCTCAGATGCGTTACGACCGGTGGTTCTACCCTTCATCCGATCCCTGGGAAACCCTACATTTCAGCAGGATAATGCACGACCGTATGTTGCAGGTCCTGTACGGTCCTTTCTGGATACAGCAAATGTTCGACCGCTGCCCTGGCCAGCACACTTTCCAGATCTCTCACCAACCGAATACGTCTGGCCAATGGTGTCCGAGCAACTGGCTCGTCACAATACTCTTGATGAACTGTGGTATCGTGTTGAAGCTGCATGGGCAGCTGTACCTGTACACGCCATCCAAGCCGTGTTTGAGTCAATGCCCAGTCGTGTCAATGCCGTTATTACGGCCAGAGGTGGTTGTTCTGGGTACTGATTTCGCAGGATCTATGCACCCAAATGGCTTGAAAATGTAATCACATTTCAGTTCTAGTATAACATATTTGTCCAAAGAATACCCTTTTATGATCTGCATTTCTTCCTGGTGTAGCAATTGTAATGGCCAGTAGTGTATAAATTATGAATGCATACATTTTTACCACATGGTGTGATTTTTCTGATGTGTTGTGTTTCTACAGTGTTTGTTTTCTTTCACAGTTTGTTATCTGCAACCACTTACACCTTAAAGTAGATAAATTTTTTAAGACACAATTACGATTCGAAAATTATTATTTATATGCCCTAAATTAATTAATTCTATGTGTGTGTGCATATGTGTGTGTGTGTGTGTGTGTGTGTGTGTGTGTGTGTGTGTGTGTGTGTGTGTTTCTATTTACACAATGTTTCACTTAGGTTTTCTTTTTCTTCAATTTCATTACTGTCAAACACTATATATGGAGTTGCCACTGTCACTGTCACTCTTACTGTTTCACTGTTCACCAGCTGTAAAAACAAATATGGCCGACAGTGGAACAGTTGAAGGTGTAAGAACAAGATAGCTGACAGTGGGACAGTTGAAGGTGTTCCTGGTGGTTGTCCTGAATCTCCCAGAGGTGCCTGTGACTAGTTGTGTGTATGTGTGTGTGTGTGTGTGCGTGTGTGTGTGTGTGTGTGTGTGGCAGGTTTTTTTTTCAGGATACCTAACAGCAGTTGGTGACTTACTTGTTGACGTGCACGTATTTCAGATGACACCAAGACATATCAAATATTTATTCCAGGATGTCTAGGCTTGTTGTAAATTCAGCTAATAAGCACTAAATACACGTAATACTAATATCCAGAATTCTTAGCATTGGTCTCACTGTAAAAAATAGTAGTGTCGCCACATATTCACTTTTGGCGTCAACCTTTCATGGAGATAAAGTACAGGTGGTGACTGTAGCATTCAACTTGTGTGCAACTGATTTTACCTAGCTCTTGTGACGCGGAGAAAGTTTTACACGATCATCACGACCACAGTGGCAGAGACTGGCTGTTAACTTCCAGAAACTCTCCTCAGAATTTCGAGGCTAATTACATTCTATATCCCACTGCACGCTGGCTACTTAGGTGGGTGCGCAGAGGCCACACTTACGGTACACAGACGCACGCAGGATAAGCCGTCAGAAGAGGAGAGGCAGCTGCCTGTAAGTCGAAGTTTAGGAACTCCCTGGAGGAAGCGCTGTAGCTAGTCCCGTCTCCGTAACCGCTGTTACTACGCGAAAAACAGCCTTGTTTCTGTAAACTATTTTAATGAAATAGCTGCAGGAAAAATGTTCGACATTTAATCCTCTGAAGAGCAGCTTTCACGCTTCGAAATCACGGTGACTTTTGGACAGTTTTATAGTGGCTATTTTTGCTACAACAGCTGTGACTACATCGGGAAAAACTACGCGGAAAGTAAAACAGTTTCTTCCTTTTTCAAACAGACTATGTCGTTTGCTGTGTGGAAAGAGTGACCATGAGTGATGTTACATTTAGCAATACTTAATTAAAGCTGTCAGTTCACAAGATTGGAAAGTTGTTTGCTTACTTTCGAAATTATCTACAGTGAAATAAGGAAGGTATTACTGGCTAGAGAACAGCATCAGTAGCGTAGGATCCGATTGTGTGTCTACTATTTTATGTCAGTGGATTTCCTTCGTTGCAAGCTAGCACACCGGCTTCGCAGTAGCCACTGTAGCAACAGCATTCTGGAGCAGAGAATGATTGTAGTTTGAAAACAACGTATATGAGCGCTCAGGATAAACAGTACGGTTTCCACTGATTGGTAGCATCTAAAGAGCAGGCGATCCCCTTAGAGCTATTTTTGTTGCAGGTCCGAGTAACAGGACTGAAATCTTGTTGCTGGCCGGGAGATCTGCAATGTAATGCGTAATAGAGGTGTCAGCTCAAGAAGCGTTACAAGATACAAATAGCAACACGACGCAAGGTTTCTAGATTCTGAGAAGTTTTCTAGATTCTGAGAGGTATCAGCACTCAAGAATGCTTTTAATAACAATATTTTTTTTGAAGTTTTCGTTCCCTTCAGTGTGATAAACTATGGCGTCACACAAGAGCAACATACGCTGCTAATAAATAATTTGGTTGCTGAGATAAGCAATCTGACCAGCCCAATCGAATCCAAGGAAGCACCCTAAGTGGAGACGAGGATACCCCCACTATGGGACACTGTGTCACTTTAATTGGCGCCACAGAGTAATGGCATGCACAAAAGTGTTACTGCGAAAGTCTCCTTGCCAGTGCTCCATTATACCACAATAATATGCAGGAGTAAAGTCTTTGAATAGTAAGAAAAATGTACCGGATCCCAAATTCTGTCCTAGCCACTGCTTAAACTTTGAATATAAATCATAAGCAACGATCACCGGAGATTTTCGGTATGAGTCATCATCGTTCTGCCAACGCTCTTTCAAAGAGGATGGAGAAGCGGACGGACGTTTGATTCACCTTCCTGTCGATGGAGTGGGGAACTGCCCCTAAAAGATGGGGTAATTAGCAATTATCAAGGGCTTAAGGGTGCAGAATGTAATATAAGCCACTGAATTAAAGACACAAAATGTATATATGCGGGATACGTATTCTGTAATTAAAAAATTGTCGTGAAGATCTCTGCATTGGCAATAGATACCGGATTAGTTCCCCAAGTGTATCTCCGGAAGTTGACTGCCAGTGGGAGATATGACCACAAGAGAAAGACTGGATAACTAACAGAAGGGTAACATTCCACTTATCGGAAAGTGGAATGTCAACAGACTGAATGAGGTAGGGAAACTATAAGATGTTAAGTGGGAAATCCAAAGGCTCAGTCTAGACATAGTAAGTGACTGTGAAATGAGATGGAAAGAAGGTGAGGGTTTCTGATCATGTGCGTGTAGGCTTATATCAGCAGCAGCAGAAAATGGTGTACAGTAATGTAACTGGAGTAGGATTCACTAAGAATAGAAAGACAAAGCAGAGAGTGAGTGTGAACAGTTCGACAGCAGACCAACGCCAACAGCAATAGTTCAGTCACACATTCCGTCACGAGCAGTAGATAAAGAGTTAGAGAAATTATATTAGGATACTGAATACGCAATTCAGTCTGTAATCATCGTTGATTGGGACAATGTGGCATACGAAGGGATAGAAGACAGTGTTACGAGCGAATATGGCTCGATAATAGGACTGAAAGAGAGGAGAAGCTAATTGACATCTGCAGTATATTTCAGATAGTAATAGTGATTAAGTAAACGAAAAATCCGTCTACAGGGCCAGGCGCACCGATCGGTATCGACTAAACGCCGTGTTATCTTTCGCCACTGGCGTCATTGGATGCGGAACGTACCGGCACAGGGTCAGGTCACCGCTCTCCCAGGCGTTGTCGGTTTTCGTGACTTGCAGCTACTTCTGCCCGTTCAAGTAGCCCCTCAAGGGTCATCATGTGGCTGAGTTCATCCCTACCCACTACTCTCAGCGAAGAAACAGCCCTGGCAGTAGCGGAAATCGAAACGGGGTCCTCCGCTTGACAGTCACCACGTTGACCCCCAAAAATGAAGGCGCACAGTAGTGATTATACTGTCCAGTAACAGCAAGAAAACAAGACTCTGGAAAGTTCCAGCTGAATTACATCCAGTCCAGATTCCAAAATCAGATATCGTTCTGTAAGGGGTACCCAGGAGGAGGTATAGACTCGGAAAGCAGCTTATTAATAATGAACGACAGACTGAAGTTCAACAGACACGTCCGAAAGAACCACTGCGTAAAGATGTTGGAGCTATTATTGTTCACTACGCTATTCGTGACAGATTGCTGGATCTTAAAGTATCTGAGAATAACCATCTGCAGAAATCTAAAGTAGAACGTCACTTAAATCTAGATGAGGTACACTACTGCCCATTAAAATATACTAGAACTGATCTGTAATTACATTTTCACGCAATTTGGGTGCATAGATCCTGAAAAGTTAGTACCCAGAACAACCACCTCTGGCCGCAATAACGGCATTGGTATGCCTGGGCATTGAGTCAAACAGAGCTTGGATTTGGTGTACAGGTGCACCTTCAACACGATAACACAGTTCATCAAGACTACTGACTGGCGTATTGTGACAATCCAGTTGCTCGGCCACCACTGACCAGACGTTTCCAATTGGTGAGACATCGGGAGAATGTGCTGGCCAAGGCAGCAGTCGAACGTTTTCTGTATCCAGAAAGGCCCGTACAGGACCTTCAACATGCGGTCGTGAATTATCCTGCTGAAATGTTGGGTTTCGCAACGATCGAATGAAGCGTAGAGCCACGGGTCGTAAAACATCTGAAGTGTAACGTTCTCTGTTCAAACTGCCGTCAGTGCGAACAAGAGGTGACAGGGACGTGTAACCAATGGCACGTCATACCATCACGCCGGCTGATACGCCAGTATGGCGATGACGAATACACGCTTCCAATGTGTGTTCACCGCGATGTCGCCAAACACGGACGCGACCATCATGATGCTGTAAATAGAACCTGTATTCATCTGAAAAAATTACGTTTTGACATTCGTGCACCCAGGTTCGTCGTTGAGTACACCATCGCAGGCGCTCCTGTCTGTGATGCAGCGTCGAGGGTAACCGCAGCCATGGTCTCCGAGCTGATAGTCAATGCTGCTGCAAACGTCGTCGAACTGTTCGTGCAGATGGTTGTTGTCTTGCATACGTCCCCATCTGTTGACTCAGGAATCGAGACGTGGCTGCACGATCCTTTACAGCCATGCGGATAAGATGCCTATCATCTCGACTGCTAGTGATACAAGACCGTTGGGATCCAGCACAGCGTTCCGTATTACCTTCCTGAACCCACCGATTCCATATTCTGCTAACAGTCATTCGATCTCGACCAACGCGAGCAACAATGTCACGACACAATAAACCGCAATCGCGATAGGCTACAATCCGACCTTTATCAAAGTTGGAAACGTGATGGTACGCATTTTTCCTCCTTACACGAGGCATCACAACAACGTTTCACCAGGCAACGCCGGTCAACTGCTGCTTGTGTATGAGAAATCTGTTGGAAACTTTCCTCATGTCAGCACGTTATAGGTGTCGCCACCGGCGTCAACCTTGTGTGAATGCTGTGAAAAGCTAATCATTTGCATATCACAGCACCGTCTTCCTGTCGGTTAAATTTCGCGTCTGTAGCACGTCATCTTCGTGGTGCAGCACTTTTAATGGCCAGTAGTGTAAAAAAGGAGATGCTAGGTCGAGGCTCACAAGAGTATTCTTAAGGAAATGAATTACAACAGTGAAAGAAGTGATTTTTAAGCATTTGCCAAACTGACTTTTAAGTTATTGGTCTTTAATCTGGAGCTTTTAACAGATACTATCAGTAGAAGAGTCAGAGGTGGTTCACGAATACCAGCGCGTTTCGCCATGAATTCGTTTCACAAGCATGAGATTGTTGTGTGGATGGTCACCATATTCCAGTTGCAGACGGTGCAAGAGAGGCGTTCTACACGACGGAGAGTCTGTTATCACGTTTCCGGCAGCGTACGTTCCTATGAGGGTCAGGCAACATATTACTTTCCTCTTCAAACATCTAGAGAAATGATCACTAAGAAAAATCAGAGGCATAGCAGGAGTAGTTCTTCTGATGTAGAGTGGAACGGTAAGGAAGATAAAGACACCAAATTTCGTCTCCGTGTCTAATTTCGTCTCCTCTGTTATGCCGGTTGGGGCGCCATCGGCGATATTTTCCATTAATTGCGCTCATGGTCACCATTTAGTTGTGAAAGTTTCATGCGTTCAGTCCTCTGCGTGACCTCGTATCAATTGCAGCCGAGATGACAGTTATCTTATCCGCATGGCTGTAACGGATCGTGCAGCTACGTCTCGATCCCTGAGTCAACAGATGGGGACGTTTGCAAGACAACAACCATCTGCATGAACAGTTCGACGACGTTTGCAGCAGCATCAACAATCAGATCGGAGACCATTGCTGCGGTTACCCTTGATGCTGCATCACAGACAGGAGCGCCTGCGATGGTGTACACGTCTCGGTCACCTCGTCATCGCGTTGACGGCACTTTGAACAGTGGACGTTACATTTCAGATGTGTTACGGCCCGTGGCTCTACCCTTCATTCGATCCCTGCGAAAACCTACATTTCAGCAGGATAATGCATGACTGCATGTTGCAGGTCCTGTACGGAACTTTCTGGATACAGCAAATGTTCGACTGCTGCCCTGGCTAGCACATTCTCCAGATCTCGCACCAATTGAAAACGTCTGGTCAATGGTGGCCGAGCAACTGGCTCGTCACAATACGGCAGTCACTACTCTTGATGAACTGTGGTATCGCGTTGAAGCTGCATGGGCAGCTGTACCTGTAAACGCCATCCAAGCTCTTTCTCACTCAATGCCCGGGCTTATCAAGGCCGTTATGACGGCCAGAGGTGGTTGTTCTGGGTACGGATTTCTCAGGATCTATGCGCCCAAATTGCGTGAAAATGTAATCACATGTCTGTTCTAGTATAATATATTTGTCCAACGAATACCCGTTTATCATCTGCATTTCTTCTTGGTGTAGCAATTTTAATGGCCGATACTGTATAAGCTACTTGGAAAATATTGTCAATTCCTCAGTTACAAAATATCATGGCTAATAAAATGCTGGACTGGTAATTTTTGGACTGTGTATCTGTGGACAGTTAAGGTATACTTGGTCACTTGTGCTGCATTTTGTACCTTGAAACGAAACAAGGTCTTTTTACCATGGAACATGCCATACTTGCAAATTAACTGAGATTCATTAATATGTTAACAGTTTTATCTGTCTTGAAGATAGAAATTTTGTTTTGATTTCCAATAGCTCTTATTTAAAAACGTATTTAACATGTAACTTGTTTTTGATAATACTTATGCTTAATTTGATTTCACTTATAGGTTATTGGTGTCCGGTAGCGTATTAATGTAACAAATAGACCGTTAAATACTGTATTCATAAAATTTTGCTGATGCAGAGCTTCTTAATTTCAAAAGGATATTTGTTACTAGCTACAAGAGCATGTGCTATGTTGAAAAATATTTTCACATTTGAAGAAACATTAATTTTTTGCAGTAATTTTTGCAGTATGAGAAAAAAATTGCAGCATAAGAAACGTGAATTCTATAAATTAGAAATGGAATCAGAACATTTAGGGTTGGGCAAAACCATGGAAAAACTTTGAATAATGCATGCTTGAACGTAAATGCATATTCTAGCCAAGACTGCCTGATGCGCTGCTGTATTTGACCGAGAACGGCACATGTGCGGTGTCCTCAAAACGTTGCAACTGTCAGTCATGTTGAGAACAGTGTGCTGTGTAATTCTGAGTGGGTTATTAGGTGGGTGGTAAGGGAATCCGGACGTGGGAAAATTGTTGGTTCTCGTATTCTGGGTGCTTCCGTAACTAAGGTTACGGAAATTAGAAACATCTAATTAAGTTACTGCGCCAAAATACGGTAGCACGAAAAGCAAATCCCTTATTCTAAAGGACTCGGTTTCGTCCTTTCAGTATGTCAGTCTCTGAATCGTCTGAACAGCTGTAAGTGTAACTGAAAATACTTTCTTTCACGCGAATTTCAAAATGAAATTATCAGCAGTTGTGGAAGCGAACGAAGGCATCTGTCTTAGGACCTACAGATGACCGGTGGTGGCAGGAACCGGTAATTCCGTTTTTAAATTGGTGTGATTGTGCCAGACAATTAATTATTTTCATAATAAGTACTCACGGTGGATCTACATTTCGACTGAAATATCGTTCTTTCCAAAATGTAAGTGTATATGCCTGAACAATATTCTGATTGATATCTTGCGGGCAAACTGAGCAACTTACGAAGTATTGCGGTATCGAATGTTTTAAAACGAGGAAGGAAATCAGCAAACGTTCTCAGAGACATCTGTTGCTTTTTCACCGATGGATGGGTACGCGGAATTAAAATAGTTGAGTGCTTAACAATGCTGTCATTATTGCCATTTCTCATTACCGTCGTACTGGCGTATAAGTGTCCACTCTCGGTAATACTAAAAGCAAAGGCCATCTAACAACAGCTACTGTCCTAAAACAGTTCACGTACATTCTCCGGTATGTCTCTGGATACCGCTGTCAGACTTAGTGTCAACCAAACTGTCGACGACACAAGGATCGACAGCACGCTGATGTCTACAACTGTGACCCATTAATCGACCACGGATAGTTGTAGATGTTAGCGAATACGGTGAAAACGAACAAGAGTAAGGTTACAGTGTCAACTGGATGGTAAGTGATACCAGCCCGGTAACTGAAATTGACACAGAGATTAAAACTGATACTTTACCAGACTCGAAGATGGGTTTTTGCGTTACGTGAAACTTATAATCACACTGATTACCGTTCCTGAATAGCCCAGCTCCTAGGACCGTTATCCACGAAAGGCGAACATCCTAGTTCAAGTACAGCTCCGGTAGACTGTTTTAAACGGTTAGGCACAGTCACGACTGAGTGTAATAGTTGAAGAGTGCAAGACACAGCATGACAATCTGCCACTGACAAAGGATTTATCTATTCTGTGAAAATCCGAGAGTTTAGGAAAACGGTGAATTCTTCTCACAAAATAGGTACTGCATGACGCTCATAAAACGGCTGGTATTATATTATTGCTTAAAACTGATTTAGTGATATCAGTACAGTTAACATGTTGTTTTACGGTCACCTATATTAGCGACTCAGTTTCGCTACAGAGTCACGTGAAACCGTTTCACAGCACAAGTACCACCTGACATTTTGCCGTCACGAATCAAGTGGGACAGCGTCACGTTAGTAATGAGAGACAAACGGCTTGCATTAACAACACGTACAGATTCCCTGCAACCAAATGAAACTGCTCTTCTAGAATATAATTGAGTGCATATTTTTCAAGGTATACAAAATTTTCTCTGAATGAGACGCTCCTGCAGTGTCTTCGATGGAACGTACTTAATCACCCACCATACTACCGGGACTTGGCTCCTTCTGATTTTCATCTCTGTTCACATGAACCACTGGCTATGGAGACAGCATTTTGGCTCAGACAACAAGCTGCAAGTCTGTGTAGAGAATTGCCAGAAAGCATAGGCGGCATTGAACAACCGGTGGCAAAATACCCGAAAGCAAAACAGACTGCGAGAAACTGCAGCCACTAACGCTGTCTACAGCTCATCTTTTTTTCCTTTATTGGATTTCGATTCCCCCGAAGGGGGCGGGCTGGTAGCAGCTTAGTACGCCGCTTTTCAGCCTACAGAATTTTTAAAACATAAGAAGATAAGAAACAATATAAGTAGGTGATAAAACGGTGACGTAAAACGTAAAAGGGCGGAAAATTGTGGAAAGCTAGATCATAAAGCTAATGGTAAGCGATGATAATAAAATACACAGGAAGCAGACAGGGAAAAAGCAGACAGACAATTAAAAAGACACAGACACAGTCTGGATTCTGTTCACAAGAGATATAAAAAATTACACCCTGCGACAGCATGATTTCTGTTCGCAACATTTCGGGAAAGGCGCACAACACTCAAGAATCACTAGGAACACTGCACTAAAAGGTCGGCACGAAGATGACACTCCACAGGCAAGGACAGATGGGAGCCGGCCACAGTGGTCTCGCGGTTCTAGGCGCGCAGTCCGGAACCGCGTGACAGCTACGGTCGCAGGTTCGAATCCTGCCTCAGGCATGGATGTGTGTGATATCCTTAGGTTAGTTAGGTTTAACTAGTTCTAAGTTCTAGGGGACTGATGACCTACGATGTTAAGTCCCATAGTGCTCAGAGCCATTTGAACCACAGATGGGAGGGGGGACCAGGACAGACGAGGGGGGAAGAAAAAGGGGGGAAGAGGAGAGGAAAAAAACAAAGTCAGGGGGGGACGAAGGGAGAGGACTTAGAAGGGGGAGTAGGGTAGACGCGAGAGGGAATGGGGAAAATCAGCGGAAGGAAAACGGAAAAGTGCTCGGGGGAGAGAAGGGAGGCAGATAGAGGATAGGTGGGGATAAAACAGGATGGCGGGGGGTGGGGGGGGGAGGAGGTAAGGGGAAGAGAGAGCCCAGGGAAAGGACAAAGGAAAGGAGGGGGGTGTGGATCAGAGATGACAGGAGGAGTAAATGAAGGGAGAGAGGGCATCATCTGGGACGGGGAGTTGACGGAAGCCACCTAGGGAAAGGAGATGAAGGGTGTAGAGATGGAGGGTAGGGGGGGAGTGAAGGCGTGGCAGAGGCTGGAGGTTGGAGAGGAAAGGAGCAACCAGGGGGTGAGGGGAATCAAGGCGGTGGGAGGTATAGAGTTTGCGGATACGTTCGAGGAATAGGAGCAGATGGGGGAAAGGAATCGCTCGTCATCTTAACCCTCTAGAAATACTATCGCGGGTAAGTGCGCGTCTACGAGTGTTACGTCTGAACTTAGCTTAAGGCAACGTTTCACAAACAGCACAGATATTTCTGGGAGCACCTAAATGATTGGTGCCATGTGCTACATTACATATCTGTCTAAGAAGCCGATTCCTGCAGGAGTAGTTGAATTACTGTGGCTGAAGAACTATCCCCACCGTGAAGTGACCGCCGCTGCCTCTGCTGCCACCGTCCTACTGCAGAGCGCAGTAATTGAGTCGATACAGCGAGAGCACTTCGTGACGCCACGCCGCCAAGAAGATTGCGAGCGCGAAATTTAGGACTCCCACTACAAGTTTTAATGGGAGTTCCACTTTCAATTAAATTCCAATTTAATATGAGATAATTTACTTCCAGTATCTCTCGTCGCGTTCTTTCCTGCAGGGACAGTGTCCTGTCGCTTAGAGACGGAAGTAAGTTTCAGCGCAAGTAATTATCGTTTCCTGATTCACTGTCAAGGGACGAAAGAACTTGTTGATAATTTATGAATACCTGCAGTCAATACCTGTTTCCTCTTGTTGTTGACAGGAATAATTAACCGGACGAGGCAGATTCGTGTTTAAAGTCACTTTGAGGACGAGGTTATTGGAGCACATGCTCGTAAAAACCAGAATAACGCTGGCAATCGTACGTGTCTTTTAAAAATGAACCGTTCTGGTAATTGGCTGAGCTGATTTAGATAAAGAAAAGCGAAATCTGACGAGAATTTCAACTCTGCATCTCCAGAATGCAATTTCAGTGTCTCGCCCTCTGCGCTACCTTCATTAGTGGGAAGATCTTTAGAACCACGTGGTTTGCATCTTAGGATCGGTAACTTATTCATTTTTGAATGCGCTGCAGCCAACAGCGATCTCAGGTGAAGGAAGCAGTCTTTTCACCGAAAACTTTTCTTCTTTACTTTTTTACAAACACCAATCTTCATCCTTCAAGGTTATTTTCAGGAGTCCTCCAAAAAAATTGTAGATACAGTTCCAGATTTGACAGTGATTTAATTCAGTTTTCACGACAGTATTAGACAAGCTTTGTATAATTAAACCCTCATCTTGATTAATCCATGTCTGCGGCAATGCAGGATGGCATCAATAGATCCACCTTGCTGCTAACTCTTCGTTTATTATCTTCAAATTAGTTTTAGGGATTATCATATTCATCGGTGGTTCCCTTTTTCCATCCCTTACATGTGACAACAAGAAAAAATGTTTCCTAAAGGCCAGCAAAAGACACACTAAATGAAGAGCCACAACATATATTTTATGTTGCAACATGAAAGAAATAAATAAAAGGAAGATAAAGAGAGAGGACAACTGATGAAGAGGAATTATTGCTGAAACATATCTTGGAACAAGGTATATCCACAAAATCGTATAATAATTCTAGACTACCTGCACTTTGCTGGGATTACAGTTTAAATGTAGGCATTGACTATAAAGCAATGGAATTTTGCACCTAGCGTCCCACTGACATCCTGGTCATTAAAGACGGAATGCAAATGTGGCTGGACGAGAATGTGGAAGGATCTATGACGTTTGCTTTCTTAACGGTGCCAGCCCAGAATTCGCCTCAATCTACTTTGTAAAATGCTAACTGCTCAGCGAATACGCCGGTTCCCATCACATCGCCGAAATTAAGCAACGTCTGGCGTGGCTAGTACTCAGATGGGTAACCGCCTGGGTATCCCACGTGTTGTTCGCTGTTTTCTCTTGGGCTTTACGGCAGAGAGAAGGGGTGGTGGCGTAGAGTTCGTGATCACCAGATTTTGTGCCAATGTCCTGGATTACATTCCAAACCTCTCCGCAGTGTCTCATGAACTGAGAGCTGCGGCACTGTTGATGGCGATACCGTCCATCGGATGGGGACGTTGAGCTCAGCGGCCAACTTCGAGCTCTCGAAGAGGAGTGGACTGCGAACTGGCACTTGATTTCATCCTGTCCCTCTTCTCATCATCATGGTCGTCCAACACAAACATGATATTATACTACAGTCACCGGCACTTATAAGTGGGGATTGGTATCCTCTTCCCTCAGTATTCCGAGTCCTGTGTCTTAACTACTCCACCAACCCACGTCGTGCATATCCTGCAGTCAGAAAATAGCGAAGAGAGTACATTAAATAGAAGAGATGTAATAAATAACAAATAATCTAAGCGTATGCATAAAAATGCATACCAAACGAATTGATGTAGCTAATACAGCTTAGTACTAAATTCGGTTGTGGAGACGGCAGATGTTAACGGGTAAAGACAGAAATACACTGTTGAACGAAGTCTCAGATTTTGTTCTACGAGCAGTCAAAGACATAGCGAACACTAGATGTCTCTCTGCTTCTGTGCTGATACGACACTAACTGTAAAAAGAAAAAAAACGGAGACAGAAAGAGAGAGAGAGAGAGAGAGAGAGAGAGAGAGAGAGAGAGAGAGAGAGAGAAAGATGGAACAGAACCATGAATCTCCTTGGAAAGAAAAAAGCAAGCTTTATGGGAAACAGTGGATGATCCATATTAAAACCAAAATATGGCAAACAGAAAAAAGGAAAAGTTAAGTTTATGTATCTAGGAGAGGTCATCCGACACAACGTTAGGGAAAAGGAAGCTATCGAAGGAGTATTAGAAAAGATTCTGCTGAAAATAATATGCTTGTATTAAAAGATATTAATATCTGGAATTAAATAATTCATCATTTCTAGACAGTAGGCTGCAGGGTTTAAGCTTCGCTGTTACCCTAACAACAAATGGTGAAATGATGTATGATAAAACACATGAACTATTTATTGACGATTTATACGGATTGAAACTTTAAATGCATTGTTAGTAACGTGATGAAGATTCCTAAGGCTTTTTTTAAACATACAGATGCGAGTCAGTAATTCCTCCTCACCACCTGTTACACATAAGAACGATAGAGTTTCTTCTACGGAGTAGGAGGTGTCACGGAGAGACATTTCCGGTTTAAAGCGTGAACAGAAAGTGCGGTTTGATTGTCAGCCAGCTGGGCAACATTGACCTTCCGCTTTCTAACAGCAAGATAGCGTGGTGTGCTGGGACATCGCGGAATTTGCGTCTGATGTGTTTGCTCGGGTGTGAAATTGCAGGTGTAGGAGGGTGCGGGTCATGAATGGTCGAGTCTCCCTGCGGAGCAGCGAGAGGCGTGGCCGTTACGTCACCCAAGTGAAAGAGTCTCATTCACGCCACACTTTCACACGAGGGAAGTGTTTGTTCCTATCTGCTATTACTTCGTGAGGACCAGAATACGGTGAATTGACAGATGGGCGCACAGCGTCATCACGCAGCCAGTCATGTCTTGATGTTTTCAGCTCTCCAAAAAACGAAATGAGGGTGTTGTCTGTGGTGTTGCGGATTTTGTGAGCCTAATTCTCGGATGTGCAGCTCTAATTTTTTGGAGAAAAGCAGTAGGGTCATTGGACGGCTGGGCTATTGTTAGTGGTGGTATGGTGAAATCACTAGGTAGTCACAGCTATTTGCCGATCACTAGCTGCACTGGACATCAGGACAAATCTTCTTCTATAGCCATCCGGAAACAGAGGAGAGCCCACGACAAAGTTTGAATCCATGGCTCTTTGTGGAACATGAGAATAGATTTAAGTGAGTAATGCATGTGTTCGACCTTGCCGTTACTAGCTAGGTGCTAGCTCGTGGCATGAATATGGCGGCTGCTACAAAGGTTAAGCAGCTCAATTAATTACAGTCTCGGTCGAGAAAACCAGACAGTCACAAAAGGGTCGGTGACGGATTCAGCTGTAATGTCTGCTAGCGGTTTGGCTTCTGAATACATGGTATAAACTCTCCATCCGAACAGACCTCGTAAGGGTCAACGGTAGCAACCGACTGCCTGTCATCCTCAGCTTATGGGCATCACTGTGTGCGGATATGTAGGGACATGCAGTTAGCATACCGCTCTCCCGGCCATTGTCAGTTGTCGTAACCAGGGCCACTGTTTTTCAATCAAGTAGCTACTCAATTGGCCGCACAAGGCCTGAGTACACCCCGACTGCCAACATCGCTCGGCAGACCCGTACGGTAGCCCTACAAGTGCTAGACAAGTCCAACAGTACTTAACTTCAGTGATCTGACCGAAATTGGTGGTACCACTGCGGCAATGCCGTTGGCCATCTGCTGTAACAGTCAACGTGTATTAGTAAGTAAGGGCGGCCGTCTATACAAGGCAATGGTCCGATGAGGGCCAGGTGGATATGTGCAAAACGTACCATCGGTAGAGGGAAATCCTGAATCGTTGCATGTACATGAAGTGAAACTGTTTTTTTTTTTGGCACAAAGCAGTGGAGTGTGCCCTTACACCGCTGTCTTTCCTTACATCTGGCCAGACCACTTTGCTTGCCACAAGTTTCACAGTTGCTTTCACGCCAGGGTGAGACATGTTGTGAACAGCACTGAAGTTTTTGCAGTTGAAAAGGCCGTAAAAGACCGCTGCTGCAGACACATCACGTTTCATTTCCAGATTCGTCAACTGGAACATGTCTCAGGCATTGTAAGGCAGGTGCTCCATCGAGAATGTACTGTCGTATGAAACTGTTTGCCAAGTGGCTATCTGCAGTCATTATCTAATCCACCATTGTTCAAATGGTTCAAATGGCTCTGAGCACTATGGGACTTAACATCTGTGGTCATCAGTCCCCTAGAACGTAGAACTACTTAAACCTAACTAACCTAAGGACATCACACACATCCATGCCAGAGGCAGGATTCGAACCTGCGACCGTAGCAGTCGCGCGGTTCCGGACTGAGACTGGCTTTCTCGAAAAGGCAGTTAGCCACGGTGTCGTCTTCGCCTTTGATTCTCGAACGTCGGTTGTGAATTGTGTCGCAAATTTCACATGTCGACACTGACGTGGCGAAATAAGACCAATTAGCAGCTGTAGAATGGAAGTAAGAGGCCGATGGCCGATAAATACCGCAGAGTGCAGGCCGTCTAAAATGGGTGGGAAGTGTTTTACGGTCAGGTACACGGCGGGAGGTTCTCAATCTATAGCGCTCCATTTGGTTTGGACCTCAGTAAGATGCCTGGAAAAAATGCTAGGCGTTGTCAAGATCCGTGAATATGTTACTGTAAGGCAATGCCCACCACTAACTGGCTGGTATCTATTGAGTCCGACTGCTGCGCCGGGCTTTGGATGTATTAACTGTGTTCCCTTAGGCAGGGCTGTCTTCAGGTCTTCAAACGCCTTATTGAATCCAGACACCACGTGAATTTTCTGCTGTCGGAAGTAAATTTTCCAGTGAGAAGAAGATCGAGAGACTATTGCACAACAGCAACGTGCAGTAAGTTATGGCGGTAAAAGTTCTCCACACCAATAAATCATCGAAGGTCCTGTAAGCAGTACGCAGTGATATATTAGAATAGCTGAAACTTTTTCTTGCAGTGGCGACAATCCAGTGTAAGACACCTTGTAGACCAGAAAAGAAATCTCTGCTTTTGCAAACACCCATTTTTGTGCTTAAATGAGGGTGACAGAATCTTCAAGGCACTGAAAGAACCGGTGTAAATGTTCTAACCGCTCTTGCAAAGGCTTATAAAAAATCAAAACATCGTCAAGATAGCAAAAGTCCAATGGGAGAACATGTAAAACACTGTGCATGAATGTCTGCCACCTCCATTGCCACTGGAATTTCAACACAATCGATGACACTAACTAAATACAGATGCATCACTAACTGCATAATAATATCGACGATGTTTGGTACCAGACAGCGCTCTGATATAATGCGAGTATTCAATGCTTGATAATTGCCTGATAATCTTTTCCATCGTCGGCCGGTGTGGCCTTGCGGTTCTAGGCGCTTCAGTCTGGAACCGCGTGACCGCTACGGTCGCAGGTTCGAATCCTGCCTCGGGCATGGATGTTCGTGATGTCCTTAGGTTAGTTAGGTTTAAGTAGTTTTAAGTTATAGGGGACTGATGACCACAAATGTTAAGTCCCATAGTGCTCAGAACCATTTGAAGCCAATCTTTTCCACCATGCGGCTTGGATATGCCCATTCGTTGTATGATCAAGATGCAATGTCTTCTGCTATCGTCATTTTCATTTTCTTTGTACTGCTGCAAATTTCTCTGGACCTAGGGGACGTGCACGGCAAAATATAGGCTGTCTCTGCATGGTCTTGATGGGATGCAGTATGGTGTGGCAGTGTTTTCCCAGTGATTTAACTGTATCTGTCAGTGCAGGAATTAATTCAAGAACTGTGCACAGTAGGCGTCACTGGAGATGGGACACAATTCACCTGTCACGGATATTCTGGAAGAAGAAACACGTTGCATCTCAGGCATAGCACACGTGTGTGGTCATTATTTTCTGAAGTGCGAGACTCTTGGATCCATTAAACGTACTATGGAAATCTTCGTTCGGGCCGGTGAACGTTCTGTGTCAAGTAGAAACTTGTTTGTTCTGACTTGCACTAAACAACCGTTAACCAGGTCCAGCATCACTTTGAAAAATCTTACAAAAGATTGCTCTTGTGATTGAGTCGCTGACACAAGCGATGACAAACTTCCATATCATCATGAAAGGAGGACAGAAATGTAATGACATCCGTTCACTATACATATTGATGCGAGCCGCCATCAAGTTATTGCATGTAACTGATGTTGATTCACAGTGTGGGTGGTAAGGAAAAACACTAATTTAGGAACCTAAATTTACCAGTAATCTGCGTACAGTATTTATTTCTACAGCCCGTTAGAATGTCCTAGCACTGCGACTATAGCATTGTTGCGCCGTACGCTACGATTATTTTTGGTTGGTGTCTGGATGGTGTTTATCTGCATGACGAGTTCGGCCGCGCACCAACAACCGTCGTTTCCGTTTGGGTAATCGTACAGCTCTGTACTTTGTCTTGCATTGTCTCCAAACTTTTTGTGGACCCAACACCAAGTTCTCTTTTTACGTCATGCATTTGCACTGCCGACAAAATTATGTTATCTTTTCACACGAGATCTGTTTGTATGTACTGACCTATGCGTGAACAGCTGCTGATTTTCACTGCGCAAGCTGTTTGCTGTTGGCGACTGCGGCATCTTCCTCGTGAAGTCTCCCGATTAGGTGCCGGTCGCAATATTTTGCTGCCGTTGTCATGACCGTTCCAGCGCACATTCTGGAGCCGCTCTCTCCAGATAAAGAAATTTGGTCTTGAGAATCTTTATCTTCTGGGTAATTAGCCTTTACGTCTGCTTTCTTTGCTAGCTTTGCTAATACCCGGTTAGTACCTGCTGTCAAAACATGATATAGTTTTGCGGCGTGTTCGTTAAGCGATATAATGTACTCGCACCAGTATATTTTTTGGAAATTTGTGATAAGTTCCTATGGGACCAAACTGCTGAGGTCATCGGTCCCTAGGCTTACACACTACTTACTCTAACTTAAACTACCTTACACTAAGGACAACACACACACACACGCGCGCGCGCGCGCGCGGCTACTCCAAGCGGCTGACCAGTGTATCAGATGGTTTCGGTTGCACGTACGTTTGACCTGAAAGGCAATGTTTTCGCATGGAATTATATTCAATAAAAGAAACTTCCACAAAAAACATGATTGTTCATGTAGCAGATCCTCAATAATTTGATGTGACCACTGTCTAACTGTGCCAACGCTAACACGCTGTGCGCTTCGTGTTTCTTTCGAAACCACAACTTCCTGTTTGTTCAACAGAATGAAGGGAGTTTCAGTTTACCAATATTTCGTTGAAGTGAAGCGTTAACAGACCGGATTGGTATCGAAATTCAATGGCACATTTGTAGTCAGAGTTCAGGTGGTTGGAGTTGAGAACTATGTATTTTCTTCTTTCAGTGCTATAGTAAGAGGCGTCGATGGTGTCTCCATTGTTGGCAACAATGATAATACTGACTCAGCTATTAAATTATTGCATGTTCTAGTTGCCATTTCACACAACTTAGGGTTTAAGCTTTTGTGTTATCCTTTCTACATATGAGGGAAGAATGTATGGTAAAACGTAACAACTATTTACTGTAGATTTGAATAGATTGCTGGTAGCATAAGACTTTACAAGACAGTAAGTGTGATCCCTGAGAAAGATATCACTTGAGACCACACTGAGTCGATCGGTCGATCTCGTGGTCGCCAGAAGCTAATTGAACCAGATAAAAGTGGCCCGGACAAGTGAATACGACTGGACGTGAATGTATGCATATAACCACATCCCGTGAAGCGTACACCACGTGTAGGTCGGCGACGTAATCCACACCGGGTTAGAGCAAAGTGTGGGTTGCGTCAGTGTGAGCAGGGCAGTGTGGAGGGGACCATGGTACTCACAGTGGAGCAGCGGGTGTTCGCTGCGGGAAGTTACGTCACAACAAAGCCGTGGGAACGGTGTGGTCAGTTGTTTGCTGAGAAGTTTAATTGTGTCAAAGTGCCATGCAACGCTTACTGCGAAAATGGCGTCAGACAGAATCTGTTTTGAAGAAGTCCAAAAATGTTCCAAAATGTGGCCGCACAACAGAAAATGTCGCTGCAGTTCACCAGAAAATGCTTTAGAGTTGTATCGAACCAAACCCGACGCCTGTCGTAAGAGACAAGCACATGCCGTGGATTATGAGGACGAATACTCCGCCTGGATCTGCACATGCATTCATGTATTAAAAGCAGCAGATGCTTCTCAGCGCCTTCAGTTTTGTGAATGGCTTTTGACTGAGATGACAATGAATGGCTTCACATTTATCTGTTCTTTATTTCTGCTGAAGCCTGGTTTCACTGGAGTGGTTATGCCAACTTACAGAATGACAGGCTCCGGACAGCGGAGAATTCGCATAACTTCCACGAAACACCACTGCATGATCATAAGGATGGGGTTTGGAGTGCAGTGACTGCATGCCTCATTATTGGTCCCATCTCCTTTCATCCGACACTGACTTCGGCGCTTTACATTGCTAACATATTGAAACAAATTGTGGCAGCATTTACGGAGGAGGAAAAGACCTACAGTTAATTCCAAAACGATGGAGCAACTGCCCATAGAGCCGGCTGAGAGCGTTTACACAATCTTCACGCCTGCCAGAATTGTTAGCAGAGATAAGTCTGGTCGTGGCTCTAGCTGGTCAACCAGGACACCTGATCTGTAAGTGTGCGATTACTTTGTGTGGGAGACCCTCAAGTCTAAGGTGTATCGCAACAACCCAGAGAGTCTTCAACAACTGCAACAGGACAATTGGAACGCTATCGCAGCTATTCCAGGAGTTCGCTTCCATTCGCCTTCAGAAGGTTGCTGAACAGGGCCCAAAAGTGCCAGTAGACGAATGGTTGTCACTTTCACATCTGCTACAATCTGGTTAGTACTGTATTTTCTTTCCACTACTGTGTCTCTTTGTACTCTGGAATTCTGTTCTCCAGACCACTTTTATTTGCCCCACCCAGTATGTATGAATCACAAACACTAATTTCAGTGCCGATAAACGGAGAAAAACAGTCAGGAAAAGACTGTGGGAAGATATCAGGCAATATGACAACTCTCAAACTATACGAATTAACGAGTGTTGCAGAAGTATATAAATTAATATAAATTAAAATGTAATCAAGGAAGAAAGGTCAATGGCTCGTGGACACATGAAAAGAATCCATTGTAATAGACTGAATAAACAACTTTACAACATTTAGAAAAATAAAAAACGCACCACAACCAACCAAGATCATAGATACTACAACAAATCGGCATAAATAAGGAAGAAAATGGCTCTGAGCAGTATGGGACTCAACTGCTGTGGTCATTAGTTCCCTAGAACTTAGAACTACTTAAACCTAACTAACCTAAGGACATCACACACATCCATGCCCGAGGCAGGATTCGAACCTGCGACCGCAGCAGCCACACGGTTCCGGACTGCGCGCCTAGAATCGCGAGACCACCGCGGCCGGCAAATAAGGAAGAAATCGGAGATAGAACAAAATAGAGATATGAGCACGCTTAATAAAGAAATATGGAAAAAAGGTAATGAAAACAGTGATCAGTTGTAGATATGGGTTCTTTTTTCTTCTTTTTCATCGTATCCCACGACAATCACTGGTTCAAATTTTGCAAGAGCCATTATTAGGAATAACCTACAGTCATATTCAAAATTGCTTTGAAGTATAAAAAGCCTCATAATCAAGACGTCCTGTAATGTTGAGCGGAAATGAAATTTCGACTATCATTACTTCAGGCAACGTCGTCTTCATTGATGTCAGAATAAGTTTGTGGTAATAACAATCTTCCTTACGGACATAGAATCGTGTCGTGCTATTCTGTCCTGCTTGTTTCACAATGTAGCGGCTGTCGGCGCATTCTGACATAGTATACAAGATACGACAAGTGTAGTGTAGATAGACGCTGATGATGGCTGACCGATAAAAAGTATCAGTTATGCATACATAGATGCTTAACAGACAATGCGTTCACATAGCTTCAAACTCAGTGAATAGGCCCCTAAATAAGGTGACTTAGTGATTACAGTTCCCCATCGTATTTAATAAAGGAAGATCCCCTTCGCCAGCAAAGTTTAGAGCCTTTCGCAGCCTTTCCCCTCTCTCACGTTTTGACGTCACTCAGGAACACTGCAGCACTTCATCTTCCCCTTTTACTGCGCCTAAAACAATGTCTTATCTCCGGGCCGAGATGGAGAGATTCCATTTCCTCACCAGATTTAGTTGCAGCTGGAGGAGGCACCTTATCTCTCCCATTAACTCCCCGTATTCCATAACTGAGGGTCCACGACGGCTTAAAGCAAAGTTTATGAAGACAATGAAACATTTTCCGATAAGCAGGACACAGCAAGGAGTCTTCAGTAAAGAACATCACGGTGTTTACACAGGCAGCAGATTAGGACGCAGTCCACTTGAGGAACAGAGATGCATATATGGCGCCTTAGCACCCACTGTTTCATTATGCTGTAGGCACCATTTCAGATTACTGATTTTATCACCCTCTTGTTGAATTGCAAAAAAAGGAAGAAAAGAAAATAAAGGTAAGCAGTTCTCGATTGAATGCAACGTTTATCACCCTGGCACAATCAGAAAGCAAATGATTTTCTGCAAATCTTCTTAAAAAGATAATAATAAAATGTAAATGAAAGCGGCAGAGTGAAGGATTCACCCTGAATATTAAGAAGGTATCTGCAAATCGGGCGTTCTAACAATCATATTTTTCATATCAAAATAAACGTAAGTAAAACAAGGAAATCTGACAAAAATATAAATTACTAGAAAAGAAAAGAATGACTGTTGATATTTAACGCTGTCGACATTCAGTATGAAACTAGAATCGACGTCTACATCTGTAGCCCACTAGACATCGAACTGGTGTGTAGCGTGAATACAGGGTGCTTGTAATTAACCTTCCGCCACTTTCGCCAGTGTAGACGGAAAACTATTTACCGCATGGGTGCCAAACATCATAAGAATGATGTTCAGACTATGAGCTGCAGAATCAGCGTTGTTAGTAGCATCAGCGTCAGGACATTCCGTTAGACACCGGCACTGGCGTTCCGACGTTGCGTTCATGCACGAGAATTAGTGTGGGTTACTCGGAGATGACGAAATCCATGGGACAGAGATACATAGCGATTCATGTGAAAACGATTCCGATATGAATATGGCCGCACGACGGGATTAACAGACCCTGCATGCGGAATGTTCAAATGTGTGTGGAATCTTATGGGACTTAACTGCTAAGGTCATCAGTCCCTAAGCTTACACACAACCTAAATTATCCTCATGACAAACACACACACCCATGCCCGAGGGAGGACTCGAACCTCCGCCTGGATGCGGAATGTTAATTGGAGCTAGACTTATGAGACACTCTGTTTCAGAAATGGAGAATTCGATATTTCGCGATCCACAGTGTCAACAGTGTGGTGAGAATACCAAATTTCGGGTATTACCTCTCACCATGCAACACGCAGTGCCCAGCGGCCTTCACTTAACGACCGAGAGCGGCGGCGTTTGCGTAGAGTTGTCAGTGCTAACAGACAAGCAACACTCCGTGAAATAACCGCAGAAATTAACGTGGAACATACGACGGACGTATCTGTTAGGACAGTGCGGCAAAAGTTGGCATTAATAGGCTATGGCAGTACACGACCGACGCGAGGGCCTTTAGCAAAAGCACTACATCGACTGCGGCGCCTCTCCTGGACTCGTGACCATATCGGTTGGACCTAGACGATGGCATTGTCAGATGAGTCCCGATTTCAGTTGGTAAGAGCTGATGGTAGGGTTCGAGTGCGGCGCAGACCCCACGAAGCCATAGACTCAAGATGTCTATAAGGCATTGTGCAAGCTGCAGCGGGGGCTGTTTTTACATGGAATGAACAGGTTCTCTCATCCAACTGAAATAAACATTGACTGTGAATGGTTATGTTCCGCTATTTGGAGATCATTTTCAGCTCTTCACGGACTTAAAGTTTCCAAGAACGATTGAATTTTTATGGGTGACAATCCACCATATCATTGGGACACAATTGTCCACCACTGGTTTGAAGAACATTCTGGACAATTAGAGCGAATGATTTGGCCATCCAGATCACCCGACATGAAACCCATCTAACATTTATCGGACGTAAATCAGTGGTCAGTTCTTGCACAAAACGACTTGTTAAGTTGACGCCACGTTGAGGTTCTGCACTACACCGGGCAAATGGAATTCCGACACTATGTCAGGAGGTATCCCATGACTGTCACCGAACTGTACAGTTGCAGACAGACCACGTGGGTCTGGACAAGGTGAGCAGGGCTTTATATATAAAGACGTTTTATCAAAACAATAGCAATAGGGCTGATATGAAACTTCCTGACAGATTAAAACTGTGTGCCGGACCGAGACTCGAACTCGGGACCCTTGCCTTTCGCTGGCAAAATATGGTTCAAATGGCTCTGAGCACTATGCTACTTAATTTCTGAGGTCATCAGTCGCCTAGAACTTAGAACTAATTAAACCTAACTAAACTAAGGACATCACACACATCCATGCTCGAGGCAGGATTCGAACCTGCGACCGTAGCGGTCACTCGGCTCCAGACTGTAGCGCCTAGAACCGCATGGCCACTCCGGCTGGCTTTCGCGGGCAAGTGCTCAGTTGTTAGAGCGCTTGCCCGGAAGAGGCAAAGGTCCCGACTTCGAGTCTCGGTCCGGCACACAGTTTTAATCTGTCAGGAAGTTTTATATCAGCGCTCACTCCACTGCAGAGTGAAAATCTCATTCTGGGAATAGTGCTGATGTTCTTAGCGAGTATCGACGCGTTGAAAGAATGCAGAGGGCTCCTCATTCTGCACTGGAGTTGAAGAATGTGGTTCGGCAGTTTGAATTAACTGTCCATTTGAAACTTGCTTCTGGGACAGAGATTGTTGAATTCCCCCCCCCCCCCCTGCCAACCACCGCCCCTGAGACGTTTCGGGGCAGGAATGGAGTGGAGCAATCACTAGTACAGTTCCACGCTTGTAACCTGGAAATGAAAAATAGTATGTAGTTAACAAATGTTATCCTCTCAAGTGAAAATTGAAACCTGTTTCTTTCAGCCTGTTATTCGCTATTTCTCTTTTTCATGTACTTCAAAATGTTTCCGCAAATTGTTCTGCGATCATTAAATTTTCAGGCCGGTTGTGATGCTACGTCACATAAATGTTGACATTTTTATCGGTTGTAAACCTTAGGTAACGTATTTTATGAATCTAATTACTATGAAAGATACAGTTAATGTTCTTGAAACCACTGATATGCAGCGATAATTTAAAATTAGTATCATTATTTAATACATGTCTATGAAAATAAAAAAGGATCGAAAACAGACGTGATTGCACGGCAGATGAGAAAGGACGTACTTTCTAGCACACACAGCTTTGCTTCGCGATACAGAAGGCAGACATTGAGCGGCTACACATATTTGATGTAAGTTATTCTGTATTCTGCTAGAATAAACTAATTATTGTTAACACAAAATGAATTTCTTTGTAACAGTTGCCACCTCAAATGCTCGTAGTGGCTAATTATTTTTAATAAGCATTTCTCCAGTAATTTGCACTGCGGGAAGCTCATCTTCTAATGCAGCCTCTGGTCGGCCATCACGCGCCGAAGTATTAATTTATTTTTTTAAAGTGCTAACAGTAACTGTAAATGCGAGAGATTTCGTTGTAAGTATCTTTCTAAATTGCAACAGATAATTAATTTTTAAAATTATACAGAGTCCATGAGTTCAGTAAGTTTTATCTTGGCCGCTCCAGGGCAACAATCGAAATTCTCTCGAGCCTTACTTTGCAGTCAATAAACAGAAATTAACAAAATTACATTCAGTTCAGTTAATGCCAACTATATTTTAGTCATCACGTTCAAAATCTAAAGTTGGTCCATGAATAACAGCGGCCCCTTCAAGAAGCCGTTTCATATTTACTTATTCACGTAAGGAAAAGTGATAAGAAAAGATAATATCCCTGTTACACGCTGCACTAACAAAAGAAAATTTCACCTGATAATATATATATATATATATATATATATATATATATATATATATATATATATATATATATATATATATATATATATGGCACCGGTGTAACACGGTCCTCTGAAGTAGCGTCAACTTAGTTACATCCGCCCTGAACAAAGCACGCTGGTACCATTCCGCAAGTTCCAAGTTGTCTTAGCTCACGAACCTAGCTCATCTTTAGAGAACACCTTGGCCGCATGAACTACGTTTTCAAGAAAGGCTGAGACCGAGTATAACTTTTTTACACTTTCTACAGAGTCTTCCCTGTGGAATAAGACTCATACCTAAATCTTACTGTCAGCAACGGTGAAATGAAGTCACACGGAAAAGAAACAATGCGATTTACGATACGCAAAATACATTCTAAACAGATTCATCTTTTGAACGTCGGACATCGTATAATATTTTTATGATTAATGCTTTGATGAGAGAATGACTTTTCGTTATTATTCCTTAAGCAACTGTGAACAAATTTACTATTATAACGGCAGTATAATTATGTAACTAGTCAGTGGGCGTACTGCACTTTTTCACAAGATACGAAATTTAGCACACTTTTGCTTGTTTGAAAACTGTTCCAGACTGTTTCATTAGGGCCCAACAGTCCTTATATTTGCAGTTGCCTTGCGTTCCCATTTGCGCCTGAGAAATCAAACGAATTTGTACGCAGTTTCTGCTCGGGCATTCACTGTAGTGTTTATAGTTTCTGCACGGAGTTGGCACAATAACACAGCAAACCGTCATTCAAGGCTGTTTCGTGTGTACTTTGCTTGTTTCTCTGAACTGCTTCAAGCGCTTCTGTTTATGCGAAATTTGCATAGTAAGCGTTTGTATAGGCTTCCAGCAACGCTCGAGAGTTTTGTGACCCATTGGTCGACTAACATCTCAACACAATTACCGTCAACATACAATTGAGAAATAGTGTAGCAGTTGCAAGGCAAATAAACAATTCCATGTTTGCCAGAAGAGCTTCTGTAAAGTTTGGAAGGTAGGAGACGGATACTGGCAGAAGTAAAGCTGTGAGTACCGGGCGTGAGTCGTGCTTCGGTAGCTCAGTTGGTAGAGCACTTGCCCGCGAAAGGCAAAGGTCCCGAGTTCGAGTCTCGGTCGGGCACACAGTTTTAATCTGCCAGGAAGTTTCATATCAGCGCACACTCCGCTGCAGAGTGAAAATCTCATTCTGGAAACATCCCCCAGGCTGTGGCTAAGCTATGTCTCCACAGTATCCTTTCTTTCAGGAGTGCTAGTTCTGCAGTTTGCCAGAAGAGCTTCTGTAAAGTTTGGAAGGTAGGAGACGGATACTGGCAGAAGTAAAGCTGTGAGCACCGGGCGTGAGTCGTGCTTCGGTAGCTCAGTTGGTAGAGCACTTGCCCGCGAAAGGCAAAGGTCCCGAGTTCGAGTCTCGGTCGGGCACACAGTTTTAATCTGCCAGGAAGTTTCATATCAGCGCACACTCCGCTGCAGAGTGAAAATCTCATTCTGGAAACATCCCCCAGGCTGTGGCTCAGCTATGTCTCCACAGTATCCTTTCTTTCAGGAGTGCTAGTTCTGCATGTTTGCCAGAAGAGCTTCTGTAAAGTTTGGAAGGTAGGAGACGGATACTGGCAGAAGTAAAGCTGTGAGCACCGGGCGTGAGTCGTGCTTCGGTAGCTCAGTTGGTAGAGCACCTGCCCGCGAAAGGCAAGGGTCCCGCGTTCGAGTCTCAGTCGGGCACACAGTTTTAATCTGCCAGGAAGTTTCATATCAGCGCACACTCCGCTGCAAAGTGAAAATCTCATTCTGGAAACATCCCCCAGGCTGTGGCTAAGCCATGTCTCCACAGTATCCTTTCTTTCAGGAGTGCTAGTTCTGCATGTTTGCCAGAAGAGCTTCTGTAAAGTTTGGAAGGTAGGAGACGGATACTGGCAGAAATAAAGCTGTGAGTACCGGGCATGAGTCGTGCTTCGGTAGCTCAGTTGGTAGAGCACTTGCCCGCGAAAGGCAGAGGTCCCGAGTTCGAGTCTCGGTCGGGGACACAGTTTTAATCTGCCAGGAAGTTTCATATCAGCGCACACTCCGCTGCAGAGTGAAAATCTCATTCTGGAAACATCCCCCAGGCTGTGGCTAAGCCATGTCTCCACAGTATCCTTTCTTTCAGGAGTGCTAGTTCTGCATGTTTGCCAGAAGAGCTTCTGTAAAGTTTGGAAGGTAGGAGACGGATACTGGCAGAAGTAAAGCTGTGAGTACCGGGCGTGAGTCGTGCTTCGGTAGCTCAGTTGGTAGAGCACTTGCCCGCGAAAGGCAAAGGTCCCGAGTTCGAGTCTCGGTCAGGCACACAGTTTTAATCTGCCTGGAAGTTTCATATCAGCGCACACTCCGCTGCAGAGTGAAAATCTCATTCTGGAAACATCCCCCAGGCTGTGGCTAAGCCATGTCTCCACAGTATCCTTTCTTTCAGGAGTGCTAGTTCTGCATGTTTGCCAGAAGAGCTTCTGTAAAGTTTGGAAGGTAGGAGACGGATACTGGCAGAAGTAAAGCTGTGAGTACCGGGCGTGAGTCGTGCTTCGGTAGCTCAGTTGGTAGAGCACTTGCCCGCGAAAGGCAAAGATCCCGAGTTCGAGTCTCGGTCGGGCACACAGTTTCAATCTGCCAGGAAGTTTCATATCAGCGCACACTCCGCTGCAGAGTGAAAATCTCATTCTGGAAACATCCCCCAGGCTGTGGCTAAGCCATGTCTCCACAGTTTCCTTTCTTTCAGGAGTGCTAGTTCTGCATGTTTGCCAGAAGAGCTTCTGTAAAGTTTGGAAGGTAGGAGACGGATACTGGCAGAAGTAAAGCTGTGAGCACCGGGCGTGAGTCGTGCTTCGGTAGCTCAGTTGGTAGAACACTTGCCCGCGAAAGGCAAAGGTCCCGAGTTCGAGTCTTGGTCGGGCACACAGTTTTAATCTGCCAGGAAGTTTCAAATAAACAATTCATTATATCGCAGTAAATGTAAGTAGCACTACGTTGACAGTACAGATTATCAAGTAGTAAACTTACACACCGAAGAGTAACTTCCGAAAAATGCTGCAGGCTGCAGTAATGTTCCTACCTCGGAACTCAAACATGTGCGGCCCCAGGCCATTTTAAATCACCCTACCCGCAGAGCTTCCACCAGCAAAAGACCATGATCTATCCTTGTATGCTCTCTCCCAAGTTTTGTCACGTGACATACTACTTTAGACACATTAATCCATTTATAACTCACCATCATTCGTTTGCAAAAAAATTTATAATATTTCAATCTATGAACCAAAAACGTTACGCAGTTCCGTAAACAATTATTGTAATCACATACTACTACATTATCTTGTCACAAATATTTTTATTTGAACACATTGTACGAACCGGAACAACAATTGCTCAGCTAAGCAACTACTTTATTCTTATAGATCTTAAAATTAAATTGCCTGTTTTGCATTGTGTTATTCAAATTACTCTACAATTATTAATACATATAGTTATTATTAAATAAACATAGAAAATTAAATATCAGTAGAAATTACCCAAGTAGAGGCGAATAGGTTTATGTATTTGTGGATAGCTCCGTTTTAAATGGTTCAAATGGCTATAAGCGCTATGGGACTTAACGTCTGAGGTCATTAGTCCCCTAGACATGGAACTACTTAAACATAACTAACCTGCCATGCCCGAGGCACCCATGCCCGACGCAGGATTCGAACCTGCGACCGTAACAGCAGCGTGGTTCCGGACTGAGGCACCTAGAACCGCTCGGCCACAGCGGTCGGCAACTACGTTTTAGGCAAAAAGTTTTACTTATTATCATACATACTCACCTGAATACATGTAGCACGTGTTCTCTGATTTACAATAGTTGTTCATAACAGTGATATATGACACACATCCTCGAGTTGGTTGTTTGCTACTTGAGAAAGTTTATCTTGGTGTAGATGAGCAGTGGTTTGGGAACGTGGTATTCAAATTTACGACGCTGGTGGAAACACTAGATTTGGACCTCATCGCCTTTTGCTGGGATCGCCGACGTCATTAATATATGTGAACATACAAATCCCTTTATAGTTTACGAACAGTTGAATGTAACTGCCAAATGAATTGTTATCTCCACCTGGCAACACTTTTCTTTACGACAAATGATCAGTTTTGTCACACAATACCACACATGGACAATAATAATGTACTTTCCTGTCGAAATATTTCATAAAAGTTGTTACGAAATTACCAGGCTTCGTACATCAGCAAATAAGAATTTACATCACGTGAGATATTGTTTGCATTCACAAATATTCGATATATTCACAGTCTAACTGGGATTTATTGGTTCAGAGTGGTTCCTCAGCCACTAGCGCACATTTTTTTTTTTGCAATTATAACCAACAACATTTAAGTCTGTATAGAAAATCAATTTAAAACTGCGACTGCAATATTTCACTAAGATGGTGGCTAACTTAAGACAGTCATTTAACGATTCTGCTTCAGGCTGTACTATACTCGTAATAAATAATATATATTAAATCTGTTCCCACCTTCACTATATGCATTAACATTCGAAAATATTTCTCAATGTTTCATGACGCATTAATATTCACAATTTACCAACAAAGAGATCTGTAGGTCAATAGCGCTAATGACTGCGCTCTTTGGTAGCTGAGAAGAAAATTTAACACTTATATAGAACGAAAATTATAATGAAATAGGGCCCCAAACAAAGAAGATCCATTTCAATAACATATAAACTCTATTTTTAAATATCAGTTAGCAACATAACAATACTTAAGTCAGTTTTTTATGGACCTCTGTGTTACGAGGCATCAATCACATCCTATCAGTACAACAGTTCGAACAAGAAGAAGAATTTTTCTAAAATAAAATCATAGATAACAAAAGGTTAAGATTTTCATTATTTTTTTACATGTGTGATGTCAGAAATAATTTTTTACAAAATATTAAATTATGTCGTTGACAATAATTATTTTACTAACGATGAAGTCCCATTTACCAATATCACTAGAATACGATCAAAGTTTAGTTACATTCCACATACAATGCTGTCATGAACATTACTTTGAATAAAATATAGGCGATGATATTACACTAAGTATTTTTTTCTCAACATAGTCACTATAGCGACAACCACGTTTCTCCCAATGGTAGTACGGTTTATTGATACCGTCAGCGTAAATTGTTTGCCTTTGTTGACAGGGTCACAACGCCACTTCTACTTGCACCGCTTCATCACTATCGAAATGAAGTCCGCGAAGGAGTTATTGAAACTGTGGGAACAGTTGAAAATCGAGCGGAGACAAGTCCGAACTGAATGGAGGATAATCGATGACAATGAAACCGAGGCATCAGGCTGGTGCAGACGTCACAGAGGTCGTATGTGGCGGTCTAGCAATGTCATGCTGCAGGACAGGGTGCTCCAGGTGTGGACGAAATTCTCGAATTCGCGATTTCAGTTTTCTGAGGGCCTCACAGTACCTTGCAGTGTTTATGGTAGGCTTGAATTCCAAATGCACCACACCTTGAACATTCCAGAACACTGTAAAAATGACTTTGCTGGCTGATGGCATTTTCGTGAACTTTCTGCCGTCGTTGGAACTCCCTTGATGCTCTATTGTTTTCAGGATCAAAGTGGTGAACTCAGTTTTCATCACCTGTCACAACGTTGTTAACGAGCCCATCAACATCCCGATCCAAAAGCGAATAAAATTCTCTACAGCTCTGCAATCTCTTGTCTTCCATGCTAGGAGTGAGCATTCGAGGCCCTAACAATGCACACTGTTTTCTGTACCGAGATTCTGCAATGACTGGTTACAGACGCCCTCGTGCTGTACCACACTTATACGAGAACTGTGTCTGTGTTGTCCGACGATTTTCTCTGACTATTTCATCAAAACGTTCCCGAAGATTCTGGTCGATTGCCGTAAGCGGTCGTCCACTCCGAGCTTTGTAACGCACCTTGTGGTTAGCAAAAAATGTGTGTGAAATGTTATGGGAATTAACTGCTAAGGTCATCAGTCCCTAAGCTTACACTCTACTTAAGCTAATTTATCCTAATGACAAATACACGCACCCGTGTCCGAGGGAGGACTCGAACTTCCGCCGGGACCAGCCGCACAGTCCACGACTGCAGCGCCCAAGACTGCTCGGCTAAACCCGCGCGGCTGAGGTTAGCACCACCGTTTCCTTGACTACGAGTAAGAACAACACAACATCATGCGTTACTGCTGTTGATACAATCATCACCGTCATGATTAATAAAATTCTTTTCCGGGCTATTATGCCGTGGTCTGATGGATTTCGCATTGTAACCCAACGTTTCGTCCCCATCTGCGGAGGACATCTTCAAGGGGGTTCGTGGCTTTTGTTAACTTCCGAAACACACACGTAACGTTTCGGAAGTTAACAGAAGCCACGAACCCCCTTGAAGATGTCCTCCGCAGATGGGGACGAAACGTTGGGTTACAATGCGAAATCCATCAGACCACGGCATAATAGCCCGGAAAAGAATTTTATTAATCATGACAGTTCCGGCCGTGAAAGTTTACATTTTACAATCATCACCGTGCACAGCTTTCATTCTACTATGGATTTCAGTTGGAGGCGCGTTTTCTGCGTTTAGAAACTATATTACAGCATTCTGTTTCTCACTCAGCCACATAGTTACGTTACACACCGCCAAGTAACACGGTGCAATTCGGAGCCCTGTAGAGCCATCGGGCTATAACTTCCGTCAACTAACCAGGAAAATCGATCGAGTAGTACGAATGACATGTAACACGGTAACTGATTGCGAGCTAACATCCCAAAGATGTTCGGGCTCCTCTTCATTGAAATGTCTTGGGTCAAACTCGTCTACGGGTTGAACCGCACGTGTCGCATTACACGCCCTAAATTAGACAATTGTAATCCTCTTTCGGACCGAGCACTGATGTGTGTGATGTACTTAGCTTAGTTCGGTTCAAGCAGTTCTAAGTCTAGGGGACTGATGACCTCAGATGTTAAGTCCCGTAATGCTCAGAGCCTCTTGCGGCCATACACTTACATGAGAGCGAAATTCTCGTTAGCTCACATGATACTGAAAAGAGAACACAAAATTCGGAGGCATTAATTCACAGCACGACCTCGCATTAAAACTCTTAGTGAAACATTCCACTTCTTACTGCATCCGACACACAAACGAAATTACGTGCGAGCGTTACCGCGCTACAGGCAGCGGTTAAATTCATGAAATTTTTTCTTCTCATTTCTTCCCCAGACTTGCACTAGTTTGTGTTCTTAAATCGCAATTGTCCCATTAGGTGGAAGCATGTTAAGTGTTGTTAACTTCTGGCTTGTGCCAAATTGCAATACGTTAACAAGTATTCTATTTCTACTGATGAATGTTAAGGGTCTAATAGACTAGGTAAGTGTATTACTACTGACTAGAATACATTCAAGTTAACTTAGATAAACTGAGAAAATTGTGATGAAGATTTTCTGCATTTGTAATTAGGCCAACGTGACGTTTGGTGATACTCAGGTGACAAGTTCATTCATTAAAGCACTGGACAAAATTTATTAGTATGGTATACGACCGCATGTAGCCTGGCGTGACGATGAATTATGACCCAGAATAACGACTCGGTTTTTATTTTCATAGGGAAGTTATATAATAATGTAACAGTCAGTTTCCTTGTCAAGGAGGACTGGAGTGGGGAAAAATTATGTTGCCTCCATCATACGTGGTGATCCACATCTACATCTACACTTATATTCCGCAAGCCACCCAACGGTGTGTGGCGGAGGGCACTTTACGTGCCGCTGTCATTATCTCCCTTTCCTGTTCCAGTTGCGTATCGTTCGCGGGAAGAACGACTGCCGGAAAGCCTCCGTGAGCGCTCGAATCTCTCTTTTTTTACATTCGTGATCTCCTCGGGATGTATAAGTAGAGGGAAGCAATATACCCGATACCTCATCCAAAAACGCACTCTCTCGGAATCTGACAGCTAGCTACACCGGGATGCAGAGCGCCTCTCTTGGAGAGTCTGCCAGTTGAGTTTGCTAAACATCTACGTAACATTATCACGCTTGCCAGATAACCGTATGAGGAAACGAGCCGCTCTTCTTTGGATCTTCTCTATCTCCTCTGTCAACCTGACATGATACGGATCCCACACTAATGAGCAATACTCATGTATAGGTCGAACGACTGATTTGTAAGCCACCGCCTTTGTTGATGGACTACATTTTCTAAGGACCCTTCCAATGAATCTCAACTTGGCACCCGCCTTACCAACAATTAATTTTATACGATCATTCCACTTCAAATCGCATACTCCCAGATATTTTACAGAAGTAACTGCTCCCAGCGTTTGTTCCGCTATCATATAATCCTACAATAAAGGATCCTTCTTTCTATGTATTCGCAATACATTAGATTTGTCTATGTTAAGGGTCAGTTGCCACTCCCTGCACCAAGTGCCTATCCGCTGGAGATCTTCCTGTATTTCGCTGCAGTTTTCTAATGCTTCAACTTCTCTGTATACCACAGCATCATTCGCGAAAACCGCATGGAACTTCCGACACTATCTACTAGGTAATTCATATATATTGTGAAAAGCAATCGTCTGGCACGCCAGAGGTTACATTAACATCTGTAGACGTCTCTCCATTGATAACAACATGCTGTGTTCTGTTTGCTAAAAACTCTTCAATGCAGCCACACAGCTGGTCTGATATTCCTTATGCTTTTACTTTGTTTATCAGGTGACAGTGTGAAACTGTATCGAACACTTTCCGGAAGTTAAGGAAAATGGCATCTACCTGGGAGCCTGTATCTAATGTTTTCTGGATCTCATGAAAAAATATAGCGAGTTGGGTCTCACACGATCGCTGTTTCCGGAAGCCATGTTGATTTCTACAGAGTAGATTCTGGGTTTCCAGAAATGAAATGATACGCAAGAAAAAAACATGTTCTAAAATTTTACAACAGATCGATGTCAGAGATATAGGTGTATAGTTTTGCGCATCTGCTCGACGACCCTTCTTGAAGACTGGGTCTACCAGTGCTCTTTTCTAATCATTTGGAACCTTCCGTTCCTCTAGAGACTTGCGGTAGACGGCTGTTAGGAGGGGGGCAAGTTCTTTCGCGTACTCTTTGTAGATTCGAATTGGTATCTCGTCAGGTCCAGTGGACTTTCCTCTGTTGAGTGAATTCAGTTGCTTTTCTATTCCTTGGAAACTTATTTCGTTGTGAGCGATTTTTTCTTTTGTGCGAGGTTTTAGAGAAGGAACTGCAGTGCGGTCTTCGTATGTGAAACAGCTTTGGAAAAAGGTGTTTAGTACATCAGTTTTACGAGTGTCATCCTCTGTTTCAATGCCATCATCATCCCAGAGTGTCTGGATATGCTGTTTCGAGCCACTTACTGATTTAACGTAAGACCAGAACTTTCTAGGATTTTCTGTCATGTCGGTACATACAATTTTACTTTCGAATTCACTGAACGCTTCACGCATAGCCTCCTTACGCTAACTTTGACATCGTTTAGCTCTGTTTGTCTGAGAGCTTTTGGCTGCGTTTAAACTTGCAGTGAAGCTCTCTTTGCTTTCGCAGTAGTTTCCTAACTTTGTTACTGAACCACGGTGGGTTTTTCCCGTCCCTCACAGTTTTACCCGGAACGTACCTTTCTAAAACGCATTTTACGATACTTTTTCCATAAACACTCAATATTGCCAGTGTCGGAACAGAAATTTTCGTTTTTTTTTATATATTCCTATTTACTTCCATTTTCAGGTATGCTGCAACGGCCTTATGATCACTGACTCCCTGTTCTGCGCTTACAAAGTCGAAAAGTTCGGGTCTGTTTGTTATCAGTAGGTCCAAGATGCTATCTCCACGAGTCGGTTCATTGTTTGATTGCTCAAGGTAATTTTCGATAGTGCACTCAGTATAATGTCACTTGATGCTCTGTCCCCACCACCCATCCTAAACATCTGAATGTCGCAGTCTATATCTGGCTATAGCATGCTGAGGAAATTTATGTGAAATCTACTCCAGGTTTTCTCTTAGTTGTCCTGTCACTAATGCTGCTGAGTCGGTAAAAGGAGCCAGTTATTAACATAGTTCAGTTGTTGAGTGTAACCTCCATCCATAATAATTCACAAGAACTATCCACTTCTATTTCACTACTGGATAAACTGCTACTAACAGCGACAAACACGCCACCACCAGTTGCATGCAATCTATCGTTTCTAAACACCGTATGTCTCTGGCTTCAACTAGCTTTCCGTACCTATAACGATTTCAGCTTCGGTGGTTTCTAGCAGAGCTTGAAGTTCCGGTACTTTACCAACGCAGCTTCGACAGTTTACAATAACGATACCGATTGCTGCTTGGTCCCCGCATGTCCTGACTTTGTCCCGCACCCTTCGAGGCTGTTGCCCTTTCGGTACTTGCCCGAGGCAATCTAATCTAAAATACCGCCCAGTCCACGCCACACAACCCCTGCTACCTGTGCAGCCGCCTGCTGTGTGTAGTGGACTGCTGACCTATCCAGCGGAACCCGAAACCCCACCACCCTATGGCGAAAATTGAGGAATCTGCAGGCCACACGGTCGCAGAACCGTCTCACCCTCTGATTCAGACCCCCCACTCGGTTCTGTACCAAAGGTCCGCAGTCAGTCCCGCCGACGATGCCGCAGATGGTGAGCTCTGCTCTCATCCCGCTAGCGAGACTAGCAGTCTTCACCAAATCAGATTTCCTCCGATCCATAGCGACACACATCACTGGTGCCGACATGAGCGACCACCTGCAGATGGGTGCACCATGTACGCTTCAAGGCATCCGGAAGGACCCTTTCCACATCTGGAATGACTCCCTTCGGTATGCACATGGAGTGCACATTGGTTCTCTTCCCCTCTCTTGCTGCCATATCCCTAAGGGGATCCATTAAGCGCCTGACGTTGGAGCTCCCAACTATCAGTATGCCCACCCTCTGCGACCGCCCGGATCTTGCAGACTGATGGGCAACCTCTGGAACAGAACAAGCAGCCATGTCCGGCCAAAGATCAGTAACAGAAGGAGACAGAGCCTGAAACCGGTTCGTCAGACAAACTGGAGAGTCCTTCCGTTCACCCCTCCGAAATGTCTTTCGCCCCCTGCCACACCTCGAGACGACCTCCCACTCTACCACGGGTTAGAGGTCAGTCTCAACATGGGCAGTATCCTGGGCAGCCACAGCCGTAGTCCGATCGGGGAATGTGTGAGACGAGCTGGCCGTCCCCGACAAACCCCTATTCGGACCCCCACAGTGATGCCCATTGGCAACAGCCTCAAGCTGTGTGACCGAAGCCAACCCAGCCTGAATCTGGGAGCGAAGGGATGCCAACTCAGCCTGCAACCGAACACAGCAGTCACAGTCCCTATCCATGCTAAATACTGTTGTGCAAAGAACGTCTGAACTAATCTACAGAGAGCACAAACAATTCGACACAAAATTTAAACGGTTATTAAAATACAAGACTGCCTATTAAATGCAGTAATGCTGCTACTTGAGCACTGCTGACACATTGCTCGTCAGCAGAAGGAGACTACGCGATTTTACACGATTCAGGTACAAAAACGCGATGCTATAACTCTCAAATACTATAATACGCCCGGAATTTATGAATCAAACAATGCAAGTACCCAAAAACACGCAAATAATTTAAGAATTAAACTATGTAACAAGTAAGTGAGCTAAGAGCATACGACTTGCTGCTGGCAGCTGCTTATCCAAAGGCGGCAGGGAGCACGATTAGCTGAACACTGCGGCGTTCACGTATAAGATGGATTTCTCCCTTACCTATACGGAAGAACTGAGTTTATTGCGTAAAATTCCATTGTTTGGCCATCATCGTTGGTGCGAAAGGGAGGTTTTCCCTCGCTTATCCAGAAGAAAAGTTATATGTTGCTGCTGGTGAAGCATCTTCATTGGATAGAAGCGAAACAAGCAGAGTGAGAGAGGGGGAGAAATATTTATCATAATGCTTTCTGAATATTTTGGTACAAGTGATCTTTTATATTAAGCGGTTCATTACAGAGACTAATAGCACTTCGTTTAATTTCTTAACCCCATTTGCCTTCGTATCTAAATTAAGACAGAAATTTCTGATCAATAGTGTAAATGAAGGCGTTAACAGCAACACGCACGGAAAATTGTAGTGATGAAGAGCTGCCCAAAATGCATCTCTCGTATGAATCCACTGAATGCAGTGGGAGATCGGCAGAATGACGCAGTGCTCATGTATTCCGGCAGCGACGTAACTCACTTCACGCTACTTTTGCAGACGACGGTTGTGCATTACTCCGTGTTCTTTTCTGCACGATTTGGTGACAGCATATCACATGATTACTCATTGTTGTGAAGGTATTTCCACAGAAATAAAAGTAACTGGTGTAGAAACTGCACATTATGGGGACCACGAACCCTTTACACCAATATGCTCAGAAAATATCCCTGGACACTCATCACAGTTTCGTCGCTGGAGTTCTGGTTCGCCCTCTATAAAGCGCTTAGGGACGATGAGATCAAGAAAGGGGACTTGTTGCTCTCACTTAGCCTACAGTTTACCATGTCTTGATGTTTACATAGGAACAAGACATGTCATTGCTAACGTTTCTACGAAGTCTACCTTTGTGTTCGATAACTTCCAGACTCACACAGTACCAGCTTGAGACCTCAATGCTCTTGTCTAAAAACCGGCTGTAACAGAGCTGTAAGAAAGCCCAAATTTAGGATATTACAAGGAAATAACGGAGTAAGAAAGATATGGAGGCTAGATTATGACGTACTGTGAACAATGTATTCATTGATCTCACGGAAATACCTCAGTTGAACAAGGATAACGGATCAACTAGAGTAACTTGAACCTGGAGAGCCGGCCGTTGTGGCTGAGCGGTTCTAGGCGCTTCAGTCTGGGACCGAGCGACTGCTACGGACGCAGGTTCGAATCCTGTGATGTCCATAGGTTAGTTAGGTTGAAGTAGTTCTACGTTCTAGGTGACTGATGACCTCAGGCGATAAGTCCCATAGTGCTCAGAGCCATTTGCACCTGGAGAGAATGAGCTGCTAGATACATAGATCACTGCAGCTAAATGCGATCTTAAATGTTTCCTTTCCAAATAGAAGTTCAGTTTTCTAAAGCCTAGCTCCGACGACCGTCTGAAGTCCGCTATAACAAGGCCCATTCACTATAGAAAAAGACTGCTCCATCAACCGTTCGTTTTGCATATGCCGATCTTTGTCAGAAAAGGAAGAAAACCGATCGCAAGCTGATAATCAAAATTGAAATTATGAAATATTTAGAAAACATGATAAGAAAAGATTTTTAAATTTTTATTTATTGTCTCATTCGCATATAACTTTTTTTGTTGCAAAATGACGACACGTTTCGTTAGTTTAACTACCATCTTCAGACCTGAAACAGGCAAACCAAAAGAAAAGCCTGAAGTAACAAGTTATGTAAAAAATTATATTGGCTTACTTTCAAAAAAATTACAGGGATTTAATATACGACATGTAGTATTACAAATCCAACTACTTTCGTAGGAAAATCACTGTTTGCAGTTACTGACTGTAAAAAAATGAGCTGCTCGAGGGAACACAGTGGTAAGCGCCATCGCCGTGTATTTTGCGGTAGATGGCTAATGAAACCACCTGTGGGATGCACAATGCAGTAAACTTAGTAGTAGTTCCAAATTCACTCAATAGATGTTAGGGCGGAGCTTAATGGCAAGCGCCACTGTCCGTCTGTTGCGGAAACATAACTGTAAGTGCCTGAGAGAAAGGCTCCAAGTAAAAACGTCTCCGAGATTATGGCAACAGTGAACATGGCAGAAGACGAGGAATATACTTCCAATGATACTAATATCTTCGAGAGGGATCCAGAATACATTCCTAACGATTCAGATGACTCAGAGGTATGTTATTTTGTAAATATACTGTCTTTAGTACGTTTCACGAACATAATGGTACGTGCATGTACATCCCATTATGTTCCTGAAGGACTATTGAAAATTACGTTCGCCGACAAGTACAAGATGTGTACAGTCCAGATCAGTGGTGCAAGATCATCAAGAAGTCGGCTAAGAAGAATCCATTGCTTGTATATAATATGAAAAGAGAGGATTTCTATCAAATACGACACTCTATAGAAGCGTTTGTCTTCAGAAAGAAGACAGTTGATGGTCGAGATGTCAACCTAAGGAAAGTATGTAGGTGGAAGGTGACCTCCGGATAACCATCATCTTTATTCATCAGCGAGAAATTTTGTCATGACATTTGGCATGAAATAAGCTTCAGGCAACGTGGAAGGCAAGGACCAGTTCCTACGCTTCGACTTAAATACAATGGAGCAAGGCTTATTGAAAGAAGAAATCTGTTGACGTCCTGTCGCTCCTAAGTTACATACCTCCTGTCCACCATGGATTTTTATATTCCCTAAAGCCAACAGCTTTGGATGAAAAAGACATTAGTAATGAGAGTGATGAATGATTTTGCAGTTTCAGTGAAGTGTTGAAGATTTACTGCAAAATTTAATATGTAATGTTCTATCACTATGTGTTGATAATGGGATATGGTAATGTAATAATTTTTGTATATTTCATTTGTTTTAGTCAGTTCTGAGTTTCATTTATGTCTGTACAGTAGAAGATAGATGTTAGAATCACTACCGTATAAAAAGTCTGTTAAAAAAAAAATTCAGATTTGCAGATCAATTGAAACTTTAGATGCGCTGTATCTCGAAACTGTGATTTTGGCGCTTACCATTTTGTTCCCCCGAGCAGCTCAAATATTTACATGAACGTTTCACTACATAAAAAAATTAATATTCTGTACTTGCTCTGTGTGTCACTGATAACGTGGTACGTTCAATAAATTAGTCTTTCCTCTAAATATTTTCTTATTGTTATTCGTCTGTCAGAACATAATACACTGATCAGCAAGAAAATTATGGCTACTGACCTGTTATCGATAGAAACCCGTCAAGGCGATAGCAGCGAAACCTGGTGAGGAAAGAGCTAGTCAGACCCGGTGCACGTAGTATCAGTAATCGTGCTGGGCCTGTGTAGAATGGGGAACGCCTGCGAACTACCTGTGTTTGACCGAGGGAAGATTGTGATGGCCCGGAGGCTCGGTACGAGCATTTATGAACCTGTACGACTGGTCGGATGTTCGAGAGTGCTGTGGTGAGTGTCTTGAATACGTAGCGAAACGAATTCGACGTCCAGACGTAGCGGGGCACGGCGGTTACCCATCGTTACAAATGTCGGACGTCGTAGGCTGTGCTAACTTGTAAAACAGGACAAGTGACGAACTGTGGCGACCCTTACACGAGACTTCAGTGCCAGTCAGAGAGCAAGCGTGTGCGGACACGCAGTGAGCCGAACACTCCTAATGATGGGCCTCCGAGCCGACAACCCATGCTGGTTCCAATATTACCCCCACAACATCGGAAACTACGATTGAAATGGGCACCTGACCAGCGGCACTTGTATTTGGGGCAGTGGCAGAGCGTTGCACTGTCTGGTGAATCCCGATTCCTTGTCCAGCATGCTAATTGGAGGGCGTGAATCCGTCGTATTGTAGAGGAACAGCTCCTAGACATCGGTACTGCGCGACGGACACAAGCTGACGGTGGCTCCATTGTCTTCCGAGAAACGTTCATGTGGGCATTCAGGGGTCCAGTGAAGCTCTTGCGAGGCTTCGTCACGGCCAAGGAGTATCGTACACTCCTTGGAGAAAACGTAAACAGTTTCACGACGATCGTGTTTCCCGACGGCAGGGGCATTTTTCAGCAAGATAATTTGCCATGTCACAAGGCCAAGAGTGTGATGCAATGATTCAAACAGCACAGTGGCGAGTTCCCTTTGATGATCTGGCCCCTCAGATCGCCAGATCTAAGCCGTATCGAATACACCTGCGATGTGATTGGACGCAGCGTCAGAGTTCATAGCCCCCTCCCTATTTACGGGAATTTGGTGATTTGTGTGTGCAGATGTCGTGCCAGCTCCGTCAAGCGACCTGCCAGGTCCTCATTGCTTCTATGTCACGATTCGTCGCCGCTGTTATCCGTGCCATTGGAGGACATACCGGTTATTAGGTAGGTGGTCATATAGTTCTAGGTGATCAGTATATATTTGCCTTTGTTTTCGTTTTAGGTTGAATATAACACGTTTGGCTTGAAGGTTTAAAATAAGAATGTTACGGTCGTTGCTACGATGTTGTACACCTCTAGTTCCATTTATAATACTACATGTGGTACGTTAATTCCCCGTAAATTTTTTGAAACGCAATAGCAATTTTTACATTAGTTGTAACATAACGCAAATTTTCTTTTGCTATGTCGGTTCGTAGATCTGAAAACTGTAGCAGTGACCTGAAGCAGGACATCACATTGCAAAATTTTTTAATCTTAATTGCGATTGAGACAATAAATAGAAAATTTCTTAATAATTTACAATATTTCATAGAAAGTCTTCTAATTTTTTTATAATTTCATATTTCATTAGGTCGCTCTGTGTCCCACTTTATTTGCTCCGAATCTTCTCTCCCCAGACATCTGCCAGTACTGGACGTACTGGAGTATTGTCCACTTGGAGTCACCTCTGCTGTTTTCGAAATACACAGAGTAGAACTAAACGATATAAGTTTCAACAATTGTACAGTGTCTCTACGATCAGACTGAAGACAGGTACCGATGTCCACAAACGTCATTCAGAGGCGTTGCAGAGCGTCCGAGGTATGTGGCCGAGGCCTGCAGCCATAGAGTTATACTGGGCAGCGAACCGTGAACGGCGGAAATCTCCGAACCTGCTTCAGAAGCGTCAAACAGGCAGGCGCTTTCAGCCGGCCTAGAAACCGCGCAGTATACGCCTCCGGTACCTTCTGCAAATTCTGTCGGTAGTTGCCGGGAAACTTAGTCGCACGCGATAACTGCGAATGTCACGCCCAACATCAAATCCTTGATAGCCAGATGAAAGACGTTTTCTGGGCTTTCACATTGTCCCTCTTACTGGTATGTAGTGTAAGGAAAGAAAAATTTAGATATAGCTCAGCACTGGATAACGAAACGTCCTTTAGTAGAGCCAACAATTATGCTGAATTTACGTCTTCCATGAGATTCCAATGATCGCTAAGCAAACACGGGGAACTCTGTGTGAGAAACGTTCAATGAACTGAATACTTGATCTTACTTACCGCGTTGCCAGAACAGTACCAAAATTTTTTAACCCTCGGAAAATCAGTCAGTGAGAGAGAAGTCTTTCGAGGAGATCGTCGGTCTGATGGCACCTAAACGAACGTCAGGGCTGAAATGCTCACTTCTGTCTTCGCAAGTTGATTCAAGAATGATCACTTACTTGACGAAACACAGCAACCAACAACTTTTATCTTCATTTATGCGAGAATGCATTCTGGACATTCACCCATACAATAATTTCAAACATCTGAATATGTGCTTTTTAAAATCTCGAAACCGGTCGCGATTTAAATAAATAATTAGTACAGCTGATACGGGTCCCTCTTAATTAATGATCATCTTCACTCAGCGTGTTGGAGTTATATCTTTTTCAATACTACATTTTTATTGGATGTATTTTAAACGCGGGAGCTGCCTTTTATTCTGTAATTTATAGCTCCTTGTTTTCCATTTTACTGCATGATAATACTACTTTAGCTTTATTGATGCACTAACGCAGAGGTCATTTTCTTACCCATGTCAGCGAAGATTACAACACAAATGTTTACCAATGTTTAGTGAAATAACGTTGTCCTTAGTCGTCTACTACACTCAAGCGCAAAAGAAAGTGGTATAGGCATGCGTATTCAAATACAGAGATAATTAAACAAGCAGAATACTGCGCTGCGGTCAGCAAAGGGCTATGTAAGACAATAAGTGTTTGGCAGGTTATGAAGAGTTAAGTGAGTTTCAGCGTGGTATTATAGTCGGCGCACGAACGATGGGACGCAGCATCTCCGAGACAGGAATGAAGTGGGGATTTTCCCGTACGACCATTTTACGAGTCTACCGTGACTGTGAGGAATCCGGTAATACACAACATCTCCGACATCGCTACGGCCGGAAAAAGATCCTGCAAGAACGGAACAATGGACGGCTGAACAGAATCATTCAACGTGACAGAAGTGCGATCCTTCCGCAGATTTCTGCAGATTTCACTGCTGAGCTATTAACAAGTGTCCGTGTTCGAAACCATTCAACGAAACATTATCGATACGGGCTTTCGGAGCCGAAGGCCCACTCTTGTACCCTTGATGACCGCACGACACAAAGCTTTATGAATCGCCTGGGGTCGTCAACACCGACATTGGACTGTTGATGACTCCAAACATGTTGCCTGGTCGCACGAGTCTCGGTTTCAACTTGTGTGGAGCGTATGGACGTGTATGGGTATGGAGACAACCTCATGAATCCATGGATCCTGCATGTTAGCAGTGGACTGTTTAAGCTGGTGGAGGCTCTGCACTGGTGTGGGGCGTCAGCAGTTGGAGTGATATGGGACCCTTCAAAGGTCTAGATACGACTTCGACATGTGACACGTACGTAAGCATCCTGTCTTATTACCTGGGTCCATTCAAGTCTACTGTGCATTCCGACGGACTTGGGCAGTTCCAGCAGGCACATGCGACACCTCAGACGTCCAGATTTGCTAGAGAGTGGCTACAGGAACACTGGCCTCAGCTTAAAAACCTCGGCTGACCACCAAACTCCTCAGACATGAATATTACTGAGCAAATCTTGGATGACTTACAATATAATGTTGAGAAGAGATCTCCACCACCTAGTACTCTTACGGATTTATGGACAACCCTGCAGGATTTATGCCGCCAATTGCCTCCAGAAGTACTTCAGATATTATTCGAGTCCATGCCACGTCGTGTTGCACACTTCTGCGTGCTTGTGAGGGCCCTACACGATATTATGCATGTGTAAATGGTTCGAATGGCTCTGAGCACTATGGGACTTAACTTCTGAGGTCATCAGTCCCCTACAACTTAGAACTACTTAAACCGAACTAACCTAAGGACATCACACACATCCATGCCCGAGGCAGGATTCAAACCGGCGACCGTAGTGGTGGCGCGGTTACAGATTGTAGCGCCTATAACAGCTCGGCCACCCCGGCCGGCATGCATGTGTACCAGTTTCTGTGGCTCTTCAGTGTAGTTGTACGTCTAGTGAATTAATTAGAAAACTAAACTACAACCGATCAGGCCACGAAGGTCCAAAGGTACCGTCCGGCCGCCGTGTCATACTCAATCCACAGGCGTCATTTGAAGCGGGTCAGGAGGGGCGTGCCGTCAGCACCCCGTCCTCCCAGCCGAAGTCAGTTAACGAGACCGGATCAGATACTTCTCCATCAAGTACTACACATTTTGCCCCACAAGGGCTGAGTGCACCCCGCCTGTCAACAGCGCTGGGCAGCTGGGAGTTCACCCATCGGGGTGCAAGCCTAGCTCAACACCGCTAAACTCCGGTGATCTGACGGGAACCGGTGTCACCACTGCTGCAAGGCCGTTGGCAGTGAATGGGTTAAGAAAACAATAAATTAACGAGAACATTACTTTTAGTGAAATTCCTGTAGCGCATCTTGATTCATCATCAACTGAAACCGCCATTTTTCGGTAAAGTGATCCATTATGCGTGGTTTTCCGCGTAGCTATTGTCAATGCATGAAATCTTCAGCAGTGGTAACGTCGTTTCTTTCCTGAGTGAGATTGATACGAAGAAACATCAATGTCGCAAACCCTCCTTCATCCGATGCTCACAGTGTTTCTATTGTCACTATCATCAAAAGGCAATGCACTAAAGTTTCCTTGAAGAATAAACATAATAATGCAATATAAGAATTTATATAAGAATTGATATAGGAATGAAATGGAATAATCTGAGCATTAAAAGATATTTTATCGCCTCGAAATACCTTTCACACATACACTGAAGAGCCAATGAAACTGGTACACTTGCCTAAAATCGCGTAAGGCCACCGTGGGCACGCAGAAGTGACGCAGCACGACGTGACATGGACTCGTCTAATGTCTGAAGTAGTGCTGGAGGGAACTGACACCATGAATCCTGCAGGGATATCCATAAATTCTTAAAAATACGAGGCGGTGGAGATCTCTTCTGAAGAGCACGTTGCAAGACATCCCAGATACGGTGAATAATGTTCGTGTCTTTGGAGCTTGGTGGCCAGCGTAAGTGTTTAAATTCAGAAGTGTTCCTGGAACCACTCTGCAGGAATTCTGGACGTGTGGGGTATCGCATTGCCTTCCTGGAATTGCCCAAGTCCGTCGGAATGCACAATGCACACGAAGGGATACAGATGATCAGACACAATGCTTACGTACGTGTCACCTGTCAGAGTCGTATCTAGACTTACCAGCGACCCCATATCTCTCCACTGCACACGCCCAACACCATAACAGAGCCTCCACCATTTTGAACATTCATATGATCCCATGCAGGACCCATGGATGCATGAGGTTGTCTGCATACCCGTACAAGTCCATCTGCTCGATACAATTCGAAACGAGACTCGTCCGACCAGGAAACAGGTTTCCAGTCATCAGCAGGTCAATTGCGGTGTTCAAGGGCTCAGGCGAGGGGTAAAACTTTGTGTCGTGCAGTCATAAAAGGTACACAAGTGGGCCGTAGGCTCCGAAAGGCCGTATCGATGATGTTTCGTTGAATGGCTCGATCGCTGACACTTGTTGATGGCCCAGCAGTCAAATCTGGAGCAATTTGGGGAAGGGTTGCACATCTGTCATGTTGAACGGTCCAGTTCTCGTCGTTGGTCCCATTCTTGTAGGATCTTCTTCCAAGCGCAGCGATGTCGGAGATTTTGTGTTTTATCGGATTACTGACATTCACAGTGCGCTCCTGAAACGATCGTGCGGGAATGTCCCCACCTCATCGCCAACTCGGAGATGCTGTCCCCCGTCTCTCGTGCGCCGACTGTAACACCGCGTTCAAACTCATTTAAATCTGGCCATTGTAGCGACAATAACTGATATAACAACTGCGCCAGACACTTGAATAGGCATTGCTGACCGCAGTGCCGTATGCTGCCTGTTTAAATATGTCTGTTTTTGAATTCGCTTGCCTATACCAGATTCTTTGGCGCTTCAGTATATACACTCCTGGAAATTGAAATAAGAACACCGTGAATTCATTGTCCCAGGAAGGGGAAACTTTATTGACACATTCCTGGGGTCAGATACATCACATGATCACACTGACAGAACCACAGGCACATAGACACAGGCAACAGAGCATGCACAATGTCGGCATTAGTACAGTGTATATCCACCTTTCGCAGCAATGCAGGCTGCTATTCTCCCATGGAGACGATCGTAGAGATGCTGGATGTAGTCCTGTGGAACGGCTTGCCATGCCATTTCCACCTGGCGCCTCAGTTGGACCAGCGTTCGTGCTGGACGTGCAGACCGCGTGAGACGACGCTTCATCCAGTCCCAAACATGCTCAATGTGGGACAGATCCGGAGATCTTGCTGGCCAGGGTAGTTGACTTACACCTTCTAGAGCACGTTGGGTGGCACGGGATACATGCGGACGTGCGTTGTCTTGTTGGAACAGCAAGTTCCCTTCCCGGTCTAGGAATGGTACAACGATGGGTTAGATGACGGTTTGGATGTACCGAGCACTGTTCAGTGTCCCCTCGACGATCACCAGAGGTGTACGGCCAGTGTAGGAGATCGCTCCCCACAGCATGATGCCGGGTGTTGGCCTTGTGTGCCTCGGTCGTATGCAGTCTTGATTGTGGCGCTCACCTGCACGGCGCCAAACACGCATACGACCATCATTGGCACCAAGGCAGAAGCGACTCTCATCGCTGAAGACGACACGTCTCCATTCGTCCCTCCATTCACGCCTGTCGCGACACCACTGGAGAAGGGCTGCACGATGTTGGGGCGTGAGCGGAAGACGGCCTAACGGTGTGCGGGACCGTAGCCCAGCTTCATGGAGACGACTGCGAATGGTCCTCGCCGATACCCCAGGAGCAACTGTGTCCATAATTTGCTGGGAAGTGGCGGTGCGGTCCCCTGCGGCACTGCGTAGGATCCTACGGTGTTGGCGTGCATCCGTGCGTCGCTGCGGTCCGGTCCCAGGTCGACGGGCACGTGCATCTTCCGCCGACCACTGGTGACAACATAGATGTACTGTGGAGACCTCACGCCCCACGTGTTGAGCAATTCGGCGGTACGTCCACCCGGCCTCCCGCATGCCCAGTATACGCCCTCGCTCAAAGTCCGTCAACTGCACATACGGTTCACGTCCACGCTGTCGCAGAATGCTACCAGTGTTAAAGACTGCGATGGAGCTCCGTATGCCACGGAAAACTGGCTGACACTGACGGCGGCGGTGCACAAATACTGCGCAGCTAGCGCCATTCGACGGCCAACACCGCGGTTCCTGGTGTGTCTTCTGTGCCGTGCGTGTGATCATTGCTTGTACAGCCCTCTCGCAGTGTCCGGAGCAAGTATGGTGGGTCTGACACACCGGTGTCAATGTGTTTTTTTTTCCATTTCCAGGAGTGTACTAAATAATAGCTCCTTTTCCACTGAGCTAAATTCCCGGTAAATCATGTAATGACACTTGCCGTTTTCATCTCGTTAGTAGCTGTGTCTGTGACGATGCCAATACGAGCACGACACAGAGGCGTCACTGCCACTGCAACGAGAGAAAGTCAGCTACCTGAAGCAGAGTGAACTCATCTGCACGGAATACGTAGCTTTGCTCCTATTGTCTGAGGGACTTGCTGTAGTGCGACAGCATCCGTAGCGGCGCCGCTGTCTATACAAAACACATTCGCGTAGGCGGAGAGCAGCATTACTCGAGGTATGGACTCGTCTTTCCCTAAGACCGGGTACAGGTATGGTTGAAGCCTAAATCATGGGCAAGATTGTTGTTGCCCCATGATTTGCCAGAGTCGTTAGATGCATCTAAAATAGGACGCTAGGATGAGAGAGGTCTTATGTATAGAGTCTCTGCAGTTGTTCTTGCAAACTGTTATCGTCATTCTGGTTCTCTTCTCATTAGAGGGGCACAGGAATTAAATATTAAGCTGCGTTGGATAGTGACCGTTAACGGAACGTCCCAACCAGCAACTGGCTGGACCTTTTATACTTCAGAACTATTTGCCTTGACTTCATTGTAGACTAACTGTAAAAATGTCACTTTTAAGATAAACTAACTGTCTGGATAAATGGCTTACAGGCTACGAAGCCACGAATTCGATTGGTATTAAATATTACAACAAGGTATTTAACCTACTTGTATTCAGAAGTGCACATGCCATGTGCAACATAACAAATCAGGCAGTCCACTTGTCAGAAACTTTTACTTTATCAGATGGGCAATGTGATAAACTATTTTTCACCTTGAATATTAGTGAAACAATGAAGGAAGTTAAGAAATTTTCGGTTCAGGAGTAAAATTACGAGGAAACCTATAACACTTGAGCTCTTACTAAATTAGCGATTCATCGATAGTGTTACTCCTTTGAAAGGCTTTGAAATGGTCGTGACAGTGTGTTATGGAATGGCATCGGACTGTTTTCCGTGTCTCGACTATTGAAAGGAGACAGTAGCAAGGCAAAATGGATTAGTACTAAGACTCCGTTAGTTATAAGTAAACTGCAATAAACTCTAATTAGGCAAAAGTGTAACAAGTACTAGCACTGTTCAGAAATAAGGTTAACTATTGAGATTCACTTTAGTGGGTACTGAATTTCTATTTCGCAAATGAAACAGAAGAAATTAGCGCAGTTTAGCAAGTGGTGTAACAATGGTTTGGCATGAACAACACAGAAGTGTTATTAAACGGTTTGTCAACCACTGGCTCTCAATAACACTATCTGTACATTATAGTGGGAAGCTAATATAATTAAAGTTAAATGATTGTTAATGGTTGAGCACTAATAATAGCATTGGAAAATTTTGTGACTGAAATGGTTTTCAGGTAATTATGTTCTCTACCCTGATTACTGCTTGCTTTCCCGAGGAGCATTCTGTTCTTTGTACTACGTAGCTCAAACGAAACATTTGGTTCCCATTTGTTGCAGTTTGTAGTGGTAGACAGTTACTGATTATAGCGCACACAATTTATAAGAACGAAAGTTGCACTTTCTCAGTACTGTTACGGTAATATATACTGCAAAACTGATTGAACAACTGGCGTGGGGACTCAGAAACGATTCTATAAGCTAATTCAGACCAAAATTGAACGTTTTAGTAAATATACACTATGGGAAACACTTCCAACTACATATGTATCAAAATGTAAGCACTGTTTCTTACGGACCTGTACAATAATTATTCCCTGTGTTGTCCCTTCAAGTTTATTGGCTATTAAATTGTTTTATACGATTCCAACTTTATCTATGTAACTTTGATATGGTACTGGGATTTCAATAAAATCAACATTTAAGCAAAACACTTTGCAGTTGTCCTACGGTGAAACTTTAACTCTCCTAAAACAGGTAGAGAATTTCAAAAACTAGACTCACTGAATAGTTATGGATTTTACATCTCTACAAAAGTTATCAAATTTTGTTATGGAAAGAAATTACTTTTCAGTTCAATAAAATGAGATACTCGGAAACACAGCAGCACTTCGAAAAGGATGTGCCTCAGTCAATGATTAGGTGTTAAATATGGGGCTTCGGCACAAAGTTTAAACAAAATAGTGTTATTATTTAGATAAGGAAGCAAATAACGGGCCCATGTCATTATACAGTGCTCAACTGACAATTTGAAGTGAAGTAGTGGCTGTGACGAATTCCTGTAGCTACTCAAAAAGGCGGAAATAATACCGACATTTCTTGCTATGTAACAAGCTCTGAAAATTATCTTCTTAGAGTCGCATTTTCGTTAACCAACGTATGCCATGAATAAGCCATATTGCGTCCACACCCAAAGCTATACTGTATAACCTTGCTGCTCTTCTGCCTCGTTGAGCACACAACTTTTTATCACTTTCCTTGCTTACCACAATGTCTCACTGTCTGCCATCGACTAACTTGTGCCACACAGGAGCCTTGCAGTTCGACCAGCATGTCCACCTTTTCTGTTGCCACCAAGTCAGTTTCGTATACATAATTACAAACTTACTTTTCCTATGCATTAACCACTACTATAAGCGACCTTTTAACATTTATTTTCTTTTACAGAACACTATTTTTTTTAAATTACGTCCATAGATTAAATAAATTGACATAAATATTGAATAAAACGTTTACATAGATAGTACATCAAAGAGCAGGCTTATGCAGATGTCACATTAAGTAGAAGCAGACAAAGGATTTATATGAGGTAAGTATAGATAATATCGTTATTCGTGTCGCGAATTAGAGATACCGGTGCTATGATTAACACACGATGCGGTTCTTGTGGCCAACTGTACGAACGTCTTAGAAGAGCTGTTGAAACAATAGAGGTGTTGAGATGATTTCTCAAAAACAAGCAAAGTAATGACGATGGCTATGTACATTGTCGGAGAGGGGAACAACAACTGATTTTACTACTGAAGTGTGAAGGGACGTTAGAGAAAGATTTCTTTCTCTAGGAAGCAAAAAATGGTTCAAATGGCTCTGAGCGCTATGGGACTTAACATCTGTCGTCATCAGTCCCCTAGAACTTAGAACTACTTAAACCTAACGGCACCACAAACATCCATGCCCGAGGCAGGATTCGAAACTGCGACCGTAGCAGTCGCGCGGTTCCGGACTGAGCGACTAGAACCGCTAGACCACCCTCTAGGAAGCAAGATTATTTGATTTTTCGATGCAGGGAAGATATCTAAAGTAGATTGGCACAAATGAAGAAGCTTTCTTTCGCAAAGGATTTTTACTGTTATAATAGTTTGGTACGGAAAAGTGGCCAAAGTTGCTGAATATGTACTTCTGTAGCATAGCACTTTAAGGCAGAAGCGCACTACCGTTAATGCGGAAAAGAATAAACTACCCACACCCCCTGAAAAAATGTGAAGTATACAGAAGACAAGCTTGAACGTCACTGTTACTTCGTACATGTACAGCAGACATGTAAATGATCAGAGTTGCAATTATTTGTGACACGTAGAACGCCCGTAGGCTTGAGGTGTGTCGTTTGCGTTCAGAGCTGTCTCCAGGACTTGTAGGTATAAAAGAATCGTGAACGGCGCCGGATGTTGAGTGGTCACTGCGAAGGACACGCAGCTGCCGCGTACTCGCGTGAGACTGCCATCTGGGAACAATTAGTGAACTCTACAACAGTCTGTGTCATCACGCATTAGTGCGTGGAGACCAACAGCAGCTGGACTAGGCGATTATTATGCCCTGTGTGGGCCGCTGTTAACAGCACGACACAAAAAGGCTGCATTTGCAATGGTGGTTTAACAGAGAAACATGGACCGTGGAATAATGTCGCCGTCGATCGGCGACCTAGGGAAACGTTCCGTTCTTCCAATGTTGAGGAGGGGTCTAGCAGTGCAACTCCTAGTGTCATGACGTGGAGAACCATTGGGCTTAGCTTCACGCCATGACTGCTAGTGATTACGATTATTGACATTTTTCAAAAAAATAGTTCAAATGGCTCTGAGCACTATGGGACTTAACATCTGAGTTCATCAGTCCCCTGGACTTAGAACTACTTAAACCTAACTAACCTAAGAACATCACTCACATCCATGCCTGATGCAGGATTCGAACCTGCGACCGTAGCGGTCGCGCGGTTCCAGACTGAAGCGCTTAGAACCGCTAGGCCACTTTGGCCGCCGACATTTTTCAACACGTCGTGAATCCGATATCGATATTGAAGAAATAGGTATTGATATACCGACGAAGAATGTGTCGGCGTATTGACCTATAAAAATATCGATTGCACACTGTAAATATTCTGCCGGTTTTACTTCTGTATATTTAAGTATTGCCGGCCGCGGTGGTCTCGCCGTTCTAGGCGCGCAGTCCGGAACCGTGCGACTGCTACGGTCGTTGGTTCGAATCCTGCCTCGGTCATGGATGTGTGTGATGTTCTTAGGTTAGTTAGGTTTAAGTAGTTCTAAGTTCTAGAGGACTAATGACCACAGAAGTTGAGCCCCATAGTGCTCAGAGCCATTTGAACCATTTAAGTATTGATTTATTATTAGTTATTCTGTACGTCAACAAGCTAGCTGCCAGCCTTTCCGCCTTAGAGCAAGAGTTGAAATGGAAACGATGCACCCTCACGCTTGACGATAACTGCTTTGCAACAATGGTAACTGCTTGTATATGGCACAATAAAAGGTGTCCGATGGGTCTGTCGTTCGGTTTCATCATATAGAGGATTTTTCTGGAACACTTAATGCCGACTTCACTGTTTTTACATATCTGCAAACACCAGCGCCCTAGTAGTTGCAGTGTCAAAATTGTGTGGTAAAGTTACTACTCGCGCAAACAAAGTTGACACTCGGCGCGGTGGCTAATGGGAGCGACCGTAAATGTATTTCCCATTTACAGTAGCTACCATCAGCCACCGCGCCGAGTGTCAACTTTGTTTGCGCGAACAATAAACGTTGCAGTTTCTGTTGATAGCGCCAAGCGCCGATTACGTCAGCATATCCTCTCATACGTCTCCACTCACCACTAAAACCAAGCTTATGGTCATAGTTTTCAGAAATGGTTTTGAAGAATGACGATTGAAGAAATAGCACGCTCGTTGCGCTAAAAGTTGGTTTTTAACTTAACTGGTGACCTATTTCTCCTCGCCGGAAAACTTGTTATCGCCCCCCCCCCCTTTAGTACAATTGGAATTCTTCTTTGTGCCACCTTGTAAGAGTTCCATGACTAAGGGATCTATTGTTAGCGTACTCAAGCAGATGTAATTTCGATGGATTGCTCACGCGCTGCCTGCGATATGTAAGCTACAATAGAATCGCAAACCAGAGAACAGTGTCAGCAGCAGTAGTAGTAGCTCGTAGTCGGGCGGTTGGGTCAGACGGCTCGTAGAGGCCGGTTGTCGAGTTGTATAGCTCACAGAGAGCTCTTGTGTCCTGGAGTTCGGACAATGCAGTCCAGTAGTGGTGTTTTGTAGCTCGAGAAGAGCAGCAAGGTTATGGAATTATAAGGGCCGGTCGTGGAGAACGATGGCTGTGCCTGAGCGATGTAATATAAGGTAAAAGCAAAATATTATTGTTCTTTATTGCCACGAGCATATGTTAACTGCTACAACTAATTTTTGTGCTATTGTTGTATCAAAGTCCCATGAAAATATTTTCAAAAATATTTTTATAATATTAATTCTTATAAGATAACTTTTGACAGTCATTCGTCTGAATTTAAAAGTTTTTTCTCCTATACATAGTCATACCGATTACCATAAAGTAAATCAGTTGTTTTTTATACATAGCAGAATCTAGTGGCCAGCACTGCACTGGGCTGTGCCAGAAAAATTTCTTGTGAGAGCAGATTGTTGTTGTTGTTGTTGTGGTCTTCAGTCCTGAGACTGGTTTGATGCAGCTCTCCATGCTACTCTGTCCTGTGCAAGCTTCTTCATCTCCCAGTACCTACTGCAACCTACATCCTTTTGAATCTGCTTCGTATATTCATCTCTTGGTTTCCCTCTACGATTTTTACCCTCCACGCTGCCCTCCAATGCTAAATTTGTGATCCCTTGTTGCCTCAAAATATGTCCTACCAACCGATCCCTTCTTCTAGTCAAATTGTGCCACAAATTTCTATTCTCCCCAATTCTATTCAGCACCTCCTCATTAGTTACGTGATCTATCCACCTTATCTTGAGCATTCTTCTGTAGCACCACATTTCGAAAGCTTCTATTCTCTTCTTGTCCAAACTATTTATCGTCCATGTTTCACTTCCATACATGGCTACACTCCATACAAATACTTCCAGAAACGACTTCCTGATCCATAAATCTATACTCGATGTTAACAAATTTCTCTTCTTCAGAAACGCTTTCCTTACCATTGCCAGTCTACATTTTATATCCTCTCTACTTCGACCATCATCTGTTATTTTACGTCCTAAATAGCAAAACTCCTTTACTATTTTAAGTGTCTCATTTCCTAGTCTAATCCCCTCAGCATCACCCGATTTAATTTGACTACATTCCATTATCCTCGTTTTGCTTTTGTTGATGTTCATCTTATACCCTCCTTTCAAGACACTGTCCATTCCGTTCAACTGCTCTTCCAGGTCCTTTGCTGTCTCTGACACAGTTACAATGTCATCGGCGAACCTCAAAGTTTTTACTTCTTCTCCATGAATTTTAATACCTACTCCAAATTTTTCTTTTGCTTCCTTTACTGCTTCCTCAATATACAGATTGAATAACATCGGGGAGAGGCTACAACCTTGTACCACTCCCTTCCCAACCACTGCTTCCCTTTTAATGTCCCTCAACTCTTATAACTGCCGTCTGGTTTCTGTACAAATTGTAAATACCCTTTCGCTCCCTGTATTTTACCCCTGCCACCCTCAGAATTTGAAAGAGAGTATTCCAGTCAACCTTGTCAAAAGCTTTCTCTAAGTCTACAAATGCTAGAAACGTAGGTTTGCCGTTCCTTAATCTTTCTTCTAAGATAAGTCGTAGGGTCAGTATTACCTCACGTGTTCCAACATTCCTACGGAACTAAACTGATCTTCCCCGAGGTCGGCTTCTACTAGTTTTTCTATTCGTCTGTAAAGAATTCGCGTTAGTATTTTGCAGCTGTGACTTATTAAACTGATAGTTCGGTAATTTTCACATATGTCAGCATCTGTTTTCTTTGGGGTTGGAATTATTATATTCTTCTTGAAGTCTGAGGGTATTTCGCCTGTCTCATACATCTTGCTCACCAGATGGTAGAGTTTTGTCAGGACTGGCTCTCCCAAGGATGTCAGTGGTTCTAATGTAATGTTGTCTACTCCCGGGGCCTTGTTTCGACTTAGGTCTTTCAGTGCTCTGTCAAACTCTCCACGCAGTATCGTACCTCCAATTTCAACTTCATCTACATCCTCTTCCATTTCCATAATATTGTCCTCAAGTACATCGCCCTTGTATAGATCCTCCATATACTCCTTCCACCTTTCTGCTTTCACTTCTTTGTTTAGAACTGGGTTTCCATCAAAGCTCTTGATATTCCTGCAAGTGGTTCTCCTTTCTCCAAAGGTCTCTTTAATGTCCCTGTAGGCAGTATCTATCTTACCTCTAGTGAGATAAGCCTCTACACCCTTACATTTGTCCTCTAGCCATCCCTGCTTAGCCATTTTGTGCTTCCTGTCGACATCATTTTTGAGACGTTTGTATTCGTTTTTGCCTGCTTCATTTACTGCATTTTTATATTTTCTCCTTTCATCAATTAAATTCAATATTTCTTCTGTTATGCAAGGATTTCTACTAGCCCTCGTCTTTTTACGTACTTGATCCTCTGCTGCCTTCACTTCTTCATCCCCCAGAGCTACCCATTCTCCTTCTACTGTCTTTCTTTCCCCCATTCCTTTCAATTGTTCCCTTATGCTCTCCCTGAAACACTCTACAACCTCTGGTTCTTTCAGTTTATCCAGGTTCCATCTCCTTAAGTTCCCACCTTTTTGCAGTTTCTTCAGTTTTAATGTACAGTTAATAACCAATAGATTGTGATCATAGTCCACATCTGCCCCTGGAAACGTCTTACAATTTAAAACCTCGTTCCTAAATCCCTGTCTTACCATTATATAATCTATCTGATACCTTTTAGTATCTCCAGCGTTCTTCCATGTATACAACCTACTTTCATGATTCTTAATCCAAGGTTAGCTATGATATATACGCATTATCCGGAGACATCGCTGAGGTAAGAATTTTCAGTTTATCCAGAATGATTTTTCAGGGCCATGACGCAGCGCTGATGACGTCCAGATTTACAAGCTTAGATCCACAGTCAGTTAATTATTGAAAGCTTATATTACTAGATTTCTTTTGAAATGCTATATACGAGTCACATTTTTATTAGGTGGTTAGTCACTATTTATTGGTGGGTTACGGAATTTATCTTTTGCGAGGTTACAACCTAAACTTACTTAACACAAAGAGAATGAACGGACGTAATGAGAGATCAAAAATTAGCAAGACTCTCTCGCGACACTACTGTGGTGCTATTTTCCAGCAGGACAAGGCTCGTCCGCACATGACACGTATCTCCATAACTGTCTGCTTGATTCTGAGGTATTCTAACACCATGAAGACCATCACAACTGTCCCTGATGGAATATGTATGGGACCAGGTCGAAAGTCAGTTCCGTCCTATGCCATTAATCAGGACATCACGCACTAGTTACAACAGCTGAGGATCGTCTTGCCTCAGGTGGATTCAAGGGTTTTCTTAAGATTATTCTCAACCGAGTTAACAGTTTGCATCCAGATCAGATGATCAGTGCTACATCATACTGATAGGTCGGCTTATATTTGCAAATTAATTGTACATTTAATTGGATTTGGCAACGGCCTCACCGCAGTGGATACATCGGTTCCCTTCAGATCACCGAAGTCAGGCGTGGCCGGCAAATGGTTGGGTGACCATCCGGGCCCCCATGCACTGTTGCCATTTTCCGGCGTGCAGTCAGCCTCTTGATGCCAATTGAGTTGCTACTCGACCGAATAATTGCGGTTCCGGCCAAAGAAAGAATCATAACGACCGGGAGAGCGGTGTGCTGACCACGAGCCCATCCTGTCCGCGTCCTCAGCTAAGGATGACATGGCGATCGTATGGTCCCGATGGGCCACGTGCGGCCTGAAGACGGAGTGCTTTTTTATTAAGTGGATTTAATAATCAGTGAAATAACACCCTGTACCGTCTCAATCCTAAATGTTTCGTTTCGTGGTCCCCTTCTGGGCTCTTAACTATTTCTTTTTTAAGCAATGTTTTTGAATATTGCTATCGAACAATATTAACAATTAATTGCTTTCATAAGTACCAAAATGAGGATGAACTAGAACGAATAGACGGAGAGACAAGTCTGTGGGCAACCCTCAGCAGAAGGGAGAGGTTTGTGGAACATCTGCTACACCGTCTAGGTGTAGTCATCGTGCCAGCTGAAGGAGCAGTAGCGTTGAACAGCATTGCGGGCAGGCAAAGGCTTGAATACGCTAAACAGATTACAGAGGATGTTTGCAGTAGCAGTTTAGTCTTATTGTCTTTACGTGGTTATGTCTTTGGCCGAGTGATTCTAGGCGATCGAGTCGGGAACCGCGCTGCGGCTACGGTCGCAGGCTCGAATCCTGCTTCGTGCATGGATGTGTGTGATGTCCTTAGGTTAGTTAGGCTTAAGTAGTCCTACGTCTAGTGGACTGATGACCTCAGATGTTAAGTGCGATAGTGCTTAGAGCCATTTGCACCATTTTTGGTTATGATTTGTTAGTTTGCAACACAATGAAATATTCTGATAGCAACAATTTATTCGAAAGTCTGTCGACTTAAAATAGATGTTGCTGCGAACATTGGAGTTAAGTTCGTTAAGCTTAAGCCATTTAAGTATGTCGGTAAAATTTTTCAGGGTATGTGATCGCTTTGCCAATAAGTATAATTTTTCGTACGTTTCGGCCACTGTTGCAAATGGCCTTCATCAGGATGTTTTGCTACCTGCTGAATGACTGGCTGTTATGGTAATCTGGTGATGTCCTGAGTATGAGGACAGGTGTTAGAGGTCCTTTATTGGTGTTTGCTTCATTTCTTGTCATTGGTGGGAATACCCCTCCTTGACTGGTTTTCGCTTTTTTTCTTGCAGTAGTGGAAACAGAATATTTTAGTAACGGGCGGCAGTTTCGACGCAGCGCTGTTTACTTGCTGCCTAACGCTGGCTGACGCCTGCCAGTGCATCAGCGGCCGTTGTGGCCTCCCACACGCCTGTGTGGGTGGCTTGCTTTGCGAGAGCTGTCATCCGGCAAGGGTTTACTGCTGGCAGTCAAGAGGATGGAAAGTTCTACCTGCCTTCTCTGTGCTCGCTGACGGGCCGCTTCGCTATTCCTATCGCCTCGATAATCATTCTCCTCAAGGTAAGCAGTTGTTTCTCCAGTACGCAGGCTTCTCGAAATACAATCTGTTTGCTGCTCTCATCCTGGTGTTGATCCACCGCTGACTTGTTATGTTGCCTTAGACAAACAAATCTTTCATGTTCACATATCTGTGTACTAATCGGTCGCCCCGTCTCGCCTACATACTCTAGACCATACTCGCAGCTGAATTCGTAGATTCCAGCAAAACGTAGCAGTGGCTTGTCGACTTCATCTTTCGTTGATCAGAGAACATGTTGTATTTTGTTGCTGCTTCGAAAAATGGATGCTCCGTGCAGGGTTTTCTTCACACGTTCAGAGCCCCTTCTACGTATGGTAGTAGAGCGGTCTTTTTTTCCATTTTCTTCTGCTCTTCCCTTTTGCCTTCGTACTTCGTTGCCACAGTGTTATCTATCATCTTCATCCCTTAACCATAGGCTCCAATGATGGACCTGAGACATTATAGATCCGCCTTCAGATGTTCTTCACTGCTGATCCCATGGACTCTCTCGGTTAAAGTATACAGGTCGGATTTTGCCTGCGTAGGGTGATGGTGAGAGCAGGCATATGGGCACCTGTCAGTGTTGGTGGTTTCCCTACATGCTATGTTGCCAGATTAACCACCAGACTTGCGGTAAACTTCCACATCGAGGAAAGGCAGCACGCCATTCTCTTCTATCTCCGTAATAAATTGTGTGTGGCTGCGCTACCGACTGAGATGTTGGTAGAAGTTCTGTAGGTCTTCTTCTCCAAGTGACCAGATAAAGAAGGTATCATCAACACAATGGAAGTCAGCATTCTGGCGGTAATGGTGTGGACTGGAGTGCTGTTCATTCAGATGCATCCATGAAGATGTCTTCTGGAATAATCGAGAGAAGGGAACCCGTAGCTACATCACTGCATGTTCGTAGAATTCCTCATTCCATCTGAAATATGTGGTCGTGAAACCATGGCGTACTAGCTCGCAGACATCTGGTACCACGCGTTCGTCTAAGATGTTTACGATGTCTTACACTGGTATCTATATATACTCCTGGAAATTGAAATAAGAACACCGTGAATTCATTGTCCCAGGAAGGGGAAACTTTATTGACACATTCCTGGGGTCAGATACATCACATGATCACACTGACAGAACCACAGGCACATAGACACAGGCAACAGAGCATGCACAATGTCGGCACTAGTACAGAGTATATCCACCTTTCGCAGCAATGCAGGCTGCTATTCTCCCATGGAGACGATCGTAGAGATGATGGATGTAGTCCTGTGGAACGGCTTGCCATGCCATTTCCACCTGGCACCTCAGTTGGACCAGCGTTCATGCTGGGCGTGCAGACCGCGTGAGACGACGCTTCATCCAGTCCCAAACATGCTCAATGGGGGACAGATCCGGAGATCTTGCTGGCCAGGGTAGTTGACTTACACCTTCTAGAGCACGTTGGGTGGCACAGGACACATGCGGACGTGCATTGTCCTGTTGGAACAGCAAGTTCCCTTGCCGGTCTAGGAATGGTAAAACGGTGGGTTCGATGACGGTTTGGATGTACCGTGCACTATTCAGGGTCCCCTCGACGATCACCAGAGGTGTACGGCCAGTGTAGGAGATCGCTCCCCACACCATGATGCCGGGTGTTGGCCCTGTGTGCCTCGGTCGTATGCAGTCCTGATTGTGGCGCTCACCTGCACGGCGCCAAACACGCATACGACCATCATTGGCACCAAGGCAGAAGCGACTCTCATCGCTGAAGACGACACGTCTCCATTCGTCCCTCCATTCACGCCTGTCGCGACACCACTGAAGGCGGGCTGCACGATGTTGGGGCGTGAGCGGAAGACGGCCTAACGGTGTGCGGGACCGTAGCCCAGCTTCATGGAGACGGTTGCGAATGGTCCTCGCTGATACCCCAGGAGCAACAGTATCCCTAATTTGCTGGGAAGTGGCGATGCGGTCCCCTACGGCACTGCGTAGGATCCTACGGTCTTGGCGTGCATCCGTGCGTCGCTGCGGTGCGGTCCCAGGTCGACGGGCACGTGCACCTTCCGCCGACCACTGGCGACAACATCGATGTACTGTGGAGACCTCACGCCCCACGTGTTGGGCAATTCGGCGGTACGTCCACCCGGCCTCCCGCATGCCCACTATACGCCCTCGCCCAAAGTCCGTCAACTGCACATACGGTTCACGTCCACGCTGTCGCGGCATGCTACCAGTGTTAAACACTGCGATGGAGCTACGTATGCCACGGCAAACTGGCTGACACTGACGGCGGCGGTGCACAAATGCTGCGCAGCTAGCGCCATTCGACGGCCAACACCGCGGTTCCTGGTGTGTCCGCTGTGCCGTGCATGTGATCATTGCTTGTACAGCCCTCTCGCAGTGTCCGGAGCAAGTATGGTGGGTCTGACACACCGGTGTCAATGTGTTCTTTTTTCCATTTCCAGGAGTATATATATATATATATATATATATATATATATATATATATATATATATAGTTAGGGCTGTATACTTTTCTCGTGTACATTAAATAGTGAAGTACGGTATCATTTTCTGGGGAAATGTACATCAGGCAATTATAAGAATAATGAAACAAGTGAGCAGCAGAAAATCATGCAAACCTTTCTTTAAAGATCTAAAGATCCTACCCCTTCCTGCATTTATGTACTGGAAGTAGTCACATATGTCAAAAAAAGCATACTGAGAAAAAAAACCTTTTTCCTCAAAACAAAAGTTTCCAGGTCAGACAGTGACATACATGTCAATCATTGGAACACCACATTATGCCAAAAAGGTGTATATCATGCAGGAACAAAACATTTCAACAGATTACCAAGACATATAACATCTCTTACTGAACTACAAAGCTGTAAAAAGTCTGTGACATCCTACCTTCTGAAAAACTGCTACTATTCAGTCTCACAGTATCTTATGCAAGAAAAAATGTAATTTGTATCTTTAATTGCAGAAATAAGTTATAAATATACAGTATTTCCAAAATTTGTAATTATTAACTGTATAGATCCAATTTGTCATAAAAATTTATAAAATTTATGTTTGACATTTGAAAATCCAATAGCTAAAAAGGTTTTCTGTCCAATATCCTGTGTACAATATATGTACTTAAAAAGAGATTTATATGGACAAATAAATAAATAATTAAATATATTGAGAGGCCAGTGACAGAATGCTCAGACTAGTGAAAAGGGGTCGACCAGAGGTACGTGAACGTACACCACTTATTGCCCGAACTGCCCATTTCTGAGCCAAAAATATCCTTTGAGAATGGGAATAGTTACCCGAAAATATGATACCATACGACTTAAGCGAATGAAAATAAGCAAAGTAGACTACATTTCGTGTCGAACGATCACTTACTTCAGATTCCTTTCGAATAGTGAAAATGGCAGCATTAAGTTTTTGAACAAGATACTGAACGTGGACTTTCCACGACAATTTATTCTCTATCTGACACCTATAAATTTGAACTGTTCAATATTACTAATCATATGCCCATTCTGTGAAAGTAAAACGTCAGACGTTGTTGAATTATGTGTTAGAAATTGTAGAAACTGAGTCTTAATGTGATTTAGTGTTAGTTTATTTTCTACACGCCCTGAACGTATGTCATGAACGGCACTATTTGAAACAGAGCCGTATCAGCGCCCATTCCGAGACAGAGAGAAAAAGCATCCTATCCCTTTCTAGATTGAACAGTCTTATTTGGTAAATATTTCACATGTGCTTTTTTCCTTCTCCTTAATACAATGTTCCAAACCCTCTGAGTCTTTCGACGTGTTTGTTCCTTCTTGTCTCAGTTCCTAGAGCTTCGGTGGCCGCTTGAGAGACAGCACTCTGGAGGTGATCATATAACTCTCCTGTTGGTTACTATCTCATAGATGAGTAAGTTGTTTCCATCTTGCTTTTCTATAACATCTTAATAATATACTGTCTTAGTAGGTCTGTTTTAAATATATCCTCAAGCTCAGAAAAAAACAGGTTGAACGACACGAAGTTCATATTCACATGACATGTACATTAGTATGTTCTGCAGAACTGATTAGCATTTCCGTCACCTCGGTTCAGCATGTGTCCTGTTGGCTAGTAGACACAGGGTTCCCATGAGTCCTGATAATTTGTTCCATGCGTACTGGCATCGACGCGTATACGGCGTGAATGGCGTCCTGTGGTACAGTCATCCATGCTATATACACCTGGTTCCAATGCTCACGCAGCAACATGTGATCGTGCATTGTCTTGCTGAAAAACGCCGTCTGGGGTGCTGTGCAGAAAGGCTGTGGCTTAGGGTCGGAGGATGTCATTAACGTAGGTCAGACTGGTCACAGCGCCCTGGACACGCGCAAACTGTGATGTTTGGGTGTATCCAACTGAACCGCATACTATATGACTCTGTATCTCTTGTGCGAAAGCTGTCACAGTGATGTCACTCTCCCTGTCTGAGGCGAACCAAAATGCGGTCATCATTTTCAAAAAAACAGAGTCAGAATTCGCCCGAAAACTTTATCTGATGCTATTCCTGTTCCCAAGTGATATCGTTCCATACACCACTGCCGTCTAGCACGTTTCTGCACATTCGTAAGTCGGAGAAGTAGACGACGCTCATTTAAGCCATGCCGTGATACACGGCGACGAACTGTCACCCCTGATAGTGTACGAAGTACTACACTGTTCCCCTGTTGTCCCAGAGCCGAGGAGGACGCACATATGTCCCGCAACGCAATTCGGATGAGGTGTCGATCTTCTCGAGGGGTCCTTTGCATGGTGCGACCTGACTCATCTTGTCGTGTCACGCGGCCTTCCGTGAACCATTCTGCACACATCTGCTGCACTGCCGAAACACTTAGTCCCACACGAGCAGCAATTTCCCGGAAGGGTTCATCACATTATCTCAAGCCAGTAATACGTCGCCTTGCAAACTCACTGATTTGACGGTACGATTCGCGCATTCGTCTGCGAGGTATCGCGCACGTCTGCTAGAGTCAGTCTGATCGATTATCTTCGGTTTATAGCGGCAACGATAGCCGCAGGCACAGATTACCGGTGGATCGTTCAAATTCTTATCATTTCTGCACAACGTAATAATATACATGTCCTGTGAATATGAACATCCTTTCTATAGTCGTTCACGGTGATTTGTTTTTTTTTTTTTTTCGAATATGAGTGTATGTTCCTACAGCGTCGTTTCATTTATGTGTTTTCTTATAGTATATTTCATTACTTTGAAGAGAGAAATGATTTTTTGTATCACCACAGGGTGCATTTGGCCGCTCAGGTTGTCTAAACACTTTTAAATCTCTCCCCCTGTTTTCAGATCCAGTAGCCCGCGCTGGGTCCTCCCTAGTATGTATGTGTACTTTATTCTGATGAAATATTCATATTCCCTACACATCTGTGAAGTGTGTGACCATTGATATTTCTGATTTTCTTTCCATTATTTCCTACAAAAACCTGCGCCTTTGCAGCCTAGCCTACCATTCCAAATAATGACCGCGTGCTTAGATGAGTGGTAATGTGCTCACCTCCAACACAAGCGGGCCCGAATTCGATTCCCGGCCGGGTTGGAGATTTTTCCCGCTCGGGGATTTGGTGTTGTCCTCATTATCATGTCATCCTTGTAACCAGCGCGCAAGTCGCCCAATGTGACGTCGACTGAGGTAAGACTTGCACTTGGCGGCCGAACTCTCCCGAATGGGGACTCCCGACCAACGATGCCATACGCTCATACCCATTTCTTCCAAATAGTACTACTTCCTTGTGATAGGGTGTTTTTCCCAACATTTCGACAAATTTGTTTTAAAAAATTGTTCTCTTTGCAGCGTTTTTTAAGTGGAATAAGTGTATACTACACGTTTTCCAGTCACTGTGATGTCACTCTCCCTCTCTGAGGCGAACCAAAATGCGGTCATCATTTTCAAAAAAACAGAACCAGGATTCGCTCGAAAACACTGGTGATGCCATTTCTGTCCCCCAGTGAAGTCGTTTCATGCTGGGGGACGGGGAGGGGGGGGGGGGGGAGGGGGGAGGCTGCCTCTCATGCTGTGTAGGGGTCAGTTCTGTAATAGCTATTTCCGGATACTTTCGATCAGATAGTGTATATGGTGACGCTAATGCGTTTTACAATTCAACAGCAACCCAGAATAGGTTTGTAACCCTCAATTTTACAAAAAATTGGCTTTTTCATGGAAAAATGTTAACCGTACTTGGCACAAGGTAGGTATATTGGAACTGCTCTACACAAACTTTTGCTGGCATCAGGTTGGCAACAAGCTTGCGTTGTGCAGAACAAGGTTGTATCTGTAAGTGAGATAGTGGACGCATCAAGTATACCTCTTACAGTCAGTGCTAAAAACCACACGGATAAAGGCAAAAAGCGTAATCAACGTACCAGTGAATGGTGTCACGTGAAACGTAAACGACTCAGGGACACTGGAAAACAAGATATATCAAAGATGGGGAATTTAATAGTGCCAAAATCTCCAACAGATGAGGCACGCAGGACAAGGTTGTAACTCAACTTTATACACTTTATGCATGGTTATTTCTCATTGTAATATTATGATTCAATAACCTTAAATAAGTAGCCTAGTTTGTGACTAGGAACCCAAATTTCTGTCTAGCCCTTATAGTGAAGTATCACCAAGTAATGCGGACCATATCGGAGAATATGGATGGTCGTACAGTAGAACGGTTATGGAATATAATGCATAACAATGTAACATAACAGAGCACTTGACTTACACATTCAGACAGAATTATTATGTAATCATTGCCTTCCACTGGATAGATAACAACCGGCTGGAGTGGAATAGCGGTTCTAGGCACTACAGTCTGGAACCGCGCGATCGCTACGGTCGCAGGTTCGATTCCTGCCTCGGGCATGGATGTGTGTGATGTCCTCAGATTAGTTAGGTTTAAGTAGTTCTAAGTTCTATGGGACTGATGACCGCAGATGCTAAGTCCCATAGTGCTCAGAGCCACATGAACCATTTGTTTGATAAATAACAACGAGTTCTACAGTGGTCGAAATGGCTCTGAGCACTATGGGACTTAACAGCTGAGGTCATCAGTCCCCTAGAGTTAGAACTACTTAAATCTAACTAACCTAAAGACATCACATACCTCCATGTCCGAGGCAGGATTAGGACCTACGACCGTACCAGTTAATAACGAGTTACAGTATGTTTATAAAAATATTATATATTTATTCAGACACTGATTCAAAACGTTGTGTTAGCATACGACTTCGACAGCACACCAGTCGGCACTAGGAAACAGAGTATAGCGGCCGCTAAACAGGGCGCTCCTATGACAAGAGAACACCGAAACACGCACTCAGGCTATGCACAAATCCCCCCCCCCTCCTCACCCCCCCCCCCCCCCCCCCCCGGGCAGCGTGCATATAGGACGCCACCACCGACCGAGCCGCCCAAGTCGCTCGATCTCATTACTTCAGTACGTTGCATTGGGACTCAGTTCGCATTGCACCTCAATACTCAATACGTCGCACTGTGCTCCAGACTTTATCTGTGACAATTCGCGCCTCGTACGTTAGCTAGTAGCTGTGACGGAACTTTACTCATTGTATATAGCTGTCATATGGACACGGAGGAGTTTCTAGAATTAGTACATATTAATTGATTGCTGTTAACCACAATTCAGACTGGACACCATTGAAGTTTAGTACTCAATTGGTTCCTGAAATAAAGCGCATTTTAACCACGTGTGGATTTTGTGTTGTAGTGAGAGGAGACCACCTACCAACCTATCATACCAACCTCTCCTCATCCAGCAAGAAATCAAAAAAACATTACAACAGGGCACAGCCACAACAAACGTGATTATATTTTTCAATGTCAATAAACTTTACCAACAGCCGTATGCTTCAAGGTATTTTATTTTATTCTGAATATAACCAATTTCGGCAAATCATTTTGCAATCTTCCGGGCCCATACGCTTTTTTCCAAATCAACCAGATTATCGTACAGAGCCAAAAAGACACTGGATTTCGTGAATTCCAATCGTTATACAGATGCCTTCACACGAAGACCTGACGGCAGCTGATCCCAACCCTGAGACGGCAAAATGAATTGCCAAATTTCAGACTAAAATAAAATATGTTAAAGTATACGGCTATTGATAAAGTTTGATGACATTGAAAAAAACGTAGCAGCCGATGTCCCTGACCGTGATGCACGATCAAAGAACGTGATTACAGTTTTTGTGATTTCGGGCATTCGGTTGCAGGTGCCTCTGTCAGTGTAGACAAACTACACTGGATACAAAACACACATTGTTTAGAGACACCTACACTTGAGTTACGATCGACAATCAGCACTGTTAGGACAAAACTGTGTAAAACCTGAGCACATTAAGATAAGAGAGGCTGATAGAAATTGCAGTTTCTCTTATTTATTTTCAGTTCCGTCAATGACACTTACCGGGTTTGTCAAAAGATATTATGTCATGTTCATAACATAACGGCTCGTAGAATGCATAATTGCAAGACAAAATAAAAATTTCGGCGTCATTCTGTGACTAGAGGAGTAAACATAAAACTCGACCTAATTCTATATGTGATCGTGTAAAGGAAGCTATGCGAAATCATATACGATCATTGCCAAAAACAGAATGTCATTATAGCTGCCACAAATCCGAAAACGTTTGCCTTTCCGTGGATCTGAATTTAAAAGAGGTGCTTGACATGTTTAGAGAACGACATTATGAACATAAAGGCAATGAACGCACCTGTTGTTGTTGTTGTGGTCTTGAGTCCTGAGACTGGTTTGATGCAGCTCTCCATGCTACTCTATCCTGTGCAAGCTTCTTCGTCTCCCAGAACCTACCGCAACCTACATCCTTTTGAATCTGCTTAGTGTATTCATCTCTTGGTCTCCCTCTACGATTTTTACCCTCCACGCTGCCCTCCAATACTAAATTGGTGAGCCCTTGATGCCTCAGAACATCTCCTACCAACCGATCCCTTCTTCTAGTCAAGTTGTGCCACAAACTTCTCTTCTCCCCAATCCTATTCAATACTTCCTCATTAGTTATGTGATCTACCCATCTAATCTTCAGCATTGTTCTGTAGCACCACATTTCAAAAGCTTCTATTCTCTTCTTGTCCAAATTATTTATCGTCCATGTTTCACTTCCATACATGGCTATACTCCATACAAATACTTTCAGAAATGACTTCCTGACACTTAAATCTATACTCGATGTTAACAAATTTCTCTTCTTCAGAAACGCTTTCCTTGGCATTGCCAGTCTACATTTTATATCCTCTCTACTTCAACCATCATCAGTTATTTTGCTCCCCAAACAGCAAAACTCCTTTACTACTTTAAGTGTCTCATTTCCTAATCTAATCTAATCTAACACACCTATAGAGAGATTTTCCATTCAGATTTCAATCTGCGATTTGGTGTCCCTAGAGCAGATTCCTGCTCATACTGTGACAGATAGTATTTGGGTATTACGTCAGCAGAGACAGATGAAGAGAGACACGCTATTGAAGTTTTAGGTATATTACATAATTCCAATGCTGAATTAACTCATCCAGCGATGAAAGAATATGAAAACAAAGTGAAAGTCGTAACTACATTGTACTTTACATTGATGTACAGCAAGTGCTCTTCTGTTCTGTTTTGTGCCACTTCTCAGTATTCCATCAAAGACAGTATTCATGTTATAATCAAGCCATACATAATGCTGTAGCTTACGATGCAAAAATGTACTTTTGGCATCAGAGTTTATATTGAAGTGCCTCACCTCAAACTATCAGCTCCTTGCTGGGGGTGAAGGAGAGACTTCAGTATTTGGTCTGACAGTTGCGTAGGGCAAACAAATGATGGGCGTATGCTGTGACTTTGTCAGTACTTAATAACACTGCGATATTTTACTATAGTCAATCAATATTTCTTGTTATCAGGTCATATTTTTCTGCACTGTGATCAAGAATTTGCCCTAATAGAGCGTCAAAAGGAACATCATATGTTTCTGTTCCTAAACACTGGATATAGGTTACCGCTTTAGCAAGGCCGATGAAACCTTTCCTTGTATATCATATACAGCCTGAAGACTTCAAAGTTCAAAGTGATTTGAAATATTTGCTGAGAAGGGATCCGAACTTCAAACTGACATCATCACACTGGATGCAGATACGAGCAGATGATCCCAGAACATTTCGTATTAGAATCAGTCACAGTGTATGACATACAACCCTGGCACGCATATCTCATCTTAAGGAAACCAGAAGGGGTTCGCAATACATATTGTAACCCTTACGGTGTGCCACTTACTGGAATTCCTCTCCTTTGTTCTCAGCTGTTGACAATAAAAGTAGCAAAGTTTAAAGACTTAATGGATATGTGCAAGTATATTCCAGAGGAACTGAAATAATTTTATGAACAACTGAAGGCTGAGTAACATTTTAATGTACTGATTTTTTTGTAACGGAAGTCAGCATAATCCATACTACAAGAAATAACTAAAGAAACATTATTTCCTACGCACTACACATAAAATATTGACAGATCTATAGGGATTTAGTATTAACAATGTTCCATATGAATATTTTGTTGGATACTGTAGTTAAAGACAGTCATTTATATATTGTTGTTGGTTATAGTCTTTTACTTCTGTGTAAGGTTACAACCTTGTTCTGTCTGAAGATATTATTTTGTCCATTATTTCTCCTTTAATTTAGAGGCGACCTTTACAAGTGCTTGTTAGTCAAATAGTGAAGTAAATATACTTGTTTGATTGTAATTTTGGCTTTCTAAGTATAAACGTTTAAACATTATAATGTTTTATTTGTTCCTGAATTATGGAATATATTATGAGTACGCACGGGATGAATTTTCTGGAGGCGAAACAACCCCTACGTTTGAATTAGCTTGGGTCTCGCAAGCACCAATCGTGCGAAATCCACTTTCTCCGTCTGTTTATGTTATCTAGAGTCCAGTAGACAGCGGAGATGAGTTTTATGCCTTGTTTCTCGACTTCCAGAAAATCTTTTGATACAGGTCCGCATCACGAAGATACGAAATATCCTAACTAACATAAGACTGAATTGAAGGCTTTGTATCAAAGGGAACTCACTGTGTCGTGTTAGAAGGGGACAAACTGCCAAAAGATAATGGTGAAAAATAATATATTTAACATCTATTCGTGGCTGAAAAACGACTGCGATGGACGATGTGTTCGAATAGCAGCAAGGCAAAATTCTTTCATCTCATCATTTCCTTTTCATTATCTTACTGTTTGTGAAAAAAATCCGTATCTCACATTTGACTGTGGCCAATTAACAATCCGATAGGTGCTTCAAATCCTTGTCCAACACAAATTTTACGCCACACCATTTCAAGCGTATACGTATGCATACTTCGTTATTTCTGAATGAAGTTTAAGGTCTTTTGTGTTTAGTTAACAGGGACAATAGTTGCTCGATAACTAATCTGTAGTTGAAATGTGTTTTTTTAAATGTTATTTCCTGTATTAAATTTGAGTTTATATTCGATTAAGCACTGTTATCCTAAATAAAGTGTTTCCTTATATTTTTGATACTGTGGTGTAATTTGCATTTAGACTGATTGCTACAGAGGATAATATTTTTAGTAGCCTCTTGCAGTAGCCATTTTTTATGTCATACGCCTGAACCGAAGAGAAATTAGAGGTTATGCAAGAAAGTTGCATCACGAGGGTTGCATAAAAATAGGGTGGAAAGCAGCTTAGGTCGTTAGTTTACTTTTGTGTATGAGAGTACACGTCTGCGCTCTTGGCACATACTAAAATCCCTGTGACCCAGTAGAATAGCTCGGCGCTGAGGAAGCGCAAAGAATGTCCACAGCTCGTGGTCGTGCGGTAGCGTTCTCGCTTCCCGCGCCCTGGTCCCCGGGTTCGATTCCCGGCGGGGTCAGGGATTTTCTCTGCCTCGTGATGACTGGGTGTTGTGTGACGTCCTTAGGTTAGTTTGGTTTAAGTAGTTCTAAGTTCTAGGGGACTGATGAGATGTTAAGTCCCACAGTGCTCAGAGCCATTTTGAAGCGGAAACAAAATGGCGCACCCCAGTCCACTGAATCTTTTATAGATGAAAATTAAAACTTTACGACAACCCGTCAGAGATGACCTCGCGAATAAAGACTATAGACGTATGAATATATCCATAGAAGACAAGTTATATAAAGAGAGTTGTCATCATAAGAAATTTAATACGAAGTCCAGAAATACGTACAAATGGCAGGTGCCTTTGCAACAAATGAAACTTTATTCTGGTCATTAAGAAAGTATTGTTATAAGGTAAATAAAGGTATATAACATTTGAATATGTGATAGACGATCAGCTAACGTAATCAGTGACATTGATACACGAAAGAAGTGGCTTACATAAAGCTTTTCATCAGAACCGTTCTTCCCTTTAGGAGCCTTACGACGTTGTATTAACGACTGAAATGGAAAATATTCCAAGAAAAGCGGCACTATTCGGCAAGGATTTTTCAGTGAATGACTCAGAAACGGTCGACAAACTGCATTGTGAGACGTTGCAGAAAACGTGATGTGCATTGAGAAGATTATCTCACAAAAATTTCCAGGAGTAGACAATCCAAACAGAGGTAAATAATGTACTACTTACGCCTATGTACGTCTCGTTAACATTAGAGACATTCGAGTTGTGGCGAGCGTCCATCATATAATGAGTTTCCTAAGAATTTCTAATAGTTTTATGGTAAACGTTGTAACTAATAGGCGCGACATGTTTAGATAAAATGGTTAAAGACAGTTATCCAGAAGTGGTAAAACAATTTACAAATGAAGTAGTAGAAGGCGTTACAGATACGGTTTGAACCGAGGGATGAGTGTGGGTCATTGCACTAGCCCTTTTATTGCTAGGTAAATGAATTCAAACATTGCCTTAATAGCACCGTGCATCTGAATCAGTCTGGACACCTGATTGACGTTTATTCTGCAGAACTTCTGTTGAAATTAGTGGTATCGTAATTTAATTTAAATTCGTATCGTACATTTCGCGTGGTTGAAACGTTGGTACGGTGCTGCATTCAGTTTACTGTCGAGGAATACGAGGATTTGCTCCATTTCTTTTATTGGAAGAAAGTGTGGCACAAACAGACTTCACAATGTCTTTCTTTGCTACTAGTTTCCGAGTCGCAGCCGCAGTTCCCTGAGCTCAGCCTCTGCCACCTCAGCTGAGCTGTCATGGTGCAACTTGGTTTCATCTCTGGCCACAATTAGTCTAAGATTGGATATGGAAGTGAAATATTCAGTTTGGTACGCTATTTTTGTCTGCAACTCTAGTCATATTCTGAGCAGCGGTGATGCGAGGTTACAGCATCACAGCTTTGCTCAACTGGTGGAGATCGATCGCCGGAGAATGGGGATGCGAAGCCGAGACTAGTAGCAAAGAGAGAGACCTTTAGAGTAGAATTTTGGCTCATTCTCAGAAAAATTCTTTATCAGCTACGAATCACGCACAAAATTCTCACAAAATAATAGACAAGATAACAAAGTGTACGCTGCGCTGGTTCAGCTGGCACCCTCATCTTTGGAAGGCGGACTGCCTGGTGGCGAAACAGACAGCGGTCATGTGCTTGAGACTCAGGGATAGCTGTGCGGTCACTACGTTCGGATCCCTCCTCACGCTCTGCTCTCATTGTGCCGAACGTAGAGTTTCGTGGTTTGTTAAGGCAGATCCGCTGACTTTGTCTATCTGGTTTTGCTGAAGTAGGATTTCTACTGTTTCCTCAAGCACAAGATTCTGTAACAGAAAGGACAGCTGGCACATACATTTACACTATTAGACATTACAATTGTTACACCAAGAAGAAATGCAGATGATAAACGGATATTCATTGGACAAAGATAGTATACTAGAACTGACATGTGATTACATTTTCACGAAAATTGGGTGCATAGATCCGGAGAAATCAGTACCCAGAACAATCACCTCTGGCCGTAATAACGGCCTTGATACGCCTGGGCATTGAGTCAAACAGAGCTTGGATGGCGTGTACTGGTACAGCTGCCCATGCAGCTTCAACACGATATCACAGTTCATAAAAAGTAGTGACTAGCGTATTTGATGAGCCAGTTGCTCAGCCACCATTGACCAGACGTTTTCAGTTGGTGAGAGGTCTGGAGAATGTGCAGGACAGCAGTCGAACATTTCCTGTATCCCAAAAGACCCGTACAGTGCCTGCAACATGCCGCCGTGCATTATCCTGCTGAAATTTAAGGTTTCGCAGGGATCGAACGAAGGGTCGTAACGGATCGGAAATGTAACGTTCACTGTTCAACGTGCCGTCAATGCGAACAAGAGGTGACCTAGACGTGTTACCAGTGGCACCCCATACCACCACGCCGGGTGAAACACCACTATGGCATGACGAATACACGCGTCTAATATGCGTTCGCCGCGATGTCGCCAAACACGGATGCGACCATCATGATGCTGTAAACAGAACCTGGATTCATCTGAAAAAATGACGTTTTGCCATTCGTGCACCCAGGTTCGTCATTGAGTACACCATCGCAGGCACTCCTGTCTGTGATGCAGCGTCAGGGAGAATCGCAGATATGGTCTCCGAGGTGATAGTCCATGCTGCTGCAAACGTCGTCGAACTGTTCGTGCAGATGGTTGTTGTCTTGCAAACGTCCTCATCTTTTGACTCAGGGATCGGGACATGGCTGCACGATCCGCTACAGCCATGTATACAAGATGGGTGTCCTCTCGACTGCTACTGATACGAGGCTTTTGGGATCCACCACGGCGTTCCGTATTACCCTCCTGAGCCCACCGATTCCATATTCTGTTAACAGTCATTGGATTTCGACCAATGCGGGCAACAATGTCGCGATACGATAAACCGAAATCGCGATAGGCTATAATCCGACCTTTATGAAAGTCGGAAACTTGATGGTACGCATTTCTCCTCCTTACACGAGGCATCACAACATTTCACCAGGCAACGCCGGTCAACTGCTCTTTGTGTATGAGAAATCGGTTGTAAACTTTCATCGTGTCAGCACGTTGTAGGCGTCGCCACCGGCGCCAACCTTGTGTGACTGCTCTGAAAAGCTAATCATTTACATATCACGCATCTTCTTCCTGTCGGTTAAATTTCGCGTCTGTAGCATGTCATCTTCGTGGTGTAGCAATTTTAATGGCTAATAGTAAGTATATGCGGCTTGCGTAGGGACGGGACCGAATATGGCCCAGATCTTGAAATACAAAGCCGAATAAAATCCATTTATACTCGGAGTCAAAGTACCTGCTTACAGAAAATACGCTGTTGTATTGACATCCACTTGAAAATTGATGCAGAGCCAACGATTCAATTCGTATGAACACCGGGGGACAATTTAAATTATGTATTCACCAAGGAGATCTTCAATCGCTTATTGCCGCATCGCGAGAGCGGACAGCCAATAACGATTTGTGGGACTGTTAGGATACTACGGATTTAATAGGGATGACACGAATGGTAGGTTTATACTTTTGAGTGGAGTACGTTCTACGATAAGATTGCTCGGAAGTTAAAACTTCTCTCTGAGCTGGGTCTCGGTTGCTGATCCACCTTTCTTTACGAACTGTGAGTAACGGCTGCACCACCATCCCCACCCCATGAACCAAGCCAAAGTTCCACCGTGCATTTCCACGGAGAAGAGCCTGTGGACTTGAAGCTTTGAACTCGACCAAGAGGTCCGCTCTCCAATAGTGCAAGTGGTAATTTCGACTCTTACTTTTAACTTGTTAGAAAACAGCAACGTTGGCAGGTCGAATGAAGAAACAGCTATCTCGTTACTACAATTTGCTGAAGATTCTATTCAGTATCGTTCATTCAAGCTGCTATACACATTTTGACTAATCTAACCCTCTTATGATTTGACAAATTTACAATAATTGTCTGCGTTGATTCGTCACAGAGCGGCAAAAATCACGTTATATTAGCAAGAGCAGTTTAACACACTTCGTAAAATCAATATCTATGTTACGAAAGCTACCTTACAGCGTTTGACGGAGGGTGCTCCCGGTAAAACTACAGTTTCCGTCTCTCTTGTCCCATTCCTGTGTGGCGTGCGGGAAGAACGGCTCCCAGACAGCCTACGTGTCACCTCGAATAGGTGTTTGCCGTCATGGTCACTTCGTGACACAGACAGGAGGTGGACAAAAACACGGCAACACTTAACAGACGACACATCATCACGCCTAATACGGTGTAGAAGAACCTTTGCCATTCAAAACAGCTTCCACTACTCTTCTTCTTTCTTCGTCTTTATCGTCGCCCTGTCCCACGTCACGTAGGGTCGTCGTTGCTCTTCTGGATCCTTCTCCTCCACAGTTCTCTATCCATTGCCTCTTCCTACTTCCTTCCTTTCTCGCTTAGGTCCCCGAATATCTTATTTTTCCACCTCATCTTCGGCCTTCCTCTCCTTCTCGCTCCTTCAATCTTTATATCAACTCTGTTTCCGATATACTCTTCTCCTTTTCTCTGTAAGTGTCCGTACCACCTTAGTCTGCTCTCTTGTATCTTTTTCCCCATGGGTACCACTTTCACTCCTCTAACAAATTCATTTCTAATCCTGTCCTTCCTTGTTAAACCACACATCCACCTCAGCATCCTTATTTCCGCCACTCCCATCTTCCTTTCTTGGGCTACTGTGATTGGCCATGTCTCTGCTCCGTATATCGTAGCAGGCCTTACCATCGACTTGTACACTTTCCCTTTCAACCCAATGCTCACCTTCTTGTCACACAACACTCCACTCATTTTCCTCCAGTTGTTCCAACCGCAATTTATTCGGTGTTGTATCTCGCTTTCCAGTCCTCCGTCCCTCTATATGTAAGATCCCAGGTATTTAAATTTGCACACCGATTTCAGTTCATCATCCTGTATCTTGCAAGACATCATCTGCACGCCCTTCAGTGCTAAATATTCTGTCTTTGATCTCTTCCACTCTTCTCTGAATGGAAAAATTCATGTCATGTATGCTTTTCAAGGGAATCCTGTACCATTCTCCCTGAGAAACAGGGAGGTGGATAGTGAGAAAGCACCCTTGTCTCCAAAGCAGACGACTAACGCTCAGTAATAATGAGAACTGGTGAGTGTGTTGGCCAGGGGAGAAGCCACGATTTATCCTCGAGCTCACAAAACCAGTCCTGAACGACAACGAGCTGTGCTGACAGGAGTCCTGGCGCCATGGAACACAGCGTCACAATTCGGGAACAGACATTGTACCGTCGGATGGACCTGATCACCTACAATTGTCACATAGCACACGGCAATAATATGAGCTTGCAGAGTAACCATGGGGCCCGTAGAATACCACAATGTGGTCGCTCGAATCATCACCGAGGCGCCCGCTATATTTCACCATTAAGACGCAAACTCGACCAGAAGCAGGAAACACAGTGAAACATGACTCATCCGATGAAACCCCCTAACATTGCCCCATCGTCTCTGTTTTATAGCTTCGGCACGACGTTTTTCTGTTGCGGTCTTTTGTATCGCTTATGAGTGGTTTTGGAATTCCAGCTCGTCCTGCAGTTTCCTGCTTCTCGAGCTCCCTTTCTATTGTTTCGGTGCTGACAGGTTTCGCGTCTGCGTCGTTCATTTCTGCTCTGACTTCTGAAGCTGTCCTCTTATTTTTCGTCACAGACCACTTCAATGAGTATCTGTCGAGATCACTCATCACAAACTTTCACCCACGTTGTGACTTAGAGGATGATGTTTTCTCGCTTTCCTAGTTTACTACATAAATCTTCGATACTGTGTCTCCTGAAACACCAAACATTTCGGCTAGCTTGGTTACGGAAGCACCGCAGTGTGAACACCAACAATCTTCCCACGTTTGAAGTCGCTTAATTCCGGTATAGTACATTTTCGATTATCCAGATACTGTTCTAACCACATCTGACCCTTATAAGGTACTGTGTACATTGAAGAGGTGCCGTCCGTGGTCACATATACAGCGCAACCTGCAGGCTTTGCTACGATCTGCATTTATGTTCAAGAGTGCAGTTCTCACGTTGTTTTCATATTTTTGCCCAGCCCTTGTACATGGTGGAGGGGGGAGGAGTAATTCTTTACCCGAAACTTCTTTTAAAATGTACGCTGTCGTAATTTTAACAGCGGCTCTGCCTCTAGAGCTGCCACTGGAACTGTATGTTCATCTCCATAACGCTCATGCGTGTACTGCACGAGCACGTGACGAAGGGCGTCGGCTTTCCTAGCATTTTACGCGTTCCTGGTCTAAATCCCTTGTTTCAGTGTAACAGACTGAATACTAATGAGTGTTTTGTAAGCCGCTTTTTTCCTAGATGAGTGATATTTGTTCACTGTTATTCCACTGAATCTCATTCTAGAATATGAATTCCCTGTAAGTAATTTGATACATTTATTGATTATAAGTCATTTCAGACGACTATTTTTGGATGTTTTACTACGGTTACAGCTTCCAGTGCTGAATAGAGCAATCAGAATACAACGTGTCTTTCAGCCTATGCATATGCAATACGCATTTATTTAGGTGTATGGCAACTGACAACCTAGGCCAGTCTTTTGTACCTAACTGCCACATATGTGTCGCTGTGAAATGAAATGTTGCCATAAGATATACCTTAGGGCTGAACTGCTTTTTAACTGATCATGTTCTGACAGTAAATGAAAATGCCTGAATCAAAATATGAGTGAGTTCTCGCAAAACGTCTTGCTGAATAAAACATCTCATATGAAGCAGCTCATGTACCATGTGTGCCATGTTTGCTGCAGCCAAAGCGAAAGAGGTTCAGGTAAGCCACTTCACAACTGTATTTCGGAAATAAGAAGTGTGTTCCCAAGGTCTTTTGACATAGAAAGATGATGTAACGAAAAGTATAACTATCATCATAAGCAGGAGACAAAATTTCAGTGAAAACGGTGCACTGTAGAAAATGAAAGATCTTTAAAGATAGAGAACGTTGCCGAGAAAACTTCACTTTTTTATGGGTCTATGTGTGAGTTACGAGTAATACCATTGTAATCCACGATGTCTACAAAACAGATTAAACAGTTAGTTTTCAAATTACGTAACATTATTAAGAAATGTGCCCAAGGATCTTTTACTGCGCCAGAAGAATTCGTATGATAACATGTTTCCAGTGGGCTTTGGAAAGGTTTGAGCCTTGAAGTATCTCCCCAATCTCGAAATTAGCCCGATTTGTTTCCATGTATGTTTTAGCGTGATTATACCCGTGGTCTAGGGGGTAGCGTCTTTCATTCATAATCAAAACGTCTTCGGTCCCGGGTTCGAATCCCGTCACTGCCTAAATTTTTATAAATAATCACCATTGGCGGCTGAAGACTTCCGGCATAAGAAGTCAGCCTTACTCTGCCAACGGTCTTGTCAAAGAGGGCGGAGGAGCGGCTAGAGGTTCACTGCACTCTCTTTTCCTAGGGGTGAGAAATTGCCCCTAAAGGCGGAAGAATCACCAATGGTCAACGACATGAGGATGCAGAAGGCAATGGAAACCACTGCATTAAACACACGTAACGTGTATCCACAGGACATGTGGCGTGTAGTTGAAGAAGTGTCATGATGATCTCTCCATTGTAAAAAGATTCCGGAATAGTCCCCCATTCAGATCTCCGGGAGGGGACTGCCAAGCGGGAGGTTACCATGAGAAAAAGATTGAATAATCAACGAAAGGATAATGTTCTACGAGTCGGGGCGTGGAATGTCAGAAGCTTGAACGTGGTAGGGAAACTAGAAAATCTGAAAAGAACAAAATGAGATCAATAAAGAATTTTTTTAAAAAAGGGGGTAGCGTCTTTCATTCATAATCAAAACGTCTTCGATCCTGGGTTCGAATCCCGCCACTGCCTAAATTTTTATAAATAATCAGCATTGGCGGCCGAAGACTTCCGGCATAAGAAGTCAGCCTTATTCTGCCAACGGTCTTGTCAAAGAGGGCGGAGGAGCGGATAGAGGTTCACGGCACTCTCTTTTCCTAGGGGTGAGAAATTGCCCCTAAAGGCGGAAGAATCACCAATGGTCAACGACATGAGGATGCAGAAAGCAATGGAAACCACTGCATTAAACACACGTAACGTGTATCCACAGGACATGTGGCGTGTAGTTGAAGAAGTGTCATGATGATCTCTCCATTGTAAAAAGATTCCGGAATAGTCCCCCATTCGGATCTCCGGGAGGGGACAGCCAAGCGGGAGGTTACCATGAGAAAAAGATTGAATAATCAACGAAAGGATAATGTTCTACGAGTCGGGACGTGGAATGTCAGAAGCTTGAACGTGGTAGGGAAACTAGAAAATCTGAAAAGAGAAATGCAAAGGCTCAATCTAGATATAGTAGGGGTCAGTGAAGTGATGTGGGAGGAAGACAAGGATTTCTGGTCAGATGAGTATCGGGTAATATCAACAGCAGCAGAAAATGGTATAACAGGTGTAGGATTCGTTATGAATAGGAAGGTAGGGCAGAGGGTGTGTTACTGTGAACAGTTCAGTGACCGGGTTGTTCTAATCAGAATCGACAACAGACCATCACCGACAACGATAGTTCAGGTATACATGCCGACTTTACAAGCTGAAGATGAACAGATAGAGAAAGTGCATGAGGATATTGAAAGGGTAATGCAGTATGTAAAGAGGGACGAAAATCTAATAGTCATGGGCGACTGGAATGCAGTTGTAGGGGAAGGAGTAGAAGAAAAGGTTACAGGAGATAAGGGCTTGGGACAAGGAATGAAAGAGAAGAAAGACTAACTGAGTTCTGTAACAAGTTTCAGCTAGTAATAGCGAATACCCTGTTCAAGAATCAAAAGAGGAGGAGGTACTCGTATACTTGGAAAAGGGCGGGAGATACAGGAAGATTTCAGTTAGATTACATCGTGGTCAGACAGAGATTCCGAAATCAGATACTGGATTGTAAGGCGTACCCAGGAGCAGATATAGACTCAGATCACAATATAGTAGTGATGAAGAGTAGGCTGAAGTTCAAGACATTAGTCAGGAAGAATCAATGCGCTAAGAAGTGGTATACGGAAGTGCTAAGGAACGACGAGATACGTTTGAAGTTCTCTATCGATATAGATACAGCAATAAGGAATAACGCAGTAGGCAACACAGTTGAATAGGAATGGACGTTTCTAAAAAGGGCCATCACAGAAGTTGGGAAGGAAAACATAGGTACAATGAAGGTAGCTGCGAAGAAACCATTGCTAACAGAAGAAATACTTCAGTTGATTGATGAAAGGAGGAAGTACAAACATGTTCCGGGAAAATCAGGAATACAGAAATACAAGTCGCTGAGGAATGAAATAAATAGGAAGTGCAGGGAAGGTAAGACGAAATGCCTGCAGGAAAAATGTGAAGACATCAAAAAAGATGTGATTGTCGGAAGGACAGACTCAGCATACAGGAAAGTCAAAACAACCTTTGGTTACATTAAAAGCAACGGTGGTAACATTAAGAGTGCAACGGGAATCCCACTGTTAAATGCAGAGGAGAGAGCTGATAGGTGGAAAGAATACATTGAAAGCCTCTATGAGAGTGAAGATTTGTCTGATGTGATAGAAGAAGAAACAGGAGTCGATTTAGAAGAGATAGGGGATCCAGTATTAGAATCGGAATTTAAAAGAGCTTTGGAGGACTTACGGTCAAACAAGGCAGAAGGGATAGATGACATTCCATCAGAATTTTTAAAATTATTAGCGGAAATGGCAACAAAACGACTGTTCACGTTGGTGTGTAGAATATATGAGTCTGGCGACATACCATCTGACTTACGGAAAAGCATCATCCACACAATTCCGAAGACGGCAAGAGCTGACAAGTACGAGAATTATCGCACAATTAGCTTAACAGCTCATGCATCGAAGCTGCTTACAAGAATAATATACAGAAGAATGGAAAAAAAAAATTGAGAATGCGCTAGGTGACGACCAGTTTGGCTTTAGGAAAAGTAAAGGCACGAGAGAGGCAATTCTGCCGTTACGGCTAATAATGGAAGCAAGGCTAAAGAAAAATCAAGACACGTTCACAGGATTTGTCGACCTGGAAAAAGCGTTCGACAATATATAATGGTGCAAGCTGTTCAAGATTCTGAAAAAAGTAGGGGTAAGCTATAGGGAGAGACGGGTCATATACAATATGTACAACAACCAAGAGGAAATAATAAGAGTGGACGATCAAGAACGAAGTGACGTATGAAGAAGGGAGTAAGACAAGGCTGTAGCCTTTCGCCCCTACTCTTCAATCTGTACATCGAGGAAGCAATGATGGAAATAAAAGAAAGGTTCAGGAGTGGAATTAAAATACAAGGTGAAAGGATATCAATGATACGATTCGCTGATGACATTGCTATCCTGAGTGAAAGAGAAGAAGAGTTAAATGATCTGCTGAACGGAATGAACAGTCTAATGAGTACACAGTATGGTTTGAGAGTAAATCGGAGAAAGATGAAGGTAATGAGAAGTAGTAGAAATGAGAACAGCGAGAAACTTAACATCAGGATTGATGGTCACGAAGTCAATGAAGTTAAGGAATTCTGCTACCTAGGCAGTAAAATAACCAATGACGGACGGAGCAAAGAGGACATCAAGAGCAGATTCGCTATGGCAAAAAAGGCATTTATGGCCAAGAGAAGTCTACTAATATCAAATACCGGCCTTAATTTGAGGAAGAAATTTCTGAGGATGTACGTCTGGAGTACAGGATTGTATAGTAGTGAAACATGGACTGTGGGAAAACCGGAACAGAAGAGAATCGAATCATTTGAGATGTGGTTCTATAGACGAATGTTGAAAATTAAGTGGACTGATAAGGTAAGGAATGAGGAGGTTCTACGCAGAATCGGAGAGGAAAGGAATATGTGGAAGTCACTGATAGGGGAAGGGACAGGATGATAGGACATCTGCTAAGACATGAGGGAATGACTTCCATGGTACTAGAGGGAGCTGTAGAGGGAAAAAACTGTAGAGGAAGACAGAGATTGGAATACGTCAAGCAAATAATTGAGGATGTAGGTTTCAAGTGCTACTCTGAGATGAAGAGGTTAGCACAGGAAAGGAATTCGTGGCGGGCCGCATCAAACCAGTCAGTAGACTGACGACCAAAAAAAAAAAAATTGTTTTTCCTTAATAAATGCCATAAACGATATCTCTAGAGGGTGAAGCAAGGGGGAAATTTTCTTTCTACTTTATATGGGCTTAAGAAGTGTTGACCTAATCGAGGGTGGGAGAGGGAGGGCGTTGCAATGGTGGTTCGAAATGGAAAAGAGAGTTGAACTCGAATTTGATTATGTTCGGAAATTACGGGTTACTTAAGGGGAGGTTTACCGCCCTTTGGTTCAAAAACTCGACTTTTTTGTTGCATTTTTTGAGCCATAAAAGTGTTTAGAATCCAACACTGAAACGGTTTTTTGGAATACGGAACGGAAATTCGCGGCTCAACAAAAAAATGCACCTGCCTGAAATCCGCCTTTTTCACTCACCAGTTTTTTCTTTCGGAGGACGAGCTATTGTACCGGCGCTTCAGCAGAGGAAACATACAAAATTCAAATGAAAGTTTGAACGAGTGTGTTTGGAAGTTAGCCCCAAGCATTTGCATTCTGGTGCGAAGACTGTGGAGATTGCCACTTTCCTGGCAATGAGCAGCATCAACGAAGGGTATTCAGCAATTCTGAAGACCATGACAACGATGGACGTCATCTTGGGACTCTATTCGACGCAGTTCACCAAGCATTCGGGCGACCGCCAGGTTCAAGCGACCGAAAACCGCTTGTCACCGGCCGTACGAGCCGTTCTGGAGCAACGCAGGATGCCTCAGATAGAGCACGAGGCCCTCTATGTGGAAGAGGAAGGATTATGGGCCAGGAATAGCAAATCGAACTTAAGTTGCGTAAAATTGCATTTATATGCAGTCAAAACTTCAAATGCGGTTTCCTCGAAATGACCTTTTTTTTTTTATCGCGCGGTATGGTAACTTCAAATCTGCTGAACCGACTGTCAGGATTCTTTGTTCCCGACGAAGCTAACTAAATTTTCTAGGGGTTGTATCACTTTTATCAACTACAAATATGAAAAAAAAACATTTTTTTTCAAATGGCCGCAATTTTCTTTCCTCTCGTCCAAAGAACGTAAGCGAGTTACAACTCCTAAAGAATCTTATATACTTTGATAAAGTCAACTCAGTTTTAATTTCAGACGAGCCGGCTGACCTGAGGTGGAGGTCCACATCGAAATTTTGTTTCGCTCCGATGACACTTCCGCCTTTGCTCTTCGACATTTCCGGTCGAAAAAATTCCAGTTTGTAGAGGAAATACCAATAAGCATTTTTACCAATCTGACATTGATATCTATTGATATCTATAATACATCCCGAGAAAAAAATTCTCAAAGAACATGCTTTTTCGTTCCAAAGATAGTAAACCTCCCCCTAAAGCCTCTTCCAGGCGGGACTGTGAGGGCGGTCGCCAGTCTTGGTTACAGTGCGATACAGCAGTAGGAAGGGAAGGTGGATCACGTCGAGTGACCGGTCGTGGCACCCAGAAACAGTGGCAGATGGCGAGAAGTTGCAGGCTCGGTCTGAAAGCTCGATCACCGGACAGCGTCTCTTTCGCATACTGTTCACCAGATGTGGCCAGAAACAACCACGTACCCATTCCTCATATTTCCCTATTTGTCGCCTGGGTGACGCGTAGAGCTGGTTTATTCAGCTGAGTGCGTTGAGCGATACGCTTCAGCAACGCTTACTGGAATGAGCTACTTCTGAAGTGGAAGACGGGCTCTGGCTTACCATGTATGACACAGTAGGAACACATGTTGGTGTACTGGTCGAAGGCTCAAACACGAAAGAAAATTCATATGATCAATAAAATATTAATTGCTTACATACCCAATTTAGTGATCAGTGTGAACCGTGTATGAAGCGAAGAAAACACAGCATCTGAATAGCAAGAAGGATTCCCACTGAAATAGCGTAAATACGTGTGAAGTTTCTCTGAACATAATAAATTAACACGGGTTTGACTGTACTGAGAAAAAAATATAGTAGGAAAATGGTTGTTTACCTTCTTTTTTACAGAATCTACCTCTAACCGTAACTTAAGTGACTCCTGTGGATGCTGTCAGCCTCAACAGCAGTCCATACGAATTCTGGTTTTGATAAACATTTGCGGTAGAATCTACATTTCGCAGTTTTTATAGGAAACAAGCATTTGATTTCGGGGAAAGAAAAGAACCCCGCAACGGTAGAGAATATGAATTTAAACTCATTCGATTTCAAAGAGCTAAAATACTTAGTTGAGAAGGATTTCTTTGTTGACTTTTATCATCACTCCGTCTAAATTATGCATAAACTAGCCTCGAAATAGAAATGGAGCTAATCTTGCTTTCTGCGAGGGATGCTACATTTTGTGACGTCGTAGCAAACACTCAAGCCAAAATTAGGATATTGAAATTAATACAGATTGTAACACAAAATTCTACTGTAAGAGACGCTGGAAGAGTTCATGGATTTAGAATTTGTATTAACGGGACACTGTATGTCCTATGCCGCCAATATTAATTTATCGAATTTTGTGACCCATTATCTTGGAAACTTCTTGAAGACACCAACTTACAATTTTCCATAATTATCGAATGCACCTTTCTAGATACACTGAATTAGAATTATTACTAAAATTGTATTGTGGAGGATGTTATCTTTTTTTTTCAAACACTCAATTTTTTACAGAATTTTGTAAAAAAATGAACAGAAAAACAAAACGACGCAGGATCTTTTAATCATTCTAGTTCGTATGTATTGAATCCCGCACTTGGCATGCTGCGAGAATTTCATGTCTCTACCATCAGTATTTTTTTTTTAAACGCTTCATTTATTGCAAGAAATGTAGTTCAGAGAATATGAGGTTTAAAACATGTTTTATTACAAATTCTTATACAGACTTACATTTCTGCGTCTTTTATGAACTATAATTGCCGTGGTCCATAGTCTGTATCTTATTCAGTGTCACAACACCCCAGAGCTGGCCTCCTCCATTTCTTTCTTTCTTCTTTAGTCTTTTGCTGATTAGCCAACTCTGTTTCACGTACACGAAGATGATCCAGTTCCCGTAGTCCTTTAGCTGTGTTCTGTTCAAATCTTACCCCTAACTTCTCCAAAACCCTAAGCCTTTCGTAGTTCCCAACATTAAAAGTTATTACAGCATCAGACACTCCTAACGTTAGAGTCATAAGGCCAAAATATACATTTTTAGGCACATGGCACCACACAACATTATTGGAGGACTCATTCACATTCTGGGTCTTCCCATGTAAACATTGCTTTAATAGCTCAGGATTTGTCAAATCTTTATAAGCAGGTTTGATTGCCTCCATTACTGCCAAATAAAGACAATGTTTATTTGTAAATTCATGAAGGGTGCCGAAAAATTCTGCGTGCCTATATTTACACAAAGTGTTTGGTGGAGGGGGACACAAAGCATGACATGGATTTTCATCGGTTGATATTCGATGAAGAAAGTGCTCCGCACAGCTCTATTCATCTTCTCTAGACTGTCACAGTTACCTCTGATAGCCTTCCCATAACATTCCTGTAATTCATCAATTACTTTGTCCGTTAGTCTTCCAGCAGATTTTCGTTTTTTGCCATCAGACAGTTTTGTGTTACTCAGCTTGGTTTTTAGGTCTGGCAGACGTTATACCATCCTTTTCTTGACATGTCCTACCCTCTGAAGTTTTTGTGTAGGAACATCATATGGCTTACTGTTTTGTGCTGCAATAAAAGACATGCTGTCTCCATCACCTGAATAATTCACACACATGACACCTCTCTCCGCCTGCGAACGCTGGAAGATGTTAACTGCTCCTTTTACCTCCATTCCTCCACTTGTGCCATTATATTTTTTATACACTGCTGCATCTGAAGTAATCTGTTCTTCTGGTTCACTGTACAACCATGTCAGTACTTACTGAGAACTTCAAAATCAAAAATTTTTCCAGTGTCAGTACTTATTGCATATTTAGAACCGTTTTTAGAACTAAACCCACGCTTTTGCCGGTATACATTCACAGCAATGCTGATGTCTGTGTCACCCTCATTTTGTTCAATAGCTTCTGATGTAGCAGCAACCTTCGAATCTTCAGAGGCACCAGGGTCCCCAATTGCTGTTACATATTTCGTGTATATTAAAGGTAGTTTTGGCAAATTCAACACAGTGCACAGAACATTACCAGCCCTTGCACCTCTGCCAATGCATCTAAGGCCGTAGAACAGTCTCACATTAGTTTCATACACTTCATTATTTGAACACTTTGATGAAGTATGAAATGCATTTACGTTTTTGCACTCCTGACATTTAATAATTAATTTGGTCACAATACCTACTCTAGCTCCAATATCTTCATAAAGTTTTATTTCACCACCACAAAGACAGCAAGAGACAGTTTCAGAAAGAACTTGTACAAGGATTTGTAGATCAATAGTGAAGTTGTCCATATCATTACTTTTACCACTGTCACCCGTTTCTAAAGTTACTTTCCTTTTCGATTCACTAGGGGGCGTGGTCACTTCAGAAATATTATCATGTTTTCCTTCATTGATAGCACACGTGTTTTCCAGTAGTTCAGAGGAAAATGCAGGTCTCCCCTATTTGTCACACACAAATTTGCGTCTCTTGAAGTAACTTTTACGCTTAGTCATTTTATTTGCGTAAAAAAAAGCAATAGAAGTTAGCTTACTACAGAAACAGCTGATAATCACACTATTTTCAACGAAAACTAGAATTATAAACAAAGGACAAATTTTTTTATTCATAATGCCAACTTCTGAGACGTAGCAGTAGGCACAAATCAAAACAATTCACAGCCTTGTAGACTGTATAGTTCCCAAGATATGCTTACTCAAATGTGGCAGTATATGCAGAGCCACGAAATTTGACTGTCGCACGTCAACAATCAAAATATTATTTGAAGATCTCACAATTGTCTGGTTTAATGTACTATATACCAAAATGTTCAGGGAAGACAGAAAAACAATATGGAGTAGAAAACAGAGAATGTCAAATTTCAACGAATTTCATGTACAATGTCCCCTTAAGTAGTTCTTTAGTAACCAGTTTAAGTATGCTTATACCTGTTGCGAGAAAAAGGAAAGTTACTTACCTGAGAGCTAGGATTTGGGGTATCTAGGGACCAAATTTTAGACAGATAGTACTTCGATGGAACATCTTGTTTGTAATGAAAGTTAATAAAATTCTTAAAAATGACAGTAACTTCTTCATATAGTGATTACTTCTATTGCAAATCTTAAATAATAACATAGGTACCATAATACAATTTTTAAAAGTCGTAAGTATCGTCAAAATGTTGGTAAATACGCCATATTATTAATAGTTTTTCGTGGTGCACTTCGCTCGTAACACATTTTGGGAAACCCTGAAATATAGCAACTTAGAAGAACGTGTGCGTCCCTATCGATCCACTGACTCCGCCAGGCAGAGCGTTACCTCGTGTATGTTGGCAAAGAAATGTAGTGCCTTTACGGTGGTTTCAAAGCGCTGGATGTCAGCGTCTCAACCCAACTCGTGTCCGATCTTAAGGAACAGCAACACATGTATCTCGAATAGGTAGGGGTATACTGGTCATGAACAGACCAGCGAAGCTTACTTCGATTCTGTCACATATAAATCGATCAGCAGAGATAAGACAGTCTTTTAGACGAACAAGCAACGTGTTTAGATGAGTAAACGACTCCTGAAATCAGCTGAATGGATGCAGACGAATTACTGCTAGATATGCTTTAATCAATATACCTAACGTCAAGCACTTCTTTCCTCACGCTACCTCAGGGCCCTTAAGTGAATCTAGATTAATTCGAATTTGAATGTGCTTCTTTTCGTAATATTACCAACATGTCGCAGACTGGTGTTGTTGCGACTGTAATCGGTGCCCCTGATAATATCGTTTAGAAGATGATAATCCACCTGCTTCGCTCGAATATGAGTATTTTGTTATGAAGAGTGATGGTGAGTAACTGAGCTAGAAATTATACAAGATATCTGTATATAAAGTGCTGTAGAAACGTATGTATAAAAAAGTATGCAACACCGGTACTTAGGTACATAATGAACACGTTTCTATTATTTTGGTGTATGTCGAGTCTGAAAGCATGCATTATGTTTTACAATTATATTTAAAAATGCGTCGATTCATTACAGTCGAGCACAAGTAAAGATTTTGAGGTTTCTCACCTAGCACTGGGTTTGCTCTTCTGCCACCAAAGCAATATATACCACCCATCTATCCCTCCATTTTAATGAGTTGTAGTGCTATGTTTTTGATCCATCGCTCTATGATGACTAATTTCTGGTTACCATATTCAGTTAAAAGATCGTAATCAAATGTAGACTCACCAAACGCCCCCAAGTTCCACATGTAAAGGTACGGCTCTCTGTTTGTCGAACAGCCTTTAAGTGACGCCGTCGCTGTGAGACTTCAAGCTTCTTGAAGCTGTGAGAGACGCGTGGAGCTCAGCGTCTAAAATACGACCGGCTTGTGACTTGTAGCTCTTAAGGCCGTTGGCGTTCTGCATCCAAGTTGCGACAGACATGAGGTTGCTCTAAGGTGTCTTGGATTCTAATAACTTTCGCAGCTTGAGCTCTCTTAGAACTATACACTAAATCAGACTTAAGTTTGTGAGGCTTGTAGTAGTAATATCAAATAGGGTTCCCGGGCTTACCGCCCAATTTTATTGTCGCATCTCCGCCAAAGTTCTCCAGCTATGCCGGTTGGTGTAGGAACTGACTATCACAGACCACGCGCCCAATAACACTGCATTATCACTGTCACGGAATAAACTGTAGACACTAAGAATCGCCGACCATTGCGCCCGCGTCGCCTGCATATTACTCACTTACGCCACATTTAAAAATGTTAATGATACCTATTGGAACTGGCGCAGCTGAATAAGTATTAAGGAGAAAAAAGGACATTTTACTAATAACTATATTTGCACATTCAAGAACAAAAATTTACAGCGAACACAACAGAATAATTAGAGCGCACAAAGTTTTAGACAATACCAAAGAGGTCTATTTTACACAGTGCACTTTACGCCGTCACACAGAGAAATACATTGTTCACACAATTCCAACACCCCTCCTTGAACTTATATTTTGTGTGTTTCTTCCACAAGATAAACCAAATAGTCCCAAAATCTTCTCAAACTTCTCCCTTTCCAAGGGTTTGGTCAGAAGATCAGCTAACATGTCTTCTGTGCGCAGATAGTCCACGACAATGTTCTGTCGCTCTATGTGGTCCCGAATGAAATGGTACCGTATATCAAAATGCTTTGTCCTAGCACTAGTAACATCATTTTTATCTAGGTTTATGGCTCCCTTATTGTCACAGAAGATGGTTGTAGGTTCCTCAATGAAATTGGGTTCTATTTCACTTATTAATGTTCGTAGCCATAATGCTTCCTGTGTGGTGTAAGATAGTGCCATATACTCGGCCTCTATGGTGCTCAATGCAACAGTTTTTTGCTTTTGACAGGACCGTGATGTGAGGCCCCCCATTAATTTAAAACAGCAGCCAGTGGTGGAGTATCTGTCTCCCAATTCACTACCCCAGTCCGCATCGCTGTATCCCTCTAGTTTTGCGTTACCATCTCTATGGTATTTTAACTCATAGTTTGAGGTTCCTCTTAGGTATCGGAATATCCTCTTTACACCGTTCCAGTGCTTTTCCATTGGGTCTCTGCAATATCTCCTCACTGCATTGGTGGCAAAAGCAATGTCGGGTCGTAACGTTTGAGACAAATATAACAGACTCCCTACTGCTTCTAAATGAGGAACATTCTTGTCACATTCCACATCAGTCTCATTTACACTTAACGTCACTCCTACTTCCATTGGAGTACTTACGGGTTTGCAATCAGGTATGCCAAATTTCTTTAATATTTTTTCCGTGGATGATGATTAACTTATGCTCAATTCTTGTCTTTCTTCATCCCTAATAATCTGCATATTAAATAACGTTTGACTTCTCCCAAATCATGCACCTTCAACTTGGTTTGCAGCTGTTTCTTGAAAATTCTCATTTGGCCTTCACTTTCAGTCAGGATAAAGAAATCGTCCACCCATATCGCCATTATTATTATTTCTTCTTTTCTCCCTTAATAGTAAATGCTGGGATCTACCTTGGATTGCTTCATATTCATATTTATTAGAGTTTCATCTAGACATCGATTCCAGCAACGTCGCCTTTGTTTAAGTTTATAAATACTTTTTCTCAAACGCCAAATCTTTTTGCTTTCTGATCTGTTGTTTTTTATGGCTTCCCTTGGTGGAATGACATATATCTCCTCCTCCAATTTCCCATTTAAATATGCCGTTTTAACATCCATATGATGAATTATTAAATTTCGTTTTACTGCCGAGGATAAAAGATATCTCAATGATGCATACTTGACTACAGGTGAAAAAGTTTCTTCGTAATCTACCCCTTGTTTTTGTGAATATCCTTTTACCACAAGTCTTGCTTTGTATTTTGGTGATAAGCTTTCAGGGTTCTTCAAATTGAATACCCATCTTGCCTGCAGTGGTTTCTTATCTCCTGGCATATCTAACCATTCAAAGGTTTCGTTCTGATATAAAGATTGTAATTCTCTCTTCATCGCTTCTTTCCATTCTTGAGAGTTTGGCCAACTCATTGCTTCTTCTGCTGTTCTTGGCTCATCATTAAATGACTGTGCTGTATACATCTCAAAATCCGGATATTCCTTCGGTTTTGGTACACGAGAAGAACATTGGTTTCTTCATTTTTCTGGTCCTCCAACCCATTGCCATCATAAATTGTATCCATTTGTCCTTGGCTGTCGTCTTCCTCTTCTTCACTTTCTGTTTCCTCACACAAGGTTTCACCCTCTGAACTAGGTGTAGTTACTTAGTAGTTTTGCTCTCTTTAGAGTCCTTTCTATTTTCGAGGAATATTACACCTCTACTTGTGACACTTTTTTTAGTCAATGGATCCATTAATCGGTAGCCCTTTGAATTTTCACAATAGCCTACAAAAATATACTTTTTAGCTTTCGGATCCCATTTTCCTCTTAGCTGTTTTGGAATATGTGCCATTGCATCACACCCAAAAACCCTTACATTGCTTAGATCAGGTTTCTTTCCTATCCATATCTCATAAGGGGTTATATTCTTTAATGCTTTTGTAGGTGAACTGTTGTTCAAATATACAGTTGTTGACACTGCTTCTGCACAAAAATCTTTGGATAATTCAACGTCAGTCATCATGCTCCTTGCTTTCTCAACAATGGTCCTATTAGCCCTCTCAGCAACCCCATTTTGAGATGGGCTGTATCTTATGGTAGTTTGATGCCTGATTCCCTTTTCTGCCAGAAGTTTCTACAATTTCTGGTTAATATATTCTCTCGCATTATCAGACCTGATGATCTTGATCTTCTTTCCCGTCCACCATTCAACCATATTGCAATATTCCTCAAAGGTATCACTCACTTGGTCTTTAGAACTAAGAAAATAAACATGAGTATATCGTGAGTAATCATCAATAAACGTAAGAAAATAATTACTCCCACCTATGGATTCACACTCCATCGGGCCACATACATCTGTGTGGATTAACTGTAAGACTTCTGTGGATTTACTCTTACTAGTCTTGAAGGGCAACCTTGCTTGTTTTCCCTTTACACATGTCTCACAAGGATCCTTGGATACACTAAAATTCTGTATTCCCTTTACCATATCCTTTATTATAGACATACTCTTTCTATTTAGATGTCCAAGCCTCCGGTGCCATAAAAAACCTTCTGCTGAATATACTGAATCACTAACATTATTATGTTTACTGTCAATGGTATCCAACTTAAAAATACCCCTTTCGTTACTTGCTGTAGCTATAACTTCACCACTTTCACAGATTACTCTTGCACCCTGCATGTCAAAAGTGACTGTATTTCCTTTCTTGACAATTTCCCCTACAGACAGCAGGTTAGTTGCCACATTTTCACATAATGAACATTGTGTGCTGTAACTATATCTGATTCACCATTTACACTTACATGTAGATCTAGTTTCCCAGACAGGTGACACTGGAGCTTGTTGCCATCAACAGTAGATATTCCCATATGTCTTATCTTTGATGTCCTAAAGAAGTGATTTATCTCTAACAATATGCACAGATGCACCTGAGTCTAAAATCCATTCCATATCATGATTACTCATCCCACCAAAAGAATAAAAACATGAGAGTGCCTTACCTTTGTTATTGGTCCTTCTCTCTGGGCTATCAGTAACATACCTCTTTTGCTGAGTGTCTGACCTTGGGCTTACTTTTTCTTTGCACTGAGACGCAATATGTCCCATCTTCTGACATTTATAGCACCTCACCGATTTGTTCTTTTTGTTTTTTGAGTAGAGAGCAGACGCACCTTCCTTCTCCAATGTACAACAGCTAGGAGCACTTTTTACGTCCTGCAGGATTTTCACCTTAACACTGTCGCCTGTGATTGGTATACCAGAGCTTCCAAGTCCCATAGTCGTAGGTGCATACCTTTCGGGCAGTCCTGCCAACAGTAATGTTCCTATCCTTTCGTCAGCGATCTCGAATATGATGTTTCTCAGTCGGTTCGACGTGGTTATTATTTTGTTAACGTATTCGTCTACACCCTTACATTTGTCCAGGCGAGTGGTAATTAACTCGCGTAATAATCCTACTTTTCTCGTAAGACCACCATCCTCGAATGCACTTCGTAAATTGTCCCAGACTTCTTTCGCTGTAGCAGCTTTTTCAACGTGAACATAATTCACCGAATCAATCAGTAATATCAATTTTGATTTTGCTTTCCTATCCTTACTTGAATAATTCTGATCGGCGGATTTCATTGTCCCATCTACCACGTCCCATAGGTCGTCTAAACGCAAATACGCTTCTACTGCGAACTTCCAGGTTGCATAGTTTTCGCGACCTATAAGTCTTTCAATCTGTGGAATTTGTGCCGCACTCATTCTTAACGGTAACTTGCTTTTTATTGCCGTAAAGAACACCGAAAAATAATGCGGAAAAAAAATTGCGATCGTCTTGTAAGGATAGCTCGCACTTCACGTAAATTGGAACTTTTCCAATACTTTCTCCCTACTATTTTATTGATATACATATTCCATATGCTGTTTGGGCCCATAACCTATTGGAATTTGTGCAGCTGAATAAGTATTAAGGAGAAAAAAGGACATTTTACTAATAACTATATTTGCACATTCAAGAACAAAAATTTACAGCGAACACAACAGAATAATTAGCGCACACAAAGAGTGTTAGACAATGCCAAAGAGGTCTATTTTACACAGTGCACTTCGCGCCGTCACACACGAAATATATTGTTCACACAATTCCAACAATACCCAAAAAGATGCAGCTTTTAAAAATAGCCTACTATCCTACTCAGGGTTCAAGCTATCTCCATACCAAATATCATCGGAATCGGTTCAGTCGTAGATTCGTGGAAACGTAACAGAGTGAGTTTCTTTGCAATTAATAATAAGTTACCAGTATTAGCATGGAAGAATGGATTAAACACTTTGGGAACTGAATAAGTATTGTATTGCTTAATCAGAACAAATCAACCAATAAAAGTATTTTTACTGATTTGATAAAGCTCAAACGTGAAAAGGTAAGTGGCTTTCTCGAAGAGTATATATTTTTCCTTAATTTTGCGTAATATTTTTCGAATCAATAAATATCTTGCACTACGTACTTCGTAAAGTAGCCTATCTTCTTCAACAAGGTTCAAAATATGTCTCGTCAGATTTCATGGATATCGTTTCTCTGCTTTAGTCGTGGAAACGTAGCAGACAGAGCTACTTTCGCATTTGTAATATTGGGATGAAAGTATGGACCGGCATGGATTAAACCCGTTGAGGATTGTATAAATATTGTATTCTAGCTGTTACCCATGGCTAAGCTCCCGTATCAATAAAATAAAATGAACCGTGCGTATGGCTTTCTTGGCCAGGAGATCTCGGATAGTATGTTCGGGAGCTTGGTGCAAGTCTCTTTATACGACTCCACTGCAGTGATTAGCACGTCTGTGATGATAAAATGATGATGGGTACAATGCATACATACAGACACGAGAAGGAAGAAAACGACTCTGACGGTGATTGAACTCAGGAACTCACGATAGAGAAACAGCAACGCTAACCGTAGAGTTCTTACGCCACAATTCACGTAACATCGATCGCTGTGGGTAGATATAGTAAGATTCAAACGAAGCGTTCAATATTGTTGTTGTTGTGGTCTTCAGTCCTGAGACTGGTTGGATGCAGCCCTCCACGCTACTCTGTCCTGTGCAAGCTTCTTCATCTCCCAATACCTACTGCAACCTACATCCTTTTGAATCTGCTTCGTATATTCATCTCTTGGTTTCCCTCTACGATTTTTACCCTCCACGCTGCCCTCCAATGCTAAATTTGTGATCCCTTGATGCCTCAAAATATGTCCTACCAACCGATCCCTTCTTCTAGTCAAATTGTGCCACAAATTTCTATTCTCCCCAATTCTATTCAGCACCTCCTCATTAGTTACGTGATCTATCCACCTTATCTTGAGCATTCTTCTGTAGCACCACATTTCGAAAGCTTCTATTCTCTTCTTGTCCAAACTATTTATCGTCCATGTTTCACTTCCATACATGGCTACACTCCATACAAATACTTCCAGAAACGACTTCCTGATCCATAAATCTATACTCGATGTTAACAAATTTCTCTTCTTCAGAAACGCTTTCCTTACCATTGCCAGTCTACATTTTATATCCTCTCTACTTCGACCATCATCTGTTATTTTACGTCCTAAATAGCAAAACTCCTTTACTATTTTAAGTGTCTCATTTCCTAGTCTAATTCCCTCAGCATCACCCGATTTAATTTGACTACATTCCATTATCCTCGTTTTGCTTTTGTTGATGTTCATCTTATACCCTCCTTTCAAGACACTGTCCATTCCGTTCAACTGCTCTTCCAGGTCCTTTGCTGTCTCTGACACAGTTACAATGTCATCGGCGAACCTCAAAGTTTTTACTTCTTCTCCATGAATTTTAATACCTACTCCAAATTTTTCTTTTGTTTCCTTTACTGCTTGCTCAATATACAGATTAAATAACATCGGGGAGAGGCTACAACCCTGTCTCACTCCTTTCCCAACCACTGCCTCCCTTTCATGCCCCTCGACTCTTATGAGTGCCATCTGGGCTTACATAATGACACGGCAGACTAGCTCCTTCGTAGTTGTAAACTGGGAAGATACGTCGTTTCAAAAAATACAGTGATGTGGGGAAAGACTTAAGGGAAATCAGCTCTTGTTTTAGTGATTGGTTGCATAAATAAATGAGTCATAATTTGAATAAATAGTCGATAGGGCTTGATGTCGTTAGCCTACACGAAGGAATTACAGTCATCGTTTAAGTATGCAGGACTACCACCTTGGATCCACGTTGGATGGAACGATTACAAAATCCAGCTATCGGCAGGCTAGGTGCTAAACTGAGAACTATAATACACAGAAGGAAACTAAATTGCATTACAAAGGTGTTGCGCGACATAACCAAAAATTGATAGTCGTGTTTCTAGCCCTTAAAGTTGAAGTCTATTCAGATTCCGCGTCAGTCGCATAGGAGTGGCGTGAATAGCGGCACTGTGAGGATGGAAACCAGGTTTGCTTTAAATGCTTGAGTGCCATTCCACTGACGCTTAACTAACGTCATTTGCGACCTCTGTAGTGTGAACCGAGAGTTCATTGGAGGGCGGCAGCGTGGAGGTCTGTTATGTTTTCTGATGAAAGCTGGTTCTTCCTCGCTGCCAGTGATGGCCGTGTGTTGATTACAAGGAGGCCAGTTGAGGACCTGCACCCAACTTTGTAAGCGTATTGTCATACCGCTGGCTTCGTTGCGGAGTAACCTTGCGAGCGGTCGCGTTTTTGCTGAGTCGAGCACGGGACACGGAACCGTTGTATTGTGGGTAGCTCTGCATGTGAGATGCATTGTTATCATGGAACTTCAAGTGTTACTATAAGTGCTGTTACAGTAAGGTGATGAAATATGGAAGTCATTCAGAGGAATGTGCGTAATGATGTAATTAAAAATGAGCAGTGCCACTGATAACGTATTGATGTATCCTCTCGTTGCATTTCGCACAGCTTCAATCATCCGCGCCGTATTCGGTCTCTCAGAATGAACTAATATGATTCGGTAAAAATTTGTTACCATAAAAGAATTCAATCAAGTGCCAGCGTCTTGTAGCGAGCGTGAGAACGTGCGTTCGATCATTTGGCTTCCGCATCATCAACAATCATCCGCGCAGTGTGCGGCTACGCGTACGCTCGTCCAAGTGATATTGTGGACAGGTAGTTATCTAGAAGTTGGCATAAACACTTGTGACTTAGAGTGTAAACAATGCAACCTGTGATTTTCATATCGTCTCAGAATACAGATGTTGATATCAGACGTAGGACAGTGTTGTGTTTCACATTGAGTGGCTCCCCTAACCTGCTTGTTTATTTAGATACATAATTTCAGGTAGGTCGGGCAGCGTTGTGGAGCAGAACAATACGACCGCCGCGGGATTATCAGATACGCGGTGTGGACTGGGCGCACGGTCAAGAAGCAGCAAGCACTTATACGAATTAAGGGATCCCCCGCCATTTGTACCCCCGGGCGTGTTACAACTTGTCTGCGTGCTAGACACATTCGACCTCCATTTCTAGTTACAGTGTACGATGCTATTTCGTCTGATGGTAGGAGCACTCTCGTGGTTATCCGACGTACTCAGACTGCAAAATTGTTCCTGCAAAATTGTTCGTCAGTTTGGTGATTCGACCTGCTGTGCTGTCATTTGTGAACAGAATTCCAGGCGGTGTTTTTCAAAAGGATAAAACTCGCTCACATACCACTGTTGTGACCCAAAATGCTTTACAGAGCGTCGACATGTTGCCTTGGCTTACTTGATCACCAGATCTTTCTCCAGTCGAGCACTTATGGGACATAATCGGAAGACAATTCCAGTGTCATTCATATAGAGCATTAACCGTCCCTGTATTGGCAGGCATGGAACTCTATCCCACAAACTAACGTCCGGCACCTACACATCACAATGCGTGCACGTTTGCATTCTTACATTCAACATTCTGGTGGTTACACCTGGTATTAATGTACCAGCATTTCACATTTGCAATGGCCTATCTCGTACTTAGATTAACCTATGATCTCGCGTATTAATCACTTAAATATGTTTCCTAGACTAATGTATTCCCGGAATTTTATTACTCTACATTAATCATTTTTTGCTGTTGCGATTTTCTTCCGGCAGGGTATCGTGACGATCCTAAGGTAGAATTTTCATGTTCTTCAATACTGCTTTCAGGCCTGCAGTCTGGGCTGATGCTACAATAAATATTCGCAGCTACGTATGCCTTTTTGGAGTGCAGAAGAGCACTTTGTACTTTGGTTGTCACTGCTAGACTCCACGCTCCCACCTCATGATCCTGGGGTCTCTATATCACAGCATACACAGTATATTTTGAGTTCAATCACCTTTACAAGATCATGAGTCTGGAAGCGTTACTAGCACAGACCTTACCCAATGGCTTTTTCTCTGCTCTGAGAATAATGATCTTTAGTAAGAAAAAGCATTTGTTGTTCTTGGTCATAGTGCCATGCTACGACGCAACGTGCTATTGACTTGTGTGACTATGCATATATTCCATATAATCAAAGTCGATAACTGGTTAGAGTGCTTTGCTCTATATATCTACAGTTTTAATTATTTACACTGCTGATCGATTACATGAATCAGCAAACAGCATTGTTGATAGTTCCACTGTGAACTATATATAGACTGGATATGTTTTTACTCATCTTAAGGGTACCAGTATAGGACCCAATACATTCCCAGAGGTTTTTCTGATAGTTTTAAGAACGTGAAAATTCTGGTGACCATATATACATGAATGCACAGAGAAACTATGTACCTCTAGAGGTTCTTACTGTCTTTCTGACATAAATATAGAATAAGTTGTACTTCCTGATAAGTAAAGAAGACAATATGCATTGAGCAGACTTAGACAATTACCTGTTAAAATTATGGTATATGTAACAATTTGACCCTTATGCAGTTTGTCCACCACAGAAAAACATTACGAGGGTTGTCCAGAAAGTAACGCACCACTTTTCTTTCTCAGACGAAAACAATGCTGCGAATGCGAAACATTACGTATGTGTTATTTGGAATCTTCTGAATGAGCGCGCCAACTTTCCGTCACTTCTGACAGATACCATAGCTGCATGACAGTCTCAAAATAGCGACCCTGTACGTGATGTACGTCACAAGCAACGGGCTGTCATTGAATTTCTCACTGGAAAAAATTTGGAAATTTGTGGGAAGGTCTTATGGGACCAAACTGCTGAAGCAATCGGTCCCTAAGAATACACTCTACTCACTCTAACTTTAATTTTCGCTATGGAAAACACATACTCAGCCGTACCCGAGGAAGGAGTCGAACCTCCGGCGGGGGAAGCCGCAAGGACCGTGACAAGGCGACCAAGACCACACGGCTACCCCGCGCGGCTTTCTCACTGCAGAGAAAGAAACTGTGGGGGATATTCGCAAAGGCTTGTGAAAGTCTTTCGAGCATCTGCTGTCGACAGAAGTACAGTTAATCACTGAGCACGGAGGGTGACATCATCAGAAGGCGGTTTGTCGGAGTTCCACGATGTGGAGCGATCGGGGAGACCATCGACGGCTGTCACACCTGACATGTTGCAGCGAGCAGATGTTGTCATTCGCCATTAAAGAATGCCATTCGTCGAAGACATTTTAAGGTCAATCGGGAGTGCAACACTGGCTCTACCACCATGACGAGGATTGGTACCAACAGGACACACACGCCCTTTTTTCGCGCTCGAGGAAGGCCATAGAACGGGATGGAAATTACGTGGAAAAATAGGCTGTGTAGATAAAACGCCATTCTTTCGTGTGTGTCACTCTCATTATGTTCAATAAAGAACTGCTGAAGGAAAAAATTGCGGTGCATAGATGGTACTGATTATGATGTATTTTTTGGTTATGACTCCTAAAATACGAATACATAAGTCTTATGTTCTTAGCTGTACGTCTACATGTCGCGGAACACTAGTTTTAATGGATTATTCGGTAACGACAGGATGTAATATCTCGATACTATACCTAAAGAAAGTCAATCAGGACCTATAATGGGTTATAAAACTATGCACTGTATGACTATCTTTTCGGCGTGGAAATCGATTACGAAAGACAAAACAGCGATGCTGGCAGCTGCTTTGTGGCCAGTCTGATGGTGGGATTCAGAATTACTCCGCCGGATGATTGAAATCGTCCCGTCTGTCCACGTTGCTTCCTACAGAACAAAGACTGGGAAGCTAGCTTTATTATGCCCTCACCGCTATGGCTGGCAGAACATTGTCTTTCCAGTTGCATTACGGTTCCATTAAGCTGTGCTGATGTCAGCATGGAATAAATAAATACCTACGACTGGCCTTCGAATCTACAGCCATTTATCACTTACGTAAGAACTTAGTTGTGTGTTACAATAAAATAAGGGATTTAATCGACAGTCTTTCCTAAGGCACACACACACACAAACACACAAAATATGGTTTCCCCGTCACCCACAAAAACGGTGCTAGAAAGTATCATGTCTATCGATATGCCACTATCTTAAGCGAAGATGTACGATGCCTATGAATATTACACTTCAAAAGTATTTTTCGTGAAAACAGTATTGGCTGATTTTAGTTCAAGTAATACTAATGCATTGACTGAAACTGCTGGAACCATGTCCCGCATTACATTATTGATTTTTTGAAAAATGTTTTGTACTTAATACGGTGTGTGTTACAGCAACAACGGATCGCTGCTACGATGTGTGGTCAGCAAACTTACAATAACACATTACAGTATTTGATCATCAGTCTGAGACTCATACCAGGTTGAGTTAATAGATGTGGAATAGCCGGCCAGGGTGGTCTCGCGGTTCTAGGCGCTCAGTCCGGAGCTGCGCGACTGCTACGGTCGCAGGTTTGAATCCTGCCTCGGGCATGGATGTGTGTGATGTCCTTAGGTTAGTTAGGTTTAAGTAGTTCTAAGTTCTAGGGGACTGATGACCTCAGATGTTAAGTCCCATAGTGCTCAGAGCCATTTACATCAGTCGTTTTGCGAGTGTTGGTCGATATTTGAATTATATTTGTGACATTTTAATTGGTCTTTGAAGCATATTCTTGTCGATAGATGGTCCGCGATCTCTAATGTCGAATTTGTTATGGTATTGTGGGAGAGGTATCATTACCTCCGTGAGTCTATGGCAGTATATGTTTTTGCTGCACTGTGACCATTGCCGAGTCTCATTTATGTCTAGCGAGGACGTGTATGTATTTTGGACTACTTCCATATCTGTTCAGGAGTCTTATGATGATGTCGCACACCAATGTTGCCAGAGTTGCAGGTCCTGGGGGCCCTGGAGAATCTCGTCCATTGTCGGTGTTCTTGAAGGAACGTATTTACGAGTCTTACAGCATCGCGCAAACTTATTATATTACAGTGTTTATTGGTTACAAATACTGTGTTGTAGTACGTTCGTAGCAACACCTTGGCTTTCGACAGTTAAAACCATATATATATATATATATATATATATATATATATATATATATATATATATATATATATATGCGATATCACTCATTACTAATGCACAGATAAGTTTTTGTAGCAATAATGTTTTTGAAGTACTGCAGTGTGATTATTGTCCAGCATGTGTCTTTGGAATTCTATGGATCAGTCAAAGTGACGTTTTAATAGTGATGGTGATACTGGAATTTTCTTGTAGCTCATCTACGAGACATGCAGCAATGTCGCGTTTACTAATAACACTGCAGGTTTTATTTTGTTTTAATATCGTAATTGTAATTGCGTATTTTACTTCCACGTGGGACTGCCGCCTGGCTGAAAATAAGGTCACCCACGCAACTTTCAAAAGTGTGATGGTTGGGAGAGACCTGGACTCTTGTTTCTTTTTAGTGTAGGCAGAGAGGGGGATTGTGGAGGGGATTGCATGGCACGTAAAATGTTAGCAGTATTCATTTGCAGAGGCATCCACAGATTTCCTGTTGTGACCGTGTAGATGTTTGCAAGTTACAACTGTTTTTCCTAGGTTGTATCTCTCCTCCCTTAATTACTGAGTGTCTTTTTTGCCAGCCCCCAGGCTGGAGATCATTACACTTAACAGCAACGCAATTTTGTCTACTACACATGGAGAGGTGGTGTGGCTTATATTTAATGTGGGACAGCCATGTGGAACTCTGGTTCACGGCAAGCGCTTCGGTGTCAGCCGTGGCCACTCAATGGTTTCTATACTATACGAGCATCTCACTTGGCCCGTTCGACCTACGAATGCTCTCTATGTGTATTTGTAGCAGTTTCTGATATTTTCCGGTCTCGGAAACTGACATACGGCTGGGAGACCACATGCCCCACCGTATCCGCATCCAATGACACCTATGAACTGAGGATTACACGGCGGCCCGTCAGTACCGTTGGGCCTTCATGGCCTGTTCGGGAGGGGTTTTAGTTCTGATATTTTCACCGGTGTTGCAATCTGCTTGCCGTTATTAGCGCAGGTTGTAGATACCTCGGCCACAACTCATATAGCAGACGTGCCTTTTGTGTCAGAGACCAGGTCTGAGAGGATTACACCTGATCTGTCGGCCATGGGCGGTTGGGGACGGTGGCGGGCAGAGGGGAGCAGCACTCGCAGCAATATTCTGCACGTTTGAGTCCGAAGAGTGGGATACCCCGCAGGTGACATATTTTTTGTGGGACTGTTATAGATACTACTCATTTGTCTAGAGGGATATTTTCTAGCGCTATGCTACACGCGTAGCATCCTTGACTGGAAAATTTAGACTTTTACTATGACGTCATACATCTAGTAATGTTGCGATGGCTTACCGATGATACATATTCAGAGCCATGTTACATTGTGCTTGGCTGAGCTTCATGACGTCAACGTGATGCGACGCTACGTCATGACACGATGCAACGCGGTGTTTGAAATGATATCGAGACAGAACTCGTATAATTGGGTAAAATTCATAAAATTCTGGGAAACGAGGACAAAGTACGTAAAATTTAGAAAGAATGGGTGTAGTAACAAATCTGTCTGGGCGTAACTCTGTCGGTACCTCTAATGATGGAATGTTATGTTTAGTTGTTAGCAGAAAGACGCGTCCAGCAGCCTCTCATTGTGCTGCTGTGAGGCCCTAAAGAGTCTCAGATATACAAGATGAAGCTGACAGGGGGTGGTTCCATAGGAATCATACATAATTCGGAAAAATGCTGCATTGCGAGCATCATGACGTCGGATGTACACTACTGGAAATTAAAATTACTACACCAAGAAAAAATGCAGATGATAAACGGGTGTTCATTGGACAAATATATTATACTAGAGGTGCATAGATCCTGAGAAATCAGTACCCAGAACAACCACCTCAGGCCGTAATAACGGCCTTCATACGCCTGTGCGTTGAGTCAAAACAGAGCTTGGATGGCGTGTACCCATGCAGCTTCAACACAATACCACAGTTCATCAAGAGTAGTGACTGGCGTGTTGTGACGAGCCAGTTGCTCGGCCATCATAGACCAGTCGTTTTCAGTAGGTGAGAGACTTGGAGAATGTGCTGGCCAGGGCAGCAGTCGAAGATTTTCTGTAACCAGAAAGGCCCGTACAGGACCTGCAACATGTGGTAGTGCATTATCCTGCTGAATCGTAGGGTTTCGCAGGGATCGAATGAAGGGTAGAGCCACATTTGAAATGTGACGTCCACTGTCAATGCGAACAAGAGGTGACCGAGACGTGTAACCAATGACACCCCATACCATCACGCCGGGTGATACGGCAGTAGGGCGATGACGAATACACGCTTCCAATGTTCGTCCACCGAGATGTCGCCAAACACGGAAGCGACCATCATGATGCTGTAAACAGAACCAGGATTCATACGAAAACATGACGTTTTACCATTCGTGCAACCAGGTTCGTCGTTGAGTACACCATCGCACGCGCTCCTGTCTCTTATGCAGCGTCAAGGGTAAGCGCAGCCATGGTCCATGGTCTCTGAGCTGATAGCCCATGCTGCTGCAAACGTCGTCGAACTGTTCGTGCAGATGGTTGTTGTCTTGCAAACGTCCTCATCTGTTGACTCAGGGATCGAGACGTGGCTGCTCGGTCCGTTACAGCCATACGGATAAGATGCCCATCATCTCGACTCCTAGTGATACGAGGCCGTTGGGATCCAGCACGGCTTTCTGTATTATCCTCCTGAACCCACCGATTCCATATTCTGATAACAGTCATTGGATCTCGACCAATGCGGGCATCAATGTCGCGATAAGATAAACCGCAATCGCGATTGGCTACAATCCGACCTTTATCAAAGTCGGAAACGTGATGGTACGCATTTCTCCTCCTTACACGAGGCATTACAACAACGTTTCACCAGGAAAAGCCGGTCAGCTGCTGTTTGTGTACGAGAAATCGGCTGGAAAATTTCCTCATGTTAGCACGTTGTAGGTATCGCCACCGGCGCCAACCTCGTGTGAATGCTCTGAAAAGCTAATCATTTGTATATCACATCATCGGCTTCCTGTCAGTTAAATTTCGTGTGTGTAGCATGTCATCTTCGTGGTGCAGCAATTTTAATGGCCAGTAGTGTATTATGCGTGGATGGAAAAAATAAGAGAATTAAGGAAAAATACGTAAAGATGTGGAAAATCTGGGAAAAATTGAAACATACGTACAAACGAGGAAATGTGGAAACTATAGAAACTTGTGGACGAACGAGAGTATTTACAAATATCTTTTGGTTTGGTTTCTGTTGATGCCTGGATAACGTAATATTAAAAAGTTATCATCAAATAAAAATCAAGTGACTTGCATTTACATAATTTTTATTAACAAATAAACAGTGTCTCATCCACTCTCTATGCTGCCCAGCTGTAAAGTGAATGCCTTCTACTGAAGTGTCCGAGCTGTAAAAGATGTATTTGTAGAGGGGGTGCTTGTTCCTCGTTGGCCCACAGAGGAGATGTGGAGAGGGGGAGGGGCTGGTGATTCCATGGGTGACCTTGATCAGTTCGTGGTGATTCCCAAGGGAGAAAGACACGGGGCGTCAAGGAACTCATGTGTTTAACATGACATCAGATGTGCTATATGACACTGGAAATGGTAAGATCGTTGTCTGAACCCGTTCTTTCGTTACTGTCGTATGTATGATTACCCAACTAAGCAATGGCACGAAATGTCAGCTATTATTGTGTAAATTTTGAGTCCAAGAGGAACGGATATCATTTTCTCAAGCAAGGAAATTTAGTAGTCTAAAACCCGGTTCAAGAAATTCGAGATTTTTCTAATGGAATCTGTTAACAGCCACAATAAAATTTTGCTATATGCTCACGAAATTTAATATAATTGAGTCATTCAAAGTAACGCAGTGACATATCAAGTGTCGTTCTGCTGAAAATTCTCGAAAATAATCTCATTTTACGTCTGCAGAAGACGACCAAAGTCGGCGCATAAGGTATTATCACGAAGGACCAACAGCCTCTTAGCATTTCAAATAGGGAATGTTTCGTCATTAGATTGTGTAGAACGACAGACTAAAAGCACTTCGCTAGCAATCTCCATTTAATGAGAATGGAAGACCAAGAAATATGCGATCGGGTTAAAAGGAGTAAGAAACGAATACAGTCTTTCGTCTCTATTGGTCAGTCTATACATCGTGGAAGCAATAATGGAAATCAAAGAAAGGTTCAATAGGGAGATTAAAATTCAAAGTGAAAGTATAACAACAATAAAATTCGTTGATGACATCGACATTCTTATTGAAACTGAGGAAGAATTATAATATCTGTTAAAGGAAATGCACAGTCTGTGAATACACGGCATGTACTGAGTGCAAACCAAACAGAAAAGAAAGTAATGATGAGTAACAGAAATGAGAGAAACGATAATCATAACGTCAAATCTGGTAGTCACGAAGAAGTCCAAGTTAGGAAATTCTGCTATCTTAAAGATAAAATAACATATGATGGACAAAATTCAGTACGCAAAGAGGATGAAATGTGGGATAAGGTCTGAAACCGGCCGTTGCTCAGAAGACAAAGCTTTTTATATGTATCTTGTTAACGCATGGTGCTGGTTTTCTTGGTTTTCTGTATTTAGCGTAACAGTTATTTTTCTTTCACAGTTTGTCATCTGCAACCATAGAGGAGTTATTACAAAAAGCTTTTACACACACACACAAGCGCGCTCGCGCGCGCGCACGCACGCACGCACAAACTAACAAAAAGACAAACTATCTTCCACACAGAGTAAACTAACGTTAACCACAACATCCCAGCCGCAAATTTTGGATGTAAATAACCTCGTACGTCAAGTTTTCTATGGTTTCAGATTACAGAATGGAAATGAAAAGCAACTCTAACGTAAAACACAGGAAACCACAAATCCATCGGCATGTGGTAACAAGGCATTTACAAAAAAACATTTATGAGTTACCAAATTTGTAACTCTGTTTCCTTAAAAATGGAATTTCTGTTTGTACAGATATTAAAGAGCAATTTTCCTGTTATTTAATAGAAATAAAATAAAAATGTCACTGAAGATGCTGTAATGAAACTTCAGTGAAACCTGTCAAGGTAAGAAGAAGAAAAAACTGTTTTTTAAGATGGAACCTATATAAAAATCAATTTATTTATAAGGACTCACAGACGAAACAGCCAGTTCAACGTCAAGGTGACTCAAAATAAATTGCCAGAGGACGAGCCGTGGTTTGTCCACCTCCGTAGTTAAGTGGTCAGCGCGTCTGACTTGCATGCACAGGGCGCGTCTTTAATTCCCGGTATTGATAGGGATTTTTCCTTGATAGGAGGAATAGAAGGAGTTGCATTCAGCCTCGAGATGCCAGTTGAGAAGCTAACTGAATGATACACTATGTGATCAATAGTATCCGGACATCTGGCTGAAAATGATTTACCAGTTCGTGGCGACCTCCAACGGAAATGCTGGAATTCAGTATGGTTTTGGCCCATCCTTAGCCTTGATGACAGCTTCCACTCTCACAGGCATACGTCCAATCAGGTGTTGGAGCGTTTCTTGGGGATTGACAACCCATACCTCCAGAATGAGATTTTCACTCTACGACGGAGTGGGAGCTGATATGAAAATTCCTGGCAGATTAAAACTGTCTCGGTCCGGCACACAGTTTAAATCTGCCAGGACTTTTCAGCCCATACTTCACGGAGTGCTGCACTGAGGTCTAGTATCGATGTCGGTCGGTGAGGCGTGGCACGAAATCGGCGATCCAAAACATTCCAAAGATGCTCGATCCTGTTGAAAGATGCAATCGCCATCCCCGAATTACTCCTTAACAGTGGGAAGCAAGAAGGTGCTTAAAACATCCATCTAGGGCTGTGCTGTGATAGTGCCACGCAAAACAACAAGGGGTGCAAGCCCCCTCCATGAAAAATACGACCAGACCATAACGCCACAGCCTCCGAATTTTACTGTTGGCACTACACACCGGGCATTCGCCATACCCACACCCTGCCATCGGATCTCCACATTGTGTACCGTGATTCGTCGCTCCACACAACGTTTTTTCAGCGTTCAATCGTCGAGTGTTTACGTTCCTTGCATTAATCGAAGCGTCGTTTAGCATTTACCGGCATGATGTGTGGCTTATGAGCAGCCACTCGACCATGAAATCCAAGTTTTCTCACCTCCCGCCTAACTTTCGTAGTACTTGCAGTGGATCCTGATGCAGTTTGGAATTCCTGCATGATGGTCTGGATAGATATCTGCCTATTACACATTACGACCCTCTCCAAGCGTCAGCGGTCTCTGTCAGTCAACAGACGACGTCAGCCTGTACGCTTTTGTGCAGTACGAGTCCCTCCACGTTTCCACTTCACTATCTAACCTTGGGTTGTTTGGAAGTGCGGAAATCTCGCGTACAGACGTATGACAAAAGTGAAACCGGACCACCTGACCACGTTCGAAGTCCGTGAGTTCCGCGGAGCGCCCCATTCTGCTCTCTCACGATGTCTAATGACTGCTCCGATATGGAGTACCTGGCAGTAGATGGTAGCACAAGGCACCTAATATGAAAAATATATGTTATCGGTGGTGTCCTGATACTTTTGATCATGTAGTGTAAGCAGCGGTACCAAGGTCACCAAATCCGACAGCGCTCGAAAGAGCGGAGTGCTGACTCCGTGCTCCTCCATACTAAATATGCGTGCCGCCACACGGCAGAGGATGCCACGGCGAGTTGTCCACCCCCGCATGATATTCAGCGCCAGAGTTTAGCTTTAACACTGAGGTGACATAAACCATGGGATATCTTCCAATATCGTGTCGGATCCTCTTTTCTCCGGCGTAGTTCAGCAACATGACATGGCATGGACTCAACAAGTCGTTGGAAATGCCCTACAGAAATATTGAGCCATTCTGTCTCTATTGACGACAATGACTGCCGATTCAGCGCTTAGTGCACATACTTGCTTCTCGATTATATCACACAAATATTCGATAGCACTCATGTCGGGCGACCTGGGTAGCCAAAACATTTGCTCGAACTGTCTGGAATGACCTGACATGACGCACTGTCATCCATAAGAATTCCTTCATTATTTGGGAACATGAATTCCATGAATGATTGCAAATAGTCTCCAAGTAGCCACACATAACCAGTTCCAGGCAATAATCAGTTCAGTTGGGTTACAGGGCTAAGTATATCCCATGTAAACACAGCCCACACCGTTATGGAGCAGTCACCAGCTTGCACAGTGCCTTGTTGAAAACCTGGGTTAGTGGTTTCGTGGAGTCTGCGCCACAATCTAACCCTACTATCAGCTGTTACCAACAGAAATCGAGACTCATCTGGCAAGGCCACGGTTTTCCAGTCGTCTAGGGCCCAAAAGATACAGCCATGAGCCTAGGACAGGCGCTGCAGGCGATGTCGTGCTGTTAGTAAAGGCAATAGCGTCGGTCGTCTGTTGTCACAGCCCGTTGACGCCACATTTAGCAGCACTGTCCTAACGGATACGTTAATCATACTTCACATATTGATTTCGGAGGTTATTTCACTCGTGTTGCATGTCTGTCAACACTGACAACTCTATGCAAACGCCGTTGCTCTCGGTCGTTAAGTGAAGGCCGCCGCCCAGTGCGTTGTAAGTGGTGAGAGTTAATACCTGAAAGTTGGTATTCTCAGTGCACTCTTGACAATGTGAATTGCCGACCGTGATAGCCGAACGGTTCTAGGTGATTCAGTCCGGAACCGCGTTGCTGCTATGGTCGCAGGTTCGATTCCTCTCCCGTGCTTGGATGTGTGTGTTGCCCTTAGGTTAGTTAGGTTTAAGTAGTTCTAAGTCTAGGGGACTGATGACCTCAGATGTGGATTGTGGAATATTGAATTCCATAATGATTTCCGAAATGGAATGTCCCATGCGTGTAGCTGCAACACCATTTCGCGGTCAAAGTCTGTTAAGTCCCATCAAGCGCCCACAATCCCGTCGGAAGTCTTTCCGAATGAATCACCCGAGTAAAAATGGCGTTTCCGCTAATGCACTTGCCTTCTGCACTTTGTGTGCGCTATTCTACCGCCATCTGTATGTGTACATATCGCTATTCCATGACTTTTCTCACCTCATTGTAGTATGGTAGTCTGGTTTTAAGGGATGTAGGGGCACTCGTAAACCATTTTTAACTCGGCGGCTAGTAAGAGAGGGCTGATTTAGGAAAAACAGACGAAGCATTATTGCATTCGCCGAATTTAAGAACCCTTTGGTTAATGTGAAATGGGACAAAATGTTTCCCATTCTTAGGAAACGATGAGGGGTTGAAGGGAAGGTATTAGTCTTACGACTCGTAGCAAAGTGGAATATTTAGGCACTTACAGAGCGATACAACAGACGAAAATTAAGGCGAGTGCAACGTACGGCAGCTCACTCTCATCACTGATACTTAATTTGTATATTGAAGAAAGAACGAGGGAAGGTGTGGACAATCTCGTTTCGGGAGGCGTTTGCCACGGACGGAAATTCAGTAGAATGCATTTCACCGACGACCCGGGAGTATAGCCGTTAGTTAACAACAGTTGACTCGGGTTCTTATTCAGTTGAATATCTGACACGTGATGACCATAAATTATCAAAACAAAACGATGATTGAGGTAATGCTATACCTAGCAGTTGGACTGAATACGAACAGCAGATTCCTCTGATACGCATCACCCGCAGTTTCTGTACGCTAATGATTCGCGCTAGCTGTCGGATCTAACTAGCGAAAGAGTATTTAACTGATGGCGCAAATAGACTATCTACTGCCCTTTCCTGATGCTTCGCGATACTGAAGAAGAAGCAGAGACGAGAGAAAACTCGTTATTATGTAGATGCCGCTTTCATTGTAAGCAACGCAGAGGCAGCTGGAGGGAAATGAATGCAGAAGGGAGTAGCACGAGGAGCGGATTATCTGGAAGCTGTTGACAACTCAGTGTTCATATTTTGTTGACGCCAGTTGTTTTATCTGACCCGCTGACGACCCCGATGTAAACCATGGAACAGATATCGTCTAACAGCTGTCTGTCGGAATTCTGTCAGTCGCTTGCGTCATCTTATGTATCATTCAGGAAGCGGTCAGGATGTTACTAGAACAACTGCTCTACGATGTTCTATGTACTGCGTAGCAAATCAAAGCGACGGAAGAAAAATCAGTTGCTAAAAATGTCTGATATTGGTAGCAGCCCTTTTCTTTTACTGTCTCTCTTCCAAAATTCGACAGAGCAACAGCAATGGTGTCACTTGATTATAGAATAATAGTCACAAAACAAATTTACGTTGCCGAAGAAGCATTCGTCAAACACTGCTACTGCAAATTAGGGACAACTATAGCGAGAACAGCAAGCAAGAAATTTCTTCAAACACTACTTTATTCACTTCTGAATAGTAAAAACGTATATTTGTGGTATATAACTAAACAATTAGCAAACTTTTTTTAAACTTGATATATTACATCGTTCGTACTGAACACGGAAAAGCAGTGCGGCTAAACAACAATTCAAGGAGATTAGGGTAAAACTCACCACTTCTCAGAGCCTAAGTGGTTCAAATGGCTCTGAGCACTATGGGACTTAACTGCTCTCAGTCCCCTAGAACTTAGAACTACTTAAATCTATCTAACCTAAGGACATCACACACATCCATGTCCGAGGCAGGATTCGAACCTGCGACCGTAGCGGTCACGCAGCTCCAGACTGTAGCGCCTAGAACAGCACGGCCACTCCGGCCGGCTCAGCGCCTAAGGATTCATTTTACTAATGAAGCTACTACAATAAAAATGCTCCAACGAATAATTCATAAACGATTTCCACTTGTTTTATGATTAGGTCAACATAGCTCCTACATTCACAGTGACCTTCCAGTTGCTTACAATGTATAGTTCTATTAATATCACCGTCCGAAAATAGATCTGCTCAGGCCTACGACCTAAGCCACAGAACTTTAGAAATTTCAAGAGACTGAATCGCAGGTGGTAACTAGTTTTTAGAGAATTACTATAAAACGTAAATACATTACATTAAATACATGATGACTGCATGTATGCATAATAAATTATTGTCCGATAAATAATAAGAGGAAAACATAGGTTAGGTGACGACTTTGGCCTTTCGTAGGAAATTAACGTTTGTCCGAAGTGATCTGGGAAACCCCAGGAAGACAAACCTAATTTGACTGTAAGAACATTATTTCTCAAAATTTCATTTATTTTAGTTCATTTCAGTAGCAATACTTTGAGGTAACAATGCGTAAGGTATTCATGTAGCTAAAAGGAAAACCTCAAGCCTTCAGTGGTTAGTAAATCGAAATGTTATCCACTGATTCGTAAATGAGGTCATTGTTTAAATACATTATACGTAATTATTATTCTCTATATTTTATCAGCCATGTTCTGTATATTAAGTAATTATGCAGATCAGAAGGACATTTCCTTTCTTCAAGTTCTCTGTGATATTATATGCTTGGTGTTTCCACTGAAGGTATAATAAATGAGATATTCATATCTTTGAGAGTATGAAGATGGGAAAGATACTCCTGCAAAGTATAGTTATGTGCGTATGTTGTAGATTGCTGGTAACAATAGTTGCGTGCTACTTAATACTTGTCACTGATTCATAATCTTTTCCTTGAGAACTCCTGTTATGAGTCCCAATAACAGTGAATGAGTTACAGTTGCTTCTTCTTTATTTATTAGATAAAAGTCTACACATCACTTAATAATTTTATATTAGCTGTGAGCACCAGTTCCTTGATATCATGTAGTTGATGAGTTATACATACAACGAAAGGAAAAGGGTTTCAATATAGTGAGGATATTCTGTTGGTTCTGACAACTGGAAATATGACAAAGTCCATTCCAGGGCAACAGTACAGCCATTCAAGTAAAGAGTGGAACATTAAAAAGAGCCGTTGCTGACGGTGCTGAAGAGATGACGTAATTACAATAATTATTATACTGAAATGAGTTTATCTTGTGGGAATGACGTGTCAGAAGATTTCGAAAAGACGTTTGCAGTACCTTAGATGTATCGGCACCAGCTGAAAGTTGAGGGCGTAATAGTATGAGCAGCGAGTCCCCTAAGTGCTGCATGTAAATGATGAATGATGCATGGTTGAGCGGTGTGTGTGGCTAGCAAGTTGCCGTGATGTGACTGGGCAAAGTAAGTCCTTCAAGGCACTGAGCAGATCAGCCAGGTTATTGCAGAGAGTAGACAGAGGCTGGGTGGTGGTGACAGGGTCGGGCGCGAAGCTGGCGTGGGCTGGAGGGGGGGGGGGGGAGAGGAGGCGCTCAGCAGGTAACATCGGCTCAGTGACTTGGAAAACCCGAGTGGTAACGTGACAGTGAGCCGGACCGTGCTTCAGGAGCGGGGATAGATGACTCAAGAACTGAGTGAGTTAAAACGAGAACTGAGTACGTTAAAACTGAAACCTAATGTATTCAACGAAAACAGCAAAACTGCTTTAAAGACATGCTACGAAAAATCTAAACAGTGTTGGAATCGTTATGCAAACATGAGCTCAGTGAAATTATTAGTGTGTGTGTAAAAGTATAATTTATACAGTTATAAACATTTTACACGATTTCTTATGAAGTCGGTATCAGATAATTCAGATATGCAATATATGCATCAGACACAGTTTTGTAGCTGTTGACGTCAGCTAGGGAGTGAGTTCTGTAGTTGTTGATGCCAGCTAGGGAATGGCCATATTTCTAATATTGCTAAGCAAGTAACAAATATTTCGCTGCAGTTATAGTGATTTTGCTGCTCGCTTCCAACCCCTTAGTTAACATGTATTACTGCTTGCAAATGTTCTGCTTACACTGCCAAATTGATGATTTATACTGTATTCAATCTACAATGTGATCAGAAACAAATTATCGTGAGACCAGCATTCGAATACATTTGTTGGTACTTGAGTAAAGAAACAATCAGCGATTATTCTGTATTTTGTAGCACATTAATTATCCGGCAGAATCATTTCTTAACGATCTTTTAGTGATAGCAATCCATATATTCATTTGTTTCACTATATCATGTTGTCATTATTAATTAAGGAGCTTCACGCATATTCCATGCTCCTACATTGGCTTAAAGCAATAGTATGTGATCAGACATCTTGATCAGATGAACCACATTCACATCCAAATAATTCTAGATTTATTTTTGGATCATCTTCCTAATAAATATCTTGAGGCCTTAGCAACAGACGAAAAGTATAGGAACTCTTAGTTCCAGATAGAGCAACAGCTGCAGCTTTAGTAACAGTGCACTCGTTATGTATTGAAGTACGTTTTGGTGTAGTAGCAGGCGGTTCGACACCGTGTCACGTCTACGTGACTGTCAGCGTCTGCACGGTCTTCATGCCATTGTCTTAGGGCTTCGCACCCCAGCATCTTCATGCCATAGCCTCACCATGCCATTGCGTACCAGTGCTGCCATTTCTAAGCGCCACAGAATCACAGCGTTTCAGCATCTCTGTGCCATATTCTCTGCATCACAGTCTTCATGCTGCATGCATCTTCACAGTGCGTCCTTGCTGCAATCTTTCTGCAGAAGCCTTCGCGCTACAGTGTCTCAATATCATGGTGGCTCTGTATCGTAGACTCTTCGCGCCATTGTGCATCCATGGTGTTGCGTGCCTTTGGTGCCGAGTTTCAGCAGTGCAGCGCCTATGCGCCACAGCGTCTCAGTGCCAACACATCACGGCGCTGCTTTGTCTCTGCGTCGCACTCCCTCCATCACAGTCTTCATGCTACAGCATATCCGTGCCACAGTCTCCACAACAAATTTGCACCGTGGTCTCTGTGCTGCAGCAATTGTGTTGCAGTCTTCGTGCCACAGTATCTTCTATCCACAGCACCTCTGTGGCAGTCTTTGAATTTCACCGTATCGGCACTCAGTTTCCACAGAATAACTAAACTGTAGCCTCTGTGCTGAAGTGACTCTGTTCCAAAACCTCCACACATCTCAGTGTCAGCGCATATCCACAATATGAACGAAATTAAAAAGTTATTACGTGCATGTGGTTCAGAAGGAATGCAAACACCTCTGAGATGCCAAGATAAGAGACAGATATGGAGTCTCAGTGTGTATTAGGAACCCAACCATTGTTGTTGCTGTCTTCAATCCAGAGAATGGTTTGATGCGGCTCCCAATGCTACTCTTCCGGTGCAAGCTTCTTCATGTCCCAGTATCTACTGCAACCTACATCCTTCTGCATCTGCTTAGTCTATTCCTCTCTTGGTCTCCCTCTACGATTTTTACCCTCCACTCTGCCCTCCAATAATAAATTTGTGATCTCTTGAAGCGTCAGAACTTGTCCTACCAACCGATCCCTTCTTCTAGTCAAGTTGTGCCACAAATTTCTCTTCTCCCCAGTTCTATTCAATACCTCCTCATTAGTTATGTGATCTGCCCATCTAATCTTCATGATTCTTCTGTAACACTAGATTTCGAAAGCTTCTATTCTCTTCTTGCCTAAACTATTTACTGTCCACGTTTCACTTCCATACATCGCTACACTCCATACAAATACTTTCAGAAAAAACTTCCTCACACTTAAATCTATACTCGATGTTAGCAAATTTCTTTTCTTGAGAAACGCTTTCCTTGCCATTGACAGTCTACATTTTATATCCTCTTTACTTCGACCATCATCAGTTACTTTCCTCCCCAAATAGCAAAACTCCTTTACTACTATAACTGTCTCATTTCCTAATCTAAGCATCACCCGATTCAATTCGACTATATTCCATTATCCTAGTTTTGCTTTTGTTGATGTTCATCTTATATCCTCCTTTCAAGACACTGTCCATTCCGTTCAACTGCTCTTCCAGGTCCTTTGCTGTCTCTGACAAAATTACAATGTCATCGGCGAAACTCAAAGTTTTTATTTCTTCTCCATGGATTTTAACCAACCAATAGCGATAAGATATATGTTGGCAGATTATGATAATAATTTGGTAAAAACAGCATCACACTTTGGAGAAATAAAATCTGAATTAAATGTGGAATTGTAATCAAGGCTTGGTGGAGGTTTTAGGGAATTAAGTGAATTTAGAGCATAATTTGACCAGTTGGAAGCCAAATTACAGAAATACAAATGAAAAATGAGACTAATGCCAAATCAGCAGAGGCGGTTAGACGTAGGGTTGATGATGTAAAGAAATGGTTATTATCCATGGTGGAAGGAGTGTAATGTGATCTTGTGGAGTAGACTGAGGCAGAAGAACGGAAATGAAAGACGTATGTAAAGCAAATAAATTTCGAGTTTAAGTCCACGAAAGCCAAAATTTCTGAATGTAATAAATAGATAAGAAATAATAAGAAAGTATACAAAGGTGAAATAAAGTTTTGAAGAGATTATCAATTGTGTACCTGTAGGGAATGGTAATTTAATGTTGTGTTATCCTATGGGGGCCTGGGATCAATTACCACACCTTGCAATGTAGAAAATGAGTATCATGCACTGGATTTTCTAGCTGTGTTTAAAGTTAACATTATAGTTGGCATGAGTGGCAGCATAAAATTTAAATTTCTAAAGAGGCGGTTAGAAAGGAAGAGCTCAGATTTGGGCAAACCACCATGCCTGCCAATTTACTTGTTTTCAGAGTATTGAAACAATGTTTTTGAAAAATATTTGGGGCAGGTTAAGTAGTTGAGACTCAAAATGATTTTCTGAACGGACCAGCTTACCAGAGCGGGAAGCATGAGGAATTTTGTTGTTGTCAGTTAAATAAATTAAATCATTTCTATAGGCCAATGGGTATCTTCACAGAGATTTCAGATTTGAAGTGGAAACTGCCAGAACACTTGCAATTGGAACTAATCCACAGTCTTATTGATTCTATGGAAAAATTTCAATTTTAGTGAGACTATGAATAGGGCCCTGCGTTATACATAAAAATTCGTTGAACAGAGAGAGAGAGAGAGAGAATGGCATGAATCAGGAAGGGAAATTACTATAATAACAGTTTTAATGGAAATAGTTGCAAATGTATTAGAGCTGGGCACATTACAAGGATACAGATTAGAGAAACAGAAGAAGCAAATAGAAATTATTGGGGAAGAAGAGAGAATTTTAATCACAGAATAGAGCAAAAAGGGATAGAATTAGAAAGCAGGGACTGCTAGGTGGCAATTTTTAAGATATTCAATGAGAAAACTATCTGGTACTTCACATAATGTCATTAGGGAGGTTAGTGACAATGCTATGAATAGGACCACACAAAATAATGTGGAATTAGCTTCAGCCAAGATTACTAAGGTTGGGTGTATATCACGTCGCGTGGTTTTTGTTTATTTATATTTTCGGACTTGCTAGCTTTCATATCATCAGAATACGCGGAGGTCGGTATCATTTTCTGAGTTGACCATCCGAAAATTCAAGTGACTTCAGGACATATTTTTCCCCAGAAGGCGGTAAATTTATTTTTATGTGTTGTTGTGTTATGATGCTCAGACAGGATGGGAAATGTTCAAGTCGGATGTCTGTGTTTATCTATGATGTTAAATTATTCATTGTTATTCACACATGCATTTGATTTATCATATGTTTGGGTTTCGCACATTCATAATGTTTCATGTTTTTTCTTTGTTCACAACTTCCACCCCGTGTAACATACCTCTATGTGTGAATATTTAAGGTTTCAATGATACATAACTTATATTGCAATTTACTCAGAGGCTATGGTCTGTATTAATTATTGCTTCCACAACAATAGCCCTCCACCTTCAGGTTATTAGCTGATGTAGGGTGTAGATGGCAGACATTTATCCCGCACAGCTTGAGCCTATAAGGCGTAATTTTAACATACTTTTAGACAACATGATGCTATATTTACAGTCAATTCGAATCTCAGGTCTTACTTCGGAGTAGCCCAAGATCTTATGAACGAACACGTCGTTCATTCTAAAATAATTTCTCACTATCGAGAGTAAATATAATTCAAGAAGAATAACTGTTTGTCATTTTTACTGAGACATGATGACTAGTTGCTACGTGCAGTGCAAGGTTCATAAATAATCAGAAGATTAAACAAGTAAAAAAAAAAAAAAAGAGTAGAGAGATTACTTCTCATAGTACAAGTTTTGCGAGGTGAAATGAATGATGGGATTTCCGAGATTTGTGTAATTTTTAACACAGGACTCGAAACACTTAAATATTCAGAAATGTTCAGCATTTATCTAAGTGAATTACGAGCAGGTCTGTATGGGAATATTAAACACGCAGGAGTAACAAATGTTGCACAGCGGTCCAAAATGACAGAAATTGCTTTCTTCTCCGGAAACAAGTCAATTGGAGGAGACTTTGGCCTCTGCAACCGCCATATCTGCGGCTGATTGATTGTTTTTATGAGAATATCAGGAAGAGAATGTGTAAACAAACAATACCGCACATTCATACTTCGAAAGAAGGCACCAACAGAGTACTTTGTACACTGTGAGCGAATGTAGTGGCAAACATACTATAAACTGTTCCATAAAATTTCGAGAGATACTTGCTGCCACGATGTTTTGGCACAGTCTTTTGGCCATCTTCAGGTGAATACTGACAGAAAAGGAACTGAGCTGATGTATTTAGCACCCAGGCGGTGCGTCCACCTGGAGTTGCGCAGGCGCTGTTTGTCTACCTGTCTGTGGGCTGCCACGTGGTGGAACTGGCTTTATCGATATCAGATCGTCTTCGTATGGTAAACGACGCACGCTACGCAGAGCACGATGTTTTAAAAATAACCTAAATTGGAACGACAGCATACATAATGTGTTGGGTAGAGCAAACCGCAGACTGCGATTCATTGACAGAAGGTGCAACAGGTCTACTCCACCACGCTTGTCCGCCCTAATCTGGAGTATTGCTGTGCGGTGTAAATTCCGCATCAGGTGGCACTGACGGATGATAACGAAAAAGTTTAAAGGAGAGCGGCTCATTCTGTACTATCGGCAAATCGGGGAGATAGTTTCACTGACATGATACGTGAATTGTAGTGGAAAACATTTAAACAAAGGCGTTTTTCGTTGCGAAGGGATCTTCTCATGAAATTTCAATCACCAGTTTTCTCCTCCGATTGCGAAAACATTCCGTTGGCAGCCACCTACATAGGGAGAAATGGTCATCACGATAAAATAAGAGAAATCAGGATTCGCACAGAAATATTTAAGTGCTCGTTTGATAAAATAAGAGAAATCAGGATTCGCACAGAAATATTTAAGTGCTCGTTTTTCCCACGTGCCGTTCGTGAGTGGAACGGTAGAGAGACAGTTTGAAGTTGGTTCATTGAACCCTCTGCCAGCCACTTTATTGTGAACAGCAGAGTAGTCACGTAGATGTAGATGTTTTCTATGACCGGATTCCATGCACAATTTAACTGGAAACTGCCATCTCGATTAATAAAGGACTCAGAAAATCGTATTCCCCAAACGTGAGATTCCATGCTCGGCGATAGCACAGTTACTGGCTTGGAGGAGCCGAGTACCCCGCTGATGTACGATGCGTTCCTACGCTGTGCGCGTCATTTGCCCTATGTAAGATTTGCGCATTCGCCCGGAATTCTGTAAACACTGCCTTGCGTAACTCTATGTCATCTTTAACAGATCTCAATAGCGCCGAGATTTTATAAGCAGGATGAAAGACTGCTATATATTTATATCTTCTTAATATTATGGTTATTTTGGCTGAAATATTTCCAGTATATTGTAAATAAGCATTCATTTTGAAGGTCTCGTTCTCTTGTTTGTCTTGCCGTTTGTAGGTATGTAGCGGGGCCGGTCGCGGTGGTCACGCGGTTCTAGGCGCGCAGTCCGGAACCGTGCGACTGCTACGGTCGCAGGTTCGAATCCTGCCTCGGGCATGGATGTGTGTGATGTCCTTAGGTTAGTTAGGTTTAAGTAGTTCTAAGTTCTAGGGGACTGATGACCACAGCAGTTGAGTCCCATAGTGCTCAGAGCCATTTTTGTATGTAGCGCCCTCTGCACTTACTGGGATGAATATCCATTGTTCTGGGACACAGTCTGCAGGTTGCCCAGGTCAGTTTGCAGATTATCGGCGTCCGAGATCTTATGAACTCGTTGGATTTCGGCCTTAAGAACGCCCAACGTTTGCGGCAACTTGTGTCTTGCAGATACTGGTCTGTATGAGTAGGCTTTCGAAACACCGAATACCCAAGTGTCCCATCCCTTTTATGTCACACCAAGACGTTTAAGAAAGGCCAGCAACCATCTCCTTCCATATCCATAATACGTTGTATGTTTTCGTGTACGGAGTTAAAGATGTTGAAGGAGCTCTCAGAGACCGTCCATACCATGAGGCCAACTATAAAAGTATCATAATCGCACAGCTAAAATACTGTTGGCTTGAAAATACTAAGGTGAGTGATTGCTCAATAAAATCTTCCATAAAAAAAGAGGTCTCTAGGGGAGACAAAGGGCTTCCTATGGTGACACCGTCAGACTGTCCAAATAACTCGTTAAATTACGAATTATTGGCGCATTTAAAGTTTCTATTATTAATTACGCAGTCCTGTAGTGTTTACTACATTTATTTCTGCAATCATTTATTAATAATCGAAATTAATAATGTAACTGAAACTAGTAGAAATTCATTCCACAGAAGAGATGCTGCTTTTCGGTCTCAACACACTGCAAGAGTCTCGCCTCGCTTAATTTACTTATGGAATAATCTGTTCCCCGAGGAAGCTTTAAATCTCAAGGGCTATAAAAACAGTTTCGATACCTCCTGAACGCAAAATGACTGATGCTGCCGATGGTTGTGTTGCCATCCAGTTTTTGTGAAGTTAAATAAGTCAGTTTCATAATTTCACAGGGTTATCTTGATCAGTTTCAAAGGAACTTGGAAAGTGCTCGGTGTGCAATTGAATGGACCGCGCTGTATCAATACTAAATCAATAGTAAAGTTGCCTATGCGATAAATAAATCGACTCAAGACACACATCGTACATTTCTCTCTGTTCTCGATGAATGAGGAAAGAAACTCTTAAGGTGCTATCTTTTAACATATGTACATAACATGTTAGCAGATTAAAATTAGTGTTCACAGTGAGAGCTAAGAAACTTTGAAAATCCCAATGCATCGTAATTATGTTGGACGATCTATATAGCTTTCGCAACACACTTTGTTCTTCCTGTCGTTCGTAGTTCACACAAAACTACTGCAATAGCGTCGATTAGCATTTTGAATGACAACTCTAAAGAATATTTTACGTTTCCTTATACTTAACGATGTACGAAGATTGCTGAAATAATGAAGCATTGCGACAACTAAATACACTACGTACGCTGATGAATCATAGTTATCAAGTACACGAGAAGGTTTTGTGCTAATTCGACATTAGCTGTAGCTACCGGTAGCAAAGGGAAGCGCAGACCTTAAAATTCGACTAATCTGTAATTACCCTACAATGTTCCACAAAAAGTGCTATTGTGTCTATTGGAAGATTGTGTTTTGTACTACTCTCAAACGCCACTGTTGTGAGAACGAGAAAACTCACAGAGAAATTAGGGAGGTTCGGACGGTATGTTGATGAGATGACGTTCTGAAGTCGAATCATGAACGGGATTTAAATTAAATTAAAAGATCATCTATATTAAACAATACCAATAAATAATCCAGAAGATAAGATTTTTCCAAATGACAAATAAATTGAGAATTCCAAAAAGTTCAGTCACGAATAAGCTATTGATTCTCAATTGAGCACCAACTTGTAATACATTTTTTGTCATGAATTTCCGTTGCAGAGTACACTCCAGCACAAAGTGAAGATTAAATCTCAAAATTGTCTATATTTGTTCGCAACTATAGTGAGTCTCAATAGACGAAGACAAGATATCGTTTTCGGCAAACATACTTCCCTAAAAATAAGGAACAAATAATACAACAACTTCTCGTTGTATGCAGCAAAATGATATGCAAGGTGCTAAAAATGTGTAGAATATTTTTGGAAATGGTAGTATTCACCGGATGAAGGAAAAAAAGTCATATGAATGTACTTCCCGTGATCCGAACAACTTTTTATACAAGCAGATGAATGATGGTTGGTTTGCGGATATGAGCACAGGCGTTGCACTAACGCTCGCTCAAGAATGGTCAACACAGCGTTTTAAGTCTGTTTTTACCACAACATCCTAGGTACATATTAGGCTGCGCCTTATTCTACAGTCAATTACGTGGCTCGAGTTGTATTGCACTGTAGTTTTTCGTCAGCTAAATGTAGCGCACGCAGCTCCGTATCAGGCGTACAGTCTCAGCGACGACCTCGTCAGTTGCCTATTGGACGGTAGAGAAGGCGCTGGGTAAATCAGCCTTACACCTTACCAGGCGGTACTCCGCCACGCAGATATTTTTCAACGTACAGGGTACAGGATGGTAGCCCAATTTCGTTAGCTGAACTACAACAGAAATCATTACCGCAATATCACTTGTTTAGTTGGCTCCCATTACGAACCCATGGTGCAAACGAGAGAGGAAAGTATATTGAGCCATTCGTGCGTACAGACAGAACAATGACGGCAACATTAATAAATTTCTATAAATACCGAGAGTTGCGAGTAATTTACCATAAAACAACACTCATTAAAATTCTAAAAGACTGAAATTGCAGTACAACTCACAACTGACTCCAGACGACTTAATGCTACAACTAATGGGTACCTAGAGTATAGTGTTCAGAAAGATAGCACCATATCCTACTAACAAAGCACCTATTAACTAGGCATTAATACAACGACTATGCTCATATCCGCAACCAAACATCTTCTTCCCTCCGCCACCCCCCCCCCCCCCACCCCCCCCCCCCCCCACTCTTTCCACCCTATTAACAGGAAGAGGCGACTTGAAGGTTATCTGGCTACTCTCTACCACTAACACTGCCAAATCACTATCAACACGACAAGCTCGTGAAGATACTTGAGAAAGTCTGAGAGGAAGGCTGGTACCTACCATTGCAGAAATTTCAGCTTTGAGAAAATGTACACTTCTCCCACCACCAATTTCGGAAGCAAGCAAAGAAATAACTTGGAAACCTTCCCATGTCTGTTTGACGGGGCTTAGTATTTGACGAGGTTCCCGTAAACAAAATTACCAACTTTTTAAGGTTGTTATAGGAGATATATCCTCACAGTATGTTTTCGGCTGGGAACAGCAAAAATAATCATCTTACAAAGACGCAATTTGTTGAGTCCTAAATGGGTGAATCACACAAATGACTAACATTTTTATCAACAGGCGGCTTTCTGCGCTATTGTTTTAAAGGGTATTACCTATTTTGAACGCACACTGACGGAAGAAAAATTGCTACACCAAAAAGGAGTCATGTGACATAAACGAAATTTGGTAGGCGCATTTCTACATCTGAAAGATGATGTCTATTCAAAATTGCGCGCCAGTCGCCTAACAGTGGAGCTAGTAACACCACAATGAAGATGCAAATCAGGTTTGCCTTAAATATACGCTGTGTGACGGTCGTGACCAACAGTTATCTTCCAGACTGGGCGTGGTGAGTCGTCGTTAGTCAAGAATGCCTTTAAAAGAGGTTGGAAGCCAAACGGGCCGACATAGAGCAGGAGAGGTACCGCAAGACTTTTAATTTACACTGTCTATAATTTAACAAATAATTTCATGAAACTTTGTCAGAATGACCAAGAAGGATTTAGCAATCACGCTTATAGCAGTGGAAGCTCAGAAACATAACAAAATAATTATTTTTACATGTGAAATTTCATAATTTTTTCACTTACAATTGGCTGCATTTGTTGCTAGAAGTACACTTTTCTCCCTAAGTAAGAGATTTTTCGATGAATTTTGCACAGCGTACAAACCATTCATGTAGGTGTATGAGACTCCAGAATTTTCCAAACCTATTAAAAACTGTAGTAAAAATTGATATAATTAACTATAAAATTTGAGTTTCTTATAAACATGATGTTTAAAATGTAACTGCTCATTCATATTTTCATCATTTTAATAAAGTCTATAGTCTCATACATCTGTAAGTAAGTTTTGTATGCTGTGAAAAATTCATCGAAGAATCTCTCTTGCTTCTGAAGAAAATTGTACTTATAGCAACAAATGCAGCCAATTATAAGTGAAAAAATTATGAAATTTCACACCGAAAAAAATTTATTTTATTATTTTTTTAACTTCCACTGATATGAGTGTGAATCCTGAATCCTCCCTGGTCATGCTGATAAAGTATTAGGAGTTTATTTGTAAAAGTATAGACAATGCAAATTAAAATGTCCTGTGGTACCTCTCTTTTTCAAGTCGGCTCGTCTGACGTCCTACCCTCTTTGCGGCAACAAAAACGCCATTATCATCACATCATGTACACTCTTGGAAATGGAAAGAAGAACACACTGACACCGGTGTGTCAGACCCACCATACTTGCTCCGGACACTGCGAGAGGGCTGTACAAGCAATGATCACACGCACGGCACAGCGGACACACCAGGAACCGCGGTGTTGGCCGTCCAATGGCGCTAGCTGCGCAGCATTTGTGCACCGCCGCCGTCAGTGTCAGCCAGTTTGCCGTGGCATACGGAGCTCCATCGCAGTCTTTAACACTGGTAGCATGCCGCGACAGCGTGGACGTGAACCGTATGTGCAGTTGACGGACTATGAGCGAGGGCGTATAGTGGGCATGCGGGAGGCCGGGTGGACGTACCGCCGAATTGCTCAACACGTGGGGCGTGAGGTCTCCACAGTACTTCGATGTTGTCGCCAGTGGTCGGCGGAAGGTGCACGTGCCCGTCGACCTGGGACCGGACCGCAGCGACGCACGGATGTACGCCAAGACCGTAGGATCCTACGCAGTGCCGTAGGGGACCGCACCGCTACTTCCCAGCAAATTAGGGACACTGTTGCTCCTGGGGTATCGGCGAGGACCATTCGCAACCGTCTCCATGAAGCTGGGCTACGGTCCCGCACACCGTTAGGCCGTCTTCCGCTCACGCCCCAACATCGTGCAGCCCGCCTCCAGTGGTGTCGCGACAGGCGTGAATGGAGGGACGAATGGAGACGTGTCGTCTTCAGCGATGAGAGTCGCTTCTGCCTTGGTGCCAATGATGGTCGTATGCGTGTTTGGCGCCGTGCAGGTGAGCGCCACAATCAGGACTGCATACGACCGAGGCACACAGGGCCAACACCCAGCATCATGGTGTGGGGAGCGATCTCCTACACTGGCCGTACACCTCTGGTGATCGTCAAGGGGACACTGAATAGTGCACGGTACATCCAAACCGTCATCGAACCAATCGTTCTACCATTCCTAGACCGGCAAGGGAACTTGCTGTTCCAACAGGATAATGCACGTCCGCATGTATCCCGTGCCACCCAACGTGGTCTAGAAGGTGTAAGTCAACTTCCCTGGCCAGCAAGATCTCCGGATCTGTCCCCCATTGAGCATGTTTGGGACTGGATGAAGCGTCGTCTCACGCGGTCTGCACGTCCAGCACGAATGCTGGTCCAACTGAGGCGCCAGGTGGAAATGGCATGGCAAGCCGTTCCACAGGACTACATCCAGCATCTGTACGATCGTCTCCATGGGAGAATAGCAGCCTGCATTGCTGCGAAAGGTGGATATACACTGTACTAGTGTCGACATTGTGCATGCTCTGTTGCCTGTGTCTATGTGCCTGTGGTTCTGTCAGTGTGATCATGTGATGTATCTGACCCCAGGAATGTGTCAATAAAGTTTCCCCTTCCTGGGACAATGAATTCACGGTGTTCGTATTTCAATTTCCAGGAGTGTAGTTTGATTTAGGTTGCGTAATAGGGCTGTGAGAAGCTGGATGTTTCTTATGCGATATTGCAGAAAGATTTGGCAGGAATGTAGCCACTGTACGTGACTGCTGAGACCTGTGGTCACGAGAATGCAGGACACACTGTTGTTTGCATTCCACTGGTCTCAAACCACCGCCATTTTCGACTTCACTGGTGTCAAGCGAGAGCTCATTGGAGGCCAGGGAGCACAAAGTCTTGCCCTGATTATAACAATTTATTACAGAATAACCGTTTGACATAATAATATACATTTGATGCCGTTACATAGGTTAGTGTTACTAGTTTTTTTAAAGAGTACTTACGTTAGTAAACCTCAATGTGGTCTACCTTGGTAGCTTGGAGAATGTCGAGGCAGTATTCCAAGTACCCGTCAGGTGTTTCGTAACATGTGTTCTGTCACAGTGCCCACAGCAGCCTGTATTCTAACTTTCAGTTAGTCGACGTCAGCAACTGGTGAGAGGAAGACTTTGTCTTGGATATAGCCCTAGATGAAAAAGTCAAGGGGCGTAATGTATGGAGAGGGGAGGAATGTCCGGATTATCGGATTGAAAGGAACAGTCCAACACACTGGTCACCCCGCTCTCTAGACATTACGCCCCTTGACTTTTTTCTGGGGCTATATCAAGGACAGAGTCTTCGTCACACCAGTTGCTGACGCCGACCAACTGAAGTCTAGGATACAAGCTGCTATGGGTACTGTGACAGAACACATGTTACGAAACACCTGGCGGGAACTGGAATACCGCCTCGACATTCTCCGAGCTACAAAGGGAGCACACGTTGAGGTTCACTAACGTAAGTAGTCTTAAAAAAAAACTAGTAACACTCCTATGTAACGGTATAAAATGTAAATTATTCTGTCAAACGTTTATTCTGTTATAAATTTCTATAATCAGGGCAAGACTTTGCGCTCGCCCTGTATTTTCTGATGAAAGCTGGTTCTGCCTCGGCGCCAGCGATGGCCGTTTGTTGTCTAGAAGGAAACCAGTTGAGAGCCTACAATGAACCTGTCTGTTTGCTTGACACACTCGTCCTATACCTGGAGTTACGGTCTGGGATGCGATTTCGAATGACAGCGGGAGCACTTTCATGGTTATCCCATGCACCATGACCCTGCTTAGTGTGCATGTCAGTCTGGTACTGCCATTCATGAACGGCATTCCAGGGGATAACACTTTCCCACATACCGCTTTTGTAACCCAACATGCTCTGCAGGGTGTCGACATATTGCTTGCTCCATCTCCAGATCCGTCTCCAATCGAGCATATGCAGCACATCATCGGACAACTGCGACGTCATCCACAACCAGCATTGGCCGTCCCTGTACTGACCGACCCACTGCAACAGGCATGGAACTCCATCACACAAACTAACATTCGGTACCTGTGCAACACAATGGATGCACTTTTGCGTGCTTGCATTCAACATTCTGGAGGATACTCTGTTTATTAATGTACCAGAATTCCACATTCGCAATGGCTTACCTCGCGCTGTCATTAACCACTGATCCTGCGATGTTTATCACCTGCGTATGTTACCAAGACAGTAGTAGCCCCAAAATTTCATTACTCCACATAATAATTTTTTAGTGTTGCAGTTTTTTCCGTCAGTGTAGTTACAATTAGTACAGGATACCTAGTGATATAGAGGCGAGCTCCACAAAGAAAGGGTCTGATGTGCGAACTACAAGCGCCCCCTAGCCGTTGTAATGGTTCTTTATTTACGTGACCATTACGGCACTCCAACCCCAGTTCTCGATACCAGTAATATCGTACTACTTTTCTGCGAAGTAATAGACACATTTTTGTGACAATATTCACATTTGGTTTTATTAATGTATAGGTACTCCGATGTATCGATATATTACAGTGATATGGTTCTTGTGTGTATTCGTTTCTGTAAGACTGTCATAATCTTTGACTTACTTGTAACCGTTTTGACGCGAATGCTCACAGAGTAGTCTTTGTTTCACTTTGCAATAGTTAAATTGTTATTTCGCTTTGTAAAAGAACAGTCAAGTCTTGTGTTTGGTTAAAGTGGAAATTAAGTATATGAAGATTGACACAAAACTGTTTTCTTGATGAAGTGACAATTAAGAAGAATTATATGCGAATTTACAAGAATTTTAATTAAAATATGGATCGTGAACACCAAGTCAAAAATCATTTCTACCATAACATTGTTCTGATCTGGGATTGTTTGATCATTAAGAATTTTCTGAAAAACGCATTTTTTAGGTCTTCAAATATTGCTAATATACAGATCTGGACCTTCTAGCAGTCAAAGTGGAATCACCCTAGAATCAACAACATGAAACATAACAATTTCGACGAAATCTACATGGGAATCCATTCAAGATAAGTGCCAAAATTAATGACTTTTTTACAATGACTTCATTATTTCCATTGACGATACCATCCACAGTCAATAACTTTGTTGTTGCCCGATAAAGCGAACATGTGCTGCGTGAGCAACATTATTTATCTGATATCTAACCTACTTTGTCAGTGGTGTTACTGTTAGACCGCCTGATACCCGATTTTTCTTTCGGCATCCACGCTGGCCGTCCTGGAAACGCACAGGTTCTCGGAGGTCTGACTCTCGTAGATGTAACAGCTAGCGACAACTTAAGAACATGAAAGACGAATTTGAAGTTAACCTTCAACTGTAATCGCAATTCTTGTTTATTTAGATTTCGGACACTGCTGCTTTTAAATAGATTCTTGATGTCGCTGTACCATGGATCAAGTTGATCAAATTATACCTCATTTCGTGACTGTACCTGACCCAGTTATCAATGACAGCTCACATACTTTACTGTTTTCGTTCGAAGTTTCGTTGGTGTTTTAGATTATTATCTACATCTACATACATCAACATACCATACAGTGCGTGGCGGAGGGTACTTCGTACCACAACTAGCATCTTCTCTTCCTGTTCCACTTCCAAACAGAATGAGGGAAAAATGACTGCCTATATGCCTCTGTACGAGCCCTAATCTCTCTTATCTTATCTTTGTGGTCTTTCCGCGAAATATAAATTGGCGGCAGTAAAACTGTACTGCAGTCAGCCTCAAATGCTGGTACTCTAACTTTCCTCAGTAGCGATTCACGAAAAGAACGCCTCCTGTCCTCTAGAGACTCTCACCCGAGTTGCTGACGCATTTCCGTAACACTAGCGTGATGATGAAACATACCAGTAACAAATCTAGCAGCCCGCCTCTGAATTGCTCCTATGTCCTCCCTCAATCGACCTGATAGGAATCCCAAACGCTCGAGCAGTACTCAAGAATAGGTCGTATTAGTGTTTTATAAGCGGTCTCCTTTACAGATGAACCACATCTTCCCAAAATTCTACCAATGAACCGAATACGACTATACGCCTTCCACAAAACTGCCATTACATGCTTGTCCCACTTCATATCGCTCTGCAGTGTTACGCCCAAGTATTTACTCGACGTGACTGTGTCAAGCGCTACACTACTAATGGAGTATTCAAACATTACGGCATTCTTTTTCCTATTCATCGGCATTAATTTACATTTATCTATATTTAGTGTTTGCTGCCATTCTTTACACCAATCACAAATCATGTCCAAGTCATCTTGTATTCTCCTACAGTCACTCAACGACGACACCTTCCCTTACACCACAGCATCATCGGCAAACAGCCGCACATTGCTATCCACCCTATCCAAAAGATCGTTTTTGTAGATAGAAAACAACAGCAGATCTACCACGCTTCCCTGGGGCGCTCTAGATGATACCCTCACCTCCGATGAACAATCACCATCGAGGACAACGAGCTGGGTTCTATTACTTAAGAAGTCTTCGAGCCACTCACATATTTGGAAACCAATCCCATATGCTCGTACCTTAGTTAGGAGTCTGCAGTGGCGCACCTAGTCAAACGCTTTCCGGAAGCCAAGGAATATGGCATCCGTCTGATACCCTTCATCCATGGTTCGGAAGATATCATGTGAAAAAAGGGCGAGTTGCGTCTCGCAGGAGCGATGCTTTCTAAAGCCATGCATCAGCACGGCTTTAGTGCTTTATTGTGCCAGTGTACTTAGTTTTTATTAGACGCAAATGCAGTGCACTTGAACTAGCATCGTCGTCGTCGTCGTCGTCGTCGTCATTATCGTTCCGATATGCGCTGCACGCGATGTACGGAAAAAGAAACGAACAACACAGTAAAAACAAAATGCAGTAGCTTGGCCTTTGCGTATCAGCTCTGGCGATGCCGCTTGTAGTTGGTGTGTCGTTTGTTGTGCGACACTCACCGGTACTCTAGAGACGGTGTCCAGCGTAACCCAATCCTCGTCGCCCCCGGACGTCTTGTTCGCAGGCCTCGTTTTGTTGGTGCCGAGGAACTCTACGTTGGCCCCCTGGCCGATGAACTTGCCCGCCACCTGTGCGCTGCGCGGCACGCGCACGCGAGCCGTTTCGTCCGCGCTGCCGCCTTCCTCAGGCGTGCAGCAGCAGCAGCTGCGCTCCACCCTCTGCACGTAGCGCAGCAGGTAGAAGGAGGAGGCGAGCTGCGCCAGCAGCAGCGCGCACAGACACGCGTACACCGGCGGGCAGCGGCCGGCGCGGTCCACCGTCCCGGCACTCGCCGCGACCATCGCGATCACTGCCGGCCGCTGGCAAACGGGGCCGACGAGCCAGCAATAGAAGCGGCAGCTGCGCATGCGCGTCGCCGTGGCAACGGACGCACGTGCTCCCGGCGTCCCGACAGCGTAGCCGCAGCACCGCGTCTCGGCACTTCGCTCTAGGCTACGGGGGTGAAAACATAGAGGACGAATACACACGGAGTGAGCGTTCGGATGCGTAGAACGCGAATTCTGTCCTCAACGTCTGCTGCAGCTCAAGTCTGAGCCATATCGCTGGTCGATCGTCAGCGATCGGCTTGTTATCTTTGGCGCGTCCACGGGCATGACCATCTTTGCGTTTTCGGCTGGGGCGAGCTGGTCGGCGAGAGGGTCTGGCGGAGTTGTGGCTCGGGCGTAAGCACGTGTGTGATGTCTGTTACGCTGGGATGTTAGCTAATCGTGAAACTCCTGCGGCGGTTACTGGTTGCCTGGAAGGCGTTTCATATAAACTGTGCCAAGCCTCGCAGTGAGAGGGGAGTCAGGAGTTGGTGTTGGCCAAGATGTTTGTACAAATCGAGGTGCCTGTGTGAGAAGCACGGCGTGGGCCTGATAGGTCCTGCGCACGGGAGAGCGCAGCGTGACGTGACACAGTTCCTGCGTTTGGTGACCCTCCGGACCGCAGTCTCCTGTATGCAGTTTACTGCGAGGCTCACCGTGGTTCTGGCTGTTGGTAGTTCGAAATGGAGGAAAAGCTAACTAAAGCCGTACGTGTTCGCAAAGTTCTGTATGATACAAGCCATGAAGATTACTTGAAAGCTGAGAAGTGGGAGGAAGTCCCCAAGGAAACGGACATACGAAATGGTAAATTGCGTTTTCATTCGTTGTTAACATTTTACATTGACATTGTTAAAACTCTGTAGCAAATTTTCGTGATGTGCTCTGTCCTTGTTAAATATAGGTTATATATAATATATTAAAGAAATAGGTACCTAAAAAGCATCCTGTATTAGAATGCAACGTTGTGTCAAAATTTCAAAGCAATCGATCAAGAGCTTTCGGAGGTTAGTGGCTATTCACAAACCAACAAAACATTTTTATATATAGAGATATATGTTAATCATAATAGCTTACCTTAAAAACACAGCTAGTTTCCCCTTGGTTCCAATCGGCCTTGCAGCGTTGCATCCCTGTCTGTCAATTTCATTCTTGGTGAGACCATGCACTTATTGGAATTGATCATGGTTTAATCTAAAATAATTCGTGAGTTGTTCATCATCAAATTCCTTAGTTAGAGTGAATTCCCCATGACTTAGTCTTCTTTTCATGTACGCACTTTTTTCTGCTTTTTGTTTCATCAAAGCGATGTAACATACCGTTTCGAACTCAAACACAGAATCGGAATGCGATTCTGAACTTATATCTATTAATAGAGCAGAAGTAGTCGTCACCTCTGCCAGAGTCGAAGTTCCTCAGCAAACTGCGTATTGAAACTGCGATCCAAATTGCGTTGATTGTTCACCGCGACTCACGCTGCCGTGAGGAATTTGGCGTGAGGCCCCCTGCGTCAGCTCACGGGCCTGCGTCTCATCTTGCGGCCCGCCTTATTTGCTTCGTCCTTCTGCCAGCCACCGCAAGCTGATCCTCGGCCGGAAGGTCTACAGTTTGTGGTGAGCATAGTGTGAACAAGTTCTCGTAGAATGTGCTCCCAGCCTGCCTCTTAGCCTGTGTTATTTGTGGGTGCCGACCCCTTGTCTGTATCTGCCTCTGGGTGTCCTGTAAGATTTCACAGCAAAACTGTGTTTTTCTGGCATTCTGTGTTTCTGGCTCAGCCTCCGCCTAGAAGGGTTCCATTGGACATCTTTTGGAATTCCTTATTGATGTAATTTAAACATATAAAAAAAAATTGTTCTTTCAGAATAAGCGCCGGTTTCTTTAGGACACTGCAGTTCTAACAGGAGTGGCTTAATTTTAATGATTATTTATTCGTCAAATGAAGTGTATTTAATGTCTTGCAGTTTTCTGGGGCACGCAGCTATGTTATTGAACTCATTTATGAAGCGTTGTGTCGGGTGAATGACTGCTCCCCACTTCAGTGTATATTTTTGAGTAGTTTTGTAAGGTTTTTTGGATATTTGTCAGTGGGGTGTATTGATTCAATTTTGTTTTTCTCCTTGTTTTGAATTACGCAGAATTGTGCAGTTTATCTGGTTATTGGCTTAACTCGCGCTTCATACACGAAATCAGCTGATAATAGAAATTGATATTTTTATTCCTGTCTAATGTCAGACAGATTCAGATGTAACTTCATTTATGTTGTAAGTAGGCTGTTTAGGTTTTCTTATTGGTAACGCCACATAGCGCTCTGTATGAAAAATCACTGGCTGTGCTGTGCGCAGTCTGTGGTTAGTTTGCATTGTTGTCTGCCATTGTAGTGTAGGGCAGCGGCAGCTGGATGCTAACAGCGCGTAGCGTTGCGCAGTTGGAGGTGAGCCGCCAGCAGTGGTGGACGTGGGGAGAGAGATGGCGGAGTTTTGAAATTTGTAAGAATTGGTGTCATGAACTGATATATATATTATGACTGTTGAGGTAAATACATTGTTTGTTCTCTATTAAAATCTGTCATTCGCTAACTATGGCTATCAGTAGTTAGTGCCTTCAGTAGTTTGAATCTTTTATTTAGCTGGCAGTTGTGGTGCTTGCTGTATTGCAGTAGTTCGAGTAATGAAGATTTTTTGTGAGGTAAGTGATTTGTGAAAGGTATAGGTTAATGTTAGTCAGGGCCATTCTTTTGTAGGGATTATTGAAAGTCAGATTGCGTTGCGCTAAAAACTATTGTGTGTCAGTTTAAGCACAGTCGTGTACAATATTTCTAAGGGGACGTTTCAATGTTATTTGAAATAAATGTGTTGGATTGACCTTAATGAAATATGTGCAATCGAAGTAAGGGACCCAGTCCTTCATTAATACTTAACAGTGGCGCGTGGTTCGGGCTGTGAGTCCCGTGCTCGGTCCAAAGCCATTGATTTTGTACGGCGCCTTTTAGCCCATAAGCGCTTAACGTATTTCGGGTGTTACTACTTCGCTGCTGCAGATACACTCATGCTCATAAATTAAGGATAAAGCTCATACATGGTGAAACAACGCTATGGTGGGCTGTTTGCGGGTTTAAATCACCTCGGGGTATGACCATGCGGTGCATTTGACATGTGGTCGTCGCACGGTGGCGCTGGCAGCAGTCCACATAGGCAGAGGTGTGTTGGTGGATGTCAAAGTACGGTGCAGCGAGTAAGTGTGCATACGTTTTCAGACGTGATAATGGTGACAGTTGTGTTGAAAATGGCTCAGAGGACACATGTTGATGACGTTATGAGGGGTAGAATACTAGGGCGCCTGGAGGCTTGTCAAACGCAGCAGGTCGTAGCGCAGGCCGTCCGTGTGCCACAAAGTGTGATCTCAAGATTATGGCAACGATTCCAGTAGACAGGAAACGTCTCCAGGCGCTACAGTACGGGACGTCCACAGTGTACAACACCACAAGAAGACCGATATCTCACCATAAGTGCCTGCAGATGGCCACGGAGTACCGCAGGTAGCATTGCTCGCGACCTTTATTTATTCTGGTACTTGACGGGAAATAATACAGTTTCCTTAGTGCGGCGGCGATTTAGGATATCCTCATTTTACGGTGAGTATGAAAGTACAGAAAATAGACGTCAGTCTTTCCTCCGGCACTTGCTAGTACAGATCTGCTCGAGCTACACAAAGGAACAAATCCGTCACCTCCACGAACTGATTCCCAGGACGACAAATACAGTAGCAGTACACGTACCGGTCATCGACCCGCAATTCCCTCAAGAACACCCCTCCCATTGCTGTTCAGCGGAATCAAAACGGTGCTCTACAGTTTATCTATGGATAAAGAAGACCTAGCTCCATATTCGGTTTCTCGTGACAGATCTATTGTAGCAGACTTTGTAGAATATCGACTTACATATTTATACATTTATAAATCTACGGACTCAAATGATTCAATCAATACAACAAAATACCGTTTTCTGCGCTAGAAGAGAGTGAAAGACGAGTGAAGTTTCAAGATCGAAAAGATTATGATATACACTACTGGGAACTTTCTTGACTCTTTAGGGGCTAACATAGTGCAGTGTGGAATCATAGTGCTACGAGCTATGCAGTCCGGCTGACATGGCTGCATAATTATGTCAAAATCTGAAGGCACAAGAGGGACCTAGTTCAGTCATAAGTCTGAGAAGTCGAATCTACTGGCCAGATTGAAAGTGTTTTGGGTGTTTCCCAAGCATACCGGCCCTAGACTACACTTTACCTAACTAATCGAAGAAATTTGGCTTTCAAAACACATGGCTTTCAAATTTAATTGTTCCAGTCAACGTTAAAGTAGTGCAGGACTGCGCAAATTATCAAACATATAAGGAGCAGAAAATAAAAATATCGAAAGCAAGAAAGTAGTGTAACACCCATTAACGTGATCAGCTGTGAAGCTCTGTAAGAAAACCAAAGTCGCCGCCTAGAACTGGTATGATGTGAATTACTTTGTATGGCAGAATGGTCCGTTGCCCAAGGGCAGGGTGTGGCCGGCCGGCACCAGGCGGCCCCAGGTACAGACACATGGAAACAGGAAGCGGGTAAAACCCGGTTTCGGGAATATGGGCAGCAGTCAGTCGCTTGGGTGAGTGCGGAATGAACCGTCACTGACGGCCTTTGAGATAATCTGAAAGATGGCAAGGTTACAGTTCTTGGAAATTCGACTATAAATCACAGTCAAATAATAAAGGCTATCTCAATACACCTGCGATCTCAGGAAAACGAGGGGCATCCAATGACAACTATATTTTCAGTATCTTTAAAAATAGAGAAGTAGACGTTTTACAGTGACTTAACATTTACACAATGAACCTCTGAATTATCAGCTTTTAAACTCATCGTGCGATTTCAACAAACGATATCTCGGATGACGGCATAGCACTTAGCTATCATCCCTAAAAGTTGCATTCTGAATCTGATTTATGTATTGATTCATTGAGTTTTTAATATCTTTTCATTATGCAAATATCTGTTAGAAAATCGTATTCTCGACACTAACATAGCAAATGAATACACTATAAATACGTCACATATTTATATTTATTTAACTAATCTGTTGCTATTTTTGGTAATTTTTTAACTATTTATTACAATTGCTAATACAAAATGATTCAGTAGCATATGTTAGCTGACAGCCAGCCGAAATGGCCATCGGTTCTAGGTGCTGCAGTCTGGAACCACGAGACCGCTACGATCGCAGGTTCCAATCCTGCCTCAGGCATGGATGTGTGTGATGTCCTTAGGTTGGTTAGGTTTAGCTAGTTCTAAGCTCTAGGGAACTAATGACCTCAGAAGTTGAGTTCCATAGCGCTCAGAGCCAAATGTTAGTTGACATCACGTCTGATTCCAGCTACGAACATCGGCATCAGTAACGGCTCATTTTGGAATATCAGCTCCTCCGTCAGTTCCTAGTTTTTGGCTTTCTCTTCTTGGTATTTTGGTGCCGGTGAGATTCGCGATTGGGACATTCAGTCATGCAGTGAGTTTCACACCCATCGTCCGCTTATTTTTGTCAGAATCCCTTTAAGTGACTGTCTACTGCGATCACTCAACACACCATTACGTCCACGTTGTGGTTCAGTGAATGGAATTTTCCAGTTTTCCCTGTATGCAGTATACACTGAAGAGCCAACGAAACTGGTACATCTGCCTAATATCGTGTTGGACATCCACGAGCACGCAGAAGCGCCGTAACACGCCGTGGCATGGACCCCACTAATGTCTCTAGTAGTGTTGGATGTAAGTGACACCATGAATCCTGCAGGGCTGACCATAAATCCGTAAGAGTACAAGGGTAGAAGATCTGAACAGCACGTTGGATGGCATCCCAGATATGCTTAACATTGTTCATGTCTGGGAGTTTTGTGGCCAGCGGAAGTGTTTAAACTCAGAAGTGTGTTCCTGGAGCCATTCTGTAGAAGTTCTGGACGTATGGGATGTCACTTTCTCCTGCTGGATTTGCCCAAGTCCGTCGAAATGCACAACGGACATGAATGGATACAGGTGGATCAGACATGATGCTTACGAACGTGGCACCTGTTAGAGTCGTATCTAGACGTATCAGGGATCCCATATCACTCAAACTGCACACGCCTCCACCAGCTGAAACACTCCCCTGCTGACATGCGGAGTCCAGGGATTCATGAGGCTGTCTCCATACCCATAAACGTCAATACGCTCGATACAATTTGAAACGAGACTCTTCCGACCAGGCAACATGGTTCCAGTCATCAACAGTCCATGTCAGTGTTGGCGGGTCCAGGCAAGGCGTAAAGCTTGGTATCGTGCAGTGATCAAGGGTACACTAGTGAGCCTTGGGCTCTGGAAGCCCATATTGATGATGTTTCGTTAAGTCGTTCTCGCTCTGACACTTGTTCACGTACCTGCTTTGATAATTGCAGTAATTTACGGAAGTGTTGCACTTCTGTCGCGTTGAACTGTTCTCTTCAGTCGTCGTTGGTTCCGTTCTTGCAGGATCATTTTCCGGCCGCAGTGATGTCAGAGATTTTATGTTTTACCGCGTTCGTGATGCTCACGGTACACTCGTGAAATGGTAGTACGGGAAAATCGCCACTTCACTACCTCGGAGGTGCTGTGACCCATCGCTCGTACACCGACTATAACAGCACGTTCAAACTCACTTAAATCTTGATAACTTGCCATTGTAGCAGCAGTAACTGATCTAACAACTTCGCCAGACACTTGTTGTTTTATATAACCGTTACCGACCGCAGCGCCTTATTTTGCGTGTTTACATACCTCTATATTTGTATACATATGCCTACACTGCCTACCGCATGAACCAAGGACCTTGCCGTCGGTGGGGAGGCTTGCGTGCCTCAGCGATACAGATGGCCTTACCGTAGGTGCAACCACAACGGAGGGGTATCTGTTGAGAGGCCAGACAAACGTGTGGTTCCCGAAGAGGGGCAGCAGCCTTTTCAGTATTTGCAGGGGTAACAGTCTGGATGATTGAGTGATCTGGCCTTGCAACACTAACCAAAACGGCCTGGCTGTGCTGGTACTGAGAACGGCTGAAAGCAAGGGGAAACTATGGCTCTAATTTTTCCCGAGGGCATGCAGCTTTACTGTATGGTTAAATGATGATGACGTCCTCTTGGGTAAAATAAGCCAGAGATAAAATAGTCCCCCATTCGGATCTCCGGGCGGGGACTACTCAAGAGGACTTCGTTATCAGGAGAAAGAAAACTGGCTTTCTACGGATCAGTTCGTGGAATGTCAGATCCCTTACTCGGGCAGGTAGGTTAGAAAATTTGAAAAGGGAAATGGATGGGTTGAAGTTAGATATAGTGGGAATTAATAAAGCTCGGTGGCAGGAGGAACAAGAATTTTGGTCAGGTGAACACAGAGTTATAAATACAAAATCAAATAGGGGTAATGCAGGAGTAGGTTTAATAATGAATAAAAAAGTAGGAGTGTGGGTAAGCTACTACAAACAGCATAGTGAACGCATTATTGTGGCTAAGATAGACACGAAGCCCATGCCTACTACAGCAGTACAAGTTTATAAGCCAACTACCTATGCAGATGAAGAAATTGATGAAATGTATGATGAGATAAAAGAAATTATTCAGATAGTGGAGGGAGACGAAAATTTAATAGTCATGGGTGACTGGAATTTGAGAGTAGGAAAAGGGAGTGAAGGAACCATAGTGGGTGAATATGGATTGGGGGAGAGAAATGAAAGAGGAAGCCGTCTGGTAGAACTTTGCACAGAGCATAATTTAATCATAGCTAACACTTGGTTCAAAAATCATAAAAGATGGTTGTATACACGGAAGAATCCTGAAGATACTAGAAGGTATCAGATAGATTATATAATGGTAAGGCAGAGAGTTAGGAACCAGGTTTTAAATTGTAATACATTTCCAGGGTCAGATGTTGACTCTGACCACAATCAATTGGTTATGAACTGTAGATTAAAACTGAAGAAAGTGCAAAAAGGTGAGAATTTAAGGAGATGGGACCTGGATAAATTGACTAAACCAGGGATTGTACAGAGTTTCAGAGAGAGCATAAGGGAACAATTGACAAGGATGGGGGAAAGAAATACAGTGGAAGAAGAATGGGTACCTCTGAGGGATGAAGTAGTGAAGGCAGCAGAGGATCAGGTAGATCAATAGACGAGGGATAGTAGAAATCCTTGGGTAACAGTAGAAATATTGAATTTAATTGATGAAAGGAGAAAATATAAAAACGCAGTAAATGAAGCAGGCAAAAAGGAATATAAACGTTTCAAAATTGAGATTGACAGGAAGTGCAAAATGGCTAAGCAGGGATGGCTAGAGGACAAATGTAAAGATGTAGAGGCTTATCTCACTAGGAGTAAGATAGATACTGCCTACAGGAAAATTAAAGAGACCTTTGGAGAAAAGAGAACCACTTGTATGAATATCAAGAGCTCAGATGGAAACCGTTCTAAGCAAAGAAGGAAAATCAGAAAGGTGGGAGGAGTATTTAGAGTGTCTACACAAGGGCGATGTAGATGTACTTGAGGACAATATTATGGAAATGGAAGAGGACGTAGATGAAGATGAAATGGGAGATACGATACTGCGTGAATAATTTGACAGAGCAATGAAAGTCCTGAGTCGAAACAAGGCCCCCGGAGTGGACAACATTCCATTGGAACTACTGACGGCCTTGGGAGAGCCAGCCCTGAAAAAACTCTACCATCTGGTGAGCAAGATGTATGAGACAGGCGAAATAACCTTAGACTTCAAGAAGAATATTATAATTCCAATCCCAAAGAAAGCAGGTGTTGACAGATGTGAAAATTACCGCACTATCAGTTTAATAAGTGACAGCTGCAAAATACTAACGCGAAATCCTTAGAGACGAATGGAAAAACTAATAGAAGCCGACCTCGGCGAAGATCAGTTTGGATTCCGTAGAAATGTTGGAACACGTGAGGCAATACTGACCTTACGACTTGCCTTAGAAGAAAGATTAAGAAAATGCAAACCTACGTTTCTAGCATTTGTAGACTTAGAGAAAGCTTTTGACAATGTTGACTGGAATACTCTCTTTCAAATTCTGAAGGTGGCAGGGGTAAAATACAGGGAGCGAAAGGCTATTTACAATTTGAACAGAAACCAGATGGCAGTTATAAGAGTCGAGGGACATGAAAGGGAAGCAGTTGTTGGGAAGGGAGTGAGACAGGGTTGTAGCCTCTCCCCGATGTTATTCAATCTGTATATTGTCAAGTTGTAATGGAAACAAAAGAAAATTTCGGAGTAGGTATTAAAGTCAAAAGAGAAGAAATACACTCCTGGAAATTGAAATAAGAACACCGTGAATTCATTGTCCCAGGAAGGGGAAACTTTATTGACACATTCCTGGGGTCAGATACATCACATGATCACGCTGACAGAACCACAGGCACATACACACAGGCAACAGAGCACGCACAATGTCGGCACTAGTACAGTGTATATTCACCTTTCGCAGCAATGCAGGCTGCTATTCTCCCATGGAGAAGATCGTAGAGATGCTGGATGTAGTCCTGTGGAACGGCTTGCCATGCCATTTCCACCTGGCGCCTCAGTTGGACCAGCGTTCGTGCTGGACGTGCAGACCGCGTGAGACGACGCTTCATCCAGTCCCAAACATGCTCAATGGGGGACAGATCCGGAGATCTTGCTGGCCAGGGTAGTTGACTTACACCTTCTAGAGCACGTTGGGTGGCACGGGGTACATGCGGACGGGCATTGTCCTGTTGGAACAGCGAGTTCCCTTGCCGGTCTAGGAATGGTAGAACGATGGGTTCGATGACGGTTTGGATGTACCGTGCACTATTCAGTGTCCCCTCGACGATCACCAGAGGTGTACAGCCAGTGTAGGAGATCGCTCCCCACACTATGATGCCGGGTGTTGGCCCTGTGTGCCTCGGTCGTATGCAGTCCTGATTGTGGCGCTCACCTGCACGGCGCCAAACACGCATACGACCATCATTGGCACCAAGGCAGAAGCGACTCTCATCGCTGAAGACGACACGTCTCCATTCGTCCCTCCATTCACGCCTGTCGCGACACCACTGGAGGCGGGCTGCACGATGTTGGGGCGTGAGCGGAAGACGGCCTAACGGTGTGCGGGACCGTAGCCCAGCTTCATGGAGACGGTTGCGAATGGTCCTCGCCGATACCCCAGGAGCAACAGTGTCCCTAATTTGCTGGGAAGTGGCGGTGCGGTACACTACGGCACTGCGTAGGATCCTACGGTCTTGGCGTGCATCCGTGCGTCGCTGCGGTCCGGTCCCAGGTCGACGGGCACGTGCACCTTCCGCTGACCACTGGCGACAACATCGATGTACTGTGGAGACCTCACGCCCCACGTGCTGAGCAATTCGGCGGTACGTCCACCCGGCCTCCCGCATGCCCACTATACGCCCTCGCTGTAAGTCCGTCAACTGCACATACGGTTCACGTCCACGCTGTCGCGGCATGCTACCAGTGATAAAGACTGCGATGGAGCTCCGTATGCCACGGCTAACTGGCTGACACTGACGGCGGCGGTGCACAAATGCTGCGCAGCTATCGCCATTCGACGGCCAACACCGCGGTTCCTGGTGTGTCCGCTGTGCCGTGCGTGTGATCATTGCTTGTACAGCCCTCTCGCAGTGTCCGGAGCAAGTATGGTGGGTCTGACACACCGGTGTCAATGTGTTCTTTTTTCCATTTCCAGGAGTGTAGAAACTTTGAGGTTCGCCGATGACATTGTAATTCTGTCAGAGACAGCAAAGGACTTGGAAGAGCAGTGAACGGAATGTATAGTGTCTTGAAAGGAGGATTTAAGATGAATATAAAAAAGGCAAAACGACGATAATTGAATGTAGTCGAATTAAGTCGAGTGATGCTGCGGGAATTAGATTAGGAAATGAGGCACTTAAAATAGTAAGCAGTTTTGCTATTCGGGGAGCAAAATAATTGATGATGGTCGAAGTAGAGAGGATATAAAATGTAGACTGGTAATGGCAAGAAAAGCATTTCTGAAGAAGAGAAATTTGTTAACATCGAGTATAGATTTAAATGTCAGGAAGTCGTTTCTGAAAGTATTTGTATGGAGTGTAGCCATGTATGGAAGTGAAACATGGACGATAAATAGTTTGGACAGCAAGAGAATTGAAGCTTTCGAAATGTGATGCTACAGAAGAATGCTGAAGCTTAGACTGGTACTCACATAACTAATGAGGAGGTATTGAATAGAATTGGAGAGAAGAGGAGTTTGTGGCACAAATTGACAAGAAGAAGGAACCGGTTGGTAGGACATGTTATGGGCATCAAGGGATCACAAATTTAGCATTGGAGGGCAGCGTGGAGGGTAAAAATCGTAGAGGGAGACCAAGAGATGAATACACTAAGCAGATTCAGAAGAATGTAACTTCAGTAAGTACTGGGAGATGAAGAAGCTTGCACAGGAAAGAGTAGCATGGAGGGCTGCATCAAACCAGTCTCAGGACAGAAGACAACAACAACAACATGCCTACACCAGTTCCTTCGACGCCTCAGTCTACATCTTCGTTCTATGTCACTCAGATGGAGTATAATGCACTCACACTTACACAGACCATAGTTTTGACAACGACTTTCACTTTCGGAAGCATTAAGGACAGTTTGCAGGTGCTGTTCCAGGTGAAATGCGTTCAGGATGAGGTACACATTTCTTGCGGTGCTTCGATATTGTTGGCCAAACCCTGTGGGTAACAACATCAAACAGTCGTACAAGAAATGCAGATGAACGGTAACAGGTTCATTACGTAAATATTTTTGAAAGTAGTTTGAGAGAGAAGAGCTTCCTAACAGTTATTATGGCCCCTGACGAAATACTTAGTTCTGGCTAATGGATTGCCGTCATCCCATGTTGGTGGTCCATGAACCGTATTACTGTAATCTTAATAAAAAATATCGCTGGAATAATGCTTTTGAAAAAGGCCACTTGCGTAAGATGCAGCAGATGTGTCATTTATAGTGTTCTCATTGATTGAAGTACAGATCGATGATCAAACGAGCTTCACTGAGTAAAAAGGTGATGTTGACTGACGCCATTAAGCTTGTTAAATATTTCTTACCTCTGATGGAACGTTACGGTTTTTATATTGTTTCCTCAGAGAAGCGTTTTGGTGTATAGCATTTCATTATATTCATTTCTCGCACTCCGTGCTACGCATCGAAAACAGTACACTTGATAAACATGCTTTACCATCGTCCGGACATCACACTTTCTAATTACTGTTTTGTGAGATAATAGTTCGTAGCAGAAGCCAATTTAAATTCACAGTAAGGACGGTGTAATGAAAACAGTTCACTCAGCAAACACAATATTCGACTGTGCGCGCATCGCTGTTTTCAAGTTTACTTTGCGAGATGGTAATCCAGGGCAGCAAGGACCTTAATCTTTAATACATTTATATTTTGAGTTCACAGACTGCGATATGCTTCGATAACAGTACGTGGTATACACTAAAAATTGCTAAAGCTAATGCTGCTGCTACATAGAAACCATTTCTATGCGGAAGCGCGGTGATAATATTTTTGCTATGCTTTTCATAATTCGTTATCGCGCCACACGGCACTTACTAGTATTTTCACAGGGAAAATACAAGACAATGAAAATCTAAGTCACTTAATGAAGAAATAAATAAGAAGCCAAGGGTAAATGGGTGCAGAAAGAAAGTGAAGAAACTGAAGAAAATGATCGCATGAAGGACTAATTCAGTATGTAGAAAAATCGAAAGAACTTAGGTAAAATTGGAAGCAAGGCTGGCGAGATTAAGAGCACAGTTGGAATTCCACTGATAAACACAGTAGAAAGAGGGAATAGGTGGAAAGTGTTCTGTGGAGGCCTCTATTTGATGCTGCGACAGGAAGAGAAATGAGAGTGGATATGGAAGGTACTAGAAAAAAATGGTTCAAAAGGCTCTGATCCCAATGGACTTAACTTCTTAGGTCATCAGTCCCCTAGAACTTAGAGACTATCTAAACCTAATTAACCTAAGGATATCACACACATCCGTATCCGAGGCAGGATTCGAACCTGCGGCCGTAGCGGTCGCTCGGTTCCAGACTGTAGCCCCTAAAACCTCTCGGTCAATACGGCCGGCGGAAGGTACTAGAGTTTAAAAGAGTTTTGGATGACTTCCGATCATATAAGAGAGAAAGAACACATAACATTCCTTCGGAATTTTTAAAATCATGGGTGGTGGGGAAGGGTTGGAAGCTGCATCCCAACCTCTGTTCACGTTTATACCTAGAATCCAAGAGACTAGTGATATGCCGTCAGAGATTCGGATAAACATAATCCTCACAATCCGGGAGACAGGAACGACAGATAGCTTATCAGCTCATGGTTTTACCTTGCTGACATGAATAGTATATACAGTATTAGAAACGGAAAATGAGGCTTTGTTAGGTGCCGGTTAGTTTCTTTTCAGAAAAGGTAAAGAGACAAGAAAGTCAGTTCTGAGGCTGTGTTTGGTAATCAGAGCAAGACTTAACAAAAATTGAGACACATTCATAGGATCTCTAGATTAATGAAAAGCGTTCCATAAAGTAAAATGATCTAAAATGTTTGAAATTATAAGAATAAATCTCCGGATAAGTGCAAGAAGGACTCGCTTCAATGCAGGGTTTCGTACAAACTTGATTATGTGCATCAATAGTTCATCCGTCCCTGGAATTGAGAATTACGATGGTTTATTCCTGTTACCGATAACGATCATATAATAACGATAATTTATCAAAATATGTGACATAAATGGTTATATATATTTTGACTGCATTGAAGCAGAAGCTTAAACTTTTTACACCGCCACGGGACCGTGGACTTTAGTGTCTGACATTAATTTCAACTCGATATGCTTACCCAATCCTAAAAAAATGAGGTATTAACAGTCCGACGGACAGACAGACAGACAGGCTGGCAGGCAGTCGGATAACAAAACAAAAGGCGCGTAGGACCTGCGTACTGAGGGTTCCGTTCAAACTTACATCCGTCATCCATGTTACCCGGTCAACTTTACAGCTTCGCTAACGCAAGCTGCAAACTATCTGCCGTAAGAGGACACCGAACTCTAGAGCGTAAGATGAGTATAGATAGTTCACCCATCCCGGGAATTAAGAATCTCAAAAATAGTTGCCTGTTATCTAAACTGATATTGGCAAGATATTGGTCCCGTGAGTTCCAAGAGCGCATCAAAATCTGTACAATATTTCCTCGGACAAGTTCGGACGTGATAAAGAAGCTAGCAGGGCACTTAAGCTTATATATGGGGGGGGGGGGGGGGAGAAATGATTTAATAAAATACTTGTTATTTATTTACGAACACATATCTGCAACTCACATTTTATGTATCCATGCAGTAACGTTCGAATATTATGCTTCTTACAGTGAAGAATGCAACATACGTTCAAATGGCAAAATATGTTTTTTACATAATTATCATTTAACAAGTTTCACGATTTTTCCTTATATGTACTGCGAAAGATTGCTTCTTGCCAAATTTCATGATTCTAGGTTAAAGAGAAGTACCCTACATGTCTTGATAATAAGTTTGCGAGTATCAAATTAAACTGAAGCGCCAAAGAAACTGCTAAAGGCATGTGTATTCAAATACAGAGATATTTAAACAGACAGAATACGGCGTTGTGTGTGAGTTAACGAGCATTTCGTTCTCGTTTCAATATGTGGCTGAAAGAGTCAGCCTTCAGGAATTGTAAAACAAACCCTGTCGTCCAGGACCAAGTGCCACGAGATGGGGCAATTCACAAGCACCCATTGTGCTGAGTGAGGCCTAGGCGCTGTAATGTGCAAGTGAGACAGACGAGAACCTACGTCATAAGGAAACCCCGTAGGAACCGTTTGTGGCCAGGGAGATGCAGCAGGTTAAGTATGGCGGACCTAAAGGGAAATATTTATGAAAATTATTTAAGATTGTAGTAACTCAGGGAATGAGGCACAGTAATTTTAATCTACTATCCTTCATAAATTATCATGGAGATTCCAATAAAACTTGAAAATTCATCATATCTATAATAGTTCTTAACGACTGACATTTCATGCAGAAGCGCATTAAAATGAGAAATGTTGAAAATATCAACTCTACAACTTTATTTGTTTAAAAGATATAGTGAATTTAAATTATTAGTATTTTCAGTTAATCATCAGATCATTATTTCCTCCACACAAAAAACATTGAACGGTGACAGCATGACACCTTATTGAATCAGTAGGTAATAGAATATTTACTGTAAGGTTTAGTGCATAATATTTACTTTTGTTCTTTATTTATTTATCCGAAAGCACGTTGGTGGAAGGCATTCAAAGCTAAGAAGGAAATTGTATTGGTTTTATGTAAAAGAATTTAACGTTTATTATGTAATGGATATTACTGTTACTTTATTTATAACGTGAAAGTGGTCAACTTTTGATTTTTTAAATATGTTCAAAAAATGGCTCTGAGCACTATGGGACTTAACATCTGTGGTCATCAGTCCCCTAGAACTTAGAACTACTTAAACCTAACTAAACTAAGGAGATCACACACATCCATGCCCGAGGCAGGATTCGAACCTGCGACCGTAGCAGTCGCGCGGTGCCGGACTGAGCGCCTAGAACCGCGAGACCACCGCGGCCGGCTTTAAATATGTTAAACTGTAAAATAATGTAGAATAAGCTGTAGCCAATCAGATGGACAGCTTCAGGGAAGGAACTGCCCTAGTCAGTTGAGCCAAGATATTCGGCGTGCGGGAAACGCGGCTGGGGACGGGTAGACATAGAGTGCTGGTGCAGACGCGAAAGGGACAGTTCGGATGGAGACGCTGAAGTGGACAGGTCTGGTCTAGACACCAAAGGGTGCAGCGCTGGTGGAGACGCTAAAGTGGACAGGTCTGGTCTAGACACCAAAGGGTGCAGCGCTGGTGGAGACGCTAAAGTGGACAGGTCTGGTCTAGACACCAAAGGGTGCAGCGCTGGTGGAGACGCTAAAGTGGACAGGTCTGGTCTAGACACCAAATGGTGCAGCGCTGGTGGAGACGCTAAAGTGGACAGGTCTGGTCTAGACACCAAAGGGTGCAGCGCTGGTGGAGACGCTAAAGTGGACAGGTCTGGTCTAGACACCAAAGGGTGCAGCGCTGGTGGAGACGCTAAAGTGGACAGGTCTGGTCTAGACACCAAAGGGTGCAGCGCTGGTGGAGACGCAAAAGCGGACGGTCGGTCTTTAGGTAGTTAGGAAGCGAAGTGACAGAAATTTCGCGTTGAGCGGTATTGCGTCACTCAGTCTCTGAGCGGTGAGCAGCCACGCCTGGTGTGAATTATAGCTTTTCGCGTATTTAACGAGGTGGAGGATTGGTCTTTTAATTGGCGATGAGATTGTGAATGATCGAACTGTATCTAATGGATATGATCTCGAGTGTAATAATAATTCTAAATAGAACCACTTTCGCTATTAGTTTGCTTTCTGAATAAAAATTATACTAACCAAATCGCAACTGCGTGGCCTACATCGTTTGTGGGTCGTTAATTTACTTCCCGATATTATTATTATTATTATTTTTATTATATGTCATACTAACTTCGTATGTCGCAAACTCGCCATCAGCCATATAATTTACCCATAGGGTCACAAGTGTCTAATTTAGGATGTGCAATGCGAAACGTGCAGTTCAACCCCTAAACGAATTTGAGCCAAGATATTTCGACGAAGAGGAACTGCATGTGAGCCATAAAAATATCTATGAGATGTTATATCGCCTGCGATCGGCAGCGCCTGTGTGATACAACAAGTGTTTGACGCAGTTGTTAGATCGATTACTGATGCTACAATGGCAGGTTATCAATATTTAAGTTAGTTTGGACGTGTTGTTATAGTCGGCACACGAGCGACGGGACACAGCATCTCCTAGGTAGCGAGGAAGTGGGGATTTTCCCGTACGACCACTTCACGAGTGCACGAGGAATATCAGGAACGCGGTAAAACATAAAATCTCCGACATCGCTGCGGAAGAAAAGGATCCTACAAGAACTGGTACGAACGACGACTGAAAAGAATCGTTCAAAGTGACAGAAGAGCAGCCCTTCCACAAATTGCTTCAGATTTCAATTCTAGGCTATCAGCAAGTTTCAGCGAGTGAACCATGCAACGAAACATCATCGATATGGGCCTTCAGAGCTGAGGGCCCTCTCGTGTCCCTTGATGACTGCACGACACAAAGTTTTACGCCTCACCTGGGCCAGTCAGTGCTGACATTGGATTTTTGGTCACTGGAAACATGTATCCTGGTCAGACGAGCCTTGTATCGAGTGGATGGACGTGTATCGGTATGGAGTCAACCTTATGAATCCATGGACCCTGTATGTCAGCAGGGGACTGCTCAAGTTAGTGGAGGCTGTGTAATGGCTTGAAGCGTGCGCAGTTGGAGTGATATGGACCTCTGATATGTGTAGATACGACTCTGACAGGTGGCACGTACGTAAACATCCTGTCTGATTACCTGCATTCATTCATGTCGATTGTGCATTCCGCAAACTCTGGCAGGACAATGTGACACGACACACGTATAGAACTTCTGCAGAGCGGCTACAGATACCCTCTTCTGAGTGAAACACTTCCGTTGGCCATCAAACTCCCCAGACATGAATATTATTGAGCATATCTGGGATGCCTTGCGACGTACTGTTCAGAAGGGATCTCCACCACCTCGTACTCTTACGGATTTATGAACAGCACTGCAGGATTCATGGTGTCAGTTTCCTCCAGCACTACTTCAGACAGTAATAGAGTCCATGCCACGTCGTGTTGCAGCACTTCTGAGGGTTCACGGGGGCCTACACGATATTAGGCAGGTGTACTAGTTTCTTTAGCTCTTCAGTGTCTGTGAGATAAATGATGGAATCTTTTGGGTCACTGACATAGAATCATAATTTGTTTTACACTCCCACAAGACCGTAGCCTTTAGTATAAAACCTAAATTTGAACTTGATACGCTAACCTGATCCAGAGAAAAGGGGCCTAAAATACGGACAGATAGACAGACTGACTAAAAACAAAAACAAAAATTCATGTAGTATGATTCTAAATTAACAAATCTCGCGTTTGTGCCTGTCGTACTTCGTTTCTCGCCAAATTTCATGATTCTATGTTAATGGAAACACCACATAGGTTTCAAAGAGTTAGTTTTCGAATAGCAAATTATGTGAGATAAATGGCCGTATCTTTTGGTGTTAACTGTCGGACAGGCAGACAGAAAGACAGAGAAACGGATGGACAATAAAGTGATTCTGTGATTTTTTGTTTATACGACAGAGATACGGAACCCTAAAAGGAGTGAACTGCAGGGAAGGGCGAGTAATATACAATATGCACATGAAACAAGAAAGAACAACAAAAACGGAAGACCAAGGACGAAGTGTAAATAGGGATGCTGTCTTTCGCCCCTACTAGTCAATTTACAGATCGAAGAAGCAATTATGGCAATAAATGAAATGTTCAAGAGTGGAATTAAAATGCTGTGTTGCAGGATATCACAGATTCGGCTATGACGCCACTATCGTCATTGAATGTGAGGAATGACTGCTCCACTTGCTGAATAGAATGAAATGTCCAATGAGACACGCTAGCGAATGAGAGTAACTCGAAAAAAAGAAAACAAAAGTAATAAAGAATAGCAGAAATGAGATTACCGATAAATGATACCAAAATTTGTGGCAACAAAGCAGATGAGTTTGACAAGTTCTGATAATTCGGGAGGAAAATAACATGAGATAGGCGAAACAAAGAAGTCATATAAAGCAGGCTAGCATGGCAAAGACAGAATTTTCTAAGAAAAGAGTACTGGTATCAAATTTAGACCTTAAACTGAGGAAGGAATTTCTGAGAATTTACAGCAGTGTATGGTAGCGAGTCTGGACTGTGGGAAAACCAGAGAGTCGATGTGCCCGAGATGTGGTGCTACCGAAGGACGTTGAAAATTGGGTGTACTGTTAAGATAAGGAACGAGTAGGTTAGCCACATAATTTCCAGAGAAAGAAAAACGATTATGTAAAAGGTTGAGAAGAAGAAGGTGCAGATTAACAGGACATGTGTTCAGACATTTAGGACTATATTTCTTGGTATTAGATGCAGTTGAAAAGGTAAAAACTGTAGAGGAAAGTAGGTGGAAGGAAATACACAACAAATATTTGACGAAGTGTGGTAAAAGTGAAGGTCTGAGATGAAGACATTGGTACAAGATATGAACTCGTGATGGGTTGCATAAAACCAGCCAGATATCTTGGGACACAGAAGAAAATGCGAATCGGCTGAATGGATGATTTTAGAAAATGTCGCTCACGTGAAACGCATCTTGCCCATTTCACACACGATATCGGCGAATATGGATTCAATCTAACAAACAGACTCTATATACACCTAGATTCACAAGAAACATTCGACATTTTACCACCAGGTAGACTGTTAAAATCCTATCAAACACACGAGTGGTTCTTAGAAATTTCGAAAAATAGAACACATTACGTTCTATTGGAAAGCAAGTGTTCTTCAGTGGTGTGGTGGGGTAGCACCACTCCGTTTTACAAGTACAGAAACGATCTACCTGTTGTAGTGGGCTTATACTGATTGTTGAGGACAGGATTGTATATAGATAAATGTCGTCATTGAATTAATTAAGGTGTTGAAGTATGAGAATCTTTATGTAATATTGCAGTGCAATATGAAAGGCTTACTTCAATAGTGGTACAAGTCCATTATCTCCACTTTTCTGCCTATAATGCTTCTGCAATTAATGATTCAAACAAACACAGAGAATGGTTCATCTCTAGCAAGTATCCATATGCTTGGATATTTCTTGTATCTCAACTGCAGATTTTACAGCGCTCATTTAACTTTAGGACTCTGTATCTCACAATAAACAAAAATGCACTTGTACCACTATTGAAATAAGTCCTTCGTATAAACGTAGGCTTCCGCGGCATTGTCACAGTCGATAAAAATTTTCTTGGTTTATAACCACATTGTCAATACATGAAACTACCGACGTTTCGGTCACGGTTTCAAGTGACCTTTTTCTGGGTGTTTACAAAACGTCTGTTGTTATATATATTTTTTGATAATGAGGTTTACAAAAACATTTTGGCCGGTCGCGGTGGTCTCGCGGTTTTAGGCGCGCAGTCCGGAACCGTGCGACTGCTACGGTCGCAGGTTCGAATCGTGCCTCGGGCATGGATGTGTGTGATGTCCTTAAGTTAGTTAGGTTTAAGTAGTTCTAAGTTCTAGGGGACTAATGACCACTTCAGTTGAGTCCCATAGTGCTCAGACCCGTTTGAACCATTTTTTTGAAAACATTTTGAAGGAGGTAACTTGCAACAGCGACCGAACCGACGGTAGCTTTATATATTGATAATGCGGTCACAAACCCACAAAAATTTTATTGATTGCAGTACAATGTTAATGGAATGTGGCTTTAAATCGATTAAATACCTAGGTCTAACACTGTAAAATGAGCACAGTATTTCATCTATAGCGAAGGTAAATGGCTGACAGCGTCTTACTGGGAAAGTTCTTGGAAAATTAGTGCAAATATAGAACAGAACCTTGTACAGAATGCTTGCATGGCCCAATTTTTGCTTGTTAACTCTGATACATTCTCGTAAGTCATTCGATTAGTGTATGCACCGATGACGTAGCTTAGGGCTCAGAAGGTGTAACGACTCCTTTCCATGGCAATACTATATGGTTGCCAGTGAGTATTTCTTCTGTTGTGTATGGGAGGTGACTCCTACATCGACGCAGAAAACAGCTGTACGGAGGTCAGGATGGAGAACCGCTTCTTCACCTGAACGTTGGTTGTGAGTGGTGACTGAAATCTAGCGACGGGCCGCCAGACCAAACCTGAATGAACTAGACTCTTATTGATGTTAGGTGCAGTAGCCACAAAAGTGGACGCCGTTGGGGTTGGATGACATAGTGGGCCACAGGAGCTCAGCGATCCGCTGTCAGCAGGACCTCCACGGTAGTGACGTGCGTGGGCAGCGTCACCCGCAGATGTCAGAAGAACGGCAGTAGCTGGCAGGGACCGCGCGCCGCGACCGGTGAATGGCAGCCACGTCTCGGCTGTTTGCCCACCTTTGGCCGCGGGACACTGAACAGGAAAGAACGATATCCAAACCATAGTCCCCAGCTTGAAGGCTCGAAGGCATGTCCCGACCTGGGCGGTGGCCAGGAACAAGGTGGTCCACAAGGAACAAAGTGCGTCGACTTATCAGCCCGGCAGCTACCAATCTGGACTCGAACACACGTGCCACTAGGGAGGTGGACGCCTCAGGGCGTAGTCACCCAGTAGGTGATTCAGTGTCGTGAAGAAGCCAAGTAGCATGCAATCGTCTATTCAAGCGGAAGCTTGCAGCTTATGGAGCCACATCACCATATACTGCAAGCGGTGAAACGGTCTTCATCTCAAAGTCAGTGACTGGCATTGACCCTGTAGCTTGTCACAACGTAAACACCTGGCTACTGTTCAAGAACATTTGAGCACAATGAGCACATCGGACAGAGAAGGTTTCGTAAAAATATTGTTCATGTGAATCAGGCCAGATAGCGTTTTCCCGTCCCGAGTGCTTAAGCCTTGAAGCTGAAACGAGATAGCACGATCGCTCGCCAATGTGAAGCAATAGTGACTTCACTTGGTCTGCTTTTCTCGGTCAATCATCTTTTGTGGGCGCCCTGTAGTAGGTGAAAGGTGTCTGAACTTGGCCAGTAATGGTGGCTGGCGTATTTTGTAGCGTTGGCATGTTGAGTAAGTACTCTTGCACTCTGAATCTGTTTTCTTGCTTGACAGTGCTGGCCTCCATAATGACGGCAGTTTTCTCTGTATGTCGCCGATTTGTTGCATTGGCGTAAGGCAATTCACTGCTCCAGAGTAGGTCGTGGAACAACATTCCTCCTTTCTTCGAAGAAATACGGCCTCCAGATTTGTGCTATTTACATATCTGAAAAGAAATTACATGAACACTTTATGTTGATATAGTAATATAAATGAATACAACTTTTCTGCGCGCCAATGTACAGTAATATAGTATAAACCACATGCATCACTGGTTATTCCTTCCATTGCGTTGTTGTACATCATCATACAACAATAAATTACCAAATCACTTCTTTCTTAGCGAATTCCTTTAACCAATCACTTAACAGCAAATAGTCCCAATGAATAATTGCTTATTATAACTTGCAATTGTCCCTGTTTATCGGGTGGCTTTTCATTTAGTTATTAATAAACTAATCATTATGCACTACAGGTAACGCAGTCTATTGGTAATTGATGAACTATGAGGTCTCAGAGGTGAACGGTTTTCCACATGAGGTAATGCAGGTTAAACAGCGCCAAACCAGGGTCGTAATATTATTGGGTTAATTATCGCTGTACTGACGTAGATGTTGAAACATTTACTTAACAGTTACAAGTCCCTTCTTTGAGGCAATAAACTCATCCAGTGAATGTACGAGTCTGGTTTTGGAGTGGATTTAGATGGGTCAGGTTCTAGTTGACAAGACGTTAGCACGCCTTGCCAGTACAACTACGTATGTAGCAGGTTTATTAGAGTCGTTCCAGTGATGGTAGCTGGGAGACGGAGCGTCGTAACATTGAATAATATTCCACTGTCTTGAAATTCCACCTCGTTATTCCCTTGGTATTTCCCCGTTCGTGATTGTTCACTATCACCTCTGACGTAAACGCAGAATAAACCTAATTCATGCCCACCATGTGAATGTATAGGTGTGGTGTCAACCCCCCCCCCCCCCCCCCCCTTATATTCTGCCTCTCCCATTTACACAAGAACAGCCGCATTTCAGATACACCTGTGCCATTCTGAACCATAGTAGTTAGACATATCGTAAATATATCTCTCTTTCACAAATGGGGCTCATCCGTTGACATTAATTACATACGTACAGTCGTGGCGGAATTTAAGTAAGGAAGTAACTTCCGCGTGATGGTTCACTGCCACGTGATGTAGCTCGATGAAACCTCAGTCATACATAGAAAGATCTGTAACAGTGTAACAGAAGCTAACTATAAATGAATACGAAATAAGACAAACACAAACGACGCTTTTATTCAAAGACAATAAGTATACTGAACTCACGGCGATTTGTGATGGGCTCCTGGACACTGCAAAAGTCAGTAGCGTATGTGATCACCAGATCGCAGTGCAAGCTCCCTAACGTGCTCCCACGCTGCCCTCTAGGTTACAGTGGTAGGGGCATCCATTACCCCAAGACCGCGGTTGACGACTGCTGGATGGTCTTTGGTACATGTGGAAGTGCCGCAGTACGTCTCCGTAGCATATCCCACATGCGCTTGATGGGATTTAAGACGCGGAAACGAGTAGCCCAGCCCATTCGCCGAATGTTTTTTCATTCCGAGAACTGTTCCAGTTGCGCAGTTCGATACGGTCGTACAACGTCATCCATAAAAATGGGGTCTTTGACGAATGCACCCGTGAAAAGAAGCACTTGGAGAAAGAGTACAGAGTCACAGTGACATTCACTAGTGGATGTACCGCATTCAAAGCTTTGGAGCTCAGCATGCTCTTGTAGGATTATACCTCCACTCCACAATGCCTGGACCATCAAAACAATCATGTTTGACTATGTTCCTGGGTCTATTACCTACCCAGATATAGCGAGATATGGGTACTTGTGGGAAATTACAAACCTACTGGCCACCATGACAGTACGTGGAAAGCGTGTGTTCCCGTACGCGGCGATGCAGGGGGCCATAATACATCGCTGTGAGTTCGGCATAGTTATTGTCTTTGAATAAAAGTGTCATTTCTGTTTGTCTCTTCTGCACTATACTGTATCAGTTCTTTCTTTGCATTATCCAAGTTCTACTGCACTATCTTACATGGCAGTGCCACAGCGTGCGGAAGTTACTTTCGTCCTTAAGTTTTGCACACAACGTTGTCATCCGTCGCCTTGGAGATTAACAACACCTGCTGCGCCTCACCTGTACAAATTATTCCATGGTTATAGGTAAACCTTAACGTCCAATGGTGGCCGGTTGACACAATGTCCTATCAGAATTATCGTACTCATTCTGCGCGTGCATGACTCACTATCACATCATCATTGAATTACAAAACCACACTTTGTTTACTCATAAGCGTAACCTAAATAAACGCATATAACACCACTACAATTAGAAAATAATACGACTATCGTATATTTTACCCATGAAACTACACCCAGCCTACCGGTATCTGATATGAGTAAATTAGACGCTCAGCTTGCCTTCTGCTTGTCAGTTTCCGTTTCTTTCCTTTCTTTCTTAGGTTAAACGTATCTTGATAGTAACGGTACTCGTTCATGTCGGAAACTGTCTGACGTAATCTTAAAAAGTCTTAACGAGTCCTACAGGGACAATGGAAGCTCTTGTCGGTAACTGTAGCTTCACGTTCACAAATAATGTGATTTATGTAGCTTGATATGGTCCTTGATACCACATAAGAAATGTTTTCGTTTCACCCTTCAATGTGTAGGGATAACCCACTGACCAGTGATATGCTTATTTTACTAGCATCTCGTCCAACCTTCTCTTGCCACTGGACCACTTTCGTATCAACTTATTTCATTACATCCCGTAACATGTTCAGAAACATCTTCGCCGAGTCGCCATTTCTTCCAAATTAGGCTTCATCACATCAAAAGGCAACAGCATATTTCTACCATATACCATCTTGTACGGTGATAGCTCAGTATGTTACGCACTTTTGAAATGTATATAGTTACAACAAACGAGGGTTGCCCAGAAAGTATGCACCATACTTTTTTTCTCATACGAAAACAATGCTATGAATGCGAAACGTTACATATGTATTATTCGAAGTCTTCTGAGTGGACGCGCCATGTTTCTATCAGTTCCAGCAGACAGTGTAGCTGCAGGATAGTTTCAAACTGGCGTCTGTGGGTGATGTACGTTACAAGCAATTTACCGTCATTGAATTTCTCACTGCTACGAAAGAAATAGTGGGGAATATTCACATGCTGGGTACGGAGTATGAAGTAATCAGAAGGCGGTTCATCGGAGCTCCACGATTTACAGCGGTCAGGAACACCATCCACAGCTGTCACACCTGACATGTTGCTGCGAGCTGATGTTATTCGCGAGGACAGACGCACTACGACTGCAGAAGACATTTTGAGGACAATGAGGAGGTGATACTCATAGTGACGCACAGGAGAAGTATAGGTACCGACAGGTCATAAACACTCTTGTTTTGCACTGCACGAAGGCCATAGAACGAGATGGAGATTACGTGGAAAAATACTGAGTGTAGATAAAACACTGTTCTTTTGTTGTGTAATTGTCATTATATCGAATAAAGAATTGTTGAAGAAGAAAAATGCGGTGCACTACTTTCTGGGCAACCCGTGCAGACTACATAAACATCCCAAATGTTGTCATAGCTTTTCACATAACTAAATGTTTTGGTGACAGTGCAATGGACGTGTTCCATTCTTCCTTTTGACTGGGGCTGGAAGGAACAGGATCTTATTTTCCAGATTCACAATAGCTGGCATAAATGCTGTCAGCCTGGAGATAATCTTGGTGCCTTGATCTGTAATTATTGTGTTGGGACTGCCAAACTTCAATAACCAGTTGCTTACCATTGCCTGAGCCACCATAATCATTTGATGATTCGAGATTGCAGCCATCACTATATAACGTGAAAAGTGGTAAATGACGGTTAACATGTGATAGTTACCTACCTGTGTTAGGCAAAATGGACCCAAAAAGTGCATCACCATCATTTAAAATGGGTTAGATGGCTTTAGTGAACTTTGCTATGGTGTGCTGTGATGACTGAGATCAACATATTCTGCATATAGTAAGCATTTCCTTACACACTCGTCAAACTTTCGCCTCCTCGTCCTCCACCAGCATTACTCACTATTCGTTGACAAATTGTACTGCAATCTCTGTGACATTCAATCACATGATCATGTGCTTCCTTCAACGCTTCATCTTTCAAAGCTGTGGCTAACACAACGCTTGGCTCGAACAAAATCGTCTGAGACAAGGACCTTTGTGCACCATGAAGTGTGGCTGTATTCTGAATAACTGTGTCAGTGGCCTGCACTTATTGCCAGTCTGCATGGCCTCTACCAAGCTCTTATATTACCCCAGTCATATTGCTTCAGCCATCGGCATTGATCTGTTTCCTGACAGGTTTCTTTACTACTTGTAATCGGAATTAACTCAACCATAATGCCCAAGGAGTTATTCTGCTCAACAAATCATTTAGTCCTCATAATCATTTTCATGCTACATGGTTCATTATAAGTCAGCATTTCCTACTGTACAGGTATCAATGATAATAAGCAATACCATATATGGCACTCAACATTTCTCCATGATTGAGTAATTCTGTTAGGCTTTATTCGATGATACTCTGTGGTCCCTGTCATTTATATCCTGACTCAGAATACATCTCATTCCCTTTTAACTTGCGTCACATGACAGGCACAATACATTTGCATAATTTGGAAATTTTAATACTGGGCTGTCACTTAGTGCATCTTCCAGTTTCTCTATTGTGGTTTGTTCATTAGTTGTTCAGTGTATTTTCACAAAATTAAAAAAAAAATCCAAATTTCCTGGGTTGAAAGGTGGCCATGTCACCCAATTCAGTGAAGAAATGTGTATTGGGTAGGCTAATACACTCAACGACACCCCATTAAATACCCCATTTTCTATCTAGGAATATGGCCCTGTTTGTGGTCAGTTTATGATTTGCGCCTTCGACATAATTCTAGATATAATAATTTAATATCTGATCACTCGTATGGCGAAGGGCCCTGGTAATAAAGATGAAATTCCACTACTAATAATACAAAAAAATTCTGTGTCACAAAGTGATTTACTGCGACAATTCATAAAGCAGACACCAATATTGAATGGAATTTGAATAAGAACAATGTAACTTAGATAATGAGACGTCAGCTGAATTCGCATACAGGAGTGGGATCAACTATCATCATACAGAGCTGCAAAGGCTTTGAGAGAGAATGTATGCCTTAACGATACAGGTTATTTACAAATGGTGGAAAAATCGAAATTTTTGTATGACTTTATTAAATTCCATACTCTTTCCTGATTACATTGATACGTACATTCTATCTATTGCTTGCGCCTTGTCCCGCAGTGGACAAGGTCAGCCATGGTTACCGGATTTGGCATGTTAATTTGAAGGGGTGGCCGCATGCTCTTCCTGCCGCCACCCTGTACCCCCCAGGATGGAATTAGTGTACCCCAGCTGTCTGAGTCGAGTGTAAATCGTGAAATAGTGTGAATGTGTTTCAAATGTCTGAGTCGTGTAACTGAGGCGGTGCGTGGGGACCAGCCCGGTATTCACGTAGTAGGATGTGGAAAACCGCCTAAAAACCACATCCAGGCAGGCCGGCACACAAGCCATCGTCGTTAATCCGCCGGTCGGATTAGATCCGGGGCCGGCGCGCCTACCCGAGTCTAGTAAGCAGTGCGTTAGCGCTCTCAGCTATCCTGGCGGGCCTACATTGATACGTACATTATAGGGTTTCAAATGGAAAATGACATATACATACCAAATTTTAAAGTTACAGTGATGCATGCCGCCACGCCCCCTTTATTTCTGTTACAGAAACCAATATTATTTCGAAAGCAACTGTGAAATTTCTGTTCCCAGCGATTATACGTATGATGTATTGTATATGTGGGTAACAGTGCAGATTTCTAGTGGCTGTAAATTATTATCTCTGATAGTATTTACATTTGTTTCACTGAAGCAGTTTGTTCAAGTGTTACTGAATGTTTGTTTCCCAAATGCTACATATATTTGTGTAAGTACATATTCTTTATTATGCAATAAATACGAACTCTGCCACGCATCAAGAAATTCAATAAAAGGAAATTTCGTCGTAACCAATTCACAAACAAAGCAAGCCACACTGTTGAATGTAGCTTATTGTAACACCCCAAGAAACCCAGAAACCCAAATAAGATTGTCATGATAATTTAATGCAGGGAACAGTGTTATCCTGACAGGTATGACAACTTTGACAGTAATATAACACCTTAAAGTTTTGATGAGCACCAATTTCAATCATTACTGAGTATGTCATAATATAAAAGTAGAAACAAAGAAAGCTTATTTTTAATTAGCTATCAAACATCTTAGTAATAACTGCAAATCAGTACGATGAAAGTTAAGTCCAAAGTAATATGTCAGTCAGATATAACATTTATTGTGAAATTGATTTGTAAACGCGGCACAAAAGGAAATTCAATGCGTCTACAATGCTCGATCATGGAAATGTTAGTCGCTTGCTACCTTGCTTGCTGTCAAGTCGTGAGAGAGCACCATTTGTTATAGTACTACAAACGGAACGCTACGAGTTGCGTGGTAGAGATGCGTGGACTTTTTGCTCAGTTATTCTGACTTGAACTGAAGTGATATTCTGATAGTGTACGACGAGTTAATGAACTTTATTTATTGGAGATATTATTGTTGGTCTCAACATTCATCAAAGTAAACAGTTACAACGAAGAATGGACATAGTATCGGAGACTGCAATATCTGATTAGCTTTCAGTAGGGAACATTAATACAACCACACGAAGATAATACAAATACGCCGATTGTAAAAGTTCTAATTCTCACGATCACCGAACTGAAAAGAATCGTAATTGATCTGATCCATCGGTGTGTGTGTGTGTGTGTGTGTGTGTGTGTGTGTGTGTGTGTGGTGTGATGGTTATAAACTGACTGCTAAGAAGGAACAATAAAAATTGTTCGTCAGTAAGGGAAATCTCACGTGTTGACTCCATCATTAACTGAACTGTGTGGTAGTTGATGATTAGAATTAATTAACTGTAAACATTTTAATTGAATGAGTGACTTGATGAACAGTGAGCATTGAAAGGAGTGTTTTGCCGAAATAATATTACGAGGCACGAAAGCAAGATAGCATTATAGATTATCTCTGGATTTGTGTCGTGCCGTAGTGAACAATTCTGCCTAGCAACGTAACAACAACTACTGATACTGAACCGCAAATGAAATTTCCTCGCTTCAGTTGTGTGAAACGACGCCGATGATGAATGATTCACTCAATACTGCACTAACTAACCGGGCATAGCAAATCATCATAAAACCTTAACAGGCAATTAAAATACGCAGTTCGCATCGTTCAGACGACTGTGCAGACTCGCAAATGGGCTTTCATACATTACGTGAGGAACAATTTTCTTGAGAGATTTTCAGGTGCTGTTCAACGTTATCCGATGGGGACAACCATTTCTGCATGCCGCGTCTCCATTCCACTGACCGAGCTGTAGCAGTAGCTGCTCAACATCAACAGCGACAACAAAAGGGGAGAGGGGACGTCACATTGTGTATCAGTTCTTCAGACAAGAAACTCCCACATGGCACGCCTCCTGGTGATTCAAATTTTTGTATTAACAATGACACTGTTGGTAGTTGATTTGTTGCTGTTGATGTGGGTATCTTATCTTCTTTGATAAAGCCAGTGGCGAAATGTAAAAATGTGATGGTGTAGGCTTGAAATGTCCCCTTAGAAAAATTATACGAGACTGCGCTTAAACTGACACACAATATTTTTAGCGCAACGCAATCTGACTTTCAAAAATCCCTACAAAAAATGGCCCTGACTCCATTAACCTATACGTTTCACAAATCGCTTACCTCACAAAAATCTTCGTTACTCAGGATACTGCAATACAGCGAGCGCCACTACTGCCAGCTAAATAAATGATTCAAACTACAGAAGGCACTAACTACTGATAGGCATAGTAAGCAAATGAAAAATTTGAATAGAGAGCAAACAATGTATTTACCTTAATAGTCATAATATATATAGCAGTTCATGACATCCAGTCTTACAAATTTCTAAACTCCGCCATCTCTCTCCCCACATCCACCACTGCTGGTGGCTCACCTCCAACTGCCCAATGCTACGCGCTGTTAGCATCCAGCTGCCTCTGCCCAACACTACAATGGCAGACAACAATGCAAACCAGCCACAGACTGCACTTGGCACAGCCAGTGATTTTCATACAGAGCGCTACGTGGCGGCGGCGTTACCAATAAAAAAACCTAAACAGCCCACTTACATAGCCCCCATGTTCCCCACAAAAAAATTTACAAATTCTTTTGGGCAGTGGCCAATATAGATTTGAAATTTTTTTCATAATTACAATAACAAAGAAATGAAATGCACACACTTATCGATACAATGTTGGTCAAAAGCTAAAATTTTCTCACAGTCCATAAAGACAGTCCTGATCATTCATCCAAGTAAAATTGCAATGTTTTTCTCAAAGTCTGAGTAGTAAAAGAAAATGCACATGGAAGTAGTGGATTTCCATGCAGTCTTGAAGAAGTAGTGTTGTCCTTCCAACGGAAAGACAGTGCTGACTCTTGACATGCAGACATGTAATGGGCCACAAAAGAGCAAACCCACAGCAGAGTCAGTCGAAGTTTTGAAGAATATTGGTAGGTAGGTCGCCACAGAGTAGACCCACTGTAGTCCTGGTAGAGAGTATAGTAGTGGTGGGTCATCACAGGTGCCGACCCACTGCACTCCTTGTAGAAATAATGGTATTGGTTGGTCATCAAAGGTGCAGACCCACTGCAGAAATAATGGTATTGGTGGGTCATCAAAGGCGCTGACCAACTGTAATCCTTGTAGAGACTGCCAGCAGCCATCTGGTGCGCACCATCAAAGACCACTTGTCCACTCACAAAAAATTTGTTTGAAGTGACCTTAGAACCAGCAATGCTGTTATCCAGTCCCTTGTTGAATTGTCAACACACGTGCAAACACTAACAGTCCCTACTTTTCACATATTGTCCATAGACCAACAGAAACGTGTGCAGTGAAATATAACTTACAATTTACTTAATTTGATCAACTGGTGTCAATTACAATTTTATAACATAAGAATACAATAACAAAGGTACAAAATACATCATTAAAGAACATAACAATACAGATAGCATTTGTAGTAATACAGGCTTTACAAAACAATAGAAATTAACATATATATCAGTGTTACAGGAATTATGACATAAGTAAATGCATAAACGATCAGAATAACTTTTAAAACATCAACTTCACACATGAGCATTAAAACAAAACATAATAAATAATGTCTAAGCATCTTTACAAAGTAAATAACATACTATTAATTCAAATTATATTTGAGGATAACAGTATTCCTCATCATAGTGAATGTAGCATAGTATTAGAAGAGAAAAAATTCTATGAAACAGTACACAGAGACAGGAAGAAAACAAATACACAAGGGTACACAAACACATAGTGGGATAACACAAAAGGAAAGGACAGGGTTTGTTTTCAGGATAACATTTGGTACTGCAGTCCAACCCAAAACTTCATTCCATAGATCGTCCCTCTTATTTCAACATTTGCTCCAGCCAACAAAAAATTCCTATCCAAGCATGCTTTCTGTATTCTGTTCACATCCTCTTTCAAAAATAGTTTTTCTCCAGTGTACACAACTTTTTTTGGCCAAACCATTTTCTTATAGCTTATCAATGCTTTCCTTCCAATTCATCATAGTTAGTTTCTTATATAGTCTACCCCCTCTTAAGCTAACTTAAACCTACTGAGCTCAGATGCTAAACTAAGGGACGACGCAATGCAGCAGCACAAAACAATTAACACAAACATCAATGACAAAAAAATACAAATTGGCAAAAAAAGGCAGCAGTATAGGACTTAGCAAAGCAAATTCAACATTACAACTAATATGAAGCAATGAACAGCAACAAGAAAAATAAATCTTTGGCAAAACTGGCTTAACAGAATAATACAAAGTGAAATTCAGTAACACCATGTCTGACAAACAGCAGCAGCAAATGCAATAACTTATATCTAAACATGACATAGCTCAAGCAGAAAAAAATATTACAGTAAAAACAACAATGCAGAAAAGGGAAATGTCTAATCACATATTAATATCTATGTCATTAAAGTGGTGCACCACAAAACTAATTCTACAAAAGATATTACCAAGTAGTTGAAAAGAAAATTAAGTATGCAGTAACTGTTATTAATCCCTTCTTATTGTTCTTTCCTCTCCAAGTGCTCCTTTTTCGAAGAACGTGGATCATAAAATGATTATTTAATAGATCTGTTGACAGAAAGTGTTCACATTTGCAAATGCATTTAATTTTATTTTATAAAACCAATGTTGCAACACAGCTGGAAACCAGATATCAAATGAAATAAGCAACTATGAAAGGCTAGACATAAAAATATCATTCAATAGTCGTGTGACATTTCATAAGTTAGTACAAATTCTCTCAACTCTCGTAGAAAGACGCTTGTCATTATCAGGTGTGCAGATGTAAGATAGTATCTTTCCAAGTAATGAGAGTGTTGTTTTTGCGATGCTTTCTACAAAGGAATGTCAATAGCGAGGATAATGGCCTCTCCTTTTTTTTCTCCACCTGTGCCTCTGAAAGGCACACACTAATGGCTTGTTTCCACGTGGCTGTCGCCCAGCTGGGTGCCCATGACGCATTACGTGCAGGTGGTCACTTAATTTTCTTACTGAAATATTTATGACACCAGTTTCCGCTATAGTGGCAGTCCCATATTAAAAAATTCACAGGTCAAGAATTTGCGTTACAAATCTGTAGAAACAAAATCCTTTAAATATAATGGTGTCCAAAAAATTTTCGCCAGCATAGTGATACATTCACGCATATACACACATTTGATAACTCTTAAAGTACGATTCTTGGTTTCCAACAACCTTTTTCACAAACCAGAGTCCCTAACCACTACCCATTATTCCTTACCTTATTACACATATACATATTCGTTGACACTTCTTCAATATTTCATCATAACAGATAAGTAGCATAACCAAATAACTCATATAGCATCAGCTTATTGATCGTAAACATACCACAACAGCGTAATACACATAGTCATCGTAATAATAACATTATAACACCTCAGTCAACTCTCAATATCGTCGTAGTTTTCTCCAATAATTTAAAAACCTAAAAAAAATTCTCTGCTCATGTCAAAAGTGTCATCTGCCTCAAACGTACTTTAAAAATCATGATCCCATACCAAATACATCATTCAAAGCTCTCACAGTATCACAATGGTTCCGAAAAAATATGAACAGTTAACAAAGTACAGACAAAATACAATTTCATAAGTGTGAAGTTATCCAACTGTGTAATTAAGTAAACACCTGTCACTGATGTAGTAAACTAAATATTTGTCTCTCTCAGTTAAATGATCATATAGCTGTGTAATTTATGTGTCAGAGAAATATGGTACCGATGTGTAAAGTTGTATAAGCAAATATCATATTAGCTACGGCTCCTTGTGCTTGCCAAACACATGGTACACAAAGTAAGCGTGTACCCCCCTGAGGATTAATGTACTTATATCCTCAGGTGTTACAGATTACAGAAATGGAATGAAATGTATCATAGAAAACTTTCTTTGTAATTGAAAAATCTTGAAAAATAAATAGCTTAAGTACAAAATTAATCTCTCAAATGCGTGTCCTGTATCGCTAAACTGTGCGTATTGTTGTAAGAAAATTCTGTGAAAGTGTCCTAGTTATCGTCCTCTGTAAGCAAAGTTCTGCTGAAGTCAATGTACTTACCTCATGATAACCAAAAGTGAAATGCTTTGCGTATAGATACCATAGTTACTACGCTTTTTGCCGTGATGAAGTAAGTACTGTACTGTAACGTATTGTTGTGCTACGGAAAAGGCTGTCTCCTTGTAGGTATACCACAAAAGTTACTACTAAAACATGTTCTACTTTCCAGAAGAATTCAGAAAAACTGTGCAGATATAAAACAGATACACCGCAAAAGCAACATTTTAAATTGTCACTCAGTAGTAGCGTAGTGATATAATCGTGTAGCTGTCAAACAAACCAAGTTCTAAGTCATCTTTAATCTCACATAAAGTACTTCAAATAAAGAATGTCTTTTCAACTAAACCAAAATGTTGCATTAAAATCTCATTAACAGTACTGGTAAATGTTCTACATACGTGAGCCTTATAGTCGTTATGTAATCGTGCAACTAACAAGCAAGAATGTACACACGAAATAACACAGTGATGTCTGTTCACTATAACAATGCACTCGTAAATACTGTCTAAATATGTTCCGTAGGTTTTAGACTGGATAGTGGACTTCAAAACATTGTTGCATGTTAACAGTTTCTAAGTGTGACAAAGCATACTAGAAATGTGAAGTGAAATGTTTTATGGCAAAGACAAAGTTAAAAAGCAGATTATCTTTCAATAAACGGTTTTACATGTGAAATGTGGTGCAATCTTTTACCCTTTAAAGTGCGCATACTTTCAACTTTAAAGCAATTATCATGTGGTATACGTCGCTAAAGAATGCTAAAATTGTTCTCAAGGTTAGCGTCTATGTTATTTTTCTCTGAGCCAGCCGGCGCACGTGGCTGCCTGCGGTGCGAGTCATTGTCTGTTTCTTTGTTGTCGCGCGTCGTTATTGGGATTAGGAGACCTAACTTCTACAAATTCACCTTGCCGAGAGGGCCCTGCTCTGTTTGAATCTCGCCAGTTCTGATGCAATTCAGGTCTGTCGTTACGATCATATCGTCTGTCGTCATGTCGGTAATTTCTGTAATTAATTTCTTGTCGGTCACGTGGTGGAGAATTTCTCCCTGAATGGTAACTGCGCGCTGGAACGTTGCGTCTGAAGTTATTCTGTCTCCCTTGATAATAATTATTTTGGTTCCCATATTGTCTGTTTTTCTGATTGTCTCTGTGATAGTCACTATCGCGGAGAGGTGATCTTTCCCTATAATTATTACTACTATGCCAACGGTTGTCATACGGGTGGTGTCTATTTTGGTCACGATTTGTATGGTGAGAATAGCCTTGTCGTGTCCAGTTATTGTTTCTTTCATCGTGGACTTGTACGGATGTGACCTGTAGTGATTGTTTTCCTGTTTTCGCATCCCGCGACTGTCTGTGTCAATTTCTAATTCTTGTAAGAGTCCCTGAAATGCTTCAATGTCATCTTTGCAACGCCCTGCCAAAATAATATTCGTTTAATGTTCCTGCAATTTCATTAAGCAAATGCGAATGAGATCTGAAGGGCTGTATGGGTTTGAAAGATACTGATTCTTATGTAACATGTCTTCAAAATATTTTACAAGACTGGAAAATTCAGATTGTTAGAAATATTTCATCATTAGGATGCTATGTTTTACACGGTCTTGTGTAGCTTGAGACCAGTATGCTGAGAGGAAGGCATGATAAAATTCTCCTTCACTGTGACAATCGTGAATGACCGATCGCATTCTTACAGCTGGTTCGTTCTCCAAGTAGCCACACATAAATTCTAGTCTGTGCTCTAATCACCAGTTGGGAGGAAAACGTTGAGAGAATTGATGGAGCCACACTTGTGGATGAATGTCGTTGCCATAATTCTTAAATGTTTTGAATTTACATGCAGTAATAAACAGCTTATAGTCAAAATCATCGTGTCGGCGAGTAGCATATCGGTCATTGTTACGTCGTGTCATCGCTTCCATCTCAAAATTCGGTGCACCTTGCCAATTTCTTTCATGATTTCCGAAATGCCCTGTATTATTATTTTGTGGCTTTGCCGTATTTCTAAGTTCCTCCTCCCGTGTTTGTATTACCTGCGTCAACTGATCTTGTACTTCCCGGATTTCTCTTTTGTATTGCGTATTAATTTGATTCTGATTTTGTTTGAATTTCATAATTTGTTCATACTCTTCTGCGTCAGTGATGGCTACAGGTCTTGTGTCATTCAGATCATCATCTACCTTTGCAGATAAATTAGTGAACTGATCCGAAAGTTCGGCTACTTTCTCCGATAGTGAACACATTTCCTCAGTGTGTTTTTCTGAACCAAGTTTCAGAGTGTCCATTTGTGTTGAAATCGAATCTACTGTGTCCTTTAAGTTTTCCTGAGTTCTTGCAAGTTGCGTAACCGAATCGGTGGATGCAACTGAGTCCATTTTAGCTTGCAAGCTGTCGTGATTTTCACGAACAATAGTTTGCAGTTCTTTTATGGCTGCTTCGTGATTCTGTAATGCATTTTCATGCCGCGAAGAAGTAGGTTGAAAATGCTCACAAATTTCTGTTTTTACGTCATTACAGATTTTTTGACATTTCGATTCAATGTTATGTAACTCAGTAGTTAAATCTTCACGTGTTTGTTCAAGTGTGGTGTCTAACTTCCGAAGATTTTCTTCCATTGCGTCTAACTTTTGAAGCTTTTGCTGTGTTTGTCTCTGATTTTGTTCCATTGTGTCTAACTTTTGAAGATTTTGTTCGATTGTGTCCAACTGTTGCTGTGTTTGTCTATGGTGTTGTTCCATTGTGTCAAACGTTGGAAGCTTTTGCTGTGTTTGTCTCTGATTTTGCTCCATTTGTTGCATTAATTGCAATAATAATGTATTAGTGTCAGGAATTTGTTCCTCTATGCTTTTCGGCAGTGCATTTGCACCGGCAACATTCACAATTTGACAAGCAGAAAATGTGTCTTGACTTTTTTGAGAAAACGGTGAGGTCGCAAAACCTGAATGTACAGTATTTGCAAGATTGTGTCCTATCATTTCGGATTCCTGATGCAAGCTGTTGCCAACCGATCGATCGATAATGCTTCCCTGTTCACTAACTGGTTCACTGCCTACACCATTATTTGGAGCCCGCTCCATTTCCATATGCATTATTACCAAATTACTACTTTGAACATTAGTTAATTCATTACATGGTGGCGCTAACATACTGCTTTCGTCTTCACTGTCATTTCTCAGTTTACTTTGGAGCCTAGTATTACGTTTTTCACACGCTATTATTGTCACAATTTTTCACACTACAACACAGAAAAACACAATTTTAAGAGCAAAAATAAGAGAACACATTAACATAGCAAATAATATCTAGTTAATTGCAAGCGCAGCTGCGAAATACTTGGTGCAACTCTACATGCATGCCACAACTGTTTTACTGTACAACAATGAAAGACTACAACTACAAAGGAGATTCTCTCTACAATTACGTGCTAGCAATAAACAAAATCTACACTAATTACACAAACTACAAGAAAAAAAATCAGAAGATTCCAGTGAGGTACATCCTCGGCTAAGGGTCGCCCTATGAAACGTCCCCTTAGAAAAATTATACGAGACTGCGGTTAAACTGACACACAATATTTTTAGCGCAACGCATTCTGACTTTCAAAAATCCCTACAAAAAATGGCCCTGACTAACATTAACCTATACGTTTCACAAATCGCTTACCTCACAAAAATCTTCGTTACTCAAGATACTGCAATACAGCGAGCGCCACTAATGCCAGCTAAATAAAAGATTCAAACTACATAAGGCACTAACTACTGATAGGCATAGTAAGCAAATGAAAAATTTGAATAGAGAGCAAACAATGTATTTACCTTAATAGTCATAATATATAGAGCAGTTCATGACATCCAGTCTTACAAATTTCTAAACTCCGCCATCTCTCTCCCCACATCCACCACTGCTGGTGGCTCACCTCCAACTGCCCAACGCCAAGCGCTGTTAGCATCCAGCTGCCTCTGCCCAACACCACAATGGCAGACAACAATGCAAACCAGCCACAGACTGCACTTGGCACAGCCAGTGATTTTCATACAGAGCGCTACGTGGCGGCGGCGTTACCAATAAAAAAACCTAAACATCCTACTTACAGGCTGTCTGGAAGTAACTGAACAACAAAGTAACAGAAAGGGTTTAGCGCCTAAATTAGTTGTTCTGTGTAGATCCTGCAGTAAATCTACCTCGAAAATTACTTAGAAAATTGTGCATAATTCATATGATGTGAATTTGAAGTTAGTGTATGCAAATTGTGCAACAGGAAAAGCAAAAAAGGCTGCTCAAACGTTTTGTGGTTTGATGGACCTTCCTCCTCCTCCCAGTAGTACATAGAAATAATTTTAGGTGCGGCTGGTCCTGGCGTAGATTTGAGTTCCCCCTCAGGCATGGATGTGTGGGTTTGTCCTTAGGATAATTTAGGTTAAGTAGTGTGTAAGCTTACGGACTGCTCACCTTAGCAGTTAAGTCCCACAAGATTTCACACACATTTGAACATTTTTGAACTTTTAGGTGCCTTGACGGTTATGTCCAAAGCATCTATGAAACGTGCAAAAGAAGAAACTGCAAATATTAGTGAAGCCAGGGACATTGCTGTTGCACTTGATGGGACACGGAAACGTCGAGGACATTGTTCCTTGAATGGTGTTGTCAGTGCTACTTCTCTGGAGAATGGAAAAGTTGTTGATGTTGAGTGCTTATCTAAGTACTGCCACACCTGCCATGGTAACACTGAAGGACATATTGTACATCAGTGTTATAAGAATTATGATGTTTACAGTGGAGGTATGGAGTGTGATGGAGCTCAAAATATTTCAGAGGTCGGTGCCCGTTTACAACGATAGGTATGCGAAGATCCTAGGCGATGGGGACTGTAAAGCTTTCAATAAAATTAATGAGTTCAGTGTTTATGGTGATACCTTGGTAACAAAATTGGAGTGTTGTGGACATGCGCAAAAGAGCATGGGTGCTAGACTGAGGAAGCTACGAACAGAAATGAAAGGAAAGTTGCTATCTGATAGAAAATCTCTGTCTAGCTGAGGCACATTGACAGAAATTGAAATAGATTTTCTTCATAGTCATTATTGACTGATCATTAGACGAACTGCACCTCTGAATGATGTTAGAGCAATGAGAATAGCTGTATGGGCCACCTGCTTTCATAAATTGTCCACAGGTGAGCCTCTCTGTTCACGGAATTGGCGCTAAAGAGTCGATTCTTGGTATGGTTACCAAGAAGCAAAAGAAAGTGGTCAAATATACCATCATAAGCATTCTCTTCCTGAGCCTGTTATGAATGAAATAAAACCAATTTTTAGAGACCTGAGTGACTCTGTTTTGTTTAGTAACTGTCTTCATGGGGGCACGCAGAATACGTTTGAAAGTTTCAACCATTGCATATGGGAAAGATTACCCAAGAATGTTTTTGAGGGGCTAAATACACTAAAAGTTGGTGTACAAGATGCGGTGATAAGTTTAGATGATGGAGTGATAGGGAGGTTGGAAGTCCTGAGAAATTTAGGCATACAATATGGCTCTAATATGGAAGATCAATCACTTGTGTGTCACAGACAACGGGAGCATGAAGGTGAAAGATTCGCTCTTCAAGTTACCAAAGAAGCAAGAAGTGCTAAAAGGAATGCTAAGAGGAAGCTTGAAGATGAAGAAGTGCCACAGGATGAAGACTATGCTTCAGGAATGTTCTGAGGCATAGTTTAATGGGACTCATATCTTCGTTCGCTATTTCCCACTAGCTGTAGTTTTCAGAATTCAGGTACAAATATTTCCTAAAGTCTATAAAGCATTGCTCTAATTTTTTTCTGTAACTTGCAACAGTCCATACTTATTTAGTAGACCTAAGCTTTATTGCAGAATCAACTAAATTATAGAAAAAATAACATTTTATTAGGAAGAAATTATAAAAATTAATATGGAAGACGTGATAGTTTTTATCCTTGTAATATACATAGTAGTTGAAATAGGTCGAGTACGTCAGCCATCAAGTTACACAAATGTGGTAAAAATTTGGTCTCCTTCACATGTATAGCATTGGATGAAATGGTACCTCAACTTGAGGAGGAGGAGATTAGTGTTTAACGTCCCGTCGACAACGAGGTCATTAGAGACGGAGCGCAAGCTCGGGTGAGGGAAGGACGGGGAAGGAAATCGGCCGTGCCCTTTCAAAGGAACCATCCCGGCATTTGCCTGAAGCGATTTAGGGAAATCACGGAAAACCTAAATCAGGATGGCCGGAGACGGGATTGAACCGTCGTCCTCCCGAATGCGAGTCCAGTGTGCTAACCACTGCGCCACCTCGCTCGGTCACCTCAACTTGAGGAAGCATTTTAGAAAAAATAGCATTAATTTCTTTATAACTTTTTAATAACACTAAGCAGCTTCAAAAATATTCACAATATTTATAATTTGTTTAAAAATTGTGCTGCCTTATCGGATCTATAAAACATATACATAGTAGACAGTGGCTGAAAGATCTACACTCCTGGAAATGGAAACAAGAACACATTGACACCGGTGTGTCAGACCCACCATACTTGCTCCGGACACTGCGAGAGGGCTGTACAAGCAATGATCACACGCACGGCACAGCGGGCACACCACGAACCGCGGTGTTGGCCGTCGAATGGCGCTAGCTGCGCAGCATTTGTGCACCGCCGCCGTCAGTGTCAGCCAGTTTGCAGTGATATACGGAGCTCCATCACAGACTTTAACACTGGTAGCATGCCGCGACAGCGTGGACGTGAACCGTATGTGCAGTTGACGGACTTTGAGCGAGGGCGTATAGTGGGCATGCGGGAGGCCGGGTGGACGTACCGCCGAATTGCTCAACACGTGGGGCGTGAGGTCTCCACAGCACATCGATGTTGTCGCCAGTGGTCGGCGGAAGGTGCACGTGCCCGTCGACCTGGGACCGGACCGCAGCGACGCACGGATGCACGCCAAGACCGTAGGATCCTACGCAGTGCCGTAGGGGACCGCACCGCCACTTCCCAGCAAATTAGGGACACTGTTGCTCTTGGGGTATCGGCGGGGACCATTCGCAACCGTCTCCATGAAGCTGGGCTACGGTCCCGCACACCGTTAGGCCGTCTTCCGCTCACGCCCCAACATCGTGCAGCCCGCCTCCAGTGGTGTCGCGACAGGCGTGAATGGAGGGACGAATGGAGACGTGTCGTCTTCAGCGATGAGAGTCGCTTCTGCCTTGGTGCCAATGATGGTCGTATGCTTGTTTGGTGCCGTGCAGGTGAGCGCCACAATCAGGACTGCATACGACCGAGGCACACAGGGCCAACACCTGGCATCATGGTGTGGGGAGCGATCTCCTGCACTGGCCGTACACCTCTGGTGATCGTCGAGGGGACACTGAATAGTGCACGGTACATCCAAACCGTCATCGAACCCATCGTTTTACCATTCCTAGACCGGCAAGGGAACTTGCTGTTCCAACAGGACAATGCACGTCGGCATGTATCCCGTGCCACCCAACGTGCTCTAGAAGGTGTAAGTCAACTACCCTGGCCAGCAAGATCTCCGGATCTGTCCCCCATTTAGCATGTTTGGGACTGGATGAAGCGTCGTCTCACGCGGTCTGCACGTCCAGCTCGTACGCTGGTCCAACTGAGGCGCCAGGTGGAAATGGCATGGCAAGCCGTTCCACAGGACTACATCCAGCATCTCTACGATCGTCTCCATGGGACAATAGCAGCCTGCATTGCTGCGAAAGGTGGATATACACTGTACTAGTGCCGACATTGTGCATGCTCTGTTGCCTGTGTCTATGTGCCTATGGTTCTGTCAGTGTGATCATGTGATGTATCTGACCCCAGGAATGTGTCAATAAAGTTTCCCCTTCCTGGGACAATGAATTCACGGTGTTCTTATTTCAATTTCCAGGAGTGTAGATGTTGATTTTTACGCAATATTACGGAAAGGTACCTTGTATCCTGAATACCTTACCTCTGACTATTACGAACAATATCTATCGGGAATGAGAGCCCTTGATACAGATCACACATGCGAGCCATGGCTGTGTACGGCGTTAGTTAAAATGGGAGGGGTCAAATTAATTAGACTACTGCGTCGCTGTTGTGATTACATTATCACCTACGAGACTGGCCACGTACCGACATCTCGGAGCACATGATGGTGTTGCAGCTGATCTCAGTCGCAGTCCGCGCGGTTGGGCAAATACCTGACCGAAATATTGTGAGCGTGAAACGACAAACGTATCCGACTGTTGTCACCAAGCGGTAACAGATAAGATCTGCCAAAACTATCGTGGCAGTAATACTTCTAACTCTTGCAATCACCTTCACTCTGGCTGAAATCTGATCTTCGCTCTGGCGGTGCAGAAGCCAAACACGACCGATCTCTCTTGCCATGCAGAAGCGAATCTCTGAACTCGTCACTTTGTATTCACACTGAAAGATTTGCGCCTTTTTCCCGTCACACATCAAAATCTCCGATCGTGGGGGGACGCAGAAACAGCTGTTACTCATACGCTTAGATTCTGCCACTTATTTCCCATCCAGACCATTACAGCCGGCCGGTGTGGCCGAGCGGTTCTAGGCGCTTCAGTCTGGAACCGCACTAGCGCTACGGTCGCAGGTTCGAATCCTGCCTCGGACATGGATATGTGTGCTCTCATTTGGTTAGTTTGGTTTAAGTAGTTCTAAGTTCTATGGGACTGATGAACTCAGATTTAAAGTCCCATAGTGCTCAGAGCCATTTGAACCATTTTTAACCAAACCATTACAACAAATTTTCCTCCTATCAAGGGTCACCCCACCAAATTTTACCACAGCGCACGTCATACCGATCTACTAATCAGATGATCATGATGATGTCTGATTTTTGGGGCCCTCAACTACGAGGTCAGCAGCACCCGTAAAAAGCCCCTTCACGAATGATGATGATGATGAAATGATGAATAACAACACAAGCACCGAGTCTCCGAGAAGAGAAATCCCCAACCCGGCCGGTAAACGAACCCGGAACCCCGAAATCGAGAGGCAGCAACGCTAGCCACTAGACTACGAGCTGCGACCCCTATCAAATCTCGTTTCTTTGTCTATGCACGGGAAAGCATAGGCCTGAAACTGCTTCTGGCCATTGACCGGCAGTGTTGTACGTGTGCGCTGCTTTGTCGACACCCGTGGATGCATACATTAAAATTCTCGGAACCGACGCAGACAAAGCAGCCGTCCGGCGTCGTCTGGTAGACGAGCGGCAGGTCTCAGTTCACTAAAACGGTTTGCGTGGCGCCGGCTCTTACGCTGGCCATGTCCCACTCACGCTGCTCCTCCCGCCTCGCTACGAAAGGGAGGGACGCTGGGCACCTGCTGTGGTGGTGCGACGAGCGGGCCGTTCTCTCCTCTTGTCGCTCAGCTATCCATTCCGCCCACGCCTAATAAAGTGCGACAGCCCCGTCACCCAATTACCATCTCAAGAAAATCGAAGCCCTCAAGCCAGATTTCATTAGTCCAATGACCTTAATGGGCCTTCACCACTCGGGAACTTAAGAAGAAAAGGTTGAATCAAGGCAAGAAATGGAAGGGGACAAGCCACGAGAACTTGGTGTCTTTCAAAATGAATGAACTGTCTAAGACTTTAACACATGACGTCTGTAGTTTATATCTGTGGATGTGAAATGACTCATTCCAGTATGTAATGTTAAGCGTGCCAAACACAAGCTCTTAAACACATGCTACTGTTACTGCGGATACTCCTCTACATCTACAAGAAACTCCTAACTCATAATTAATCAAGTAGTGACCCAGTTCGTTTCGCACGGATACCGTTAAGTGTCTGCGGCGAAACAGCTAGGTTGTAAACCAAACTAGGTAATTATTGCCAACAGTCTACATATGCCTACGAGAGGGTAGTGGCTCCTTTGGATTGAGGATTCAAAAAACTGGTGGATGGGTGTGCGGCGCAAAAAGTAGGAATGTCCTCATTACTTCATAATTCTGAAAACTTACAACAGTCTTGTAGAAAAAAATATATTGATGAGCTGAAGACATATGAGCAGGACTAAGAAATTATCCTGGTAATTGACTTGAAGGGAAGACAAATAAATCCATAATTACACAACAATAGTTTTCAGGATGAACGATCGCCATAGTACAGTATTAAAGTTATTCCCTCAAAGGCACTTGCCTTGTGCAACCCTACGACGTCTGTTTTTAACGTCAGGCATAGACTACAATCAAAAAGCCTCAAAAATGTACTTATTTCATCTATTGAGAAAAAGAAATCTCATCGCGAGAAGATAGAGTCAAATACAATATCTGCCGAAATGATGCGTTACGCATGGTTTTCTGCCACACTTTGTGATGAGGGAACCTCCAATGATGTAAACCAAGTTTATTTCTCTACACAAATTTTAAAAGAACTACGGAATTCTAACAATGCGAAGTTCATGACGTGCGCAAAATGTCATGAAAATGAATGCTTCCTCCGTTTTTTCGATGACTATCACCTCAGCACGTGTATGTTATCAACTGTAAAATAATGGAAGTATATAATTTTATATCTGACGTTCTTGTGTATTTGTTAAAATCTCTTCCGGAAATTTATTTGCAAAGCCAAGTTTTCTTTTGGCTTTTATGAAAATATTGATAAAGACAAATTACTGAGCTAAATATTCCGGTTTATTTCCAGTGTCAGCAAAGTACAAACTGAAAATAAGGAAGTATTTCCGCATAAGGTTTCGACCCCGCACAGCCCTCGCAATTTTCAGTGCGTCATGCGCTGCCCGGAAACAACACTGACCTAAATAGCTCCATGCCTCGGTCGCCCGCGACAAAACTGGAGTTTCTCTACTCGCTTAGCGGTCTGGATCTCCCATTTCTCTTATTTTTATTTTCGGCCAAGTCTTTTTGCACATACCAGGAATCTGAACAAAATCGGTGGTGACGGATTCGGTCCTTTGTGAGGCAGGGATATATAGGGTGCAGTGCAGGTATTTCGTTATCTGAAACGCGAACCACATAGCGGACGTTACTCATCGTGTGTGAGGTTGAGCGCATTCGAAATGGATGACCTAACTTTTTTTTTAAGGTTAGTTCAGTAGCAATAAAGCATTGGACGAGAGAGGAGCGCGCGTTCGCCGTGGAAACGTACTTTTCCAATGGCGTTCGGGAACAGTTCAATATCGCGCTTGCAGGTCGTGTTTCTGATCGACAATAGAACTTTAAGTGGGCGGACATGTTTCTGGATAATGGCAGTGTACAAAAGAAGAAACCAGGACATTCAAGACCCTCCAGGACATCAGAAAACTACGAGAAAGTAAGACTAGCGATTTAGATTTGCTCTCAAGCGACCTGCAAGCAAACATGCAGCTGCTCTTGCATTGGCAGCTGGCAAAGTGAAACGAATTCTCATGAGCTCTTGAAATTTCATTCATGGCAGTGGTGCACCAACTTAATCTCAAATGCAGGTGAAGCGTTGAACGGAAACCTGCGTCATGGAGCCGTTGCGTTCTTCAGCGACGAGGCACATTACCATTTGTCTGAATGCATGACGAAACAACACGTGCGATATTCGGGTGGCACGAACCACAGAGACTTCATGAGCAGCCTTTACATACAAAACGTGTGGTTGTTTGGTGTATATTGCCAAAACTGGCTTTATTCGCCCATGGTTTTTCGAAGAGAAGGATAGGGCAGCTACGACCACCTCTGAGCGTTATGTACAGATGATTGAGCAGTTTTCTCTTTCTGAACTTAAAGAAACGGATGTGTGTGGTGGAAGGGGGGAGGGGGGGCCTGCCTCCAAGAAGATGGAGCCACATCTGAAAACAGCATGAACATGTCATTGACTTGCCCTGCGCGAACGCTTCGTCGGCCGTTTCATTTCTTTGACGGCTGCTCTCCTGTGGCCAGCAGGCTCACCACATTTACCCACCTACGACTTTTTATTATGGCTCTGTCTTACATCCTTGAAGTGTACCAATCGTCCACGGACCCCGAGTGAGTTGCAGAAGCCGGCCGGGGTGGCCGAATGGTTTTAGGCGCTACAGTCTAGAACCACGCGGCCGCTACGATCGCAGGTTCGAATGCTGCCTCGGGCATGGATGTGTGTGATGTCCGTAGTTTAGTTATGTTACAGTAGTTATAAGTTCTATGGGACTGATGACCTCAGACGTTAAGTTCCATAATGCTCAGAGCCATTTGAACCATCTTTTTGAGTTGCGGAACAATATTTGAATATTAGTGCATGTATTGGCAACACAGTCAGAGACATGCTGGACACAGTGGACTGAAACTCCCCATTTCGACTGTGTAAATGCACTGAGCAGAGCATAGGCCACTTTCAAGCTATCATTTTCAAAACCTAATGAAATAAAGCTTTGATAACAGTTCTATGTAAAGAAAAGTTATTAAATTGATATCACAAATGGTTTCCGTTTTATGATTTCTTAAACAAGAAAATTCACCAACCGCTACCTCTAGAAACATGGAAAGAAAGAGAGAAACATCTGAAGAAAAATCTCGAAGCCAATAAAACACAACTTTGAATAAAGGAGTAGGAGTGATGAAGACATGTATGAGGAAATTGAACACTTGCATCTAACGAGGAGAAAACTTGAAATCATGTTTTCAGGCCATTTGGTTTCGATGAATGAACACAGAATATGTAAGAGAATATTTGAGTATCTGAACCCGCAAAAATGTCCCACGTGCAAGGGCCACCAAGAAACCAGAAGAGTGAAGAACATGAAATTCTGAACACAGATCCGTTTATTTCCAAAGGAGGCGTTTAAGTATTGCGTCATATTAGCGGATGTCGGACGGGGAGTAACACACAGTCGAGAGGCAGTGCGATGAGAGACACCACCGTAAGCGCCGCGAGTTCCGCACACAAAAATTTCGTGGTTGGAGCATGCGAACTCTGGAGTAAGTCGGATTCTAAAGGGAGCCAGAATCTTGTTTAGTCGGCCTACGCGCGCTTCCATAAGTTGCTGTCAATAGTTATTGCGTTTGTCTCTGATGGTACTTTCCACTTATCTGCTCGATAGTCAGGTTGGCACCCCTTGTCTTTCACGGGCTCCGTGTGTCGTGGTACTTTCCTCTCATCCAGCGCGGCTTAGTGGACGCTAACACCTCGCTACTCGGGACGTAACAGGTCTAGGTTTCTGCCTCCTCACGAAAACAAAAAAGAAAACAGAAGGAAAGTGTTCCAAAGTTCGGATGCAACAGCATTACGATAGAATGATAAACTACTGGAGAAACTGGAAGTTAAACCAAAAGTAGCTGTTAATGTGGTCCTTAGAGGTCCAAGTCAACTGAGAAACAGTTGCCCTTAAAAAGCTTCTGTCATTCCACACGTTTCTCTTTTTTTCTTCTTCCAAGCTTTGCACGGACGTTCGCAGTATAATTTTTTTTTTTTTTACTCGAAACTCTCCTGTAGATAGTATTAACGGCTTACCCTACTTCTAAGCTCAAAATTGCAACGCCATAGGTCCTATGGCGCTTTAATTCCGACGGAACCTGTCCAGTTGTCCTGTACTAGTTGGTTTGTAGCAACAGAATTAAATTAAATTATCTGATGTACCAATTTGCAGCTACCTGACAACCAGTGGGCAGGCACCTGACCATTTAACAGATTTACTGGCTCGAGAAGCAGTCTAGGGGTCTGATTGTGGGCTGCTGCATCGTGTCCTTTCGATAATAACAGACCAGTTTACGAACTGTCGCTGAAAACATCAAAAACACATGTGAACATGAAACATAAAATAAGATGAACAGGTAATAGTCCGATAGGACAAGGATGTATCCTGATAAAGATTTAGATTCAACTTTAGTTTTATTAAAGCCAGAAAACGTATTTCCCACTATGGTAGCCTTACGGAGACGAGTATTCACAATAGCTAAATATGAATAAGTAAGTCAGTGCAACCAATGCAATTAGACCCCACACAGACAGCTTCTTACTTGTCCACTGGCGTCGCCCAGCAAATTAACTCGTTAATGTAAGTTAATATAATTCCCTTCATTTAACCATTTCACTCAGTCTGTTGAATAGCTCTTCCGCAGACCAGAAAAACCGACGAAAGACCTTTAAACATGCTCTACTCCATCATTCCTCAACATGGTCATATCCTCACTACTGAATTTTATGTAACATCTACGGAGAACAGTGATCTTATTGTGATAACATTATTTAAAAGCAGTCTTGATCGCAGCCGATTTTAACTTCTGACAGGTTTCAGACTTTTAATTAAGGGCCATCATCAGAGTTTGTACCATCTGTAGGTGCGATCGCTGACATCCAGATGGTGCAAACTCTGGCTCTGAGCACTATGGGACTCAACTGCTGAGGTCATCAGTTCCCTAGAACTTAGATCTACTTAAACCTAACTAAGCTAAGAACATCATGCCTGAGGCAGGATTCGAACCTGCGACCGCAGTGGTCACGCGGTTCCAGACTAAAGCGCCTAGAACGGCTCGGCCACACCGGCCGGCTATAAACTCTAATGTTGGCTCGTAATGAAAAGGCCTAAACCGGTCAGAAGTTAATATCGGCTCCGATGAAGACTGCTTTTAAATGGTTTCCGCAGTACGGAAGCCAAGTTAGCTTTTTTTATGTTTAAGACCACCATCTGAAATTATTTACAGTTTTAAAATTATTTCATATGTTGAAAAAATTAGATTCATCTTTAATATTCAGTAGCACCCCATTATCGCACATGTTAATTTTACACATACCTGAAGTCACATCTTTTAAATAACTATCTCTTACGTTACATATCGGAACTATAGAAACCCAGTCAAGTTTCCAACACAATTCATCATGCCCCTGCGGCAGTGCTTTAGTCAACTACCACTCTTATAAAGTTACATTACCAGCAGTTCTTACTAAATAAATATAAACAAAAAAGACAGTAACATTAGATAGTTCAAATAAAAAAGACAGTAATATAAACTAAGGCTAATCTTGTGGTGTAGTTGTGGCGAAACTTTTGCATTGGTACGTAACCATTGTAATAGGATTTTTTGTTAATAGAAAATTCCAAAATTCCTCTTTTGCATAATACTATTTCCCACAGGCTTAGCCTGTAGATAACTTTATTCATCGTCAGATGGCATAGCATTTTCTTGTAGCTGCTGTCTACAATCGTCAAAACTTTTGCTATAAGGTATTCCATATATTTACAACAATATTGCTAAATTTTTTTGTAGTGTCCGAATCCGTAGGTGTGTGGTTAGCGTGACTGACTGTCATGCTGAGGACACGGGCTCGATTCTCGGCACTGCCAAGGATTTTTTCTTTGTCGGAGGACTAGTAGGGGGTGTTTACAGGCTCCAGAGGAGTTCTCTGGAGCTACTCGATCTATTAATAGCGGTTCTAAAGTCAAGAAACCGGAAAACGATCGAGAGAACAATGTGCTGAGCACATATCCCTTCCATCACACATCGAATGACGCCATTGTGAGAGCATGAGATGGCTGTCGGCCGGCGTCGTTTAGCCCGTCAAGGGCCAGAACGCGGAACTTTGCATTGCCTTTTGTAGGAAGTAGGTCCTGACAACTTATTGGAATCGTAATTTTATTGCGACTTTATTTTTTTTTATGAATGTGGCTTAGTTTTAGTTAGTCAGAATCTCACCACTTTAGCATGTTGCTCGCGAGAGGGCGGCGGTGGTGTGTAATTAATGACGTGAGACTTCCAGGAAGCGGTCGCACATCCGTCTGTAGCTCAGAGGTCTCAGTCCGCACTTTCGTATTTTGGAATGTTCTGTCTCGAGTATAGATACGTACGGGACGTTCTCCCTGTCCCTCGGTTATCAACCGCCAGTGACGTCTATCGCACCCTGCTTCTTATAAAATGTTGGCTGTAGTAACGCGTCATGGGGTCGTGGAAAAGATGGATTTGTTCTTGTCAATAAATAAATGAGTATTCTCCTGCGACCATGAACCCTTCCATTTCTTCTCGTTTTGCGTCAGAGACATTGTGACCAATCCTCGTACATTGACTATTGACTAATAGAACCCTGCCCACTCTGCCCTCGGGACCATAATAAAAACCATTGTCCTGATGGCATACAGTACATCTTAACATCTCACCTGACTTACATAAACATAGCTATTGACTCCGGCGTCAGAACGTCTCACTCATTATAGCAGCGTACTGACTGAATTTTTCCGACAAGCAAATCGGAATTTGGGTTAGAATACAGTCGCTATGGTCTCGGTGCCAGCTGATAATGAATATACTGTACATTATCAGAACATTTATTTATAGCATGTTTAATGATTGCAGAAATCAGTACTGAGAAATAGATGAACAATGTCGCACAAGGAATTTAAATCATTAAAAAAGCTCATAAAAGAAACAACACAGATTTGGAAGAGTATTGTACAGCACGAATAAATGGAGTGAGTAGGCACTGCTTTGAACAAAACGGCCTTGTATTCGGGAGGACGGAAGCTACTGTCTCCGTCCAACCGTCCTTTCCTAGTTTTTTCACAGTTTCCCTAAATTACATAAGGCAAACTCTGAGATGCTTCCCACTCTAAGGCTACAGCCGACTACCTGTCCTATTCTTGTACAACAACACCTGTAAGTGTTTATGTGCCTTTTTATAAACTGTTTTTTTTTTATTTCTACTTTTATATCATTACCATGTCCAATATCCTTGTAAACGTGATCCATGGATAAAGAAAGCTGCTACTACTACTACATACCTATCGGTTATAAAAGTTATTCTTGCAAACTTTACTGTAGTCTGTAGAGTGCATCTACCTGAACCCGACAGTAATTTGTGGACGAAGATTAACTGTGTTGGTACATTTCACTGTCGAATAAGCAATGCATTTGATTGGCTGTAGTGTTTCAGAATTGACTTCTTTGTTATTCGATGTCACAATTTCAACATTGCCCCGTTAACTGTTATTAATAATTTTAAAACCCGGAAAATGATTTGGCGATGAAAACCAGTTGTGAATAAAGAGCTACGGTGGGCTCCTGATAATTCAATGATCAAGGGACTTAAAAAATTAAAATAATTGAAAGTTCGGCTTAAAAGTATAACTGAGCAAGGTAGAATCAGAGAAAAGTCGGAGTAAGCGCACAAGTTAATAAACGATATTGTACATATTTCTTTACAAAGGGAAGGTATTCCAGATTAAAAGGAACTTCATTTTTAACCTGACTGATTGTTATGAAAATTAAAACGATAAACATGTACAAATTTCAGACAAAACAGAAGGAAAATTCATTTTCATTTATCTTTCAGTGCAAGGGAAACTTTTTCATCAATGCTCGTATTTATTCACAAATCTTCTTTAAAGTAAAGGCGTCCTTGTAAACAAAGGCGCCGTTGTTTACGCACCGCACATCAACCGGTAACACCTAACAGGATCATTTTAATGTCCGTCTGTACGCTTGTCCTGTTAAACCCGTTTTTCTCACGAACGGGTTGAGATTTGTGTCTAATACTGAGGTCGAAGATCCCTTGATGCTGTAAAAAATTTAAGCAAAAGATACGGGCAATTACGTTACACATTCTCATACTCGCAAACTCGCTCACAAAATCCCGTAAATGAATTGTGCGTACATCTACATCTACATCTATATGGATACTCTGCAAACCACATTTAAGTGCCTGGCAGAGGGTTCATTGAACCACGTTCACAATTCTCTATTATTCCAATCTCGTATATCGAGCGGAAAGAACGCACGAGCTCTGATTTCCCTTATTTCATCATGGTGATCGTTTCTCCCTATGTACGTCGGTGTCAACGAAATATTTTCGCATTCTGAGGTGAAAGCTGATGATTGGAATTTCGTGAGAAGATTCCGCCGCAACGAAAAACGCCTTTCTTTTAATGATGTCCAACCAAAATCCTGTATCATTTCTGTGACACTCTCTCCCATATTTCGCGATAATATAAAACGTGCTGCCCTTCTTTGAACTTTTTCGACGTACTAAGTCAGTCCCATCTGGTAACGATCCCACACCAAGCAGCAATATTCTAAAAGAAGACAGAAAAGCGTAGTGTAGGCAGTCTCCCTAATAAATCTGTTACATTTCCAAAGTGTCCTGCCAAAAAAACGCTGTCTTTGGTTAACCTTCCCCACAACATTTTCTACGCGTTCCTTCCAATTTAAGTTGTTCGTAACTGTAATATCTAGGAATTTAGGTGAACTTACGGCTTTTAGATTAGACTGATTCTTCGTGTAACCGAAGTTTACCGAATTCTTTCTAGCACTCATGTGGATGACCTCACACTTTTCGTTATTTAATGCCAATTTTCGCACCATTCAGATATATTTTCTAAACCGTTTTTTGCAATTTGTTTCGATCTGATGACTTTAATAGTCAGTAAACGGCAGTGTCATCTGCAAACATCCTACGAGGGCTGCTCAGATTGTCTCCCAAATCGTCTATATAGATAAGGAACAACAATGGGCCGATAACACTACCTTGGGGAACGCCAGAAATCACTTTTGTTTTACTCGATGACTTTCCGTCAATTACTACTAACTGTGACCGCTATAACAGGAAATCAAAAAACCAGTCACATAACTAAGACGATATTCCATAAGCACGCAATTTCACTACAAGCCGCTCGTGTGGTACAGTGTCAAAAGCCTACTGGAAATCCATAAATACGGAATAGATCTGAAATCCCTTTCAATAGCACTCAACACTTTATGTGAATGAAGAGCTAGTTGTGTTTCACAGGAACGATGTTTTCTAAACCCATGCTGACTGTGTGTCAATAGACAGTTTTGTTCGAGGTAATTCATAATGTTTGAACACAATATATGTTCCAAAATCCTGCTGCATATCGACGTTAACGATATGGGCCTGTAATTTGGTAGATGTCTCCTACTACCTTTCTTGAATATTAGTGTGACCTGTGCAACTTTCCCGTCTTTGGGTACGGATCTTTCGTCTAGCGAACAGTTGTATATGATTGTTAAGTACGGAGCTAAGGCATCAGCATACTCCTAAAGGAATCTAACTGGCATACAGTCTGGACCAGAAGACTTGCTTTTATTAAGTGATTTAAGTTTATTCACTAGTCCGAAGATATTTACTTCCACGTTACTCAAGTTGGCAGCCGTTCTCGATCAGAATTCTGGAATATTTACTTCGTCTTCTTTTGTGAAGGCATTTCGGAAGGCTGTGTTTAGTAACTCTGCTTCGGCAGCACTGTCCATGATAGCATCCCCATTGCTATTGCGCAGAGGTAGCATTGATTGTTTCTTACCGCTAACATACTTCACATACGAACAGAATCTCTTTCGATTTTCTGCGAGGTTTCGAAACAAAGTTTCGTTGTGGAAACTGTTATAAGTATCTCGCATTGAAGATCATGCTAAATTTCGAGCTTCTGTAAAAGATAGCCAATCTTGGGGATTTCGGGTTTGTTTAAATTTGGCATGTTTGTTTCTTTGTTTCTGCAACATTTTTCTAACCCGTTTTGTGTACCAAGGAGGATCAGCTCAGTCGTTTGTTAATTTATTTGGTATAAATCTCACAATTACTGCCGATGCTATTTCTCTGAATTTATGCTACATCTGGTCTATACTTGTATTATTAATTTGGAGTGAGTGGAGATTGTCTTTTAGGAAGGCGTCAAGTGAGTTTTTATCTGCTTTTTTTGAATAGGTTTACTTTTCGCTTATTTTTGGAGGATTTGGGAATTACTATTTAGTTTCACTACGACAAACCTTTGTTCACTAATCCTTGTGTCGGTTTTGATGCTCATTATTAACTCAGGATGATTTGTTGCTAAGAGGTCAAGTGTGTTGTCACAACCGTTTACTATTCACGTGGGCTCATGGACTAGCTGCTTAAAAATTTTTCGGAGAATGTGTTTTACACAATTTTGGATGACATTTTATGCGTACCTCCGCAATCAAGCGTATTTTCGCGAACATATCGAGGATGAATAGAAGTCTTCACTAACCATTATCGTATAAGTCGGGTATGTGTTTGAAATCAAACTCAAGTTTTCTTTGAACCATTCAGCAACTGTATCATCTGAATTGGGAGGTCGGTAAAAGGATCCAATTATTATTTTATTCCCGTTGCCAAGAATGCACTCTGCCCATACTAACTCACAGGAAGTATCTAATTCAATTTCGCGACAATTTAAACTACTTCTAACAACACCAAACACGCCACTGCCAAACGTGTTTATACTACCCTTTCGGAACACTATCCTTATATCCGGCTTTAGCCAGCTTTCAGTATGTATAACGATTGGAGCATAAGCGCTTTCTATTAGCGCTTGGAGATCTGTTACTTTCCCAACACAGCTTCGCCAATTTACGACTGCTATAGTAGGCAGTAAAATAACCAATGACGGACGGAGCAAGGAGGACATCAAAAGCAGACTCGCTATGGCATTTCTGGCCAAGATAAGTCTACTAATATCAAATACCGGCCTTAATTTGAGGAAAAAATTTCTGAGGATGTACGTCTGGAGTACGGCATTGTATGGTAGTGAAACACGGACTGTGGGAAAACCGGAACAGAAGAGAATCGAAGCATCTGAGATGTGGTGCTATACACGAATGTTGAAAATTAGGTGGACTGATAAGGTAAGGAATGAGGAGGTTCTACGCAGAATCGGAGAGGAAAGGAATATGTGGAAAACACTGATAAGGAGAAGGGACAGGATGATAGGACATCTGTTAAGACATGAGGGAATTAATTTCATGGTACTAGAGGGAGCTGTAGAGGGCAAAAAACTGTAGAGGAAGACAGAGATTGGAATACCTCAAGCAAATAATTGAGGACGTAGGTTGCAAGTACTACTCTGAGATGAAGAGGTTAGCACAGGAAAGGAATTCGTGACGGGCCGCATCAAGCCAGTCAGTAGACTGACGACAAAAAAAAAATCTAAGGTTCCTGTTGCTGCGCAAGTATTAGTCTTAGTCGTAGGAAAGAAACAGTTGGGCGATGAAGGCTGGGGCCGCTGCAGTGTGTGGCAATAGTCGGCAGCCAGTAGGCCAGGCAGGGAAAACACGGCCCGTAGCTGCAGTGGCGTATTGCATGTACAATTTGTTTGTATTGGAGCTACAGCAAGGCAGGAAACCGCAGTGTTGCTTGAAGTTATTGCGATGTATGAGCCGCGGCAGTAGGCCAGAGCCGGGAGTTGCGATGTGTAAGTGGCTGACGTATGGGAATTTACACCTGCCATAGTTTCTGTCTCTCTCTTACACTATGTCAGAAGCGAGGGGAAAAGCCATATAAATAGGTCAGTCGAGAGTCGGGTCGGACCTGTGCTGGTCTATTCTTATAAGGGCCAGTCTGGCAGCGATGTTATAAATATTCTCTGTAAACCTGTACTTTGTTTCTAGGCACTTGTTTGGGCTGCATTCTGCCTCCGGGGACACAACAAGAGGCAGGACGGAACAGCAGCTGGGTACTTGGAGATTGCACCGCCTGCCTGAAGGAGAGCAGTGGCAGCGGTCTGCAGGAGGTCCAGAACGGGCCAAGTTCGCTTCCCACCTGGCGTATCAGGGTCATGGCGAGACGTACGCTGTGGAAGGTGCAGCAGCGCTGAAACGATGGCACCACTAGTGAAAAGTTGCGACACGGCGTCCAGGAGGGCGCGGGTTCGAGTCTGGTCCTGTTCTAGGAGCAGCAGAGGCCCAGGGCCACAGGTGACCAGTACAACCACGCTACTGATACTGCTCGGCCTCCTGACGAAATACGGCACCGTGGGCCCTCGCTTCAGTTCGGTCGTCTGGAGTCCCAAGTTAGACCATCGAAAGTCCGCAACACTATGTTCGGCCTGCACCCTTTGTAATCGAAGCCCTTATTATGTTTTCCCGAGGCCCTCTAACCTGCAAATGCCGCCCAGTACAAGCCGCACAGTCCCTGATACCCGTGTAGCTGCCTCCTGCATATGGTGGGCACCTGACGTATTCAGCAGAACATGAAACCCAACCACCCTTTGGCGCAAGTCGAGGAATCTATAGCCTACACGGTCGCAGAGCCGTCTGAGCCTCTGATTCAGTCCCTCCACCTGGCTCTGTACTAGAGGTCCGCAATCGGTCCTGTCAACTAAGCTGAAAATGGTCAGCTCTGCTTTCATCTTGCAAGCATGGCTGGTAGCCTTAACCACTTCTGTTAGCTGCTCGAAACCAGAGAGAATCTCTTCTGATCCGAAGTGACACACATCTGTGGTACCGACATGAGCAAATATCTGCTGTTTGCTCCCCCTTGTGCCCTTATGGCGTTTGGGAGCAGCCTTTCCACATCTGGAATGACTTCACCCGTATGCACACTGAGTGCTCATTCATTTTCTTTCCATTCTTGTCAGCCAAGTCCCTAAGGCGCCCCATACCCCGGTAGCATTGGAGCTACCAATGCTACCGATAATCCTACCCTCTGTGATTGTCTGGATCTTGCAGGCTGAGTGGTTTCCTCTGTCCTGAAACAGGACAGGCGCAGCATCTGGCTCAGCAATAGTGTCAGCCACAGAAAGCACTTGGAACCTGTTTGTCAGACAAACCAGAGAACCGCCTGGGAAGTCTTTCGCAGCTGTTTCACCCTGGGGCGACCTCCCACTGGACCACAGGTGAGGGGTTAGGGCTGTCCACCGGTGAGGACTGATTGGAGGATCAGGGCTGTCCACCGGTGAGGACTGATCGGAGGACTCTTACGTGCTGAACGTCCGTTGGATCGTCACGGCCGGCCCACAACAGTGGTGCCCATCCACTGCAGCCTCAAGCTGTGTAACAGAAGCCATCACAGCCAGAAGCTGAGAACGAGTGTCACTAACTCGGCTCGCATCTGCACAAAAACAATTGCAGTCCCTGTGCATACTAAAGGCCATGGAAAACTAAACTATGCAGGTAAGCGGACTATCTGCAGTGCTGCGCAACTCTGCTGTAGAACCTGACGAAACCGCAAGAACTGTGTCTAATAATACGCAGATATTCAAAAACCTAACTACCGAAGCACTGAGGTGAAACTAAATAATTCGCACCTGTTTAAGAACTTCTAATATGTCGCAAAATCGGTTTACTTCTCTTTGCAAACGAAAACGCGAGAATGTGGCTATTAGATATTAAATTTTCACTCTGAAACTGAAGGTTAAAATGGCTCTGAGCACTATGGGACTTAACAGTGGAGGTCATCAGTCCCCTATAACTTAAAACTACTTAAACCTAAATAACCTAAGGACATCACACACATCTACGCCCGAAGCAGGATCCAAATCTTCGACCGTAGCGGTCGCGCGGTTCCAGACTGAAGCGCCTAGAACCGCTCGTCCACTCCGGACGGCAGAAACTCAAGAAACTAAATTATTAAAGCACACAGATGATATAATAAAAGGCGCTCCTGGGTAGGAACTCGTAAATGTCACAGAAGCAGTTACTTCCCTGTTGCGGCAACTGTCTCGGTCGGCTACTACTGTTATTTAGTTAGTACATAATCCTCAGAGAGGGAGTCCTGCTCGCACTTGTTCCTTGTCGCTTTCTTTATGTGAGTCACGCCTGTCCACCAGGGAACCCTTCCTGCTCCGACCAACTGCAAGTGGTTATTCTGTCCTCTACACTGGCTATGCCACGTGAATGATCATTTTTCAAGACCTGGGAAACCATCACGCTCCCTCCTTTATGATACATCTACAGCAATGATTTTAGACAGCATGGATGATGGAATCCCTAAACCTTTTGCTACATATTTTTTCATTTCTGTTTCACTTCGCATTCCAGGATCTCAATAATCTACTTCTTTTCTGCGACAGTTAAACACTTGTATTTCCTTGAAATCGTTTTTGTAACTCATTTATTTACTTTAGTATGTTATGCGTGGGCGTCCACAGAAATATTTTCAGGAGGTGCCAGGATTCAAGAATTGGCAGATTTCATATAACTAATTCAACGAGTTTGGTAACCAGCCATGGCCCAAAAGCCAAACAAGACAAGAGGCACACAAAACCTCTTTTCTATTGTTTTCCTACGTCGTATTAAGCACGGTAAAGTGTTGTGTATTTTGGTGTTTGCATATTTCAGTCCGATCTCTGTCTCTCACATAACTAAATCCCAAAAATTTTAAATTATCATATCACATATAAAAACGTTAAACTTAAATTAATTTTTTTCTTTATACGCTATAACAAAAATGTATATTTATTCGAACACTTCCTCTTTGATTTCGTCTTCATTCCTGTAGGAGTTACGTGTGCTAAACTGTCGTGTAACTGATATAGACTTAGTTTACATATGTCAACTGGACACGCAAAGTACATCTTCTTATGTTACTAATATGAATATCGATCCTACTTCTTTCAAATTACGATCCCTTATAATTAAATTTCGACGTTAGCAAACTGTTTTCTGCTGACTAGTTCCTCTCGTACCAGCTGTCCATACGAACAACCTATCGCGAAATTAACTGATATTTCTCACACATTAGGTAATTGTAAAATGCACGGCTCTGTTTACAAAAGAATGGCTCCATCTACTCATAGGATCGAGTTGGGCACGTCTGCTATCATGCCCAACAGCTAACTCACTGGAAATAAAAACCTGTATCTTGATCTTGCAGTCAAATTATATTTAAGCATTGACTAGAATTGCGAAATAGTGAATCAAACAGACATGCTAAATAAAGATAAATGGATATTTAATCAAGAGGTTTCTATTCTAATATCTGTAATTGAAGTAGAAGATGGAGAATTATGTCCAATGATCTTTATTGGAGTAGTAAAAACTCGAAGAAAAGGAAAGTGGTTCTACAGCAATTAAATGTAATACAGACAGATACAAACTTGATAATGCAATGATGTTGCGTTCAGAGTGTTACTACAATGATAATAGATCCCCAATATAGTCATAAAAGATATGTGAAAGCTAAGTCCATTTATTGATCACAATACACATAATGTTTACCAGTTCAGAATCGTTCAGACTTAAACATGATGATTTACAAACACACGCGAGATGACGTATAGAAGCTCGTACACTGTCTATTCGCAATTCTGTAATGCAACTGCAAAAATTTAGAGTATCATAGTGGCCGTATACTATCCATAATCGATCACCCGCAGTCCTGAACAAAGAGCTATATCACTATCAAATCTGCGTTCTTCAAGAAGCAACAAAAAAATCTTCTTTAAGATTTAAACGAAGAGTACCCAGATTATCATAGTTGAGCGTAACACTCGAAAAAAGTCTGTCTCTACCTTACGGCAGTGGTGGAACACTGCTTTTCCATTGGCTGAAGGCCATCCTCACTAAAATACGTCATTCTTAAGTTCTACCGACACGTTCTGACTCAACCTGACCACATCTTGAACCATACTAATACATTACAATAGTATTCAAATAAAGAAACGTTATAAACATTCTATCACACAAAACATGCAAAATAAATATAAATAAAAGTTTTTCAAAAATAAGTGAACCAGTGCTCTTGTACAAGTTCGCTCATGTTAAATGACAACAGACTGTCGTTTACTGTTGTTTGAACAATGATTTGGGTATGCTTGACAGAAGTGACTTTTGACCCTATGCCATTCTGAGGGATAAGCCTTGTTGCACACTAGAATGAGATTTTCACTCTGCAGTGGAGTGTGCGCTGATATGAAACTTCCTGGCAGATGAAAACTGTGTGCTAGACCGAGAATCGAACTCGGGACCTTTGCCTTTCACGGGCAAGTGCTCTACCAACTGAGCTACCCAAGCACGGCTCACGCACCATCCTCACAACTTTACTTCCGCCAGTACCCCGTCTCCTACTTTGAAAACTTCACAGAAGCACTCCTGCGAACCTTGCAGAACTAGCACTCCTGGAAGAAAGGATATTGCGGAGACATGGCTTAACCACAGCCTGGGGAATATTTTCAGAATAAGATTTTCACGCTGCAATATCCTTTTTTTTTTTTTTTTTTTTGAGCGATTGAGAAATTGAGAAGAGAGGATGGTCGCTATCCACCTCTATCGTCGTGATCTGAACCTGGCAGCATTTAGCAGGACGAATTGTATGATTCCCTTGAAAACCACACAGGATTTGTATTTATCCATTCCGAGACGACTGCAAGCTGTTTTGAATGCCAACAGTTTTCCTGCATCCTGTTAAGCATGGTAACGAGTTTTGTTTTTTATGTACGTATATTTTTCCCAACTGATTGTCTTTCAGATAGATACATTCCCAGGCTTTTTAAATTATAATGTGACTGATATAAAAACGTTGAATCTAAATTAATTTTCTTCATTAAAGGTTTTTCTATCGCAAAAAGGTGCGAATACTTTCTCTCTGGCATTGCCTTCATTCCTGTAAGAGTTACATGTGCTGTACATTCACCTACAATGATATAATTGCCTTTAACAATCTTCTCCAGCTTTTCAGTTCTTCTGATTGGCACTTCTTTCTTTCGATTGTATATGCATGTTGCACGTCGAATTACGTCTCGTTTAGTGGAACGTACCAGTAAAATACGCACGTCGAATAATGTTCGTCATTGAGCTGGTTGACTACGAGGGAAGAGTAGAGGGGATTATGGTGGTTGAAGCGTTCAGACCACGTGAAAACTGCAAACATGACGCGTTAGTCGGCGTTTGTTCACGTCTCAGGACCCGTCATACGGTGGTATCCCAGAGCCATTGTGGGATCTTGCTTATTTGTCCAGTGAATGACAGAAATTGTTTCAGTCTGGATGAATGTAACATTCGGTGAATTTTCGGAGGAGTCAAAATTTTATGGCTCTAGCATTCCAAGATTACATGTGAAACACCTTAAACACATTTCATTGGAGACATATCAGATTTCCTCCAGTTTTAATATGCGTTTAGGGGTTAAATCCTGGTTTAATGTGAACGCCGACGTTTCTTGCACAAGTAATATGAGACAGACTCCTGTTTCGTTACACTCTGAAGAATTATTTCTTCTATAACCCATGGTTCTTCGCGATTGCCTTATTCTACCAAAGTTTCTCAGTTCAATCTATGTAATTGTCCTTGTTTTATATGTCCATTCCTCTTCAATTGAACTGTTTCACCTATCAACATTTCAGTAACACAATATTTAGTTGGATGATAAACAGACACGGTACAAAATTAACGTGGTTCCCAAGCTCATGGCACATACCATTTTCTATTTCGTCTCAAGGCGAATGACGATGCAGTGACACGAATGCTACCTGGTCGCAGAAAACGGCGATTATACTTCTGGAGTGCTAGCCCGGCAAGGCGTACGGGAGACCTGCAGTCAGTTTTGGCAAGCAGGAGAGAGGTACTCACAGGACTGAACCTGAGAGATTAGGTAGGGAGTCCCGATCTACCATAAAGTCTTAAACAGTACGGAAGTTTCATGCTCTTCGCTAACTATATAACATTGTGTTAGTGACTTTTTTCTCCAGTTTCTTCTTTCTTCTGAATTAGGTCAACAATAGACCGCATAGATTTCTTGTCGTTTCTTTTCTTCTCTTCCCATTACCTCTACATTCTTTCACTTCTTTGCTTTGTCTCCTACTCGAAAATGTGATGTATGGACCGTCTTTTCAGTAATTTCTCTTCAAATGATCTGATGCTGCTGAGTTTTCTTGTGAATTCTTCTCTGTTTTGGGTCGTGTCTAGTGTAATGCTTGTTTCTTGTGCATCTCATGTGACCTCTGCCAAGTTTATAGGTGGAATTTAATGATATGATGCAAAAGAAGATCTTTTGATCGGATTTCGCCGTTCTAGCTGGGTGTTCATAAAGTTTGAGCCGTCGTTTTCACACTGTGTCGGTGAGCTCTTCATTGTACTTGTAGAGCTCCTGCTTTCCCTGTTCCACCAAGTACCACCACTCGGCTTCTGAGGTCCCAGAATTCTCCTGAGAACCTCCTTCCCCCTGTTTCTGAAGTTCTTTCAACTGTTCTTTTTTATTTAAATAAGAACTCAAAAGGAAATAGTTCTTCTGGGTTTATGATTGAATCACAGTGACTGATACTGCCCTGTTAGAAGTCTGAAATTTGTTGTTCCTGTTTGTGATAGTTCGTAAGCAAGGTAAAATTTTCTGGCCCTTCCTCTCATTGGCACTTTATCCAGTTCATTAGGCTGGAGGCATCAAAGTATTTGAATTTATAGGCCATTTTAATCTTACCATATTCTGCTTCAAAGTGTCTCTCCCCTTGGTCTTCCATGAATTCAGCCTTTTCTTATACGACTTTGAGACAGCTATTTCATGCAAGATCTCCACTTCTTTTCGTATCCTATCTGTTTCTGTCTGAAAGGGCAAGATTATTGGCAAATGCTAAACACCTGACTTCCAAGTTGTTGCCTTTTTTCTCAAGTTATATTCCACTTATTCCTTCCAGTTTCAGAGCTTCTTCCCAGGTTTTCATTACTTTTTCCAGGACGATACTGAGCAGAATTAGGAGCAATTCATCTCCTTGTTTGACTCCTCCCTTGCTCCAAAGAGCTGAGAGACTTCTCCATAAAACTTAACTTCAGATACGGTTTCTGCCAGTGCTTCCTCACCCGTCATTTTCAAACGGTATTTGGAACAACTGACTGGATAAGTGCTAAACTGTTAAAACTATTTCAATGATTTTGCCGTAGAAGGTCGTCCACCTGAAGAATATATTGCAAATTTACGTGCTTCGTTTCGCATGATGCCTGTGGCTGGGATAAAGTGTAGACAAGTGTGGTGTCTTTAAATCTGAGTTGCAGTCTCTTGGTCGTATCATAAACAGTCAATGTGTACATCCTCTTCAGACGCATTTGTTAGCCATACGCGATTTGCCAGTACCTCGAAATACTACAGACCTGCTGTCAGTCGTATGGAAAATGAGCGAATACGGAATGCTGCACAAGTCGCAGCTCCATTGCATCGCTTGCGTCGCAAGAATATCCCCTTTATTTGGTCAGATGAGTGCCAAGTGGCTTTAGAAAAACTTAAAGATGCATTGCTTAGTGGTATTGCAAGTTGACGCTTCCTCTTACGGAATCAGTGCAGTGCTTTCGCACAGAATTGGTGATAACGACAGGTCTATTGCTTTCGCATCAAAAGTGTTCTCCAAAGGTCAGTGTCACCATTCAAAAATTGAAAAACAGGCTTTGGCTGTTGTGAATGGTGTCACCAAATTCCACCACTATCTGTGTTGCAGAATATTCTACTTGGTGATGGATCAGAAGCCTTTGCAGTCCTTGTTTCATCCGACGAAACCGATTCCTGTATGAACGGCCCGAAAATTGCAACGATAGGCTTTGTTGTTGTCTCAATACCAGTACGAGATTCTATATCGTCCGACGGCTCAACATGGTAACGCGGACACACTCTGACAAGGCGGGGCGGTTCTAGGCGCTTCTGTTTGGCACCGCGTGACTGCTACGATCGCAGGTTTGAATCCTGCCTCGGGCATGAATGTGTGTGATGTCGTTAGGTTAGTTTGGTTTAAGTTGTTCTAAGTTCTAGGGGACTGATGACCACAGCATTTAAGTTCCATAGTGCTCAGGGCCATTTGAACCTCTTTTTCTTTTGTACACATTGACATCTTCCAATTGGCCCTGATACAGACCTTGACGCATCTGCTGCATCTTGTTGTCACATCGATGTTCAGGATTCTGAATTGCTCCAGTCTTTTCCACCGAACGATAAGAAAATTGCACAGGTCACGGAAGCAGATTCAGGTTTGAACATTCTGTTCAATTCATTCGCACATCTTGGACTCACTTATTGAATAGGGTAAAGAATTCTGTAGTGCCCCGATACTTTGACCGTCGGCATAGCCTCACTGTGTAGGAAGGTGTGATTTTTGTTAAGAACGACAAAGGCCAGTCACGTGTGTCGATCCCTAAGGCTTTGCAAAAGGAGATGTGGCAGTTACTTCACTAAGGACATTGGGGGATTTTTCCTGCCTAACAGTTAGCGCGTAGACACTGTACTTGGCACGGTATGGGCCCCCAAATAGAACATATGACGTCACAGTTTACGCACATGCGAAAAATCAGCCTGCCACCCCACACAAATTCTCTGATTGGCGTAAGTCACAATCGCCATGGCAACGTGTGCACATAGATTTGCGGGACTGTTTTCGAACACCCGTAGGTTGATTGTGGTTGACTCATATAGCAAGTTTCCATTTGCTGTGCCACGGATCTCGACAACGTCTGGTAGCACAACTCAGGTGTTGTCATCAATTTTTTGCGTAGAAAGGTTTTCCTGAAGTCATAGTGTCAGACAACGGACCTCAGTTCACGTCAAATGAATTTGAAACATTCTGTGAACGCAATGGCATACAGCATCAAACTAGTTCCATCCATAGTCGAACTGCGAAGCGGAACGTTTTGTCGGAACTTTAAAACAGCAGATAACCAAACTTCCCTGTGTGCAAACCAGGGATCAAGCATTGCAACTGTTTCTCGCCTCATATCGTTCACAGGGTTGTAGCCTCTCCATGATGTTATTCAATCTGTATATTGAGCAAGTAGTAAAGGAAACAAAAGACAATTTCGGAGTAGGTATTACAATCCATGGAGAAGAAATAAAACTTTGAAGTTCGCCGATGACGTTGTAATTCTAGCAGAGAAAGATAAGGACTTGGAAGAGCAATTGAACGCAATGGACAGTGTCTTGAAAGGAGGATATAATATGAAAATCAACAAAAGCAAAACGAGGATAATGGAATGTAGTCGAGTTAACTCGGGTGATGCTGCGGGAATTAGATTAGGAAATGAGACTCTTAAAGTAGTAAAGGAGTTTTGCTAGTTGGGGAGCAAAATAACTGATGATGGTTTAGGTAGAGAGGATATAAAATATAGACTGGCAATGGCAAGGAAAGAAGATAAATTTGTTAACATCGGGTACAGTTTTAAATGTCAGGAAGTCGTTTCTGAAAGTATTTGTATGGAGTAGAGCCATGTATGGAAATGAAACATGGACGATAAATAGTTTGGACAAGAAGAGAATAGAAGCTTTTGAAATGTGATGCTACAGAAGAATGCTGAAGATTAGATGGGTAGATCATATAACTAATGAGGAGGTATTGAATAAAATAGGAAAGAAGAGGAGTTTGTGGCACAACTTGACTAGAAGGAGGGACATGTTTTGAGGCATCAAGGGATCACCAATTTACTACTGGAGGGCAGCGTGGAGAGTAAAAATCGGAGAGGGAGACCAAGAGATGAATACACTAAGCAGATTCAGGAAGATGTAGGCTGCAGTACGTACTGGGAGATGAAGTAGCTTGCACAGGATAGAGTTGCATGGAGAGCTGCATCAAACCAGTCTCAGGAGTGAAGACCACAACAACAACATCGTTCGTACCCACGATATGGAACATCGCCGGCGGAATTGCTTCACGCCCGCCGCCATCGCACACTGCTTCACCTGCTCCACCCACGTCAGCATCCGGTGCCGAAGGAAGGTCGCAAGTATCGCTTCGCGCCGCATGATATTTTCTTCTACAAGGTTTATATCGGCAGCAGACATTGGGCGCGAGGCGAGATCGTCCGTCGCTTGGCGCTTGCGTGTATCTTATTTCAGTCCCCGATGGCTTGCAGAGCCATCATATTAATCAACTTGGCCTCTGTCATTTACACGAAGATACTTCCGTCTCTCTTCCCCCAGATTCAGAGGGCAGTGCGGCCGCTGCAGCTGCCATAGGGTTTCATCACTACACCACGGGACGGCCCCATGGAGACGGACCCTTTGCCTCCTCCACTTCCTCTCGTCCTACTGAAGGAGCTGGACCAGACCACACCTCAGCAGTCGCCACCTTCTTCATCTGGTTCTTGGCAGCAGGAGGTTGACGCGTACCTTTCTGGTCATTGTCCGGGGGACGTTTCCCCCACAGTGCAGGCCGGATGGCGAGGTCGGGCCGGAAGCTTGACGTCCCCTGCAGCCACAGCTTCCGGACTGATGTTGCACCCACTCTCCTGCATCCCCCGCAGTTGTCACATTCCTTACTCGTCGACGGTTCTTCGAATTGTGGTGGGAGGGGGAGGTCACTATTGTGGAGTAACTAAAAGTTCCGGAACGAAGACGAGAGAAGGCGGATCAAAAGCAGCAGCCAATGTTGCGGTGATTAGGAGTGCACCACAACAGGAGCGCCCAGGCAAGAAGTGGCTATAAGCGCAATTCCTGCCAGCCACGGCCTCTCAGATCGCCCCCTTATACGGACATTAGTGGACAGTGTAGGCACAGTTAGTCACGTGTGTCAACTTGCAGGAACGTTGTGTATATCAAGGACTTGGAATTATATTGCCTGTCGACCCCGTCTAGCGACAGAATGTAGTACATTCAGCTTAAGGATCGTCAGTTTGCTTATTATAAATATAGCTAGTAATGTTATTTGTTTGAACTGTTGTATAGCATTCTGAGAACGCAGACCCCCTTAGGCACCCTATACGAGACGAGTGGGAATCACCCAACACTCTCAGTTTTCTATCAGTTCCATATTTCTCTAAATAAAGGTTTGTCTGTCAGTTTAGTCATCTGCTTCTTTGAAGCCGACGAAAGCTTCTGTACGACTATTCTGGCTTCTCGATGCTCTAGTTTGCAGAATGCTCTTGAGTTGACTTCCACGTCTGACCCGCCTTTTCTGAAATAAGCGTTGAACTCTCCAGTGAGACGATCAGACAGTTCTTCAAACCTTTCAGCCGGACAATGGAGAACAACTTATAAGAAACTGAATGTAGAGAGATCCCTCTCAGTTTCTCGGACTCCCCTCTCTCCCTTGTTTTAACAATGCTTGTGCTAAGAATCCAAGGCAGTTTCAGTTGTTCATTGTCTGTAACAGTGAGACAAACGCATCTGCAGTACATGAAAGTCTTTCTATAACTAATACAGCTTGGCCAACATTTGGTGAATTATTTTGGCTGCTTTATCACTTACTTTCAAATAAATTGTGTGTGCCAGGTTTCTGTATCAAGATGAAATGTGTGATATGTTAACCTTCTGATTCTCACACTTAGTGCAGTTACCTTCTATTCTTTGCGTCTTTCAGATGGACTTGCTACACTTTCATGTCGCAACGACCTCACTTTGCATCACTGTCAGAAATCTCTCACGTTTCAACTGCAAACTCTCGTGCATGAACCATGTGTTCGGTACTTGAAAATCGATTTCATCCTGCCTGAGGCTCCTCTTTCTAACCACCTAGTGTCAATTACTTCTTGCTTAGGCGAAGGTACTACTACAGATGTTTGTTTCCAATTAAGTGGTATGTAATTTATATCTGCAGTTACTCTTACTTTATAGAGTGTTATGAAAAACTGCTTCAGATTCGAAAGTTGCTTTTCATGCAGTTGCTCAATAACTTTTAGAGACCTGTCTCTTTCTAATGTGAGTTGGTCGGCCTTTCAAGAGTTGATTTAAGATGATGAATTCCGAAATACGCTACAATTCCCTTGGATGTCTTGTAGACCTGCCCTGTTAACATTACTATATTACATATCTCACGAGACCACTACAATAGCTGCCATGTGGAATAACTGCGACTTATTGGACCTTGGTTCAGTTCCTGGCACTGCCACAGATTACTCCATGCTGGGACTGAAACGGAGTGGATTCAGGCTCGTGATGCCAGCTACAGTTTATATGAAACTGAAAACTGCGAAGAGAGTGGTGTGCTATCCCCACAATAGTCAATTAAGCACTGCATACAGAAAGCCTGAACCGAATCACAGTACAACTCTATACTGACAGTCTTATTCCTCTAATGGCCCAACGCATCCTACGAGTCATAATTCAAAACACCATTAAGGACGATTTACCATTTAATGGTAATTTTTTCTGGAAGCATCGTACTTAAAGGCCCTGCCTGGGTATTTCGGCACCTCCATACCACATCGAAGTGGTACGATTGGTAGACGCTGATACGGCAGCCGGCGGACAGTGATGGTCGACCGTCCACGGAATGAGGAGCAGGTAGGTAACTCATAGTAGCTAGGTGGGGTGGACATAAATACGGAAACCCATTACAATTCTTAATACGAAGTGGGAAACCATTGTCACTCAAAACGGCTCCCAGTCGTCTAGGGATCGATAAATATAGATGTTGTATGGTTTTCAAGGAAATCTTACAAATTCAGGTAACGATGATGAAGATGAGAAGCGAGCAGGCACCTTTCTCTCTAAAGGACATCATAAAGGCTATATAATATTCAGATCTGGTGAGTATGGTGGGCAGGCGCAATGTGACAACTTATCCTCTTGCTCGGAAAACCACTCCTGCACGATTCGAGCTGTGTGAACAGGGACCCTGTCGTCTTGGAATACACTATCACCATTTGGGAACAAACACCATAGTATAGGATGCAACTGATCAGTCAAAATGGTCACGTAACCCCTGGCAGTGACGCGATCTTGTTGAGTAACCATCAGGCGTATGAGTACTACGTAAGACTGTGTGCACAGGATGCATTCATATGAAGGGCAACAAAACAGAGTGTAGAACATCATCGACGTACCGCTGTGTTGCAAAGCTGCTGCACATGCGCTCTGTTATGAAAGGAAGTAACACCCTAGACCACCACTTCTAGTTGTAGGACCGTAGGTCGGAATTCCACGGCCTCTCCAAATATATTTTCTCTGGCCGTGGGAGCTCCATTCAAAGCAAGACTCATCATTGAAGACGGTTCTACTCAGTCAATAAGATCCTAAGCCGAAGACGTGTCTGGAAGCGTCCCAGACAGCAGTGGGGTACTATACTAACATCCTCCCCCCCCCCCCCCCCTCCCCAAACCAGGAGTGATAGTCTGGGATACCATTTCTTTTAATAGCAGGACCCCTTTTGTTGTCATCCGCAGTACACTTACACCATAGCGGTATGTCGACGATATTCTATGCCCGTTTTGGGTTGAGGATTTTCTATGCTTGGTGTAGGGGGGGGGGGGGGGCGTTGTGTTAACACCATCATTTCGTCATCATCATTTGTGACAGTGGCTTGATTGAATTGTGAAAAAAAATGGACTGTGGAAAAATTGTGACTTTGTTCGGGTTCTGATGGCTGCACAGTTGAGCAGTTGAGAGCCCCACAAACCAAACACCATCATCATCACACTCCGGTTTTGTTGCCCTTCAGGCAAGCTATTCTGGTCTGACATTCAGCAAGATAATGACCGCCCGCACATCGCCAGAATTTCTGCTGCTTGTCGTCTAGCTTGAAAAAGCCTGCTTTGGCTAGCAAGATGGCCCAATACCCCCCCTCCCCCCCTTGCCAACCCATCCTCCATCAATTTAGAAAGTTTGGAGCAATATGGGCAGGGCCCTCAAAACAACCCAGGATTTTGACGATGTAACTCAGGAGTTGGACAGAATTTGTCATGATGATATCCATCAGAAGGACATACAACAGCTGTAGCAAAAAATGAAAAGCCAAATGTCTGCTACCATACGTGTCACAGGTGGACCGATGCATTATTGACTTCCTCAGTTTGTGAGGAAATCTCTTGAATAAATCATCCAGTATTTGTGAAATTGTAATCATTTGTCTGTCTCTGCATGTATATCACATTTACTGATTTCTGTCCAATTTTAGAGACACATTCACAAAAGGAGGCAAGTAGTCACAACCACGCAAATTTATTGGTATACCCAGTTCCCACTCTTCATAAGTTCCTGTGAGTCTGAATAGACTGATACGCCGTCTCCTCTCTCTTAGAGTGTATTTCAGAGTCTATCATCAGCATTCGAGCACTGATAACAAAGCTCCAAAACAGTACAGCACTGTAAGACAACTCATTAGGCAGATTCAAACAGACTGGGGCTGTTTCGTTGTTATAGACACGGGTTCACAGGTAGATGCCGTGTTTCTTGACTTCCGCAAGGCGTTTGACACAGTTCCCCATAGTCGTTTAATGAACAAAGTAAGAGCATACGGACTATCAGATCAATTGTGTGATTGGATTGAGGAGTTCCTAGATAACAGAACGCAGCACGTCATTCTCAATGGAGAGAAGTCTTCCGAAGTAAGAGTGATTTCAGGTGTGCCGCAGGGGAGTGTCATAGGACCGTTGCTATTCACAATATACATAAATGACCTGGTGGATGACATCGGAAGTTCACTGAGGCTTTTTGCAGATGATGCTGTGGTGTATCGAGAGGTTGCAACAATGGAAAATTGTACTGAAATGCAGGAGGATCTGCAGCGAATTGACGCATGGTGCACGGAATGGCAATTGAATCTCAATGTAGCGAAGTGTAATGTGATGCGAATACATAGAAAGATAGGTCCCTTATCATTTAGCTACAAAATAGCAGGTCAGCAACTGGAAGCAGTTAATTCCATAAATTATCTGGGAGTACGCATTAGGAGTGATTTAAAATGGAATGATCATATAAAGTTGATCGTCGGTAAAGCAGATGCCAGACTGAGATTCATTGGAAGAATCCTAAGGAAATGCAATCCGACAACAAAGGAAGTAGGTTACAGTACGCTTGTTCGCCCAATGCTTGAATACTGCTCAGCAGTGTGGGATCCGCACCAGGTAGGGTTGATAGAAGAGATAGAGAAGATCCAACGGAGAGCAGCGCGCTTCGTTACAGGATCATTTAGTAATTGCGAAAGCGTTACGGAGATGATAGATAAACTCCAGTGGAAGACTCTGCAGGAGAGACGCTCAGTAGCTCGGTACGGGCTTTTGTTGAAGTTTCGAGAACATACCTTCACCGAAGAGTCAAGCAGTATATTGCTCCCTCCTACGTATATCTCGCGAAGAGACCATGAGGATAAAATCAGAGAGATTAGAGCCCACACAGAAGCATACCGACAATCCTTCTTTCCACGTACAATACGAGACTGGAATAGAAGGGAGAACCGATAGAGGTACTCAGGGTACCCTCCGCCACACACCGTCAGGTGGCTTGCGGAGTACGGATGTAGATAGATAAGTAGTTCTTTAGTAACCAGTTTAAGTATGCTTATACCTGTTGCGAGAAAAAGGAAAGTTACTTACCTGAGAGCTAGGATTTGGGGTATGTAGGGACCGAATTTTAGAGAGATAGTACTTCGATGGAACACCTTGTTTGTAATGAAAGTTAGTAAAATTCTTAAAAATGACAGTAACTTCTTCATATAGTGATTACTTCTATTGCAAATCTTAAATAATAACATAGGTACCATAATACAATTTTTAAAAGTGGTAAGTGTCGTAAAAATGTTGGTAAATACGCCATATTATTAATAGTTTTTCGCGGTGCACTTCGCGCGTAACACATTTTGGGAAACCCTGGAATAGAGCAACTTAGAAGAATGTATGTGTCCCTATCGATCCACTGACTCCGCCAGGCAGAGCGTTACCTCGTGTATGTTGGCAAAGAAATGTAGTGCCTTTACGGTGGTTTCAAAGCGCTGGATGTCAGCGTCTCAACCCAACTCGTGTCCGATCTTAAGGAACAGCAACACATGTATCTCGAATAGGTAGGGGTATACTGGTCATGTACAGACCAGCGAAGCTTACTTCGATTCTGTCACATATAAAGCGATCAGCAGAGATAAGACAGTGTTTTAGACGAACAAGCAACGTGTTTAGATGAGTAAACGACTCCTGAAATCAGCTGAATGGATACAGACGAATTACTGCTAGATATGCTTTAATCAATATACCTAACGTCAAGCACTTCTTTCCTCACGCTACCTCAGGGCCCTTAAGTGAATCTAGATTAATTCGAATTTGAATGTGCTTCTTTTCGTTATATTACCAACATGTCGCAGACTGGTTTTGTTGCGACTGTAATCAGTGCCCCTGATAATATCGTTTAGAAGATGATAATCCACCTGCTTCGCTCGAATATGAGTATTTTGTTATGAAGAGTGATGGTGAGTAAGTGAGCTAGAAATTATACAAGATATCTGTATATAAAGTGCTGCAGAAACGTATGTATAAAAAAGTATGCAACACCGGTACTTAGGTACATAATGAACACGTTTCTATTATTTTGGTGTATGTCGAGTCTGAAAGCATGCATTATGTTTTACAATTATATTTAAAAATGCGTCGAATCATTACAGTCGAGCAGAAGTAGAGATTTTAGGGTTTCTCTGGCTCACCTAGCACTGAGTTTGCTCTTCTGCCACCAAAGCAATACATACCACCCATCTATCCCTCCATTTTAATGAGCTGTAGTGCTACGTTTTTGATCCATCGCTCTATGATGACTAATTTCTGATTACCATATTCAGTTAAAAGATCGTAATCAAATGTATACTCACCAAAAGTCCCCCAAGTTCCACATGTAAAGGTACGGCTCTCTGTTTGTCGAACAGCCTTTAAGTGACGCCGTCGCTGTGAGACTTCAAGCTTCTTGAAGCTGTGAGAGACGCGTGGAAAAAATGGTTCAAATGGCTCTGAGCACTATGGGACTCAACTGCTGTGGTTATCAGTCCCCTAGAACTTAGAACTACTTAAACCTAACTAACCTAAGGACATCACACACATCCATGCCCGAGGCAGGATTCGAACCTGCGACCGTAGCAGTCACACGGTTCCGGACTGCGCGCCTAGAACCGCGAGACCACCGCGGCCGGCAGACGCGTGGAGCTCAGCGTCTGAAATACGACCGGCTTGTGACTTGCAGCTCTTAAGGCCGCCTGGCGTTCTGCATCCAAGTTGCGACAGACATGAGGTTGCTCTAAGGTGTCTTGGATTCTAATAACTTTCGCAGCTTGAGCTCTCTTAGAACTATACACTAAATCAGACTTAAGTTTGTGAGGCTTGTAGTAGTAATTTCAAATAGGGTTCCCGGGCTTACCGCCCAGTTTTATTGTCGCATCTCCGCCAAAGTTCTCCAGCTGTGCCGGTTGGTGTAGGAACTGACTATCACAGACCACGCGCCCAATAACATTGCATTTTCACTGTCACGGAATAAACTGTAGACACTAACAATCGCAGACCATTGCGCCCGCGTCGCCTGCATATAACTCACTTACGCCACATTTAAAAATGTTTATGATACCTATTGGAATTGGCGCAGCTGAATAAGTATTAAGGAGAAAAAAAATGATATTTTACTAATAACTATATTTCACATTCAAGAAGAAAAATTTACAGCGAACACAACAGAATAATTAGCACACACAACGAGTTTTAGACAATACCAAAGAGGTCTATTTTACACAGTGCACTTTGCGCCGTCACACAGCGAAATATATTGTTCACACAATTCCAACACACCTCCTTGAACTTATACTTTGTGTGTTTCTTCCACAAGATAAACCAAATAGTCCCAAAATCTTCTCAAACTTCTCCCTTTCCAAGGGTTTGGTCAGAAGGTCAGCTAACATGTCTTCTGTGCGCCGATAGTCCACGGCAATGTTCTGTCGCTCTATGTGGTCCCTGATTTGTTGGCACATTCGGGTGTTAGGCGCCAAAAGACATAACTTCTCTTATTAATTATTTACATACTTTTCATTTTATGTAACCCGTTAACCCAGTTCTCTGTATGACCATCTCTCATGGTTACCCTACGAGTCTACCGTTTTTGTTTATTACATCTGACTAGTTTTGAGAATCATAAGAGTAATGATATTACATCTTGGTGTCCCTGAAAGAAGAAGTACTTCGCCTGCGCTAGTCACTGCGTTCCTGGTGTTCTTCAGAGCCGGACGTGAATCACTGGCTCGGACGGATATGTCCTACTCTATAACGGAAGTTGTCACAAAAGTTACCGTACTATTGAGAAAGCTATGTCGAGTTTTGTAGAAGACAGTGTAAAACGTAACAGTTGAAAACATAAACAAACAGGATACATTGATGAGAGGTGTCGCGTACCATCATTGTCAATACCACAGATGTTGCCCTCTGTAGATACGGAGACTAACCTGGGCAAGGGGCACCCCACAAAAAAAAAGCACAAACACAAGCTCTAAGTTCGACATGACAGCACAGCAGCCTCCACCGAAAAAGATCCTTCGACTGACGAGCTACCTTCTGCGCTGGGGACACACCTACATTTGATGACAGGTTGGTGGAAAGAACGGTTAGAGACTCTTATTCAATTCCTAGAGATCTCTCCAGCTTCGAGATCTGATTTCCAACACGACAACGCATAGTTTTATACCAGGCTGCCAAATCGGCAGACACTTACAGCCACTGGCCGTGAACGTGGAGCGCTATCTAACGCGCCGGCTCAGTCCCTGACGCGGCGTATGTGTAGGTCTTCCGGTTGCTGGCTGTGATGGAATTGGCTGTGATGGAACACTGACCATAGTTCGCGTGTCGGCTCAAATAGGTGCACCGCAAATGGATCCCTCTGGGCCTATTTTCGGCGCATGACACGACAGATCCATGAAGAGGTGTGGCTTGTCAACGGCCTCTGTCATCGCCATCTGTGCTGCCTGGTTGCCTGGCAGATGCCCTGAGCTGGCCTGGCCACTGAGTTCTGGAGTTTTGAAGTCCCACGTTGTCTGTACTGTAGGCGCTGAGCTTGCTGCAATCTGCACGCTATTGTTGTTGGTGGTGTCGTCGGTGCCTGCTGTCTAGGGCGCATGACATTTAGTCTTCCTGTAATTTTACTACTCTCTCATTTCAGACGATTCATTTGAAAAGTACATGACCGATTTCCTTCCCTAACCATCTACAAATCCGCGCTCCTTCGCTAACGACCCCTTCGTCGACGGTAAGTTAACAATTGTTCTTCTTCCAATCCTCCTAAACACACTGTGGATATGGAAATTAACAGCACAAAATAATGCTCTTTAAGGCGGCACCTGCCTTCAACTGGTGTTGGCCAGCGGAAAAGGATGCTCCGTTCCCCTTTAAGCCGACCTCTTGGGCTGCGAACACCTGTAAGTATTGTGCAGCCTCGCAGGTGTCCGGCCTGTATCAGGAGACGGTAATTACTAGGGGAGGGGGTGTGCAGCTCCAGCGCTAAGCTCCAAAGAAGGGCGGCAACGGCAGTAAATTATCTCATATTAAATAGGAATTTAATTGAAAGCGGAACTCCCATTAAAACTTCCGACGAGAACCGTAAATTTCTTAGTTTTCTTGGCCGCGTCAAGAACTGAAATCACTATATTGGCCCCATTACTTCAGGCTACAGCGGCGCAAGCTGACCGTTTGCTGTTGGGTTCTCCTATGTAGATATAGAATCACCGCGCAACAGGTCAGCTTCTCGATGATCTAGTCGTTATTGGTACACAAGAATTGAACAAAAATTTAAGTGCATCTACATCTGTGCTCCGCAAGCCACCTGACGCCGTGGGGCGGAGGATACTTCTGGTACGACTGCCTGACCCCTCCTGCAGTGTTCCATTCACGAAGGTTGTGAAGGTAACCTTCTGTATTAGCCCAAATTCTCCAATTTTCTCGTTATGGTCATTTCGCGAGTCGTATGTGCGAGGAGGTAATATGCTGTCCAAACGTACTCTCTCGGAATTTCAATAGTAAACCATCAGTGATGCACAGCGCCACTCCTGTAGCGTCTGCCACTTGAGCTTGTTGAGCATCTCTATAACGCTCTCTATCGGCTAAACGACCGTCTGACGAAAGGATCTGCCCTTTGTTGTATCTTTCTGACTCTTCTGTTAGTCCTATCGGACAAGCGTTCCAAAGTGACGTCCAAAATTCAAGAGTAGGTCGAACAACTGCTTTGTGATCCACTTTTATCGTGGATGTGTTACATTTCTTTGAGATTCTTCTTATGAATCTCAGTCTAACATCTGCTCTTCCTACTATATCATTAATGCAGTCATCCTATTGACGATCGCTCCGATTGGGCCGATATCTAAATGACGAGGCATGTGAATAATAATTGCCTGCACATACACTGATTGCACAGAACATTGTGACCACCGATTTACTATCGACATAAACACCTCCAGGCAATAGAAGCGTTACCTGGTGAGGAATAATGCTAGCCAACATGCGCACTACGCATGTAATATCAGTGAGCGTGCAATTCGTCTGTAGAATGGGGAATGCACGCGATTTCTCTGAGTTTGACCGAGGGCAGATTGTGACGACCCGGAGGCTCGGCATGATCATTTCGGAAACAGCACGACTTGTCGGGTGTCCGGGTAGTGCGATGCTGAGTGGCCAACACTGGCTGAAACCGCCGGCCGGTGTGACCGAGCAGTTCTGGGCGCTTCAGTCTGAACCGCGTGACCGCTACGGTCACAGGTTCGAATCCTGCCGCGGGCATGGATGTGTCAGATGTTCTTAGCTTAGTTAGGCTTAAGTAGTTATAAATTCTAGGGGACTGATGACCTTAGATGTTAAGTCCCGTAGTCCTCAGAGCCATTTGAACCATTTGATCTGGGCGAAACCAAAGTGAAACCAGGCCTAAACGTTGTGGGGTTGGGCGGCCACCCTCATTACAAATGTCAGACTTCGTAGGCTGGGCAGACTGGCAAAATAGGACAGGCGGAGAACTGTGGCAGCACTAACATAAGACGCCAACGCTAGGCAGAATAAAAGTGTCGGAACACATAGTTGCACCGAATGCTCCTAACGATAGGTCTGCGCAGCCGACGACCCATGCATGTGCCAATGTTAACGCCACGACATCTACAACAACGACTGAAATGGACAAGTGACCATCGACACTGGACGTTGGCGCAGTGGCAGTGCGTTGCTTGGTGTAATTAACTCCGATTCCTTCTTCATAATGTCGGTGGGAGGGCAACAGCTCCTTGAAACCTATGCGTGCTTCGGGACGGAGACAAGCTGACAGCGTCCCCAGCATGCACTCGGGAACATTCACTTGGAAGCCATGGGTGCAGTGCAGTTCGTGCAAGTCACCATGACCGCCGAGGGGTATCGTACACTGGTTGCAAACAATGTAAACCCCTTCATGGCGATCATGTTTCCCGATGGCAGTGGCATTTTTCAACAAGATAATGTGCCACGTCAAAAGAGCAGGAGTGTGTTGGAGTGGTTCGAGGAAGACAGTGACGAGTTCCAGTTGGTGTACTGGCATCACAACTTGCCAAATCTGAACCCGATCGAACACATCTGCGATGTGATTGAACGTGGTGTCAGAGATCAGCGCCACCCTCTCCCGGAATTTACTTGTGTTTGGAGATGTGGTGCCGACTGCTTCCAGCGACCTGCCAAGGCCTCATTGCTTCCATGCCACGACACGTCTCCGCTGTTATTCCAGCCTAAGGCGGGCTTACCGGCTCTTAGGCAGGTGGCCCCAATGTTCTGGTTGATCAGTGTATGCATCGAGGGAACACAAACGTTGAACAATTTGCTGCTGAGCAGCAGAGAATCCAGTAGAGAAGCCTACGAGCGAATGGTTTTTTCACAAACGGGAAATAAGACAGAGACGGTTAGGTCCACCTGTAAGGAACAGTAGAATTAATTTTATGAATTATTCAGACTCTTATAGATCGTTTATGACGATGCGCCATTTTCAGCTCGACTGTCCACAAGCGTTGCGACATACATCAAGCGCGACGCATGGTGGAATAAAGTTAATCGCGGAATGAACTGTACGAATTTACGTATTATGTAAATGATGTAAAGGTACTGTAATAAATAGAATATAATAGATAGTTTTGACAAAATCATGTACAGATGTATGTGTAGATCTGCTCAGTTTTAAAACGGCTAGCACATGGCTTCCACGCAGAAGACTGCAATGTGTAAACGCAATGCCTTTCCAATCATTCGTCGTACAATCGAAACTTGGTTTATGCTAGATTCTTCTGATGTATTTCGCTCCACCAAAAACATGTAATGTCTATAATCTATACATGCTACATATAAGATATTTCTCAAAATAAGCCGTCGGACGTTCGTTGCGAAATTGTGAGGATCCTTTCTAAGCCGACACAATGATCAGTTTTGTTCCTTGACTTCGTTTTGGGTCAGCCTCTGGGAACCTATTACAGAAACTCGGTAAATGTCAGTCCATGGAATGTACATTCAAAGTATACAACAGCCTACTTTACAGTGACCATATACGCTGACTAGTTTCGGGCTGAGACCCATTGTCAAATCAGCGTAACGAAGCAGAAACGGCATTTCCGAAGGTGTTAAAAAAAGTGTAATGTCATTCACAGTGCATACAAATAAATAGTCATCGAATAAAAATAAAATATTTACATCTTCGAGTGGTTTTTCGTTCTATTGGTTAACAGAAGTTGCTGACCCAAGTTACTCCAGCATTTCCGACAATGACTGTCTTGCGAAGAAAGCCACACATCTAAAGCATCAGTAATATACCATCTCTTCTGAGTGACTGTGGCGAATGGAAAATCCAAATCACATTTACTTTTGCTGCATTGACTGGAAGGACTTGTCAACAACGTTACTAAGGAACTTCACTCGACTGATGTTTCAAATCTCTGTTACCAACAACAGTCGCTGTACCTTTAACATAAAAAGACACATTAATATATAGAACATTATACACCTCCTTAGTCGAAGGAAACCTATGTGAGATATTCATGTAGCACAAAGCAAGTATTCTAATGTTGGAATATGATTATAATCACATTAGCTATATTTAACAATTATTGTTAAGCTATTGTAACTAAGTATTTAGCTTCAATGTATTATTTTGATATATTTCCCTCCGGTCTGGTGTCTATGTAGGCTGCTGAGTGGGGTTACCCGAAAGCCAACAAAACAATAAAGAAAGTAAAAGGGAACCTTTGCCACGTCCAAAATTTGTAATCGCACGTTTTCTCCCGATGTTCCAGGCCAACCGTTGAGAACTTTTCAGAAAAACTGACATGTAAGGGGCCGCTGTACCAGTTGTGCGGAAAATATGGAGGATAAACTACCTGATCAGCAAAGGAATCCTAAGCCCTGTGTAAGTACACGTGAGAACAATACGTATTGTGCTCATAAGAGACGAACTACAGACGTTGATAGCAGGTACACCATCCGTCTTGGTCAGACGTCGTAACAACCAGGCAGGACCTGTGTAAAAATGCGAACTTCAAGCCCTCAAATCAGAACCGAACTTAGTTCAGAATATATGCCAAAGGATGTACCAAATTCCTGTAGCTGCTACCGTTTTGTTCCTCTGTTATACGTACTTGAACGATAATCAGCATATACAAAGAATTCTAACGACAAATGTTACTAGCTGAGAACAGGTACTTGCACATCAATTACTGACACACCGACTTAATTTAATGTGTGTTCTGCAGTATTTAACTCGGCACTTTGTGTTATTTAGCGTGCTTTCGTGTTAATGGGAGATCTTTTTGGGGTAGAGTAGGTGAGGCATTATTAAGCAATTCTCTACGACGCTGCCAGAGTGCATAATGACGTAATTGCTGTGTACATGTGATGACATGATTTCGCGTGAGTGAATGTGCCTCTTTGAATCTGTCCATTTGGCAGTTAGAGATTTCGGCAGCGTTATGGAAGTTATTGCCCTTGATAGTACAGCATTGTAGTTGCACTTTCCATTTGTTAGCTCGATGCAATGTTCGATTTTCGTACAAAGTGTTGCTTGCAACTTTTTGTTAATGTTCTTGTCTTTTGGAGTGTAATTACTATATGAATTGTTAGTTATTTTCTGTACTAATATTAACCATGGAAGGCTGAAAGTTTCGTCTTACACGTACTAAGTCGTATTGCTGCGATGTTGTGCCTTTGTAGTTCATTACAAACATTTACAGTCTGTTAACCGGTCTTGCAGGGCTTTCATGATACGCGAGCACTTACGAGGTTCCGTTTACCCAGTGTGGTACTGGTTGACTCGGAAAACCTATTATACCTCTATCGCAAAGGATCTCACGTGCTGCTTGATAGCCTTGCTGGATTTTTTAGTGTGACAATCAAGCATCTCAAGATGGGATTTACATCCTGAAACTCGGGTAGCGTGTATGTTTTTATGTAAAAAAAAAAAAAAACAATTTTACAAGTACATTTATTCATCAGGAAAAATTTTAGCAACAGTTGTGGATGTCCCATAAAAAGTATAGTAAACTTTTGGCGCTTTGGGCTTCCACTGCACTGCAGTTGAAGAGATACGATTATACTAAAGCGATTATACTAAATAGCATGAGGGCCAGTGAGTCACAGACCCAGCTGCAGTTTTCATTTCTGTTTTGACTACGATTAAAACTACAGTACTCTTCAGAACATTAAAATTTCAATAAATGAAGACGATATGCAGCAAGTGTCAAAGCTTTATGAAGTGTACTGCACGGTAGGATGTGCAAATGATTAGCATTTCAGTGCAACAGCGCAATTTCGGTAAGAGTAACTCCATCTACATTCTGTACAAGGGGGTGCGTATTATGAAACAGATCTCTTCTACTGCAAGAACTTTGCTTTCCATACTTCGGACGGGCCCAAACGGGCCCAAACGAAGAAAAAATGTCCAGTAAATATGAGGTCTCACATTAAGACGTAGGAGCACTTGTTCATCTTCGGTAGTATTAAACACATCTCTCCTACTGAAAAAGTGCACGTAGAAGGTTAGGCATTTTAGAGCCCATTTTTCTTGCTTTGATACAAGGAACCTGTCCCTATAGTTTATCAGTGTTTCTTTAAGACGCCCCGTATAAGCAAAGACAACGCAGCAGGCTTCTCTTTCGTAAATCACGTTTGAATGTTGTTCGCCTGTGAGAAGATCATACAAGAAAAATATACGTCTACCAAACTTCTTGAAATTCGACAGCGCTAATGTCGAACCCTATCGAGATGTACGGTTCATCGGTATGCGATAACAATGCTTATGTTGCTCAGGATAGCACTAGGGTCATACGAAAATGGAATCGATGCGTTTGGGAGAACCATACTGATACATCATGCAAGATCTCAGCAGCTATGCGAATGGCATGCAACAGGACATTCGCTAGGCCTTATAGGATCGTGCAACTATGACACGTACCTTCAGTCAAGAAATTAGCTTGCGTGGAGCAAGTATCTACACAGACATGACGACGACGTCTGGAACACCGTGGATTGTCAGCATAGCGACTATTGTTGCGACTTTCGTTCACGTGGTGGCATAAGAGGTGCTTCGACAAATGCACTCAACTACAACATTGGACTCCTCAACGGTTTCGTACTGGTTCATATATGCTACTAATTATTGAAGTCAGCTCTTTATTCGTGAGTAAATTTATTTAACTGAATCTGTGTCACTGAATAAAAAGTGTCGTGCATTGCGAAATCCCTTTTGCAATTGCGTAAAGTAGGAATTTAACGTTCACAGGGAAATATAACTTCCGTGAACGAAGCAGGAAAGAGGAAAATTATGCTCATAGAATTCCTACCATCGACGAAAGAGGACTCTCGCTCTGTTGAACAGAGAACCACCCAGCGAAAATGTCTGGTAGCGGATGCCCGTGGAAGAATATTTCGTGACCGATGTACAAATAAGGATCTTACAATGTATGTAATTAGTTTGTTTGTAGTATGAGGAACTACTTTCTTCAGTTAGCAAATACTCTGAACATTTGAATTTTTTATGGGATGCTGTATATTTATTCCTAGTTGTGGGAGCCGAAAGAAGCAGCGCTCCACGCTTCAGTTATTACCCCACTCTTTCACGAAAGGTCTTCCTGGCTTTTTGTCAAAACAGAGATTGGTAGATTCATAAATAACACAGCGGAAAATTTTTGCAGTGGTTTTTCCTTTCGAGGGCACTTACTTCGTATTTGCGCTCAAATGATTATATCAGCGGTAGAGTTATAGAAGGCTATGGGAAACATGCTCACCGACTCAGGCTAAACTATGAGATTTTGTCGCCGCCCCTGGTGCTAGGTTGGTATCAGTGAATGCAGAAGGACACGCTGCGGTAGCTTCAGAGAGCAGTGGCAATTACCATGAGGCACTTCGATAGATAGCGCATTAAGCGACGCAGGACCAACAGTGCCGGCCGGTGTGGCCGTGACGTACTAGCGCTTCAGTCTGGAACTGCGTGACCGCTACGGTCGCAGGTTCGAATCCTACCTCGGGCATGGATGTGTGTGATGTCCTTAGGTTAGTTAGGTTTAAGTAGTTCTAAGTTCGAGGGGACTGATGACCACATATGTTAATTCCCATAGTGCTCAGAGCGATTTTTTGAAACGCTACTCAGTTTTACAATTCAGGGCCAGTACTTATAAAAATCTTATGAAATTTTATTCAAATTTACATCCTTGAGAGTTTTGTTTTCTAGGCAGCAGCACGTGATCTTAGGCATGTTTCTGTGTTTAATGTTTCACCTCTTAATTCTGGAGGCATCCTCAGGTCTATGAAAACGAAATACACTACTGATCATTAAAACTGCTACACCAAGAAGAGGTGCAGATGATAAACGGGTATTCGTTGGAAAAATATAGTATACTAGAACTGACATGTGATTACATATTCACGCAGTTTGGGTGCATAGATCAAGGGAAATCAGTACCCAGAACAACCACCTCTGGCCGTAATAACGGCCATGATACGCCTAGGCATTCAGTCAAGCAGAGCTTGGATGGCGTGTACAGGTACAGCTGCCCATGCAGTTTCAAGACGATACCACAGTTCATCAAGAGTAGTGACTAGCGTATGGTGACGAGCCAGTTGCTCGGCCAAAATTGATCAGAAGTTTTCAATTGGTGAGTGATCTGGAGAATGTGCTGGTCAGGGCAGCAGTCTAACATTTTCTATATTCAGAAACGCCCGTACAGGACCTGCAACATGCGATCGTGCATTATCCTGCTGAAATGTAAGGTTTCACAGGGATCGAATGAAGGGTAGAGCCACGGGTCATAACATATCTGAAATGTAACGCCCACTGTTCAAAGAGCCGTCAGTGCGAACAAGAGGTGACCGAGACGTGTAACCAATGGCACCCCATACCATAACGCCGGGTGATACCCCTGTATGGCGATGACGAATGCACGCTTCCTATGTACGTTCACCGCGATGTCGCCAAACACGGATGCGACCATCATGTTGCTGTAAACAGAACCTGGATTCATCCGAAAAAAATGACGTTTTGCCGTTCGTGCACCCAGGTTCGTCGTTGAGTATACCATCGCAGGCGCTCCTGTCTGTGATGCAACGTCATGGGTAACTACAGCCATGGTCTCCGAGCTGATAGTCCATGCTGCTGCAAACGTCGTCGAACTGTTCGTGGAGATGGTTGTTGTCTTGCAAACGTCCCCATCTGTTGACTCAGGGGTCGAGAAGTGGCTGCTCGATCCGTTACAGCCATGCTGATAAGATAGCTTTCATCTCGACTACTAGCGATACGAGGCCGTTGGGACCCAGCATGGCGTTCCGTACTACCTTCCGGAACCCACCGATTCCACATTCTGCTAACAGTCATTGGATCCCGACCAACGCGAGCAGCAATGTCGCGATTCGATAAACCGCAATCGCGATAAGCTACAATATGACCTTTATTATAGTCGGAAACGCATTTCTCCTACTTACACAAGGTATCACAACAACGTTTCACCAGGCAACGCTGGTCTACTGCTGTTTGTGTATGTGAAACCGGTTGGAAACTTTCCTCATGTCAGCACGATGTAGGTGTCGCCACCGGCGCCAACCTTGTGTGAATGCTCTGAAAAGCTAATCATTTGAATGTCACGGCAACTTCTTCCTGTCGGTTAAATTTCGGGTCTGTAGCACGACATCTTTGTGATGTAGCAATTGTAATGGCCAGTAGTATAGCTAAACTCTTCAGGTGAACAATTTCCACACAAAATGTAAAGAAACAAAATCTATTCTTGTCTGCCGATAAGGAATACCGGCACTAGTGGATCAAGTTTTGAAACCATTGAACCATCAAATTACATTGTCCAGCACTGTAGCAGCTGTCCTAGGTTGTTTGCAGACGGTTCTGTCGTTTTCCGCCTAGTAAGGTCATCATCAGAAGAGCGAAACAAATTGCAAAACTATTTAGAAAAGATATCTGTAAGGTGAAAAATTTGTTAATTAACCCTAAATAATGAAAAGTGTGAGGTCATCCTCGTGAGGGCGGAAATGAATCAGTTAATGTTCGCTTACGCGATAAATCAGTCAAATTTAAAGGCCGTAAAATGAACTAAGATCCTAGGAATTACCATTACGAAAACAGAAAGAACGCATAGAAAATGTGGTTGGGAAAGCAAACAAGACTGCGTTTTATTGGTAGAACACTTAGAACATGCAACAGATCGACTAAAGAGACTCCCACAACGCTTGTCAGTTCTTTTTTTGGAGTACCACTGCGCGGTCTGCGATCCTCACCAGATAGGATTAATGGATTACATTGAGAAACTTCAAAGAAGAGCAGCACGTTTTTTACTATCACGAAGCAGGGGAGAGACTGTCACTGACATGATACAGGATTTGGGATGGCTAAAATAAAAACAGAGGCGTTTTTCGTTGCAGCGGAATCTTCTCACAAAGTTTCAATCACCAACTGTCTTCTGTGAATACCAAAATACTTTGCTGACGCCGACCTACATAGGGAGAACCGATCATCATATAAAAGTAGGGGAAGTGCGATTTGCAGAGTATCCACGTAGATGTAGACGTAAAAGTAGTTAGTTTCATCACGCTCAAATCATAGCGGCGCAAGGCTGAACAAAGAGGCTACGTCAATTCAGAAACACAATAATAGCTGTAAGAGTTCAGAATAAGACCGAAATTAGACAGGTTGTGGTGGTCTTTGCGCTAAATAAGGCGTCCAGTGTCGACTCTTCGGCAGTACAAGCTCCACTACACACGCCGCTATCGGTTGCGCGTAAACAGGTCGGCTTGCTGAGTTCCTGTACCTTAGAAAACTAAACAAAAATAAATCCTTGTTTTCATAGCTTCTGCGGATGTATTCGGTAGTGGAGGATGAAACATTAGGTATCCCTACAACAAAACAAAATATATTTATGTAGTCCTTCAGTTTTCTCTGTTCGTACCATCACATGAAGAGAGTGATCCCGCAGGTTAGCCGAGAGTGCTAATGCGCTGCTTCCTGGACTCGGGTACGCGCGCCGGCCCCGGATCGAATCTGCCCGGCGGATTTACGATGACGGTCGGTGTGCCGTCTAGCCTGGAAGTGGTTTTTAGGCGGTTTCCTACATCCCCCTAGGTGAATACTGGATTGGTCCCCAAGTCCCGCCTCAGTTACACGCCTCGCAGACATTTGAAACACGTTCGCACAATTTCATGGTTTACACCACACGAAGTCTGCCGCGGTAGTTAAGTGCTCAGCATGACGGATTGCCGTCTTACGGACTCTGGTTCGTTTCCCGGCTGGGTCGGAGATTTTCTCCGCTCAGGGACTGGGTGTTGAGTTGTCTACATCATCATTTCATCCCAATCAGCGCACAGGTAGCCCAATGTGGCGTAAAATGTAATAAGACTTGCACCATGGTGGCCGGACCTGCCCCGCAAGGGACCTCCCGGGCAATGAAGCCAAACGCTCATTTCCATTCCACTAGACGCAGGCAGATGGGGAACACTAATTACGTCCCAGAGATCATGGGGTGGCGGCAGGAAGGACATCCGGCCACTCCTTAAAATTCACCAATAAACCTGTCGACCCTGCAGAGATGCTGAGAAAGGGAGTAGAAGAAGACCCTCATATGATGAGAGGTGGGGACACATAAGGTACTCACCATCATTGTCTATCGTTTCGGTGTTCCAACTGGAGTGGTATGAGTATGCGTAACGTTGCATGGGCTTAGCGACCTCCGAATACTTGGGCACAGTACACTGACCTCTCGACGTTACTTTGACGCTGCACTACTTTCCGAAGTTTGGCTTTTCGGGGTGAATTTTCTCTGCCTTCATTTATCTGATTGACAATGCTCTACAGCAACGAACCGCCCAGTTTGAGTATATCTTGGAACGAGAGGGGATTCGGCGAATGGACTTGCCCGAAAGTTCCCCGATTTAAATCCTACCGAGTACACGTGGGATTTCTTGAAGAGACGTATTGCAGTAAGTCCGCATACACTAACGGCCATCCAACAGTTGTCAACCGAGCTCGCGGAGCAATGGGACGGCTGGTCACATGAGCTCCTTATCAAACGTGTGGCCAGCAAGGGAGCGCTTTACAGAGCATGCACTGCTGTGAATGGTGATACCACACATTAGTGAGAACCATGTGTCGCCTTTTACAATGTCCACGGGACCATCACAAATCGCAGTGACTTCAGTGTAATTATTGTCTTTGTATAGAAGTGTCATACCCGTTCGTCCCATTGTGTACTTTTTCCGGATGCCTTCGGTATTGTACCGTAGCAGTTCTTCCCACATGTGGCCCAATTTCCATTGAGCCATATTTCTTGGCAGTGACCCGTCATGCGAAAGTTACTTCCTTCCTTAAGTTAAGCACACCAGTATATTATTGTAACAGTTCTGCCCTAGTTTGACATAACATTATTTTTCTCAAAAGTTATTTCCTGTGCCCCATTACTGTAAAAGAGTGCAAAGGTGAACTCTTTATGTCTTATTCTCAGCAAACAAAGAGGTAGTGAGGCGACTGTCATTGAAATGAGACAAGAAATCCGTCAATGGCAAAAAGCTGACAGGCAAATTCAGATTGAATTCTTTTCTAATTGAGCTGTGTTGGGCTCATGTATGTGTTGGTTTAAACCTAGGTTCCTATTCTGCGTTTGGTTCCCCGCGGTTATAGCGACTGTGCTGTTGTTCGCTCTCTCTGTGAGAGGAAGCAGCGGTGTGTATCGATATTCGCACCTGGTACTATCTTAGGTCTGGTGCTTATAGTTTCCGGGTGTGCTGTGTGCGAACAGTCGGTCAGTTGGGGTGGAGCAGTGAGGAAATCTTCACAAGGCGTAGTCTGGTCGAGTCCGCTGGCAGTCTCTACGCAGTGTCAGAGTGTGTGGGGCTGTTCCCATTGCTACGAGGTCCATGGTTCATCGTCCCTGTACACGAAAGTTGAGTTTGGGTTTAATTTACCAGCAACTCAATACTGTTCACATTGTGCCGTTTGGTTCTCGCTGTTAGGACATTCCTGCCAGCAACAACATGTGTGTTCGAGTTGGTGAAGGTTTAACTACCGTCCGGTGGAGACGGGTTGGGTTGTTTGGGGAAGTGACCAAACAGCGAGGCCTTCGGTCTAATCGGATTAGGAAAGGATGGGGAAGGAAGTCGGCCGTGACCTTTAAAGGAACCATCCCGGCGTTTGCCTGGAGCGATTTAGGGAAATCACGGAAAACCTAAATCAGGATAGCCGGACGCGGGATTGAACCGTCGTCCTCCCGAATGCGAGTCCAATGTGCTAACCACTGCGCCACCTCGTTCGCTCCGGTGGATTTTGATTGTCTTTGGTTATTTGCAATTGAAGTGCACCAGCGGAATTTTCTGCCTTGTGGCCGGTAACGTTCAGGTTACCTGCTCTGGCCGTTGACGTAAATATAGGCAGTGTCTATTCCTCACCGTGCTGTCACTGTCCACCACGGTGTGTAGTTCGACAGCTTAATGTATGCTCGGTTGTGGGCGTCCATGCCTTTTACGTTTGCTGTGAACTCCCGGTTGTGTGATGGACGAGTGGAACGCAAGTTACCTTGTCGGGGATCTGTTGGTTGGGTTGCCGTCGGATTGAGAATGGTTGAGCCGACTGCCCGTCTCACCTACGTGAATGTTAGTATTTCGAGTGGTGGTTGAACTCCCCCCCCCCCCCCCCCACCACACCCTCCCCCGAAACTTCTGAACACCGTTAGCTGTACAGCGCCGGCCATTGTGGCCGAGCGGTTCTAGGCGCTTCAGTTTGGAACCTCGTGACCTCTACGGTCGCAGGTTCGAATCCTGCCTCGGGCATGGATGTGTGTGATGTTAGTTAGGTTTAAGTGGTTCTACGTTCTAGGGGGCTGATGACCTCAGATGTTGAGTCCCAAACTGCACTGCCTTTCTTATTTTCTGTTGTATGTATTTGTATGGTTTATAGCCGATGTTTTGATTAAAGTTGAATTGTTTTTAGCTGTGTTTTAAGACGTAGGCCTTCAGCCGCTTTAAAATTAGAAGTTCCTTGCTTGTCAAGTTTTACACTGTTAGGGGCCTTCAGCCTAATTCAAGATAAGGCTTTGTTGTTTAAATTTATTTTACTTTGAGTTTTAAGTCATGGGGCTTTCAGCCGTTTTTATATTAAAGTTCTTGTCTTTCGAGCATCAGACTGTTTGGGGCTTCAGCCTAATTGAAAATAAGGCTTTTTGCTGTGTTTTTTTGCAATTTAATTTTGCCTTATGTCTTAAATCATGGGCCTTGAAGCATCCTTAAATGAAACTTGTTTGTTTTCAAGTGTTAGATTTGTTGGGCCTTCAGCCAAGTTATAGAACTTGCTTACGTGATGCCTTCTCCCTTCTAAATATTCTGTTTTGTGTTTGAATTTTGAGTTAATTGCTTTTAGCCGTTCTTAAATTTAAGTGGTTATGCCCTTAAGGCATAAGATAGTGTGGCCTATTCAGTCGATTTCTAAGTTCAAAAATTTGTGCTGTAGTGTTTGGTCAAATAATAAAGAGACATGTGTTCGAGTGTAACTGACAGACGCTCATTTTGGCCCCTTTCCACAATCCCAACAATTTGTCCTGTCCTGCGGGTTTAGGAGGGCGTTTCAATAATGTTATATAAATTCTTATACTATTATATTTATTACGAAACGAGTTTATAATGATTTCCTTTTGACAAGAAAAACAACAAATGTTTTTGCCATCCTGAATCGCGCAAGGCTCTAAATAACTAACGTCAAAATTTATGGTTAACACCTACCAATGAGACCGTTTCTTGGTGGGATCATCTTAATGGGGGAAGCGACAAAGGAGTTGGTCCTTTGTGACACAAAAAAGCCCTGCGGAGGCTCGGCAGTGTGTGTGGGCGAGGTACGGGGCGGCGGTAGCGGCCAGCAGGGGTCTTCGACACCTAGCTCCAATCGACTCCGCCATAGTAGACGACGCACATGCTGTCGTGGTGGCTACATCCTGAGCTAGGGCTAACTGACCTCGCTACTCCTTGGCTGTATGGGTCAGATGGTCACTCGTCCCTGATGTAACTATGACTGCTCCACGTGAAGGAAATGACCGCCAACATCTTGTAAAACGACCCCTATATCTTCAAAGACTTGCTGGAATGACATTTTCTTAGCTGACCTTAGGGCTGTAGCGGTTGAAGATAACTTCATTTGCATAAGCTACAATTAAACGTCGTAGCAGGTTAAGACTGTGTGTCCGACCGAGACTCGAACTCAAGACCTTTGCCTTTCACGGGTCGCGAGTTGTGCTTGGGCATCTCAGTCGGTAGAGCACTTGCACGCGAAAGGTAAAGGTCCCGAGTTCGAGTCTCAGTCCGGCACACAGTTTTAACTTGCCAGGAACTTTTATATCAGCGTACATTCCGCTGCAGAGTGAAAATCTCTTTCGATAAGCTGCAGAGTATAATGGAAATACATCAGTCATAAAAAATATATTTAGCAGTGAGTTATTATCTTCGTAAGTCACTGTAAATTACTGACTCTGGCTCCTCTGAGAAATTTCTTGCGGGAAATTAAAGCAGAACGATACATTTATTTATTTATTTATTTATTTAACCTTATCAGATTAGGGCCATCAGGCCCTCTCTTACATCGGACCAGTGTTCCACACATGCAGCATTTCACACATCAGAGTCAGATTATGACCATAGTTTAAATGACAATATTAGCTTAGTCTAGTGACAATATGAATAAAGAGTAGTGACCTAATAAAGTAAATGCAGCAGTATTTTTACAACAGGTGCTATACAGACAGATTGTGATAAAAGCAATACTAATAACAGAAAAAATCAAATAATAACGATAAACATGACTAAGACCTAATAAAATAAATGCTGGCAGTATTTTTACAACAGATGCTATACATACAGATTATGATAAAAGCAATAATAATAACAGGAGAAAAATCAAATAATAATGACAAACATGAAAAGATTGGCAATACTAATGAAGGTTTGTGCAGATGTACATAATATCTTGGTGTGTAAGGTAGATGTTAACTAGTATAGCGAGTTTTGGGGAAGGGAGATTTAAGGAGGGGGAAAGAGGGAAGTGCAATCATGTACAGAGGAAGGCATTACTGTTGCTTAAGTAGATACGTCATTAACTGTTTTTTGAAGCCGGACATGTTTTTAAGTTCTCTAATGTAACGAGGGAGGTTATTCCAGAGTCGGGTTCCCGCTATTGTAAAGGACTCGGAGAAGGTGACTGAGGGATGCAGTGGAACGTAGAGGATTTTACTGCAATGGGAACATGTGTTTCTGTCATGTTGTTCCCACATGAGCGCTAGGGACGATGAGAGATATGAGGGACAGTGTACATTTATAAGACAGTAGATGAGACAGAGTGTATTGAAATCTCTGCGTTTGTCTGCACGCAGCCAGGACAATTTTGCAATGCTGGTAAATGTGATCAAAAAGTCGAACGTCACAGATATGTCGGGCGCAGGCATTCATGACCAGTTCTAGAAGTCGGGAATTTTCCTGAGAGAGGCGTTGTAGGATAATATCGCTGTAGTCAATGATTGGGAGTATAAGCGTTTGTACTAATTTCTTTTTCGGATCGAAAGGGAATAGTTTTTTATATTTTTGTAGGACATAAAGGGATGCTGATGCTTTTTTGCATTCTGTAGTTACGTACTCTGTCCAATTTAGATTTCCATCTACACTCCTGGAAATTGAAATAAGAACACCGTGAATTCATTGTCCCAGGAAGGGGAAACTTTATTGACACATTCCTGGGGTCAGATACATCACATGATCACACTGACAGAACCACAGGCACATAGACACAGGCAACAGAGAATGCACAATGTCACCACTAGTACAGTGTATATCCACCTTTCGCAGCAATGCAGGCTGCTATTCTCCCATGGAGACGATCGTAGAGATGCTGGATGTAGTCCTGTGGAACGGCTTGCCATGCCATTTCCACCTGGCGCCTCAGTTGGACCAGCGTTCGTGCTGGACGTGCAGACCGCGTGAGACGACGCTTCATCCAGTCCCAAACATGCTCAATGGGGGACTGATCCGGAGATCTTGCTAGCCAAGGTAGTTGACTTACACCTTCTAGAGCACGTTGGGTGGCACGGGATACATGCGGACGTGCATTGTCCTGTTGGAACAGCAAGTTCCCTTGCCGGTCTAGGAATGGTAGAACGATGGGTTCCATGACGGTTTGGATGTACCGTGCACTTTTCAGTGTCCCCTCGACGATCACCAGAGGTGTACGGCCAGTGTAGGAGATCGCTCCCCACACCATGATGCCGGGTGTTGGCCCTGTGTGCCTCGGTTGTATGCAGTCCTGATTGTGTCGCTCACCTGCAGGGCGCCAAACACGCATACGACCATCATTGGCACCAAAGCAGAAGCGACTCTCATAGCTGAAGACGACACGTCTCCATTCGTCCCTCCATTCACGCATGTTGCGACATCACTGGAGGCGGGCTGCACGATGTTGGGGCGTGAGCGGAAGGCGGCCTAACGGTGTGCAGGACCGTAGCCCAGCTTCATGGAGACGGTTGCGAATGGTCCTCGCCGATACCCCAGGAGCAACAGTGTCCCTAATTTGCTGGGAAGTGGCGGTGCGGTCCCCTACGGCACAGCGTAGGATCCTACGGTCTTGGCGTGCATCCGTGCGTCGCTGCGGTCCGGTCCGAGGTCGACGGGCACGTGCACCTTCCGCCGACCACTGGCGACAACATCGATGTACTGTGGAGACCTCACGCCCCACGTGTTGAGCAATTCGGCGGTACGTCTACCCGGCCTCCCGCATGCCCACTATACGCCCTCGCTCAAAGTCCGTCAACTGCACATACGGTTCACGTCCACGCTGTCGCGGCATGCTACCAGTGTTAAAGACTGCGATGGAGCTCCATATGCCACGGCAAACAGGCTGACACTGACGGCGGCGGTGCACAAATGCTACGCAGCTAGCGCCATTCGACGGCCAACACCGCGGTTCCTGGTGTGTCCGCTGTGCCGTGCGTGTGATCGTTGCTTGTACAGCCCTCTCGCAGTGTCCGGAGCAAGTATGGTGGGTCTGACACACCGGTGTCAATGTGTTCTTTTTTCCATTTCCAGGAGTGTATTATTACTCCCAAACTCTTTGCTGAGGGAGAGAAGTTAATATTTGTTCCATTTAGGATAAGAGGTGGTATGGATTCCCGATGTTTTGGGCTAATGAGCTTAGAGTGACCAATAAGTACCTCTTGGATTTTAGATGGATTTAGTTTTAGACCTATGTCCTGTGCCCATTTTGACAGTGCGTCTAGGTCAGTTTTGAAATTTTCAATAGCTTTCTTGAGATTGCTTGGTTTCGCACTTAGATACAATTGAAGGTCATCAGCGTACATATGATATTTGCAATAGGTCAGAATCGATGACACATAATTGACATACAGAGAGAAAAGTATAGGACCTAATACTGAGCCTTGGGGAACGCCTGACAGTACCTGCTGCCATTGTGGTTTTTTATTCCCAGACAGGACGCGTTGCTGACGAGACGTCATGTATGAGCGAAACCATTGCGCTGCACTTGCTGAGAAATTTAGCCCGCTAAATTTGGCCAGTAAGATGTCGAAGTCGACAGTATCAAATGCTTTGTATTTAGTGAGCTGCCTCGCATCGTCTCGTCTAAATCAATGCTATAAAGACATCGCGAGGAAGTGAGCTACTCATATACATAGAATTGTGACCATAATTTCAAACAATATATTCAACAACGTCAGTTACCTTTTGCTTGATTAATCTGTCACTCCCATTGCTTCTTGCTAAGACGTTAACTACAGTTTTATTTAGCCGGCCGCGGTGGCCGAGCAGTTCTAGGCGCTTCAGTCGGGAACCACGTGACTGTTACGGTCGCAGGTTCGAGTCCTGCCTCGGGCTTGGATGTGTGTGATGTCCTCAGGTTAGTTAGGTTCTAAGTTCTAGGGGACTGATGACCTCAGATGTTAAGTCCCATAGTGCTCTGATCCATTTGAACTATTTGAACCATTTTCTTTCATTGAAATGAAATGATAGTATGGCATTGAAGGCCGCTAGTGCGCAACAGTGGAAGTTCGGCAGCCGAATTCCAACTCTTTTCAGCTGGCGCCATACTGGGCGACCTGAATGTCGATGATGATGAAATGGTGATGAGGACAACGCAACACCCGGGACACGAGCAGATAAAATCTCCGACACTGCCGGAAATCGAACCCGTCCCCCCTGCATGTCAGTCACACGCGCTGACCACTCTGCTAAGGGGGCAGACTTTCTTTCATTAACATCTCAGTACTTAAATTAATAAGAAATTCTTGTATTTTATTCATGTGTCGACTCGGGATCTCCCATGAGGTCGTCACCTGTCAGCACTGCGGTATGAGATGTAGAATGATGAAGGCTGGAGTGAGTGAAAGCGGACGAGGTTGTGTCGCAGCCTGTTGCCAAATGTAGATATTAAAATACTGAGATTGACTCCCAAGCAGACGACACGGCTATCGATTATTTTATTTCATATTTGTGGTACATGAAGCTCAGAACTCAACGTAAACTTCCCAAAGCAGTTCGACGGAACTCTCAAAAATTTTTGAGAAAATCGATTTCGAGCTTTTCCGAGTCTCTCCAGCAACTTAAAGTTAGGTCGTCTTTTGAAAGGCACCGTGGCAATGTGGTAGAATACTCACGAGCCACAAACCGGGAATACGTTCGGTTCCGAGGTGACGTAAATTTTTAAACGAAGTTGCATGTTCTACAAGATTTTCTAAGAACCATAAAGTACTTAACTACGGGAAAAGAATCAGTATCCCTCAGGATCGTTCACTTCGAATATCTACGTCATTTAAATATAAAATTTGTCCAATATATACTTATTATCACATATCTGTGTTTTGTCAAAATGCACGTCTTCATTATAGAATTTCTGGCTTTCACGGCTGGTATTTGCGTTATCTCTTTGTCCGTTATTGGCACAATGCTGTCGTCCTAGGCAAGATTCTCTGTCTAACGTCTCTTCTTGTTACACTGGAGACGTCATCAGAGGCTTTAACAACGCGGAACGTTGTTACACATTAAAATAAGGTTAGCAAGCTGAATGTTTATATGTTCTACGAGAATTTCCGTGAAGCGCAATATCCATAAATATGAGAAAAAAATCAGTAGCACTCGGAACCGTTCATTTCGAATACATTTAACCAGTTCGGCTTGCTGAGTTTGTCTGTACAACAGCTTTCTGAGTCGTTAATGCCTCTGATGATGTCTGCAGCAGCGGAAGACGAAACGTTAGGCAGAGAAAAACCTCTGACCTTATCTCCATAAATCAAATATGAGCAAAACGTACATCTTATTGTTTATAATTACATATGCCACTAAAAAACCCAGTTCTCATTGTAAATATAACGTCTCAGTTACTGATTTTCTGTAAACAGATTGTTAATAATGTTTAAACCAAAAAACATTACAAGATAAGAGTTTTTCATGTTGACATAATTTAAGATTCATGGAAACGCTGGTGGAACATGCGCTTTTGTTCAAATGGAATCGAATCCGGACCACCTGTGTGACAGGCAAACATTCTGTCACAGAACCAAGCTGCTTGTCTAAAATTCGTTCTAACTTTAAGATATTAAAGACGCAAGGGAAAACTTCAATGTCAAATTTTTCGATTGTCCTGCGTTTGATGACAGACATTTGTGTGCTTAACTACACTTACTCGAAAATGTCAAAAATAAAAAATATGAATGTCTTGTGGTCTCGTCATTAGTAGCAAAGTGGAAACGTAGTCCGAGAACTGAAAAAATATTGTGAGGTGCAGGAAAATGTAATTTTCATGAGAACCAGCGCTCGCGATTTAAGTATTTTAAGTGACAGCAAACGTTACCATATGGCGTTGTGCTGATGGTCGTGTATGAAGGTTACGAATGATATCAAACAGTATTGATTCTGTCGACAAAATCGAAGCCAGTTTCTTCACTGTTAGCAGAAAAACAAATGGAGTTGCTGGGCTGACCAGCAACACAGAGCAAGCGAACAAGCGTGGAAGTGTGGAGCAAAATCTGTAGTATGAGTTGGAAGCCAAATTAATCCGGAGAGAACAGGAACAGTTTACGACTATACTGTATTCAAATCTAGAGACTGTCTCCTCCAAACGTTGTAGGCCTGTAGGCAATGTGAGCTGGTTCTCGGCGAAGTAACTTTCATGGAAAAGTATTTTGTCCTTATTTTCTGTCTCTTTCACGATATTCCATACTGTACCTGTCTCTCACATTTCTTCCCAAATTCTAACAATACCACCACTTGCAAAGTAGATTAGAAATCAGATTAATAATGTTGCTCACGCAGCATATGTTCGCTTTATCGGGCAACAACAAAGTTATTGACTGTGGATGGTATCGTCAGAATGGAAATAATGAAGTCACTGTAAAAAAAGTCATTAATTTTGGCACTTATCTTGAATGTATTCCCACGTAGATTTCGTCGAAGGTGCTATGGCTCATCTTGTTCATCCTAGGGTGATTCCACTTTGACTGCTAGAAGGTCCAGAACTGTATTTTAGTAATATTTGAAGACCTAACAAATGTGTTTTCAAGGAAATTTTTAATGATAAAACAATCCCAGATCAGAACAACGGTAAGGTAGAAATAATTTTTGACTTCGTGTTTACGATCCACATTTCTATTAAACTTGTAAATTCACATATACTTCTCCTTAATTGTCACATCATCAAGGAAACAGTTTTGTATCAATCTTCATATATTTAATTTCCACTTTAACCAAACACAAGACCTGACTGTACTTTTGCAAAGCGAAATAACAACTTAACTTTTGCAAAGTGAAACGAAGTCTCTCTCTCTCCCTCTTTCCCTCCCCCTCTCTCACTTTCACTCTCTCACTCTTACGCACACACACAGAGTGGCGAGAGAGGAGAGCGAGAAAAGATCACTGGGAAGAAGTGTGAGATACAGGAACAGTATGAAATATGGTGAAAGAGAAAGAAAATAAGGACAAAATACTTTTTCATGAATCTCTCTCTCCCTCTCCCTCTCCCTCTCTCTCTCTCTCTCTCTCTCTCTCTCTCTCTCTCTCTCTCCCTCTCTCTCTTCCCCCCTTCCTTACCTCCCTCCCTTCCTCTCTCTCTCTCACGCGCGCGCGCACACACACACACACACACACACACACACACACACACACACACACACAGAAATGCGATTCTCTCCCTTCCCACCTAACCTACAGTTCATCTTCCATATCCTCTCTCATCCACTCCACTACTGCCTGCTGCCCTCCCCTCTCTCTCTTCCCACTGTAACCCCTCTAATCATTTGTCAATTCACTGCAATATCCTTCCCTCCGTCTCCCTCCATTCCCCTCCTTCTCTTCATCCCTCTTTGTCATACTTCCCCCTACCTCGCTTTATCATTTTTCCTCTCGCCCCTTTCCCTTGCTCCATCCCTTTATACTTCTCTTCCATCTGCTTCCTTTTGTGTTACCCTCTGTCTCTCACTCCTCTCTCTCCCTTCATCCCTCTCTCTGTCTCTCTCTCTCTTTTTCTCAGTCTCACTCTTTTTATGACTCTCTTTCCCTCCCCTCTCCTCCCAGCCTCCTTCCTCCCTCACTCGCTGTCATTTCCTGTCAAATCAGCCCTTGATACCACTAATGCAGAAACTTAAATGAACAAATAAAGGGGATATACGTGATTCACAGCATTCCACGAGTATCTGGCGCGCACAGAATGTGATACTGGTGAAGACAGTGGCGCACTATAGCCTGCTCCTGTACTGGATCCTCCACAGTTATCCGTGACATTGGGATGCACAGCATTGGCAGCTGACACAGAAAAATGAAGAGGCCGTAGGGAAAGCGGAGCCAGTACTCGCATCAGGCGCGCGCCATCATTTGTCACTGCGAGAACGACGTCTGCCGCTGCGGCAGTGGAGTGGCGCCGTGATCGGCACGTGAGCAGACTGCAGTGGTATACACACACGGAGCTGTGAAAAATGGGCACCAGAAGAGAGGGAGTATCTGAATCTACACCTATACTCCACAAAAAATTTAAATTGCATGTCAAAAAGAATTACTTTTTGTTTCATTTTTAAGCCCGTATCTGATTGTTATCGAGAGCCAGAGTCCAACACACGTGGGTTAAATCCAACGTATTTTACAGTCTAAGGTCTACTGTATTTTCGTATAAATTCTTTATCTCGCTCGGAAACGCGCAATAACGGTACTTTCAAAAGCCATGTCCATGTCCGAGGCCGGTTTATCGAGACAGCAAGACTACTATAGGGTAACACAGAGTAGCAGAGCAACTGACTATAGAATGTGTTACAGCATCTTTTCACTGCATTCGCAAACGGAGAACCAAAAGAATACTTCGTGTAAGTTATTAGTAACCTAATATGTTAACCTCCACTAAGGTAGATGCAGAGTTTTTAAAGAAAATGTCCAATACTCCTTAGAGTTACATCTTCGTTGTACTTTATAGCAGCCAGTTTTTTCTAAGTCATAAAAATTGTAACACATTTATTTTCCATAACTAGGATGTTTATCGTGTTTGAAATACATGAAGTGGACCTATAAAAACGTTTTCCTGCTGCTAGTTAATAGTATTTGTTCAAATGAAATTCTCAGGCCAGTCATACAGATACCATTGGTAATACAAGACTCTGGATAGATCCGACGTTGGTATGGTAACATCCAAAATACTGTGTAACTGAGTCGGTGAGAAAAACAGAAACTAATATCCACATCTTTTATTTTATTTGTTCACTGGAGCAGTGACCGAGTGACACAAAAAGACTGGACGTTGTTAGTATCAGATGCTAGCCGTAATTTTAGATACACAGCTAATTACGAAATGACAGAGTCTCTCGTAGAAAGATGCAGAAAGATAAAAAATGGCTCTGAGCACTATGGAACTTAACATCTGAGGTCATCATTCGCCTAGAACTTAAAACTACTTAAACCTAACTAACCTAAGAACACCACACACATCCATGCCCGAGGCAGGAATCGAACCTACGACCTACCTGGCGGTCGCGCGGTTCCAGACTGAAGCGCCTAGAACCGCTCAGCCACACCGGCCGGTAGAAAGATAGGCCCGTACGACGAACACAAATGCAATGTGGTAACATTTGCTCTCTGTAACTGCGTCTACATTCAGGACCTACAGAGCACCAACCCATCGTAGGGTGTCTGCAGGGGGTGCGTTGTATTACTGTTAGTAACTTCCTTTCCTCTTCCACTCTCGCAAACTGACCGAAGGAAAAACGACTGCCTATATGGGTCAATATGAGGCGTAATTTCTCTTTCCTTTGTGACCCTTACACGAAATGTACGTTGGCGGAATTGGAGTTGTTCTGCAGTCAGCTTCAAATGACGGTACTGCAAATATTGTCAGTAGTCTTCTACGAAAAGAACGTCGTCTTCCCTCCAGGCATTTCCACATGAGGGCCCGTGTGGCCGAGCGGTTGTAAGCGCTTTAGTCTGGAACCGCGCAACCGCTACGGTCGCAGGTTCGAATCCTGCAGCGGGCTTGGATGTGGATGATGTCCTTAGGTTAGTTAGGTTTCAGTAGTTTTAAGTTCTAGGGGACTGATGACCTCACATGTTGAGTCCCATAGTGCTCAGAGCCATTTGAATCCCATTAGAGTTCCTGCAGCATCTCTCTGACAATCGCATTTAGATCCATCCTACCGGTAACAAATCTAGCAGCCCACCTCTTTAACTGCTTCGATATCTTCCTTTAGTCCGACCTGGTGGGGAGTCAAACATTCGAGCAATACTCAAGAAGGGCCCGCAATGGTGTTCTATTCGCCGTGTGCATTATTGATCAGCAACGTTTTCCTAAAACTCTCCCAAAAAACCTATTCTGACCATTCGCATTCCCTACTAGTCTCCTTACGATCACTTTGCATTTCATATCGCTTTGCAATCCGCGGCTCGTGGTCTTGGGGTAGCATTCTCACTTCCCGCGCATGGCATCCCGGGGTCTGGGATTTTCTCTGCCTCGAGATGACTGGGTGTTGTGTGTCTTTCATCATCATTTCATCCTCATTCACTCGCAAGTCGCCGTAGTGGCGTTAAAGAACTTGTGGAGCGGCAGCCGAACCGCCCCGCGAGGGGTCTCCCGGCCACCAATGCCACACGCTCATTATTATCGCTTTGCAACGTTAAGCCCAGATATTTAATCGACGTGATTGTATCAAGCAGTACCCTGTGAACATTACAAGATTGTTTTTCCTATTGACCCCCCCATGAACCATGGACCTTGCCGTTGGTGGGGAGGCTTGCGTGCCTCAGCGATACAGATGGCCGTACCGTAGGTGCAACCACAACGGAGGGGTATCTGTTGAGAGGCCAGACAAACGTGTGGTTCCTGAAGAGGGGCAGCAGCCTTTTCAGTAGTTGCAGGGGCAACAGTCTGGATGATTGACTGATCTGGCCTTGCAACATTAACCAAAACGGCCTTGCTGTGCTGGTACTGCGAACGGCTGAAAGCAAGGGGAAACTACAGCCGTAATTTTTCCCGAGGACATGCAGCTTTACTGTATGATTAAATGATGATGGCATCCTCTTGGGTAAAATATTCCGGAGGTAAAATAGTCCCCCATTCGGATCTCCGGGCGGGGACTACTCAGGAGGATGTCGTTATCAGGAGAAAGAAAACTGGCGTTCTTCGGATCGGAGCGTGGAATGTCAGATCCCTTAATCGGGCAGGTAGGTTAGAAAATTTAAAAAGGGAAATGGATAGGTTAAAGTTAGATATAGTGGGAATTAGTGAAGTTCGGTGGCAGGAGGAACAAGACTTCTGGTCAGGTGACTACAGGGTTATAAACACAAAATCAAATAGGGGTAATGCAGGAGTAGGTTTAATAATGAATAGGAAAATAGGAATGCGGGTAAGCTACTACAAACAGCATAGTGAACGCATTATTGTGGCCAAGATAGATACGAAGCCCACACCTACTACAGTAGTACAAGTTTATATGCCAACTAGCTCTGCAGATGATGAAGAAATTGAAGAAATGTACGATGAAATAAAAGAAATTATTCAGATAGTGGAGGGAGACGAAAATTTAATAGTAATGGGTGACTGGAATTCGAGTGTAGGAAAAGGGAGAGAAGGAAACATAGTAGGTGAATATGGATTGGGGCTAAGAAATGAAAGAGGAAGCCGCCTAGTAGAATTTTGCACAGAGCACAACTTAATCATAGCTAACACTTGGTTTAAGAATCATGAAAGAAGGTTGTATACGTGGAAGAACCCTGGAGATACTAAAAGGTATCAGATAGCTTATATAATGGTAAAACAGAGATTTAGGAACCAGGTTTTAAGTTGTAAGACATTTCCAGGGGCAGATGTGGACTCTGACCACAATCTATTGGTTATGACCTGTAGATTAAAACTGAAGAAACTGCAAAAATGTGGGAAATTAAGGAGATGGGACCTGGATAAACTGAAAGAACCAGAGGTTGTACAGAGTTTCAGAGAGAGCATAAGGGAACAATTGACAGGAATAGGGGAAAGAAATACAGTAGAAGAAGAATGGGTAGCTCTGAGGGATGTAGTAGTGAAGGCAGCAGAGGATAAAGTAGGTACAAAGACGAGGGCTGCTAGAAATCCTTGGGTAACAGAAGAAATATTGAATTTAATTGATGGAAGGAGAAAATATAAAAATGCAGTAAATGAAGCAGGCAAAAAGGAATACAAACGTCTCAAAAATGAGATCGACAGGAAGTGCAAAATGGCTAAACAGGGATGGCTAGAGGACAAATGTAAGGATGTAGAAGCTTATCTCACTAGGGGTAAGATAGATACTGCCTACAGGAAAATTAAAGAGACCTTTGGAGAGAAGAGAACCATGTGTATGAATATCAAGAGCTCAGATGGCAGCCCAGTTCTAAGCAAAGAAGGGAAGGCAGAAAGGTGGAAGGAGTATATAGAAGGTTTATACAAGGGCGATGTACTTGAGGACAATATTATGGAAATAGAAGAGGATGTAGATGAAGACGAAATGGGAGATATGATACTGCGTGAAGAGTTTGACAGAGCACTGAAAGACCTGAGTCGAAACAAGGCCCCCGGAGTAGACAACATTCCATTAGAACTACTGACGGCCTTGGGAGAGCCAATCATGACAAAACTCTACCAGCTGGTGAGCAAGATGTATGAGACAGGCGAAATACCCTCAGACTTCAAGAAGAATATAATAATTCCAATCCCAAAGAAAGCAGGTGCTGACAGATGTGAAAATTACCGAACTATCAGTTTAATAAGCCACGGCTGCAAAATACTAACGCGAATTCTTTACAGACGAATGGAAAAACTGGTAGATGAAGACCTCGGGGAGGATCAGTTTGGATTCCGTAGAAATGTTGGAACACGTGAGGCAATACTGACCTTACGACTTATCTTAGAAGAAAGATTAAGAAAAGGCAAACCTACGTTTCTAGCATTTGTAGACTTAGAGAAAGCTTTTGACAATGTTGACTGGAATACTCTTTTTCAAATTCTAAAGGTGGCAGGGGTAAAATACAGGGAGCGAAAGGCTATTTACAATTTGTACAGAAACCAGATGGCAGTAATAAGAGTCGAGGGGCATGAAAGGGAAGCAGTGGTTGGGAAAGGAGTGAGACAGGGTTGTAGCCTCTCCCCGATGTTATTCAATCTGTATATTGAGCAAGCAGTAAAGGAAACAAAAGAAAAATTTGGAGTAGGTATTAAAATTCATGGAGACGAAGTAAAAACTTTAAGGTTCGCCGATGACATTGTAATTCTGTCAGAGACGGCAAAGGACTTGGAAGAGCAGTTGAACGGAATGGACAGTGTCTTGAAAGGAGGATATAAGATGAACATCAACAAAAGCAAAACGAGGATAATGGAATGTAGTCAAATTAAATCGGGTGATGCTGAGGGAATTAGATTAGGAAATGAGACACTTAAAGTAGTAAAGGAGTTTTGCTATTTAGGAAGTAAAATAACTGATGATGGTCGAAGTAGAGAGGATATAAAATGTAGACTGGCAATGGCAAGGAAAGCGTTTCTGAAGAAGAGAAATTTGTTAACATCGAATATAGATTTATGTATCAGGAAGTCGTTTCTGAAAGTATTTGTTTGGAGTGTAGCCATGTATGGAAGTGAAACATGGACGATAACTAGTTTGGACAAGAAGAGAATAGAAGCTTTCGAAATGTGGTGCTACAGAAGAATACTGAAGATAAGGTGGATAGATCACGTAACTAATGAGGAGGTATTGAATAGGATTGGGGAGAAGAGAAGTTTGTGGCACAACTTGACTAGAAGAAGGGATCGGTTGGTAGGACATGTTTTGAGGCATCATGGGATCACAAATTTAGCATTGGAGGGCAGCGTGGAGGGTAAAAATCGTAGAGGGAGACCGAGAGATGAGTACACTAAGCAGATTCAGAAGGATGTAGGTTGCAGTAGGTACTGGGAGATGAAGCAGCTTGCACAGGATAGAGTAGCATGGAGAGCTGCATCAAACCAGTCTCAGGACTGAAGACAACAACAACAACAACATTGACCTATATTAAGTTACATTTTTCTACGTTTACAGCACGCTGCCGTTCATCACTCTAACAATAAATTTTGTCTAAGTTACCTTGTAGTCTTTAAGAGTCACTAAACAGTGTCAGCTTCACATAGACACAGCATTATTAGAAAAAAGCCATAGATTGCTGCTCAGCCTGTCCGTCAGATCATTTATATATGTAGAGAATGAGAGCGGTCCTCTTACACTTCCTTGGCACACTACTGATTATGCCCTTGTATGAAATTAACACTCTTCATCGAGGAAAAGGTAATCGGATCTATTACTTACGGAGTCTTCGAGCCACTCACATATCTGTGAACTTATTCCACATGCTCGTACCTCCATTAACAGTGTGGGTCACCGTGCCAAACGCTTTCCGGAAATGTACAAGTATGAAGCGTGCCTGTTCTTCTTCGCATCTAGTTTACACAATGTTATTTGAATAAAAAGGGCAAACTGAATGAGGCACGTAATAATTTTGGGTGCTGGGTTGCATCACTGTAAACTAATAAACCGATGAAACTGCCGACGTTTCAACCGACTTGCTGCGTTCCTCTTCAGGGTGGTCGAAACGTCGGAATTTTAGTCGTTTTAGTAGTGTACAGTGACACTTGCCAACATTCAATATTATTTGATCCGAAATTAGACTGGCCGTGGAAGCCTACAATGTTGTATGATAGAGTAATGCGTTTCCGTGTAAAGGAAATTTAATACAAACACAAAAATAGAAAACCATGCACCCGAACGAACTAACCCAATTGGAAGGAAATCGGTAAATGTGATATACATGTACGCCCAAAGAAATGATTAGAATTTCAGAAATAATTGGATGACTCATTCAAGAGAAAGAGCTCCACAAATTGAACAAGTAAATAAACAATTCCCCCATCTCTTGCCATTATGCAAGCAGTTATTCGGCGACATTGCTTGATAGAGTTGTTGTGTATCCGCCCGAGGTACACCGTGCCAAATTCTGTCCAACTGGCGCTTTAGATTGTTAAAATCCCTAGCTGACTGGAGGCCTTGCCCATAACGCTCTACACGTTTTCACTTGGTGAAAGATCAGGCACAGTATGGTTTGACAGCCCGCCCGGTTGGCTGCGTGGTCTAACACACGGCTTTCCAGGCGGGAAGGAGCGCCGGCCCCCGACACAAATCCACCCGGCTGATTTGCGTCGAGGTCCGGTGAGCCGGCCAGTCTGTGGATGGTTTTTAGGCGGTTTCCATCTGCCTCGGCAAATGCGGGCTGGTTCCCTTTATTCCGCCTCAGCTACACTATGTCGGCGATTGCTGCTCAAACAAGTGCTCCACGTACCCGTACACCACCATTACTCTACGACGCAAACATAGGGGTTACCCTCGTCTGGTGTGAGACGTTCCCTGGGTTCCACCGGGGGCCAAACCGCACAATAACCCTGGGTTCGGTGTGGGGCGGCGGAGGGGTGAAGTGGACTGCGGTAGTCGTCGCGGGGTTGCGGACCACTGCGGCTGCTGCCGGGGCGGAGCCTCCCCGTCGTTTCTAGGTCCCCGGTTAACCTAAAATAACACAAAATGGTTTCACAAGCACAAAGACAAGCAGTAGAAATTTCCACACTGTGCAGGTAAGCGTTATCTTTCTGAAGTATAAGCCCAAGATAGCTTGCAACGAAGGGCAACAAAACCTAGTGTAGCATATCCTCGACGTACCTCTGTGCCGTAAGGATGCCGCAGATAACAACCAAATGGGGCCTGCTTTGAAAGGAAATGGTACAGCAGACCGTCACTCCTGCAGGGCGGGCGGCAGACGGGTTAGCAGACCACGGATGTCCAGATTGTCTCCAGACATGTCTTCGCTGATTATCGGAGCTCAGTTAGAAGCAGGACTCATCACTGTAAACAGTTCTACTGAAGTCAGTGTGATTGCAAACCGAAAGTGCCCGATACCACTGCCGACGTACTTGTTGGCGTACAGAGGTCAAGAGTAGTCGGCGAAAGCGGCGCCGTGAGGTCAGTCCCCTTCCTGTCAGCCGCCTATTAATGGTTCCTGAAGCATCTGCTGCACTTTGGATCGCTGGAACAATGAATGAGGGGTTCTGACGATTGCTCGAGCCGTGACGTAACGGGCGAGTTGTGGCGCCCTGAAAATATTCTAAGCTACGAGTTGCCGTCGCCGCACTGGCCGCTCAGCCAGCCGCGGCCCGGCAGCAAACACGTGGTGCGGAACGTTAGCCGGACGAGAGGGGTAGCCCCAGCGCATGGTCCAGCCGCGTGGCTAGGAGTTCCATTGTGACGCTGTGTTGATGAAGGAGACACGCCGGGAGTGCCAAAGATGGCGGACTTTGTGAAACTTCAATGGCAGACATTTCACAGTTCGTATAGAAATTAATAGTAGCCAGATGAATTATGATACCTGAAAAAGAAACATGTACATTACCATTATTTCACGACGATTCTGACGGTATAATAGGATTTTCAATCTTTATTAGTTTAAAGTTTAGTATCTGACTGTAAATTATACAAGTAACACGCAGCAACGAATTTCCAAAATCTAAACGGTTCATCCGATTTCTTCGATCTACATGTCTTTAGAAAGGTATTAGTGTAAACCTAAATTGGTGTAAGTTACAGACATGTAACTATAACAGTACATGTGTTATTGGGGGTCAAAGTGGCCGATTACTATCGATCGCGTCAGGCCATAAGTACTCAATAGTTCCACACCAAAAAAAGCAGTAGCAGCATGCTTATAAATATAATTATTCATCTGTGTCTTTGTATATATCCCATATATACTATTCATAAAGAATCTGGTTAAATATTTACTGTGTTTTAGAAAGCACAGAGACGTTAGACTGCTGGCTCAAATGGCTGTGAGCACTATGGGACCTAAAATCTGAGGTCATCAGTCCCTTAGAACTTAGAACTACTTAAACCTAACTAACCTAAGGATATCACACAAATCCATGCCCGAGGCAGGATTCGAATCTGCGACCGTAATGGCTGCGCGATTCCAAACTGAAGCGGGCTAGAACCGCTCGGCCACTACAGGTGCCTTGGCTACTGGCCTACCTTTTGATACTATTCCTTTGACGTATGCTTGTTTGGTTATGCATTTCATAATGTGTGTTAGATAGTGTCTGTGGTACAGCCATAGGAATATTTATTTAATTTCAAGTATTTAAATGTAAATCCAGTATTTCGTATGTGCTTAAATAGGTTTGTCAGTGTGCGTTGGCTTGGAGACATGGAGGGAGCGCTCTAGTCAATCACAGTGCTCGTAAATGGTGAGCTGTATGGAACTGGAGGAGGAGGATCGTTTCGAGAGAATAGCTAGGTAGTTCTAGACAGTACGGACAGGACACGGGAGGTGCTGGACGCGACAGTGCGACGGATGCACAGTCGCCAGAGGGACTTGGAGTGTGGAGCGGTTTGCGCGTGCTCACGGCAGATAGAAAAACTTCGGAGTGCCGACTTGTGCACTTGTGAGATTTCCATGGCTTGTGCAGTGAAGACGTAGTGTGCATTCAGAAGTGAATACCTCGCGAGCTATGTTGTTGTTCATGACTAATTACGTGCAGTAGGAATCTATTGTTTCCCTATTATTCAACTTACATTTTATTTAATTGCTGGACCATCGACACCAATAAGTGTTTTGTAGAAATATATCACAGTCGCAAAAGTACTTCTACTATCATTTAAAGTCGTTAAGATAGTACCTGCTGATTTTATTTGATTTCAATCTTTCATTCATAAATTTATATGTTACATTCATAATTCGCAATTTCCGAGTGACAGAAACCTTCGACCATTCGATTCATGTGTGTATTCTTATGGTATACTGTAGACTCAGCAGTATTTGTCCTGTAATGCGGCAACTACGTATCCCTGTCCCTAGACAACGAAACCAGCCAAAACTTTTAATATAGCAACTCTGAGTCAGAGGGTACGTAGTTGAGAGGCACCTCATTTCATTTCATTATTGTTTGAAAGCCCACAGGTCTCAATTTCTGTCTTCTCTCTAAGTCTACTGCTTCCCTCTTGACGCTGTGTTCGGTCATGGTTCACCCATTCCTGACAGCGTCGTTGTATATCAGCTTAGCTTCTATTGAGATGTTAAGCGATTCGCCGAATACTCCAACTGGCTTCTCTGAGACAAACTACACGTTCTCTCTCAAATGCTGACATGTGCGTATATTGTTCATGAGCCCATCTGCAAGGCATAGTTACTGTCCAACTGATTACACGAATGAAATTCACGAAAACTTTATACCCTGATATCGACCTGTCTCCTTTGCTATCCTTGCCAGCTACGCAGTGAAACTGCGCTGCAGCGTAACAAATTCATCCATAAGCCGCCTAAATTTACAGTTTTCCGTTTTCCGACAAGACCTGTATGAATAATAATTTATGACTAGATTGCATAGCTCCTTCGTCTGCGTCGTTTTTCCGTTGTCTTACAGTGTGTTTCAACTGAAAAAAGCCGGCCGCGGTGGCCGTGCGGTTCTGGCGCTGCAGTCTGGAACCGCGGGACTGCTACGGTCGCAGGTTCGAATCCTGCCTCGGGCATGGGTGTGTGTGATGTCCTTAGGTTAGTTAGGTTTAAGTAGTTCTAAGTTCTAGGGGTCTTATGACCGAAGATGTTGAGTCCCATAGTGCTCAGAGCCATTTGAACCATTTGAATCAACTGAAAAAATGTTCAAAAAATCTGCAGTAAACCGATGTTAAGGTTATGGGTCGTTAATTTTGCGGGTCTGTTCTTTTACCCGTCCTGTATGCAGTAGTCACCTGAGCTTTTCCCATTTTCTTGGAAGTTCGTCCTGAACGAGAGATTCGCGAGAAATGCAAGATAAGTATGGGGCCATTTCTGAAGAGAACTTTTTGTAAAACCGCATCGGAGTTTCTTCCGGGCCTTTCAGTTGCTTTTCTACGACAGGGATGCTTATTACTGTGTTCTCCTCAGAGCGTCGACATATGTATACGCCCATCATTCTGCAGGCAGTGGTGGAATCCATCTGAAAACGCTACGTGGCGGCACTCGCGTTTTACCGCTAGGCGCACCTCGGCCTCAGTTAGTTTTGTGTGACCACTGAAATCCTTCATGGCGCCGAATATGGCCCTCCTTAACCATTCGATCCTCTATCCGTATGATAATCGAGTGATCTCGAACAACGCTAGTAACAGAATTCTTAAAAAAAAAAAAAAAAAAAAAAAAAAAAAAAAAAACATTTTAAGGATATAGGTTGGTGATTTTGGGGGTCCGTCCTTTTACCGTTTTATATACAGGCTTCACTTGGGTTTTTCCACTTGCGTGTAACTTCGTGCTGAGTGCGAGATTAGTGATAAATGTAGGCCAAGTATGGAGCCAATGCAGTAGAGTACTTCCTATAAAAGCGAATTGGGATTGCATTCGATCCAGCGACTTCTTTGTTTTCAATCATTTCAGTTGTTTCTCTACACCAGCACGCCTATTAGGATATGCTCGAGAGAGATGGACACGTTTTGCCTCAGTATAACATTTGTGTTTTTCAACATTTGTGACTTCAGGCACCGTTTTCGTGTAGAGTGTTATATTCACTTAAGTGCAACATATTATTGATGCACCCCCATTTAAAATACAAGAGATACGATAAAATGGGAATATACACGAATGGCCAGTCTCAGCCACTACTGTAGGGGTGAGATGGACCTGTGCAGTGGGCCAATACAAGTGGATACATAAGAAGAAGGAGGTCAACAAAAATTTCATATTTTTATTTGGTATTGTTGTAACGTTACACAACTATACTATGCGGCTGCCAGTTTACGACATGTGCTGCTTCGTGTTTATAATTACACAACTAACATCTTCTCACAAACAACATTCAGAAGCTTTTTCGAAGTGAAACCGCAGGTCCATAATCGTACCGAATGTAGGAAATGTCGGTGGTTCTACTCCTATCTTCTTGTTTTGCTGCATTGAAACAGTAATCGTCTGGATAAAAAAATGTCCAAATGACTCTAAGCACTATGGTACTTAACATCTGAGGTCATCAATCCCTTAGACTTAGAACTACTTAAATCTAACTAACCTAAGGACATCACACACATCCATGAGCGAGAGAGGATTCGAACCTGTGACCGTAGCAGCAGAGCGGTTCTGGACTGAAGCGCATAGAACCGCTCGGCCACAGCGGCTCCGGAAACCGTCTGGATATAAAAGCATGTGTTTGCATACTAATACGACATCGTGTAGTTATAATCACCAACAATGTAGCTACGCATCGTACTTTTTGAGAGAACCTACTGAGAATACTTCAAGAATTTCCTTTAAGGGCAGCGGATACGAGCATTCTTCTGCCCCCAAAGTTCGCATTCTGTAAAAATGTTGTGGATAAAATTCTACAAATAAAAGCTCAACGACGTACGAGTAATGACACTCCATCAGTGAATGGAAAGAAAAGAAGCCGTAATACATGGTACAGTGAAGCCTCTTCGCTGTCACGCACTTCATTGTCTTTGATATATGTAGATGTTGCTGATACTGCTGTCTGTAAACTTACATGTACAGCTAGGATAGCTTCTGATTTCGTTGACTCCTAGCAAATAAATTATTGGTTGTATCACAGCAATGACTGTGATTGTGCCTTCCCGACATTTCCTTTCACAACAGTACCATTACTGGTACACGTCTTCAGGTGTATCCACTGTGAAACGTCTAATGGAAGGTTTAAACCACTGGTCTCCTCAAACGGTACCTCGTCACAATCCTCTGGGTAACTATACCTGAAAGCACTGTATGATATATACATCTCGTGCTCGCCGTTTCATATTAATAAGTGCATGTCGTTAAGCTACTTGCTGGTGCTAAAAACTAATATCTCTGTATTTTTATGTGCAAATTCTTACAGCTTTTCAAATGAAACAAACGTTATTAATATCCTACATCTTTACTCTTCATATCTACATATTTGTTTCTCAACATAGTCACTCTCGCGACGAACACATTTCTCGCAGTAAGAGACCAAATTGTTGGTACTGTCATTGTAGAATGTTTCACTTCGTTGACCAAGCCACAACCTCGCCTCTGCTTGCACTGCTTCACTATCGAAGTGAAATCCTTGAAGGTGATCTTTAGGTTCTGAAAACAGATAAAAATCGGATGTGACCAAGTCGGAACTGTACGGAGGTGATCGTTAACACTGAACCGAAGGCGTCGGATCGTGGCAGATATCGCTGCCGTCGTGTGTCCTTTAGCACTGTACTGGCGAAAGAGAGGAATCTCCATGTGTGGAAGAACTCTTCGAATTCTAAAATCGATTTCATCACGCTGTTTCTCACGCACGGACTTAGTTACTTTACAAATAATCATGTCACACGCTACAATTCGGAGCCCTCTAGCGACAGAGGGCTGAATATTTGTAGACAAGAAGCGTAAAGATGGAGAATCTTAGTCATGTTTGTTTCATTTAAAAAGCTTTAAGAGCTTCCACATAAAAAATTCGAAGGCATTACTTTCCATCATGCCCTGGTACGCAGAGCCCGTTTAGTGGGGACTGTGGAGCGTGGAGACTACGTCTTTGTTCCCTTTGGAAGCCATATCTCCATACGTGGCCCCCGTGAAACTCCTTTTATGGGGTTGTGTGAAAGATAATGTTCATGTGCAGATTTTGCTGTAAACAATTTCAGAGCTCGAAATAAAATTTCTAATTTACTCGTGCTTGTGGCTTGACATTTGCTTCAAATCTATGGCGAGAAGTGGAATATCACTTAGATATTAATGGTATTGATGATTGGTTGCCCACATACATACACTACTGGCCATTAATATTGCTACACCAAGAAGAAATCCAAATGATAAACGGGATTCATTGGACGAATATATTATACTAGAACTGACATGTAATTACATTTTAACGCAATTTGGGTGCATACATTCTGAGAAATCAGTACCCAGAACAACCACCTCTGGCCGTAATAACGGCATTGATACGCCTGGGTAATGAGTCAAACAGAGCTTGGATGGCGTGTACAGGTACAGCTGCCCATGCAGCTTCGGCACCTTACCACAGTTCATCAACAGTAGTGACTGGCGTATTGTGACAGTCAGTTGCTCGGCCACAATTGACCAGACATTTTCAATTGATGAGAGATCTGGATAATGTGCTGGCCAGGGCAGCAGTAGAACATTTGCTGTATTCAGAAAGGCCCGTACAGGACATGCAACATGCGGTCGTGCATTATCCTGCAGAAATATAGGATTTCGCAGGGATCGAAAGAAGGGTAGAGCCACGGGTCGTAACACATCCACTGATCAAAGTACCGTCAATGCGGACAAAAGGTGACGTGTAACCAATGGCACCCCATACCATCACGCCGGCTGATACGACAGTATGACGATGACGAATACACGCTTCCAATGTGTGTTCACCGCGATGTCGCCAAACACGGATGCAATCATCATGATGCTGTAAACAGCATCTGGATTCATCCGAAAAAATGACGTTTTGCCCTTCGTGCACCCAGGCTCGTCGTTGAGTACACCATCGCCGGTGCTCCTGTCTGTGATGCAGCGGCAAGGGCAACCTCAGTCATGGTCTCCGAGCTGATAGTTCATGCTGCTGCATACGTCGCCGAAGTGTTCGTGCAGATGGTTGTTATCTTGCAAACGTCCCCATCTGTTGACTCATGGATCGAGACGTGGCTGCACGATCCTTTACAGCCAAGCGAGTAAGATGCCTGTCATCTCGATTGCTAGTGATACGAGGCCGTTGGGATCGAGCACGGAGTTCCGTATTACCCTCCTGAACCCACCGATTCCATATTCTGCTAACAGTCATTGGATCTCGACCAACGTGAACGATGCGATAAACCGCAATCGCGATAGGCTACAATCCGACTTTAATCAAAGACGGAAACGTGTTGCTACGCATTTCCCCTCCTTACATGAGGCATCACAACAACGTTTCGTCAGGCAACGCCAGTCAACTGCTGTTTGTGCATGAGAAATCGGTTGGAAACCTTCCTCATGTCAGCACGTTGTAGGTGTCGCCATCGGCGCCAACCTCGTGTGAATGCTCTGTAAAGCTAATCATTTGCATATCACAGAATCTTCCTCCTGTCGGTTAAATTTCGCGTCTGTAGCACGTCCTCTTCGTGGTGTAGCTATTTTAATGACCAGTAGTGTAGATGGTGTGACCCAGGGGGCTCATATAGAACACATGTAAATCACATACAACATGTATTAACGTTCTTTTCGTTATACGCAAATCTTATCGATATATCGCTATGCATGAAATAGTTATAGCTTCTTGTAATCGTCATATTCATTTCGAATTACACTGTATTCTCTTTAGAGCACATGGCGCAAACAGATACCACATTTTCAGCAGGTATTTGTTTTCATGCTTTGTGGACGAGATGACTGAAGTTTGCTTTGCCATTTAATGTCCACGAGAGAAGCCTCTGGCACGCGCATCATCGCTTCGTGGCGATTGCAGGAGGCGCCCGCTCTGTCTGTGAGTCCGCGACGCTCGCCCGCACAGCGTGTTGTCGTGTTTTCAGGGGCTCACGTTACTTGCCACCTGGCTCTACAAGCGCAGCAAAGCAAACGACAACAGACGCGATGCAGCTGTGTATTTATATTTCTCCAAATACTGCACAAACAATCTTGCGGGTAAACAAGGCAGCTGCCTCCCCACTCTCGTAGCTCACATACATCGCGCCGCAGCACGCTCACCTGCATTAATATGAATAAACGTTGTACTGTAATTAGCGAGCTAATTAAGCATTTCATTTGTCGCCAGGATACTGTGCAGTGCTGTTTGTACCCGACTGTGCGAGCAGTTGAGTTACTGCAAATATTGCCACATGGAGTTTTGTTTACACTCGGCGTCACAGGAATATAGTAGGTAGCTGATTATTTCCACCGTCCCGAATGCTAGACCGTACATAATGATATTAGAGGATGGATAAAAATATCAGAAGTCTCTATGTAGCATGCCAAGTATATTGAACAACCTGAGTATTTAATAAACAACTATAAATATTGAAACATGGTTTTCCACAAGCGGTGGTACAAAAAGGGACGTATGCTTTCATTTAAGCCTCATACTTGCAGTGTTTTTATTTGCGGGCGTATAAAAATAAACAAGTGTCTTAACGAATTTAGTAATGTGAGTAGAATTGGATAACGCTAGTCAGCATTACCACAATATTTCCACCATCTCGAACAGATGTCTAAAAATAATATTACGGAATGGAGCAAAATATCACTTGTACTATATATGGTGTACCATGTAATCCCTTATCTTTAGTAAATAACTGTGAATATTGGAACTAGGTTTGTATTTGAGACTAATGTCTTGGATAATGCTTATGTAGTAACATCAGAGGACACAAAGATCGTGAAATGAGTACTGTAACGAAATACATGCGCCAGAGGAAAGTAAAACTAGTTACGTGGTTCCAAACAGGATGAGTCCCTGCGAAATGGTGACAGTACGTCAGTTGTTCTGAAATCAACCAGAATTAAATTAAATGATACTGATGTATTTTAGAATAACTGAAATACATATAGTCGCTATATTACGAGGACTTACCCTGTTTAAAACCACGTAACTTATGTGCTATTTTCCTCTAGCGCAAAGATTTGTTATTCTCCAATTGCTGTAATATCTCATTTATCGTTGAGTACTACAATACACTCCAAAAGAATAGATCATCTTTTTAAAATTCATTGAACTATATCTTTCGAGTAGAAACAAAATCACAACCAGAATATTTATTATTGTACATTTCACAATGTTATCTCATGTTTCCTTCAATCTTGACTGCCCAGAATCTGACGCATCTTTTAAATTTTCATCTACTAATATTTCAATACCCCGGTCTTGTACCTAAATACGGAGAAACAGAGTTAAATCGCTGTTCCGTCAACTCATCACAGTTAGAATCTGGTACACCTTACACATATAATTGCTTAAAGTAAAATCTCACACTAGAAAGTAAAAGTCTCCTTTTATAGAGGGAATTAGTTTCAGAAAGGTTCTTCATTATATATGTAATCTATAGTATGGCAACATAATGAACTGTTAATAATTTTACACCATATTTATAGCAATTTAATTCTTTTCAACATATACTCGGTTCACTTTTGGACTAGATAAAGGGCCTTATCATATCTTGACTTAAGATGATGAGGTTCAGGGATCTGACATTGTATTTCATTTGTCCAATCTGACAAGCGTTCAAACACAGACCCGGTTATGTGAGTATGCACGCTTTCTACGCCAGGATCTTCTGATGTCCACGGCTGAAGAAGATTACAGCATAGGGGCTAAAACCTCGATCGTGAAGACGAAAATTAAGTGTAATATGACATGGCCTAACATCCTAGTAGACTTCATCTTCATATATCTCATTATCTCATAAATGCTGGTGGAAGATGGCAACAAACCTCTTCATAAATATACAGCGTTGCAGACAAAATATTGAGTTTCTGTATGCTAGCACAGCCTCGCGCATTCTTGATAACGCTGTTGGTTTCTCCAATTACTGGCCTTCCGTTCCAGACTCTCTCTTCATCCACGCATCATACGCTGTACCTCTAATTTTCTTTAGTGTCCGATTATGTTTTCATCGTTACATCACATGTTTATCGAAATCTAGTGCCTGAATAGGAACTAGTTACAATAATAATACACATGCACTGTCATAATATAACAATTCTCAGGCGTTTATGCAGGCTTAAGTGATAATTGTTTACAACGTATGGGGGTGGTGTAGGTGAAACGGAGATCAACAAGTTCATGTAACACACTTCTGGTCCACGAAGTCGGGAAGAAACCTCAAATTGGCCATAGAAAAGGCACCGACGTACTGCACATTCGTGCTGGTAACACCGTCCTCGAATATTAAATCCACTTGTTCTTCCACTTATAAAATGTAAATTCTCCTTGCCTGTGAGAGCATTGAAAGAAACAAAGACTGTTGTAAGGATTATGCAAAAACTAGTTACATTTAAAATTCCATCTAATTTTTACTCTTGTAAACAGAATAATTTCCCACTAAGAAGACCATACAAACAAAACGATATAATTCACGACTTTATTCTGTTAAAATTCACAATATTTTGAAGTAAATAATCTAACCTTACTTACGCTAATATATTAATTGTTCTTTTGTCAGGAAAATAAAAAAAAGCTTTTAATGTGCAAACACGATTTCACCCAAAATCTCGCTCGGCGCTCACGCGCTATAGCTTAGATGAATTTTATAGGCCAGTATGAGGCTGTTTTCCAGGCTGATGGGCCACAAGTCTCCTGTATCAATTGGTTTGTGTCGACGTGACATACATCATTGTCGTACGTTGTAAAATCTTATCGTTTACACACGAGGTGGCCAAGCGGTTCTAGGCGCTACAGTCTCGAACCGCGCGTCCGCTACGGTCGCAGGTTCCAATCTTGCCTCGGGCATGGATGTGTATGATGTCCTTAGGTTAGTTAGGTTTAAGTAGTCTGAGTTCTTGGGGACTGATGACCTCACAAGTTAAGTCCCATAATGCTCACGGCCATTTGAACCGTTTATTCATTATCTTTACAAGAGATGTAAAATGATGATTTGCCTACCTGTTTAATGGTAATATGGAACATTTACTTCGTTAAACATACCGAATTTCAAACTCTTGGTGTATATTTAACAATGTGTCGTATACATTTGTGATAGCATAGATGAGCATATTTCCCGAGAAATTAGCTTTCTTCTTCTATTGGCAGGATGTTCCGACCACGAAGAAAACTTTGGCTATCCGGCGGCAGGAGGTTAATTGAAAGGTTACTGCATGGCAAATTCTGGGCGAAGTGGTTGCATGTGACGGACCGTTATAAAGGTAACCGTAGCTGACAGCTAGAGATTCCACGGTCTCCAGAGGAACAATAACATCACCAATAAAATTACGAAACACAAAATTGCCACCATATGAATGCAAAAACCTAGACCATGATTGAGAGTGCCACAGTAACCAATGTACGATGAACTATGTTGACCTTTCTTTCTCCTTTAACAATCAATAACTTTGAAATGCCTTAGGCGATCGAAGAAATGTGTCCACTAACATCATTAAAGGACTCCATTTGGTCGAATCGTGCAATATCCAGATTTGTGGGACATTCAGGTGTGACAGTAATCCGATATTGGCCTGCGTGGGTACGTGAAGACAGGCGTAGCTGTCCTCAGTGTTCCGGTCTACTACGTCTCATCACTGCAAGAGAAGATAGACTTATTCTGAACCAAGCACACTATAGCTCCTTAAGTGTGTGTCTTCCACCCGAGAAAAAGTAATGAGATTCCTTCGACATTCCGTGTCACACCGCGCCATTGGTCAGAATTTGGACCAGCGGATTGCCGTCCCAAGGTTAGGCTGAGGTTAACACCACAACAAAACCGGTTGCCGTGGGAGGGGTGGTGTTACCGGGAAGCATTCACTCCTAATACGTGGCATCGGACTATGTTCACCAATGGTTCAAATGGTTCAAATGGCTCTGAGCACTATGGGACTTAACATCTGAGGTCATCAGTCCCCTAGAACGTAAACCTAACTAAGCTAAGGATATCACACGTATCCATGCCCGAGGCAGGATTCGAACATGCGATTTTAGCGGTCGAGCGGTTTTGGCGCTTCAGTACGGAACCGCCGCCGGCGTTTAACAATGAATCGCTGTACTCCAATATCCCGGATGACCATCGTCAATGAGTGTCTTGGCGACCTGCGGAGAATCCCATACATCCATTGTTTTGGAGAAGCATAGTGTTACTCCTGGCGAGCCATCGGGTATTACTTCAGATCACGGTTGGTGACTGAGCATATTTCACAGCACAACGGTTCGTCACAGACATCCTGCGTTCTCAGGTGTGGCCTCTCATGCTACGGTATCGTGGTGCCAGGGCACCGCATGTTCACAGGTGGGTCGTGTTTCTATGAAATTCATGCCTGTGATGTTGAGATTGTCCTACGATCAGCAATATTTTCAGATCTCTATTCAGTAGAACATGTGTGGATGCAGTTCGAATGTCAACTCAGTCCCAGTGCCAGAATCCAGGATTTCAGGAAGAAGTTGCAACTGCTGTGGGCCAGCTTTTCTCCAGAGTGTATAGAACGACTTCATCGCACCGTTCCCAACAGAGTCAGCAAATACATCCAGGCGAGATGGGTTGTACAGTCACACTGGTACGTAGGCTCATCGATGTACCTCATGAAAATTTAATCGTCAGTACAATGTTAGGTTCTCTGAGTTCTTGGGTATGTGGTAGAGTGAGACTACAACATGTAAATATTACTTCACTCTAATACAAGAATGGTAAAAAGGTTTGTTGAACTTTATACAGTCCATTGTCACAGGAACATGCTGAACATTTACAGCTGTATTTGGACATTAATGCATCAGTTGATGCACATTTTCAGCAAGTATGAAGATTACGAAGATCTGAAATATAGCTCGTTCTGCACTATTTTAATGGAACGAACTATATTTCAGAACTAATATTCACATGTTGTACTCTCACTCTACCACATTCCATTAAAATTGCTACACCAAGAAGAAATGTAGATGATAAACGGCTATTCATTGGACAAATATATTATACTAGAACTGACATGTGATTACATTTTCACGCAATTTGGATGCACAGATCCTGAGAAATCAGTACCCAGAATAACCACCTCTGGCCATAAAAACGGCCTTGATACGAATGGTGATTGAGTCAAACAGAGCTTGCATGGCGTGTACAGGTACAGCTGCCCATGCAGCTTCAACACGATACCACAGTTCATCAAGAGAAGTGACTAGCGTATTGTGACGAACCAGTTGCTCGGTCACCATTGACCAAACGTTTTCAATTGGTGAGAAATCTGGAGAATGTAATGGCCAGGCCAGCAGTCGATCCATTTTCTGTATCTATCCTGTACGGACCTGCAACATGCGGTCGTGCATTGTCCTGCTGAGACGTAGGGTTTCGCCGGGATCGAATGAAGGGTAGAGCCACGGGTCGTAACACATCTGAGACGTAACGTCCATTATTCAAAGTGCCCTAAATGTGTTCATTCGTTCATTCGAAAAAATGACGTTTTGCCATTCGTAAACCCAGGTTCGTCGTTGAGTACACCATCGCAGACGCTCCTGTCTGTGATGCAGCGTCGAGGGTAACCGTAGCCATGGTCTCCGAGCTGATAGTCCATGCTACTGCAAACATCGTCGAAATTTTCATGCAGATGGTTGTTGTCTTGCAAACGTCCCCATTTGTTGCGTCAGTGATCGAGACGTGGCTGCACGATCCGTTACAGCCATGCGGATAAGATGCTTGTCATCTCGACTGCTAGTGATACGAGGCCGTTGGGATCCAGCACGGCGTTCCGTATTACCCTCCTGAACCCACAGATTCCATATTCTGCTAACAGTCATTGGATCTCGACCAACGCGAGCAGAAATATCGCTATACGAGAAACCGCAGTCGCGATATGCTACAATCCGACCTTCATCAAAGTCAGAAACGTGATGGTACGCATTTCTCCTCCTTACACGAGGCATCACAACGTTTCACCAGGCAACGCCGGTAAACTGCTGTTTGTGTATGAAAATTCGGTTGGATACTTTCCTGATGTCAGCACGTTGTAGGTGTCGCCACCGGCGCCAATCTTGTGTAAATGCTCTGAAAAGCTAATCATTTGCATATCACAGCATCTTCATCCCTTCTGTAGCATGTCATCTTCGTGGTGTAGCAATTTTAATGGCCAGTAGTGTAAGGCATGTGTAACACATGTGTTCTAACTAGATGATGTAGTCTGTTTGATTCGAAACGACGAACAGGGTTTGAGCATTCCTCTGCTCGGTTCTATATCGGCTGGTGTGTGGTGGCGTTGTGGCGGTAGGAGAGAGGGCGAGGCTTCGCTAGCGCGTCCCATTTGTCTCTGCAGAATGCAGTGAGACATTCTTAACGTCTGTAGCATTAATGCGAGTAGCCGAATTTGTTACTCCATCGCAGTCTTTGGACGATGCCACATTCTTACTCTCAAGTTCTCTGTAAATGTGATTTGATACTGAACTAACAGTATATTTCCTCTTAACGTGTGGAAACACTAATTTAAATAACGATACTTCAAAACCAATAACGTCTGAACTTGATAAGGAGTAAGCAGACCGATGTGTAGATATATTATTGTTCATATGTTGAGACGGTTAATTAAGCGTAACTTTCGATGATTTAGCACCAAACTGAAGTCCGTATATGTATATTAGACTTGTGGGAGCAATATGTCTTATCAGAGCAATTATTCTGTGCATGACGAACGAGACAATATATTCCACATTTACCTAAGTACCAAAATGAAATTTGCGTACTCTAACATGTCAGTCGAATCACCACACACGCGAGAGTTGTTTAATGTAGTCATATGTATAAACTGAGTAGCAATATGTGTAATAGATGAATTGTTGCTATTTTGCCAATTACAACTACACTCGTGTCCAAAATTAAAACAACAAGCGGACGTTTTTATAGGTTGCGTTTATTTTGCCACAAAACAGTGTAAACAGCTGACAGTAAAGTACAAAAATCGTACAGAACACATAACGTAAACAACTGCAACAGGCGTAACAGTAGACAGAAATGTTCTTCGTTTCTTCCAACTTGACGGATTTGCACACATATTCCAGCAACTGGTTACTGTGCTCAGTATGAAGTGTGACTGCCTCTGGTAGCAATGCAGGCCTCAAAACGACAGAAAATGCTGTGAACTATGTCATCAATCTCATGTTGTGGCAATAACGTCCCATCTTCCAAAGAGCTTCTAGCAAGTCTGGGAGAGTGATTGGTGGATGCTGACGTGATGTAACCTGTCTGCCTAGCGCATACCAGACATGCTCTATTGGATTCATATCGAGAGAGCGAGCAAGCCATGCCATGCCTGCTTATCTTCCGTTTCCAAGAACACATCAATCGCCTGTGGCCTTTGGTGCCGCGCATTATCATCCATCATTACAAAGCCTGATTCCGCAGCACCTTGCAACAACCGCACATGAGGTCCCAAGATATTGTCACGATACCTCACAGAAGTTCGACCTTGTCGAATCACTCGTACAATTTCATGAAAAGGCATTCTAGTGGTCCACATAATCCCTGCCAAAACCATGTGGGATCGTCCTCGATATTGGTCCCTTTATACAATGTTTGGGTCGAAGCTTCCCTCCAGATGCGAATCCGTCGAGAATCCCTCTTCAGCCCAAATTGGGGCTCGTCTGTGACATGAACATTGGCCAGCTGTTCGTTCATACAGCTGGTATGTTGACGGCTCTAATCTATACGTACCCTTCTGTAAAGTCGTGTCAGAGGGACACATGCAGCAGTTCTCTGACAGTAAACGCCACTTGCCGAAGGCTTCTGTACACCGTTTGGCACATCCAGTGAATGCTGCGAAGTCAGATGCCAGTTGCCGTGCTATACTAAGGCGGTACCTGTCGTGCCATTACAGCGAAATAACAGTCCTTTCTGATTTCACTTGTGGTAGGCCCTGTGCTGGTCTTCGGGATACAGTTTCGGTCTCTATAAACTATCGACACATCTGAGAAACAACAGAACTATTCACATTAAGACTTCAGACCACCAAATCAGTTTTCCACTGTCCTGCTTCCATTCTTTCTATGGCCCTTCACTCCAGAGTATGGAGGCGTCTTCTCTGTGCCACACAGTACCATCTGTGACTGAGTGCATAACGGTTGTGGGTATGGGACTACCTGACAAACAGTTGACGACATCGTTTGCATGTTTGTCCGTTGACCAGAGTGCCATCGTCCGTCCTGAACACGATTGTAATAAGATCTATTGAGATTTTGTGTGATTATATGGGGAATTAGTCACAGACTGGGAAACGGTGGTTTGTTACCTTAATTTCGGACACCAGTGTGCATAGGGGCCTCGACCACGCTGTCCTTGGTCAGTCTGTTGCACACACTCTAGGTAAGACCGGTGATAGCCAACGCAAGCTTGCGGATAAGTGACGTGTCAATACCTCCTGAAAGATATTGCAAAATTATCGTGCCTCAGTTGGAGGGAGTTTTAAAGTTTATCTGTGTTATCGTGAAGTTTAATTCAAACTGCACCCTGGTGTTCAATTCTTCGTAATTGCTTGTACGAGTTCGTAGATTCTTAATGGTTCGGTAATGATCGTTTCATGTAACATGAGTGATCAAAACTTTATATTATTTTGCAAAGCACCTCGTAACTCGGACGTCGAACTGTGTTTAAAAAGGAAAGCATATCAACTGTCATTCCACTCACATTCGAAATAAGAACATTTGAAATAAATAGTTTATTTTTTAAATTCTATCAAAAACTCTGTTGATGACGTTCATTTTTCCCTCGTCAATTCCTGTCTGCCTCTCAAACAACTTCCTAGAAATATACGAACAGCAAAGGGACAAAGCAATGTGTATGTGGCAGCACTCACAAACACAGACTCAAACGCAGAAGCAAACACAGACAACCAACACCAAAACCGGCCACACATTTTAATGAAGTTCACAAATCAACAAATGATGTGAATATAAAATGTAAATGTCTTGTGACTAAGGGGTCCTGTCGAGTAGGCCGTTTGCCAGGTGCAAATCTTTCGAATTGATGCCACTTCGGCGACCTGCGCGTCGGTGGGGATGAAATGATGATTAGGACAACACAACACCCAGTCCCTGAGCGGAAAAAATCTACAACCCAGGGGGGAATCGTACCCGGGCCCTGAGGATTAACGGACTTCCGCGCTGACCAATCAGCTACGGGGACCGGACATGTGAATATTACTACAATATGATATAATAATATAAGTATTATACACTTTAGTATCAGTTTTTTGGTCACGTAGTGTATGTTTACAACTATCTTACACATGAGAGTGATATACTGTAAGATTTTCTAAGGACTGGAAACAACGTCCCCCAAGTTTTCTATATGTTTATTTTTTTTACCATTTACGCTCGTTTGTGAGGGTATTTATGACCTTTGCCTGGGAGTGGGTCTGACGTAGACTTCTGACTACGCAACCAGCACTGATTTGCATGCTGATTGCGAAGAAACGTACGCTTGGATGGTTGCAACTGCCTTACGAATTCGATGACTTTGCAACGTTTTTTTATATTATTTTATTTCTTTTATTCTTAAAAGAACTCATGACTTGTATGTTCTGACATAGATTTTGAGTTACTTCTTAGTGGAGTGTACTGGGCCAAAGAATCTTACAATCATGGTGGTGGTAACAGTCTTGTTACAACAAATACGAGCGATTGTTAGTAACCAAATGATTGGTAGTCGAGGTAAGGCAACTATAAGTTGCCCATACAGTTTTGTATACTTTACTATTTATCACCTTCTTACTGAGGAAGTCTATATCTACATCTACACTATTTTACGGATGAGACCGAAATACTGTTGCTTCAAGTACGAAACCAATGTTCTCCATTTATCACAGACCTTCAGCATCATCATTAGTATCCTCGTGGGCTTTGATGGAGGACCTCGACCTCGAGATAAGGAGCGTCAGTCTGATTTGGTTAAAATCGTCAGCATGCTGCAGGAAGGTAATCTTGTAGTGTACGTAACGCCTAAGTACATTACTGGCAATTACAATTGCTACACCACGAAGATGACGTGCTGAAACGTCCCCTTAGAAAAATTTATACAAGACTGGTCTATGTGAAACGTCCTCTTTGAACAATTATACACGAATGTGCTTAAACTGACACACAATATCTTTAGCGCAACGCAATCTGACTTTCAAAAATCCCTACGAAAGAATGGCCCTGACTAACAATAACCTATACGTTTCACAAATCACTTACCTCACAAAAATCTTCGTTACTCAAGCTACTGCAATACAGCGAGCGCCACTACTGCCAGCTAAATAAAAGATTCAAACTACTTAAGGCACTAACTACTGATAGGCATAGTAAGCAAATGAAAAATTTGAATAGAGAGCAAACAATGTATTTACCTTAATAGTCATAATATATATAGCAGTTCATGACATCCAGTCTTACAAATTTCTAAACTCCGCCATCTCTCTCCCCACATCCACCACTGCTGGTGGCTCACCTCCAACTGCCCAACGCCAAGCGCTGTTAGCATCCAGCTGCCTCTGCCCAACAATACAATGGCAGACAACAATGCAAACCAGCCACAGACTGCACTTGGCACAGCCAGTGATTTTCATACAGAGCACTACGTGGCGGCGGCGTTACCAATAAAAAAACCTAAACAGCCTACTTACATAGCCCCCATGCTCCCCACAAAAAAAATTTACAAATTGTTTTGGGCAGTGGCCAGTACAGATTTGAAAAATTTTTTCATAATTACAATGACAAAGAAATGAAATGCACACACTTATCGATACAATGTTGGTCAAAAGCTAAAATTTTCTCACAGTCCATAAAGACAGTCCTAATCATTCATCAAAGTAAAATTGCAGTGTTTTTCTCAAAGTCTGAGTAGTAAAAGAAAATGCACATGGAAGTAGTGTATTTCCATGCAGTCTTGAAGAAGTAGTGTTGTCCTTCCAACAGAAAGACAGTGCTGACTCTTGACATGCAGACAGGTAATGGGCCACAACAGAGCAAACCCACAGCAGAGTCAGTCGAAGTTTTGAAGAATATTGGTAAGTAGGTCAACACAGAGTAGACCCCTTGTAGTCCTGGTAGAGATTACGGTATTGGTGGGCCACCAGAGATGCAGACCCACTGCAGTCCTTGTAGAAATAATGGTATTGGTGAGTCATCAAAGGTGTAGACCCACTTCAGTCCTTGTAGAGATAGCCAGCAGCCATCTGTTGCGACTGTGGAGGTGCACAATCAGCATCGAAGAGTCTTGCGGAGAATATAGCAAGTCCATCAACCACCACTTGTGCACTCACATTTTTTTTTTTTAAATGTCCTTAGAACCAGCAATGCTGTTATCCAGTCCCTTGCTGAATTATTAACACACGTGCAAACACTATCAGTCCCTACTTCTCACATATTATCCATATACTATGACCAACAGAAATGTTTGCAGTGGAATGTAATTTACAAGTTACTTAATTTGATGAACTGGTGTCAATTACAATTTTATAACATGAGAATACAATAACAAAGGTACAAAATACATCTTTAAATAACATAACAATACAGAGAACATTTTGCAGTAGTACAGGCTTTACAAAAGAATCGAAATAACAAATTCATAGGTGTTGCAAAAATTATGACATAAGTACATACATAAAAGATCAGAATAATTATTGAAACATCAACTTCACACATTAGCATTAAAATAAAAGAGAATAAATAATGTCTAAACATCAGAAAAATTCTACAGTGTAAATATTATTAGCTAAACACATAAAGACAGGAAGAACACAAATATACAAAAGTACACAAACACATAGCGGAATAATAGAAAGGGAAAGGACAGGGTTTGTTTTACTGCAGTATCTTGCAAACAAAACTTTCTTTACTTCTTGGAGATCTCCATTCGTTCTTCATTATTTCCAAAAAGTCCTATCTATACATGCTTTCTGTACTTTTCTCATATAACCTCTCAGTGCATTTCTTCAAATTCATCGCAACTCATTCTCTTATATAGGCTACCCCCTCTTAAGCTAACTTAAATCTACTGAGCTCAGATGCTTAACTAAGGGACGAGGCAATGCAGCAGCACAAAACAATTAATACAAACAGCAATGACCCAAAAAAATGCAAAGCAAGCAGCAGTAAATGTAATAACTTATATCTAAACATGAAAAAACCCACAAGCAGAAAAAATAGTATACTAAAGACAACAATGCAGATAAGGGAAAGTTATAATCACATCTTAATCTCTATGTAATTAAAGTGGTGCACCACAACTTATTCTATTAAATAAATTACCAAGTACTTGAAAAGAAAATTATGTATGCAGTTCCTGTTACTAGTCCCTTCTTATTGTTCTGTCCTTTCCAAGTGCTGATTTTTTTTTTTTGAAGAATGTGGATCATAAAATTATTATTTAACAGATCTGTTGGCAGAAAGTTTTCACATTAGCAAATACATTTAATATTATTTTATAAAACCAATGCTGTAACACAGCTGGAAAACAGATATCAAACGAAATAAGCAATTATGCAAAGCAAATAATAAAAACATCATTCAATAGCTATGTGGCATTTCATAAGTCAGTAGAAGTTCTCTCAACTCTCGTAGAAAGACACTTCTTAATCAGGTGTGCAGATGTAAGAATGTTTCCAAGTAATGAGCATGTCGTATTTGCGACGCTTTCAACAAAGAAATGTCAATAGCGAGGATAATGGCTTCCCTTTTTTTTTTTACCTGTGTCTCTGAAAGGCACACACTAATGGCTTGTTTCCTGGTGGCTGTTGCCCAGCTGGGCGCCGACGACGCATTACGTCCAGGTGGTCACTTAACTTTCTTACCGAAATATCTACGACACCAGTTTCCGCTACAGTGGCAGTCTCATATAAAAAATTTCACAGGTCAAGCATTTGCGTTACAAATATGTAGAAACAAAATCCTGTAAATATAACAGTGTCCAAAAATTTTTGGCGGCCTTGTGATACATTCACGCGTATACACACATTTCATAACTCTTAAAGTACGATTCTTGGTTTCTAACATCCTTTTCATAAATCAGAGTACCTAACCACTGCTCCTTATTTCTTACCTTATTAAACATGTACATATTCGTCGACACGTCAATCTTGTGGCGACACATCAATATTTCATCATAATAAATACATAGCATAATCAAATAACTCTTATACCATCAGCTTATTGATCATAAACATACCGCAACAGCATAATACACATAGTCATCGTAATAATAACATCATAATACCTCAGTCAAATTCCCAAAATCGTCGTAGCTTCCTCCAATAATTTCAAAACCTAAAAAAATTCTCTGCTCATGTCAAAAGTGTCATCTACCTCAAACGTACTTTAAAAATCATGATCTCATACCAAATATGTCATTCAAAGCTCTCATAGTATCACAATGGTTCCGAAAAAATATGAACAGTTCACAAAGTACAGACAAAATACAATTTCGTAAGTTTGAAGTTATCCAACTGTGTAATTACGTAAACATCTGTCACTGATGTAGTATAATAAATGTTTGTTTCTCTCAGTAAATGATCAGATAGCTGTGTAATTTATGTGTTAGATAAATATGGTACCGATGTGTAGAGTTGTATAAGCAAATACCATATTAGCTAGGGCTCCTTGTGCTTGCCAAACACATGGTACACAAAGTAAGCGTGTACCCCCCTGAGGATTAATGTAATTATATCCTCAGGTGTTACAGATTACAGCAATGGAATGAAATGTATCACGGAAAACTTTCTTTGTAATTCAAATATGTTGGAAAATAAATAGTTTAATGCGTGTCCTGTAGCGCTAAATGTGCGTCTTGCTGTAAGACAATCTCTGTGGAAGTGTCGTAGTTATTGTCCACCGAAAGCTAAGTTCTGCTGAAGTCAATGTACTTACCTCATGATAAACGAAATTGAAATGCTTTGCGTATAGATATCTTAGTTATTACGCTTATTGCGGTGATGAAGTAAGTACTGTACTGTACGTATTGTTGTGCTACAGAAAAGGCTGTCTCATTGTAGCTATACCACAAATGTTATTACTAAAACATGTTTTACTTTCCAGAAAAATTCAGAAAAACTGTGCAGATATAAAACAGATAAACTGCAAAAGCAACATTGTAAATTGTCACTCATTAGTAGCGTCGTGATAAAATCATGTAGCTGTCACATAAACTAACCACTGTATCATCTGGTATCTCACAGAAAGTACTTTAAATCCAGAATGTATTTTCAAGTAAACCAAAATGTTGCATTAAAATCTCATTAGCAATACTGATAAATGTTCTAAGTATGTGAGCCTCATAATCGTTACGTAATCGTGCAACTAACAAGCAAGAATGTACATGCACAATCACACTGTGTCGTCTGTTCACAATATCAATGCATTCGTAATTTCTGTTTAAATAAGTTCTCTTGGTTCTTGACTGGATATTTAACTTCAAACACTGTTGCATGTTAACAATTTCTTAAGTCTGACAAAGCATACTAGTAATGTGAAGTGAAAAGTTATATGGCAAAGACAAAGTTAAAAAGCAGATTATCTTTCAATAAACTGTTTTACATGTGAAATGTGGTGTAAACCTTTACTCTTCCTAGTACGCACAGTTTCAACTTCAATGCAATTATCATGCGGTGTACGTGGTAAAGAATACAGGAACTTTTCTCAAGGTTAGCGTCTATGTTATTTTTCGCTAAGCCAGCCGGCGCACGTATCTGCCTGCGGTGCGAGTCATTGTCTGTCTCTTTGTTGGCGCGCGCCGTTATTGGGATTAGGAGACCTAACTTATACAAATTCACCTTGCCGAGAGGGCCCTGCTCTGTTTGAATCCCGCCAGTTCTGCTGCAATTCAGGTCTGTCGTTCCGATCATATCGTGTGTCGTTATGTCGGTAGATTCCATAGTTTCTTTCTTGTCGGTCACGTGGTGGAGAATTTCTCCCTGAATCGTAACTGCGCGCTGGACCGTTGCGTCTTAAGTTATTCCGTCTCCCTTGATAATAATTATTTTGGTTTCCATATTGTCTGTTTCTCTGATTGTCTCTGTGATGTTCATTACTACGGAAATGCGATCTTTCCCTGTAATTATTATTACTCCGCCAGTGGTTGTCATATGGGTGGTGTCTGTTTTGGTCACGAGTTGCGTTGTAGGAATAGACCTGTGGTGTCCAGTTATTGTTTCTGTCGTCACGGAATTGTGACGGATATGACCTGTAGTGATTGTTTTCCTGTTTTCGTATCCGGCTACGGTCTCTGTCAATTTCTAATTCTTGTAACAATCCCTGAAAAGCTTCAATGTCATCTTTGCAACGTCCCGCCAAAATCATATGTCGTAAATGTTCAGGCAATTTCATTAAGCAAATGTGGATGAGTTCTGTGGGGCTGTACGGGTTTGACAGGTACTGATTCTTGTGCAACATGTCTTCAAAATATTTCACAAGACTGGAAAATTCAGATTGTTCGAAATTTTTCATCATTATGATGCCATGTTTTACTCGGTCTTGTGTGGCTTGAGACCAATATGCTGAGAGGAAGGCGTGGTAAAATTCTCCTTCACTGTGGCAATCGTGAATGACCGATCGCATTCTTACAGCTGGTTCATTCTCTAAGTAGCCACACATAAATTCTAATCTGTGCTCTAGTGACCAGTTGGGAGGAAAACAATGAGAGAATTGATGGAGCCACGCTTGTGGATGAATGTCGTTGCCAGAATTCTTAAATGTTTTGAATTTACGTGCAGTAATGAACAGCTTATAGTCAAAATCATCGTCTCGGCGGGTAGCATATCGGTCATTGTTACGTCGTGTCGGCGGTTCCATCTCAGAATTCGGTGTACCTTGCCAATTTCTTTCATAATTTCCGAAGTGCCCTGTGTTATTATTTTGTGGCTGTTCCGTATTTCTATGTCCCTCTTCCCGTATTGGAGCGCGAGTGTCCACTGAAATACGTAATTGTTGTATTACCTGTGTCAGCTGATCTTGTACTTCCCGGATTTCTCTTTGGTGTTGCGTACTAATTGGATTCAGACTTTGTTTGAATCTCCTAATTTGTTCGCACTCTTCTGTGTCATTAAAGACTACCGGTTTTGTGTCATTCAAATTATCATCTACTTTCGTAGATAAATTATTTAGCTGATCCGAAAGTTCAACTACTTTCTCTGATAATGAACTAATGTCCTCCATGTGTCTTTCTGAACCAATTTTCAGAGTATCTACTGTGTCCTATAAGTTTTCTTCAGTTTTTGCAAGTTGCGTAACCGAATCGGTAGATGCAACTGAGTCAATTTTAGCTTGCAAGGTCTCATGATTTTCCTGAACAATTGTTTGCAGTTCTTTTATGGCTGCTTCGTGATTCTGTAATGCATTTTCATGCCGCGAAAAAATAGGTTGGAAATGCTCACAAATTTGTGTTTTTACGTCATTACAGATTTTTTGACATTTCGATTCGATTTTATGTAATTCAGTAGTTAAATCTTCACGTGTTTGTTCAAGCGTATGTTCCACTGAGTCTAACTTTTGAAGCTTTTGCTCCATTGCGTCTAACTTTTGCTCTGTTTGTCTCTGATTTTGTTCCATTGTGTCTAACTTTTGAAGATTTTGTTCCATTGTGTCTAACTTTTGAAGATTTTGTTCCATTGTGTCTAACTTTTGCTCTGTTTGTCTCTGATTTTGTTCAAGCGTTGTGTCTAACTTTTGTAGCCTTTGTCCCATTTGTTGCATTAACTGTAATAACAGTGCACTGGTGTCTGAAACATGTTCCTCAGTGCTTTTCGGCAGTGCATTTGAACCGGCAATATTCGCATTTTGAAAAGCAGAAAATGTGTCTTGATTTATTTGAGAAAACGATGAGGACGCAAAATCTGAATCTACAGTATTTGCAAGATTGTGTCCTGTCCTTTCGGAATCCTGAGGCGAGCTGTTGCCGACCGATCGATCGATAACGCTTCCCTGTTCACTAATTGTTTCACTGCCTACACCATTATTTGCAACCCGCTCCATTTCCTTAACACAATTACCAAATTACTACTTTGAACATTAGTTAATTCATTACATGGTGGCGCTAACACACTGCTTTCGTCTTCACTGTCATTTCTCAGTTTACTTTGGAGCCTAGTATTACGTTTTTCACACGCCATTATTGTCACAATTTTTCACACGACAACACAGAAAAACACAATTTGAAGAAAAAAATAAGAGAACACATTAACATAGCACTGAAAATAATATCTAGTTAATTGCAAGCGCAGCTGCGAAATACTTCGTGCAAAACTACATGCATGCCACAACTATTTTACTGTACAACAATGAAAGACTGCAACTACAAAGGAAATTCTCTCTATGATTACTTGCTAGCAATAAACAAAAGCTACACTAATTACACAAACTACAAGGAAAAAATCAGAAGAGTCCAGTGAGGTATCCTCGGCTAAGGGTCGACATATGAAACGTCCCCTTAGAAAAATTTATACAAGACTGGTCTATGTGAAACATCCTCTTTGAACAATTATACACGAATGTGCTTAAACTGACACACAATATCTTTAGCGCAACGCAATCTGACTTCCAAAAATCTCTACGAAAGAATGGCCCTGACTAACATTAATCTATATGTTTCACAAATTACTTACCTCACAAAAATCTTCGTTACTCGAACTACTGACATACAGCGAGCGCCACTACTGCCAGCTAACTAAAAGATTCAAACTACGGAAGTCACTAACTACTGATAGGCACAGTTAGCAAATGAAAGATTTTAATAGAGAACAAACAATGTATTTACCTCACTAGTCATAATATATATAGCCGTTCATGACACCAATTCTTACAAATTTAAAAACTCCGCCATCTCTCTCCCCACGTCCACCACTGCTGGCGGCTCACCTCTAACGGCGCAACGCTACGCGCTGTTAGTATCCAGCTGCCGCTGCCCAACACTACAATGGCGAGTATTACAACAATGCCAACCAGCCACAGACTGCACACGGCACAGCCAGTGATTTTCATACAGAGCGCTACGTGGCGGCGGCGTTACCAATAAAAAAAACCTAAACAGCCTACTTACAGTGCTAAAGACGCGAAATTTAACCGGCAAGAAGACGATGCTGTGATATGCAAATGATTAGCTTTTCAGAGCATTCACACAAAGGTGGCGCCGGTGGCGACACCTACAACATGTTGACATGAGGAAATTTTCCAGTCGATTTATCATACACAAACAGCACTTCACCGGCGTTGCCTGGTGAAACGTTGTTGTGGTGCCTCGTGTAAGAAGGAGAAATGCGTGCCATCACGTAGCTGACTTTGATAAAGGTCGGATTGTAGCCTATCGCAATTGCGGTTTATCGTACGCGACATCGTTACTAACGTTGGGCGAGATCCAATGACTGTTAGCAGAATATGGAATTGGTTGGTTCAGAAGGGTAATACGGAACGCCGAGCTGGATCCCAACGGCCTCGTATCACTAGCAGTCGAGATGACAGGCATCTTATCCGCATGGCTGTAACGGATCGTACAGCCACGTCTCGATCCCCGAGTCAACAGAAGGGGACGTTTGCAAGACAACAACCATCTGTACGAACAGTTGGACGACATTTGCAGCAGCATGGACTATCAGCTCGGAGACCATGGCTGTTGTTACCCTTGACGCTACACCATAAACAGGAGCGCCTACGATGGTGTACTCAGCGACGAAACTGGGTGCACGAATGGCAAAACGTCATTTTTGCGGATGAATCCAGGTTCTGTTTACAGCATCATGATGGTCGCATCCGTGTTTGGCGACATCGCGGTGAACGCACATTGGAAGTGTGTATTTGTCATCGCGATACTGGCGTATCACCCGGCGTGATGGTATGGGCCAGCCCTGGCCAGCACATTCTCCAGGTCCTTCACCAATTGTAAACGTGTGGTCAATGGTGGCAGGGCAACTGGCTCGCCACAATACGCTAGTCACTGCTCTTGATGAACTGTGGTATCATGTTGAAGCTGCATGGGCAGCTGTACCTGTACACGCCATCCAAGCCCTGTTTGACTCAATGCCCAGGTGTATGAAGGCCGTATTGCGTCCAGAGGTGGTTGTTCTGGGTACTGATTTCTCAGGATCTATGTACCCAAATTCCGTGAAAATATAATCACATGTGAGTTCTAGTATAATATATTTGTCCAATGAATACCCATTTATCATCTGCATTTCATCTTGGTGTAGCAATTTTAATGTCCAGTAGTGTGTTAATAAAAGTTCCTTACATTGCGTTTGTCGTAGGTCTTATAACAATAAGACTGCCATAATAATCATAATGTAAGGTGCTGATATATACGCAATTCATAGACCCACAAGTACATCACAGATATAATACGAATATTAAATTAAAAAAGTTTTAACTCCCCATGCCGACTGAATCAGGATGTGAAAACAAGATATAACTGCAGTTATATGACGTAGTCTGCCGATAAGTGTGACTTATTTTAACTTCCCTTATAGGTAGTTCTACAGTGTTGGCAGAAATAGTGTGTAATGGTGATGAATCAAGTACTATTTACTCATATGGTCATGTCACGTCGATGTAAAGATGAAAAATTTAAAGAAGATATATTTTGTATTTTAATTTTATAGTGGTACACACCTTTACTAACTGTATATTTATAAGAGATTTATACTTTGTATTGCTATTATACATTTTGTAGGTTGCTGCTTTACTGTTTCCTGTTATATAATTGTTAACTGTCTTTCGTCGCTTGCAGCGAAGCCGAAAAATACGCTCAAAACCGGTTTCATATATCTGTAAATGTTGATTGCGTACCTTTTCCTCACAGCTAATTCTATTAAAAATATTGTATGGCGTAATGGTGTTAATGTATGTAATCTGTCATCGTTACGTCACAAATGTTTTCAATTTTTACCTGATGGTGTAAGCAGCCATCTATGACACTTACAGCATGTTGTGTCTCCCTTATAGACAATGTGTGTAAACTTTTCCGTTATGATTACTGGATGATTGCTACTGCGTTACATTCCTACTGTTGCATCCAGTGTTAAACAAATATGTGACTTACGCAAGTAGTAATTGACGTCGTTCAGTGCAGACTGCTGTCTCGTTGTACCTCTGAGGACTACCTTCTGTTGCACTCCAAATACAGTCGTGCCTCTGTCACAGCCAACATGGCATTATACCACGAAGAGGATAGTTTAATACTATCTTATATAATGTATTTTATGAAGGTAGTATTTATTTACTTGATTTACTAACTATTATGTGGCATGTATATATCTTGTCCGTGCCAGTCGTAATCCATGTTGTACATATATTACGATACCAGACCTGATATCTCATTGTAATGCCTCGATTTTCTTATGCTATGTTTTTATTTAAATTTTACGTTCAAAGGTATTCGTTATTATATTTTAATTTTTGATTGTATACGTCAATATGAGCAGAACGTTATGATTATTTTACAGCATATTGCGTAGTCCTAATGTGACAGAGTGGTTGATGTAACTACCACTGCCGGATCCAGGAGTATTTAATTTTTGTCACTGTGGTGTTGTGTACGCCGTATTGGATGTTTTTTATAGGAATGTAAAACTGTAATCTTGGCATGATTTATTTTCATAGAACTGAAGATGTCAATGCATATTGCCGAAACTAGTAATCCTGTGATCTACATCTACATATACATCTACATATATATTCCGCAAGCCACCCAACGGTGTGTGGCGGCGGGCACTTTACGTGCCACTGTCTTACCACCCTTTCGTGTTCCAGGCGCGTATGGTTCGCGGGAAGCACGACTGCCGGAAAGCATCCGTGTGCGCTCGAATCTCTCTAATTTTATATTCGTGATCTCCTCGGGAGGTATAAGTAGGGGGAAGCAATATATTTACTTCCATATTCAGGGATACTGCAACGGCCTTATGATCACTACACGGATATACTGCCGGTTTACAGTGTTCAACGGATACAATATTAGAGCGATCAGACATGTTGCCATCGTGAGGAGCGCTGACGAACTTTACCCAGTAATGTAGTAAGGACTTCAACATAGCGATCTTGGCAAGTAAACTGGTTTTCATAAGAAAACTACAGTACCGATAATATAATGTTGGACTGTCGCAAGTTACAGTCTGTTCAGAAGACAATGTCGGGCGAATGTCAAGTAAACGTTGTAGCATCTCCCTATATGCGACGTCCCCATCACAAGGCCAGTTTAGTGCCCGCGGCTACTCACGTTATGTGGGCGGAGGTGAGGCTCGGTACGCAGCCGAGGGGTGGCGGGTGGGGGTGGGGGATTGGGGTTTGTACACAGTTCTGCCGTGCAATCAAGCAGTTGCTGGTCCACGGCTGCCTGAGGCACTGCAGCCGCGCCTCTGTCCCTGTCTCATTGTTCCAGACACCAGTGTGGCGTCTCAACCACTGAGGCAGCGTCTCGTTGTCACTAAATGATACGGTGCCCGTGTCTCTCTAGCTATCCCCCTGACTCACCGAATCGCACCTCAGAAGAGTATCAAGTTTCCTAGCCTCACACAAACATCCTCATATGAATTTCCTGCAGTGACTACTATAGTCTATTGAGGTGTCAATAGCTGGAGGCAACGTAGAGGATGAGGCCTGAAAGTCGAACATAGACATACTACACTACAAACCATTGATTTTTGCTACACCAAGAAGAAATGCACTTGATAAACGGGTATTCATTGGACAAATATATTATACTGTAACTGGCATGTGATTACATTTTCACTCCATTTGGGTGCATAGATCCTAAGAAATAACCAGCTAGAACAACCACCTCTGGCCGTAATAACGGCCTTGATACGCCTGGGTTTTGAGTCAAAATGGCTCTGAGCACTATGGGACTCAACTGCTGTGGTCATCAGTCCCCTAGAACTTAGAACTAATTAAACCTAACTAACCTAAGGACATCACACACATCCATGCCCGAGGCAGGATTCGAACCTGCGACCGCAGCAGTCGCACGGTTCCTGACTGCGCGCCTAGAACCGCGAGACCACCGCGGCCGGCGGTTTTGAGTCAAACAGAGCTTGGATGGCTTGTACAGGTACAGCTGTCCATGCAGCTTCAACACAATACCACACTTAATCACGAGCAGTGACTGGAGTATAGTGACGAGCCAGTTGCTTGGCCACCATTGACTAGACATTTTCAATTGGCGAGAGATCTGGAGAATGTGCTGACCAGGTCAGCAGTCGAACATTTTCTGTATCCAGAAAGGCCCGTACAGGACCTACAACATACGGTCGTGCATTATCTTGCAGAAATGTACGGTTTCACAGGGATCGAATGAAGTGTTGGGCCACGGGTCGTAACACATCTGAAATGTAGCGTCCACGGTTCAAAGTGCCGTCAATGCGAACAAGAGGTGACCGAGACGTGTAACGAATGGCACTCCATACCATCACGCCGGGTGATACGCCAGTTTGGCGATGACGAATACACGATTCCAATGTGCGTTCACCGTGATGTCGCCAAACAAGGATGCGACCACCATAATGCTGTACACAGAACCTGGATTCATCCGAAAAAATAACGTTTTGCCATTCGTGCACCCAGGTCCGTCGTTGAGTACACCATCACAGGCGCTCCTGTCTGTGATGCAGCGTCAAGGGTAACCGCAGCCATGGTCTCCGAGCTGATAGTCCATGCTGCTGCAAACGTCATCGAACTGTTCGTGCAGATGTTTGTTGTCCTGCAAACGTCCACATCTGTTGACTCAGGTATCGAGACTTGGCTGCACGATCCGTTACAGTCATGCGGATAAGATGCCTGTCATCTCGACTACTAGTGATACGAGGCCGTTGGGATCCAGCACAGCGTTCCATATTACCCTCCTGAGCTCACCGATTCCATGTTCTGCTAACAGCCATTGGATCTCAACCAATGCGAGCAGCAATGTCGCAATACGATAAACCGCAATCGCGATAGGCTACAATCAGACCTTTATCAAAGTGGGAAACGTGATTGTACACATTTCTCCTCTTACACGAGGCATCACAACAACGTTTCACCAGCGAACGCCGGTCAGCTGCTGTTTATCTATGAGAAATCGGTTTCAAACTTTTTTTCATGTCAGCACGTTATAGATGTGGCCACCGGCGCCAACCTTGTGTGAATGCTCTGAAAAGCTAATCGTTTGCATATCACAGTATCTTCTTCCTGTCGGTTAAATTTTGCGTCTGTAGCACGTCATCTTCGTGATGTAGCAACTTTAGTGTTCGGTAGTGTATTTGTGGTATGCTGCAGTACCATATTTTTAAACAGAAGTTACAGGTAGTGAGGTAGCTCGATATTCAGAAATCTAGGTTGCACATAAAAACCATCAGATGATTCAGATAATTTGTTTAAATATATCGGTGACATTAGACGTGCTTTATACTAGCAACGGGAATAGTCACTGCCAACAACGCTACGAGTACGCCCCTGCTGGCGTGTGAGGTAACGTGGAGTCTTTTCCAGGACACTCGCATGCCTTCTCCCAGTTCATTCGACAGTCCACTTTGTGTTATAAAACGTTTTAGTCATTCTCTTGCAATTTAAGTTTCCATTAAGTATAAAATGTCTGAAGTTACGAAGTAGTTTAACGATATAAGCCGTTTCAAGCGAAAGGGTTAACAGAAGAAATACACACCGCAAAACAGGCAAATGATTACATCCGTCTGAGCCAGAATTTTCTAGCGTGGAGTTAACGTTACATACGCTTCTTGCAAGCGTACAGTCATTTCATTGCCTGCTGCTTATATCGATACCGCACTTCCTCTCGTGACGCAAATGATAATGTGACAGGAGTTAACGGTTAACGATTAGCAAGTACTTGGACATGCTTATTAACGGTCATGTTGACGGCCTGTATTTCATGGCCAGTAAATTCTTTACAAAGGCTTCCAATTACGCTGACGGATGTTACATCGACATGCGTATTCTCTGCCTATAATTTATGGCTAAACAGTTATATCCATATCACTTACTTTAAAGTACTTGTGTTGTGACGCTGAGATTAACAATCATATGCACCGGTGCGGTTTTAGGGCGACTTGATCATGTGTGTACTTGGTTCATTCGTCATTTTGCGAGTAACGTGTACTTGGTTCGCCCTGATGCCTTCGTTATTGATCGTGACTGTATACCTAAGAGATAGTAATTATTTTGTTCTCTTCTGTGATCAGATAAGCCTCGAAGTGATAGTGCAGTTCCTGTCTAAATAAGCATTAACTGGCAATACGGAATAGTAGAGATAGACCTATTTCAAATCGAAGCAACATTTCGCTGGAAGGCAAATGTATTTGACAGTACGCTGGACCACACAGACATTCCTATCAGATTTGCCAAAAATCAGCGCTAGAGTCATACAGTAGCCGTGATCTCTGCATCAAGAGTAACGCAGCAACTTCCTGGTAGATTAGAACTATAAGACAGACCGGAATTTGACCTCAGGACGTGCGCTTTTCGTGGGTGAGTGCTCTGCCAACAGAGCTACCCAAAAACGACTTACGAGCGTTCCACATAGCGCTACTGTCCCTGGTACTTCATCTCCTAGCTTCCAACCATAACCCAAATTTCTCTGATAAAAGGTAGGAGATAGAGATCTTGGTGTAATGCTGGATGAGCGCAAAAATTTGAGTGAAAATCCTTTGTCTGTGCAACTAAGCTCTAAAATTTTGCTTAAGGTACTTCAGAGCTCACTACTGTTACCCTTCCAAAGAAAGTTGTTAGTTAAGGACAATCGAAATGCGAAGTTACCACACACCTCCAAATTACAGCAGCAAATGGCTTAAACATGATCCTTCAAAATAACGAATAATTATAAGGATCCTCGTTCTAATTTTGTTTTTCAGTATTTACGCTAGTCTTTTCGAGGTGCAAGCATCTGATAATGGGATAATTCTTCTCACGATATCACACAAGATACAGATTTCTCCAGTTTCAACAAAACATTTTCTGCCTCTCTTGAAAAAGTGGTAGCTCTCACCGTGCTTCTCACTGAGTCCAAAATGTGCAATCTTAATACATTACTGGCCATTAAAATTGCTACACCAAGAAGAAATGCAGATGATAAACGGATATTCGTTCGACAAATATATTACAGTAGAAATGACATGTGATTACATTTTCACGCAATTTGGATGCATAGATCATGAGAAATCAGTACCCAGAACAACCACCTCCGGCCGTAATAACGGCCTTGATACGTCTGGGCATTAAGACTAACAGAGCTTGGATGGCGTGTACAGGTACAGATGCCCATGCAGCTTCAACACGATACGACGGTTCATAAAGAGTAATGACTGGCGTATTGTGACGAGCCAGTTGCTCGGCCACCATCGACCAGATGTCCAGTCGTTTTCAGTTGGTTGGTTCGTTGGTTTGTGGAATTAAAGGGGCCAGACTACTATGGTCATCGGTCCCTTTTCAATTGGTGAGAGATCTGGAGAATGTGCTGACCAGGTCAGCAGTCGAACATTTTCTGTATCCAGAAAGGCCCGTACAGGACCTGCAACATGCGGTCGTGCATTACCCTGCTCAAATGTAGGGTTTCGCAGGGATCGAATGTAGGGTAGAGCCACGGGTCGCAACACATCTGAAATGTAACGTCCACTGTTCAAAGCGCCGTCAATGGGAACAGGAGGTGACCGAGACGTGTAACCAGGGCACCCCATACCATCAAGCCGGGTAATACACTAGTATGACAATGATAAATACACGCTCCCCATGTGCGTTCACCGCGATGTCGCCAAACACGGATGCGACCATCATGATGCTGTAAACAGAACCTGGATTCATCCGAAAAAATGACGTTTTGCCATTCGTGCAGCCAGGTTCGTCGTAGAGTACATCATCGCAGGCGCTCCTGTCTGTGATGCAGCGTCAAGGGTAACCGCAGCCATGGTCTCCGAGCTGATAGTCCATGCTGCTGCAAACGTCGTCAAACTGTCCGTGCAGATGGTTGTTGTCTTGTAAACGTCCCCATCTGTTGACTCAGGGATCGAGACCTGGCTGCACGATCCATTACAGCCATGCGGATAACATGCCTGTAATCTCGACTGCTAGTGATACGAGGCCGTTGGGATCCAGCACGGCGTTTCGTATTACCGTCCTGAACCCACAGATACCATACTCCGCTAACAGTCATTGGGTCTCGACCAACGCGAGCAGCAATGTCGCGATACGATAAACCGCAATCGCGATAGGTTAAAATCCGACCTTTATTAAAGTCAGCTACGTGATGGCACGCATTTCTCCTCTTTACACGAGGCATCACAACAACGTTTGAGCAGTCAACGCCGGTCAACTGGTGTTTGTGTATGAGAAATAGGTTGGAAACCTTCTTCATATGAGCACGTTGTTGGTGTCGCCACCGGCACCAAACTTGTGTGAATGCTCTGAAAGGTTAATCATTTGCATATCACAGCACCTTCTCGCTGACGGTTAAATTTCGCGTCAGTAGCACGTCATCTTCGTGGTGTAGCAATTTTAATGGCCAGTAGTGTATTTTTATCAACTATCGCAGACTCATTTTGGCTAATAGCTACTAACATATCTTTATTTCTTTTGCATGTTCCATGTATTACTTTCCCTCTTCAAGCTATGATTTTGAACAAGTTACTATAAGAATTACGTAAACTGTACTAATTATGTAAACTGTTTGTATTCTCTCATATATTGTATTTAATATTCACTTAAGAAAATGAATGCCTGCACATAGTAATCTCGACGCTGTTGGGATGTGGGAGATGGTGTGAAGGCTCGAATCTGGCCAGTGTTAACAATGTAATGAATAAATTTCGAAAAGCTGCCCCATCGTTCGTCAGTTGTAGGTATAAGAATGATTAACAAAGCTACAAATTTGATTTAACATTTATTAATTCATAGCGTTACCTTTCTTTGCAAAGGAATTTCTTCAAAGACGAGTATACTAAACTGTTTTCGATACTCATAACTGAACTGACAGCAGTGTGACCTATTTGTGATCTATTGATGTTGTTACCAAATAAAACACATTCACTTACATCCCTCGACGTCCACTGCAGAGCCTACCACTTCACCGTGATTACATCTGCACCGCCACCAGCGGAAAAGCCAATCACACGCTCCGAGCCACGCTCGAATGAAACTTCATTAACAAATGTGACGTTCACATTGTAGCCTGGATTTGTTGAGGACCAATGGCCATGGAAATGTCCGACACAATGGCGTTGCATTGCTCAAAAATTACATCATACTGGTGTTACACAAAATTATGTCAATGAAGAAAGACAGTGAGCATCAGTAGAGCGTGTGAACATAAAACTAAAAATAATTTCGGAGAAAGGGGACATGTAAAATGCAGTGATTTTAGTGGTAGTGGTAATTGATAATACCAGTTAGTGCTAAACTAGAGGGGGTTTCAGCCTTTATATTCTTTCGGAGGTTCCAGAGAGTCATTGTAAACTCATGGAATAACATTACGAATGAAATGCGCACATCAATTGTGTAATACTCTACAGTACTTATTATTGTTACACGAACCGGGTTTCGGCTGTTGCGCCATCATGGGATACAAGATAAGTTTGTGGCGGCGTGAAATTTTGTTGAATCACAGTTCTTAAGCTAGAGCATGTACAGAGTACCTCCATTCACAGAGATCAAAAATGCTAATTTAGAATTAAAAACATAACAAGAGGTATTATTTAGTGTAACTGCGATGTAAGATTATTTAACTGAGATAAAATGTGGTATACGTTAACTAAAGAACTATGGACAAATTAGAACAGTTGTATATAGAAGAAAATAATTGAACAACAAACTTTGGTGACGTATTCCAAAGATGTTGCTGAACAAAAATTCTTGCCTTTAATTGTTCTTAAATTACAATCAGATAAGATAAAATAACGATATTAAGCAGGTGAGTGAAGCACCTGTGATTACTACTCAAGTTCAGAACCAGAAAATAAATAAATAAATAAATATATATATATATTGAATTCCATAAAAATATTGGAACATGTGAGGCAATACTGATCAAAGGCCTTACATTAGAAGAAAGATTAAGGAGAGGGAAACTTACGCTTCTAGAACTTGTAGACTTGGAAAAAACTTTTGGCAATGTCGACTGGAACACTCTCTTTCAAATTCTGACAGTGGCAAGGGTAAAATACAGGAAGCGAAAGGCAATTTGTACAGAAACCAGATGGCTGTTATAAGTGTTTAGGGACATAAAAAGAAAGCATTGGTTGGGAAGGGAGTGAGACAGGGTTGTAGTCTCTCCCCGATGTTATTCAATCTGTATATTGAGCAAGCAGTAAAGGAAACAAAAGAAAAATTCGGAGTAGGTATTAAAATCCATTGAGAAGAAATAAAAACTTTGAGGTTCGCTGATGAGATTGTAATTCTGTCAAAGACACAAGGGACTTGGAAGAGCAGTTGAACGGAATGGACAGTGTCTTGAAAGGAGGGTATAAGATGAACATCAACAAAAGCAAAACGAGGATAATGGAATGTAGTCGAATTAAGTCGGGAGATGCTGAAGGAACTAGATTAGGAAATGAGACAGTTAAATTTAGTAAAGGAGTTTTTCTATTTTGGGAGCAAATAACTGATGATGTTCGAAGTATAGAGGATATAAAATGTAGACTGGCAATGGAAAGGAAAGAGTTTCCAAAGAAGAGGAATTTGTTAACGTCGAGTATAGATTTAAGTACCAGGAAGTTGTTTCTGAAAGTATTTATATGAAGTGTAGCCATTTGTGGAAGTGAAACGTGGACAGTAAATAGTTTGGGCAAGAAGAGAATAGAAGCTTTCAAAATGTGGTGCTACAGAAGAATGCTCAAGATTAGATGGGTAGAGCACATAACTAATGAGGAGGTATTGAATAGAATAGGGGAGAGGACGAGTTTATGGCTCAACTTGACTAGAGGAAGCGATCGGTTGGTAGTACATGTTCTGAGGCATCAAGGGATCACTAGTTTAGTATTGGAGGGCAGCATGGAGGGTAAAAATCGTAGAGGGAGACCAAGAGATGAATACACTAAACAGAATCAGAAGGATGTAATTTGCAGTAGGTACTGGGAGATGAAGAAGTTTGCACAGGATAGAGTAGCATGGAGAGCTGAATCAAACCAGTCTTAGGACTGAAGACCACAACAACAACAACAACCACAACAACTCGAATTCAGCAGTTTTTTAGGAAGCAACGCGAATTCTCTGGTTTTGAATAAAATTTCGCTGTGCCCTCGTAAGAAGATTCCTAATGTTGATGATGTCAGTGACATACTGATTGTTGAAATGTTCCATGTTCAGCTCTTCACACTATTGTTTCCCGTGGCGACGTCATTAGTGGCGTTTCGACTATCGACTTTTCGAGCACGTATGAACGACCACTGTGTGAATTTCAATTATTTATTTCTTTTGTAGTGTATGTGCAACAGTATGCCGTTTTAAACCAACAGCGCAATGAAAATCCATCACAAACGAATCATCCTGCTCATTAAAGGTGGTTAATAAAGGAGCACCGATATAAGGCTTGAAGAAATGTGAGAATTGAGACCTGAGACAGTAGCCGAATGAGTAAGCCATAACGTAACGGGTAGTTTCGTGGTTTACCATACGAATGGATGTACGTTTGTGTCCCACTGCATGCTAATATATATTTTTCCATCATAGCATCGTCAACACAATCTGTGTCTTTTATTATGAATTTAATGCAAGTATTTAGAAGAAGGTGGGCGTGAACACTGCCAACAACGTAATCAACCATTTAGCTTACGATTCTACTTCTTTCTACAGTACAAGGAAATGAAAAAATCCAGAAGTATATACAAGCGTGTTATGCAATAAGTGATGTTAATATTTCCGCCTGATTAGAGATCGAAGAATCAAATAAATATTTGCGTATTTATTTCCGAATATGCGAAGAGTTGCGAATGGTTTGTTATGTAGGTATCTTACAGGACAGCATTAATTTCTTCGACGGAAATGAGCTGCTATCAAATTCATCTTTTTGGATTTCCAGGACGTTGGATCAATAACAGGACAGCAATTGTCAAGCACATGTGTACCCAAGGATTGCAATATCTGACAAATCTATGTCTCTGACTTGATGCTGTGAAACTGAAGACTCGATTTATGTGTAGGATGTGGTAGGGAAACAGAGTAGTTCGCATATATCCTCGTTCGTCTAGAGGAGGTGCCGAAATAGGTTTTCCATCGGTTTGGTGGACGCAATTCACCACACATACACTTGGTCGCAGGTTCGAATCCTTCCTCGGGCATCAATGTGTGTGATGTCCTTAGGCTAGCTAGGTTTAAGTAGTTCTAAACTCTAGGGGATTGATGACCTCAGAAGTCCCATAGTGCTCAGAGCCATTTGAAACATTCGTACAGGCCGACCTCGTCTGTTGACTGACAGACTACCGACAATTGAAGAGAGTCGTAATGTGTAATGGGCAGACATCTATCTAGACCATCACAGAGGAATTCCGAAGTGCATCAGGATCCACTACAGCTACAATGACAGTTGGGCGGGAGGTGAGAAAGCTTGGATTTCATGGTCGAGCGGCTGCTCATAAGCCACACATCACGCCGGTAAATGCCAAACGACGCCTCGCTTGGTATAAGGATAGTAAACATTGGACGACTGAACATTTAAAAAGTGTAGAGTGACGAATCACGGTACACAATGTGGCGATCCGATGGCAGGGTGTGGGTATGGCAAATGCTCGGTGAACTTCATCTGGCAGAGCGTGTAGTGCCAACAGGAAAGTTCCAAGGCGGTGGTGTTCTGGTGTCGTCGTGTTTTTCATGGAGGGAGCTTGCACCTCTTGTGGTTTTGCGTGGCACTATCACAGCACAGGCCTACACTTATGTTTCAAGCACCCTCTTGCTTCTCACTGTTAAGCAGCAATTTGGGGAAGATGATTACATCTTTCAACAAGATCGACTACCTGTTCATAATGCACGGCTCGTGGCAGAGTGATTACACGATAATAACATCCCTGTGATGGAGTGGCCTGCACAGAGTCCTAACCTGAATAGTATAAAGCAGCTTTGGGATGTTTTGGAATGCCGACTTCGTGACAGGCCTCACCGACCGACGTCTATACCTCTACGCAGTGCAGCACTCCGTGAAGAATGGGCTGCCACTCCCCAAGAAACTTTCCAGCACCTGATTGATTGTCTGCCTGCTAGAGTGGAAACTGTCATCAAGGCTAACATACTGAGTTCCCGCATTGCCGATGGAGGGCGCCACGAACTTGTAAGTCATTTGCAACCAGGTGTGCGGATACTTTTGATCACGTAGTGTAGGTTAGAAGTCCTCTGCCGACGGTGGTATCTGGAGGTTTGCTGTTAACGATTGCAGTTAGATAGGATTATAAGTAAAAAAAAAAATGGTCAAATGTGCGGTTAATGACTCACCACAAGATCTCCCTCTTTCTAGAGTGCATCGTCAGTCTACCATCAAGTTCTACGATGTTAAAACACCTCTCAACCGATTAATCTGTCTACCGTCTATCACCCTTTAACGCAGAAGCATGCCAATTTAGAGGCAGATGGTTCTCTTTTCTAGGAAAACATCCAATACAACAGTCAATTAGCTTGTATCAACATTACCTAAGTAAATACACCAATTACATGAAATTGCTCCTTAAGATATTTGTTAGCTGACACCGCATGATTATGATTGGTAGAGAGTACAGAGAAGCACATTGTAAGTACTGTTTCTCAGAGATTAGAAGACCTACACAGTCTTTCACAGAGTCAAACACGTGAGCCATTCTGTAGTTGTATACTGCAGTCCCCAAGATGGGGACTTTGGCTAAGGAAGACCGAAAATTTATCGTAGTCACATGTCCAGACACTGAAAAGTATCTATAAGGTAGTTAACAATAACTTTGGGATCACACCTATGCTTGTGATACGACATAAATAAGTTTATCACTCTTCATTTAGTTGATATACGACGGTAAGTTAATTGTAGGCACATGTCCAAACACTTTATAAAAATCTATAAGGCGGTTGCCGATATCTTTGGTGTCGCACCTGGGCGTGTGATCCGATGTAAATAAATTTATTACACTACAGTTAGTTGTCATCCACATTAAACAATCTACTCCAGCCGTATTACCGTTGTCCAAGAAAGATCAGCTTCCCTGGTTTCCAGTGCTTCCATGTCGTCTTTTTGTAGTATTCCTCTTGCTTTCACACACTCGTTCCATGTGCAAGAATTTTCCTTCACCAAGCAGCAGTGTGAGTACTCCATCCTCCATCAAGTTTCCTTCATTTTGCCGTATTTTCCCTCAATTCACTGATGTTTTCCGTCAACTTTAATAATTTTATCGATTTTGCGTCACTTCCGCTCACGTGATCACAACCTCACTTCTGTGCATGTATTCTAAAATTCCTTGTAAATGTAGTACAGTTGTCAACAGGTGCGCTACTGCGCCGTTGTGTGTGTATGTGTGTCGGTTTCACCTGGGTTTGGACCAGACGTACTCCTACCTACCATACTGTGACGAATATACCTTCAGACACTGCCCCAGCCGTATCGTCGGTGCATTGACAGTTGAACACTATACTGGCTGAAATGGGTGGTGGAGCCACTTCCGAACCCTATCTCGGATATAACGCGTGATGGATCCACCTTCAAACCTTATCCCAATAGTATAGTGTTGTAGACCCATCTTCAGACATTATCCATGATGTAACACGTGGTGAATCCACCTGACAGCTCTATCCAGATTTGACCTTGGACCTGCCCTGTGCTATGGGAGGCTCCACGTGAGAACGACACACACATACACACACACACACACACACACACACACACACACACACAAATAGAGCAGTTGGGCTAGGTGTTGTCATCTGTACTACATTTACAAGCAAGTCTGGGTGTGACCCCAGATTCATTGACAACTACCTTAAAGATTTTTATACAGTGTCTAGACATGTGACTCTGATAAACTTATCATCCTCATTAGTTAAAGAGCAATTAATTACCAGCTTGGGCTCCCCTAACAAGATCCTCACATGTTTTTCGTCACATTATCGACTGTGATGCTTACTACTGTACACCAACACGTATCAGTGATGTCTTTCCAGCCCTTTTGCCCGCTGGAGCAATGTTGATTATCACATAGTGCCAGACGCCTGTACGTAACAACATTTGTTTGAGAGTGTCCTGGTGGGATGCATCAACTTCCAGAAGCACTGTCTGTCCTCGAATCTGACTTCCTGGAAGACCAAAGTATTAAATAATTTCTTAGAACTGAAGAGAATCAAGACACCTAACTGGTGTCTGCGGACATACCACAATTTTTACGGCTTCTATATGCATATAAATGATAATCTCACTGCTTGTCTGAAATGAGTATGTGCTGGGGCATACAATTACTGCAGCCAGTGTTCCAACGTGTGCAAAGAAAATGAGGTGGGTAGGTCTACGTTGGGTCAGAAGGGATGTACAGATTCGATGTGGAAACTGTGATTTCAGAACATCGACAGCCGTAAGGAGTATGTAAAATTTTGCACAGAAAATTATGTCGAGTCATAAGGAGGACATAGGTTTACTTAGAAAATTGACATTTTCAGAGCCACGGTCGTCAGGAGCACGTATATGCGATACTTTGCTCATTCTCAATGGTCACGGTCTTGTGCTGCAGTCTTAATATTTAACTGTAATTAAACTGATAAATATGTGGCTGGTTTCCTAACATTTCTGGCTTAAAGCGCGAGCCGCCGATGAGCCTCTGGAACTGGTCAAGTGGGATACAAATGTGTAGTTGACGTAGCCATGTAGCCCTCTGGGCAGGAGAATAGTGAACTAACACCCAGTATGTGTTGGACAGCCTTCGCGACAACATTTGTTGCGGGTATTCTCGAATTATTGCGTGGAAATATGAGAAGATTCAATATGGCGAATGTTTGCGTTTGATCATTATTATCACCCCCTGCCCCCTATGTAAAATGACCAGTTGTTAACGGGACGGGTTGGGCCGAAGTTTCTTCCACTTCTGAGTGTCCGGTGTGGCTGGTCTGTGGACGTACGGAGATGTGCATCCAGCAGCCAGTGTGTCCAATACATAATGGTGGCGCATGGGAGTCTACAGAAGTTCTCCAACATCTAACCATGACCACAACTATAGACTGGATCGTGTCTTAACTGTATTTGTTTACGTAGTGCTCCATCTATGTGCTGACGGTTGCTGTGAGTAGTGATGAGTGCTTCTCAGTACATTCTAGAGGATTGTCTTGCAACTGAAAGGTGGAGTGGAATTTTCGTAAAATAAAGAACAAACCGCCTTCAGTCACAAGTTGCATTTATTTATTGCACTATGCATTTCGAGCCCTGGAGGCTCATCTTCAGGTGCTTTTTAGTGATTTATTTCATGTGTTTTAGTTGTTTGCCTGTTGATATTACATTTTTGGTTACAACATGGTATATTGTAAATATAAGTTTAACAGCGTAACCAAAAATGTAATATCAACAGGCAAACAACTAAAACACATGAAATAAATCACTAAAAAGCACCTGAAGATGAGCCTCCAGGGCTCGAAATGCATAGTGCAATAAATAAATGCAACTTGTGACTGAAGGCGGTTTGTTCTTTATTTTACGAAAGTAAAACAGTCGCGGACGAAACACTGGTAAACAATGGATAAAATTAAGGAGTGGAATTTGTTTGGATAAAAGAGGATTTGTTGTTATCACTATCCTCTCATGCAGCAGACCCCTTACTCTCCTCCTTCCTGGTGTGTCAGAGAGAACCAACTTGGGAATTTATAGTGCTTTATAAAATACACTGAGCAGACGTGTGTGTTATTGGGAACAACACAACTGTGATGGCATGATTTTGCTCTGAAATTTGAAATTACGACCATGATTTTATACAGCACCATTTCAACTCAGGAAGTCAAATTTTCGATTGATCAAACGCCTGCCATGTACACTGCAAATCATGTAAGGACTTTTTTCTAATCAAGCTCAAATTTGATACGGTCATAACCATTTTCTGCTACCTCCAACGTAATGGATTGCAAACCAGACGACCTAACTGTGCCACTATCCACCAATAGGACGGAAGGAAAACCCAGAAGCTAGGTGCGGAAACCCGGAGGTTTGCGATCAAATTCTACATAGCCCCAGAATTTCCCACCAAATAAGCCAGTCCTAGTATCCACCAATAGGAATCAAGGAAAAATGACCAGCACAGAGGGTACCAATTTAATTAATTAAAGAATCAATCAATCGGATTGAATGAGGGTAGCAGAAATGGACTGTTCTGAAGGCATCTCCAGTCCAGCATTTTGGGGAGGCAGGGGATTTACCGTCTGTCCCCTGCATTTTTCAGGACAAAAGAGGGGATAGTATGGTTTCCAGTGGCGTGCAACAGACTTTCTCTCACTCGTTAGGATAGAGAGAGAGAGAGAGAGAGAGAGAGAGAGAGAGAGAGAGAGAGAGAGAGAGAGCATGTGTTTCGGCAGGAATTCCAAGGTATTAATATCAAAGAGTTGCCACCACCTGATGCTTTGTCTGACAGGAAGTAAGCAGAGCAGCGAGGGGGGAGGAGGGTGTTCGAGTAAGGAGAGATGGGCAAACTGCTTCTCCAAGTGTCCTTCGCTGGTGGTATTCTGAATTAATGGAGTCTGTATCTACACAGCAACACATGCACACAATGTAGCTACTTTTACTGACCGTGTGTGAAAGGTATGGATTTGGGCAGCAACCATGAAGTCAGTTTGGTATCACGTTTAAAAGGGAGCCGGCACAGAGTTTCATGCATTTGGCCATAGGCGGCCAGCGCCTCTCAGTCCAGCACTAGAGACTCAAATGTTTGCTGGCAGTCATCTGGTGTGTGTGGGATGGTGATGCACACAGGATATATGATCATGAGGTTTTTTCCCACATACATTTATTGTGACCTGTAACAGTGTACTCACCTGCAGTGATTGTACAATGTTGATGTTCATTTTATGACGGCATTTATTGTGGGATTGGGAAAAAGCAATCCATTTACGAATTTTATTACTTGTTTTAGATGTATTTTACAAGACCTGCATCTTCCAAAATTAAATAAACCACACAGGATGATGACGATTTCCAAGCAAATAACGAGATCGAGCACCTGCGAATTGGTATGCAATTTGAATTTTGTAAACAATATATTATTATTCCCTCTGCATTGCAGTTGAATTTCCTGTCATAAGATGTTTCCAGGTCACCTTCTCCGCACAGACTGAGCGATTTTTGCTGCCATTTTTTTCTGAGAGGTGTGGGGAGGGAGGGACAATGAATGTAGGGTTGGACGTAATTTGGTTGTGGCTTTGTACAGTAGCTCAGTCGATCTCTGTACATTAATGTGAGAATTCACACGTAAATTTTCCAACAAGACCATACCTCCAGTCTGCAACAATGTAAATACGTAATTACAACATATAGTTGCTGGACAGGGTAATAGTTGCACTTTCCACACAAACATCCCTACACAGAGTGAGCGATTGCCCCCAATTTTCAGGTGGGAGGCGGCGAGGGCAGTCTGTTATTGGAAGGGGAAGTGGCGTGAGGGAGGGACTGCTGTAGCACTTGCGAGAAGGGGGAAAACTGGCTCTGAACTGAATTGGGGAGGAGTGACAACAAAAAAAGTGTTCCTTTTGCAAAGGGTTTGGGACGAGGGGCAGGGGTGTGTGGTTCCTCAGGAGGAGTTGTCTCAGGGGGGGGGGGGTAATGTATCAACTCTCAAACTCTCAGGTGGTCATAAATCAATAAGCATAACAATAGTTTGAAGAAAGGTGGACGGGTTAATTTACCACTGAATGTTTGCACATATTCTACCTGCTCAACGAAAATAGCGTAGAACAGGCTTCATCCCAATACTTACAGCATCCATTTCCATTTGACAGTGCAGCATGCTTACGTGGATCTTCTCTCCTGCTTACCTGTAGGCTTTACCTGCATATTGTGAGGTCTCCTTTCACCTTCATGTTGTAGTGGAGGATTGCATCAACATCCTCCCTCCGGATGCCAACACTGTGAAGCTTCACACACCACACAATCGTCTTCAGAAAGGTCATCAATTTCATGTAATTAATGGGCAGCCAACCGAAAGCAACAACAGAACCCAGAATTTCAGGCTTTTTGGTATCGCTGAAATAAACTCTCGAAACTACAGTTTTTACTGTTCCAAGGAGGAAATGGGTGAATGCAAGTTGCAATCTACCCAGTGTACTTCAACAGAAGAATCTGGCAGAGGGCCTTGGAACTCCTTCACCATGGACACAGGAAGGGTAAGGGAGAGAGTGGAGTGATATTCACAAAGCAAATGACCAGACATCTCATGACTAGCAGGGAACTGACACAGTCATCACAAACAAGGTTTCTGCTTGTACCACCCGCCAGTACAATCATGAGCCCCCTGCCTACAGATATTTCATATGGCCATCCACGTTACCACCCTTATAAAGGCAACACCTGGATTTCGCTGGCTCCTTTGTGGGGACCACTTGGCTCATTGTGCTAGATGCAGACTATGTATATGCATTTGCCTCGTGTATGTCTTCCACTGCCACCATGAAGATCTTAAGCTTAGAGGGTCTCCTAGAAACGATTGTAACAGATAATGGTCCCTAATTTACTTCCATAGATTTCCAGAAATTTTGTATGCATGTATGTGACCTGCACAATGAAAATGGCTGTATCTCAATACTTACAGCATCTGATTCCATTCAACAGTGTGCCATACTAATGTAGATCTTCCCTCCAATTTATCTGTAGGGTCTATATACTCATTTGTATGATGGATGCCTTCCATCAGTTCCACTGCCACCATCCAGAATTTAACCAGAATATTTTCCTAAGACAGTTTGTAAATTTAACAGGACCACATTAGTCCATAGAGCCCCATTCCACCCTGCTTCTGATGACCTGGTGGGACATTTCTTAAGAACTAAACTCTGCCAGTATCACTCAGTCACCCATGCCGTCTCCCTCTTTGTATCATCTTGCAAGGGACACACTCACAGGTAGAGGGGTGGGGGTGGTCACCCACTGAGAAAATACACAGATGCATGTTACATTCCCAGCTCTTCATCATCCACCTGACACCTGATACTTCCAACACATCAGCCCTCCCACCCCTGTCATGACAGGTATGCCCCACAAGACCCAGTCTGGGCAAATATATATATATATATTTATATACCATGTGTAGGCTTCGATGAGTGTGAGCAACCATTTGGTTCCTCCTAGGAATGGCCTTGGTAGAATTTCGTTTACTGATCGCTCGAGACACAGGCACCACCTTAACCAACTTCGCTGGCAGGGAACATCGTAACCAACAAAAAATCTGACACCACTGTTTGTTCCAGAAATGCTGGCGCCAGCAGCTGACAATGATCAGGTGCAAGCTTGGGAGATCTCCATCGAACCATTGGCAGCTCAGCAGTAGTTCCATCCTGATGGACATCGACACGCCACTTGGCCCTTCCCCCCTGTGATTGGAGGCTTGAGACGTCAGTGAGGCTACGACGACTCGCCTCCACCTCGAAACCTTCATCCTAGGGGAGGAGGAATATTGTGGCCGAGCCGAGAGCCGGTAGCCGAATGTCTGCTGACCCAACTGCAACGCCTTCAGCTCCACTGGAATTGTGGCAGGGTCAATAAGTCTGCGAGTAAACCATCAGACGGCAATGCCAGCGAATGTGCCGATTAACACTACGTTCTTCTTCCGGCATCCAGTCAAGCAGCCTCTCAGAAAAATGCGGTACGCAGCCCATCGAGGTCTCAAACTCACGCTGGGACTGCAGAAGCCAGGGACCAGACTGTGCGAGCTTGGCACGTCTGCAGTTTCGCATTGTTTCAGTCACTGTAACTGGGAGTATTAAGTTTTTCATTATTTATGCTCGGCACGAACTTAGAGTACACAATCAGTGTGCTCCATAGCTGGAATTTTAACTTTGTTCTACAAGTTATACCGTCCAGCAAGGGACTTGATTAAGTGTTTTCCAATTATTGATGTTTTGCAAGACTGTGCTGTTTACTACAGTGTTCAAGAATAACTCTTCTTGACACAGCAAATTTTCTCAAGAAGTATTTAATGTCTATGCGTTAATTGATTAGTTCTGGAAGAAACATCAAGAACTATTTTTTAGTGTTGTTGTTAATATTTAGCTGAAGGCTCAGAACTGTGCTTATTGAATGTATCTGTGCCATTAAATAATTTTCCAGTTTAGGTCCCATGTATTAATTATGACCGACATAATAGTCGTAATGTTTCAGCTGAACAGTGTATATTGTGCTCATAGTTGAAACAGGCATTACCATAAGCTACACTGAGAAACCTCAAGAAGCTTCATGAGTTTTACGACTTTTACGGATCCCCTGGTTATTTTAGCTTCTTCTTTCGACACAACAACTCTTCATAGTGTTTTGAACTGTGTGTCTGATATAGCAAAATTGAGCTGAATTGAGATTAATTTTGAACTTATGTTTCTTTCGTGGACAGTCTCCTAATGGAGAAAAATTCTCTAATATTTATATCATTCTCTGTTCTGAAGGCACATGATGTCAATTCATTGTTCCTGCCGTTGAATTGCTTCAGTGATGTTCTTGGTGTCTTCAGTCTGAGAAGGTTTCATTCTGTGGTAATCTGCCCCATGCAAATAACTTCATTTTCAATTGATGTGGCGTACCGCTCTTGAACGTACGCACTGCAGCCGAGACGTGGCCACCGATTACAAGTGCTGTCTCTGTATTTCCTTCATGACGAAACGGCGAGGGCTCTTCGGAAAGTTAGGTCCGATAGGTCACGAACTGAAAAGTACAGTGTTTTATCTGCAAAAGTTTGTTACGTCTTTCAGCTAATTCTCTACAAAGTCGCCACTGCGACTTGAGACATTTATCGTAGAGTTGAACCAACTTTCCAAAATCCTCGTCACAGAAGGCAGCTGCCTGTGCTTTCCGCCACCTCCCTAAGGTGGTCTGCAGTTGGTTGCCTGTCCCTGCAATTCATGTGACAACAGATGAACATTAGAGGGAAACAGGTCGTGGCTTTGTGGTGGGTGATCACCCACATCGCCATGAAAAAGCTACAGGGGCGACCTCATTGCCCCTTCAGTGTGCAGCCGAGAAACATCACGAAGAAGGAAACAGATGACAGTTGCGTTATGTGGGGTACCATGAAATCAGGCGAACCTTCTCAGCAGGCAGCCATACTTGGCGGGAAACTCTGTTGTTCCAGGCATCTGTAAGTACTCAGTGTCTGCTAAGAACTACAAGAGCGACGTGTTGTCGACAACCATGCTAGGGACACTGTCCTAAGCATCTGTGCAGAGCTTCATGGGAGTTTCACTGTTGTTCCCATTCCGCGACCTATCAGAACTTCCTTACAGGTATTTATTTAATAAAATAATTATTACGATTTATTTCAGTTGATTACCGCATTATATTTAAATGTATGCTCTAAGAACCACTGAGACATACATGAAAAAGTGTTTGTGCCATTGTATCAGTGATTAGGTTTTCTTCCAAGTCTATTCGTGGAGCGCGGGAAGAGAGATTGCATAAATTATCAACCACCCTCATATCTTTTTAACTTAATTATAGTGTAACACATAATTGAATACTGTATGTTCCACTCATGCTTGTGCTTTAGTACACGCGAAATCGCTCATCGCATATATTACATGGAAAATGTGACTGAAATAAATAAGTACAAGTTTTTCAAGAGCTGTCAAACCGCTCGACAGACATTATCTGCGTGCCTAAAGAATGAGCTATTGCTTGGGTTCAGGATGTCCTATAAAAATTCTCCCTTCATTAAGTCAAAGGCTGATGTATTTTTTGTTTTCCATTTACATTCAGAATCACTTCCAGAGCCCCTCGATGCACCCATTTAAACTTCAGCATTCTGTTGTAACGTCCTATTTCATAAATATTTCAAGATATTTAGGTATTCTTTTTTGTGTGTTATGAAAGTCATTTCTTACTATCTGTGCGACTCGTAGACTGACCATTACGTCACTTCATTGTCTGGCATATTTGTTTAAGCGCTGTGTCTTGTTGTCGTACAATATGCAGGGGTAAACGTATGAGACAAAGATTTTTTTACTGCATAGTGTGGATTTCGTTTAACCTTCGACAGGGGTACTCGCCAGTTGGTGTGCTTTATTGTAATGACACGTGATTTGAGTCTCGACAGTCCAGGCTACGCGACTGCGTTATGTCATCAAAACTCCGTTGACTATGTCAGTCGTCTATTGGGCCGGCTGTTTTCCCTGAATTGTGAAACTCACAGCTTTGGCACACAGGAGCTTGAAAAGTATGTGCCCATAGGATATCGGAGATGTAGGTTCCCGTAAATCCGAAGCCTGTCTTCAGGCCGCAGTCAAATGCTCTTATATCGAATGCCTTGCCGATCCTGAGCATGACTGTGGAGCCGATAGCCAGTATGACGTCTGGCAACCACACAGTTATGTAATGTGCTAAAATAATTCACTGGTGAGTGGAGTATAGGGCACCCACCCCTTTATCCCTCGTCCCTTCCACCCAAACGCTGTGGCAATATGTCATGCAACTGATCATGAGATTCTGAGGTCAGGGTGGCAGAAGCGTGTTTAATATTTGCGTGGCATGACTGTTACACACGGGCAGATGTGTTAAGAGTGAAATATGTTAAGTATTTCATTGGGTACTACAACTGTGCAGTGCATAGCTCAATATCATTTTCGGAACCGAGAACGTTCAGATTCATGACCTAAATCGGCCACTTGTAATAAAATCTGTGTATTATACACTGAAGCGCCAAAGAAACTGGTCTAGCCACGCGTATTCGAACACAGAGATATGTAAACAGGCAGAATACGGCGCTGCGGTCCGCAACGCCTATATAAGAAAATAAGTGACTGGCGCATTTGTTAGATCAGTTACTCCTACTGCAATGGGAGGATATTCGGAGCACGAACGATGGGACACAGCATCTGCGAGAAAGCGGTGATATTGGGATTTTGCCGTACAACCATTTCACGGGTGTACCGTGAATGTCAGGTATCCGGTAAAACATCAAAGCTTTGACATCGCTGCGGCCGGAGAAAGACCCTGGAAGAACGAGACCAACGACGACCGAAGAGAATCGTTTAATGACAGAAGTGGAAACTTTCCGCTAGCTGGGCCATCAACAAGTGTCAACGTGGGAACCATTCAACGAACATCATCGATATGGCCCCTTGATGACTAGACGATACAAAGCTTTACGCCTTGACTGGGCCCCTCAACACCGACATTGGACTGTTGATGAGTGGAAAAAATGTTGCCTGGTCGGACGAGTCTCGTTTCAAATTCTATCGAGCGCATGGACGTGTACGGATATGGAGACAACCTCATGATTTAATGGACCCTGCATGTCAGCAGCGGATTGTACAATCTGGTGGAGGCTCTGTAGTGGTGTGGGGCGTGTGCAGTTGGAGTGATTTGGGACCCTTGATATGTGTACATAAGACTGACAGCTGACACGGAAGTGAGCATCCTATGTGATCACCTGCATGCATTCATGTCCATTGTGCATTACGAAGGACTTGAGCAATTCCAGCAGAACAACGCGACACCCCATACGTCCAGAATTGCTACAGTGTGACACTAACAACACTCTTCTTAAGTTTAAACACTTCCGCTGGCCATGAAACTCCCCAGGCATGAACATCATTGAGCATATCTGGCACACCTTCCAACGAGTTGTTCAGAAGAGATCTCCACCCTCTCGTCCTCATAGTGATTTATGGACAGCGCTGCAGATTCACGGTGTCAGTTTCCTCCAGCACTACCTCCGACATTAGTCGAGCCCATTACACGTAGTTTCGCCGCACTTCTGCGTGCTTGGTGTGGACCTACACGATATTTGGCATGTGTACCAGTTTCTTTGGCTCTACAGTGTACGATTGAATTTTTAACCTTTCGCAAAGCTATCCTCCACTGCTCCTCAAAAAAAAAAAAAAAAATATTTCTACAAAACATATTTTGCTGCACAGAAAAATGTAGCTGTATTTTGCAGATCCATAAAGAGACTGCGTGCACAGGGAAATTTAAAAGTAAGTTAACCGAGCTAAGATGATTGTCAGGTGTCCGTCCAAACATAGCTACACAAGTCTGGCCTGTTCGGAATTTGTTAGGGTTTTTAGCAATGAAATAGATCACGCACGACTAAGGCTCAAACCCAACTAATAGCGTATGGCTTCAACATGAGGAATCAGTATAAGGAGCAATAAGGAGGTATACCATAAGGATATGAAGATATACCAACTATTGCTACGCTAGAGAAAAGGTAAAGCTGGCTGACAGTAAGCATTCCTTAATCAGTGCGAAATTTTCGCGAAATTGTGGAAGAAAAGACGGACTCTGCCTTTAAAAAGCTTTTGAATCATGTAACGAGGACTGCTAATTTAAAACCATTTTGTTAGTAACGTACTTTATTGGGAATTATTGAAATTGATAGAATGTTACTTTGCCAACGCGGAAAAGGTCTTTAATAAAAGCTCTTTATTAAAGGCCCAATGGCCAAAGGAATGCAAAACACTGCAAACTGACAAAGTCAGAAATATAATGTTGTTGTTGTGTTATTTAAAATTATGATCTAATATAATTCCTACCGTAATAAGTGACAACGGCCTTGCCCCAGTGACTACACCGGTTCCCGAAGTTAAGCGCTGTCGGGGGTGGCCGGCACTTGGATGGGTGGCCATTCAGGCCGCCGTGCACTGTTGCGATTTTTCGGGGTGCACTCAGCCTCGTGATGCCGTGTGAGGAGCTGCTCGACCGAATAGTAGCGGCTTCGGTCAAGAATACCATCTTACGACCGGGAGAGCGGTGTGCTGACCCCACGCCCCTTCTATCCGCATCCTCCACACGGCGGTCGGATGGTCCCCGTATGCCACTCGTGGCCTGAAGACGGAGTGCTACCATAATATCAAAATTATGAGTCTGTTAACTCACTGTGTTTTAGTTTAAGCACGTTCAAGATCGATCTCCCAAAAACCTAACTGTAATTGATTATTAACAAACGACCGAAAATTCTCATTTGAAGTCGGCAGTCCAGCTCTTGCGGCAAACTGTTCCGATAAAGATAAGGCCGAGTCCGGCTTTTCTATTTTTGGACCTGGTAACCCCAATTGAACAACAAGAATGGAGCACTGTCATGAGAGAGTACGTGTCATGAAGGCAGAGTTCTGCCATGGTGCGGAAAACAGGTGCATCACTCTGTAAGAGAGAACTGGCCCATGGACTGAAAACACACTAAGAAGGTGAAGTAAGCGGGGTAGTAAGATTCTTGTAATCAAAACATCTTAACTGCACACAGATTCATCGTGACATTCTGATGGTATCTGGACCAAATGCAACGTCGCGTCCAGGCGTTGTGATATGATATCGAGACTTAGACCAAGGCTTCACAGCCGTGGGTGATGTTAGTCGGGAGGGCAGGCCATCGACATGTTTTTGACTGGAGGTCCGGGATCCACAGCCCTTCACTACTGTGAGAAAATGAAAACGTCTATAGCCCTCCTTACGATCTTATTTATTGTGTACCAGTTTCGGCGCTTCAGTGCTCCATCTTAAGGTCGTAGTTGGTGGTGAAAAGGTTATCACTATCCATATACGAGGGTTGTCCAGATGGTAAGTTCTGATCAGTCGCAAAATTGGAAACCACACTGAAAACCAGAAACGTTTTATTTTAAACCATTAGGTACACCTTCCACCTACTTCCGCCGCTCCAACTTCGAGTTTTGTCGTAGTGTTGTATCAATTTTCCAATATCCTCGTCATAGACATGAGCAGCCTGTACCTTCGGCCAGTTATCTGCACTGGTCTACAGCTCGTTGTCTGTGGAAAAATTTTGTCTTCATAGCAAGTGTTTCTTATGAGCAGAGATGAGACTCAGGGGGAGCCAATTACGGACTGTATTGGGGGTGACCAAACACTTGTCATCGGGAAACGCTGCAGGCCCGTCTTCATTACCCCTGCAGTGTGCGGCCGAGAAATGGTTTGAAGAAGGAACTGCTCGACGGTTGTGTTATGTGGGCTGCATGACGGAGGCGAAATCTCTAACCAGGTCCTCGTACTTGGCGGGAGACGCTGTTTCCTACGCATCTTTACGTTCTCACTGTTCACTCAAAACTGAAAAGAGCGTCGCGACCCGATCGATGGGCATACTAGAGACACTGATCAACACATCTGTGCGAAGGTTTACCGAATTTTCCCAGTGGTTTCCATTTCGCGACCGATCGGATCTTACTTTCTGGACAACCCTCGCATACGCTGCATCAATGACAATGTAACTGGTTTACGCAGATTATCTGTAACTGTGATGTCAGCACTCCAACCATCAACTGCCAACTGACTTAAGAAACATTCAAAATACAACATCCAAAGATTTGTGTCAACGAATGTCTCTATGACCATTGTGTGGATTTCTATCGTCGAAGAGCTGAACGATCTATAGAAGTTTCCGACTGTTGTTTACGCGCCCTGGTGACAGTGTTGAGAAACGGTGTCATTTATCTGGGTCATTTTGAAGTGTATTGCAGCATTCAGTAAAAATAATAATGTGAATCTCATTTTCCCGAGTCCGCTCCTATGAATAGTTTTATGATTTTATTTACAGATCTAATAATAGAATGACATTTTGTATTACTTGCATAAAAAGTTCTCGGTAATCTTGCTCCGTCAGATTTAAATAAAAACCCAAGCTTTCCATGATTATCCTCATTATTGTCATTAGTTCGGTGTTCGACTGTCATTGAGACTTAACTCTTGACGACGCTGATTTTGATATTCATGGAAAGCTCGGGAATTTATCCAAATTTGAGGTGGAAAATTTACTGAGACTTTTTTATATCCAAGGACTCCATCGTGAAAGATGCGGTAGGTATTTCGGGGTATCAAGTAGTTGTAAGTAAATTGCATCTACTGACAAAGATCGAGTGAGGGCTATAATTATCGTAAGGCAGCCAAACTTGGTAAACATACTTTGTGTTAATGCGGAACCGATCTACGCTGAAAAAAAGATAGTTCCTATTTTGGCTACCAGGTTTAAATCTGGCACTGCGAATGCACAAAAGACGTGTAGGAATGTTCACATATGTACTAGATTAGGAACGGGAAGCGGGCAGAAAAGGTCAGAGAATCAAGAAATGCATAATGTTGATTTAACTGTTAACCTCCATTTACACAATTTGTTTGATATGAGCACTGTTGACGTTGACGAGATGATGTACAGCTCCAGATTCGCGAATGGTGGCCGAACCTGAAACTAACTCTTTCCAGTGTAAACTGGTTCCGCACTAGTGCTTTATCATATTTGCCAAGTATTGTTGCCAAATGATAATTACAGCCCACACTGGGCCTCTGTAAGTAGCTGCAGTTTAAGAATAACTATCCGGTACTTGGACAAATATATTTATGTATTAAGGACGCGAGTTTATAAACAAAATACATGAAAGGAACCCAAAACCATGTTGTTACTCGGATGAAAAAAAGAGACCTAATGCAATATATTTGTTAAAAGACCTAAGTGTTGGTAAATCTAAGTTTCTTGAGCTTACTATTTTAGTCTCATACTTTTTTTCCAGAATAACGCATTGATCAGCAATGTAAACTGTTGTGGTTGGCATGAGAGCCTACACCGTGTTACTAGAGGAGGACGAAAGGCACGCGATTTAGCTCACGCAGGCTGGCGTGAGGTCTGGAACAGGAAAAGGAAATTAGAATTTAGAAACAACGGACGTAGCTGGTGGAATACTTAACTTTAATCCATTGATAAGGAACGTCGCTCTTGACTGTACATGATTTACAATATCAATAGTACTGATAATGGCGCCTTGCTAGGTCGTAGCAAATGATGTAGCTGAAGGCTATGCTAACTATCGTCTCGGCAAATGAGAGCGTAGAAGTCAGTGAACCATCGCTAGCAAAGACGGCTGTACAACTGGGGCGAGTGCTAGGAAGTCTCTCTAGACCTGCCGTGAGGCGGCGCTCGGTCTGCAATCACTGATAGTGGCGACACGCGGGTCCTGCGTATACTACCGGACCGCGGCCGATTTAAAGGCTACCACCTAGCAAGTGTGGTGTCTGGCGGTGACACTACATAAACATCTGTTCACTAAAAGTAAACACACGTCTGAGGAAGTTACATTACGCACAATGAAATCCAGGACCCTGAAGTCATCATCTGGTGCTCTGGCTCCTAAGACAAACGATTTTTTTATGTCGTTCTTAACAAAACCGTGTCATTTACAGGGTAAATACAAACTCCATCGATAAAATTGTGGAGGTTTTTTAGGGATATTTTGTGAGTATTTTGGTATCATGGATCTGTATTTTCCGGTGGCTCAAAGCAGACTAATACTACAATTATGAGTTATTCTGTTCGTTAACTCTGCTCGCTTTGTTTCTGTAAAAGTAACTTCACAATAGTGACAATGTCTGTACACTATCCAGAATGTACGTGTAAGTCAGAGTATTGTAATAACCCTCAGATACTAAGATACTGTGATGTGGTTGTGTCGGTGCGGGAACAGTACAACACAGAGTAGTTTCGAAGCTCTTCCATAGTGTTCATAGGCTCATAGAAAAGTTGCATGTCGATTTACTTTTCATCAGTAAATACATCCTTACTGCCATGAGCCACTGTTACCGTACAACTGACACTGTCATAGATAGTGAGACGTGCAACATAGGTGCAACCCTGCAGAAAATTAGCAACAAACTCTATACTCTTTACCTCAGGTGACAACAATCTATTACACGCAAGCCATCGCTGTTAGAGAAGCACTAAAGTATCACAGACGTTGCAGACAAGCGGTGTGGTGATATTAAGAGCTTCCGTAAGTGTACTAAAGAACTTTAAAAAACTAAAATGAGACAAAAGTGGGTAGCCTATTATTATAGATATTATTAAAGAAGTCGTTAGAAATATGCAAGCAACAATAGTGACAAATTTCTTGTGGATTCCAGCGTACGATGACATCTTTCATAATGAAGTAGTAGACAGTAATCGCTAAAAGAACAATGAACTTAGGTGAAATCCTAAATGATAGATTTCCTTGTCAAGAAACGCTGAGCTTAATCAGGGAAAAAGCTAGAAACGACTGACAGGCGCATTGGAATGCGACCAAGAAATCAAAAGGTGTACAGTATGGTCAGCTGCAGCCTAAAATAGCACTAACACCTTGATTTACTGAATGGAATAGAGGCAGACGATTCATAACAACGATTAAGCGCATGCGCTTAATCATCTTGAATTCTCAAATCGCCTTTTCCGAATCGGACTGAAGAAATCTCCAGTATGTGATTTATGCAATGAAGAAGGGGACGCGATTCATCTACTGTTCTCTTGTAGCAGATTGAAAACACAACAAAAATCCTTTACCAGCACGTTGGTTAACACAGAGATTCCTTTTCAAACATCGGCTGCAGTGTTGTCAACCCAATGTCTGCACTAGTTTTAAAATTTATTTTCAAGCACTTAAATTTCTGTGACCTAACTACTTAGGTACACTGTGTACAAGATATGTTGATTTTTGTGTGTTATGTATCCTTTTTCTATTATTGTGCTATAATCACTTTATTAGTAGTTTAAAGCAATGGCATGTATAAATGATTTAGTCACAAATTGAATATATTTGTAAATAGTAATTCACGAAGTGTGTAGTAGAATAACAATTAAGAAAGATACCTTGTAAGTATGAAGAATGGCTGTACGGCGATGGCTAAATGCTAATAAAAATTTAGAAAACAAACTAGAGGCAGTACCTAAGTGCGCCGAGAATAAAATGGACTGTTGTGAACAATACATACCCCGAGTGCAAGCAAGAAGATTTCCATTATGACACACAGCGCCTATGGGCGAGTTTTGCCTGCTGTGCAGATATTTTCGCTGCAGTACAGACACAATGATAAGTGGGAATGAGAAGTCAAATGAAACTCAGTTAAGCTGCAATTTATGGAAAAAATACTCAAAAAGTATTTCTGGACAAACCCCAGGATTTGGTGGGTGGACTATGGGTCTAGCTTGTAGAATATCTGAAATGGAATATGATGGACACTGTTGAGTAATGGCATTTCTTACCAGCGGAGCAGCGTGCTGAGGTCGTACGTAAAGCATTGAAAGGGAGTACAGAACTAGAAAAAGACTGAAGAAAAGGAAGGAGAATAGAAAAAGAAGAAAAGAACGAGAACCATGGAAACGGGAACCAGGAAACGTCAGCAAAGAAAGGGAAAATATCCACAGTGCTGTGTAACATCCCACGCTGTCACCGCATGCTCTTGTCGTACGAGACCTCAGTTTCATTAGATATTAACACGATCTACAGAGTGTGATTCCCACGTACAGCTCTAAGACGTTCTGCCGACTGCCAAGAGAAGCGTTCAAAAATATGGTTCAAATGGCTCTGAGCACTATGGGACTTAACATCGGAGGTCATCAGTCCCCTAGAACGTAAAACTACTTAAATCTAACTAACCTAAGGACATCACACACATCCATGCGAGAGGCAGGATTCGAACCTGTGAGCGTAGCGGTCCCGCGGTTCCAGACTGAAGCGTCTAGAACCGCTCGGCAACACCGGCCGGCTGAAGCGTTCAACTGAATCAGAACTTTTCTGCGTGCAGTTTCTCTATCCTTCAAATAGAGTGCTACTTTGATGTTATAGTAATTCTTAAGTTATGGAGAGTGTAAAACAAATGCAAGCGACCGATTTGATTTTTATGACTCTGCCGGTTTCACGTCGAATTAATACGTTCCATCACTATCGGAGAGAAGCACACTACAGTTTAGGCTACCGCGGGTAGCGAAACTCCCCTGAATGCGGGCGACACGAACACTCTGAAGCGCACCGGCACCGACACGTGTTCGCTATCCGTATTAACCTCGGATCACCGACAGCAATCTCGTTTCAAAGGGAATCTGCAATGAATATCGCAATCAGGCCACCTCTGTCGCTTTCACTCCCGCTTTCACTCATGCTGCTCGATACTGAATATTAAATCTTCCTTACATACCTCGTTTCTCTCCTATTGGAACCGGCTAACACCGCACTTCTAGTATTTGATTGAAAGACAGGTTGTAAGCATTGAATACTAGTCTGCCGCTTGTACAAGTGCAAGTTCGGATAAAATAGGGGATGAAGCGACGAGAGACGGAGAGACAGAGAGAGAGAGAGTGGGGGTGATGGGGAGGGGGGAGGAGGGAGGAGGGAGGGGCTGATTCATTACACATCCAGGAGGAAGCAGTAACGTTGTAATGTTCGCAGTTGGACAAAGGAACTGTAGAGAGTGGACAGTGACTCATATTCGAAACGCGAAACCGTTGTCAAACGTTCCTGCAGTGGAAGGGAGTAGCGAACAGAATTCACTGCTGAGAGGTTTGATACCTTTGACGCGACCGCGTCTAGGCTTGTGACACTACGTGTATCGCCGATGTGTGATAGACTATAGGCCGTAAGATAAAACTCAAGTTCACATCGGAAATAAAGTCATCACAGGCTATCTCAGGTGGAGAAACGATATCCTTTGACGGGATTAAACCGCTGGCTCTCTACATACAATTAAGTCAGGGAATTATTTTTATCGTTTTGTTTAATGCCACCGAAATGGACTCGCAAAGCCCTTGTCGATGATCTACCATTGTTCTATATTCAATTTAGTTGTTGTAACTGGAGACCAGGAAACTAAATAGACCTCATTCGACTTGTGCGTCCCAAGTATCCTTAGCCAAGTACGCATGTTGGGTTCATAAGGTCGATTAGCTGGCACCGAGCTAGTTTCAGTAGGAAGGAAATCTACTGAGAGGAACAAATACCAAACAGTTTGATCCTAAGTTACCTAAAATAAAGATAATAAATGCGTATTATTGAATCAATTCTGAGCTTTCGAAGAAACACCCTTTTTCTGCATCGCATCCAATGTGAACACTGACGAGATTAGCTCTACCTCGTACAAGAAGGACCTGATTAAGTAAGACTGCAGGCTTTAGTGGCCGTTGTCACTAAAGTTAAAATCTTCTGGGTTGTTAGGCGGCGTCACACTTCCTTCTAAAATAATCGACTTTTCGACCCCTCTGCTGGGATCTTCTTCAGGATATTTCGGTGTCCACTATTGCTGGAACAATGGAGTGTTGTAGTATCCTGAAGAAGATCGTAGAAGAGAAGTCGAAACGTCGTTTATTTTAGAAGGAAATATGACGCAATCTAACAATAAGATTTTTACTGTAGGAGCGTATTATTACTCCAATACAAGGAGTTCATCAAACTTGCGATTTTATGAGGATCTTCAGTCACCCACTTACTTTCAAAGACTGAAAAATCTAATTACTCATTTCCCTCAGTGTTTCATCTCACCACACGTTTCATTCCCGTCTGTTGCATGGTCCACGTTTAGCACTCATAGAGAGCTTCACTTCAAATACTGTTTTTCGACGACGTTTTCGGCCTCATTTGTCAATGTAACGATATTTCGTTTACAGAGAAAGTCCCGTTAACGTACTGTGTCCTCATGCTTCTTCCTACTTCCAACATAACAAAATGCATTCACCTCTAAAAGAATCTTTCCTACATGTATAACATTTAGCAACCTAGGGAGTCAGTCTGCAACGCACACCATTTCCTTAGTGTTCTTTTTGTTTTTATACATATTGCATCAGGTGCGACAGATTCCATTGCGTTAAGAACGTTACAGTTCGCTTTTGGGGCGATTGGTATGTCACTAGTAGAGTAGTGTTTTTTTTGTCCACAATCAACAATTTCTACACAGAAAAGATCCTTTAATCTCCCAGTGCATCTTCAGTACACACATTACACATCAGTGGCCACAGTGACTAGCCCTGCCTTAAGCTGTTTCTTGATTTCGGCCTTTTGCACCTTTGCGTCAGTGCCGGTTACTGCAATCTGCATGCATTACCAGGTTGCATTACCCTTCTAACCTGTAATTGATAGAGCTACACATGTTTTATTACATTCCACATTATCAAAATCCCTCTCCACATCTAAGCGTATAGTGTAAGTCTCCATGATTCTCCTAACTCTGCCCTGCATTGATAAACATTACACTAAAATGGTTTGTACAGTAACTCTACTTTCAACACTCCTGTCCTATTGACTTTTCTATTATTCTTTCAGCTCTTCGATAAGCTACTTTTGCAGTTTTAATGCATGTGATATTTGACAGATGGTACAGCGAATCTCAAGTCTTTCCACTCTTTCTTTCTTTTTATATTATTTTTGCAGTTTAATAGAACCTCCCAAGTTTCATAAATTTTACTCACAAAGTTATATAGATCTTCCCCTAGCCTTTGCCCTGATTTGCGTAAAGGTTTTGCTGGCATTTTCTTCAAGTCATTTGCTAGTTACGAGTTCGTGCAAACCTTTCTATAGTTCTAAGATAGGAATCTCCCTTAACACATATTTACACTCTATTCACATTACCTAGTAAGCTAATTTGGGTATGGCAGCCAAAATTCCTTCAAGTATTGTTTCCGATTTGCGAGTGCATTGAGAAGGTGCCTTTGCAGTAAGGATGTTCCATGAACCTCGAAACGAAATACCTGTGTACTTCAAGTAGCAATTTCTGGTCCAGAAATAAAACAGATTGACCTGGACGAGTGCTCGGTAGTTACAGTTTGTGCAAAGAGGAGTGAAGAGGCACCGTCTGCAGAAGAAGTGAGATAACAGATCTTCTCCAGCCGCCTACCAATATGGGATGGCAATGTGCTGATAACATACCAAGAGAATACCCAACAATTGCAGCTGTAAGATGGTTCACCAGAGATCTAATGGACACAAAAGAACCATTGGGGAACCCCGAAAGATATGGCCCAATGCTGTCATGAAGACTTCAGGAATTGATGGCACAAAACCAAGAGCAGTGCATAACGAAACAACTGTATTGCACACATCAACCTATAAATCCATTTACATTTCTTTATTTAACTATATGTAGAATAATATCGAAACATATATTTTGCAAAAGGTAACGTCCTTGTAACTTCCAAAACTATTTTTTAAACTGTGTGTTGCTTTATAATAATGCGATAAAAGAATTGGCTACAAAATTGTAAATGAGTGAAACACTCCGGAATAATATTTTGTGAAAGTCAAATATTAAACATTCAGCCACGTAAGTTAGGGAACCTCAGTGGACGCATTGTTTGGGTGACCTTGACTCGTGGAAATGTCCGTGCAGTACCGAGAAGAAGACGACGGTAGCGAGATGGTCGTGAGCGTCGACGCGAGGTGTTTCTGTTGATAAGAGATGTATATTTAATTTTGCAATCAGCGGTGTGTCGGATCACTTCGAAAGTGGTGTGACTTTTACCGTCACGTTGTAGGTCGCCTCTGAAATAATTAATAGGTCGTGGTTGCAAGAATTTACAGACGTATGCTGTTCTGAAGTTTTCTGAGACCTACGTGCATCTGGAAAACTGCTCCTAAACGTGTTATGGTGCACAAAGTTAACTGAATTTGTCAGAAACATGAATTAACTGTGTACGATAGTTTTCCAACACTTATTTTGACGGCACAGCAATAAGAAGGCAAGTATTTTCTACTACATGATAGTACTAGTTTTTTTAACTGAGTGACAGCCACTATAGGGCAAATAATGAAGAGAACGTGATTTCAAAAATGTTAATGTTATCTTCTCAGTATGTCAACGGTTCATTTAACGTGCAGCCAAATCACTATCTTAGATTCTATGTCATGTACTTTAATTAATGACTTTAGTTAACATTCCGATGGCAGAAATGCGACAACGTCTGAGAGTCAACAATTGTATTAAAGAACTGAAAGTAAAAGTAAAGCACTGGTCCCCTTCTATTTCATTTGCTGACCTCTTTTTTCCTGTGGTCTTCAGTCTAGAGACTGGTTTGATGCAGCTCTGCATGCTACTCTATCCTGTGCAAGTTTCTTCATCTCCCAGTACCTACTACAACCTACATCCTTCTGAATCTTCTTAGTGCATTCATCTCTTGGTCTCCCTCTACGATTTTTACCCTCCACGCTCTCCTCCAATACTAAATTGGTGATCCCTTGGTGCCTCAGAACATGTCCCACGAACCGATCCCTTCTTCTAGTCAAGTTGTGCCACAAATTTCTCTTCTCTCCGATTCTATTCAGGACCTCCTCGTTAGTTATATGATCTACCCATCTAATCTTCAGCATGCTTCTGTACCACCACATTTCGAAAGCTTCTAACCTCTTCTTGTCTAAACTATTTATCGTCCATACTCGATGTTAACAAATTTCTCTTGCTTGGAAACGATTTTCTTGTCATTGCCAGTCTACATTTTATATCCTCTTTACTTCGACCATCATCAATTATTTTGCTCCCCCCAACTAGCAAAACTCATTTACTACTTTAAATGTCTCATTTCCTAATCTAATTCCCGCAGCATCACCCGATTTAATTCGACTACATTCCATTTTCTCGTTTTCCTTTCGTTGATGTTCATATTATATCCTGGTATCAAGACACTGTCCATTCCGTTCAGCTGCTCTTCCAGGTCCTTTGCTGTCTCTGACAGAATTACAATGTCATCGGCGAACCTCATAGTTATTATTTCTTCTCCGTGGATTTTAATTCCGACACCAAATTTTTCTTTTGTTTGCTTTACTACTTGCCCAATATACAGATTGTAAAACATCGGGTCCCTCGGCTGTTATACCTGCCATGTATTTTCCGTAAAAATTGTAAATAGCCTTTCGCTCCCTGTATTTTACCCATGCCACCTTCAGAAATTGAAAGAGAGTATTCCAGTCAACATCGTCAAAAGCTTTCTCTGAGTCTACAAATGCTAGAAACGTAGGTTTGACTTTCCTTAATCCATTTTCTAAGATATTTCGTGTGGTCAGTATTGCCTCACGTGTTCCAACATTTCTACGGAACGCAAACTGATCATCCCCGAGGTCGGCTTCGGCCAGTTTTTCCACTCGTCTGTAAAGAATTTGTGTTCGTATTTGGCAGCCATGGCTTATTAAACCGATAGTTCTGTAATTTTCACGTCTGTCAACACTTGCTTCCTATGGGATTGGAATTATTATATTCTTCTTGAAGTCTGAGAGTATTTCACCTGTCTCATACATCTTTCTCACCAGATGGTAGAGTTTTGCTAAGCCTGGCTCTCCCAAGGCTGTCAGTAGTTCTAATGGAATGTTGTCTAAACCGGAGCCTTGTTTCGACTCAGGTCTTTCAGTGCTCTGTCAAACTCTTCACGCAGTATCGTATCTCCCATTTCATCTTCATTTACATCCTCTTCCATTTTCATAATATTGTCATCAAGGACATCGCCCTTGTATAGCCCCTCTATATACTCCTTCCACCTTTCTGCTTTCCCTTCTTTGCTTAGAACTGGGTTTCCATCTGAGCTCTTGATATTCATAGTGGTTCTCTTTTCTCCAAATGTCTCTTTAATTTTCCTGAAGGCAGTATCTCTCTTACTCCTAGTGATATGTGCCTCTACATTTGTCCTCTATCCATCCCTGTTTAGCCATTTTGCGCTTCCTGTCGATCTCGTTTTTGAGACGTTTGTATTTCTTTTTGCCTTCTTTTTGTCTCCTTGATTTACTATATTTTTATATTTTCTCCTTCCATCAACTAAATTACATATCTCTTCTGTTACCAGAGGATTCCAATTAGCCCTCGTCTTTTTACCTTTTTGATCCCCTGCTACCGTCACTATTTCATTCCTCAAAGCTACCCATTCTTCTTATACTGTACTTCTTTCCCCCATTCCTGTCAATTGTTCCCTTATGCTCTCCCTGAAACTCTGTACAACCTCTGGTTTAGTCAGTTTATCCAGATCCCATCTCCTTAAGTTCCCACCTTTTTGCAGTTTCTTCAGTTTTAACCTACAGTTCATAACCAATAGATTGTGGTCAGAGGCCACATCTGCCCCTGGAAATGTCTTATAGTTTAAAACCTGGTTCCTAAATCTCTGTCTTACCATATATAATCTATCTGACACCTTCCAGTATCTCCAGGCATCGTCCATGTATACCAACCTTCTTTCATGATTCTTGAACCAAGTGTTAGATATGATTAAGTTATGCTTTGTGCAAAATTCTGTCAGGTGGCTTCCTCTTTCATTTCTTCCCCACAGAGGAGATGTCATTAGGTATATTAAAAGCAGGTCTTATTCCGCCGACGTTAATTATCCCGAAATAAAGTTTCAGGCTCTGATTGCTAATTTTCTGTAATTACAGAAACGAAGTTCCAAATATAATTGTCCAATTACATCAGAAGCAATTCTGCTTGCTTTCATGTTGGTTTGTAAGTACAAACTAGTTCGTGAAAATTAAATAATGCTTCATAGTAAATTTTTGAAGCGATATACCAAAGCAGCTCCTTCAGAGATTGGCGACGTTAAATCCACAGTCATAGTGTTTATTTCAGAGGAATTGTCCTAAGGTATATTAAAAGCAGGACTTATTCTGCTCGTGCAAAGGCCGTAGATGTACATTATCGGAAACGGTGACAAAGGTAGGCAGTAATAAATGCAGTAAAGTGTATTTGCGACTGTGTGTTAGATATACGATCGGACCCCTCTATCCACCAATTCAAATGGCTCTGAGCACTATGGGACTCAACTGCTGTGGTCATCAGTCCCCTAGAACTCAGAACTACTTAAACCTAACTAACCTAAGGACATCACACACATCCATGCCCGAGGCAGGATTCGAACCTGCGACCGTAGCAGTCACACGGTTCCGGACTGCGCGCCTAGAACCACGAGACCACCGCGGCCATCCACCAATTACTTTGCGATTTAGTAGTAAACAGCTTTTTTTATAGTGGTTTAATTTACGGCACACATGACTTAAAATTGATTAAAATTGCTACTAGTATATTTTCCAGTGTAATAACATTGCCTGTACTCCATTAGGTGGTAGAATAAACCTATCACCTCGGATAATAGCTGCTTCCAGAGCAAAAGTTACCATACGTTTCGCATTCAAGCTCTTGCGCCAGGCTGACGAAACGGGCGCTTTCGAACGAATCAGCTTCAGATGTAGAACTGCGTCTTACGTAGGTCCATATAAACGTTTTGATTTCACTTGGCTTTTGTAAGTGACATTAACCCTTAACAGACGTTTCGGAATATCTGAGACTTCAGGGAAGTATGAAGTTCTAGTAACTTTCACATTAAGCTGCAGTAACTTTCATATTTATTGATTTGGGAGCATGCTCTGTCAGTACCTTGCTGTGGTGGGGAGACACGTTACGTACTAGGGCGATCCCGAAAGCAACATTACCAATGAAAATGATATTCCAAGTGATCACGAAACAGCAACTAGCGAGAGAGGTGCCGAGTGGTTAGCACAATGGATTCGCATTCAAGATGACGACGGTTCGAACCTGCCTCCGACCATCCTGATTCAGGTTTCCCGTGATTTTTCTAAATCGCATCAGGCAATTGCCGGGATGATTCCCTTGAAAGTGGACGGTTGACTTCCTTCCCCATCCATCCCTAATCCAATGGGACCGATGACCTCGCTGTTTCGTCCCAACCCCCAAATCAATCCACCAATGAGGATGAATCTGACGACAAAGAGGAGATGCAGGTTACTGAAACTGAAGACGAAAGGAATTGCGTGCTCAACGCATTGTAAATCTGCAACAGTTCTAAATACCATCTCTTTTTATATGTGTGTTTGGATCGTTGTCAGTATGTAACAGTCTTCGCATACGAGCAAATGTATTCTCTTTTCTTACAGCTACATCTTACCAAATGTATATTCCATGAATAAAGGCTCCTATTTGGCATTTTTTCTTGAAAAATAGATATAACAGGAAGTGTATATTTGGTTTTATAATATTTTTCGCGTTAGTTTGTTCCTAAATTGGTTGTAAATAAAAATGTTTGTTTCCTTATACGCCTATAATTCCGTATACGTCTCAAAACATAAGCAACAAAAAACATCAGGACACACAACACTCCTGTTTTGTTTTGAAGTCCCCAACACTCGAGGTCGCATTTAGTGTTACAATTTCCTACCATACCGGTTAAAAGTTAACATAGGCGATAAAGAGTGCATAAGACCGCAGGATCACAATGTAGCATTATTTCCCTAACTGTTACGTTAACATTATATTCTGCTCCACGCTAATTGCTACCAGGTAACAGAACAAATTGGTAACAAACGCGTAATCTTGAGGATTCAATAATCAGTGGAAAAACATTGGAGAGGCCTTTATTGAGTATCAGGTGGAGAGTGGCTAAAGTACGAGGGGAAGAGTGAGATTATTGCTGAGCCGGTGGGTTTCTGGTGCCAGGTGATATCGATTCTTACTTCCATCTTTGATCGTTGTCCCTGTGCCCTGTTCTTTTTGCGTCTCTGAGGTAGGCTATTTATGGTGGCGAGCGTAAGCAAGTCGAGGTGAGTGGCTCCGTGCATGAGCCGAGTCAGTCTGTGACGTGACGTGCGTTCGAGGTTGTCGTTTCGGGGAGTTGGCGGCACCATGTCACGTGGGACAGCCGTATGCCGTGAGGACCAGTTGAGTTGGGGCAACGAACAAGCATGGGCTGCTGCCGGAAAGTATTAAATTTGTATTGACACGGCTTGGCAGTGGCAACCAGGATTTGCTAATACCTCGAGAGCTATGTGGATGAATGGCATGTGAATTTCATGTGAAGAAGAAAAAACTAATCGCCAAGCATTCGTGGTGGGTTACTCCTTCTGTATATAGTGTATATTATTGTGTACTTAAGGTCTGTTGACTGTTGCAGTTGCTCGTGCTCGTGGTCAGCAAAAGATTCACTGCACTGGTGGCGAGGCGAGTTATGTTCTGGAACGGCTATGAAATTATGTTATTAAAGTGGCTAGAAATAGAGTCTCGCATTTGAAAGTTTGGATTTGGTGCTTAGTGACACGCTGAAGGTAACTGATTCACTTGAAAGTCATTTAGAATTTTCTGTTTTTACGAATTAGTGGTAGTTGTTGTTCCTTAATAATTTCTTGTGTGTATGGAAAGCAAGTGGCCATGATAAATATAGGTGACATTGTGTTTTATGGTCGGATAGAGGCCATATGTATTTTGGTGTGTGGCCATAGGGGCCGTACTTATTGAATTAGCGACCTATTGAAGTGGCATTATTTTTCGATTGCAATTTCAAATACCTATCTGAAGCTTGATTGTCACGTTAGGTACTGCACATTTGATTTATGTGGTGTCAACCATTCAGCAAAGACAGATTATCTTGTAAGGTGGACCTTAAGTCATTGGGTGTGGACTGACACGCCTTTTCACGTAGTATCTAGATTTTTTTATTTTATATATATATATATTTTTTTTTTTGATCAAAGGAAACTATGCTCCTTAGTTCTGTTCATTGGTTAACTTGCAATATGTTTATATTAAAGTATTGCTTTATATATATATATATATATATATATATGTGTGTGTGTGTGTGTGTGTAACTTGTATATACTATAGTGTGTCTGCCGCTCATGTTTTCCTGTTTTCAGGAACGTGTATAGTGGACGACGAGAGCAAACCTCGCCCCGCGAGTTTGCAGTGTGACGGTAATCTGGTAATCTTAGGATTTTAACTCACTGCCGTCCGGAACCCGTTAACGCGCGATTTCTCTATTCCATTCAACGAGGGGCTTGTTTTAGGCAGAAGATTTTCTAGTGCTCAAAGATGAATGTAAGTTCACCTATTGTATCGTGTGTTTGTGAAATCGTAATAGATTTACGTTTGCTCACGTCCATCACATGTTCGGCGAATTGACGTTTTGCCTTAAGCTTGCATGAAGTCTAGAATCTTTTGGACGTTGAGTGTAGTAGAATGTTAAGCGTAAACAGAACAATTAATAGTAGCCTTCAGGTCAGATAGCATCAAATTAATTTTACCTTTTAAGTAGGTGTAAATCTGACATTGTAAACATTTGGTTATCTATTTCATTCATTATTTTGTTTGTTGTTACTGGCACGTAAAGGGGCCGTTGTCACAAGTGTAATGGTTAATATTGTGAACACTAATTGTGGAGAGGGCTTTGATATGCAAATGTTGTTAATTGATTATTACTGCTGATGACTTCATGTGTGTGTGTAATCAATAAAGAAGTGTTGCAACTACAAACTGGTTGTGTTATTGGAATACAAGGTTAGAGTGTGCAATCGCCACACCAATTGCGACATTTTCTTTTCCGTCAAGTTTTGTATGTTGTCTGAAAACAGACGTGTGTATCAGCAGACTTTTATACAGAGAGGGAGTGTGAAAGGAACCAGTATTGGTTCCTTACTACGTGTATTTTGGGACCCGAGCAGGTAGTTGTCATGTTGCAGGTGCGACGGGAACGCAAGGGCGGCCTGTTTGACTGTGGTGACTGTGACAAGGCGGGGGGAGGGGGGGGGGGGCAGGGAGGGGCGGCCCGTCAGACCAAACTGCGCAGCGGCGGCGCAGCTGCGAGCGGCGCAGCGCTTCCTGTCGTTATCTCTGGCGCTGGCCTCCCTAAGAGCCGGCTCCCGCCTCTTTGGCGCGTCTGGAGGCGACATTTCCATCTCCTGCGATCCCTCAACGCCTGAGGGATAAACGTCTGACTGATGATCGGGGCTCCATTACTCCGCACATGAAAATTTCTTCTTTCACGTTCTACACTTTCTTTCATTCACGAAATGTTCTTGATCGGGAGAAATAATAAGAGGTACAACTCGCACGATTCTCGCCTAAGTTCCCAGGCATGCGACACAGGTAAGAGAGTGTCACGTATATGATACACGATTAAGGTGACCATCAGTAAAACTAAGCGCGTTTTTCGTCACAGCTTTGCACGAAATTTCATCACCAACTTTCTGCTCCAAATGCGAAACTGTTTTGCAGGTGCACACTGGCTCAGGGGGAAACAATTCTTGTAGTGAATTAAGATAAATCAGAGCTTTCACGGAAAGATTTAAATGTTGGCTTTTCCGCGTGTTGTTCCGTTAGTGGAGCGACGGGAAAATTGTCTATAGGTGGTTCGACGATCCCTCTGCCAGGCACTTAAGGTTTAATTGCTGAATAGTTATGTAGATGTAAGTGGTTTTGGACTACAGCGTAACACGTGATCGACTAATGTCAAAGATACAGCGCATTTCCTCAAATACTTGATATTCCGAAGAATTACTGACTAATACACTGACACTATCCACTACAATACATTGATTTGCGAGTGCTCATGAGATACGAAGGGCAACGATGAGAGAGTCTAATTTGTATTGACGTAATTCGTGAGAAAAGGTGTCCGACGTGATTACGGGAATTAACAGACTTTGAACGTGGAATGCTAGTTGGAAGTTCTTGTGTACATAGTTCCGCGTAGTCAGCACACACACATTTTTCCCACTAGAGTGCACCCCGCTAACCACAACAGCGCAGGCGCAGGGCTCGTCCGTCTCCGCACTACGAGATGGCGCTGCCATAGAGATGGACCAAATTCTGCTTCTTCCGATCCGCTTATTAATATGTAACACAGCCAATGATATTGCTGCAAACGTAGAACCTTTTCTCCTTACAGATCACACTGGCGCAGTGACACATGAACTCACGAGGTGTTATAGCAAGTGTACAGACCTACGATTAGTCAGTCTGCATTTGTCTGTACCTGTCTGTACGACTTCTACATTTGTCTGTACCAGTCTGTAGTCAAGTTTCAGTCTGCGCCTAATAAGATTACCATATTCCTGTAGAAAGCTATGAAGATAAATGTATAGACACTTTTGTCAAGTATCAGAGATATATGTGAGACTAAGATTAACGTACCAATACCAAAGGAACTTCAGATTGTCGATTGTAAATCACATCCAGAACTAAGATAAGTATTTTTATGCTTGTTATTGTTTTAATAAATGTGTGTTAAAATTGATCAAGTTCTGTTTAAAGTTGGTCACCATCAATCTGCTACTCTAAGCATGCAAGTGGCATTTCTACCGTCTGACCTAATGGCAGAAGATAAACATGCCACGATAACACCACGAGACGTATTGCTGACACTCGCCTACTTCGTTAGAGTGACAAGTCAAATGATCTGATGGTGTGTGTACTTAAGGTCTTACAGTACGCACGCCACAGAAGTAGAATTATGAGACATTGTATTTAGGAAATAGTTAGGGGATTCAATATTACGCGACCTACTGTGTCAGTAGTGTGCTGAGAATATAAAATTTTGGGCATTACCTCTCACCAACGCAGTGGCTGACGGTCTTGATTTAATGACCGAGACCAGAGACGTTTGCACAGAGTTTCAGTGCCAACATACAACAACGCTGCGTGACATTTCCACAGAAATCAATGTTGAACGGATGCTTGCATTACGACAGTGCGACGAAATGTGGCCTCAATGGGCTATGGCAGCATGCGAACGACATGAGTGCCTTGGCTAAGAGCAACACAACGAACTCAGCGCCTCTCGTGGGCTCGTGATCATATCAATTGCACCCTAAACTACTGATAAACAGTGGCCTGGTGAGATGAGTCCCGATTTCAGTTGTTAAGAGCTGATGGTAGGCTAAAAATGGTTCAAATGGCATTGAGAACTATGGGACTTAACATCTGAGGTCATCAGTCCCCTAGATCTTAGAACTACCTAAACCTAACTAACCTAAAGACATCACACACATCCATGCTCGAGGCAGGATTCGAACCTGCGACCGTCGCGGTCGCGCAGTTCCAGACTGAAGCGCCTAGAACCACTCGACCACACTGGCCGGCCTGATGGTAGGATTCCAGTGTCATGTAGACTCCACGAAGCCATGTAACCAAGCTGTCAAAGCGCCACTGTGCAAGCTTGTGGCGGCTCCATAATAGTATGGGCTTTGTGTACATGGAATGCACTGGGTTCTCTGGTCCATCTTAACCTATCATGGCCTAGAAAAGGTTATTTTCTGTTGTTTGGAGATCATTCATGGACATCATGTTCCCAACAACGACGAGCCATGTCACTGGGACACAACAGTTTGCGATTTGTGTGAAGAATATTGTGGAAAGTTCGAGCGAATAGTTTGGTCACTCAACATGAATCGTGCAAAACGTTTGTGGGACATAATCGTGAGGTCAGTTCGTTCACAAAATCCTGGACCGGAAACATTTGCGCAATCTCAGAGGGTACAGTGTGGGACTTCGAACAAATTATTGAGTTCATGCTATGTCGAGCTGCTATACTACCCTGGACAAAAGGACGTCCAAGACAATATTAGCTTGCTCTCCTTCCGTTGTCAGTGCGTTCAGTTAGTGTATTGAGATGATTGTCCGCTATCGTTGTTGTCATCCTCTGATCACGGTCACAATACAAGCTCTATTGCCACTATCAGAACCCAGTCCCATAATACTTTTAAAATGAAATGTTTGCATTAACTGCGCATGCTTTCATGATAGTAGAGGCAGTAGCTCTCCACTGATCAGACAGAAAATTGTGACCACGGACCTGCTATCGATATAAACCCGTCCAGGCGATAGCAGCGACACTTGGATAGGAGTAACTGCGTCAGACTGACGCACAGAGTAGTATCAGTGATCATGCTGTCCAAGTGTAGAATGGGGAAGGCGAGCGATGTATCTGAGTTTGACCGAGGGCAGATTGTGGTCGCCCAAAGGCTAGGCACGAGTATTTCGAAAATTGCACGACTTGTTGGGTGTTCGATGAGTGCTATGGTGAGCGTCTTTAACGCATGGTGAAGCCAAGGTGGAGCCACGCCCAGACGCCCTGGTGTTGGGTGGTCACCCCTCATTACAGATGTCGGACGTCATAGGCTTGTCGGACTGGTAAAACACGACAGGAGTAGAACTGTGGCGGAGCTAACATCAGCCTTCAATGCTGGGCATAGTACAGGTCTGCCTGAACACACATTGCACCGAACAGTCCAAACGATGGGCCTCTGCTGCCAACGACCCATGCGTGTGCCAATGTTAACACCACGACATCGTCAACTATGGCTAAAATGGGCACATGTCCTCTGGCACTGGACGTTGGTGCAGTGGCAGAGAGTTGAATGGTCTGATGACTACCGATACTTTCTTCATCAAGCCGATAGCTAGGGCGCGAATTCGTCATCTTCCAGGAGAACAGCTCCTTGACACCTTTACTGTGGAACGGAAACAAGCTGGCGGCGTCTCCATTATGTTCTCGGGAACATTCACGTGAGCATCATAATGGCCAACGATTATCGTACATTCCTTCATGACGATCATGTTTTCCTATGACAATGGTATTTGTTAACAAGATAATGCACATGTCACAACGCCAGGATTGTGGTGGAGTGATTCGAGGAACACAGTGACGAGTTCCAATTGATGTGCTGGCCCTGCAGCTCGCCAGATTGGAAACTGATCGAAGACATCTGGGTTGCGACTGAACGTGGCGACAGAGCGAGCATGACGAATAGGAAGTGCATGCGACTCGGTGTGCTGTTTACGCTAGACTCGCTAAGCTTCTGTGGCCGAGTGGTTCTGGCCCTTCAGTCTGGAACCGCCCGACTGCTACGGACGCAGGGTCGAATCCTGCCCCGGGCATGGATGTGTGTGATTACCTTAGGTTATTTACGTTTAAGTAGTTCATATGTTCTAGGTGACTGATGACCTCAGATGTTAAGTCCCACAGTGCTCAGAGACATTTGAACCATTTTTTGAGCTTCGTTCAGGCGGTGGGCAGAATGTGTGTACGACCGTCATTCGCAGATTTTGCCTCTAACGTTACACAATACCACCAAATCTCTTAAATCATGATTGTGGCACAACTCTGCAATCTGATGACTTTCTAACGAGCGAAAGCGGTCGAGACACGAAACATGTATATCAGTTCACATGTGGTGTTTCTTATTAAATGTTAATATTAGTGTCAACAGACTGTCCCAACGCTGATTTTGAGACATACCAATTGTTTTGTGGAGACGTGTCAGTTAGCTCTATTGGGTATATAACGGATAGTATATTAATTTCACATATGGAGGAAACGACGTTCGTTGAAGATCAGTGTACTTATGTTTACGATATTGCAGTGCCAGTGTTATTAAGAAGAACGGTGTCTTCCTTCTGAAATGCATGCATGTCCGAAGGAACATAGGGTCGTTTTTCTTAACCGTTAGGTGGGATTTCCTGCTTGACAGGCAGATACGGTACGAATTTCCACCACTCACAGCGCTACATGTTTACGTATGTGACTGACGACACCCATATGCTGTAGTTAACATCTCCTCCATTCCTACATCTGGTGATCAGTTGCTATCAGCTGGTAGACTTCTCTATTTCAGGTAAGCATCATTTTCCTCCAGGGTGGTCTGTATCAAAGGCAGATCATTTCCTCTTTGTCTGCCTATCAGTAAGACTATCTCTCAAGCGTAAGTTTTTTAGCGGCCTGTGACGCAGATAATCCTACTAACACATTTTTGTTTCATCTGTAGTTTTAATTTGGTTTTATAATAAGTACATATTCAGGTAACGAATATTTTCAGTCTAAAACATTACTGGATATTACATTGTATTAATGTCGTATTTTTTAATATACTGAATATTATCTATAAAGACATTTTCTGACTTTTTAGTCGTTTATTCTAATTTCGTTCTGAACGTCCACCATGACTATATTTTTCCTCTCTTTGCAGAATGGCCAAATTGTTTCTAACCGTACGAGAAGAATCGTTGAACTTGCGACAGCTGAATAATCGAACGGTGACATACGTTCTGACGAGTCATACGTCCCTGACCCAGGAAACATATAGTCATTTGAGCATGATACAGACTTAGAAGTAGATATGCAAGATTGTGACGACTGTGTCCCACTGCCTGAGCCACAGCTGTCAACTTCATCTGGGGAAGATCCGCCCCTCCCTCCAGAAAATACTTCAAACGAAAAAACTGATTTGCGTGCAACTTTCGACCGGTTGGCTGTGTCACTAAAACTACACATGAAAACATAATAAAAGTTCGAGAATCCACTTCAGAAGGACCAGCCCGTAGCTTAAGAGATCGTCCTACGCATCAAGACGTTTGCCACCCATTTTTCACTACAGAAAGAGTTCAAGAAATTGTAATACATACGAACAGCAAGCTTGCCAATGTGCGAGAGAAAATAGAAGTGAAGACAGATCATCGTCATCCGATCCCGATAAAATCTGCGCACATTTTTGGTTCATCTTTATTACGTTCGATCTTCATCTACTCACGAAAATCGACGAGACATTTATCCAATACCAGCCCCATAGGACGACCTATATTTAGAGCCGGTGTGACTGAATCGAATTGCTTTATACTCACTAGACCACTCCATTTTGTCGATTCCAGTACTCGAAAAGTAAGAGAAGAAACTCATCCTGCAGCTGTAGTCTCCAGTACATTCAAGACGTTTATTCCAAACTGTCAAAGTGACTATTTTCTTAGTGGTCACGGATGCTTCGATGGAACGCTGATCCCATTTAGAGCTCGAGTAAAATTCCTCATGTACAAGCCAAAAAACCAGCAATTATGGTATGATATTGGTAGATGTAACAGACGCTCACAACTCATACTTGTTCAGTGCAGACATACATACAGTGAAAGGAACTGATGGTACCAGGGTTACGGCTGTCGAGCAGAAGTTGAAAATCACCAACCTAAAACCTTGGTCCGCTTTACTAAGTCTACGTAAAAAACTAATCGTATTGTCACATGCAATAATTGGTTCTGCTCGATAGGAGCAACCAAGGAATGATTAAAACATGGACTGATATTTGTGGCGAAGATGAAGAGAAATAAACCTCAGACTTCACCTGAATTTCTTCGTAATAAAACTTATGCATCTAGGGTAATCTTTTTAAAAAAGAAATTGACATTTCTTTCCTACGTGCCTAAGACGTCTACATCTGTTATTATACTTTGTTCTACGCACCACTCGGCTTTCATCGACGTAGGAACTAACAAACCGAAAATAATTTCCTTTTATAATCAGGACTGGACATAATCAACATGAAATGTTCAAATCGTTTGACGAATAGAAGAACCAAAAGGTGGCCTCTCGCTATACTTCATCGTATGTTGGCTTATGGTGGTACAAATTCGTACACGTTGCACACAATGTGCGCAAAAAAATGAACCCTTATCAAGATTCAATCTTTTGAGAATTTTGGGTACTCCTTTGGTTACACAATTCATGAAGAACAGTCTGAAGCTATCAAACCTTCCTCACGGTTTACGCAAAATCAATTTAGATTTGTCGATGAAAATGAGACATTAGAAGCTCTGTCATCATTTTGCTTGGCCGTAAAATGTGGCAGACTGGAAAAACGCTAAGGTTGCACCTACTGTCTTTATAAGAAAAACACCGGCAAAAAATTACAAGGTCGTTGAATGTGACACACCTACTTGCTTAGAATGCTTGAAAATATATGTTCGATGAATGCATTAAAAAGACACATAGACAAAATTTCAGTATCATCCTGCGTAAAATTTTTGTGATTTAAAGTTTATTGGCTTAACAGCCCTTTTCAAATACGTCTTTCATCTCATGCTGTCTAACTATTATTCCTTCAGATAATTTTATTGCTTTGAATACTTATATAAGATTATTAATATCTGTCTATATGTGATAATTTTGAAATAAAATAGACCACTGGCCATTAAAATTGCTACACCAAGAAGAAATGCAGATGAGAAACGGGTAATCATTGGACGAATATATTATGTGATGACATTTTCACGCAATCCTGGGAAATCAGTACACAGAACAACCACCTCTGACCGTAATAACTGTCTTGATAAGCCTGGGCATTGAGTCAAACAGAGCTTGGATAGCGTGTACAGCTACAGCTGCCCATTCAGCTTCAACACGATACCAAAGTTCGTCAAGAGCAGTGACTGGCATATTAGACCAGCCAGTTGCTCGGCCACCATTGTCCAGACGTTTTCAATTGGTAAGAGATCTGGAGAATGTGCTGGCCAGGGCGGCAGTCGAACATTGTCTGTATCCAGAAAGGCCCGTACAGGACCTGCAACATGCGGTCGGACATTATCCTGCTGAAATGTAGGGTTTCGCAGGGATCAAATGAAGGGTAGAGCAACGGGTCATAACACATCTCAAATGTAACGTCCACTGTTGAAAGTGCCGTCAGTGCGAGCAAGAGGTGACCAACACGTGTAATCAATTGCACCCCGTACCATCACGCCCGGGGGATACACCAATATGGCGATGACGAATACATGCTTCAAATGTGCGTTCACCGCGATGTCGCCAAACACGGATGCGACCATCATGATGCTGTAAACAGGACCTGGATACATCCGAAAAAATGACGTTTTGTCATTCGTGAAGCAGGTTCGTCATTGAGCACACCATCCCAGGCGATCCTGTGATGCCGCGTCAAGGGTAACCGCAGCCATGGTCTGCGAGCTGATAGTCCATGCTGCTGCAAACGTCGTCGAACTGTTCGTGCAGATGGTTGTTGTCTTGCAGACGACCTCATCCGTTGACTCAGGGATCGAGACGTGGTTGCACGATCCGTTACAGCCATGCGGATAAGATGCCTGTCATCTCGACTGCTAGTGATACGTGGCCGTTGGGATTCAGCACGGCGTTCCGTATTACCCTCTCGAACCCTCCGATTCCATATTCTGCTAACAGTCATTGGATATCGACCAATGCGAGCAGCAATGTCTCGATACCATAAACCGCAATCGCGATGGTACGTGATGGTACGCATTTCTCCTCCTAACATGAGGCATGACAACAACGTTTCACCAGGCAACGCCAGTCAGCTCATGTTTGTGTATGAGAAATCGGTTGGAAACTTCCCTCGTGTCAGCACGTTGTAGGTGTCACTACCGGTGCCAACCTTGTGTGAATGCTCTGAAATACTAATCATTTGCATATCACAGCATCTTCTTCCTCTCGGTTAAATTTCACGCCTGTGGCACGTCATCTTCGTGGTGTAGCAATTTTAATGGCCAGTAGTGTACTTTTGTAGGACACGAATTATTCAGTAATCATATTGGTACGTAGCTCTGTGTAAAATGGATGAATTGGTTGGCATTTCACCCGTATCCAACCCAAAGACAGATGATCCAACTAACCGACAAAAGACTCATATTCCGCCCAAACGGTTAGCAACACAGGCACTGCAATATCTTATTTATTCAGTCTGTTCCTCTGGACCTAAGTACATGTCGGAAGGAACATTACTTTGATCATCTTAACAACACTGACATTCAGTTAAAATATCCTCCCCTGTATGAGTGTATGCGAGTAAAGGTTGTGACATAGATAAGACAACATGTGTAATATAGTGTAAGGCCGAGAGTAGTGCAAGGATAGCCAAATGGTAAATCGTCCGCTCACATAAAGCGGGAAATTCCGGCTCGAGTCTCGATCCTACACAGATTTTCACTGTTGTCATTCCAATATACAGCTGATGGTTAGCCGTAGTTGCAACAGCTGATAAATTTAAAGAATTCTGTTAATTTATGCCAGAATCACTTTTGATAACACGTGGGAAGCAAAACAGTCTTTGGTCGCAAGGTTGTTTTATTCCATTCAGTTACTGGTTTCTATCGGTATGGTGGTCTTCTGATTGACATAGAAGAGGACTTGCGGCAATATTTATCAGTAAGAATATTACGATAAATTACAACAGTATGAGTAATAGCGTTGATTCACACGATCTACGTAGCATCTTAGAATAACATACCTGTCTCCTTGAAGTTAATTCAGGAATCATTCGTCACATAATATAAAAAATGACCAATTTTGATGAAGAATGACGTCACGACACCCATCCTGGCTATGACTCCTATCTGTTATTTCCCTAAATTTCAGAAGGGAGATTTGTTATCTCTTACATGCTTCTCAGATGGTCTGAGTCAACTTATAGCTTGTCAATATACACATTTTTTCAAGATTGCTGTGATGATGATTATTTCTATCGAAACCGGTTACTGAATTGAATAAAACAAATTTGCCATCAGATAGTGTTCTGGTTTCCACGTATCCTGCAACATTCGATCGCTATTTCTTCAAGGTGACCATGCCACCTCTCATCAACATCACTTTTTATGATACAATCACTACTCGTTTCTGACCACAAAGACCAACCTCAGATGCTACTGGTAATGGGTTGCGCTTGATGAGCCAAGGTTCATATGTTGTCAAACTGTCAGTTTATAATTGCCTTGTCCGGGAACTTAGGGTCCGCTAAAATTAATGTCGCTTCCATTGGTAAGCAGCAAGTTTCTAGTTATAAGGGCGATTCATAAATAATGGACACTACGAGGTACTTGGTAGAAATATTTTAGTACATGAAATACGGAGAATTTCCTCAGAGTTTTCCCACTAATGGAATTTTTAACTATAAATGTACTCGTCAGTTAATTGGATACATTATTTTAAACGACAGAAAAGTTTCGCGAAGCTGTCGCAGTTGAGTTTCAGCAACCTCTTTCTCAGCATAGCGTTGGTTTCTTTAATGGATCAATAGTAATGTTCCTTGACTTTAAAGAAATTGTGAAAATTACACGGCGCGAACATATGCTTTTTGGCGATGCTGCATTTTTGTGACTTAACACTCTCTTTAGCTCTTCGGTGTCGGCTCGTGATATGTGGTGTGTCGTTATGTTGTGCCGTTTCAACAAAATATTCCCTTCCTTCCCTCGAATTCAACTGAGATGCTTTCCTACATTTTGAAGAACATATCTCTAACGATACTGGGCAACGGTGGTGCCTGATTCCAGAAAATCGTTATACACTTTCGTTAACGGAATAAAACGAAGTCTGTTCAATTTTGAACCATAGATAGTGAAATCAGATCCCGTTAATGTCGTTATGGCTATCAGGATTCGAAAACACAGATGTCATCATATTCACACCGAAGGTGGTAATATTTTCCTTTTTCTGTGACGAATATTGGCAACGATATTTCAAGGACTGATGTTTTGTTTCGGGCTCATAATGGTTTCGTGTGAAGTTCTGTTATTGTGGAGAAAAGCGTCGCTTTAGATCTCGTAACACAATGACGGTTGCTGGGAAATTTCAAATAGGTGGAATTTTTAAATTCAGGCGTGAAAACGCTAGGAACACACCGAGTACACATGTTCGTGCAATGCTGTAATGTGAGTTCCGCACTCTTGTGAAATTCCCATGGTGCAAGCAGCTTTCTGCTGAGTGATGCGCCGATTCGTTTGAATCAGTTCGTCAGTTTCTCTCCCGTAAAACTCGCTAGTTGCTGACAGACGTAGTCCAATTGTTATTTGTCACACAGTGACGTCGTTCCAGGAACACCAGCTATATATTTGCTTATCCTGTGCTACGCAGTACTAACATCAGGACAGTTATATAGTAAAACTCTTCCACTTCTATTAATTTCAACTGAAGCAACGCCTTCATCAGTCAACAGCTGGAAGACAGAATGCTGCTTCAGTCAAAGTCAAAGAGACGACCTTTCCTTCTGGGACTGCATTTTGGTCACAAAAACTTTGCAGCCAATTACAGTAACAGCTTGCGGCTAAGTGAGGTTGTAGCACTGCAAGCGCTTCTACCAGCCACACACCAGTGCAGCCGTCTTCTTCTCTAGGACGCAGCTCACTGAAGCCATAACCGTATTGTCAATTTACAATATGAATCAGACGTCCCGCTGTAACAACAGTACTTCATTAATTGTAGGTAACAGACGGTGAATTAATGGTCAAGTAATTTATCTGAGTTATTCCTTCTATGCCTCGAAATGATTTCTTCTGCATTTCGAATCCGACCACAAATCTGAGTCAATGCAGTTGTTTTGCACGACGTTTATTCTATGTCACGGCTCCTCAAAAGCTGCCCCACACGTACAGGTCAACTTAGAGACGTATTTGATTTGCAAGCTATGGCTCTTAGCTTGATGTGGAGTTTGCATTGTACCATACGGGGGATGCGAGCACCATCTTGGGTAGGTTTTACCTCTGAAGAGGCCACGAACGATGACATTTGCAGTTCCAGCTTGTGCCACTCACGGCAGACATCCGTACGCATGAACTGTACACGAGAAGAATTGACCATCTCTCATTAGGGCCTAGAAGCGCTTTAGGAGATGTGATATCTTTGACAAAAGAATAAAGATCCCGTTTCCAGAACGTGCCTGAACAGGTAATTCATCACAAGCTCATTTTATAGACTATGAGTTTTTACGTAAGGATATTCGACGATACTTGTGTGGTTGGTAACATTTGATGATTATATCCAAAGTCAACATTAGTGATTGTCATTAACATCATCTTCCGGCCAGGCAATACGTACGGGACTCTAAAGCTTAACAAAAGAACTGATAATGACAGTCCAGAATCTATGGCGAATTTTATAACAAATACGAAGCGCATTCTGAAACTATGTCTGCATTCCTGCAGGCAACATTCCACCGGCGGACTCATCCAATAAGCTGTATGTCAGCCTTTCACAGCTAAGCTAAAGACCATCAGTTCCAGGCCGGCTATTTATATGAAAGCTAGCTTTTTAAGCTCCGCTTTAATAAGCCAATCAACTTTCTGTCAGCGGCAGCTTGTAGATGAGACACGCTATTCAGCGCTCAAATGGCTCCATAAATGTCACTTATTTCTCGTTAGCTGGCAACTTCAAGCATTTACAAGCATGGAATAATTTTTCTGTCGTACTTGATCACCAGTGCTATTATCCGTTCAAATTGTATTTTCATCCTTCTTAAACCATAGATTCTTCAAACACAGGAAAAGAGAATCATGATTTGCATCCATCTTATAAAAAACATGTAGCGCTACTGTAACTCAGCGGAACAAGCCGGAAAAAGGACAGAGCAGAGTCTCAAAATAATATGTAACCACTGCAAGGACTTCTTTTAACTTGTGATTTTTTCACTTTCAGTGCGACTGTAGGCGTACCAATACTTATGTCATGGGACGAATCACTACAAAACACAGAAAATGCCCATAAAGAAGATAAATAAAGAACGAAAAAGTTATGAGAAGTGATCTACGAAAACAGCGCATTCGTCTCAGTATACATCCGTGACAAATATATTGGAACGAAAGATGAAGTGCATAAAATACAGCCTTTAAATTTAGATTTGAAAGCTGGGGCTATTTCACTTCTGCTGTAAGTCTGGAGCATATGATGTAGTTCCTCTGACAAGATACCCTTCAAAAACAATATTCGATGTTAGTGAACTGACACCCTGCGTCACTGTACATGGGATACCTCTATGTTCATTCAAATATTACATCTGCAGTGATTGTACAAAGGTATTGTAATTTTTATTTCAAGTCAACACAAAATTTTTTGTGGAGTGGTTAACTTCATAATTGTGTCGTTTCAGGTACTTAACTCTCAGCAAAATGTAGGTTTGTAATTTTAAGCGCCTAATTTACTGCCAGAAAAACTTTTTAGTTGTTCCAAAGCTATAGCTTTCATAGCACATTGTTACTGTGGTTATCTTTCTTTTATTTACTGGTTTACCTGTGACTTACAACAGCCAACATTGTTTAAAAATAATCCGTACAGGCTTCTTGACTTGCGGACATGTGAAGGCAGCTGACTGCATTCCGCCCTTGATTTCTGAAATCCATTGCTCGGGTTTTATATTCCTATCGTTCAGAAAGCAATCTGTAAGCGTTATGAACTCCCAAATGATATTGCACGTGGCTACTTAGCGACGATGAGAGCACATGAGAATATTATACATTACTGAGAACAATGAATGAGACAGAATAACAACTGCAAAAAATTTCCATGTGCAGGGTTGTGATATAATAGCGACAGAAGTAATATGAACATCTTATTTGGAAAGGTACATTGTTCGTCTCTGCCATTGTGAGAACGGCCTTGAACATTTAAAGAGCGCTTCCCTCGTCAGACAACCTCCTAGATTCGCTCCAGCATGTTAACTTGTGTAGCTCTTGTTATGGTCTTGAGTCCGAAAACTGATTTGACGCAGCACTCCGCGCTGTCCTGTGTAATCCTTTTCATCTCTGCTTAGCTATTGCAACCTACATTCCTCTGAACCTGTCTACTGTATTAAAGCCTTTTTCTCTCTCAACAATTTTTAGAATTCACACATTCCTCCATGAGCAAATTGACAATCTGTCCCTTAGGATGGGTTCCACCAGTCGGACCCTTCTTTTACTCATGTTATATAACAATTTTCGTTTCTCCTCAATTCGATTCAGGACTTCTTCGTTAGTTACCTGATGTATCAATCTAGTCTTCAACATTCACCTGTAGCACCACAGCTCAAAAGCTTCTATTATCTTCATGTCTGTCATTACTTATGAAACATCATTTTTACTGAGATTTCACCCGAACAATTATTAAAACAGCGTTGTTATCGCCATATTCCCCTCTTTGTTGTAACCAGAGTGACAGCCAAAGGTGGAGATAGACGTACATGCAGCCAACTTGCGTAATAGGTATATGCGTATTATGTAAGTAGCCGTGCGAAGAAACTACTGTAATATTTCATAAATAAAAACTATTATTTTTTAAGCTGCTAAAGATTATTTTGTCCACTAAAGTGAAACAAATATAGTGTGAAAAACTGTTTTAACGATACTTAGTGCGAAACTGGATAAATGCAACGGGGGCATAGCTCATGACACAGTATAAGAGCGTATTACAATAGATTGCATGTCATGACGGGAAACATCAGAGACCACTGATGAGATGGACCTGGGCTAGATTACGGTGACCAAAGTGGATTTTTATTGAATGAAAAGGTCTGAAAAGCAGTCCATCGCTCTAGGTGAACTTAATGTCATACCAATGATAAGACAGTTAGTGAGGACATTTCCCTTTACATATCGAGATTACACAAAGAATAACAACGCACAGTTTTCCAGTCATTTATAATCGAGAATAACGTCCAGTAACCTACGGCGAAAATGGTAAACGAAAGTAGCATTCATTATAAACAGTAAGATAGGGCAGACAGTGAGTTACTGTAAACAGTTCAGCTATAGGGTTGTTCTTATTAGAATCGACAATAAACCAACACCGACAACAATAGATGAGGCATACATGCCGATATCGCAAGCAGAAGATGAGAAGATCGAGAAAGTATATGAGTGTTCCCTAAAGCATTTATTAATGTTTCTGTCTACAGTTGCAGTTATTTATCAGGCAGCCAGTTTTGAACCCTTAAACGTTCATCTTCAATCCTGGTCCACTGCGGCTGAACAGACAGTGCCTGATCTTAATAATAAACAGCTACTCTATAAATGTTAGCAGGATGAATGCCGCAGTCTACACATGCCTGTTATCAAGTTTTATTTTGACTTGGTAACAGGTATGTGTAGATTGTCGCGTTTATGCAGCTAACATTTATATACATGTTTACTTTTAAGATCAGGCACTGCCAGTGCAGCTTCAGTGAACCAGGCTTGAAAATGAACTTGTAAGGGTTCGAAACTAGCTGCCTAATAAACTGTGACTGTTCACAGAAGCATTAATAAACGCTCCTAGGAAGTTAAATAAAGTTGATGTTGCCTGTGAACGAAACGTGGAACCTGAAGAAGTATATGAGTACACTGAACGGGTAGTTCAGTTGGTAAAGGAAGACGAAAGTCTGATAGTCATGGGGAACTGGAATGTGGTTATAGGGGTAGGAGTAGAAGAAAGAGTTAAGGGAGAATACCTGGCTGGTAGTAGGAATGAAGGGAGAATGACTGAGATCTGCAATAAATTCAGCTATAAATTGCGAGTACTGTGTTAAAGAATCATGAGAGGAAACCTATACTCAAAAAAGGCCGGGAGATACCAGAAGATTACAGCATGGTCAAGCAAAGATTCCGAAATCAGATACTGGATTTCAAGGCGTACCCAGGAGCAGATATAGACACAGATCACAATTCAATAATAATGAAGAGTAAGTTGAAGTTTGAGACTAGTCAGGAAGAATCAATGCGCAAAGAAGTGGGGTACAGAAATCCAAAGGAATGAAGAGATATTCTTGAATTTCGTTGAAGCTGTAGATACTCCGATAATAAACAGCTCAATAACCAGTTTAGTCGAAGAGGAATAGACATCTTCAGAAAGGGGAATCACAGAAGTTTGAAAGAAAAACGAAGGTACAAAAAACGTAAATGTGAAGAGACCATGGGTAACAGAAGAAGTAGCTCACTTGATCGAACAAGCAAGCGTAAAAAGGTTCAGGGAAATTCAGGAATACAGAAATACAAGTCACTCAAGAGTGAAATAAATTGAAATTGCAAGGAAACTATGGCGAAATGCTTCAAGAAAAATGTAAAGAAATCGGAAAAGGAATAATTATCAGAAGGACTAACTCAGAATATAGAGAAATCAAAACACTGTTCTATGAAATTAAAAGCAAGGGTGGTACCCGGTTAAGATTGCAGTGGAAATTCCACTATTAAATGCAGAGGAGAGACTGTAAGGGTGGTAAAAGTACAGTGAAGGTCTCTATAAGGGGTGGGGGTACTTGTCTGGCGACTTGATAGAAGGCGAAACGGGAGTAGATAGGGAAGATATTCGTGAGCCAGTATTCGATGGTTCAATGACTCTAAGCACTATCGGTCATAACATTGAGGTCATCAATCCCCTAGACTTAGAACTACTGAAACCTAACTAACCTACGGACATCAGACACATCCATGCCCGAGGCAGGATTTGAACCTGCGAACGTAGCAGGCGCGCAGTTTCGGACTGAGCAGTATTAGATTCAGGAGAGCTCTTGAAGGCTTTAGATCCCATATCGCAGAAGGGATAGATAACATTCCATCGTAATTTTTAAAATAACTGGGAAAAGTGGCAACAGAAGGACTATTAAGTTGGTGTGTATAATGTATGAATCTGGTAATATACGATCTGACTTTCGGAAAAAACATCATCGACACAATTCCGAAGATATCTAGAGCCAACAAGTGAGACAATTATCGAACAAGTAACTTTACAGCTCAGGCATTCCAGTTGCTGACAAGAATAAGATAAAGAAGAACATAACAGAGAGTTGACGATCTATTGCATGATGATCAGTTTGGGTCTGGGAAAGGTAAAGGTACAAGAGAGGCAGTTCTGACGTTGTGGTTGAAAATGGAAACAGGACAGAAGAAAGATGTAGTTAAGATCACAGGATTTGTCGATCTTGAAAAAGCATCCGACAATGTATAATGGTAAAAAAAAGGTTCAAATGGCTCTGAGCACTATATGACATAACATCTGTTGTCATAAGTCCCCTAGAACTTGGAACTACTTAAACGTAACTAACCTAAGTACATCACACACATCCATGCCCGAAGCAGGATTCGAACCTGCGACCGTAGCAGTCGCTGTATAATGGTGCAAGATGTACAAAATTCTGAGGAACGCAGGGGTAGGCTATATGGAAAGGCTGGTAATATTCAATAAGTACTAGACCCAGGAGGGATCAATGTATATGGAAGGGGGTGTAATACTGGGAACTAGCCTTCGCCCGCACCCTTCAGTCCATACATACAAGAAGCAAGGATGTAAATGAGAAAAAGGTTCAAGAATTGCATTAAAAATTGAGGGTGAAACATTAACAGTGACAAGTTTCGCTGGTCACATCACTGTCCGCAGTGAAAGTAAATAAGCATTACAAGATCTGTTGAATTATGAAGAGTTTAATGGATACAGAATATGGATAGAGAATTAACTGAAGAAAGACGTAGAAGAACTGAATATGAAATTCAGGAATTCTGGTACCTAGGCCAGCTAAATAACCCATGTTGATCGGAGCTAGGAGGACATAAAAGGCAGGCTAGCGCTAGTGGAGAGGGCATTCCTGACCAAGGGAAGTTTACTAGTATCTAAAATAGGCTTTAATTTGAGGAAGGAATGTCGAAGGATGTACCTTTGGAGCACAGCATTGTATGGTAGTGAATGTGGGACTGTGGTAAAACCGAGGCTGAAGAAAATCGTAACATTTGAGATGTGGTGCTACAGAAGAAATCAGAGGGGACTGATAAGGCAAGGAATGGGGACAGTCGGCGAGGAAACGAATATATGAAATATATTGACAAGCAGAAATGACAGGATTATAGTACATGTGGAAGTGAGGGAATACATGAGGGAATGCGTGGTATTAGAGGTAGCTTAGAGGGTAAGAACTGAAGGGGAAGGCAAAGATTGGAATACACCTCGAAAATAATTTAGGGTGTAGACTGCAAGTGATATTCTGAGAAGGAAAGGTTGTCATAGGTGAGGAATTCATGGTGGGCCTCATCAAATATATCAGAAGAGTGATGACACTATCTTTCGGAATTTCCTCGAAACTACAATTACCGAATCTAGACTCGAAAGAACAGTTCCTGAAATGCTTCATCAGACCAATAGGATCGTGACATAATTGAAAAGTAATACATGCACATATTTTTTTGAGAATGGGGAATGCGTTGCTACCAAATACTTCACGAAATATATCACCCTTATACAAAGAAACACAGTACATACACTCCTGGAAATTGAAATAAGAACACCGTGAATTCATTGTCCCAGGAAGGGGAAACTTTATTGACACATTCCTGGGGTCACATACATCACATGATCACACTGACAGAACCACAGGCACATAGACACAGACAACAGAGCATGCACAATGTCGGCACTAGTACAGTGTATATCCACCTTTCGCAGCAATGTAGGCTGCTATTCTCCCATGGAGACGATCGTAGAGATGCTGGATGTAGTCCTGTGGAACGGGGGGCCATGCCATTTCCACCTGGCGCATCAGTTGCACCAGCGTTCGTGCTGGACGTGCAGACCGCGTGAGACGACGCTTCATCCAGTCCCAAACATGCTCAATGGGGGACAGATCCGGAGATCTTGCTGGCCAGGGTAGTTGACTTACACCTTCTAGAGCACGTTGGGTGGCACGGGATACATGCGGACGTGCATTGCCCTGTTGGAACAGCAAGTTCCCTTGCCGGTCTAGGAATGGTAGAACGATGGGTTCGATGACGGTTTGGATGTACCGTGCACTATTCAGTGTCCCCTCGACAATCACCAGAGGTGTACGGCCAGTGTAGGAGATCGCTCCCCACACCATGATGCCGGGTGTTGGCCCTGTGTGCCTCGGTCGTATGCAGTCCTGATTGTGGCGCTCACCTGCACGGCGCCAAACACGCATACGACCATCATTGGCACCAAGGCAGAAGCGACTCTCATCGCTGAAGACGACACGTCTCCATTCGTCCCTCCATTCACGCCTGTCGCGACACCACTGGAGGCGGGCTGCACGATGTTGGGGCGTGAGCGGAAGACGGCCTAACGGTGTGCGGGACCGTAGCCCAGCTTCATGGAGACGGTTGCGAATGGTCCTCGCCGATACCCCAGGAGCAACAGTGTCCCTAATTTGCTGGGAAGTGGCGGTGCGGTCCCCTACGGCACTGCGTAGGATCCTACGGTCTTGGCGTGCATCCGTGCGTCCCTGCGGTCCGGTCCCAGGTCGACGGGCACGTGCACCTTCCGCCGACCACTGGCGACAACATCGATGTACTGTGGAGACCACACGCCCCACGTGTTGAGCAATTCGGCGGTACGTCCACCCGGCCTCCCACATGCCCACTATACGCCCTCGCTCAAAGTCCGTCAACTGCACATACGGTTCACGTCCACGCTGTCGCGGCATGCTACCAGTGTTAAAGACAGCGATGGAGCTCCGTATGCCATTGCAAACTGGCTGATACTGACGGCGGCGGTGCACAAATGCTGCGCAGCTAGCGCCATTCGACGGCCAACACCTCGGTTCCTGGTGTGTCCGCTGTGCCGTGCGTGTGATCATTGCTTGTACACCCCTCTAGCAGTGTCCGGAGCAAGTATGGTGGGTCATACACACCGGTGTCAATGTGTTCTTTTTTCTATTTCCAGGAGTGTAGTTATCTCCAGTCATCTTCATTCTGGAATATTGTCCAGTAACCTATTTTTCTGCATCTGTAAGGTCACTCACGCTCAGAGCGGAATATTTTCTACGAATGTCAGAAATAGCAGCGTGCAGTTGAATTATTTGTCTATTCACACACTGACTTATCAGTGATGAAACAAAGACTGTAGCAACAGGTGTCTACTACTTAGCAGCGTTCCAGCTTGTAGCTTTTTTGTGTTCAGTAATTCAACTTAGATTGAGTACAGTAATCTGAATGTTGAATATGTTTGGTTCAGTGTTCTCAAAGCAGATCACGAAAACCACGTGGACGTAACTTGAATTGTAGTGAAAACCATAAAAAGGGATTATCTGCAGGTACGTCTCTCAAAAAGACAACAAACAATTAAAATGTAAGAAACGAAGATAAGATTCAACATGAACTGATTTAGTAGATATTACTTATTCCCATAAACCAACTTGTAGCCCGCCGGTGTGGCAGAGCGATTCTAGGCGCTTCAGTCTGTAACCGCGCGGCCGCTACAGTCGCAGGTTAGAATCCTACCTCGGACATGGGTGTGTGTGATGTCCTTAGGTTAGTTCGGTTTAAGTAGTTTTTACTTCTTGGGGACTGATGACCTAAGATGTTAAGTCCCATAGTGCTCAGAACCATTTGAACCATTTGATCCAAATCAGCTTGTAGTTTATGAAAACAACTGCCTGTGAACCCCTGTACCACTACACTTTAATTTACGAGATCTGTGTGCGGAATGATTGCAGAACGACTGCGCGAATATTTAGATCTCATCACTTACATGACCTACTGGTTCCCTATTAATCACCATTTTTCAAAATTTCAAACACTCGATACCTCCGAATCGCATCAACACGAGTCCATGACGCTAAGGTAGAATACAATGGGATGTCCATTCGAATATGTACAGGCGCATCACCAGTTCGACGCGCGCTGGTCCTGTAATTGGCTAATCATCAAAAGCTTGCCAGAGACGCAAAATCGCTTCAGCGGTGTCACAGAGAGATATGATTTCAGCCCGACTGATCGAAGCTGACAGTGGGATGTCTTTGCAGAATACTGCAACGATAAATTTGCAAATTTTGTAAGTAAAGATAATGGGCAAAATGAAATTTCGATTCAGCAAACAAATGTTCAACGCAATTTGATAAATTCACTATAAGAAAAGTTCTAATGAGAAATGATAAACAAAGCGCTATTTTATTTCCTGTCAATTAGAAGTTTAAAGAAGCCATCTGATAGGTGTACACTGTCAGTTTTACTAAAGTAAGTGCATTAATTTTAGAAACAACATAATTTTATACTTTTCGTTTAACCGCTATCCCTTAGCATTGTCATCATAATGAGAGGATAATGTTGGTCTATGTCGTTGAAATTCACCTATTAAAAGGACATTAGGTTGATAACTTACAACCGTTGCAAAATGTGATGTACAAGAAATCTAAGTGAGTTCACGTACATTATATTCCGTTCAGCAACGATATGATGTGGTATGGCAAATATACCAAACCTTCGTACCATCAATCATCGAGCCTTAAGAGGCAGTTACAGTTACAATGTAGTCCAACAAACATTATTAAATGAGTTTCACTTCTGTAATTATTGTAAGTACTACACAAGTTAATTTACTTGAATATTGTTAATTTCTATATTAAGAGTTGCCTCTATTTTATTTTTCTTGTCTTCCAGTTTCTGTAAAGAAATTGTCGCATCCACAACTCCCGGCAAAATTAATTAGAATTTTCCGGCGTAACTGTTTAAGTTGTGGACGCTAATCCATTATAAAAGCTGTTTCTTTGAAATGACGACTGCATATTCCAGTGTTGACAACATTCGCAGTGTCTTTCTTACAGCATTTCGACAGTCCAGTTTTATGCGAACTTGCATCAGGAAGGAGAGCATGACGGTCTACTTCACTCTCTTTTGTGTTAGATTGTGAACATTATACCCAATAACATTACAGCCTGTTATTGCTTACACACACTAGAAACACTTTTATTTAAAAATCAGTCACAGAACAAAAGTAACTGAACAAAAACGATAATGCGAAATTGCACAGCCTCCAACGCATGAGTAAGTAAGTAAGGTGCAAAGAGTTCTCAGTGACGTCATGTGCGCAAGAGCAGCAACATTTCGGTTCTGAGCACTGTTTACTTCGAGGCACTAGACCCAACGACGTCAGTTACGGTTACAGTGGGCAATGCATCATAAGGAATTGACCGTGGATCAATAGAGACGCGTCGCCTGTCGGATGAATTACGTTTCTTAAACATGCACCTCACCACGAACACAGGCCGGTCGGGACAACATTACACGGACATTCAACCGGTCTTACAGGGACTTGTAATAATCGAAGGTACCATGGCAGCTGTGTACTATGTGAATTTTGTTGCTGACCACCTTCCATATTTGACGTCTAACCCGACCGCGATTTCCCCTTCCTGAAGGGGACTGTGTCACACTTCCTGAATCGTGTTACAGTCGTTTTAGGATGATGATGATGATGATGATGCACTCACCATATCCTGGCCTGACCTGAATCCGATGCAACACTTCTGAACACCATGGGACACCAGCTCCGCGCTTACAAGTGATCTACTCGTAATTAAAGGGTAATGCTTGAGGTGTGCGTTTTCATCTGTTGCCTCATACACCAAAAAACCTAGTAAAGCCCGTATCACTAGCAGTCGAGATGGCAGGTATCTTATCCGCATGGCTGTAACGGATCGCCGGCCGGAGTGGCCGTGCGGTTCTAGGCGCTACTGTCTGGAGACGAGCGACCGCTACGGTCGCAGGTTCGAATCCTGCCTCGGGCATGGATGTATGTGATGTCCTTACATTAGTTAGGTTTAATTAGTTCTAAGTTCTAGGCGACTGATGACCTTAGAAGTTAAGTCGCATGGTGCTCAGAGGCATTTTGTAACGTCTCGATCCCTGAGTCGACAGTTGGGGACGTTTGCAATACAACAACCATCTGCATGAACAGTTCGACGACGTTTGCTGCAGCATGGACTACCAGCTTGGTGGCCATGGCTGCGATTACCTTTGACGCTGCGTCACAGGCAGGAGCAACTGCGATGGTGCACTCAACGACGAACCTGGGTGCACGAATGGCAAAAGGTCATTTTTTCTCATGAATCCGGGTTTTGTTTACAGCATCATGATGGTCGCATCCGTGTTTGGCGACATCGCGGTGAACGCACATTGGAAGCGTGTATTCGTCATCGCCATACTACACGTCTCCGTCACCTCTTGTTCGCACTGACGGCACTTTAACAGTGGACGTTACAATTCAGTTACGACCCATGGCTCTACAACTACATTGGATCCCTGAGAAATCCTACATCTCAGCAGGATAATGGACGACCGCTTGTTGCAGGTCCTGAGAGGGCCTTTCTGGATGCAGGAAATGTTAGACTGCTGCCCTGGCCAGCACATTGTCCTGATCTCTCTCCAATTGGAAACGTCTGTCAATGGTGCCCGAGCAACTGTCCTGTCACAATACGCCAGTCACTACTCCTGATAAACTGTAGTTTTGTGTTGAAGCTGCATGGGCGTCTGTACCTGGACACGCCATCCAAGCTCTGTTTGACTCAATGCACAGCTGTATCAAGGCCATTATTACGGACGGAGGTGGTTGCTCTGAGTACTGATTTCTCAGGATCTATGCGCCCAAATTGCGTGAAAATGTAATAACATGTCAGTTCTAGTGTAATACTTTGTCCAATGAATACCCATTTATCATCTGCATTTCTTCTTGGTGTAGCAATGTTAATGGTCAGTAGTGTATAATTTGGCCGAAACCCTTTATGAGAGTTCAGAAACCTTGATGTGTACTGAGGACTGAATATACGAAATTTCATCCATGGAATGAGCGACTATTTAACAAGACAGCATTGGCCATATTTTGAACGGTTCAGGCTGAGTAGCTTGTAAAATGTCATATGTTACCAGTAGCGGCTCGAATGACACACAAATCTAGCAGTGTTGTACGATGTCGCAAGTTGCACACTACCAAAAGAAGCACTGCAAATCTGCAAATCAGTGAGTGTCTCTCGAGTCTGCTGTGAGAAACTTTGTGTATCCCACAACATTTCTTCGAGGCGACTGTTCGGCATCGTCAGGTGACGGGTGCTGGTTATGGCTGTTAATGAGCAACGTGCCACTGGTAACCACCACCCGTCCGCTGACCATGTCGAGCAGATACCTCGAAGAAATATCGAACATATCTGCAGGGAAAGATGGAGGTGTAGGACATCACAGGGCGCTATTACCTCGTAACAGATGTGGAGCCCTTCTTCGGCTTTCGAGTACTAGATTTAACAATGGAGCATTAAACATTGTCTTAGTCTGATTCTTACTGTTAACATTGTACATCACAGTGTACTTACTGTTTTCTAACAAGGCTGAACGTTTTACAATAGAAGTGCAGATATCCCATCCAATTACTTAACATCCAGTATACTCTTCCATTACAGCCACTGACACATCATGCTAGAAATAGTTTAAGATACAGAAATAAAATTTCGGCGTTCGGCAAGGCGCATAAAAGGAGGTTTGACTTACGCATGTTACTCATAACATTTAACTCAGCAAAATGTGTTTTTATGAACCGACTTTATTTTAATCGTATTCGACAGCTCTTGACAAAGGGGGGGGGGGGGGGGGGGGGTGGGTGAGGGGGGTGGATCCATACAACAAACCTCATCTTCAGGAGTGATGCGTTTCACGAGAAAAGCAGGAAATATAAGGATACAAGAAACTAAAATCGCTGACAGCGAAATCTCTCGCGCTTTACCCCGGTAACATGGCATAACAGAGGTTGAAACTGCTCTGTGCAACCGTGTTATCCTGATCGACAGGGCTCCATGCTTTCAATGACACTTCGTGTTTATTATATTGTGAAATATGATACACGAAGTATCAATTTTCGTGTGCAAAAAAGTTTCGACTGTACTGTACTTCAAAGTAATTGTATTTGTTTCGTTCTAGCATACAAAATGGAATTCCTTAACGTGATAATATTTACCGCTTTTGACGGCTGTCGCTAACGAAAATTCATCTAAAATTGTTCATCATTTATAAAGAGTAATTTCTGTGTGAAGAAAAGTCTTCTATCGCTGTACGCTTCTTTGGAAGACCCATGAAATAAGTTTTTAAATGTTCAAATGTGTGGGAATTCTTAAGGGACCAGACTGCTGACGTCATCGGTGTCTAGACTTAAACACTTTAACTAACTTATATTAAATTACTCTAAGAACAACACACACACCCATGCCCGAGAGAGGATTCGATCCTCCGGCGGGAGGGGCCGCTCAATCCGTGACATAGCGCCTTTAACCACTGCGCGTGGCGAATACGTTTCTATTTGAAAACAACACTTTTCTTTATCAGTACTGCGGTGAGTAAGATGTACAAAGCGTCAACAAAACAGCATAGTATGGATTATTTTGACTGTGACTGTCTCAAGAATTATGTAAAGGTTTTTTAAATTCCTGCTTTCAGTTTCAAAATCCTTCACATGCATTATTTTGTCTAACGTTACACAAAAATTCTGTTTCTACTTCTCGGATCATCTATAAAACAATATGCATGTTCGCGTTACGTGAAACATGTTGCACTGTATAAGAACTCAAGGTGATACATTCGCAACCAGACAACAGGAGGGCTTGCTTTCCAATGACATTCCATGTTTGTTGTGTTGTGTTAAACGATATGTCAAGTAGTAATTTTGTTTGCAGAATAGTTTCAACTATGCCTCCTTTCGGCGTAATTGTATGTGTTACGTATAGTGAGTGTACCAATAAAATGAAACATTTTCACTAGATAAAATTCTTTACTTCAGGCTCTTTAACGCCAGCGGAAATTCTTGTAAAACTGCTGACCGTTTATAAGGAGTAATTTTCAACGGTTAAGCTTTGCCTCACTTAGTCTGCACTTCGCGTGAAGAAAATCCACGTAAAGGACACACTAAAACTTCAGCCATACAAGAAAATATAGAGAAATGCAGAATATGGTATTTCTCTGTCGGTAAGTACACTTTTGTCACGTACCAGAGGCTGTACGGCTGACAGAAGAAAAGTTCTTTATAATGTAACTTGAAAATTTAATTACAACGAAAATTTACGTAAGATGAGTACTCACTGTTTTAAAAAGAATCCACCTGACTTTTGTACAAGGTGATTTTCATCACTGAGACGTTGGTCGCCTCCTTGAGCCAGAAATAAAACAATCAAAACAGTGTGAAGCAAGCATGTCAGATGCTATTCTGGAGGGGAAGAAGGGTAAATAACACAATACGAAGAACTAAAATTGACGCCTCAACGAGAGATGAAAAAAGCGAAATTCATGTACTATACCAATCACCTGTCTTTTTTATGTGAAAATTCGACACTATGGCTTGATACTAGTTTCAAGCCAAGCTGAAATCGTCTACCTAATTTCAGCTTTCGGTTTACTGAAGGAAAATATTTTTAATAATTTATTTTTTGCAACATTTGTTATAGCATTTCTAGACACGTTTTACAAGGTAAGGCCGCAGTAGCCTCACATTTCTTCGTCTTTGAAGACTGCCTGCCTAGATAGAACGCGGGCTGCTTGAAAAAAACTGTACGGGCTTGCCAAACTATTCTTCGCGTTCTGCATTTACAACCTAGTCGTGTTAACCAAGCTGTAAGTAACGCTCATACAACGCGAGATCTGTATAAATAGGCGTGTCGTCTCCAAAACATTTCTCAGGCAGATGCATTTTAACAATCCAAACTCCATCTACGGAAACACACGCTCACGAATTATTTTCGTTAAGCACTACAGGGGCTGACGTAATTTGTTAGCGAATTTGCATCATTCCAATACAGTCTACAATAACTTACATTCGACGGACGAAGAAAGTGACTTTATACCTGCCACGCTCGGCAGTTGCGATCTACGTGGATATGATGTTTTCGTATAGAAAACACAAATTACATTCTTGTTGTCCAAAAGAATCTCATTCTAGTTCTAGTAATTTATTTACTAATGTATAATATTGTTCGAGAAACTTCTATGGTACGAAACCTGCCGTCTATAGGCTGAAAACGATGGACCTTGGACGTTTTAATGTTTCTGAGATACAGCATATTGGCTATTTTTTTATACTCTGTTGATGCGGAATGTAGTTTAATACAAAGTTTCAGTTGACATTATTCTGGTGGCAGTACACAAAGAAACCTCGATTTTACTTCTGCAATAAGAACTTAAAATCATCGGTAACGAACAATTTTGGCTTTGTCTTTAGGAGAAACTGTTGTTATTTATATAGGACTGGTTTACAAGCATGTGTGGTGTATACTGATTTTAATGTTATTTACAAGTAACTGTTAAATCTAAGAGTGTAAATACTTTTCTTGTGGCTCCGCATCATGTATGAAAACTGTAGAGGACGTCATTTTCCGCTTATTGTTTCAGAAGTTTTTTTCTGCTTTTGCAGTTTCGGCGTTACTTCATTGGCAAGCATCCAGAAACATTCAGTATAATGTATGTGGAAAATGTAAAGGGAAGTCGATAATGGCATGAACAACAAACTTGGACCTGCATTTATGTGCACGCCATTGAATATTTTCAATGCTATACTGCGGCAAACATTTCTCTGTCTCAACACCCTTGGCACGAAGGAGTGCAGAAAAATAGGCCTCCAAATTGTTTTGAAAATTCTTAAAGCTTTTTAATTAAAACAAACATTATTCACATTCTACGTCATTATTCTCCATGTCTACATATCTGCAGCCTTCTGCCGCTGGACGACACAAAATTGTAGCGTGTAACATGGCTTTGACTAACGTAACTTTGTCATTGCGTGAGAAAATGCTTGCTATAATCGAGTTTCGAATTCGTTGAGTTCGTCCACACGTGGAACATCCTCTTCTACAGCGAGAAAACACCATATAACACACGAGTGTTACGGCATCTGCAACAAGTCGACGCCTAGGGTTCACTGAAATCGCTCACTCACCATACAGTTCCGTCTTTGCTTCATACGAATTTCATCCACTTCCAAAACTTAAAGAACGTCTTCGTGGACTTCGCATTGATAGCGATGAAGCAGAGATGAGGTTGCGGCTCCGTCATCAAAGTCAAACATACTGGGGTGATGGTATCAAGTAGCTGATCCGACTTTGGGAGATACATTCTTTGCAAACGGTGACTAAATAAGTACACATGAAGAACAAAGCTGTAGAATATTAATAGCGTTTGTTTCATTTAAAATAATTTTCTGATAAAATTTCGGAGGTACCGCGCCCTCGTATTTCCATACAATTCGGACATGTAGTAATGTGTGAAATAAATACAGCTATGGTCTGTTAACCAGCTATGAAGTGGGACGAAAATCTACAGGGGTACCAACATTCCTTAACACGTCTATCATTGCCGTCAGATGCCTCCGAATATCTATAAGTACGTGCATGTTAATTGATCACCCTAAGTGTTCTTCACAGCGTTGTTGTCTCCCCACTAAATTTTGCAGATACGTTTCACTTTAGGTTTATATATGCCTTGGCAACGGTATCATTTCGAATGGCAGAACAAAAACGTTTACAGCCGTAGGCGGAGTTTGAATTCGTTTAAATTTCCGTAATTTTTTTTACCTTTCTGTTACGATGTCGGAGTGTAATGAATTATATTTCTGTGCTTCATGTCTGTTCTATCGGTGGAGACAGCCTGTTGTTCCGATCACTCGCCAAGCATACGACGCAACCGCTAGCCCGCTAGGCAGCCCACTCGCCGGCTGGCCGTGTAGCGCGGGCTCCAGCCGCGTGCGGGGCGGACTTACCGGCAGCCTGGAGTACGAGGTGAGCCAGACCCAGGGGGTGGCGCCCTTGTCGCCGGACGCCTTGCTCTGCTGCTGATCGCGCTCCTCGATCTCGGGCCGCAGCTTGGGGTCGAAGAACTCGACCGTCGACTCCTGCACGACAGCGTTGCTGTCGTCGGCGAGGCTGCGCGGGGCGCGAACCCGCGACGCCTCGTCCTCGCCCTCGGCGTCGTCGTCGGGGTCGGCGACGGCGCCGCCGCTGCAGCAGCCGCGCTCCACCCTCTGCACGTAGCGCAGCAGGTAGCAGGAGGAGGCGAGCTGCGCCAGCAGCAGCGCGCACAGACACGCGTACACCGCCGCCCAGCGGCCCGAGCCGCAGCCGCCCCCGCCGTCGTCCGCGCACCTCGCTACCATCGCGGACACTGGCGGCCGAGCGCGCTCCGTCCGACGGCCGCGGCGCCTCGCACCCCGTCCGCGCATGCGCGTTGCCATAGCAACGGCCGCACGTGCTCCTCGCGTCGCTCGCCTCACCCCTTCCTACGATTAAGGGCGCAACGGCGCACCGGAGTTTCTGCGCGAGCAGTCTTTCTGACGTCACTCAGCTGATGGTCTTGCTTCACTGTTAACTACAAACCCAATGACCTCGTACTGGGAAGTGTGACAAAAGGGTATCTTACCGAAGTACTGGCGTTACGGACTCAGACGGCGCAGCCCTACTCGCTTGCTCTCGAAATCAGGAAGAAAGAAATTCAAATCGCTATTTCACGCATTCTAGGATTGCTCTCTCTCTCTCTCGCTATTCGTTTAGTCGGTTCCGACTCTTCGTGACCCCATCAACCATATCATGCCACTTTTTCCTGTCTTGGACTTTCTTCCGTAGACCTTCCAGGTTTGGACAAATTGCTTCTGTGATGCCATCGATGCATCTCATCCTCTGACATCCTCTTCTTCTACTTCCTTCAATCTTCCCCAGCATTAATGTTTTTTTCCAGCGAGGCATGCCTTCGCATTGTGTGTCCAAAGTAGGTTCAAAAATGGTTCAAACGGCTCTGAGCATTATGGGACTTAACATCCATCGTCATCAGTCCCCTAGAACTTAGAACTACTTAAACCTAACCAACCTAAGGACATCACACAACACCCAGTCATCACGAGGCAGAGAAAATCCCTGACCCCGCCGGGAATCGAACGCGGGACCAAAGTAGGTCAGCTTTTGTTTTAACATTAGACCTTCCAGGGAGAAATCTGGTTTTATTTGCTCCAATATTGATCTGTTGGTTCTCTTTGCAGTCCATGGAACTCTAAGAAGTTTCCTCCAACATCACAATTCGAAGGAGTCAATGCTTCGCCGTTGAAGCCTTTCTAATGGTCCAGGTCTCACATCCATACATCACAACTGGAAAGACCATAGCCCTCGCAATACGGATCTTTGTTGCTAGTGTTATATCTCTCGACCTTATAATCTTGTCAAGGTTTGACATCACCTGTCTACCGAGCAACAGCCGTCTCCGGATTTCATGGCTGCAGTCGCCATCAGCAGAGATCTGGGAACCGAGGTAACTGAATGTGGTCACTACCCCCATGGTTTCTCCTGCTATACCCCACGAATTGGTAGGTGTAGTTGCCATAATTTTCGTTTTCTTCACATTCAGTGTAAGACCGGCCTTTTCACTTTCGTCTTTCACCTTCAGCAAGAGTGTTCTCAATTCTTCTTCACTTTCTGCCAACAGGATCGTATCATCCCCGTACCTGAGGTTGTTTACAATTATTCCAGCTATTTTAATTCCTGTTTCCCCTTCATCTAGCCTCGCATTCCTCACAACATGTTCTGCATACAGATTGAATAACTACGGTTTCAGTAGGCAGCCTTGCAGGACCCCTTTCTTAATCTTTATCCATTTCGTTGTTCCATACATAGTTCTCACCGTGGCTTCTTGGTCAATGTATAAACTCGGTATCAAATGAATGATGTGATCTGGTACACCCATGTTTTTCAGAACGTTCCATAATTTGTTGTGACCGACGCAGTCAAAGGCTTTGGCGTAGTCAATAAAGCAGAGGTACACATCCCTCTGGAATTCTCTTGCTTTTTCCATAATCCACCGAATGTTAGCAATTTGATCTCTAGTTCCTCTTCCTTTCCTAAATCCAGCTTGTTCTTCTGGTAGCTCTCGATGTAGATATTGGCGAAGTCTATTTTGTAAGATTTTTAACATGACTTGGCTAGCATGTGATATAAGTGCGATTGTTCGGTAGTCTCAGCATTCTTTAGAACGTCTCTTCCTTGGAATGGGGGTGAATACTGATCTTTTCCAGTCTTCTAGGATTGCTACCTTTATTTTAAACTACTTGAAACGAATAAGAGAACCATTTCTTCTACGACGCATCACATGCCTTTCGAACCTCTTTGAACCTAGCCAGTGCTCTCTTTCCTAATCCACCAGGGTAGCCGAGAGAGCTAACGCGCTGCTTCCTGGACTTCGGTAGGCGCACTGGATCGAATCCGCCTGGCGGATTAACGAGGACGGCCGGTGTACTGGCCAGCTGGATGTGGTTTTTAGGCGGTTTTCCACATCCTACTAGGTGAATACCGGGCTGGTCCCAACGTTCCACCTTAGTTAAACGACTCGCAGACATTCACACTCTTTCACGATTTACACTAGACGCAGACAGCTGGGGTACACTACTTCCGTCCCAGAGAGTATGGGGTGGCGGCAGGAAGGGCATCCAGCCACCCCTTAAAATTAATCAAGTCAATTCCGTGTTTGACCCTGCGCACATTGTGGGATGAAGGCAGTAGCAGAAGAAGAAGAAGTGCTCTCTTTCTTAAACGTCTACTGTCTAAATGATGTGAGATATTAAACAAGGTATCATGTCAGTTCGAGATTTTACAAGTCGCCTGGCGCAAATCTTTTCAGTTCGCGCCACTCCAGTGAATTGCCTGTCCATGGGAATGAAATGATGTTGAAGTCAACACAACACACAGGCCCCGTCCGGAGTAAATCCCCGTGCCGGCAAGTAATCGAACTCGGTCCCCCTGTATGGCAGTCTGCCGCGCTGACTACTCCGATACGGAGCCGGGCGTTTTACGGGTGCTACAGAAAGAGACCAAAGTGACAGTTGCATCTAGACAATACGTCCAAAATTCCTAGCGTAGTATCACAGTCAGTAAGAGTGAGGTGAAGAAGTCATTGGTTATTGATGTGCAGTAGTACAGCTGGTGGTAGTATTCCGTTCACGAGCTATAATAGGGCACTGCTTCAGCGGATATGTCACTTTTTACTTATGCTGGAATTAACAGATTTTGATAATGGAATGGTAGTCGGGGCTAGACGCATAGATTATTTCGGAATGCCTTAGGGTATTCAATATTCCGTGAACCGCAGTGTCAAGAGTACCAAATTTCAGGCATTGCCTTTGAGCACGCACCACGCAGTGGCCGGCGGCCTTCATTCAATGACCGAGAGCAGTGGTGTTTGCGTGTAGTTGTCAGTGCTGACAGAAAATCAGCACTGCGTGAAATAACTGCAGAAATCAATGCGAGACAAATGAAGAACAATCCGCTAATACAGTGCCGCGAAATTTGGCGTTAATGGGCTGTGGCCACAGGCGACCGACGAGAGTGCCTTCGCTTCATACGACGACATCGCCTGCAGCACCTCTCCTGCTGTCGTGACGATATCAGTTGGACCCTAGACGATTGGAAAACCACGGCGTTGTCGGATGAGTCCCGATATCAGTTGGTAGGAGCTGATAGTAGGCTTCTAGTGTGGCGCAGACCCCACGAACCCTTGGACCCAAGTTTTCAACAAGGCACTGTACAATCTGGTGGTAGCCCCATAATGGTGTGGGCTGTATTTAGATGGAATGAACTGGGTCCTCCGGTCCAACTGAACCAATCATTGACTGGAAAAGACTGTTTTCAACTACTTGGAGACCATTTCCAACCACTCGCTGATAATGTGTTCCCAAGCAACGATGCATCATGGCACTGGGTCATAACTATTCCGAATGGTTTAAAAAAGATTCTGGACCGAGAGAATGATTTGGTCACCAAACTCGCCCAACACGAATCCCAATGAACATATAAGGGACATAATCGAAAGGTCAGTTCGTGCACAAAATCCAGCACCGACAACCCTTTCGCAGGATGGCACAATCTTTCTGCAGCCGACTGCAACGACTTGTTGACTTCAAGCCAGACCGAGTTGCTGCACTACGCCGGGGAAAAGGAGGTCCAAAACGATATTAGGTGGCCAGTGACTTTTTTTTTCACCTGAACGCTTGTTCTGTTGGTTGTGCTCCACAGCAGTGGAAACTCCCAAAGGGACATCCTGTATTATTGTAAGTTGATGTTAAAAGCTTTATTTAAGAATCAACTGCTTAGAGTCAAAGGCATTTTTGAAACAGCTTTGGTTGACAGAAAGAGTTAAACTGGACACAATGACGACAAAATTATACTGCGTCTAGTGACTCTAGCAGTGATACCACGCTACCCAATGACAAACGAGTCATTTCAGCAAACTATCGTGTCGTCACACATCTGTCATTTGGGATGATTTGATCAATGGTCTCCTTATTCACGTCACTCACTGCCGTCGATGGTCTATCACATCGTAGATTGTCCAGTAGAGAGAAATCATCTTCTTTAAACCTCTGCAACCACCACTGGATACTGCTGCGATCCATTGTGTCCTCATCATAAACAGGGAGCAACTTCCTGTGAATCGATGTGGCAGACTCATCGCCGGTCTTGAAGAGGAACTCCATCACCGACCGTTGTCGCAACCTGCCATCTACTTCACGGTCCATTATGGCTCATCTGGAAAAAAAATGCTTTTATATACTAACTTATAACTAAATGTTCCAAGTATGTTCACAAAAAATTCATTCACCACCTTAAAAAAATAATAGAAATTTCAGACGACTGTGTAAAACTTTCTTGAACGCCCTTTGTAGTATGAATACGAGAGAGTCTAGATTCTATACCCTTAGATAAAGGGTTTATTGTCACTATACGACACACCGATTTTAAGTTGCGATACAGTAAGCACCTCACGAGGTTGCGTGATACACAGCCTTAGCCCGCCTTTGAGTGGGATCCTGTTTCTGTAAGGTAAGAATACATTTTCGATCCAACATTCACATGTGCCGATCCGCGAAGGTCGATAGCTCGCGCCACACTCTTGTATCCACAGATTCTACTCCCCCTAGCGTCGGCAGCTAGGGGGCGCGCATGCCTCACGCCGACGCCTTCTAGCCTGACTGAAGACCACGGAAGTGGTCTGGACTGGGACACGTTTACTTGCGAAGAAAGTATGGCCTTAGCAGCCGAACTAGCAAGTTTTCAGCAAGGTGTAATTTTTGATCTGCCAGACTGGATCCACCATTTTCAGTTTGTAATTCTGACATCGGATTCCTAATCAGTGATTCAAAGAATCTAAAAAGTTCATACGTTTGTAAGATTTTATCTCTAATTTTCTATAATGTGCAGGTTTTGAAGCGGGCTGCCCCAATGTGGGCACCCCGCAGTACATCGCATCAACAACACGCATGCCATCCTTAGCTTCTGACCACCCTAGAACGGCACATCTTACTTTGTCAGTGTGTGCAATGTTTTTGTCCTCGAGTTTACGGAACTTGCTGTTCCGTTACACTATTGCGCATGAAGGCGTGCCATTTAAATGGAGCGACAACCAAGATACGTTTTCGAAGCCTTCAAGACAGCATCGAGTAATGCTATTGTGTTCGTGGTTCAGATGGTTCAAATGGCTTTGAGCACTATGGGACTTAACATCTGTGGTCATCAGTCCCCTAGTACTCACAACTACTTAAACCTAATTAACCTAAGGACATCACACATATCCATGCCCGAGGCAGGATTCGAACCTGCGACCGTAGCGGCCTCACGCGGTTCCAGACTGAAGCGCCTAGAACCGCACGGCCACACCGGCCGGCTGTGTTCGTGGTCTCAGACCTTTCAGCGGCCGTTTACTGTCGAAACAAGACACAAAGGAATTACGACATGTAGCTGCTAATGGTCACTGATTTACATCATGAGGAAAGTTATAAATTTGTGCGGGGCCGGGATTTTAACACCGGTGTCCTACAAACAAAGCAGATGCTCTGACCATTGAGCCACACACACACGCACACGCACACACTCACACACACACACACACACACACACACACACACACACACACACATACACAACAGTGGTCGTCGCAACTGCACGCACTTCCCTAACACGCCTCCCGTCAGGCACAAATTCTCAACGTATCAGCACACTACTGACATAGCGTCAGTGCCCATTTTCCTCGTTACTGTTCTCCCTTCAGTGCGGATGCAATCACATACATAATTCAAACGTGTGCAGTTGCATACCACTCTCGAACTCTTACGGATATTGACGAAACGCCTGGGGTAATGAGGTTGTCCGGGAACGGCACTTCGTCAAAGTGGGAAAAAAAAGAAAAAAAGGAAAAAAAAGAATTCGCTCTGGCGCAATTTTGATATCAAATTAACTATACAAATTAATAAATTGATCAACTAATTACCTGACTCCCTGATGACGTGGTGGGATTTCCCTCACCGCAATGCGCCCCTACCCCCACCACCTCTCTAGGAAATCCCTGTCCCTCCTCTCAACCCATAAAAATGGCATAAAATTCAAATTTTAGCGGGAATTTCAATAAATGGCGGGATAAAATTTCGTAGTAAATTCTAATGCTGGAGTTAGGGGGACCGCGCAGAGAGCTCTAGCCTGAGAATCCTGCACTTGAAATAGCGTAATTACATTGTGTGTGCTTACAACAAAAAACATCAGCATTTTAATCTCAAACATCGCTGATACGTGTAGTTGTGTTTTATCGACGGATTGGAGATACCTTGGCTGGGTTATGGGGCGTTGGATGGTATAAACAGGAATAATAGAGCATATGTGGTAACAGGAGCATATACTTACGGACAAACGGGACAGCAGCAGGTGAAGTAAGCTTTCTACACAGGTCATCTCCCTGTTGCAGCTCGCTACAAGTTGGAGTGGGAGTCAAGTCAACATGCAGAACTGATTCCAGACTTTGAGTTCCCGTCAACTGCACCACTTCACGCGCGTGCCGACAGATTCTCAGATGCATCAGTGTGAGACACTCGCTTGCTTACACACTTCGAGTTTTCTCTATATGCTTTGCATGCTGCACTCCTAGAGTATCACATAGTTACATAGCGAGAGTTATTACACTTTCAGTTATCCAGTTCGATTAATTTCATGCTCATCGCATCTGAAATCCATGCTGATGCATCATTGGAAGGAGGGAAATTAGCAGGAATATATTAACAGGTTGATGAATATTACACATGTCAAACCAACCAAATCGTGTTTTATTAGCTATATGAGCATATATACATCAAAAAATGCTGAAAAAATGGCATAAAAATTGGTAAAAGTATTACGAAAGCTGGCGGGAAATACATAATAATTTCGTGGATATTCGACCAAATGCCAGAAAATTGACGGAGAACGAAAGAGTAATTACATGGCTGCTTAGCGCAGGAAAATTCTGGTGCATTAGAACGAGTGTGTGGCAGGAAGAGAAATGTGAGGAAAAAATCGAAATGGAAGTACTGGGACCCAAAAGTTGCAAGGTCTATGTATGTCAGATGTTGGACATACGTGTCCTGAGTTGTAGTGTTGAGAGTGTTGCACTTCGCATCGCTAATGTTTCGGAAACCACATGTCTTTAATATTATAGCATGTTTATGTGCAATATCGTGTAGCCATAGGAGTGCTTGTGTTTGTGTTCTAAGATCATTTGTCTCTTGTCAATACCTTCTACGTACTGACTCGAAACATTAGAACAATACTCCAGAACTTATAGCGCAGTTGAATTACATAGAATGCTTCAAACTCCGTTCGTCTGAACCTCCATCATGCATAAACCAAATTTTTCTTCTTAACCGTCTGTCACCACAACCATCTGATATCTACTATACACTGGTAAGGGATACTAACCTCCTCGAAATGCACGCATCTGGAGAGATCTTGTGCACTTGGATTGGTGCTCTGAGTAAGACCGGTGCGAAACATTTTTATCTGAACAGCAGTGATGGAATCAGCTCGCTCTGTTCCTTCACGAGATGTGGAGTGTAGTCGGCGAAACAGCGGGGGGAGCAGGTAACAGCCCAGTGCTGCTTGCGGTGGAGAAATTCCTTAGAAAACGGCGTTGGGGAATTTCTAGATTATGCTGGTGAAGTACGCATGTAACCATTAGGCGTCAGGAGCGGGTACAAAATGTCCGATTGGCTGAAATAAACACTGAAGGAGAAAAAGGGGAAAAGTTTCAACTAATTTTAAAGGTAGGCTCTTTGTGATTGGCAGGGGCAGTTTCCACAAGATGAAAGGAACGCTCCCATGGTCTAAAAAACCTGTGACGTGAAGCATGAAAGAACAGAGTTGGGGGACAGTTTCTTATGAAAGATACAATACTGAAAACTTCGGAGACCCTCCTCTGAATCAGCGTCAAGTGTGGAACAGGGCACAACACGCCCCATATATCGCGAAAAGAGGAATTTTGAGTGAACATTGCGTTCACTTTGGCTGATGTTCAGCTAGAAATTAGCAGAAGAGTCGTTGAGCTCCGTTAGTGGAGAAATAAAACCGTCCTGTAATTAATTGTTCTTCCGAGAACTGAGAGGCCATTGAAGCATACACATTTCTCCATTTATGCACGTGTATATCGTCTTATTTTTCAGACTAAGGATGAGTGCATGTTTTCTCTACTAACGAGAAACATACGACAGTTTCAGCTGATAAAATCGGTGAAGAGTTTGATTAGCTTTTTATAGGATTTTCAGAGGGTGAGCCGGCCGGGGTGGCCGAGCGGTTCTAAGCGCTACAGTCTGGAACCGCTACGGTCGCAGGTTCGAATCCTGCCTCGGACATGGATGTGTGTGACGTCCTTTGGTTAGTTAAGTTTAAGTAGTTCTAAGTTCTAGGGGGACTGATGACCTCCGAAGTTAAGTCTCAAAGTGCCCAGAGCCATTTGAACCAATCAGAGGGTGAGAGCAGCCATGTAGGCCACAGCACGTCGCAGCTAAAGACAAATGGCGCTGGTAGAGGCGTAAAATTGTTGGATCTCCAGCTTGCACTCACTGTGAACCTGAGCAGCCTTAAATAATCTTTTGCTCATCTTGTCACAAAAACTAACCATCTTCCGCAGACTTGAATGTCATACTTAATGGTACCGAACTTAGAACCGGAATCGCTGTTTGGAAGTAAGAAAAATCTTTTATAAACCTTCTAATTAAATTTGATATTGTTGTGTTAGTGTTATTTCTGCTAAACAGGACGTAATGCGTTAGCTTGACAACTGTCCTGATATTGTCATGTCACAATCTATGTAAACCCGTGTGCTTCTTTGACAACAATATAGGAATAAAACAAGTTTAGTACAGCTAAACACCAATGTGGTCTGTCATAGAATAAGGGTCTACTCCTAAGCCCAAAAATTTTACTAGTGACGCTAACGCACTTACAGAGTGTTTATGCTGATGTCTGATGAACGTGAAAAGGAGTGAACTGACAGAACACACCGTTTTAATGTTTTACAACAAAAAACAACAAGTCAAAGAGTTTGTGAAACAACAACACAAGAATCCTCTTGTTGTGAATGATAGTTTGTGGTATATTTTCTCCCGTCAATACGGGCGATAAAACTTTACGCAGGTTATGGAAAGAGACTTTGATCACTGGCCACCTGCTCCAGTGGACCAATACTAGTAGATTTAGTGGAATCACCACATATGGTCGATGTAAACATACAGACGGTATTTGTTTCCAATATATCTGAAGACAGATACGCGATGAAATCAAATGAATTTCTCTCCCTGGAGACGTTAGCGAAGTTTTTATAGTTCGTTGTTTTACTCCTTTTGATGTTACAGAAATAACGAGGAGAGAGAGAGTGTGTGTCAGAGACAGAATGTGCTGCCAACAAAGACTCGGACACCATGACACTGTAGTATTTCCAGCGTGTTATCCATAGGAATACGATAATGAAGATTAGGTCGTGTACGGGTGGATATTTTAGACAGACATTCTATATCAATAAATGTGTATACTCTAGATGATTGTGAATTTCCTCCTGTACATTAATGTGGCATTTTTCTCGATGTAATAGCACTGTACCTAGACGGTGGGAGGTGCGGGACTAGACAATCTTTTAATGGAAGAGTGCTGTTGGACAGATATGTTTCGAGATCTTGAGCGGTAATCAGGCGTTTATTCGTTGTGGCGAGTCCTTTTAATGGAATTTCAATCTCACAATTGGCGCAGGGAGAGACGATCATCGTAATAAAATCACCAAATTTATAAAGTGATATATAGTATGAACCTGGCATTTATAACTCCCCTGGGATGCTACCTTCAGATACTTCATAGGTAAGAGGATACGGAGGAGATTAGCTTTCTGGCATTTATAACTCCTCTGTGCTGCTGCCTTGAGAGACTTCGTAGGTAAGAAGCTGGGTAGGAGATTAGCTTTTAACGTCCCGTCGACAACGAGGTCGTGAGAGACGGATGTAACATCCACGAGACAAATTTTAGCTACAGTGCGACGAGAGAAAATTATGCCTCTAACAGTTATAAACACTATCTATTCGACGTATTTAATTATTTATATAATATTCTATGATGTAATTGGACATATCGATGTGTATCACACAAAGACAATGATAATTGTAAATTCCTTTAATGATCTGCGTTTGTCTTCCTTTGTTTTTACCTTTTGTTGGTTGGTTTTTGTAGGTTGCGGACGCACATCGAAATGAGGTCTGTTAAGAAATTGTAATTATTTGTTAATTACTACTTGGAAATAGAGTTCATTATTATTATAAATATGAGTGAATAATTATTTGTAACTTTAATTCCTCTCTCAGTAACCATTATCTGTGTTAATTATTTCCTTCCGCTGTAGGCAGCGCAGCCATTGATGATAGCGATTTGTATCGCGTTTTTGTCTGTGTTTTCTTTAGAAAAAAATCAAATGTTAGCCTGATGAAGTCTAAATAGTGCACAATACGAAAGTAGATTTTATAGAGTTTAATAAGCATTTTAAATATTTACTTATTTGCTCTAACAATAGAAAGTCTCTATCAATTGTCTACCGCCATCTTAACAATTATCTCAGTGGCAAATTCAAATTTAAATTACGCAACTCTGCAGAATAAATGCGGAAGGTAATACGAATGTGTAAAAATAAATGTGCATCGGTGGTCCCGAACTCATTTTAATGAAAATGATTCAAATCCGATTGGTTCTTTAAAAACAGTGCTCATAGCACGATCCATAGAAGAAACTTTTCTAGCAGATGTATGGAGCAGAAATTAATTACGAACGAGTTGCGAAGAATATTGTTTCAGGTAACATACGTCAGTGTTGTGCGCGGCTGATTTTCGGTGGTTTTAATGATCATTTTGCTGAAGATAACTGCTTCCATCTTAATCAAAGGCTGTAAGGAATCTGTTGTATGAACTGTGATTTAGTGACACTTATAAAATTACAGACAACACTTTAACACGACGTTAACTTGGCGTTCTTTAGCAACTTGATCAAATCTTTAGCCGGGAGAAAAATTATTTAGTAATTACTCAATGCAATAAAATAGGATTATCATTTACATTTACAAATTAGTTGAATACTAAGCCACTGACTAACACAGCAAACGCCACACGGAGCACAAGCTCGGATTAGGAAAGGATGGGGAAGGAAATCGGCAATGCCCTTTCACAGGAACCATCCAGGGATTTGCCTAAAGCGATTTAGGGAAATCACAGAAACCTGAATCAGGGTGGCCGGACGTGGGTTTGAAGTGTTGCCCTCCAGAATGCTAACCACGCCGCCATCTTCTTCGGTACGTCATAGGTAACGAGGTATTTGGTTACTTTACGAGGGTTTCATAGCGAGGAGGCGTCCAATGACAGAGATAAAGCATGCTCTTAGCACACCGTCATCACCCGAAAATGAGTTTGATATTCTGGTCCTGTGAAGCAGGATGTGGCAGACTTTAAGCTGAGAGGAACCGATTTTTCTACCTAAAGAAAGAACACTTAGACGGAATAAAGCCTATGCCATAATATATAAAACATTCTCGGTATTCTTACCGCGTCATTTCTAGATAACATCTCGGACTTTCGACGATTACCTCTATTGTCATCGTCAGGATCTGACCGTCTTCACTGCTGCTGTGGCCCGAAGACGGCTTCTGATTGGTCGCCTTATGATTGGTCGCCTTATGATTGGTCGGCGATTACTTACTGCTGTCCCAGACGGTGTCAATGTGTGCGCCGGTGGCGCCACCGCTTCTGATGGAACGTAAACCTTGGAAGGAACGTGTCTGCTGCTTCTCTGAATCAAGTGCTCGTTTCCACGGACAGCTAAGATGGTATCCGCTATCGCGGTTAAAGTTCTTTTGGCTCATTCTTATTTAAACAGCCTCCTTAATAATAGAATCCCAGTACGTGGAGGCATGGGACAGAATTTTAGTTTCACCTTAGACGTTTTAGTACAACGACAGGCGGACGGGCGTCTTGGCCATTCTGTATACCGTAAGCCGACGCATGCCGATTTATGCCTGAATGCACAGAGTTTCCATCATCCTGCTCAGAAGAGAGTCGTTTTGAACACGTTGGTATATAGAGCAAAAACTGTTTCTGACGAGGACCACTTAAGGTCCGAGATTAACCATCTGAGGTACGTGTCCCGAAAGAATGGCTATGGTGCACACGATATAAAGGCAGCGTTCTCAAAAAAAAAAAAAAAAAAAAAAAAAAAAAAAAAAAAAAAAAAAAAAAAAAAAAAAAAATAAAATAAAAAAAAAATAAAAAAAAAAAAAAAAGGGGAACGTGAAAATGCTGCACACTCGCAGGATGAAACACCGATTGCGGTGGAACGATTTCCAGCAAAATAGGAAGAGTCCTGCGTAGACGTGGTATAAGACCGATTTCTCGTCCTGCTAAGAAAATTAAGGAGATGATGCGCCCTGTTAAGGACAATCTCAGCCTCAGGGTCCCTGTAGTTTATAATATACCATGTTAGTGTGGAAACAATTATATAGGTCAGACGATTCGTACCGTTTCCGACCGCTGTGCAGAACTGGAGAAATCGTCAATTGCGGAGCACAGCCTCACGAACAAACATAAAATATTGTTCGATGAAACTAAAATTCTGTCCCGTGCCTTCACGTACTGGGATTCTGTTATTAAGGAGGCTGTTGAAATAAGAATGAGCCAAAAGAACTTTAACCGCGATAGCGGATACCATCTTAGCTGTGAGTGGAAACGAGCTCTTGATGCAAAGAAGCAGCAGAGACGTTCCTTCCAAGGTTTACGTTCAAACGGAAGCGGTGGCGCCACCAGCGCACACAGTGACACCGTCTGAGACAGCACTACGTAATCGCCGACCAATCAGAAGCCGTCTTCGGGCTATATAGAGGTTAACACAGCACAGGTGAAGACAGTCAGCTCCTGACGATGGCGATGAAGGTAATCGTCGAAAGTCCGAGATGTTATCTAGAACTGACGCTGCAAGAATACCGAAAATGTTTTGTATATAATTGCCGTCGCGAAAAACTTCGTTCCCACCTATGCCATAATGTTGTACAGAGTTATCACAACAAGTAACGTGTGGAAAACTGTGCGTATGCTCCGATTTCTTCTGTCTTTGAAAATACCACTTATAAAAGCGAGGAATTTATATTTTGCGTGAGAAATTCGAATTGTATTGACAAAACAACACCCCATTTTGGACGGCCTGCAGATGCTTTTTAAACTGGTGTCTCTATGACAGGGGAGGAACCGCAGTTAGTCCAAGTCGTGCCTGCTTGTCTCTCTTTCAGACAAGGTCGACGGCAGGAGTGGTCATAATGGAGTTGGGCAGCAGAAGTCCGCAGCTTCAAGCTTTCGCGAGCAGCAGATGCAAAGAAAAGTTTCTGCTGGCTTCTCTTCAGATACACAGCACACTCGTTAGCAGTTCTCGACTAGGCTGGAGGTGACTGGTCAGCTTTTCGTCTTGAGGCGCCGTGTTCGAATAAGATAATGAGCACTACGTGCGTAAGAAATATCGCCCAATTTACACTCCTGGAAATGGAAAAAAGAACACATTGACACCGGTGTGTCAGACCCACCATACTTGCTCCGGACACTGCGAGAGGGCTGTACAAGCAATGATCACACGCACGGCACAGCGGACACACCAGGAACAGCGGTGTTGGCCGTCGAATGGCGCTAGCTGCGCAACATTTGTGCACCGCCGCCATCAGTGTCAGCCAGTTTGCCGTGGCATACGGAGCTCCATCGCAGTCTTTAACACTGGTAGCATGCCGCGACAGCGTGGACGTGAACCGTATGTGCAGTTGACGGACATTGAGCGAGGGCGTATAGTGGGCATGCGGGAGGCCGGGTGGACGTACCGCCGAATTGCTCAACACGTGGGGCGTGAGGTCTCCACAGTACATCGATGTTGTCGCCAGTGGTCGGCGGAAGGCGCACGTGCGACGCAAGGATGCACGCCAAGACCGTAGGATCCTACGCTGTGCCGTAGGGGACCGCACCGCCACTTCCCAGCAAATTAGGGACACTGTTGCTCCTGGGGTATCGGCGAGGACCATTCGCAACCGTCTCCATGAAGCTGGGCTACGGTCCCGCACACCGTTAGGCCGTCTTCCGCTCACGTCCCAACATCGTGCAGCCTGCCTCCAGTGGTGTCGCGACAGGCGTGAATGGAGGGACGAATGGAGACATGTCGTCTTCAGCGATGAGAGTCGCTTCTGCCTTGGTGCCAATGATGGTCGTATGCGTGTTTGGCGCCGTGCAGGTGAGCGAGATCTTGAGAGGACTGCATACGACCGAGGCACACAGGGCCAACACCCGGCATCATGGTGTGGGAAGCGATCTCCTACACTGGCCGTACACCTCTGGTGATCGTCGAGGGGACACTGAATAGTGCACGGTACATCCAAACCGTCATCGAACCCATCGTTCTACCATTCTTAGACCGGCAAGGGAACTTGCTGTTCCAACAGGACAATGCACGTCCGCATGTATCCCGTGCCACCCAACATGATCTAGAAGGTGTAAGTCAACTACCCTGGCCAGCAAGATCTCCGGATCTGTCCCCCATTGAGCATGTTTGGGACTGGATGAAGCGTAGTCTCACGCGGTCTGCACGTCCAGCACGAACGCTGGTCCAACTGATGCGCCAGGTGGAAATGGCATGGCATGCCGTTCCACAGGACTACGTCCAGCATCTCTACGATCGTCTCCATGTGAGAATAGCAGACAGCATTGCTGCGAAATGTGGATATACACTGTACTAGTGCCGACATTGTACATGCTCTGTTGCCTGTGTCTATGTGCCTGTGGTTCTGTCAGTGTGATCATGTGATGTATCTGATCCCAGGAATGTGTCGATAAAGTTTCCCCTTCCTGGGACAATGAATTCACGGTGTTCTTATTTCAATTTCCAGGAGTGTATATCTCATGTTCCTGTCAGCTAGGATTTGACTTGCGACTCGTAAATAGGTGAAAGTGTGCTTCATTTTCCAATGATGTTGCTAAGGAGTCCTGTGCATAGGGATAGGGACAGTGGGTTGCTGTTGTGATATGATCACCCATCATTATGTTCCTCTCAGCAGCTCAGCACGTATAGATCTGCAGGAGAATGCTCCTATAAACTTTATAGATAGTTTGTTGCCCTCACATATGTTGCTACATTAAACTTGCTGGAGCAACTCATTAGTGATAAATTGATTTCGAAAAAACTCTCTCCACATCCAGCAATTATTTACGAAACTGGACAGGGCTACTGTCAGATGCTTGATTAGTGACAAGTACTCCTCTCAAACTTCAAAGCAAAAAAAAAAAAACTCGGTTTTCTCCGCAATTTTCGAATTTCCCGCCAATAGGAAGAGGGGAGATGGACTGCACCACTGTTCTGAATCTCTTCGATTCTGATCCCATAGTTAAACTGTCAGTATTCAAAAATTATATAAAAATTTAATTTCTATTAATAAAGGATCTATTATTATTAATTATTGTGTCCTCTGCAATACAATGAATTTACCACCAAAATTAGAATTTGCCAGGAAATTTTCAGTTTCCCGTGATATTTTCTGGATTTGAAGCGGAGTGGTGGTCAGGGGAGGGGAGGGGATGAGAGAGGGTGGTGAGGGGAAGCGACGGGAGGTGTGTGGAGGAAAGGGCAAGGCAGGGAAGGGCATGGGAGAAGAGGAGGGAGGAGGGGATGGGAGGGGCGGGGGATGGGAGTAGTGGAGAGGTGAGTGAAGGATATGGGGAGAGGAGGGGAGGAAACGGAATGGAAGGGAATGGAAGGGAAAGGAAGGGAATGGAAAGGTAAAGGAGGGGGACATAGATTTCCCGGAGCTGTGGTGGACAAAGGGAACATGTTTTGGCCAGAGAAAACCCATGATGTATCAAGGATGGGGTTAATTAATTGATCCATTACTTAATTTTCATAATTAATTGATATCAATTTGATATCATAAGTCTTCCAGGACACACTTTATTGGACTACAGTAATGTGTAGGTTAGTTTCTGAATTTGGGTCTGACAGTATGTTTGCTAGGGTCGTCTGTGCAGCAGCAGTATCTCTGTGCTCACAGCATCTGCCTAGCAAGCAGGAGACCGAGGTGCGAACCTGTGACAAAAATTTTCAACGTTCCTCATTTACGTAAAACAATGTCCCTTAGCACCTTGATGCCATAATTCCTTTGTGTCTTGATTGTTAATGGCTGCAGCATCAAAATGGTGTATGTTCTTTGGACATGTCTGAAAAAGCAAACATCAGATACCTTTATTGCCCAAACTGACACTTCCAACTTTGGTTTTGTGGCATACTGTGCCAGGAGCAGGATGGCGATCATCACCCAGTACCTCACACATCAAGATTCCAGTTCCCAGCAGAGGCTAGATTTTAGTATTGGTTAAAAACAGTCTTGGTTGCAATTTTTTTTTATTTTTCAAGGCAGACCATAAGGATGTTCTCAGTTTTGTTCCCGAGTTTTGTTTGGTTCAGGCCCAGAAATGGCGCAACTGCAGGAATCAGAAGTCAGCATCTGAGAAAAAAAATCTTTGTTGTGACCTCCCAAGGCACTAGTCAGTGATAACTCTCCAATGTTTGTATCAGGGAGTTCCGCCACCTTTTTTAGCCGGCCGCGGTGGTCTCGCGGTTCTAGGCGCTCAGTCCGGAACCGCGTGACTGCTACGGTTGCAGGTTCGAATCCTGCCTCGGGCATGGATGTGTGTGATGTCCTTAGGTTAGTTAGGTTTAATTATTTCTAAGTTCTAGGCGACTGATGACCACAGATGTTAAGTCGCATAGTGCTCAGAGCCATTTGAACCGCCACCTTTCACGGAGAGAATTAACTCTAACTTAAATGTCACATTTATTATCGTCCATGATAACATCCAGACCAAATGGGATAGCTCCTTGCCCTGGGTGAAATTAGCATTCCGCACTGCTAATCACGAAATACATGAGAAAAATCCAGCTGCATTAACTTTGTCTTAGTTTCTAAATTCACCACTTTTCAATCTCTGGTAGGTCACTGATCTGTTGTCAGAAAGGCTAACCCAGGAGCTATTCAGTACAACTGGAGAAGGACCAAGATAAATGTAGAGTATGCCCACCATCAGAGGCCAGTGGCATGTGACAATCGAGGCAGTTGCCCTGGGAATTTTAAGGCTGGTGATATCATGTACATTAGTGTTTTGGGGTTCGTGCTCAGGTAAAACGGTGACTGGTAAGATACTTCCCCACTCTGTGGGGTCATATCATGTAGCTGAGTTGCTGACCCCTGCCACTCTTCTCGTCGAGAAACATAAACTGGATGCAACTCCGAATATATCTGGATAAGCTTAGCTGCTATTTGAAAACCCTGCCCCAAAGGTTGAGGTTACAGGGGCTCGGCTGAGCCATATTGATAGCTCGCTCGATCCTCCTGAATTCAACAGTTTTACTCACAATTGGGTGCTCACGGGAGTGCATGCCTCGCACCAAGGTTTCTTATCGTGACTACAGACCATAGAGTTGGTGAGTTTGAACTAGAGGATGTACGTGATGAGAAGAATGTATTTAGCAACTCAAGTAACAAGTTTAGTGGCTGGGAGAACGCACTCGCAACCTGGATGGTGGGAAATGCACCCCAAAATACGTCACATCAGCAGTGGCTGTCAGCTGAGAAGCAGACAGGTGGCTTTTTGCAGAGTAGCCTACAGAAGAGGCAACCATCAGCGAGTCTGCCCCCACTGGGGAGGCCCCTGCTAAAAGGCTGTATTGGTTGAGTGCATTTTTGAATATATTAAAAACTGCAGCTGTTCAGCTGTATCATGTTAAGTAAAATGAAATGAGCACACCTTGGCATTAAATTTGACGCCCTTTTCTATTGTATTTAGCTGTTACTCTAAGTGCTGTTTGATAGAGGTGCTGTAGTAGTTTGAAACGTTCAGAAATTCAGTGCTTCGATCGACGGTTCAGCTCAAGCCCTCGTGATATTTTTAATGGGATCCTCTTTTTAATGTTCATAAATCAAGTGTTTTGATCTACAATGCTGCTCAATCTTTCAGGGCTTACCCTTAGTAAAGAATATCATTCTCGTTTTCTGTATTTATTAAGTTTTTTTTTTAACATTCAGAAATTCAGTATCTTTATCAGCAGTATAGCTTAGTCTTTTGTGATGTACAGGTATGAGAGAGTTTCATTCTTGTCCTCTGTGATTAATAAGTTACTGGGGTGATTTAAATCATAACTATGGGGAAAATGTTAACTGAATTTTCTCATGTAATTTTTCCCCAGTAAGTACACCTTGCTTGTCACTGAGTAAACTGTCTCCATTAAGAAACCGCTGCACATTTGGCTCTATCACAGACTTCACAGAACTGTTATTGTGCATACATTGAACTATAATAGAAAGGGTCATTACCCTGCTAACTTAGCACCAGACTTTTTTATACTATGATATTATCTTGTTTAGGAAGGAGTTAACATTTTATTTCATGTTGTTAGTTTCAACTTTCGGGTACCTATTGATTGCCGGGTAGCTCATCGGTTTTCCACAGTTGTTTTGTCTCTAAGCAGTAAGAGTTCTTAGATCATGTGCAATTCTTGTATTGGTATACATTTTTAGAAGTGAATGGTAATTACGTTACTCAACCAGTATGTTTGGCGTTTCTTTCAAACTAGTGGTCAGTGGTTTGAGTCCTGTCTCGAGATATGTTGCTGTTGAGTGGGCAGATTGTAAATCACCAAACTACCTTATCTGATATTGTATTGCAAGTCTTATACTATTTATTAATGTACTGCACCGACTTGGGCTTTATAAATTGGGTTTTGTTACGAATGATTTTAAATTTTACATTGTCCAGTCCTTTTATTCCCTAGGCAATTGCTAATGGCTGCTACGTGTCATCACAAACTTTTCAATCTGTGACCGCTTCTCTCATCTTTTGTCAGGCTGATAACCTTCTTGTTTTGAGGTGTAATACCGTGTAAGGATTGTTGGCCTTATATTCAGATGTTTAGAAATTTGTAGAAATGTATCTAATTATGACATATGGGTCACACTCTTTCACACTGTCTGTATCAAGATCAAGTAACTTTGGATCATCGAAATTTGGGTTTGCACTCTCATAGTGAGGTCGGTGTATTTGAAGTTTAGAAAGGCATAGTGTACACATACCAACATGAACAGGTTTTGTGATCTCTATCAGAAGTCTAAATCCACTGCCACATCAGCAAATCCTATAATCTTACAGTTGTTCTCACTGGATTGCCATCAAAACACTCCAGCAGGCAGATATCATTACATGACATATATGTATAGGTTGTTTATATGCTGTAACTATCCTCAACAGGTTATTCTTTTCGAGTACACTTAGACATGTAGAAATATCTCACGAACATTGCTTGTATGTGCAAAAGCTTATTGCAGGAGAAGCATTGCCTACATACCTGCTTGTCTATTAATTGACAAAGCCGTCTGGGTGATATCATGGAGAAAAATGGGGTCATGGGCTCAGACAGCTCATTTTGCTTGATAGCCACCACTGTTCCCTCAAGGGTCCCACGCCTTCCCCCGCCCCCCGCACCATCATCGCTGCATCGCTTTGTCAACAACTGAAAATAGGAAGAACACGCCATAAGCAATGCATGTAAACAAAACGTATATTATCACAGAATAAGAATGAATTACTACTACATATACATGCATTTATCTATTATGGGTCCCATCCCTCCGAGGCCATGGTGAAAATGGCATCCTGTCTCCTGATGTCTCATTTTGTGCATCATTATCATCTCGAAAGAAGAAAAAGAAGAAGACGACGAACTCATAAACAATGTGTGCAGATTTTGTAGTAACTATAATTGTTGAAGAAAAGGAAATATATGTCACTATACTCACTGACACTCTGAATTCAGCCCACGGAACTCAGTGTCGAAATCAGTATCATGGGCTCTACAATATAATCCAGAAGAGGTATTTCTGTAAAATAAAGTAGGCGATATTGTATAAGTAGCATGCGTAAGGAAACATGAAACGCAGAAGAAGAAAGATTGTGTTAGCAGCCACTATTTTGTGTAGCCAGTGGACTGTAAAATGTAAACTTGTACAGCCAAAATGGTCACAGTTTATAAAATACTGCGTGCTATAATGCCGTGGTCGAAGGGATTTCACTTTAGAACCGACGTCGCCGTTTTCAAAGGAAATTTGCGAGAGGGACAGTAACTTTGTCGAATGTCTGATTCGCACCATGGCTCGCTACTGATACAGCAAAATTCCGTTTGCGGGAGCCCCCAGGCAGAAGCGTGACGTCACATGTTTTATTTTTTTTTATTTTTTTTGTCATCAGTCTACTGACTGGTTAGATGCGGCCCGCCACGAATTGCTTTCCTGTGCTAACCTCTTCATCTTAGAGTAGCACTTGCAACCTACGTCCTCAATTATTTGCTTGACGTATTCCAATATCTGTCTTCCTCTACAGTTTTTGCCCTCTACAGCTCCCTCTAGTACCATGGAAGTCATTCCCTCATGTCTTAGCAGATGTACTATCATCCGGTCCCTTCTCCTTATCAGTGTTTTCCACATATTCCTTTCCTCTCCGATTCTGCGTAGAACCTCCTCATTCCTTACCTTATCAGTCCACCTAATTTTCAACATTCGTCTATAGCACCACATCTCAAATGCTTCGATTCTCTTCTGTTCCGGTTTTCCCACAGTCCATGTTTCACTACCATACAATGCTGTACTCCAGACGTACATCCTCAAAAATTTCTTCCTAAAATTAAGGCCGGTATTTGATATTAGTAGACTTCTCTTGGCCAGAAATGCCTTTTTTGCCATAGCGAGTCTGCTTTTGATGTCCTCCTTGCTCCGTCCGTCATTGGTTATTTTACTGCCTAGGTAGCAGAATTCCTTAACTTCATTGACTTCGTGACCATCAATCCTGATGTTAAGTTTCTCGCTGTTCTCATTTCTACTACTTCTAATTACCTTCGTCTTTCTCCGATTTACTCTCAAACCATACTGTGTACTCACTAGACTGTTCATTCCGTTCAGCAGATCATTTAATTCTTCTTCACTTTCACTCAGGATAGCAATGTCATCGTATCATTGATATCCTTTCACCTTGTATTTTAATTGCACTCCTGAAGCTTTCTTTTATTTCCATCATTGCTTCCTCGATGTACAGATTGAAGAGTAGGGGCGAAACGCTACAGCCTTGTCTTACACCCTTCTTAATACGAGCACTTCGTTCTTGATCGTTCACTCTTATTAGTCCCTCTTGGTTGTTGTACATACTGTATATGACCCGTCTCTCCCTATAGCTTACCCCTACTTTTTTCAGAATCTTGAACAGCTTGCACCATTTTATATTGTCGAACGCTTTTTCCAGGTCGACAAATCCTATGAACGTGTCTTGATTTTTCTTTAGCCTTGCTTCCATTATTAGCCGTACCGTCAGAATTGCCTCTCTCGTGCCTTTACTTTTCCTAAAGCCAAATTGATCGTCACCTAGCGCATTCTCAATTTTCTTTTCCATTCTTCTGTATATTATTCTTGTAAGCAGCTTCGATGCATGAGCTGTTAGGCTGATTGTGCGATAATTCTCACCCATGTCAGCCCTTGCCGCCTTCGGAATTGTGTGGATGATGCTTTTCCGAAAGTCAGATGGTATGTAGCCAGACTCATATATTCTACACACCAACGTGAATAGTCGTTTTGTTGCCACTTCCCCTAATGATTTTAGAAATTCTGATGGAATGTTATCTATCCATTCTGCCTTATTTGACCGTAAGTCCTCCAAAGCTCTTTTAAATTCCAATACTGGATCCCCTATCTCTTCTAAATCGACTCCTGTTTCTTCTTCTATCACATCAGATAAATCTTCACCCTCATAGAGGCTTTCAATTTATTCTTTCCACCTATCTGCTCTCTCCTCTGCATTTAACAGTGGAATTACCGTTGCACTCTTAATGTTACCACCGTTGCTTTTAATGTCACCAAAGGTTGTTTTGACTTTCCTGTATGCTGAGTCTGTCCTTCCGACAATCATATCTTTTTCGATGTCTTCACATTTTTGCTGCAGCCATTTCGTCTTAGCTTCCCTGCACTTCCTATTTATTTCATTCCTCAGCGACTTGTATTTCTGTATTCCTGATTTTCCCGAACATTTTTGTACTTCCTCCTTTCATCAATCAACTGAAGTATTTCTTCTGATATCCATGGTTTCTTCGCAGCTATCTTCTTTGTACATATGTTTTCCTTTACAACTTCTGTGATGGGCCTTTTTAGAGACGTCCATTCCTCTTCAACTGTGTTGCCTACTGCGCTATTCCTTATTGCTGTATCTATAGCGTTAGAGAACTTCAAACGTATCTCGTAATTCCTTAGAACTTCCGCATCCCACTTCTTAGCGTATTGATTCTTCCTGACTAGTGTCTTGAACTTCAGCCTACTCTTCGTCACTACTATATTCTGATCTGAGTCTATATCTGCTCCTGGGTACGCCTTACATTTCAGTAGCTGATTCGGAATCTCTGTCTGACCATGATGTAATCTAATTGAAATCTTCCCGTATCTCCCGGCCTTTTGCAAGTATACCTCCTCCTCTTTTGATTCTTGAACAGGGTATTCGCTATTACTAGCTGAAACTTGTTACAGAACTCAATTAGTCTTTCTTCTCTTTCATTCCTTGTCCCAAGCCCATATTCTCCTGTAACCTTTTCTTCTACTCCTTTTCCTACAACTGCATTCCAGTGGCCTTTGACTATTAGATTTTCGTTCCCCTTTACATACTGAATTACCCTTTCAATATCCTCATGCACTTTCTCTATCTGTTCATCTTCAGCTTGTAAAGTAGGCATGTATACCTGAACTATCGTTGTCGGTGTTGGTCTGCTGTCGATTCTGATTAGAACAACCCGGTCACTGAACTGTTCACTGTAACAGGCCCTCTGCCCTACCTTCCTATTCATAACGAATCCTACACCTGTTATACCATTTTCTGCTGCTGTTGATATTACCCGATACTCATCTATATCTAGATTGAGCCTTTGCATTTCCCTTTTCAGATTTACTAGTTTTCCTACCACGTTCAAGCTTCTGACATTCCACGCCCCGACTCGTAGAGCATTATCCTTTCGTTGATTATTCAATCTTTTTCTCATGGTAACTTCCCCCTTGGCAGTCCCCTCCTGGAGAACCGAATGGTGGACTATTCCGGAATCTTTTGCCAATGGAGAGATCATCATGACACTTCTTCAACTACAGGCCACATGTCCTGTGGATATACGTTACGTGTCTTTAATGCAGTGGTTTCCATTGCCTTCTGCATCCTCATGTAGTTGATCATTGCTGATTCTTCCGCCTTTAGAGGCAATTTCCCACCCCTAGGACAAGAGAGTGCCCTGAACCTCTATCCGCTCCTCCGCCCTCTTTGACAAGGCCGTTGGCAGAATGAGGCTGACTTCTTATGCAGGAAGTCTTCGGCCGCCAATGCTGATTATGTATCAAAATTTAGGCAGTGGCGGGGATCAAAGCCGCGACCGAAGACGTTTTGATTATAAATCAAAGTCGCTACCCCTAGACCACGGGTACCCGCCCTTTTTTTTAATCTCATTTTGTTCGTATTTGTTCGTTGAATCTGATCGGGGCGGACGTCGTAAGACACCCTTTTAAGTTCGTTGTTATTCTATTAACTCAGTTTTTTTTGTTACAGAGAGCAGCTAACTCTCTGACCAAACACGCTGAGCTACCGTGTTGGCTGACCAGCTCAACGACGCTACCCCTAGACCACGGGTACCCGTGTTTTGATTACGAGAGAGCAATTGCCGGTTGACTGCCGCCATCCTCTGTTACTACCATCTCATGGTGGAAGAAGCTCTAATTTTCGAGAAAGAACATGGTAGCTTGGGGTACACGGTTTATCGGAAATACACACACACTGACCGCTGCCTAGACCAGAATTTGAACCATCACCCACAACAAAAGTGAGGCGTCATAACACGTTGGCGGATAGAGCAAGGAAAGTCTGCGAACAAGAACTGCTTGACGCAGATTTAAAACTTCTCATCAATGCATTGCTCAAGAATGGTTATTCGTTCGCTGAGGTGAAAAAAGCTTTAAGACCACTACGTAGACATCATAGTGATACTTAAACGATGGTGAAATCGAAAATTTTTCTTCCAGTCATTAAGGACGTGAGTGACTGCAGAAGAAAAGTCGGAACACCACGGTAATTTACGCACCCACATGTAAGATACAAGATCACCTAAAATCGACCAAGGATGCTCGCAAAGCGCTGGAAAAGCTGAAATTTATAGGATTGCGGGCAGTTGTGGAGAGGTGTATGCCGGTTCTACAAAAAGAACTATCAAAAAAACGACTCGAACAGCATAAGGACAAGTGCAGAAGAGGGGAGACTGACAGATCAGCTGATGCGGAACATCCATTACAGCCAGGAGACTACCACATTAATTTTGATACGAGCCAAGTACCGGCAGCCATAAGGGGATACAAGGAAGGGCTATACAGATAGGCCATAGAGATTGTGAAACACCCAAGAAATTTCAGTAGAAAGGAGGAGGGCGTGAAATTGAATGAAACTTTGATTCCTGTGCTGTAAAAGATGTGTACCAGTCTTCAACCATGGGATGACAGTAACAGCCGACGACGGCAGTCGACGGCCAATTGCGCTCGCGTGTTCAAACAATGTGACGTCACACTTTGCGCAGGACATCGCGGAAACGGCCACAGTGTGAATCCGACATCCGAGAAGGCTACGATCCCCCTTAAAAATGTACTCCCCACGTGGGAACAAAGCGTCGGGTTTTAAATTGAAATTCCTTCGGCCACGGCGTAATAGCCCGGAATATTTTATTAATTGTGAGCCACTGGACTGCCTACAGCCCAGGAGTCACGTCACCTTACACAACGACCGTCGACCATTGGCTCCTGCCTCAGGAGAGTCATATAATAGGAAATCGATTGTGCCTCTTCGCATTAAGGTGACAATGTACTAATACCATCTACAACAGCAGAAAAATTAATTACAATTAGATTTTCGATATGCAGCGGAAACGTGACGAATGAATGGGTGCATACAAGCACCAAGTTCAAGATACACACCACCATCAGTCGCTTGCCTCTGTCCCCATCAGCAGAAGGAGCATTGCACTACTAACGCTTCATCGCTCCATGTGCTTCCGCCATCTGTCTGATGAAGTCTTAAAGTCTGCTTCGGCAGCATGGCCTGTTAATAGTGTACTGGCAGAGGGAAGCTAGTGTCTGTCATGGGATCAGGTGCAACCAATAGGGTAGCGTACCCCAGTCAAATTTTTCAACCAATCGGAACAGTGAACAACAACACCGAATTTTTTTCGACCATTCAGAGGAGAGGACGCCGAAACATTTCGATCAACCATAGCAGGAACACGAATGCCATTGCAATACAGAAAGAGAATTGCGCTTTACAACCCTGGTTGTTTATGGTTATCACGTAGTATAAACCACACAAACGCACATATTCTGCTTATGAGACCCGCTTTACAGAGTTGGGCCTGCACTACATAGCAAATTTTTGTACGAGGCGAATAACATCTGCGAAAGCAGATGCAGCTAGTGCTAATACAGCAAGTGCTGTGTGATATGTGCTGTATATAATACATTTTATATATCACAGTGTTTGCCAGAGCAGATACTGCTGCACAGTACCACCACAGAAGAGTGCTATGTAATAAGTTTTTGTACCAGACAGTACAGGCTGTGGGCAACTCATGTATGTGAGAAGTAGACATGACAAACAGCAGTTCACACACCAAAATAGGTATTTGAGAAACGTCTGTAATTTGTCGCACTACGGGAACCAAGCAATCTGGAGCATGCATAGTTGAAGACATATGCTCACTGTTGATATCTATTAGTGTGTCAAACGCATGATTTTCTTAAAACATCGTTTATCGGTCATCCAACTTAAAAGTAACTTCACGTTATTTGAAGCAGGAATGAAAGCACATGTCCCTCCTTCTGCTTTCTCTTCTTCTTTCCCAAACATCTTCTACAGTTGGCTTGTCCTGGACAGTCTTATGACTGAAGCGCTCCTTAATACAGCTCTAACTCAACACACCTTCTCACGGCCTTTGAAATCAACGACATTATTTACTTGATCGAAAATCTCAACCTCTCCAGCACATTTCGAGAGATAAGTCAAGTTCGTCTCAATTCTTTGAATGGGAATTTAACATTAGCGATAATACAGTCTTTAAGTTTTGGCACAATTAATGCTTTGAAAGGTTTGAGAGCCTCACCACTTGCCGAGAACGTCGCCATTACGCGTTTGTCATTCGTAAAAGGGAATAATGGCATGTCGTTGCAGATAAACTGCCTGATTTTTCATGAAAGCTTTTGAACTCCCACTATGAAATTCTATGGACGTGATGAGTTACTCATTAATTTATACTGCTCGTTGGACTATCCCGGTCAACAGACGATTTATACTTCATCGTGCAATAACAGAATGTACACAGCAGTTCCTTTACTAATATTATCTGACGACTCCGATTCTACATGTACATCATTTGGCGTGCCTTTGATCAGTCCATTTTGCTTCAGCTCCGATTCTACATGTACATCATTTGGCGTGCCTTTGATCAGTCCATTTTGCTTCAGCCTATGACGTTGATAATGGTGGATGCTAGATCTTTATATCTCTCTAGGTTAAATATACATCTGGATCAGTCAGCTCACTTATAGCAAAAATGACGAATGAAGATAGCAACTGTTCAGAAAGAAAAGATACCAATGATGACCATGCAGCTTCTCTAGAAAGAAATGATAATTAAACGAAACCCTCAGCTGCCAACAGATGTCGACCTTCTTCTGTGGGAATGCGCATACTTCGGCCGAACTGTTGCGGGAATCATCAGCTTAGTTGGCGCAGGTAATGAGTGAATGGGCAAATATCCTTTAGAAACATTACGAATGTAGGTTGCAGACATTTAGGAATGTAAGTCTCACGGGAAGTGTCCAAGGGATAAGTCCCTGTTGTTGCGCAATCCTCTGTGCTCTCGGTGGCTCAGATGGATAGAGCGTCTGCCATGTAAGAAGGCGTTCCCAGGTTCGAGTAAGGGTCGCTTTTATAATATTTGTTGTTTTCTTATCCAAACCCATTTCTTCCAGGACTGATAATAGAGATTCTCTATCAATCGAATCATATGCTTTTTTGAAATCAATGAAGGAGATTACGTATGTCTTTGCCCTTGATTTTTCGTATGCCATAATGTTTTTGAGATTTAGTATTTGTTCCGAACATGATCTACCCTTTCTAAAACGTCCCTGGTATTCTCCGATTTGCGGATCCAATTGCGGGTCTGCCCTGTTCAAAAGGACTTTAGAAAGAATCTTGTACGCTATATCCAGCAGTGATATTCCTCTGTAATTCTTGGGGCCTGTCTTCAAACCTTTCTTGTGGATAGGGTGGATGAGAGCTGTTCTCCATTCTGCGGGTATCTCTTCTTCTTTCCAGACTTGATCGAAAACACTCTTTAGGGATGTAACTGCATTTTTGTCAGCCTTTTTCCATAGTTCGTCCACTATTTGATTTTCTCTGAACGCCTTGTTGTTTTTAAGTTCTGAAATGACTTTCTGTAGTTCTTCAGTCGTCGGTGGTTCTGAATACGGCTTCTCACGGTTGTTTGGGATGGATTCAAATTTTTCAAGGATGAGTTCACAATTGAAGAGTTTCTCAAAGTAGCCTGCTAGTATTTTGCAGTTTTACGTGTTGTTGTGAGCGTTGGTCCCATTTACATCTCGAAATTGGAGGGTGGGTGCTTTGTATCTTGATAACCTTTGTTTGAAAGTTTTGTAAAAGCTTCTTGTGTTGTTTTTAGCAAATTTTTCATCAATTTGGAGGAGAGTTTTGTTTTCATGTGTCTCCTTAATCCGTTTTATATTTTTATCTACCAGTTTTCTAGCTGTAATGAAATTCAGTCTACTTTCTTCTGTTTTCTGTGACTACCAATTTTGCCATGCCTGTTTTCTTGTTTCAATGAGGGCATCACATTCCAGCGACCACCAGGCATGTTTTTTACTTTTTTGTTAGGTGCTATCCGTTCGACTGTAGTAATGAGGTTTTCCTTGATATCCCCCCAGCTTTGTGTCTGAAGGGTTTCTGTTGCTTTTGTGAATTCATCTGATTTTAATATCTTTCCTGTCCTATACTTCCGACCTTTAATTTGTTTCATGCTGTGTTTCCTGTTTGGGATGACTTTCAACTTAATTTTAGAAAGGTAGTGGTCTCCCTTCACTATTTGAATGATTTCTTTTATTTCATCATACATTTCTTCAATTTCTACGTCATCTGCAAAGTTAGTTGGCATATAAACATTTACTACTGTGGTAGGCGTGGGCTTTGTATCTTTCATGACCACAATAATGCGTTCACAATGCTGTTTGTAGTAGCTTAAGCGCACTCCTATTTTTTTGATTCATTATTAAATCTACGCCTGCATTACCCCTATTTAATTTTGTATTTATAACCCTGTATTCACCTGACCAGAAGTCTTGTTCCTCCTGCCACCGAACGTCACTAATTCCCACAATATCTAACTTTAACCTATCCATTTCCCTTTTTAAATTTTTTTCCCTATTAAGGGATCTGACATTCCACGCTCCGTTTCGTAGAACGCCAGTTTTCTTTCTCCTGATAACGACGTCCTCTTGAGTAGTGCCCGCCCGGAGTTACGAATGAAGGACTATTTTACCTCCATAATATTTTACCCAAGAGGACGCCATCATCATTTAATCATACAGTAAAGCTGCATGCCCTCGGGAAAAATTACGGCTGTAGTTTCCCCGTGCTTTAAGCCGTTCGCAGAACCAGCACAGCAAGGCCGTTTCGGTTAGTGTTACAAGGCCAGATCAGTCAATCATCCAGACTGCTGCCCCTGCAACTACTGAAAAGGCTGCTGCCCCACTTCAGGAATCACACGTTTGTCTGGCCTCTCGGCAGATACCCCTGCGGTGCAGTTGCACCTAAGGTTCGGCTATCTGTATCGGTGAGGCACACAAGCCTCGCCACCAACGGCAAGGTCCATGGTTCTAAGGGGGGGGGGGCGCTTCGGCCAATATTCTCTCAAAACACGTGCTATTTTTATGGAAATAAGACTTTAAATATCATTAAATATCAAGACATTGTCTCTGCTTACGTATATCACATGAGTGTTAACTGACGTTACTCGTGCCTTTGTGTACATTTTCCCACAAATGGGTTAGTTAGTAATTATCGAAAACTATTTACAGCTTTCAAGTAACATAACAATGGAAAGCAATTATGTGAATCCTGATATTCGAAACCTTCCAAACTATCACGCATTTATTATTTACTCAGTACCGTTTGTTAACGAAATCTGCCTCCGTGTCTCTACACAATAATATAAGAGTTGAACACAACATGTCTGTCGTTTGGAGTGGCCAAGTTGTTAGCGCGCGGGATTATGATACGAAAGGACATGTGTTCACGCATGGGTGGATGCAAAATTTATTTTTCCTCTTCATATATACAATGTGTTCTGAGACATTGTTATTCTTGTAAGTTAAGATTTTTCTGCAATATTCGTTATTACTTACATGTAAGGGCGCACTTCCTCAGTAATGATTTCGTGATTTATGTGTGTTTAAAATACGAATTACGAAATTGTTAGAGATGAAATTGCTGTGAGCGAGACACCCGGCAGCGACCTTCATATTTTTTTCTTGTCAGAAATAATTCACCATTTTTTTTCCGAATATGTAGCGATTTCCGAGTATGCGGTTAGTCAGGAATCTAAGAGCACAACTTAAATTACTGGGAATGTAACTGGCAGCAGTCATCATCATTATCTTGCCTGTCACAAGTATTTATCTCCAATCGAATCCTCAGCAACAGCAGACAGAGATGAAAGATCTCCGCCGTAATACTTTTAGACTGTGGCATAATATACGAAACATTTTCATTCATGAGATGCATATTATAAACTTCGACGAACTGCAGGAACTCTCGAAAACGCTTTTTTTCAATTTCGTTTTTAAGAGCCAAATTGTTGACGTATTATACAGAAAAGCTGGATATTTAATCATTTGGCTCTCTAGGAGCGAGTTATAACCACAGTCTGTTTATCTTCTTATTCTTTGAAACGCGCAGAATCAATTTGTCTGGTGTTTTGATAGATGTATTAGTACAATGTGGTACTACACACTATTCGTAACTCATTTTCCGAAACGTAAAATCCAAAACACGATGTTAGTATGAATGAGAATAAGATGAGATAATGTGGCATTTATGAAAATTTGCAGAATACAGTCAAATACGCTATCGTTATTATGTATGCATGGAAACATGCAGTCAGAGAAACTGTAAAATTTTTTATGCATTTCAGCTGAGGATCATGGAAAGGGATATACTGCACCTGATACTGTTAGGGAGAAGGCAAGGGCGATGAAGGCGGGCACGTCAGCTCGATGGAATGCGGCGTCATGGGTCTTGTCATCGTAAACTCAATTTTCGGTGCATGGAAGAATAGCGCGCCTGTCTCGTCTGCTAGCCGCTTTGTGTTCGTGGCGCTGTGGTCGCTGTAGTGCGCATGCGCGGATCTGCGGCCGCTTGCTTTTGATTGGCTTGGGCGACACGAACCGACGACAGTGCTTCAGTTCTCTAGACCCGAACGGTATCGCTACCGAAATGCATACTGAATAATGCAGGGACTCTGATTCGAGTACTAGACCGTTCGGTGCTCTTGAGTACCGAAACGATCGGCACAATGGTGGAAAGATACAGAATAGGCACCAAGACGCTCCTTCCCACTCTGGAAAGCCGTGCGTTAGACTGCACAACTAACCGGGTAGGTTTGCATGGTCATCATTGGTGCCTGATCTTTCTGAACAGTTACTATCTTCATATAGTTAAAAGCAACCAATTCATTGACCTTCTTCTGTGCAAATGCATACACTTTGCGCCAACTCTTATGCAAATCGTTCACATTAACTCTCATTACCAGAACTTGTTATGAATCCCATTAACCTTACATTCAGGTTTCTTGGAAACCCTGATTTACTGAAGAAGTGCCTTCATGAAAAGATACAAAATGCAAATGAAAACCTCATTAATTTAATTTGGATTAGATGCTTGACAAGGACATTCTGTGGACTTGAAGTACTCAAAAGGTCTCTATGATACAATGGTATGTTACAAGAACGGAAATAATGGCAGAACTGAAGTGCTGAAGAGAGTTAGTATAGGTCCTGGTGTGTTTACAGCAAAAGAATTTTATACCATCGACGACAGCAGGGTCACGAAAGCAAAGAGATCAGTGTCTTACATAAAAATACAGGCGAGGAAGATTCGAAGATGAGAGAAGAGAACTTGGAGGATGAGGAGTATCAGTATGGAGGACTTTGAAATTGAGGTAAGCTTATTTCATGTAGAAGAATGAGAGGAAAATCTTTGAAACTCATTTTCTCTGTTTCACTTTTTGTCAAAAAATATATCCGCTGATGATATGACATTCTCAGAAACTATTTATAACATGTTGCTGTCTCCCTGGTACTAAAAAATGAGAGACCCTGGAATTACATTCTGATTTTTAGTTGATTGTGTGTAGAAAAAAAGTTAATTTTGGATGTTCAAAATTAAAAACTCTCTTAATGATACAATTTGTACCATAAATTAATGCTGTAGTTCAGTGGTCTTATAAACTTTTCGGGACACTACAATAAGATTTTCAGATTAACTGCATGATTAGAATTTGAATTATGGGTTTTTATAGAAACGACAAGAAACAAATTAAAAATTCAAATTTCTGGCTAAATATTAATCCTGCACATTTTATTATCTATTTTCGTTAAAACACAGCTCTTTTGCTTTAAACATTCAAAATGTTAGATTTGTACATTAATAAATATGGCTGTGATGATTTTTAAATAAATCTTTACATTTTCCATTACATCCCCCCTTAACTTCTGTCCAGCCATTTTTAAGTTGTGTTAAACATTTGTGACATCGAGTATGGCTTACGCCCTCATCATCCTACACTTCTTGCATCATTTGGTGTGTCTCTGTAAATGTTTTCTTGAGTTTCACGCAAAATTTAATGCAGACGGGTTACTCCTCTAACTCTGCCACCTAGAAATTCGCAAACTGTACGACACTGTGCTCTTGTCAATAGAGCACTGAACAATAACTAACAAACATACAACTATGAAACTTACAACAGTTACAAATTAAACACAGATGTGTGTGAGGATGCCAACCACATTTCGCTCCAACACACCTTTCTCGCGAAATTACGAATGTTCTGGAATTTTTGGTACAGGCCTCGTACTTATAATCTCATTATCACAAGTATCAATAGGTCTCATTTTTCATAGTATGATGTTGAGAATGATTATATTGCCCAATTGCTTGTGGGAGAATATCGAGTCAGTGATAAGATCCTTGAAGATTAAACTGTATCCACTTACAGTTTTTAATTATTCTGTTCAAACACTCCACAATATTCCTTGCATGTCGGAGAATGTTGAAAAGTGATGTATTGTGTTACTAGACGTTAACGTCTCTGAAATAGAAATTGTTTAATTTTCCGTCATGATTGGTTTAAAGTTTACCTGGGTGGTGATTTGTCCATGTCTGTAACTACTGATCAAACACTTATGCAACTTCCGTGTCAGTCCTTACCTTCACAGTTGAGGTGGAAGCAAATTTGGAATGTGTATCAGTAATCAAATATATTTAAACCCTTTACTTGCTCCTGGATGCTGTTTCATATCTATGACACCTGCCAGCCATAAATCAACCACATACGATGCAAGCCTACACAGGAAAGTTTTTTGCTCTAGTTTACGCAGCTCTTGGGTAACCATGTCAATGATTATTTAGTAATGCATTTCTCTCAAACTCTTGACATGATTTCATTCATGTCAGCAGCCATAAGCGTTCAACGACTTTTGGTTGGGTCATAGTAGAACCTGTACTCCACAGATCGCCTGTTCGTGCTGTTAACCAGTATGTTGATGCCTTCACACACACTATGTACAGTCAGCAACAGAATTCGTGAGACCGCTTGCATCATTATTACACTGAGCTGAACAGCTATACTGTTTTTTAACATAGCATAAGACGCAAAGAGGTGATTTGCTACCGAAACTGCTACCAATATATAGTTAATAGGTGAGAAGATGGAAAACTATCTGAATGTTATATGGGACATTATAATGATGCTGATTTATTTATCTCTTCTGTTTAACGGCTATGTTCAATACACTAATGCAGAAACGTTATTTAGTATGCACTGTATCACCACAAATGAATTACAACTTACCATGATAACGTTAGGAATAATGTATTTTTTTAATAAAATAAAACATCTTAAACTGTCACGAATTAGAGGTATGGTATGCTCTTCTCGGTTCAAAACGGTCTGTGTCTACAATCAGCCCACAGTCACACTGAAGTATCATTACAGAAAGGACTACCATAACAGTATGAAAATGTAACAATAGTGATAGATATATAACGAAATCATGTTAAGAAACCTTTCATTGCCACATTTAAGTCAATAAAATTGAAGGAAACAGAAACATCAGGCACTAACATGTGTACAACTCAGTAAGCATTTCACTCTTAGATCTACAGCGTGCAGAATAAAGACAGCGACAAAGTTTATGGAGTCGAGGTTGTCTCAGGGCTTCCCTATCATTTACCGATTTGGCTGCTACTGGCTCTTTCGGAAAAGAGGTAAGAATGTTGTCTCCAGCGAGATCAGAACCCAAAGTTAATTGAGTCTTACTCTCTCAGGGTTAACGCTTCACCGCTAAGAAAGCACACAAGTGCATCAAACAGCGCACCCTTGTTGCCCCAATAGTGTCTAAAACAGAGGATTCGCAACTTAAATGACGAAGTAGCGGCAGTTCCTATTGGAACGAGCTTCCTAGGTTCAGAAGCAAATATTTGGTTCCTCTGTCATGCTCTAAGTGAGAACAGTTCACACAGGAAAATATCGAATGAATTTGCCAGAACAACTCCGAACAAGAATATGCGCACCGCCAACTTACTCTGCATTGGCTCGTGGCAGAAATACCTAATACAGGCCAACAAATTTATTCACAATTCTTCAACTATTATTTATGTCTAAACGTGGTTCCGAATAATTTCCAGAGGCAAAAATTGCAACTTGAACGTCACTAATAAACAGCAGGGAAAATTATTCCGGTGGTTTTCCTCTTCCATGGATGTCATAGGTATTTTTATTCTTCTGCCTTAAGTAAACTACAAACTGGAACTCAGTCACTGAAAATGATTAGCTTTTTACAGCATCGTGAGATGCTATAAACATTATGAGTTAATAACATTCATTTTGGTATCGTATAATAGGAAACAGTTTTTCTTATGGATGCTTGCATTAACACTACGTCTAATTTGTAATGACACTGATACACTGATGGGAGACAACATACGTGGCACTGTTTCTGGATGTTGGCGATTTGTAATGAAACTTCATACACTGTGAATAATATAGAGTTTCATATTAGAAAAGCAAACAAGGGAATTTTTTGCGATGACTGTAGGTAACTATCTCTTCGATGCATGAGTATCTCAACATTCATATCTGAAACCTCGAGAGTAAATTGTTAAAATACGTTGCTCTTTTAATATTACGGCGCTTATGGCAGCATCTGACTCAGTAGACGATGCTAATTGCAATTTCATTTCCTCTTGGGGGCTACTGAAAAGACTTGATAAAGCTTTAAAGGTAGTCACTGCACACATCAGCTTTCTCCTGAGACAGTTGTTCACCAGCTTTTGCTTAACTAAAATGTTGAGGACTACTTAAACAGGGTAAACCTAGAGGGACAAATAATAATGGAAACTAGACAGTTCACTCATTACATAGCTGTGGAATAACCTGAACATCTTAAGCACTGGTAACGCATCGAATTCAGATGAAGTGGGACCGATCAAATAAATTCAACGTTTAGAGACGAAAGCTGCATCATTTCATCAGTTAGGATATCCGTTTTTAAATCCCCCTACACAAGTAAAAACACCAATACTTGTAATTTCTTCGAGTCGTTTTAAGCACTTCGGTAACTCGAAGTCACAGTGGGGAGTGACTGCCACCCGATAATGTCGTCATCCCCGTCCTAGTGCGTTGCAGTCCCCAACTAGAATCCTATAGTTTCACTGAAACACCAGAAATGATACAGTTCCCGGAGGAGAGGCAATGAGAGAGAAAAAAGAGTCCAGACGGCCGAGGTGGCAGATTGGTTCTAGGCGCTTCAGTCTGGGACCGGGCGACCGCTACAGTCGCAGGTTCGAATCCTGCAACGAGCATGGATGAGTGTGATGTTCTTAGGTTAGTTAGATTTAAGTAGTTCTAAGTCTAGGGGACTGATCACCTCAGATGTTAAGTCCCATAGTGCTCAGAACCATTTGAACCAATAAAAGAGTCCACAAATCACAAGAAGTGAGACATATTAGTTTCCATAGAGTCGGTACCGTTTTAACGTACATTAACTAACACAGTTACACCATAACAGTACTGTGGAATACAGAATATATTGATTAATTTCTGAATATCGACATTTGGGGCTCACAGGGATTGGCCGAGCTTTGTTTCTGGTGAGGGAATATTGCAAGTACTCCACGTTCCATGAATGGGGTTGGCGTTACATCAACAGCTTCCTGAAAGCATTTCTTTCAAGGAGGAGCCACGATAGGTCGCTCTGTGACACAGTCGAAACTTCACTTGATGGAATAAGGGCGAAAATAAATGTGCAGTTATTTCGTCTTTGGTGTCAACACTTAAAGTGATCTATTCTCAGGGTTCCGCGCCTCAACCGGTAAAAACGGAACCCTAGTTGGATCACTATTGCTGTCCGTCTGTCTATCTATGTGTCTGTCCAACTGTTAAGACTTCTTCTTTCAGAAGCAGATGGAGGGAACAAGTTGAAATTTGTGTCATTTACAAAGGTTTACGGTCCCTCGGCAATGTGAATGCTTTAAACTTCTAAGTCAAAAGATACTGCCACTTATGTCACATCGCAGTCTCGTTACTCATTCTATAGAGGAATTACTTATAAGTATGTCGCACATGGTGGCCTAGTGCTAAAATGTTTACTGAGAAACCGAGAAGTTGCTGTATCGAATCTCAGTAGGACCACCGGTCTTTCAGTCTGTTTTAACCTAGCCATCCCCTCTCAACGGTTTCCACGTTAAAGTAAAGGCCACTTTTTCCGACTGGATAACCGGGGTTGTTCTGCTGACAAGCAAGTCATCGAAGTGACCTCCGACTTGAATCTGGCCACTGAGCCACACGTAATTTTTGTTGTTATCTACATTCACAACTAGCCTAGCGCCCGCTGCTTGTCTCGCATAGACTGAATGGCGTGCAGAGAATCTGGCCACTGAGCCACACGTAATTTTTGTTGTTATCTACATTCATAACTAGCCTAGCGCCCGCTGCTTGTCTCGCATAGACTGAATGGCGTGCAGAGAATATTTTCTGTTTTTATTTAAACGAATTTTTATGTTGTTCACAAATTGCATTTCACGCTAATTAAAGCTATACAAGCAATCTCTTTTCTGAATGTACTTCTGACCTAAAAGGCATTTGGTAGCTGGTGTCCAAAGCCTTTGTTAATCATGCATTTTGTGTTAATGTGGAGATATTTCGGTAGCAACTTTCATCCGGTAACATATATTTCTTTCTATCTAACCGGGAATTGAAATACTGGATTTCATAAATTAAGTTTTAAAATTTATTTAATGTAACAAAATACTTTCGTAAAAATTTGTATCCCCTATTGCATTCCCTCAGGGGTTGAATTTCCAGTAACACGGAAGCACTTACTTCTTTATTTCTAACAGAAAAGTCAAATATCAGGTGTCGTAGATGCAACCTTAAAAATCTTTTAGTAGTTCTTTAATAATCGTTTACTTTCAAAAAAAACTTTTTTAACCCACATGGGACTAAATTTCAAAAAATTCTGTAAAACGTATTTCTTTATTTCTGTCCAAGAAACCACATTCAATTTTCGTAAGTTTAGCTTCAAAACTGCCTTAATAATAAAAATTTTTGAAAAAATAACCTTCTCCGGTTATTTTACCCCTAGAGGGTTGGAATTTCGAGGAATCCCTTCTTATACGACGATCTTATAATCCACATCGTCTCCAAATTTCAAGTTTCTGTGCTTAGCGGTTTGGCCTTGGGCCATGATGAGTGGGTGTATCAGTCCGACCCTATTTCACCCCCTTAGTGGCTGAATCTCCAAAAACAGTGAAACATGTATTTTTTCATTTCTAGCCGAGAAGTCAAATACCTGTTTTCAATGATTTAATCTTAAAATGTTTTTGCAATGAAATATTTTCACAAAATGTTTGACCCCCTATTTCATCCCCTTATCTGTTGAACTTCCAAAACCATTGACATGCATTTGTTTTATTTATAACAGGGAAGCCAAATACAAATCTTCATAGAGTTAGCATCAAAAGTGCTTAACAATGAAATACTTCCATGAAAACTTTCATTGTCCATTTCACTCCCATAGAGGTTAAATTTTCAAAAACAGTGAAAATTTTTTTTTTCTTTCTAGCTGAGAATGAATATTAAAATTTTCGTTGATTTATCCTTAAAATGCTTTTATAATAAAATATTTTCATAAAAATCTCATCCCGTATTTCACTCTCTTAGGTGTTGAGTTTCCAAAAACAGTGAAACATCTATTTTTGTATTTTTAACCGAGAAGTTAAATATCAGTGTTCATAGATGTAGCATTAAAATACTTTACTAGTTCTTTAATAATGATATATTTTCAATGAAGGGTTTCACTTACTCTTTTACCCCCATTTTTTGTGTAACTTTCTCACCGCAAGACGATAACATTCTCTCACTAGAGATGTGTTACATACTGTCTGATCCGTGCTTATAACTAAATGAGTGTAAAATTCAAGAGTTGTAATGGAGGAATGAAGCTGAGAGAATGATTCTGTTTTATAATTAATCAAACGAAAGTCGTCGTTGGTGTCCAAAATTAAAGTTCCAGTTTCAAAACGCTGTAGAAAGAGAATAACTGTTCAGAATATGGTCAAATTTGAACAGCGTATTACTGACACAGGGGGAAAAGTCATTCAGCAAAACATTTAACCAAAATTTGATTATTACTTACACTAAGTCAGCTTCAAATTACATATGAATAGCAATACGACGGCTGTGGGACATTACAATATCCGTATTGCTCAGTGTGCGTCACTGAACAAGTTCCGAAGTCAACAGTTGTGGCACTGTAGACACCACGGCGGGTTCGTACCACAACGAATGGAAAAAAAACCGGCTTTCAATTGTTCTGAGGCTTAAAACCACGTACAAAGCAAAATGATATAGATTTTTTGATTTCACTGGCCTCACCCCATGAACCATGGGATTTGCCGTTTATGGGGAGGCTTGCGTGCCTCAGCGATACAGTTAGCCGTACAATAGGCACAACCACAACCAAGGGGTATCTGTTCAGAGGCCAGACAAACGTGTGGCTCCTGAAGAGGGCAGCAGCCTTTTCAATAATTGCAGCGACAACAGTCTGGATGATTGACTGATGTTGCCTTGTAGCACTAACCAAAACGGCCTTCCTGTGCCGGTACAGCGAACGGCTGAAAACAAGGGGAAACTACGGCCGTAATATTTTCCGAGGGCATGCAGCTTTACTGTCTGATTAAATGGTGATGGCATCCTCTTGGGCAAAATATTCCGGAGGTAAAATAGTCCCCCATTCGGATCTCCGGGCGGGGACTACTCAAGAGAATGCCGTTATCAGGAGAAAGAAAACTGCCGTTCTACGGATTGGAGCGTGGTATGTCAGATCCCTTAATCGGGCAGGTAGGTTAGAAAATATAAAAAGGGAAATGTATAGGTTAAAGTTAGATATAGTGGGAATTAGTGAACTTCAGTGGCAGGAGGAACAAGGCTTCTGGTCAGGTGAATACAGGAGTAGGTATAATAATGAATTAAAATATAGGAGTGCAGGTAAGCTACTACGAACAGCATAGTGAACGCATTATTTTGACCAAGATAGACACGAATCCTACGCCTACCAGACTACTACAAGTTTGTATGCCAACTAACGAAGAGATTGATGAAATGTATGATGAGATAAAAGAAATTATTCAGGTGGTGAAGGGAGACGAAAATTAAATAGTCATGGGTGACAGGAATTCGATAGTAGCAAAAGGAAGAGAAGGAAACGTAGTATGTGAATATGCAACGGGGTAAGAAATGAAGAGGAAGGCGCCTGGTAGAATTTTGCACAGAGCATAACTTAATCATAGCTTCACTTGGTTCAAGAATCATGAAGCATCGTTGTATACATGGAAGAGGCCTGGAGATGATGGAAGGTTTCAGATAGATTATATAATGGTAAGACAGGTTTTAAATTGTATGACATTTCCAGGGGCAGATATGGACTCTGACCACAATATATTGGCTATGAACTGTAGATTAAAACTGAAGAAACTGCAAAAAGGTTGTGAATTTAAGGAGACGGGACATGAATAAACTGACAGAACTAGGGGTTGTAGAGAGTTTCAGGGACAGCATAACCGAACAATTGACAGGAATGGGGGAAAGAAATACAGTATAAGAAGAATGGGTCGCTTTAAGGGATTAAATAGTGAAGGCAGCAGAGAATCAAGTATGTAAAAAGACGAGGGCTAGTACAAATCGTTGGGTAACAGAAGATATATTGAATTTAATTGATGAAAGGAGAAAATATAAAAATGCGGTAAATGAAGCGGGCAAAAAGGAATAAAAACGTCTCAAAAATGAGATCGACAGGAAGTGCTAAATGGCTAAGCAGTGATGGCTAGAGGACAAATCTAAGGATGTAGTGGCATATCTCACTAGGGGTAAGATAAATACTGCCTACAGGATAATTAAAGAGACTTTTAAAGAAAACTCCTGCATGAATATCAAGAACTCAGACGGAAACCCAGATCTAAGCAAAGAAGAGAAAGCGAAAAGGTTGAAGCGGCATATAGAGGGTCTGTACAAGGGCGATACACTTGAGGATAATATAATGGAAATGTAAGAGGATGTGGTTGAAGATGAAATGGGAGATAAGATACTGCGTGAAGAGTTTGACAGAGCATTGAAAGGCCATAGCCGAAACAAGGCTCCGGAAGTAGACAACATTCCATTAGAACTACGGACAGCCTTGCGAGAGACAGCCCTGACAAAACTCTACCATCTGGTGAGCAAGATGTATGAGACATGCGAAATACCCTCAGACTTCAAGAAGAATATAATAATTCCAATACCAAAGAGAACAGGTGTTGAGAGATGTGAAAATTACCGAACAATCTCTTTGATATGTCACGGTTGTGAACTACTAACGTGAATTCTTTACAGACGTATGGAAAAACTGGTATAAGCCGACTTGGGGGAGGATCAGTTTGGATTTCGTAGAAATATTGGAACACGTGAAGCAATACTGACCCTACGACTTATCTTAGTAGCTAGATTAAGGAAAGGCAAACCTACGTTTCTAGCATTTGTAGACTTAGAGAAGGAAATATCAGTTTGGATTTCGTAGAAATTTTGGAACACGTGAACCAATACTGACCCTACGACTTATCTTAGAAAATAGATTAAGGAAAAGCAAACCTACGTTTCTAGCATTTGTAATCTTAGAGAATGCTTTTGACAATGTTGACTGGAATACTCTTTCAAATTCTGAAGGTGACAGGAGCAAAATACAGGGAGCGAAAGGCTATTAACAATTTGCATACAAACCAGATGGCAGTTATAAGAGTCGAGGGACATGAAAGGGAAGCAGTGGTTGGGAAGGTAGTAAGACAGGGTTGTAGCCTGTCCCCGATGTTATTCAATCTGTATATTGAGCAAGCAGTGAAGGAAACAAAAGAATAATTCGGAGTAGGTTTTAAAATCCATGGAGGAGAAATAAAAACTTTGAGGTTCAGCGATGACATTGTAATTCTATTAGAGACAGCAAAAAAACAGGAAGAGCAGTTTAACGGAATGTGCAGTGTCTTGAAAGGAGTATATAAGATGAACATCAAGAAAAGCAAAACAAGGATAATAAAATGTAGTCGAATTAAGTATGGTGATGTTGTAGGAGTTAGGTTAGGAAATGAGACACTTAAAGTAGTAGATGAGTTTTGCTATTTGAGGAGCAAGATAACTAATGATGGTCTAAGTACAGACGATGTAAAATATAGACTGGCAATGGCAAGGAATTGCATTTCTGAAGAAGAGAAATTTGTTAACAATGAGTATAGATTTAAGTGTCAGGAAGTCGTTTGTGTAAGTATTAGTATGGAGTGTGGGCATGTATGGAAGTGAAACGTGGACAATAAAACAATTTCGACAAGAAGAGAATAGACACTTCCGAAATGTGGCACTGCAGAAGAATGCTGAAGGTTAAATGGGTACATCACATAACTAAGGATGAGGTACTGAATAGAATTAGGGAGAAAAGAAATCTGTGGCACATCTTGACTAGAAGAAGGGAACGTTTGGTAGGACATGTTTTGAGGCATAAAGGGATCAACAATTTAGTACTGGAGGGCAGCGTGGAGGGTAAAAATCGTAGAGGGAGACCAAGAGATGAATACAAACAATAAAAACAATAGCACCGGGGCCAAAAACACACAGAATACAAAATGACATCGTTTTTTGAAGTGCCCTGCAGCAAAAAAAAAAAAAAAAAAGCGATAAAAATCTAAATTTAATCGGCTTTTAATTTTCGTGAGCCTGGCGTAAGACATTTTCAATATGCCGTCCTCCATTTTCTGCTACAAACTGAAATCCTATAACGTCATGTTCCACGACAGATTGAAGTGTTTCGGGGTCACGTTCAGAATGCGTTGCTCAATACTTGCCTTCAGTTGAGTTACGTTCGTAACTGGAGCTGTGAACACAACATCTTTCAGTTACCCCGAACCTAGAAATCACACGGATTAAGATGAGGTCATCTGCTCGGCCAGGCTATAGGGAAATGGCGGCTGATAATTCTAGGATCTCCTAAATGCCTCAGCGGCAGCCACTTCACTGGCTGTGCAATATGTGGAGGAACGCCATCTTACATAAAAATGATCCTACTCAATATCCTCGCTGTTGAAGGGTTAGAGTGACTTTGGTGTGCAAAATGTTGGATTGGCTGTGCAATATGTGGAGGAACGCCATCTTACATAAAAATGATCCTACTCAATATCCTCGCTGCTGAAAGGTTAGAGTGACTTTGGTGTGCAAAATGTTGGATAGCGTTTACCAGTAACGGTACAGGTAAAATTCCCTAGACGATTCATCTAAAAAATGAAGCCCTACGGTAAATGAAGCCGTCAACCCGCATCATATGCCCACCTTAGAAGAGTGAAGTGATACCGGTTGATTTGCGTGCAGATTTCTCGTTGCCATATTTTGCAATACTGCGTATTGACGTGTCCTTGGAGATTGAAATAAACTTCGCCTGTCCACAGAATGCTCCATGGCCATTCATTGTTCACTTCCATATGAACAAGAAATTCCTGAAGGAACGTTTGCAGGAAGAAACTCCTGAAAATGGGTGTTTCGTAGGATTTTAAGTACCGTGCTCGCAAGCATTCCAACTTTCGGACTATTCCCCAAGTGCTGCATGTTTGTACACCACTGTTCGACTCCCCCTGCAGTGCGGTGGCCACATATTCGACAGACGTCGGATCCGTTGCTTATCTCCCTCTGCAACCCTGCACTCCAAAAGAACATGTCTTTTCGTATTTTGCAATCGTTTTCTCTAGAGCCTAAGCACTCCCTAGGTTGTCCGGAACTCCTGCAGTGCTACTGACGCACAATCACCGTTCTTGCAAAAGTGCTTTTCCAACAGCGCGCGATCCTTCATCGAGACAGTCATGTGGGACGGACGTGTTGGATACGGACTGAGGAACATCCGTGAGCCACGCATTTGACGGTGTGCACATTATGAAGCTTACAGCGCCATCTGTTGGTCAGATTTTCGTTAATTTGACGTCACTGCGAGCAGTGGTTCCCTTTCTACAGCGTTTTGAAACCAGAATATTAACTATGGAAACAACTTTCTGGTGTAGGCAATCACAGCTCAGAGATATTGTAAATAACAATAACCACACTCACACCAGCTTACGGAAATTTATCCACGTTAAGATTGGTGGGTTGTCATGATAAAATTGAATAGATGCAAAGGATACTTCTACAAACTTACAAAGCATGACTGCTGAATGAACGAGGCCAGACAACACCCTGTAGGATGTATTAAAAGATCCGGTAGACACCAGCTGTACAAAAGCAACGTAAATAAGACGGGACTGTGAGCATCTACATTACGGAAATCTAACGATTATAAAGCTGAAGATGCGTCTATGCTGACATGAAGCTGGTAGATACGAATGAAGCACGTTCACACAGCTATGCTGCGTTTGGAAACACCTCACGGTCCTTGACTTCTTATTTGTTATAATTCTTATGATAAGTTGAATAGCCTTTGAGTGTTGAGTGTTGTTTCTGTTCATTAATTACTGACAGCATATATAATCAGTTGACCTAATCTGATGGTCGGAGACACTTCTCCTTCGGATCTCATGCTGCGGAATCATCAGCCATCCGCGTTGCGAAAGGTTGCGCGTACACCACTGAAAACAATTGGTAACACCGCTGAGACAGGTTAACGTTAACTGGAAGAACTGCGCCACCCGTCAAAACGTATAACAACTTGAACAGAGTCTCTTACCTGATTGTACTTCAAATAATTAAACTGAGTGACTAACAATTTTATAGCAAGCTTCATTATATTTACAACAGACTAAGCGGCCGAGGAGACAACAAAAATTTATGTGGTGAATGTAATCAGATTCGTTGTGAAAAGTGCAATTTAGCTTTAGAATTCATGGCACAATTTATTTCAGTATCTAACAGTTTCTTGTGATTACATTCTATGACTGTTTCCACAACATGACACAAATAATAAACAGAGCAGGATCAGAGCTTTCGCTGGCAATGGGAGCCGCAAGAGAACAACCGTCACAGAAGACAGGTATGCGTCATTTAGATGCGCTGCTGTAAAATGTCAAATTCACGTGCCTGTGTTTTAGATAAACTTCTGCATTGTGCAGCATTCGCATGAGAGAGGATTTTTGTTGTTTTTAACCACCAGGACCCGAAGTCAAAGGAAAGGCTCTAAGTAACGTGTACAAACATGGGAAGAAATGGTCGGTAGCAAGCCAAAGTGATAAATGAGCTGAGAACATAATGCACACAGTCCAAACTGGTAATGTTATCACAAAAGACATGGAAACAGATTTATTTATTTTATATTTTATTTTGCGTGTTCTGGACTTAGATACATCCAGGATCTAGATACACAAAATAATTAAAATGCAAAATCATAAATAAATGTACAGTACAATAATACGAGATACTGAAAGTGATAACATAATATCGCAAGACACATATAGTTTTCTATTAAATGGATCAGAATTCCGTGCTTTTGATGAACCTGTCACATGCTGCATAAGTATTTTCTGTGGGCAAGGATCGGGAAGGTTTGTGCAGACCAGAGATTTTGTTTTTCCTGTAGACTGCCACACTCACAAAATCCTCCTCAGTGGCGTAGCCCCACTTCATGAGGATGGCCTTGCGTCTTGTCACTCCCTCAGTCAGTTTATTTAGAGCCTTCCATGTCTCAAATGGCAGATGAAAGCCCGCAGCAAGTTCCTCATTGATGTTCTTCCTGTCCCTTCCTGTTAATGAACCTTGCTGTAGATTTGTTCGAAGAGTTCCCGGTGATGACTGAATTGCTGATGTTGTCAGAGTGAACCTCGTTCTTCACCTGTTCCAAGGCCTTTGTGCTTCGTATCTGAACAGTGGATGCCTGGGGTCGGTTTCCTGCTTCTCTTTTTTAGTTCCTGCTGCTTCAGAGAAGCATAGCGCTAGGGCGGATGAACAGAAGACGTTAGGCTTTGATTCTTAGGTCGTGCCAGTGAGTTTACATATGATGTTTTTCTAGCAGCTACAGAGCCGTGACGCCATTAAGTAGACTGCTTCGTCTGGCACCACTAGTTCAAGAGTAGTATCGACTATCCCTCTTGGCAATATCTATGAGGAAGAGTTGGTTTTTATTTAAAAATAGGAACCCCAGTTTTTGTTACATATTCATGTACTACGTAAAGAAATATGAATGTTTTCGTTGGACCACTTTTTTCGCTTTGTGATAGATGGCGCTGTAATAGGCATAAACATATGGCTTACAATTTTAGACGAACAGTTGGTAACAGGTTGTTTGTTGTTGTTCTGGTCTCCACTCCTGAGGCTGGTTTGATGCAGCTCTCCATGCTACTCTATCCTGTGCAAGGCGTCTACATCTCCTAGTACCTACTGCAACCTACAGCTTTCTGAATCTGATTAGTGTATTCATCTCTTGGTCTCCCTCTACGATTTTTAACCTTCACGCTGCCTTCCAATAATAAATTTGTGATCCCTTGATGCGTCAGAACTTGTCCTACCAACCGATCCCTTCTTCTAGTTACGTTGTGCCACAAACTTCTCTTCTCCCCAATCCTATTCAATTCTTCCCCATTAGTTATTTGATCTACCCATCTAATCTTCAGCATTCTTCTTTAGCACCATATTTCGAAAGCTTCTATTCTCTTCTTGTCCAAACAATTTATCGTCCATGTTTCACTTCGATACATGGCTACACTCCATACAAATACTTTCAGAAACAACTTCCTAGCACTTAAATCTATACTCGATGTTAACAAACTTTTCTTCTTCAGAAACGCTTTCCTTTCCATTGCCAGTCTACATTTTATATTCTCTCTACTTCGACCATCATCAGTTATTTTGCTCCCCAAATAGAAAAACTCCTTTACTACTTTAAGTGTCTCATTTCCCAATCTAATTCCCTCAGCATCGCCCGACTTAATTCGACTACATTCCATTATCCTCTTTTTGCTTTTGTTGATGTTCATCTTATATCCTCCTTTCAAGACACTGTCCTCTCCTTTCAACTGCTCTTCCAAGTCCTGTGCTGTCTCCGACAGAATTACAATGTCATCGGCGAACCTCAAAAATTTTATTTCTTCCCAATGGATTTTAATATCTACTCCGAATTTTTCTTTTGTTTCCTCTACTGCTTGCTCAATATACAGATTGAATAGCATCCGGTAGAGGCTACAACCCTGTCTCACTCTCTTCCCAACCACTGTTTCCCTTTCGTGCCCCTCGACTCTTATAACTGAAAACGCCTGCTGTTACAGCGTGATTACCTGTAAATACCACATTAGTGCAATAAACGCTCAAAATAATGTCTGTCAACCTCAATGCATTTAGCAATACGTGTAACGACATTCCTCTCAACAGCGAGTAGTTTGCCTGCCGTAATGCTCGCACATGCATTGATAATGCGCTGACGCATGTTGTCAGACGTTGTCTGTGGATCACAATAGCAAATATCCTTCAACTTTCCCCACAGAAAGAAATCTGGGGACGTCAGATCCGGTGAAAGTGCGGGCCATAGTATGGTGCTTCGACAATCAATCCACCTGTCACGAAATATGCTATTCAATACCGCTAGCTATGTTTCGTACATCCATCATGTTGGAAGTACATCGCCATTCTGCATGCAGAGAAACACCTTGTAGTAACATCGGTAGAACATCGCGTTGGAAATCACCATACGTTGCACCATTTAGATTGCCATCGATAAACTGGGGGCCAATTATCCTTCCTCCCCTTAATGCCGCAACATATATTAACCTGCCAAGGCCGCTGATGTTCTACTTGTCGCAGACATAGTGGATTTTCCGTTGCCCAATACTGCATATTATGCCGGTTTACGTTACCGTTGTTGGTGAATGACGCTTCATTGCTAAACACAAAAACCTGTCATCGTTCCGTAATTTCTCTTGTGCCCGGTGGCAGAACTCTACACGACACTCAAAGTCGTTGCCATGCTATTCCTGGTGCATTGAAATATGGTACGGGTGCAGTCGATGTTGATGTAGCATTCTCAACACTAACGTTTTTGAGATTCCAGATTCTCGTGCAATTTGTTTGCTACTGATGTGCGGATTAGCCGCGACAGCAGCTAAAACACCTACTTGGGCATCATTATTGACGTTTCACATGTGTCTGAACACTTCCTGCTTCCTTAAATAACGTAACTATCCGGTGAACGGTCCGTACACTTGGATGATGTCGTCCAGGATACGGAGCAGCATACATAGCAGACGCCAGTTGGGCATTTTGATCACAAAAGCCTCTCATCAACACAATATCGAAATTTCCCGCAATTTGTAAACGATCCATTTTAACACAGGTAATGTATCACGAAGAGAATACTGTCCACACTGGCGGAATGTCACGTCATATCACGTACTTATACATTTGTGACTATTACAGCACCATCAATCACAAAGCGATAAAAGTGGTCCAACTAAAACATTCATATTTCTTTACGTAATATACGAGTATGTAATAAAAGATGGGGATTCTTATTTTTAAAAATGCAGTTGACATCAGTTTGACCTATGGGAGCGCCATCATTGGGACAACCATAGCGCCTTCAAGCTAGACGAGTTTCGTTCTTTGTAGTTTTTCGTTTGATGCTTGGTCTCGTGAGATATTTGGCCCGGTCACTATCAATGGACCAGCCTGTATATATGGGTTCACTGGCTCGAGGAAGGCTTCACCTTAACGTCTAACCTCCTACCACCTCCTCCACCTTCCTGCTACCTCCTCCTCAGGGCCCCCTCTCCTCCCCCTCCCATCTCTTGAGCGGCTTTCCCCTCCTACTCCCCCTCCCTCTCTTGCATTCCCTCCTGCCTTGTTTTCCCTCTCCCTCTCCCGCGTTTTTGGTACCCATTGACGCCCCTACTCTTTTCATCCCGCCCCCTCCCCTGCTGCACCTTGCTATCCCCTCCTTTTCCATCTTCTCTGGCCTCTGCCTCGGCAGGTCCCACCTAGCAGTTTTATTCTTTGTCGTGTGTGCTCCAAGCGGGATTAAAGTGTGTTGATCTGGAGTGTTTTTAATATTGTGGCCAACTTTTAACCTGTGTCTGTGACGTCAGTGTCTTTTTTGGTGTTCTACGAATAGCCAACTGTGCTTTTTTTTTAACTTGATGTCGACTTTTTTAACTGCCACCCCTCCCATGAACGTCTCCATGTCAATGTATTGTTACCTCCATTCTCTCCCCTTACTCTGTTTTATGACCCCCTTTTTTATCGCCTCATATGTGACATTTTCTTCTTGTATTAGTTGCCATGTCACTCGACTGAAGAGCGGCGGATTGTGCCGCTGACAGTCCTCCCTTGCCCATATGGGGCAGGGAATGAAATTACAATAAAGAAAAAAAGACGAGGAAGGGACACCAAGTTTGGGGATTGGCAGTAGCATCGCGACAAGAGGCGGTCATGAGGTCTGAGTGGACGAAGCCATGAGCTACGCAAAGAGGGCCTGCACAGAGAAGAGGTACCGGAGTACCTCACCCGGGTCAGACACGAATACAAGCAGCAGACCAACATCCTGTCAATAGGTTGGCAACCCCCGTGTTGGGCGACCGCTCATGGCCTGGCTGTCACATTCTACCTGGCTGTCATTGGCACCACTCAGTAACTGCTGTGATGCACCAAGGATCCATGGAGCTGCTTTCTGATAAAGGGGAATAACATTCTGTAGTCCTCGTGGTGATTTGTGTCATTGTCTTCCCGACCTCATAACTAATTTCTGGTTTGTGCCCAACCCTCAGAGTTTTACTCGGTCGGCTCTTTGGTAGTAAATATAGATCTTAGTATTGTAATATACACTAGTTGTCGTTTGAAAATTTGTTCTGCTATCTATTGCCCTTCATTTCTAATTTATACCCGATCATTAATATTTTAATGAATCAGCTCCTGGTCGGAAATACAATCAGAACAGTTGTACCAAGTCACAGGTTGCCATTAAACAAACAGGGGTCTTGTGGTTAGATTTAGATGTTAACCAGTTTAATTCCTTCACTAATTGCATTTGTGATAATCTGAACTACCTGCTCTGTTGAGCTGCGCATTCCTGTCTTTGAAAGCTCGGGTTACTATTGGTGTATTTTTAACTGCATTTTGTGGTTCTGCCGAGTGGGTTCTCTTGTAGTAAGTGCTCATACGTAACGTTTTAAAACGTTCCTTCAGAGCGGACTTCATAACCAACATTCAGTTTAACTTTTGACACATTAACAGCCGACTGTCACCAGGCACGGGTGATTGTCAAAAGGCACGGGTCGGGATCCTGTCGCACCTTGGTTGCTGATTGAAATGAAAAGATTGCTCGCTTTGAAGCAAGCCTGATCATTGTCATAATTGTTTTCTGATTTGTTTGACCTTTAAGCTTAGATGCGCATCTTAACCCCGAACCTATCGACATACAGTTTCGAAATTAAACAAAAAGTTGCGTCATCTGTTTGAGTAATTCAAACACTCTTGTCATCAATATTACTTACATGTTTTCATGTATTGCATAAGAGTATTTAATAAGAGAAACTGTGTCCAGTGCGGTAGTAAACACCACTGTTTCACCCGATAATGGGCAGACTGCAGGTCTGGGCATTTGTAATTATTGTCATGTTGTACTTGTTTCGATTTCTGTTGTAAAGGCTCAATCATTTCAAATTTGTGATTATATATTGTTAAATAAACAGGTTCTGTGAGAAGAAAGTTACATTGGTGGTACCTTCCTTCCACGTTTTCCTTAATACCAGGAATTACCATGTCTCAGCTACTTTCAGTCTTTTCTCTTGGCAATGATCTTTGAATGTGAGACAATGATCCAACTTTACCCCTAGTATTCTAAAGTATCGTAGTAGCTCAGTTGTTTCCCTCTCGTTCCGCGGCCGCATGACATATTCCCCATTGCGTGCGCCCTCTATGGCAGCTGACTGCATCTATGTTAGGCCACACTGCAGCCTCACCTAGTAGTGGCCTAGCGGTTCTAGGCGCTAAAGTCTGAAACTGCGTGACCGCTACGGTCGCATGTTCGAATCGTGCCTCGGGCATGGATGTGTGTGATGTCCTTAGGTCAGTTAGGTTTAAGTATTTATACGTTCTACGGAACTGATGACCTCAGAAGTTAAGTCCCATAGTGTTCAGAGCCATTTGAACCATTTGAACCATTTGAACATAGTAGTGTTGCGCCCTCTGCGTGGAACGCTGCGTACCGGCTCTACTGGCAGACATAGTATCACTTCTCTGCCTCAGGATGAGGGGAAGCTGATGAAATTGTTTCTTTTTGTGATACCATTACTAGTTTGTACTGTGTACATTATGAACCGAAGCTCTTATGTCATTTGTAGTTTGGCACGTACCCAGGCTTTCTTCCATGTTTGTACATGTTATTGAGTACCTTGCCTTTGACTTTGCTAACGACCGTGCCGCAGTGGTAACACCAGTTTCAATCAGATCACCGAAGTTATGCGCCGTCGGGCTGGTCTATCACTTACTTGGGTCACCACCCGGACTGCTGAGCGCTGTTGGCAAGCGGGGTGCACTCAGCCCTTGTGAGGCAAACTGAGGAGCTACTTGATTGAGAAGTAGCGGCTCCACTCTCGTAAACTGACACACGGCCTGGAGAGCGGTGTGCTGACCACATGCCCCTCCATATCGGCACCCAGTGACGCCGGTAGGCTCAGGATGACACGGAGGCCGGTCGGTGTGTTGGGCTTCATGACGTGTTCGGACGGAGTTTAGTTTTAGATTTTTCCAATGACTTGGAGGTTCTTGTAACATGTTTGGGTGGAAAACAACAAAAATCCTCTCTCATGCTTCCGGAAACCAATGAAGCCTCACCACACGCTCGCATGTAAAGATAGAAATTCTACGCTGTTTTTTTTTTTTTCAGGGTAACATAAATACACTATGGCCAAAAGTCTGAAGGGTCAACGCTTGCACTCAGCACCAGTCTCCGACTTCGCCATCAGCAGCGAGTACCAGCTGCAGCCGACCTACGATGCGCATACACCAGTGAACGTCACTACTCACTCTGCAGACGGAGAAATGGATGTTGACGTATAGCGTTAGCTTTACCGACCACTCCTTCATACAGGTTGTGGTTGGGTAAGATTGTTCTTGGGAGCTCCGCGCAAACGCCACTAAAAGTAACACGAGTGCATCTTCCAAAACACGTGGGACGAAAATTACTGAAGCATGAAGGTAGTGAAGCAAGTTTCATCAGTGTCCCCTCACTCTGTCAGAGGAAGGGAACCGTGTCCACCAGTTGAGAAGGCACGCAGCCTTAGATACAGAAGGTGCAGAACAGCATATATCTTACTTCCATCTGATGTCATGGAAACAGACTTGAAATGAACATTGATCTTCCGATCACGAATGAAAGTGGATGCACAGCTCTACCAGTACCACCATCAGCACCAGTATCGCAGTACGCACTAAGTAGCGCAGTGATGTATGATGACATCGGTGTCACGCGTTGTTCACTGTGTCCGCCAGCAGGGCCCGACTGGTCACCTGTGAGCTTTGTTATTCACCGTTTAGTGTATTCAGGAAGAGACTAGTGCTCAGAATTTTAACGTCTTTGGTACGCGTCATCGTCATCATCATGCTAACGTTAATATACGGACTGGGCCATAAGCCAGTTGTCGATCGTGCTTTAGTAATGGCAGTCAGTCCTGAACTTGACTCTTGCTTAGTACCATAAGTCAGCTGACACTAGCACTTTGAGGTTGTTTACCTGTTTATCTGAGAAACTAGAAATGAAAGTTAACTAAATAAGAGCGTATATTTCCAGAATAGTAGAGCACTTACCAGCGAATTGTAAAGGTCCCCAGTTCGAGTCTCGGCCTGGCACCCAATTTTAATCTGCCACGAAGATTCAAGAGCGTGTATTTGCTTTGATACTACACTCGTGGAAATTGAAATAAGAACACCGTGAATTCATTGTCCCAAGAAGGGGAAACTTTATTGACACTTTCCTGGGGTCAGATACATCACATGATCACACTGACAGAACCACAGGCACATAAACACAGGCAACAGAGCATGCACAATGTCGGCACTAGTACAGTGTATATCCACCTTTCGCAGCAATGCAGGCTGTTATTCTCCCATGGAGACGATCTTAGAGATGCTGGATGTAGTCCTGTGGAACGGCTTGCCATGCCATTTCCACCTGGCGCCTCAGTTGGACCAGCGTTCGTGCTGGACGTGCAGACCGCGTGAGACGACGCTTCATCCAGTCCCAAACATGTTCAATGGGGGACAGATCCGGAGATCTTGCTGGCCAGGGTAGTTGACTTACACCTTCTAGAGCACGTTGGGTGGCACGGGATACATGCGGACGTGCATTGTCCTGTTGGAACAGCAAGTTCCCTTGCCGGTCTAGGAATGGTAGAACGATGGGTTCGATGACGGTTGGATGTACCGTGCACTATTCAGTGTCCCCTCGACGATCACCAGAGGTGTACGGCCAGTGTAGGAGATCGCACCCCACACCATGATGGCGGGTGTTGGCCCTGTGTGCCTCGGTCGTATGCAGTCCTGATTGTGGCGCTCACCTGCACGGCGCCAAACACGCATACGACCATCATTGACACCAAGGCAGAAGCGACTCTCATCGCTGAAGACGACACGTCTCCATTCGTCCCTCCATTCACGCCTGTCGCGACACCACTGGAGGCGGGCTGCACGATGTTGGGGCGTTAGCGGAAGACGGCCTAACGGTGTGCGGGACCGTAGCCCAGCTTCATGGAGACGGTTGCGAATGGTCCTCGCCGATACCTCAGGAGCAACAGTGTCCCTAATTTGCTGGGAAGTGGCGGTGCGGTCCCCTACGGCATTGCGTAGGATCCTACGGTCTTGGCGTGCATCCGTTCGTCGCTGCAGTCCGGTCCCAGGTCGACGGGCACGTGCACATTCCGCCGACCACTGGCGACAACATCGATGTACTGTGGCGACCTCACGCCCCACGTGTTGAGCAATTCGGCGGTACGTCCACCCGGCCTCCCGCATGCCCACTATACGCCCTCGCTCAAAGTCCGTCAACTGCACATACGGTTCACGTCCTCGCTGTCGCGGCATGCTACCAGTGTTAAAGACTGCGATGGAGCTCCGTATGCCACGGTAAACTGGCTGACACTGACGGCGGCGGTGCACAAATGCTGCGCAGCTAGCGCCATTCGACGGCCAACACCGCGGTTCCTGGTGTGTCCGCTGTGCCGTGCGTGTGATCATTGCTTGTACAGCCCTCTCGCAGTGTCCGGAGCAAGTATGGTGGGTCTGACACACCGGTGTCAATGTGTTCTTTTTTCCATTTTCAGGAGTGTATGTTAGCAACACGGCCATTAGTACAATGAAGTTTGTGATTTGTTTGTGGAGTGTTTCCAAAACGTCCAAACTTCACGACAAAGTAGTCGCATATTAAAGATATCAAGACACTTGATCGGTTGCGGAGCTTTCTGGTCCAGACAGGTCGAAGTCTCTTACTACAGAAAAGAATCATAAAGTACTTGAAATGCATGAAATACATGAAATGTATTCGCGGTTTCGAATATGGACAACCATCCGCTGTATAATGTAATGACGACAATGACAATCTGTGCCTGACGGGGACTCGAACCCAGATTTCTCGCTCTGACGAGCGACCGCCTTACTATCTGGCTATCCCAACACGACTGACGGCCAGAAGCAAACTTCCATATGTCGGCAGCCACGTACCTATAACCTGCTCCCATACATTCATTATGCATATTCCAGAAGGGCGGGAAATTTTACTTGAAAGTCAGTGTCCACAGGAATAATGCGTCGTAATTCGGAATAACACAGGCACTGCATTGTCGTATCGTATCGAATGTTAATGTTGTAGCGCAATTTTTTGTTTGTTCACCGATTAAATCTCAAAGAAAAGCGTCCGAGGAGTATGAAATAGCAGGAAAAAGCCTACAAACGATCCAGGAATAGCTGAAATTGAGAGCACATATGCCTACTTCAAGGCATAAATGGACACGGTCAAGCGTGTGACACTCTGCGAGCTGTACACAATTCGATAAGAAACTGACCCCAGAGTTTTCAAAAGAATGCATCCGGGCGACGAACCGCGTTTTAAGGTGACCTGACACAACTATGGGATTCTCCTGGCGAGAGTGTATGGGCAGAGAATTTCACCTGTGGGGTAATTCGACCTACCATTCTTAATGATCTATTAATTACCTATATTTGCTTGAGGAAGTGTTGTTACAACTGGAAAATAATCCACTTTTTGAACATCTGCAGTCTGTTAACGAAGAGATGGCGCACTCCTTCGTTATGGACTTATACATCCACATGAATACTCCAGAAGCCAACAGAGGGTGTGTGATGCACGGTACTTCGTTTACCATTAATTGGTGCCCTCTTCCCTCTTCTGCTCGGGAATGGCCTTTGTGAAGAATGAGTGTCGGCATGTCACTGTATTAAGCCTAATTTCTAGAATTTTCTACTTGTGGTCATTTTACATGAGGTATGTGGGAGGATGTAATATTTTGTTCAACCCTTCCCGGAAAGTACGTTCCCGAAATTTCAATAGTAAACCTACCTGTGATGTAGATGGCCTCTCTCGTATCGTCTGCTGCTGGAGTTTGTTGGGCATGTCTGTAATGCTGCCGCAACGATTAAACGATCCCGTGATGAAACGCACGGCTGTGCCTCGGATCCTCTGTATCATTTCTATTATTCCTACCTGGTAAGGGGCACAGATCGATCAACAATACTCAAGAATCGATCGAACGAGCAGCTTGTAAACCACTTTCTTCGTGAATGAGTTACATTCCCGTACAATTCTTCCCATGAATCTCAGTCTGACATTCGTTTTTTTTTTCCCTACTGTTTTCTTTTGTACGGGCATTCTACTTAAGGTGGCTCCAGGTAGATACTCCTATATATTTTATGGTGGTTTGCTGTTTTCAACAATTTGTCATCAGTAGTGCAGTTGTACCGTAGTGTATTTTATTTCCTATGTAAATGCAATGTGTTGCATTTACTTACGGTTCATGGTCAACTGGCAGAAATTTCAGCATTTATAAACCTCTGTATGTCATTCTGCAAACCGACACTATCTTCCGTCGTTACTGCTTCCTTAGAGACCACCGTAATTTCTACGAACAGTCTTGAAGAGATTCCATCGCTTTGTACTAGATCATATATATATACATATACAGTGCATTGCAAACAGTAACGGTCATGTCACACAGTCTTGGGGTATCCATGTAATTACCTTTATGTGTCGATTTTGTTCAGTTTAAAGTGACATGCTGAGTTCTGTCTGCAAAGAAGTCTTGAATCCAGTCGCAAATCTGGCCTGATAATCGGTAAGCTCGTATTATCTCAGTAAACGGCAGTGGGGTACGGTGTCAGATGCCTTCTGTGCCCTGTGGTTGTTCACTGATGATGCTACAGTGTAAGGAAGTTGTCAACAATAAGTGGCAGCAGATCGATACAAGACGATCTAGTCAAAATGTCTAGTTGATGCGGTGAATGGCAGATTGCTCTTAATGTAGAAACATGTAAGCCAATGCAGCGAAGTAGGGAAAACAAATACGTAATGTTTGGATACAGCGTTAGCAGTGTCCACGCTTGACACAGTCACATAATTTATTTATTTATTTATTTATGCATTTATTTTACCTGGCAAGATTAGGGCCTTCAGGCCCTCTCTTACACCTAACCAGGCATACTCAGATTGAACGAGTTACAGTTTCTACATAACATTAAGGACATATAACGTATTATGCAGTATTGATGTAAAAGAAAAAAAAATGATATTATAACAATAGTACAATGATAATTATAACAATAAAAAATAATTATGACAATAAGAAATAATTATAACAATCAAGAATAATAATGATAATAATAATAATAATAATAATTTAAATATCTGGGCGTAACAATGAGAAGCGGAAATGGAAGGAGCATGTGAGAATTGTTGTAGGGAGGCGATTGGTCGACTTGGGTTTAATGGGAGAATTTAAGGAAGTCTGGTTCATCTGTAGAGACGACTGCATGTAGGACGTTAGTGCGGCCTGCTGCTCGCGTTTGGGATCCGCACCAGATCGAACTGAAAGAAAACATCGAAGCAATTCAAAGGCGGGCTGCTAGATTTGTTACCGGTAGCTTCGGTCAGCATGGAAGTGCTACGGCTAAGCTTCGAGAGCTCAAATGGGAATCCCTTGACGGGAGAAGACAATTATTTCGACGTAAACTACTGAGAAAGTTTAGGGGGCCGGCATCTGAAGCAGACTGCAGAATGATTCTACAGTCGCCAACATACGCTTCGCGTAGGGACCACGAAGATAAGATACGAGAAATTAGGGCTCATACGCAAGTTGAACAGGAAAGGAAACGACTAGTTGTGGTACGGGATGCCCTCCGCCATGCACCATAAGGTGGCTTGCAGGGTACGTATGTATATGGACATATAGAGGCCTTCCTGAAGTCAAAGAAAACGGCGTCAGCCTGTACGCCGTTGTCTACGGTGCTGTCGATATCGCGGAGGAACATAGCGAGACTGATTTAGCAACAGCTCTGTTTGCGAAGTCTGTGTTGATTTTTATAGAGGAGAAAATTGTTTAAATGACTCTGAGTACTACGGGACTTGACATCTGAGGTCATCAGTCCCATAGAACTTAGAACTACTGAATCTTAACCTAAGGACATAACGCACATCCATGCCCGAGGCAGAATTCGAACCTGCGACCGTAGCGATCGCGCGGTTCCAGACTGAAGCGCCTAGAACTGCTCGGCCACAGTGGTCGGCTATAGAGCAGACTTTCGCCTCTGAAAACTTCATAATTCTTCTGCATAAAAGGTGTTCCATAATTCTAAAATAAAGTGAGGTTAGCAATATAAGCCTATAATTATGTGAATCCGTCCTAAGCTGCTGCTTGGAAAAGGGAATGACCTGTGCTTTTTTCCTGTCGCTACGTACCAAAAGTTGCTTCAACCAACTACGATAAATTGCTGCTATTGTGAGAGCCTTTATAAATGAAAACTTGGATGAATACATTGACAGACTAGGCACTACTGAATGGTCTCCAATAGCTCCATATGTCATACCCATGCCTTATTCGGTCTGGGATATATTAAAAATAAGGTTTATTCCGTCAATATTCGTGATGTTGTGTATTTGATGGAAAGAATCGAAACAGAATCTGAAAACCTGCAGTCTCGGATGATCTGTGACAAAATTTCTAAATCTGTGTTGAAAACTTCCATTGTTTCCTTAGAACAACACAGACGCCACTTTGAAGCTATTTTGTAGAGTCGCTGTATTCTACACCTATTTTTATATTTTCATTTGTTTGATTTTGGTGCACCTAACAAAGTTTTGACAACTGACTCTCCCTGTATAACATTTGTTAATAAATTCTTCTTGTGTGCATCTTAATCCGTGTTGCCAACGTTTTTTGTCGTAGTTCCAATAGATCAAGTTTCCCCTTCAACGAGGGTTAATAGTTACTGCGTTCTTAGCAAGCAACTTCCAATACAGCAAATACTTTCGGTGGCAGGAGGTTATCTTCGTGTCACCTCTTTAGTAGACGCCAAGCGTAATTGATAAACACAACAGAAATATTTGCTGTACTTATTCACATCAGTTTATCAACAGATTAAAAATTATTCATAGTCGGCGTTTTGCGATGGAACCAATTTGGAAATGTATGCAACGATTTCAAGAGTGTGATAATTCGCAAGCTCAGTTATAAATGAAATATAATAATGAACCAGTGAACACATTAAGTCCTTATACTTTTTTCTTAATTAATATGCTCATATTGCTTTAAGCAGTTTATTGTAAGCTTCTCATGTTGACTCGTTTTGGTATTTAGCGATAAAATGAAGGTACATATTAATTGGCTGGACTAGCCCAAACCACATAACAGAACGGATACGTAAATAATTTCTTGTGTCATTTCATAGACTGGCTGTTAAAATTTGCTGACTCTATGTACCATGATATACATGATTTGGAAACCCTGTAGGAAATCACAAAGTGATGCGACAGTCAAGGTAAAACATTTAAAAGAATTCTTTTGGTCTTTGAACAATTCATTACTCGAATCTCTTTCATGTCCAATGCAACGGTTCCCAAAAATCCCAAACTCATTCGATTCAGAAGCGAAACATCCCAGGTGCAAGCAATCGTTCGCAACAGCACGCTTTAAAGTCACCAAATTAATGGTCCGGGTGGTGATCGCGCAATTTCACGGTCCAGAGCGCCCTCCGGAACTTGACTAGATCGGTACACTGGCTTCACAGGAAGTATGTTACCTTACCCTGCAACACAATCGCAATTAGTTGCGCAATTTGTTGCGTCCACAAATAGACTAATTACCTGTGTTAGTAGAAATAAAAACAAATACTAAAAATTCTCATACGAAAACAGTGTGCTATTTGCTTATTAAAATTTTTATAGTTCACTATTTAAATGTTAAAATAGGAGGAATGGCCATTCTACGGTTTCTCCCGATAAGTAGTTTTTGTTGGTAGGAACTGAACACGAGGCACAGTAACGTAAGACCACGCAAAATATGTATGTAAATAATTGCACTTGATAATCAGAATAAATTCTCCGAGCACAGCGTTATAAGGATGAAGAAATGCTTAACGGCGGCAGTGTCTCATTATTCAAATGAAAAATTAATGTGCTGATGTTTGTTAATTCTCATCTTATAGGCGAAAAAAATTAACTACAAACTAATCTAGTTTGTAAGAAATAAACAATCACTATCTAGATCATTTCTTTTTAATACCAATCTGCACTACATCATCATACCCGGCGCCGCAAAGTGCAATTGGTAAAGAGTGATGTGAACTTTCCCGCGATGCTTACATTCATATTTAAGATATCGTGCTCCCACAGGCATGCGGTGTCACATGTTCTTCCTCCTAACATGAACATCAATGATTTTATGAAGTTCGTTAGCTGTGATGGAAGGTGGTCGGCGGAGATCGCAGCTGTAACATGCTTGAAGTCACCACTGGGTTCCACGTAACTCAGCCTGTTACAGTAGGTGGCACACTCTTATTTTCCCACGCTACTGACATTTAACACCTTCATTAATTTATAATAATTGATTCCTATAAGCTATAGTAATTTTTGTAACTATATTCCTTTTCTCTCCCTTTTTCATTATTTTAACTCACAGAAAGAGTCCTCAGTACATTTTCATTTTTATTTATTAAAATGAACGCACATACTTAAAGTTGTATTTAAAGACAAGGTGGATTCAGCATACAACAAGAACGAAAAGGTGCGATGCACAATGTGCTGTGAAATTGTTTATTAAATTTGTATTTTATCTTTTACTGTGTAACGTGCCATTTATATTGAAAGTATTAACGAGTTTTTCAATTATTAATTTTTAATATTATTTTTAGCTTATTTTGTGATGGAAGAACCTCTTTCACACGGTTTCTGTGTAATAGCGTATGACTTCGGCACACGTCACTTGACTTTCCGAAATTTTTCCCCACAACATCCTTGTGTTTTACGTTAATTTTAAATCACAGTTGACAAACTGCAGTTCATGTAGCCAGTTACGTGTTGATTCATAATATCCTGTTGTTATTTGTACAACCTTTGACGGCAGAATTTGTAATATCACACTTTTGTAATTTTTGGTTCTTGGTGCCTTTCTTTGCTATTCCAGGTTAGACATGAAGATGATCTGCAGCACAGGTTGAAATCGATAGTCAGTAGACTAAAGTTATCATTCTGTCGGAGTTTGCTTATTTATTGTCCAGGGTAAAATATTTCAGATTAAGCTTATAATTTGAATTACTATAAAAAAGACATTTCATATTATTTGAGAAATGATCAAATGTTTATGTGGCTGCATACTGAACTCTTTCGTAAGCCATTCACACTCTAGTAAGGAGCAATGATGGTCTTCGCAGATGACATCCTTACTCATCCAAATAATGTGATTATTTATTTCTGTAGCGAATGTATGTATCGTGATGATGCATTTAGGCCACACAGCTTTCTGAAAAGACGTCTACAAGATAACTGTGAATGAACATTGTGAATTATTCCATTTCAGATTTTGCAAAAAATACATTCATGGTAACTGAGAAGTTATCGTAGAACATCATACCATAATCGTTAAAGGAGAAGAAATATAAAAGTGAGTTGAGAAATCGACCACAGGCTGCATCCAGTTTAAATTTACGTCAGTACACACAGTATGTACAAAAGTTCATAACAGTCTACGCTAATCATCGCCTCTTCCTCTTATTCTTCATTACGATTATGGAATAGTATTGCACCTGGAACTCCTTTAAGGAAGCGGAATGTTCTCACCAGTTTGAAATCCAGGCACTGGAGAATGTCATAGCTTTCTGATGAGACGCTTGGCCTGTGAGATTACTTACCAGACTGAACGCATGCGTTGACTTCGTGTACGCTGTGAAAAATTCAGCAAGAAAAAATACACGCAGATGTTGTCTCAGAGTCGCTTCACCATGAGCACCCAGTCCTACCTGAAGGAGCTTAGAGTGATGGGTAAAGACGTTTCGACGTAGGAAAAGGTACCTCCTGATGTGGGTATGGAAACAGGAATGTCCAGCTGCAGATGGCTGAACGCTGCCAGGTGCACAGAGGATAAAATACTCAGCACCTTGGGGTCGCAAATAAGCTGGCGTAGCCATCTAGAGGAAAATGTCCACACGAGCATATGCTGGGAAGAAGAAAACTAAACGTCACATTTCCAAGTTACCTACAGAGAGATGGAATTTTCGCTTAGATACATTGAATAACATACCACGGCAAGCATTACTCGTTATTGCGCATTCATTAAGTAAAAGTAAGACCTTGGCAGAATTCTCGTTTGAATGTCTAACTACATTTTTATGTTAAGCAAATGGTACAGATAAATGATTAGTTGATCCGTACATTCCATCTTCGTAATAAACTAAATCTATAATGTTTGTGATTTAGTTTACTAGTTACGAAGAGACAACCTCGCAATATTTGCACATTGTTCATTTAAGATTATATAAGAAATGATTAGGTTAACTTGCGATTTGATAATATCTTATAAGACGTCATTTACGTAAATCCGCAAACAGGCTCGAGAATAGTGAAGATTCTCCTGTATTACGATACGTAACTAGAGACGGCACGGCTGGAAGGGAGGCAGTGTAAGCGCCAACCAGTGACAGGACACTTGGATGTGGCAGCGAGGGAATACAAGGGATGGAAAGTTTGGACGAGGATTTTTGTTTCACGACGGGAAAGCAGACTATGTTCCGTGAAATGGTTGAGTGAAGACCTGCTGTGATGACGCAGTATAGACAAGTTGCTCCTATCAGTTTCTGGGCAGTATACAACTCCACAATCGAATTCTACAAATTGTGTGAGAGAACTCATGCGTGAATTAGATTTTTTTTTTTATTGTGAACTCTGTAAAGTTTTCGTCAGATGCAGAGTAAGTGAGTAAGAAGCATAGAAAATGAGCCTTCTACAATTTGTGAGATATTAGTCAGGCACTATGTGTAGTGACTGGCAGCTTCCGCTATTGTATCAACATCTTTTGGCTACAAAAGATCTTGCATTATTTTAATAACCATTTAAATTTGAAACAGAAAACTACGTTATTGTCTAGTTTAATCAGTCATATTGGCTCCACCTATCCACATTTCCCTTATGCTTCAGTTATCTCTTCATTTGAACATCATGAATTGTTTTTAAAGAAGGGAATACAATGTTAGCCGCCGCAAGCAGAGGACATTCTTTTGTTGGCACTCCAAAATTTTCAAAATTTTGGATCTGATACACTGCGCTGCAGTAGAAGTTGTCACAGAATCAGCTAAGTAAAAAATCTGTTCAATTAGCCTGTCTATTTCCATATAGAAGCCGACTACCGATGTTTCCTTTATTTGAGATCGTGTCTGCCAAGTAGTTGGAGTTCGAAGTTTTAGATTCTAACCTACATTTTTCGCGTCGTTTTCTCATAATCTTTCGTTGATTGTGTCAATATTCGTGTTTATCGTGAGATGTGCTTTTTTTACTGACATTTGCGAGTGCCTCGAAAAATTCGTACTAAATTGTCAATTGTAAACTTAATTGTCGCTTTTACGAACTTCTTGGCTACAACGTCCTTGTTTAAGAGAAATGGTTGCCTTATTTCGTTACATATTTGCGTGAAAGATGTGTGTTTCTGAGGCGAACGTACATTCTCGAGAGTTTTCGTAATTTGCGAGTGTTGTGGTTACATATTTCGTAGTAAATCGGCGTTTGTCATTTACAGTTACTGTAGATAACTAACATTAGTTTTTTCTCTTTTAACAGGAGTGTATATTGTCTCAAATTATTGTAAATTAACCCTGTTATCGGATTTGTTAGCGACCAATGACCTGAAAAACGTTTCATGAAGGAGTAAATTTAGCACCAATGTTTTCTGTTGTAGTTGGTATCTCTTTTCGGCTGTTAATCATTTCAGTTCTAAAAGTCTACCGATAATACAACGTATCAGTCCCATAAATTAAAATGTAATCAGAAAGCTTAATTCAGATTTATTTGTTAACTCTTCTGTGGAACATTTCACCAGGCGTGGTGCAGACCCACTCTGTATTCTATTCTTAGGCACAGGGCGAAAGATGCTGTTCGTAAGCAGCTGGAGATCGCCCTCGCTACTATCAAGTGATGGGAAGCTGGTGTGAATGATTGGACTGGGAGAGCTAGCACAATGAACCAGAGGTGCGAAAGACATCTCATGCACTGCTCTCATCTGTGGAGTTACTGTATTTTCTGAAGAAAATGCAGAGTTTATCATACTAGTCCCCAAAAAATTTTAACGGTTCAGTTACTCGGTTTTTCATTTTCGTTTGTGCGATATCTGAATAGCACTGAATTTTACAACGGCATGAAAACTACTTGTACGAATAGCCAGAAAGCGAAGGAGAACGTACTATCCATAATCTTCAGTCCACAAGTCCACAAATCACTTGGCCACACTGAAATAAAATGTTCTAACCGTCTGTTGTGTAATTCAGAGGCGTCAAACTACGGTGATAAATAATAGCCTACTGCCGTCTAACGTAACATTATATTCTGTTAATAATTCACGCGCACAACAAATAATCTTGCAGTTTTGCATTTTTGTATCGTATTCCGCACTCGATATGGTACAGAGATGATTTCTACTCGAAGTTTCCAAGTGTTCCCAAATATAATTTACCGCATGGTTTGAGGCGCCATGTCACGGATTCTACGGCCCGGCCCGCCGGAGGTTCGAGTGTGTGTGTGTTGTTCTTAGCATAAGTTAGTTTAGGTAGTGTGTAAGTCTAGGCACCGATAACCTCAGCAGTTTGGTACCGTAGGAATTCACACAAGTTTGAACATTTTGAACAATTACAGTTCCGCCTGTTAACTACATGCTTTTCTATCCTCGCCTCGAAGGTGGACCGAGCAAACTGGCGTAGAAATTGAGAAGGGGGGTTCGCAACATCGCATCTTGCGACTACCCAGTTTTAAACGTGAGTGTCTCATGGAATGAGCTATAACAAGTGGTTGGATCGTTCGTTTGAAGGGACATAGTTGATTCCCTGCCACATTCTAGTCCATTCCTAGTTCAGTATTATGAACATTCTATGCTACTGTTGTCATATATTTCCGGTTTTAGGTCTTTTGTTTAATTAGTTTATTTAATTAAGTGCATATCACAATAGCAGTCAGTTAACATGATATCAGATTGGAAGCTTGCAGCAGGTATGGTAGCTGCTCTCGTGTATTTACTACTAGGGATCCGTCAGTAGAAAAGCAATAGCGTCAAAGAGCCGCCTAATGTTTCTGCTAACGTGTCCCGACTCCCGTGGCTTGCATTTAACATCGTCGAGTATCAGTTATCGCTATCAGCGTTAAGGGGCCTCGGGACGTCCTATACCTCCAATGTTAAATGTAAGGAACATTATCTTATGAGCTATTACCACCAGAATGATGAAACTTTTACAGTATAATATTACATATATTTAATACTGCGTACCATACGGATTTTAATTTATTGGTATTTTTTGGGAAGATATTAATTATTTTGTTACTGAAAGTAATTGACACATATTTTGGCATAGTATCTTTGAAATAAAATCTGTTATCAATTATGTATCAAAAAAAGCCTATGATACAAGGGGTATATTGGCACTGTTTACCTTGTTTGAAAATTTTAAGTCTTTATCTCTAATAGTTTAGCGGAAAATGTTCCATTGTACTAGTTGTCATTACAGTGTTTCATTTTGGAACTCAGAAAATGGCGAAATAGGCCAAGGTGAAACTGATGGTGAGAAAAGCAAGTACTATGACGTAAATATTAGATGTGTTTATGCTCTAAGGTCAATCGGGAAGGGATTCTCTGCTGGTCAAATGTTTTGTGGTGTAATGAATTCACCACCACCACCAACGAAATTCTCAAAATATAACTGGGTTGTTGGATCCTGTGTTAAAGGTATTGCCCAAGAATCCATGAAAGAAGCAGTGGAGGTGGCTGTGGCGGTGAATGAAGAATGAAGAAATTGCTGCAAGTCCTATGAGTCGCTTCACATTTACTGACATACTCAGTTTGCAACATTCCTTACACAGTACTGAACTCTCAATCACCTTTGAGACTAATGAAATCTTAATTATTTCGTTCAATTGTCCTCACTACACTTCTCCAGTAAACTGCAGAATTTTTCAGTTAAACCATGCAACTTCTTGCTTGTGCTAGAGACAAGAGTAGATTACGCTTTATGAATATCCTCACTATTTTCAGAATCATTTCCCAAAGTCGGAGAGATTGTCACAGTTCCACTAGTGTACCTCGGAGGAGGCTTGTTCCTCTTGTACACTGTGTTACTAAATCGAGACATATTTTTTTAAGTTCCAACTACGCAATAGAAATACAACACAAATCGTGCAATAACCACCAAATGCTCAATGTAAATAACAGTATCCAAAGACTACGGTACGCACACAAAGCAATTGCCTATCAAATCGTGTTGCAAAAATAACATAAAATCTTTGGAAAGACCAGAAGTTTTGAAAATGCGGCTGAGAAAACAAATGTTGTGCATTATTTTTTGGGTAACTCTGGTACAAACGATTTGGCGAACTGTAAGCAGTACTGTCAATGAAATCGAAAACGAGTCCCTAGAGGGAGAGTTAAGGGAACCCGGAACCTAAAAATAATGGAATTTTGGGTTTTCATTTTATTGTGAAATAAAATACTAAAGATCTTCCTCTTTAAAATGACATATTAATCTTACCTGTAGCTCAACTCCAAGTATTGAAAATATTATTTTCAATAATGTGCTGTAGAGGACATGTCGCGACAATGAATTTCCATGGATACATGTTCACTGAAAACATCGAATAATGACACGACCGCGAAACGTTACGTATGTATTATTTGAAGTCTGCTGAGTGAGCGCGCCAAGTTTCCGTCACTTTCAACAGACAGCGTATCTGCAGGATAGTTTCAAATGGCGTCTGTAGGTGATGTACGTTACAAGCAACGTGCTGTCAGGAGATGTTTTGCTGTAACACCATAACGCTCGGCCCCACACAAGTCTGAGGACTTCTGGACACACCGCAAAACAGGGTTGGACGGCCTTACCCTACTCAGCATGCAGACCTGATCTAGCGGCGTGAAGCACTGGTTCCGCCCCCAGCACAAGGACTGGTACCGATAGGGCAAACACGCCCTTGTTTCGTGCTGGGGGAAGGCCACAGAAAGGGATGGATATTACATGAAAAATGGGCTGTGCAAATAAAACACCATTCTTTTGTAAGTAGGATGGTTTTTTTTTTTTAATTGGTAACGCCGCCGCCACGTAGCGCTCTGTATCAAAATCACTGGCTGTGCCGTGTGCAGTCTGTGGCTGGTTTGCATTGGTGTCTGCCATTGTAGTGTTGGGCAGCGGCAGCTGGATGCTAACAGCGCGTAGCGTTGCGCAAGTTGGAGGTGAGCCGCTAGCAATGGTGCACGTGGGGAGAGAGATGGCGGTGTTTTGTAATTTGTAAGACTGGATGTCATGAACTGCTATATGTATTATGACTATTAAGGTAAATACATTGTTTGTTCTCTATCAAAATCTTTCATTTGCTAACTATGCCTGTCAGTAGTTAGTGCCTTCAGTAGTTTGAATATTTTATTTAGCTGGCAGTAGTGGCGCTCGCTGTATTGCAGTAGTTCGAGTAACCAAGATTTTTGTGAGGTAAGCGATTTGTGAAACGTATAGGTTAATGTTAGTCAGGGCCATTTTTTTGTAGAGATTTTTGAAAGTCAGATTGCGTTGCGCTAAAAATATTGTGTGTCAGCTTAAGCACAGTCTTGTACAATTTTTCTAAGGGGCGTTTCACTTTCATGTGTGTAATTCTCATTATGTTCTATAAAGAATTGTTGAAGAAATAAATGCGGTGTATTACATTCTGCGCAACTCTCGTAATACTGAGTGGACAAATGTAGCTGTTCGACAGAGCTACATCAGTTTATGTTCCCTTCGATTTACAATATACTTCCTCACGTTTAATTTCTCTGAAGCCCTTTCACTCTGTGTAGCTTTCCCCTTTCCGTATTAATTAATTACATCACCGACTTGTGAACAAATACCTGCAAGATGATAATAACACGGCTGTCTTCGCGGTCTAGTGATCGAAAATCAGCAGTTGAGTGTCACTCTGGAATCTGATACGGAAAAGATGTTACACTACCTATCATTCTTTCAATCTCAGTAGTCACTGATGCAGCGACCGCCACGATCACTGTAACAATTCGTTAAGATCAAGTTATAAAAATTGCCGTAACTCCATGACTACAATTTTACGTTGTATTCGGTACCTTGCATTTTCTATCTAGAGAAAAAGGGAATGTTTCTTTGAGAATTATTTTAAGAGTGTACAGTAACTTTTTGATCTTAGGATGGCTTGATGATGGTTCTTGGTACTGAAACCGGTAACCAGTATGAAAATAAAATGCATTTGTAGATGGAAGAAACACTTTTTTCCGGTACAACTTGAAACGTTCCCTTTGGGAAAATTTATAAATGACTGCGCTGGTAAACTTGTACGTTATTTGAGTTTCAAACAGATGAGCAAAGTTGAGCGTACTCAGACATTTCTCTCTTTACTTATTCTGATCATCATTAAACTGACACACAATATTTTTAGTGCGACGCAGTCTGACCTTCAATAATCCCTTCAAAAGAATGGCCCTGACTAACAATAATCTATACCTTTCATGAATCACTTACCTCACAAAAATCTTCGTTACTCGAACTACTGCAATACAGGGAGCGCCATTACTGCCAGCTAAATAAAATATTCTAGCTACTGAAGGCACTAACTACTGATAGGCACAGTTAGCAAATGAAACATTTTGACAGGGAACAAACAATTTATTTACCTTAATAGTGCTCAAATGGCATTATATCAGTTCATGACATCAAGTCTTACAAAATTTCCTTTTCCTGACAGACACACGTCCAGATCATCAGCTCTCAAAAATCTGCCATCTCTCTCCGCACACCCACCACTGCTGGCGGCTCACCTCCAATTGCACAACGCTACGAGCTGTACACATCTAAGTGCCCAACACTACAATAGCGAATATTCCAACAATGCCAACCAACCACAGATTGCATACAGCACAGTCAATGATTTTCATACAGAGCGCTAAGTGGCATTACCAACATAAAAACCTAAACAGCCTACTTACGAACTGTATGTTTATCGCAGATATAACTACTTTGTCATATGTAACTCCTATTATCTTACAGTAATAAACATTGTAATATAACAATAAATATACAGAACGTTTGCATGTACCTGTACAAAATTTAACAATTTACTCAACGGTCCTCCATTCTTATTATGCTATTAAAAAAATTTACTGTAGTGTTGGGCAATATACGGAAGTTATTCAATCGTTTTCAAATGCAGTACGCATACAGTTCTTCTTGCTCTGTAAACATCTATTGCATCTTTAAACCATCTGCTGTATCACGTCGATAATTCCTGTCGCTAATTCAATCAATATAAACAGTGCAAGACACAACCTAACATTTTGGCCACCTTACACGTTGCTGCAAGAAATCGCCGATGCTTACTACTAAGATGCCGTCAAGCTGATGATGACGGTTAACTGTAGAGATATGTAGCGGGTTATGTAACACAGAGACTGACACAGGATTTTTTATTTCATTCTAATTTACAGTCGTATCTGCAAACAGATCATAATGGTTGCATCTGACACACTAACGCTAGGCGCTCCTCTTAAGACACTCAAGTGCGCGTGAGTGTTGCAAGCTCTAATAACAACCGCATCGACGGAGCATTACATATTAATACTCCCTATCTTGACAAATGTGATACCCAGAAAAATTGAGATGTGTCTTTTAGGCAGACAGAGCTTCTCAGCGTAAGGGAGGAATGGTTTAAAAGACTGCATCAAGCAGCTTCCGTTTCCGTAATAGTCAGCATAGTTACTACATTGCACATACAGTAACGATGCAGTGCGCTCTTCTAAGCTTCTCATTTCTTTATTATTTTTTCACTTTCTATGTCACTGAAGTTTTCCTTCAATTTTGCTTGGGATTATTGGTCCATACCTCCAGTACCTTGGTACAAATTTAACAACTTTTACATAGAAACGTTACAGTCAAAAGAATCTTCACAATGATTTTATAGTAGCACACAGAAGTATAGCTTACGTTGTAAAGAATTTTGAGATGGTCTCAACTACAGCTGCTTTATACAGAAAGATAACAAAGTTTTGGAATCGTACAGAGGGTGATGAAAGTGTTAATGTGACCACTGACATTTAACTGGTTTCTAAAAAGTATCCCGTATGAAGTAAAGAAGGACATCTTACATCAGAATATCATGAAGCAGAGACCAGAAAATTTTGGGAGGGCTACATTCAGTTTAGCAAAATTTGGAAAATAATTTTGGTTTCTTTAGAACGTGGTTTGGTCGTCAAGATATTATGTGTGGAGACGCAAGAGCACAGTGATCTCCTAATCCTTACGGTCAACGTTATTGTGTCACTGTGCCTTTCTCCACGTGCGTCTTTTCAGTGGGGCATTCGGCCCTGACTTCAATTTTTATCACAACATACGACCGCACACGTATTGCGCAGGTGGATGGGCAGTGGGAGCTCAGGTCGATGAGAAAAGCTAACAGCGTGAAATATAGTAACACCACTAGTTCTACACCTGGGTTCGGTGTGGGGCGGCGGTGCGGTGGGTGCACTGCTATGGCCTGTTGTGGGGTTGTGAACCTCTGAAAGCTACGGCGGGACGAGGCTGAGATGTCCATGGCTCGTGTTCCCGCCGTCATGTGTTCTGTTTTTAACGTACTTCCACCTCTCTACCTTAATTTCAGTTACTACCGTCACTGAGTTGCTGCTTTGCCTGACCGTGAGCGGCGTTAGTAGATCTTATCGATATATCCCCTCTCGTAGTATGTTGGGTCGACTGCTATTACTTCCCACTCGTTGTCTGTTGTAGGCCAGTTGGTCGTAGTTCGGGTTGCGAGTTAAGAGGCTGCCAGTCAGTTGGAACGCGTCTGGAAAGCAGTCCGGACCTGCCTGTCGGGGAGTGGCAATACGGCACTAGGCCAGTGTGGTTGGAGCAGAAGTGAGGTCTGCGCCGACATGGCTTGCCCGACCGTTGCCGTCTCCCATCACTTGAGCCGGGCCACGGTCTTCCTTGATAGTCGGCCGACGAGTTTTTGCTCGCCGATCGTTCCTCAGTCGGCTGCGTTTGTGTGTGTGTGTGTGTGTGTGTGTGTGTGTGTGTGTGTGTCTGTGTGTGTCTGTGTGTGTGTGTGTTTGTGTGCTTGCAACCACTCCTGATTTGTCTTCGTGTGTGCTTAGTTACTGTTTGGTATAGTTCAGGTCTTCGTGCAAGTGTTTGTCAGGTTGTGTGTGTAGTTTGCGTGATTTTGATTGACAAGATACTTTAAATGTTGTCGGAGTATTGGCTTTGAGATGTCGGTCGTTTCATTCTCCGAGCGCTTCTGGGCCACTTTAATTACTATCTTGTGGAACTTGGGTCGGTCCTTTCCTGGTGCAGGGATGTCGTTTAGACAGTGGGCGTGTTCCTTCTGCACGGTTGGGTACGAGCCAGTGTTTACGCCGTCGTGTGTCTGGAAGTGAGTGGGAGAAGCAGTAGCAGTGCAGTCGCGGACGGACCAGCAGGCAGTCGGTTGGTTGGAGCGGACCAGGGAGGATATCTCCGTGCGGTGCAGTCGCCTGGCTCCACTGCCGGGTTCTGGGCAGTGTCGCAGCGTTTGTGCAGCTGTTCGATCGCTACGAGCTTCGTGGTTCACCGACCCAGGACGTCAGAGTTGAGTAGCGGTTTCACGTATCCAAGCAACGTCCATTCATGTTGTGTGGTTTGTTTCGGTGCTTCGCTGTTGGCGAATTCTCATGTACCGAGCGGTGGCAAGCCAGTCGTTTGTCGGTCGCTCCATGCCTGTCCCCAGGTAGGGTTCCGACTGATCAAGTATAGTTGGGCTCACCACCTGTCTCACCTAAGTGAACGAGGGCAGAGCGACCTTCCTTGTTGATTTTTAAGATTTCTTGTTGTTAAACATGTTGGCCTTCTGCCTTTAAAGGTCTATGGTAATATATTCTAAAATTTTGGAAATTAATTGAGGCCCTCAGCCATTTGTATTGCATTTTTCGTATGTTGGTTTTTGTTCGAATTATTTTATTGGATTTTTATCTTGTTAAGATTTCTTATTGGATGCCTTCAGCCGCGAAACAGTTGCTAAATTACAATAAATGGCAATTAGAAGCAGAAACTAACCTCAACCCTTGGCCCTTTCCACACTCCTATTCTGCCCAGCGTGTTTAGCGGGAGTATCAGAAGCCTCTCCGTTGTTTTTAATTCCCCGACCCAATACACAGTACACAAAACACTAGCTCTACATGGAATGATCCTTACTTTCTGTTTCTAAAATACTTACGATTTACAATTTTCATTGCTTTCTTCACTTAAAGTGGGTCATGTAGTTTTCAGGCATAGCATAAAAACAAAATAAGCAAGTTTAGTAATCCTAAAACTCAACCACGTAATAGAATCACAGCACGTTAGGAGACATGGCATCAACGTTTAAAACAGCGTTTTAGATACTGCATTCATCCAAACATGTTGGTGACATTCACAATAGAAGAAATGTAATGAGCTAAACCTTCCGAAAGTATTTTATCATTGCGTGGTATTGCTGATCTCTGCTGAAAGGCTCGGGTCCTGAATATATTGATTTTTAACAAACAGGAAGGTAATCTCAGAGGGAAAGATATTGCACATACCAAACGCCACCAAAACCTGGGAGTACCACATGCACGATGGAAAGTTTTAACAAGGCGTCTTTCTTATTGGCACAGCCCGTCCTCGAGCTGTTTAATAAGGAGCTCAGTTCCTGCAGCGGCGACTCCAAATCGCAGGAGCTGAGTGTCTGCCTGGCTTACAGGCGGGTGGCGCTCCACGCGGGAACGAAGTGTTTTCTGTTTTCTCGCGCCGGCCGTAAACTTGGTGCCACGACTGTCGTAAAAAGCGAGCCGCCCCACCTCCAACCTCGCCGGCAGCAGCGCTCCCTCCTGCTGAAGCCAGGGGCGGGAAATGTTTGCTCAGCCGCCGCCTCTCAGCGAGCTCCACGCGGAAGCTACTTGGTCTCAGCACTGGCCATTCAGGCACAGCCTGCTACTCTGACGAGACCTGACGCCGCCAGATTTACGCAGACGGACGGGTCACATCCACTGAACGATACTCACACTGGTATTCGATACATAACGAAAACAGTCTTTCAAATTATGAAGGTATCAGTGGGTACAATACAGCCAGAGGTCTGTGAAAACGTTTACACGAACAAGATTCCCATTTGGAGTCAAGAAACAAAATATATGAAACGTTTTAGGTAGTGGAGATGAAGATGATCCATGCCTCATGTTCCTCAGTGTATTGATAGATTGAGTAGTAAAGGAAATCGGAGAGAAATTATAGAACTTAATGAAAGTTTACAGAAAAGAAATAAAAAGATGTAAGGTTTCCCATGATATAATGACACAAACGGCAAAGGAAATGGACGATACTTTGAACTGAATGTATGAACTCTTGAATGTAGGTTGTAAGATTGAGCCGATTTTCTGTTGTGAGGACAGGAGAGCTGCCGAGGTTGAACTGAAAATTGCTTATTGAAGGATCCTTTTGGGACAGTAACCAAGGAAGATAAAGTGGAGACTGTAATCGCGCCTCTCCTTCCTTCTTCCATCTATTGCCCTCATTAAATAATGGCTAGTCCAAGTAATTAATAAGAAAAGTCTGTTATTAAGATTTGAGAGGAACAAAGATTACTGTAAACTTTTAAGTTTACTTAGCTTGTCCTGTAGAGATGGCTCCAGTTCTTCTTGTCTAGGGGTATGATTCTTCAAGGTGTTTATCTAACATCAGATCCTTCCGGTCGGTTTGTACTAAATAAATTGGAAGACTGTTGTTCCTGAATTTTTTACGTAAATATATTTTCCACTGGTTTTCTCAGATTTTATTATATCATAGAGTATTTTGATATGTCACATTAACAAAGCCGAAATTATATTGTTCGCTCACATTATCCAAAAATGCATCAGATCATATCAGAGGCAAGCTTAAGACTCCCACACTCTGCCGAAATAACAATGTTCCAAAGCGTTTACAGTCTTTCTTAACGAATGGATTCCTGCTACTTTTTGATACATTTTTAATTTCGATCATAATTTCTTAAACGAACCCAGAAATAAAGACAGTAAACAGTACAGAATTGCGTCATTAATAATAGAAACTTTAAGTATTCAAATAATTCGTAGTTTCAAATGTTTATAAGAAAAATAAGTTTAACTGTACCGGTACATTCAGAACTAGCATTTAGCGATTATGATATCGAACTATTTTATAAAGTAATGTCTTTTCGTAACTTTTAGCTTGAAATGTAAAATACTGTATAAAAAATTATATGAAAGTTTTCAGAAAATCAACAGAGATAACACTGACCTTTCCAAAATTGGAAAATATCATTGGTATTGACATCTACTGTTGAGGGAAGCTAATGCTAGAGAAGGATGTTCCGTTACAAGATCCGGCCATGACAACGGAACCACAAGCTTTGGATGCAACATCTAGCACCATCGATCCCCCTGTAATGAGCCAAAGATATCCTAATCCATCTGAGATCGGTATAAGAACCATGGCCCACTTCCAACGTTACCACATTTCAAATAAGAAGATACACAACATTTGAGATGAATATCGTAAGATTATATAGTTCTTATATTAAAGACATTCTGAAGGAACTATACGCTTAAAATTTCATAGATGCAGTATTAAGTAAATTATATAGGCTTAAAAGATCTCTGTAAGATCCACAGATTCTCATTTAAGACAAGAATTTTAACACTGACTGCAAACGACCTTTACTCAAAAGATTAACTTTAATCATGTGATAAAACATACTCACATTTAATGCATAATATCAATACTTGAGTTTTTTTGAACTGAAATCCTCCTTAAATTACTCAGAGACAGTTGTTTTCGAAGACGAGGATGAATTGAATTCCCGCAAATTAATGTCGTCGAAGAAATTCAATTTATTCTCCTTAACGTAAGCAGTTTCCAGCAGATGTAAAAGCTAATGAACATGTGGTCAGCCGCTTGGGATTAACCGAGCGGTCGGGGGCGTTGCAGTCATGGACTGTGCGGCTGGTCCCGACGGAGGTTCGAGTCCTCCCTCGGGCATGGGTGTGTGTGTTTGTCCTTAGGATAATTTAGGTTAAGTAGTGTGTAAGCTTAGGGACTGATGACCTTAGCAGCTAAGTCCCATAAGATATCACAGACATTTGAACATTTGAAAATGCGGTCACCAGCCACCACAGAACAAAACAGCACATAAATAGTGCCTATTGCTCCTCTTAACGGTACAGCATTATGCGCTTTACTCTCTGTATACCAAAACATCAGCGGAAAGTGGTTATTTCTCACGCAGCACAACTTAAATAGCGTAGCGCGCCTAAAGATAGGTATGTTCTGAAATACCCCAGCTTAACAGTGCTAATAGAACTTGGAATTAGGTGGTCAGCTGTAATTGGCGGAAGAAAATTTGTTGTTCTGATACTTTTCATTTAATTGAAGGCTACACTGGCAACCAAACACAAAAGTCCGCGCCAACTGCGTTTTCACGCCATTTACAAAACCATTTCTTTGCTCAGAATGAATGTGGAAAACTACAAATACACTTTCTGGTATGTTTCACCATGGAAATGGAAATGAGCTTCTGGCGTCATTGGCCGGGAGGCCCCTTACGGTCCGGCCGCCTTGGTGCATGTCTTATCACATTCGACGCCACATTGGGCGACCTGCGGGCCGGCTGGGGATGCAATGATAAGACAACACCCAGTTCCTGAGCGGAGAAAATCCCAGAGTCAGCCGGGAATCGAACCCGGGCCCGTAGGACGGCAATCCGTCACGCTGACCACTCAGCTATCGAGGCGGACCTTGTTTCACCTTGATACGTTAAGACGTGTAATATATCCACACGCACTGTCGCTAAGGGCGCATCCCTCTGCTTTCACAGAGCACGTGGCGCCGGAATAATAAATCTGAACTCGCCTCTCAGCCGAGCGCAGAGCAACAGCGGGGAATTATGGCATAGCTTTCGTGGAACGTGGACGGAGTGTTGTGTTGATGCCGTCGCTGCAGCACGGATCATAAAAGTTATGGTGAAGTAAATGAAAACTTTTGCCACACAAGTGTTTTGCGTTTAATTTGACGACACAGTATGAATATTTATGCAAAAGTGATGTTTCTCGGTTTCGTGTGTCGTGTCGGGAGAACAACAATCAACCGCGTTGCGACAATTATGGAAAAATAATGTGGACTGGTATGATCCTAACTGAAATTTCTAAGTGAAAGAAACACATATCGTTTTGACTAGCTGAATATAGCGAGCGCAGGTACGTTCCCGTTCTTATATCGTACCCGAAATTTTATGGAGCATCCGCATTGCGGTTCGATCACGCACATGCTATTTGATTGTTTCGTACTGTTGGAAGAACTGTGCCAATCGTCGATTGATAAAACATCCGTCGAACAGTGAGTATTTTGTGTTCTATGCACCGTGATTCTGCATTGTATGCCATCATTTAGACAGCAACCTTATACGCTCCAAGCACTATGGGACTTAACATCTGAGGTCATCAGTCCCCTAGACTTAGAACTACTTAAACGTAACTAACCTGAGGACATCACACACATCCATTCCCGAGGCAGGATTCAAACCTCAACCGTAGCGGTCTTGCGGTTCCAGACTGAAGCGCGTAGAACCGCTCGGCCACAGCGGCCGGCACTTGGCTTCAACTGCTGCAATGATCTGTGGAGGCACAACTCGTGACTGACCTGGACGAGGAGCATCTTCTACTGAAGTCACGCCATTTGAGAACTTCCTACTCCATTCGTAGACTTGCTGCTGTGACAAACATGTATCACCGTACTGGACCTTCATTCGTCGATGAATTCCAATACGTTTCACACCTTCACTATTCAAAAATCGAATAACAGAACGCTCTTCTTCCCTAGTGCAAGCCGCAAGTGGGGCGGCCATATTTATACTGATACTGCGACGGTATGTGTGCATCTGCACTATGCTGCCACCTACAGGGCATTCTGCATGCTCTTTGTAGCACGCATACCAACTTACAGGATAACGGCGCGAAATTTCGATTTGTTATTACAAATTTAAGGTTTCCATTTGACTTACCCTCGTATTATTATTATCTATTGTTATTTGTCTGTTGTCTGATATGCTCAAACCAGGTCGGAAAAAGCCGATAAATTAAACGCAGAACTGAAGCTCTTAGTAGCAGACTATAGGTACGAGACAAAACCAAACAATACCCTCCTATCAAACTGATTAAGATAAAAAAAGAAAGATGCTGAATTCTTAGTGCAAAAGCTGCGGATCAGCGATGTGGCCACTGATGCCAGCCACTAACGCTTGCCCTGTCATGCGTGAGCCGCACGATGCTTCTTCCGCGGTGATCAGAAAGGTCTCCCTCACTGGTCCCCTGCCTCAGCCGTACACAGCGTGTCCGCCACAGACGGCGCTCACTCGAGAGCAAACAGGGCCGGCGGTTTCGTGCCAGACTTCACGCGTGTAGGATGTGCGAGCCGCGTGCGGGCCAATGCCCAACCTGTTCCGGCTCTGCTCGGCCCTCTTCGGAGGTAGTCGGTATGAAGCCACACCTTATTTAGCATTCCGTGTGGCACTCTTCGGTCGGCACAACTCTCTTCAGTACAGCATAATTGCGGTGTCAGCACTGTTTATCCTTCGCTATTTGTTCGTGGTATTAAGGACGTTCACAGATCTTGTGGCTGTTTGCACGAAAAGAGGCAGTCTAGCGATTTACCGTCGAAAGTCTTTAAAAATAAATGGGAATGACAGGAAAGGGATGACGGTTCTCAATATACAGGATGTTTCACGAAGATACGCAAATATTTTAATATGTTATTCTAAAACTAAAGAAAGAAGTTCATATAAACACAGGTCCGCAAATGTTTAGTTGCTGAATTACCGCTAGTAAAAGATGTTGGCTGAAATTTAGTAACTTCGCTAATGAAGCCATCGTAAAACTGTACGAGTTTCAAGTAAATCACGATTTCCATTTATTTTGTTGTTATTGATCTGGTGAATTTAATAAAACATGTCCCAGACGTGTATCTGCAGTAGTTTTCCAGAACATCCAGAGAAGCAAAAAAGTTATTTCGTAAAATTTTTAATTTATTATCTGCTGGGCCCATTTTTTTTTTTTTTAATTACAGACAAATTTACGAAGTTTTCAACAGAAGTTGTAGAGAATTTAATTTTGGAAAATGATGATGATAGCGTCAACTGAAACTGTATGAATGTGTCTCATAATATGCTTTTATTAATACAATAGCCCACGTTAAATTCATGTTAAACCGGAAAAAAACAAAGCTCAGTGTCAAAGAAGTTGTACAGTGTACATACAGTTTCACAATGCATTCACAATAAATGTTCAAAAATGTCTCCACCGAGTTCAATACATTTAGCTGCATGTGTATGAACAGATTTCGTTGCTCGTTTCACTTTCACAGGGTTTTTCTTAATTTCGTCTATTGCATTCATAATGTGAGCAAGTAACGCCTCACGTGTATTGACTCTCTTCTTATAAACCATTGGTGTTAAATCGGGAGTTTTTGGTGGTTACGGACGTGTAGCGCCACAACCAATCCATTTCTGACGAAAATATTCATTTAAATGTGTAGTAACGCCGTTGGTGAAGTGTGGAGCCACGTGAGCATGTTGAAAATACATTTGCAATCGCATAGCAAGTGGAACATCTTCGAGCAAAGCGGGGACTTTCTTCTTGATGGTATTGTAAGTACGTCTCGCCAGTTAGACGTCCTGGGAAAATGAATGGTCCAGTAAAGTGTGTGTTGATTATACCACACCACACATCTATTCTAAATCGCTGCTGGAAATTGCGTTGCACTGTTGCACGTGGATTTGCTTTAGACCATATGTGTTCGTTATGTAAGTTGTTTATACCATCTCGAATAAACTCTGCCTCATCAGTAAATAAAAGTCATTTGAGCAACTGCCAATTAGCATTTAACCAGTGGCACAACTCCAAGCAAAGGGCAGGATCTCCCGGATGTAAATGACGCACTGTTTATTTGTGGTAAAGATACATATTATTGTACTTCAGTACACGCCATCATACTTTAGATTGTGAAATACCTAATCGTTGAGAGATACGTCGTGTACTGGTACTCGGGCTACGTCTAACAACATCCCTAATATCCTCATCATCGTCTTCACATATCGAGCGCCCGTACTAATTATGAATGCCAGGTAGAGAACCGTCTCCCGTAACATTCGAAATACTCCGCTAATGGTTCATGCATTCTGAATCCTCTGAGTTGGATAACGTACACGATATTCGTTAACTGCAGCCATAGCATTACCATCAGAATTGCCGTAAATAAGCACCATATCGGCGTGTTCCTCTGTCGTAAACTTGAAAGGCATCCCTGTTTCATAAATAACCGACAAAATACTATGTGGTTTTACTTGATTACACTGTTGTTATTATGTTCTTTCACTGAACAATACAGGAAACTAACTCGTTTCGAGGCTGGAGAACGATTGAAACAACTCACTAACGGTTCCCAACATTGACATAAACGTTTCTTCGTTCTTAATGGAATGTAAACAAATGTGCTTGTATAATAATCTTTGCATTTCTGGATGTCCTGGACACGCCCGGGTTCCCCGGTTCGATTCCCGGCGGGGTCAGGGATTTTCTCTGCCTCGTGGTGACTGGGTGTTGTGTGATGTCCTTAGGTTAGTTAGGTTTAAGTAGTTCTAAGTTCTAGGGGACTGATGACCATAGATGTTAAGTTCCATAGTGCTCAGAGCCATTTGAACCATTTTTGATGTCCTGGAAAACTACTGCAGATACACGTGTGGGACATGTTTTATGAGATTCACTAGGCCAATAACAACACAATAAGAGGAAATCGTGCTTTAATTTAACCTCGTACAGTTTTGCGATGGTTTCATATTAGCCGACCAGCGTGGTAGAGCGGTTTTAGGCTCTTTAGTCTGGAACCGCGAGACAGCTACGGTGGCAGGTTCGAATCCTGCTTCAGACATGGATGTGTGTGATGTCCTTAGGTTGCTTAGGTTTAAATAGTTCTTAGTTCTAGGACTGATGACCTCAGATGTTTACGTCCCACAATGCTCAGAGCCATTTGAACCATTTGAGCTTCATGTTTGCGAAGTTGCTAAATTTAAGGCTACATATTTTATTAGCCGTAACTCCGTAACTAAGATTTTGAGGACCTATGTTTACATGCACTTTTTTCTTTAGTTTCACTTGATGAATAACATATTACAATATTTACATGTCTTCGTGAATCACCCTGTATATTATGCGGTGGCATAAGCGACGGACACTGCAAATATGCTATGAAGCGCCATTACGATACCATGCAGAAAGAATTGAAAGATTTAGTTGACAATGGAAGCAGAAATAATTACAGCGATCGGCAGATGGGGTTATTTGCTCTGAACATCAAGAAGCAGTTTGTGCTAAATTTACAGGCGTGGAGCACGCGAAGAAATTGGTGGTAGGAGTAGTAAAATTTCCGACCACGCTTCAGCTGACACATCTTCGACGGAACTGAACGAATTATATGTAGACTACGTATTACTGCAAAGTACGTTGGTTATGTCAAGGGGCTTCCCTGGAACGATTTTTCCACTTAAAACTGGCTATTATTCAATTTATGATGGGAAAAGTAATGTAGGTACGCACATTAGAAGATCCGGAATACATTGTAGACATCGTAAATTCACTGTACGCAGCCCATACTAAGACACTGCAAGGAGAAAAACTAGTTATTTTTGACTTGATGGGGATGCATTTAAAAAGAAAATCGAGTTGTAGAAGGGATATATTCTGATGCACAGTTCCCCAAACTCATTAGCGTTAAAGGAAATGCGAGGTCTGATAAATTCATTGTAGCCTTGAAAGAATTACAGCGATAGTGTCCTAGACGGACAGAGGACACAGCCAATCTTAAATCAGCTTTCGAAACCGTTTGCCGTTTCAGTTCAAAGCGTCCCTGTACATGTGCAGATGTAACTGCCTGACCTGCAAAGTGAACAAATCAAATGATCACATGGTACTGATGGCCAAGAGCCCGCGACCGTGGAAGATCGACCACAGAGTTGTAAGTCTTCTCAGTTGACGCCAGGTTGGGCGACTTGCGTGTCGATGACGAGGACAATACAACATCCAGACCCCGAGTGGAGAAAATCTCTGAACTGGCCAGGAACAGCAACCAGGCCCGCTGCATGGCAGACGCACTGACCACTCAGCTAAGCGATCTTCTAGGCAGTTCCATTTTTAGAGGCAAATCTAACGTTAAAACTGTCCAGGACCTCTACACTGCCACCTTCAGGCAGGGTTTCCACGTCTCCATAATGAGGTTTCTAAAGTGCTGCTACGTATTATACTGACCTTTCTACATAAACGTATGTATCACGTACTTGTTGTACAGCGCTGGACTCATTTTATTGAACTCGTCTCTTTATAATGGTTTAAAAGCTTGCATCAGATTTTTTTGTAGCTTTACTAGAAGAGGTTTTAGTATTTTTACTGAATGTATGAGCTTTAGTTTTTTGGCACAGTCGTAATCTAGCCATGCTGCATAACGTCCACAAAGACGTGGAGGCTCATAACCAATTAATAAAACAAATGTAATAGACAGGCATATGATATACCACTTAACTACTACTTAACAGGTACTGAAGTCATCTATAAAATGAGTGCATTATATACTGCCATTAATAAATTTTTGTATTGCTATTACTGGATGCCAAAAGAAGGTTTACACGAAAAGGTTAGCCTCTGCATGATTTATTTCAATTTCTGTTGTATTTTAATTGTTTATGTTTATTTAATAAAGGATTTGCAAATTAAAATTTGTAGAAAGTTACTAGAATTGTGAAGCGCAAAACTAGCTACAGAGAATAAAGTAGTACATTCGACTAATAATTGCCATTCCGGTATGCGATAAGGAAAAATCTAACTTTAATGTTATTCATCTGGCAATATTGACTAATGAAATGATATTTGAGTTCAGTTGTTCAAACACATGTAGAGCATACATTAGGAATATTTAAAATTTGTAAAAAAACATATGCCTAAGGGAATAGTGGTCATGACCGCAGATGCTGTTTTGACCAAGGTTGTGAGTAACATGAGAGAGTTGTGGACAGAAAAAGCACCCAAGCTTCTGACACTCCACTCCTTTTCTCCATCGTGAGAGATAATCAAAAACAAATCTGAGCTTCTCTATAAATTTGTACCACTTACAATTTTTAAATTTGAGACTGTTTTTTTTTTTTTTTTTTTTTTTTTTTTTTTTTTTTTTTTTTTTACTTTAAGACTTACGTTAAATTGTGATGGAGATGTATTGAAGTTGAGGAAACCTTTATTTAATATCCCTTTTTCATACCTTACAGTCTACTCTCAACCGCTTATTTTTATCATGTCAATTACAATTTAAGAAAGTTTCATTTCTTACAATAATTTTGTGATTTATGTTCTGCTTAACCATCTCCTTTTCATACCTTTACAAGCATAATCCCATTCACAAGCATATTTATATCTCCCAAAAATCTTAAACTTATGCATTATGACTTTACAAAAATTGAAAATTCTTTATTGACTTTTACAAACATATCAAGTTTCTAAGCCTACTAATTACTTTGCGAACATTAAATTAACATCATGGAATTGCGAAACCCATTTTTCTATATATATATATATATATATATATATATATATATATATATATATATTAACATCATGGAATTGCGAAACCCATTTTTCTATATATATATATATATATATATATATATATATATATATATATGTTTTAATAAACAAATTACATACTAGAATCTTGTCTTCCCAAGAAAATAGTAACATTTGGTTTTCTTAACTTAGACATGTTGGAAAATATGAAATACAGGGAACTACTGTTGATATGTCAAGAATAAAAACTTAAAAAGTATTGTTAACAAAGATATGTTTTTCACACACAAAATTCTTCAAAAATTAACTATTTTTAAACAATAACAATCTTCGTGTCTACGTAATTTTTTCGGTTTTTACAATTTAATCAGATGATTATCTGTCACAGACAGGCCTTTCTCTTATTTCTTCAACGTTGTTCATTGAAGTCGTCACTCTCTTTTTCATGCACGTCGACGTGTCTCCGCTGAGCATAGAACGACGGTCGGCAGAGAGAAAGGTTGCTGAAGGTACGAGTGTGCCGTAAATCTTGGTTGCCTTTGTTCCATTCCGCATTTGCCCATGACGAAATTGTATTAGAGTTTTATTCGTGCCAGCATAAAAACTCTTCGTCATTCCTCAAAACTTTCTCGATTCATTGTTGGTTGATTCGTCTCCTGGTTTCCGTATGAGTAGTCATCTCCCATCTCTTGGTGTCACAACCGAAAGTGTTGCAATTTGTCATAAGGAAAATAGGACATTTGCACTGGTAGAACAATTAAAATTGGATTCTTTGTCGGTATGGAAATGCAATAATGGTTTTGTATGGGAAGGGATTTAGAGAAATTTCTTGATTTCTTCTGGTCCAGGCTCTTCTTTTTTCCAAATCTTCTGCATTGAATTTTCTGTTCGTGTTGCATCTTGCTGTCTTCTCACTTGTGCCTTCGTTCTTCTCTGGACCGGGAATTGGGATTTAAGACCTGCTCAAACTCGTTATTGTATAACCTGTTCTTATGGTGTTTTCTTTCAAATCGTTGTGTATCCTTTACTGAGTCAGGTTGTTCATCAAGATAGAGATGACAGTCTTTCATCGGTCTCTTGTTTACTCCCATGAGTGTTCAGGGAATGTTTCACAGTTCCTGACTTCCGTATGATATGATAAGAATTTCAGCAATTCTGAACCTTGAGTTACAGAAATGTGCCTCTTCTTCTTCCGGTGAATCTAAACTTCCACTTGTCCTTGATGTAACACGTCCGCTTCCATTCCGATTCGGCTGACATCCAGAATCTTCCCTTATGCTGCTCTCAAGTTTGCGACGTAAGTTCTAGGTACCTAACACTTTCGCAAAACCTTTGTTACAAAGATCGCTTGTGACTTTCACATGGCTAAAGATCGCGTCATGGTACAGTTTGACCGTATCTAGGATTCGTTGTAGATTCCCAAACTTCTCCACAGAGGTATTACCCCTTGGACTGTTTCTTCCACCAAGACAGCTTCATTCTTCGTCTCGAAAGTAGACATATCGGACACTCAGTGTCCCTTCCTATCACGCCTAACCACTCTATTCAGTTCTGCCGCCGATCGGGCCGCAACAACGGTGCATCGTGATTGACGACGGCAGATGTAACTCAATATTGTGCAAACTTTTGTGTATCTTAGTTCTTTTATATCTTCAAATTTCTCTAATTTACATGATACTGTTACCTATTATCATAACCCTTACTCCCATAAAATAGATTACAAGCTTTACAAACGCTAAATCATTAGGAGAGTTTACAAAATACCTTATTTAGACTATACATAAGATTATTCTTATTACCTTTTTCATAACTTGGCATTTTTATCCCCATTTTATGTATACATATTCTTTTTTCTTAGTATAAAAATGATGGTTTCCTCATCTTCATCACGATGGATCGTAAGTGTGAAATTTATGGTGATGTCGGTTAATGTGTTAGTAAGTCTTTATTCTTTTTTTCTAGCTACAGGCACATCATATTGTCATGAGAAATTCGCACCTTGACTCCGACTCCAGCGTCTTTTTCCCTGCAATTTCATCATTAGGGCGTTAGCTGTAATACAACTTTAAAATGCAACATATTTCCTCCCTTTTTTCCGGAAACTTTCTCAACTGTTCTGTTGCATTGTTCTGGAGCTCATTTTCCTCTGTTGTAGTTACCCCTATCTCCTTCTTCTAAACAGTAAACTTTTATATTACTTTCTTCACCCATCATACTCTCCCTTATTGAAATCCTACTTGTGTTAAACTTACATACCTCTGTCTACCTCCGTCCACGAAATAACATGTTTCTCGCTTTGCTTAATAATTCAATTCACTCTCTCAATATTTACCTCCTAACGATCTTTTATATTGACTTCCCTCATGTTGTTGTTGTTGTCTTCAGTCCTGAGACTGGTTTGATGCAGCTCTCCATGCTACTCTATCCTGTGCAAGCTGATTCATTTCCCAGTACCTACTGCAACCTACATCCTTCTGAATCTGCTTAGTGTACTCATCTCTCGGTCTCCCTCTACGATTTTTACCCTCCACGCTGCCTTCCAAAGCTAAATTTGTGATCCCTTGATGCCTCAAAACATGTCCTACCAACCGATCCCTTCTTCTAGTCAAGTTGTGCCACAAACTTCTCCTCTCCCCAATCCTATTCAATACCTCCTCATTAGTTACGTGCTCTATCCACCTTATCTTCAGTATTCTTCTGTAGCACCACATTTCGAAAGCTTCTATTCTCTTCTTGTCCAAACAAGTTATCGTCCATGTTTCACTTCCATACATGGCTACACTCCAAACAAATACTTTCAGAAATGACTTCCTGATAGATAAATCTATATTCGATGTTAACAAATTTCTCTTCTTCAGAAACGCTTTCCTTGCCATTGCTAGTCCACATTTTATATCCTCTCTACTTCGACCATCATCAGTTATTTTACTTCCTAAATAGCAAAACTCCTTTACTACTTTAAGTGTCTCATTTCCTAATCTAATTCCCTCAGCATCACCCGATTTAATTTGACTACATTCCATTATCCTCGTTTTGCTTTTGTTAATGTTCATCTTATACCCTCCTTTCAAGACACTGTCCATTCCGTTCAACTGCTCTTCCAAGTCCTTTGCCGTCTCTGACAGAATTACAATGTCATCGGCGAACCTCAAAGTTTTTACATCGTCTCCATGAATTTTAATACCTACTCCAAATTTTTCTTTTGTTTCCTTTACTGCTTGCTCAATATACAGATTGAATAACATCGGGGAGAGGCTACAACCCTGTCTCAATCCTTTCCCAACCACTGCTTCCCTTTCATGCCCCTCGACTCTTATGACTACCATCTGGTTTCTGTACAAATTATAAATAGCCTTTTGCTCCCTGTATTTTACCCCTGACACCTTTAGAATTTGAAAAAGAGTATTCCAGTCAACATTGTCAAAAGCTTTCTCTAAGTCTACAAATGCTAGAAACGTAGGTTTGCCTTTTCTTAATCTTTCTTCTAAGATAAGTCGTAAGGTCAGTATTGCCTCACGTGTTCCAACATTTCGACGGAATCCAAACTGATCCTCCCCGAGGTCTGCATCTACCAGTTTTTCCATTCGTCTGTAAAGAATTCGCGTTAGTATTTTGCAGCCGTGGCTCATTAAACTGATAGTTCGGTAATTTTCACATCTGTCAGCACCTGCTTTCTTTGGGATTGGAATTATTATATTCTTCTTGAAGTCTGAGGGTATTTCGCCTGTCTCATACATCTTGCTCACCAGATGGTAGAGTTTTGTCAGGACTGGTTGTCCCAAGGGCGTCAGTAGTTCTAATGGAATGTTGTCTACTCCGGGGGCCTTGTTTCGACTCAGATCTTTCAGTGCTCTGTCAAACTCTTCACGCTGTATCGTATCTCCCATTTCGTCTTCATCTACATCCTCTTCCATTTCCATAATATTGTCCTCAAGTACATCGCCCTTGTATAAACCTTCTATATACTCCTTCCACCTTTCTGCCTTCCTTTCTTTGCTTAGAACTGGGCTGCCATCTGAGCTCTTGATATTCATACACGTGGTTCTCTTCTCTCCAAAGGTCTCTTTAATTTTCCTGTAGGCAGTATCTATCTTACCCTTAGTGAGATAAGCTTCTACATCCTTACATTTGTCCTCTAGCCATCCCTGTTTAGCCATTTTGCACTTCCTGTCGATCTTATTTTTGAGACGTTTGTATTCCTTTTTGCCTGCTTCATTTACTGCATTTTTATATTTTCTCCTTTCATCGACTAAATTCAATATTTCTTCTGTTACCCAAGGATTTCTAGCAGTCCTCGTCTTTGTACCTACTTTATCCTCTGCTGCCTTCACTACTACATCCCTCAGAGCTACAAATTCTTCTTCTACTGTATTTCTTTCCCCTATTCCTGTCAATTGTTCCCTTATGCTCTCCCTGAAACTCTGTACAACCTCTGGTTCTTTCAGTTTATCCAGGTCCCATCTCCTTAATTTCCCACATTTTTGCAGTTTCTTCAGTTTTAATCTACAGGTCATAACCAATAGATTGTGGTCAGAGTCCACATCTGCCCCTGGAAATGTCTTACAACTTAAAACCTGGTTCCTAAATCTCTGTCTTACCATTATATAATCTATCTGATACCTTTTAATATCTCCAGGGTTCTTCCACGTATACAACCTTCTTTCATGATTCTTAAACATAGTGTTAGCTATGACTAAGTTGTGCTCTGTGCAAAATTCTACTAGGCGGCTTCCTCTTTCATTTCTTAGCCCCAATCCATATTCACCTACTATGTTTCCTTCTCTCCCTTTTCCTACACTCGAATTCCAGTCACCCATTACTATTAAATTTTCGTCTCCCTTCACTATCTGAATAATTTCTTTTATTTCATTGTACATTTCTTCAATTTCTTCATCATCTGCAGAGCTAGTTGGCATATAAATTTGTACTACTGTAGTAGTTGTGGGCTTCGTATCTATCTTGGCCACAATAATGCGTTCACTATGCTGTTTGTAGTAGCTTACCCGCATTCCTATTTTCCTATTCATTATTAAACCTACTCCTGCATTACCCCTATTTGATTTTGTGTTTATAACCCTGTAGTCACCTGACCAGAAGTCTTGTTCCTCCTGCCACCGAACTTCACTAATTCCCACTATATCTAACTTTAACCTATCCATTTCCCTTTTTAAATTTTCTAACCTACCTGCCCGATTAAGGGATCTGACATTCCACGCTCCGATCCGTAGAACGCCAGTTTTCTTTCTCCTGATAACGACATCCTCCTGAGTAGTCCCCACCCGGAGATCCGAATGGGGGACTATTTTACCTCAGGAATATTTAATCCAAGAGGATGCCATCACCATTTCATCATACAGTAAAGCTGCATGTCCTCGGGAAAAATTACGGCTGTAGTTTCCCTTGCTTTCAGCCGTTCGCAGTACCAGCACAGCAAGGCCGTTTTGGTTAATGTTGCAAGGCCAGATCAGTCAATCATCCAGACTGTTGCCCCTGCAACTACTGAAAAGGCTGCTGCCCCTCTTCGGGAACCACACGTTTGTCTGGCCTCTCAACAGATACCCCTCCGTTGTGGTTGCACCTACGGTACGGCCATCTGTATCGCTGAGGCACGCAAGCCTCCCCACCAACGGCAAGATCCATGGTTCATGGGGGGAGGTTTTCATATATCTATTTTAATATCAACTTGTGGTACCTTCCACAAATCATAAACTCCAGGAAATTGAAATAAGAACACCGTGAATTCATTGTCCCAGGAAGGGGAAACTTTATTGACACATTCCTGGGGTCAGATACGTCACATGATCACACTGACAGAACCACAGGCACATAGACAATGGCAACAGAGCATGCACAATCTCGGCACTAGTACAGAGTATATCCACCTTTCGCACAATGCAGGCTGCTATTCTCCCATGGAGACGATCGTAGAGATGCTGGATGTAGTCCTGTGGAACGGCTTGCCATGCCATTTCCACCTGGCGCCTCAGTTGGACCAGCGTTCGTGCTGGACGTGCAGACCGCGTGAGACGACGCTTCATCCAGTCCCAAACATGCTCAAGGGGGGACAGATCCGGAGATCTTGCTGGCCAGGGTAGTTGACTTACACCTTCTAGAGCACGTTGGGTGGCACGGGATACATGCGGACGTGCATTATCCTGTTGGAACAGCAAGTTCCCTTGCCGGTCTAGGAATGGTAGAACGATGGGTTCGATGACGGTTTGGATGTACCGTGCACTATTCAGTGTCCCCTCGACGATCACCAGAGGTGTACGGCCAGTGTAGGAGATCGCTCCCCACACCATGATGCCGGGTGTTGGCCCTGTGTGCCTCGGTCGTATGCAGTCCTGATTGTGGCGCTCACCTGCACGGCGCCAAACACGCATACGACCATCATTGGCACCAAGGCAAAAGCGACTCTCATCGCTGAAGACGACACGTCTCCATTCTTCCCTCCATTCACGCCTGTCGCGACACCACTGGAGGCGGGCTGCACGATGTTGGGGCGGGAGCGGAAGACGGCCTAACGGTGTGCGGGACCGTAGCCCAGCTTCATGGAGACGGTTGCGAATGGTCCTCGCCGATATCCCAGGAGCAACAGTGTCCCTAATTTGCTGGGAAGTGGCGGTGCGGTCCCCTACGGAACTGCGTAGGATCCTACGGTCTTGGCGTGCATCCGTGCGTCGCTGCGGTCCGGTCCCATTTCGACGGGCACGTGCATGTTCCGCCGACCACTGGTGACAACATCGATGTACTGTGGAGACCTCACGCCCCACGTGTTGAGCAATTCGGCGGTACGTCCACCCGGCCTCCCGCATGCCCACTATACGCCCTCGCTCAAAGTCCGTCAACTGCACATACGGTTCACCTCCACGCTGTCGCGGCTTGCTACCAGTGTTAAGGACTGCGATGGAGCTCCGTATGCCACGGCAATCTGGCTGACACTGACGGCGGCGGTGCACAAATGGTGCGCAGCTAGCGCCATTCGACGGCCAACACCGCGGTTCCTAGTGTGTCCGCTGTGCCGTGCGTGTGATCATTGCTTGTACAGCCCTCTCGCAGTGTCGGGAGCAAGTATGGTGGGTCTGACACACCGGTGTCAATGTGTTCCTTTTTCCATTTCCAGGAGTGTATATGCTTCTCATTTTCCGCCAAAATACCTCCTCAACGATACGTCTACCGATCTTGACGGTACAAATCAGAAATTAATCTATCATTTTTACCTAATCTTTACTTCCTTCCTACTTCTTGGCTTCCTTTCGTCTGCAAAAGTCAACATTTTTCTACTTTACGCTACATTTTAAGAGATAATCTACTACTATCTCGTTAAACTATCCACATGCTCTTTAGTTGACAATTCCTGGCTGAGAGGCCGTGGTCGATGCATAAAATTTCCACCCAACGTTTCGTCCTCATCTGCGGGAGACATCTTCTGAGGTCGTACGGCTACTGCCACTGAGGCTCCAGGTATTTTCGCATTTGTAGAGCGCATACAGGGCACAACCTTTTGTCACATGATGCCGACTGTATGCGTATCTTTGGAAGGCGTCACCATTCTCGATTAAGAGTAATCGATTGTTATTCTGCTGGCGCAACGTCTACATCAATATTTTGTCAAACTTCTTCCTCTTTTCTATTAAAATTGTTATGGCGGTTGTGAATCTCTATACATGCGCGCATGATAGTGGGATGTTTCTGCTAGAACGCTTGTATCATTAAATTTAATTTCGTGGTTCCCATATCGAAAACATGCTCAGGTGTGGCCGATTTTTCGATGTGTCCTAAGCGACAGTTTCTTTTATGTTCGGCTAAGCGAGTGTTTACACTTCTTTTCGTTGTTCCAATATCTACTTGTCCACAAATATATGGAATTTTATATACCCCAGGTGTTGCTAGTGCGTATCGGGCGTCTTTTGCAATTCTTTAATATTCCTTAATCTTCTTGGTGGGTCTGAAGAATTTTTCGATGCTATACTTGGTCAGAACTTTCCCGATACGGTCGGTGACTTTATTAATGAACGATTGGGAAACTTATCCAGTAGGTGTATAAAATGTTCTCGGGTTTCCAACCGCGTCAATTGGTTAAAACTACACGAGCTTTCGGCCGAGCACTCCTCGGCCATTGTCAAGTGTTATGACTGCCAGTGGGCTGTTGGTGCGCCCTTATGTACGCTAGCTGCCGGCTATGACGTCACCAGTGCCCGTGACATTGCCACATATGGGCATGTTTTGAGTCGGCGTACGATGTGCCATCTTCAACCGCGCGATCGCTGGATCCCACGCAGCGCTGAGCTGTAAGCCACCGTCTCTATTCAGGGTGTTTGTGGTAATTTTTATATCAATAGCTTCCTGTATTAAACTGTCCCAGAAACCGTTAGTGCGAGCCACGACAGAGGTATCGCCAAATTTTATGTGGTGACCGTTTTCTAACGCATGCTCAGCTAACGCACATTTCTCTGGATAGCGTAGGCGACAATACCTCTCATGTTCTTTCCTGCGTTGTTCCACAGTGCGCACTGATTGTCCGATGTACTTCTGGCCACACTCACAAGGTATTTCGTAGACTCCAGGTGTTCTGAGACCTACAGCGTCTTTAACTGGTCTCAGTAATTGACGGATTTTCGTTGGAGGCCTGAAGATCGATGTGCTCTTGTGTCTCTTCAACAGGCGGCTTATCTAGCCCCACACAGAGCCACAGAATGGCAGCAAAGCAAGTTTATTTCCCTGCTCTTCGTCACTGGTCTTATTCTGATATTTCCCAGAAATAACTTCTTTCACTTGGTGGGTGCTGTAGCCGTTCTTCCTGAAAACCTTGTGTAGGTGGCTCAGTTCGTGGGGCAGGTTGTCGTCGTCTAATATTACTCTCGCACGATGCTCCAACGTTTGTAGCACTGTGCGCTTCTGTGCTGGATGATGATGGCTGGTAGCGTGCAGGTGGATTTTCTGTAGACGCTGTGGCCAAGGCACCCATTTCGTTGACGGTGGACAAGGACGTCGAGGAAGTGCAATGCATTATCTTTCTCCACCTCCATGGTGAACTGGATATTACTGTTATTGCCAATGAGGTGTTCCAAAAACTCGTCTAACTTCTAGCGTCCGTGTGGCCAAATGACAAACGTGTCGACAACATATCGAAAGAAACATATAGGCTTCAATGGCGCAGTATCTATGGCAACATCCTCAAAATTCTCCATGAAAAGGTTTGCAACAGCTGGAGCCAACGGGCTACCCATTCCTACTGATCGTAATAGTGGCCGTTGTACATGAAGTAGGATGATGTAAGAGTTTGCCTAAATAGCTCGACCATGTCACTTACAAAGCACTGGGAAATTAGATCCAGAGAATCTTTGATAGGCACATTCGAAAACAGCGCCATTACATCAAAACAGACCATAATATCGTACTCACTAAGGAGAAGACGCTTGATTATGCTGAGTTTTTTATATGATGTTCGCAGTGTCCCACGTGTGGAGCGAGGATCTTGACCAAGTACCCCGCCAGCCTGTATGTTGGAGAACCTATTGTGGACTCAATAAGGCGAAATGGCGTCCTGTCCTTGTGTATCTTCGGTAAACCATAAGCAGTAGGTGGTCTAGGCGCCTGTGGGAGAAGATTCTTAACCACACTGTCTTCCACTGAAGATCGCTTAAAAAGTTCTGATGTTTTTCTTACTATTCTTCATATCGGGTGGTGTGGGAGCTACCGATAAGTATCTTCGTTCAGTAGCGCACAGATCTTCGTATCGTAGTGCTCGAACTCCATAATTACGGCAACATTGACCTTGTCAGCGGGAAGTATCACAATGCTTTCATCATTACGTAGTGCTCGAAGGCCGTTGCGCTCAGCCCTGGTCATGTTGGATGCTGGTACCTTCGCCTTTGTCAGTATACGGCTGGTTTCTCACCGTATTTCGTCCGCTGTTTCATGTGGGAGCTTGTGGACTTCCTGTTCAACACCGCTTATTATTTCACACACAGGAATGTCCGTGCTGAAGGTGCGAAATTAAATCCATTCTTAACAACGGTCACATAATGGAAAAATTTTCCTACCGTTCATTAATAAAGTCACGGAACGTATTGGGAAAGTTCTGGCGGAGTATAGGATCGAAACAATTTTCAGACCCACCAAGAAGATTAAGGAATATTTAATAACTGCAAAAGACGCTCGACACCCCCTAGCAACATCTGGGGTATACAAAATTCCATGCAGTTGTGGACAAGTATATATTGGAACAACGAAGAGAAGTGTAAACACTCGCTTAGTCGAACATAAAAGAAACTGTCGCTTAGGACACATCGAAAAATCGGCCGTACCTGAACATGTTTTTCGAAATGGGAACCATGAAATTACAATTAATGAGACAAGCATTCTAGTATGAACATCCCATTATCATGCGCGCATGTATAGAGATTCACAAACACCATAACAGTTTTAATAGAAAAGAGGAAATTTTAAGGTTAGACAAAATATGGATGTCTATGTTGAGCCAGCAAAATGACAATCGAATACTGTTAATCTAGAATGATGACACCTTCCAAAGATAGGCATACCGTTTGCATCACGTGACGAATAAGGTGCCCTCTATTCGCTCTACAAATGCGAGAGTACCTGGAGTCTCAGTAGCAGTAGCCGGATGTCTTCAGAAGATGTCTCCCGCAGATGGGGACGAAACGTCAGGTGGAAATTTTATACCTCGACCACGGCCTTTCAGCCCGGAAGTTTCAACTTTAGATAACACCGGCCGTTAAAGCCTACATAGTATGAATATGCACATGCTGATATCTATCTTCCTCCTTGCTTTCCATTCTTTCCCCAGAGCACATTTCGTTTGAACAGGAGTTACTTTAGTTCTTACTTTACTGTTTTTCCTTCACAACTAACCTCTTGATCTATTGAGGAATTTATCCTGATAATTTCACTGAGATAAGTACAAATTAAAAAGTTTATTTGTTTGCACATTCCTAGTTTCCCTACTCTTTGACTTCTATATTTTGCTCTTATTCGACTCTAGGTGTCTGATACAACTAATTTTTGCTGTAAAGTTAATATTTGTTGTTTAACCCTTTATAAAATTTGAGAAGAATCAATACGCTAAGAAGTGGGATACGGAAGTTCTAAGGAATGACGAGATACGTTTGAAGTTCTCTAACGCTATAGATACAGCAATAAGGAAGAGCGCAGTAGGCAACACAGTTGAAGAGGAATAGGCGTCTCTAAAAAGGGCCATCACAGAAGTTGGGAAGGAAAACATAGGTACAAAGAAGGTAGCTGCGAAGAAACCATGGGTAACAGAAGAAATACTTCAGTTGATTGATGAAAGGAGGAAGTACAAACATGTTCCGGGAAAATCAGGAATACAGAAATACAAGTCGCTGAGGAATGAAACAAATAGGAAGTGCAGGGAAGCTAAGACGAAATGGCTGCAGCAAAAAGGTGAAGACATCGAAAAAGATATGATTGTCGGAAGGACAGATTCAGCATACAGGAAAGTCAAAACAACTTTTGGTGACATTAAAAGCAACGGTGGTAACATTAAGAGTGCAACGGGAATTCCACTGTTAAATGCAGAGGAGAGAGGAGATAGGTGGAAAGAATACATTGAAAGCCTCTATGAGGGTGAAGATTTGTTTGATGTGATAGAAGAAGAAACAGGAGTCGATTTAGAAGAGATAGGGGATCCAGTATTGGAATTTAAAAGAGCTTTGGAGGACTTACGGTCAAATAAGGCAGAAGGAATAGATAACATTCCATCAGAATTTCTAAAATCATTAGGGGAAGTGGCAACAAAACGACTATTCACGTTGGTGTGTAGAATATATGAGTCTGGCTACATACCATCTGACTTTCGGAAAATCATCATCCACACAATTCCGAAGACGGCGAGAGCTGACAAGTGCGAGAACTATCGCACAATCAGCATAACAGCTCATGCATCAAAGCTGCTTACAAGAATAATATACAGAAGAATGGAAAATAAAATTGAGAATACGCTAGGTGACGATCAGTTTGGCTTTAGGAAAAGTAAAGGCACGAGAGAGGCAATTTTGACGTTGCGGCTAATAATGGAAGCAAGGCTAAAGAAAAATCAAGACACGTTCAAGGGATTTGTCGACCTGGAAAAAGCACTCGACAATATAAAATGGTGCAAGCTGTTCAAGTTTCTTGGAAACGTAGGAGTAAGCTATAGGCAGAGACGGGTCATATACAATATGTGCAATAACCAAGAAGGAATAATAAGAGTGGACGATCAAGAACGAAGTGCTCGTATTAAGAAGGGTGTAAGATAAGGCTGTAGCCTTTCGCCCCTACTCTTCAATCTGTACATCGAGGAAGCAATGATGAAAATAAAAGTAAGGTTCAGGAGTGGAATTGAAATACAAGGTGAAAGGATATCAATAATACGATTCGCTGATGACATTGCTATCGTGAGTGAAAGTGAAGAAGAATTAAATGATCTGCTGAATGGAATGAACAGTCTAATGAGTACACAGTATGGTTTGAGAGTAAATCGGAGAAAGACGAAGGTAATGAGAAATAGTAGATACGAGAACAGCAAGAAACTTAACATCAGGATTGATGATCACGAAGTCAATGAAGTTAAGGAATTCTGCTAACTTGGCAGTAAAATAACCAATGACGGACGGAGCAAGGAAGACATCAAAAGCAGACTCGCTATGGCCAAAAAGGCATTTCTGGCCCAGAGAAGTCTACTAATATCAAATACCGGCCTTCATTTTAGGAAGAAATTTCTGAGGATGTACGTCTGGAGTACAGCATTGTATGGTAGTAAAACATGGACTGTGGAAATACTCGAACAGAAGAGAATCGAAGCATTTGAGATGTGGTGCTATAGACGAATGTTGAAAATGAGGTTGACTGATAAGGTAAGGAATGAGGAGGTTCTACGCAGAATCGGAAGGAAAGGAATATGTGGAAAACACTGTTAAGGAGAAGGGACAGGATGATAGGACATGTGCTAAGACATGAGGGAATGACTTCCATGGTACTAGAGGGAGCTGTAGAGGGCAAAAACTGTAGAGGAAGACAGAGATTGGAATACTTCAAGCACATAATTGAGGACGTATGTTGCAAGGGCTACTCTGAGATGAAGAGGTTAGCACAGGAAAGGAATTCATGGCGGGCCGCATCAAACTAGTCAGTAAACTGATGACCAAAAAACAAAATTTGAGGTGACTCACGTGGTGCAAACCTAATGATTTTCCTGTGTTTGGATTTATCAGTTCGGCTGTATTATCTTGGACCACTTTACTTACTGCCATAGGGCCTTTGTATATCGGAAAGAACTTACTTTAACGCCGTAGCCTTTCTATTGCTCAATGCTAATTGGTGTGTCAGCACAGCATTGAATTCATCTTGTACACAACGACACAAGATCAGCACAAAAGCTTCCAAATTTAAACATTCATAAACCACGCCACTTATGGCCTATTTCACATTTAGTGAAATGGGATAAAACTTATTTACTCATAAACTATGATCAACCTGAAGAACAATTTACTAAAATTTAACGAGGAAATGTAGTCTTCCGTTATTGCAATGATTGGTATCACCAAAATAGTTCAGAGTACAGGCAAAAGAAAATCAGAATTAATTACCATATTCATAAACCGTCATTTAAGGATTTCTTGTACTTTCATTAAAAGAATCAGTTTCAAACTATTTAAACACACAGCAACAACTGGCCTGTCAGTAACTTGTAAGAATTTATGAAATTACTCATTTAGAATTAGACACGTGTCTCCCAGACACAATATCACTTCAGGCAGAAACGTAACAGTAATGTTATAGCAGTTCGCAGCAAAATATATCCAGGGAAAGTTTTATCCATTTATATCTATAGCAACTGGCGAGATTAACTCCGTCGTGTGCTTTAAATACAATAACCAGGCGGATCTTACACAATGACCAGCCAAACTGTTTCAGTGGCGGTTAACACTGACAGTAGCAATCTACAAACAGAATGTATCAGCAATCCAGGCCCTAGTAAATGTTTATCATCACAGCACATACAGTTCTCACTAGAACCTTGCGTACTAAGCAAGTTGAAATTAACACATTCGGGGACAGACTCAGTAGGAGTAGCAACGGCCGTCCAAAAAAATGAAGTCAACAGCACTGAACCCAGTAGTCTCTTCCTACCACAATTTACAGCACAAGCAAAGCCCTCACCCTCTTGCTTGTTCGAAGAAGCCAACCGCCGTAGATTCGTGCGCCAGGAGACATGCATGGAGCGAAATTCACCAAAGGCTTCCCAGTAACATGACTGCTTCCACTCCGGCGATATTTGCTACGGCGCCGTCACCCGGATAAACAACCCCTATTAGATGTGCTCTTTCTGCTGCCTCGCACGGCGCCTCTACTGTCAGCCAGACTCCCCAAACGACGTTACTGCTAGGCGTGCCAAAGCAAAATCCTCTCTTCTTGCTAGAGCTCACTCCTCGCTCCCTGATCGTCCCGGTAGGTGGCGCAAGCGCGCGGCCTGCGCACACCATCGGAATGATGACCCATAATGGCGGCGGGAATAACGCTGATCGAGCCACATGGCTCACTAATTTTACTAGATGTTGATGATATAGTGTGGGTACTGGTGGGAATTTAATTCTGACTTGGGTATCAATACTGGTGTTGACAAAGGTGTATTACCCTCTTGGCATACCGTTTCTCTCTCGGTTTCATACAAATGAATTACATCCTTCACAATTTGGTCATCATTAATTTTTGTACAACTGTCTGTATTAACTGTTAAAAGCTCTTGCTCCTCATTATCGGTCGATTCCCAGTCTATTGTCTCCCAGCATGTTGGTGTTTGTATCTGATCAGCCCTTAAATATACTTCAATATCTTGCTGATCAAAGCTAAGTCGTTTTACATGTTCAATTATAAAATCAACTACAGTTAACGTTTGAATCCCTTGTGCCTGGTCTTCATACCGTTCATCTCGCCAATTCTGTCTTTTATCGGGGTTTGGCGGCCTCTTCCTGTGTTGTCCTTCTGAAGTTTTCTCTATCCCAACCTTTGTGTTCTAGGCATTCCAGTTACACCAGAATAACTTTGTTTTGTGGTGGAAAGCCTCTAAAGCTTCTTTTTTCGTCTGCACGGTGATCATATGGCGAATTAAAGTTTCCACCATAGTTTCTGGGACCAAAGACATTATTATAATTACGTGGCTTACCGAAACCGTAGCTGTTGTTTGACCTCTGTGAGTTTTCAGAACCATAGATATTATTATTCCATGGGCGATTACCATCCTTCCCAAAACGGTTACCTTTCCTACATTATAATTGCCATTATAAGCATTATTTAAGGCCAATCGGTAGCTGTTTTTCCGCCCACCATTGATCTCTCTCACTGCACGTTGTTTATTCTCGTCACCTCCACTAAGGATGAATGCAAGTTCTCTCAAAACCCCTTTAAATACCTGTACATTGTCTCTTGCTCTGCCAACCAACGACTACTGGTAACGCAATGGTAAGTTCATTGTGCACACACGTATCCGTTCCCCATCATTGTCTAAACATCACTTAACACTTCCGGGCTGAGATACCGTGGTCCATATATAAGACTCTCCCCTGACGTTTCGCCTTCGACTGCGGAAGGCATCCTCTGAGGACAATCGGCGAACTGCAACGAGAGCGAGCGAGCACATGTCGAATGGGTACAGGGACCCCTTGGTGTTGAAGGTTCAAGCTTCAGTTACCTCATGCCTTCTGTCAGAAATTTTTACTGGGAACGAAGCTAATTGGTTTTTGATGTATTAAGTGTGATTTTTGTTGAGTTCTTGTATAGTTTTTCTTGGTGGCGTCTAGGTGTTAGCAACGAGAGCACGAGTGAGCGCCGTATATATAAGCCATTCGGAGGGCGCAGCTGTCAATCACGTGACGTCGGCTGTGCTATGATTTCTGATATTGCCAACTTTCTCAATTGAAATTAATCGATTGTCACGTTGTTGCTGCAATGTTGACATCCGTGTCTTATACAGCTTATTGCCTTTATCCTTTCCAATAAAATTATTGCAGTGTTTGGCAATCTCAATGGCCTCTCTGTACATTCGCGCTTAATAATGCGACGTCTTTGCTATGACGGCCGTCCTACTTAATTTTATTTCATGATCACCTTCCTGAAACACTTGTTCCGCTACAGCCGATTTATCAATATGTCCGAGGTGGCAGTTCCTTTCATGTTCACCCAGACGGGTGTTGCCGCTTCTTTTTGTTGTGTGTATAGAGACCTTTCCACAACTGCACGGAATTTTATAGACACCTGGTGAAGCTAGAGGATGTCGTTTATCTTTTGCAGATCTTAAACATTCTTTTATTTTTGTGGTGGGTCTGAAAACAGTTTCCACATCGTACTTGCTTAAAATTTTACCAATGCGGTCAGCGACCTAACTGATGAATGGTAAGAACACTTTCCCCTTCGGTTGGCGTGGATCCTCATCCGTCCTGATTGTCAATCAAGGGCGCAGTGCACGATCTATCTATCTGTTGGAATACCCATTTTTCTTTAAGGTCGTTCTAAGGTGATCAGTCTCTTCATCTAAGTGAGCTGGTTCACATATTTTGTGCGTTCTGTCTATTAATGTTTTAATCACCCCTCTTTTATGCCTTGGGTGGTGGTTAGCATCTTTCGGCAGATAACGATCAGTGTGTGTGTCTTTTCTGAAAACCTTATGACCCAATGATCCGTCCTCTCGTTTGAATACAGTCTCATCTAAGATGTTCAGGTGACAATCGATTTCCTTTTCCATAGTGAACTGAACTCTTGGATTAATACTATTCAGATGTAAAACAGGAAGGCATTCAGTTCCTCTCCCCCAAGGATCCATATAACAAATGTATCGTCTACATAACGATACCATCTGGATTGTCTTTTTCTAGTTGTTTGCAACGCCCGTTGTTCAAAGTTCTCCATGAACAAGTTAGCCACAGCTGGACTAAGAGGACTTCCCATATTAACACTACTGGAATATTTTGGCCCCAACATTAACTCAATTTGCTAATGAATTGTGGCAGCTTGAATCTGTAGCACAGGAACTCAAAGAAGGCTTCATTGTGCCTTTACCCGGAGTAGGAAACTGCAAAAGGATACATGAAATGTGACCTCACTTAACTCAGACTTTAAAATCATAACACGGACGGTGAAGCAGCGAATGTAACTGGTGTTACATAAAATACTACAAAAACATCGATATGGTGCGGTACTTGGACGCAATGTAATATCAGCCACCTGCGATCTACGGATGTCATTTGCACTCTGGCGGACCATAAGCATCCCTGTAAGCTACTATTTTTAGACTTTGAAAAAGCGAATGGTCACATAAACCTTGAATATCTGACTAAGGTACTAACGAAGAGGGATTTCGACCACCGTTCGTCCAACTATTTCAGCATTCAATTCCAATGACACATGACCACCTGTCCGACAAAATTGGAGATCTGGCAGGCAAGGCTGCCCCTATCACTGGCGTTGTACACAATCGCGGCAGGACCATTACTTGGACGCAAGACCCAGTGATCACGTGGAATCAATATCGGAATGGCTTGCATTGCTTATGCTGATGACGTCTGCTCGTCAGTACGATCCATAGCAAATCTGACGGAAGAGGAGACCCTCGACAGTTACTTCAGCTCCGTCAACAGGAGAAAGACGACGTTGCTCCATGTAGGAGGAAACATTGCTGATCGTACCCATCTGATTGGTGTGCGAGGACACAACATAAATCTCACGGAGTGTACTGAGGTGCATTACGAGACGTGATGGCGACAAAAAACTGGACGGACATGCTGCATAAGGCCAGAGCCATAACATCCATTTATTCTCGCAGGGAATTATATCTCCTGAAAAGAGTACACAGAGTCATAACGTCCTTAGAGAGCAGAATGTACTACCTGGGCCTAATTCTACCAGTCTCAAATCACGTACCAGACAGCGTACAGAAGGCGTTCTGTTGATATGTTTCAGAGGCCACATTTTCAAAGTAACCTTTGAAACATTGACCTTACCAACCCGGCGAGGAGGGCTTGGGCTCATTAGTACCAAGCATAAGTGTCGGACCTTACTAATCAACCGTGTGGGGAAGGCTAACCAAAGACTGCGTTTCATTGGGGGACACTTAGAAAATGTAACACATCCACTAAGGAGACTGCCTACACTACGTTTGTCCGTCCTCTTTTAGAATACTGCTGCGCGGTGTGGGATCTTTACCAGATGGGATTGACGGAGTGCATCGGAAAAGTTCAAAGAAGCGCAGCACGTTTTGCATTATCGCGAAATATGGGGCAGAATGTCGCTGACATGATACAGGATTTGGGATGGATATCATTAAAGGAAAGGCGTTTTTCGTTCCGACGGAATCTTCTCACGAAATTCCAAACATAAACTTTCTCCTCCGAATGCGAAAATATTTTTTTCATACCGACCTACATAGGAACAAACGATCAGCACGTTGAAATCGGGGAAATCAGAGCTCGTACGGAAAGATATAGATGTTCGTGATTTCAGAACGGTATACGATACTGGAATAATAGAGAGGTCTGAAGGTGGTTCGATGAACCTTCTGCCAGGTACTTAAATGTGATTCACAGAGTATCCATGTAGGTTTAGATGTAGATGGAAGCCATGCAGTATAATGCCACCAACTAATGAACTTATGATACCAATAACCTTTCACCATATTGGACTATTATTGCGAGTTCATTTAATACGACAAGTTGACAACATCCATATGCCTTATACTAACACGGAAGTGTATAGTTATCACAACAGATGATATAGAAAATAGAGTACTTCAAATATACCCGCACGATAAGTGGAATACCATCTGGCGAAATATCCATAGCTCTATATTTGCATCATGCGTCCGGGCTACGTGGTATCTAATCATCAACGACAAAGATCCAACCAATGAGAGACTCCACAATATCCAACCGAGCCCGACACCTGCCTGTACAGTATGTGGTCACGTGGATACACTCCAGCTGTGGTATGGCTGGACTGATAGCGCCACACATACGAAGTAGACTGGTTATAATTGACCGCACGGTTCCCCAAAACGTCGATATCATTGAATTAACCAGACAGAAAAAATACGATACCCCTGCAGGAAAACAAAATGCCGCCATTTGGGTTTTAGGTCACAACACTGTTTATATTATCAATCATCGTCATACAACACCTGAAGAACATTGTGCATATATGGAATGCGAATATGCAAAGACGAGTGGACAAAGAGATTACGTTCACACGCATGTAAAATGTTGAAAATTATGGTGCACATGTGAATCAATTTATTTGAGTCACTACTTAGTACAAAACAAAGCATCACAAGAACATGGAAAAATCACCAAACTTACAGAGCTATCCTATGTAAGTATCATTATTATTTCTTACTTTTTACTTTATTTGGCAAGGAGTCAATATTAGTATCTATAGGAAGATATTTTAAATCATCAGAGTATTGCTTTCATCTACCTGAAGACAGATATCACTTTCGATACTAGCGTGGCACTATTCTTTTTAGTTAAGAAAAATACAAGAAGAAAAGAAAAAATTTCGTTTCACAGCTATCCAGAAAAGGTTTTTTTGTGAACAACAGCAGGGTATTGCTTCAAATTTAACAGCCTCTGTCTCTTTCTCTACAATTTGAACATCCCATCCGTGTATGCAAGATTAAAATAACTTCCAACAAGAATATTTTCAGGATTTCAAAACTAACCAGCCCATTGTGGATTAGTGCATGCGTTTGAGGAATATTACAGATTCTAAAAGACTTTTTCATAAGATCCATGTAGTGTCATGCATTCAAACGTGTTTCATTTATCCTGTGGCTCAATGATGGAAATGGAACAGCTAGCTTACTACAATGAAATAATTTTGGTGAATCCTGTACTTAACTCTTACAAACTGTTAACTGTATTTGAATTCAGCACATATTTATGTGTTCACATATAAAGAAAAGTTTCATATAAAGTAAACTTAAGTTGCAGTTTGCACATTTAACGGATAACGTAAAGAAAAATCAATGATCATAGTCCCACGGTGACAGGAATCGACAGCACCCACACAACGGCTGAAATACAATTAGGCAAGTATTGCAGTTAGAAATTGTACGCTTGTTTTGAGATAAGGTAACTCATTGAGTGCAATTACCAGGACTGCACTGTGTTGACAAAAGTCAAGAAATACCTCCTAATGTCGTGTTCGGACTTCCTTTTTTCCGGCGTAGTGCAGGAACTCAACAAGTCACTGGAAGACCCTGCAGAAACGTCGCGATCCACACGCTTATTTACAAAGGATGCCGCAGCGTTATATGTACCAGTAGCAGCTCAGTCAACTGATGGCATTGTTGTGTGCGCCACAGCGGAACGCTTGATTTCTCCATTTGTTCATACAATGTCGTTTCAGTTGCCTAAGACTGCAGTCGTATGTATGAGTTGCGTTTGAGGAAGAGTGTGTGTGTGTGTGTGTGTGTGTGTGTGTGTGTGTGTGTGTGTAACTGTGTGTGTGCGTGCGTATGTGTGTCTGTTGTTGACGAAGTCCAATGGCCGAAAGCTGAAATTGTAATATTTTGTTGTTGTTGTGCCTATCTCCGACACAGCATCTCCGCTATATGGTGAATAGCAACTCTCCTTTTGTAATATTCTTACATTCCATCCAGGATTTTCAATTCTTTGTTTGAGACGTGGCATTCAAGAACGACCAACCCGTCTCGTATTCGTTGAAAACTCAATGCCGTGTAATCTCAAGGAGTCCTTGTACTTCTAGTACAGTGGATAACCCAACACTGTCCATATTCACACGCATACACAGACCTGAAACTTATACATATACATATTACTTATACATATTTATACATAGTAAAAAATTGCAAATTATATATATATGGACCACATATTATATTTATAATGTTCCACATAACATTGCCAGTATATCTCACACTAACGCTTAGTGTTTAACTTTTTCTAATTCTGGCACTCTGTTAGATGTACGTGACGTCTTTCACTTGAAATTAAATCGATCAAGAGTTGATTCACCTGACAAAGAATTTCCAGAAGAAACTTAATTATTATTGTAATTTTCAAAATTTATTCCAAATTTATTTCTTGAACCTAATGGTCATCAACGAATTTGTAAAACGGAGAATGATAAATTAAGATCACAAAGTAAATGTTATGAAACATCACACTGATTTTATATCATTTGGTCATGGCTTGGGTTTCTTTTTCATTACAGTTGCTTTCATAATATTTACTCTGTGATCTTAATTTATCATTCTACGTTTTACAAATTCGTTGATGACCGTTAGGTTCAAGAAATAAATTTGGAATAAATTTTGAAAATTGCAATAATAATTAAGTCTCTTCTGGAAATTCTTTGTCAGATGAATCAACTCTTGATCGATTTAATTTCAAGTCAAAGACGTCACGTACATCTAACAGAGTGCCAGAATTAGAAAAAGTTAAACACTAAGCGAGATATACTGGCAATGTTATGTGGTCCATTATAAATGAATTTAAGTTCTGAAATCTTATTCTCGTTCGCCTAAACGAGAATCAGGTCACCAATTATAAATTTAGCAAACAGCACTTTTGTGTCTGACGCCGTATTTGCGCCATGGCTTTCTTTTACATTACTTCTAGCAAACGTTCTTCGTTCATCTCAATGTCAATACTAAGTCTAGAATGGAAATCATTTACCTCTTCCACCAAACTTTTAGACTTATGGGCTAGTGATATTTCCTCGCAGTCGAGTCCTGTAGATTCGTGCGTCAAAGCTTCTTTTCAAAAGCGTTTATGTGTTTGCCCCACGCCCTGTGATTGCGATGACAATAAAATATCCGGTAAGGTCGCCCCAGCCTACGCATGAACCGTTCCACTGGTCTTCCGTCCGGACAATAAGCCGAAATTTATATCACTTCAACGCCATTGCTTTCCCTACCTTCATTCCACAATCTGGAAGTAAACTGTGCTCCATTATCTTACAAAATCGCTTAAGGTTTGGCGATATGCACAAAGCAATCTTTTATCGGATGTAACTCAATGAACTTTGAAAACGCTTCCAGCACTACTAAAATGTAAGCTAAATTACTTGAGGTCTTTGGCAGGGGTCACAGGGGTCTGTGCGCTCTGAACACAGTCAGGTCTTTTGCTCTGCATAGGACAACGTTTTGTATAGTTGGTCGCTTTCACCCTCTGACACTTACCACAAGTCTTTATCCTAATTGTTATTCTAACATGTTGTTAAAATTCACAACTTCAGCTATTTTCTCTGTACATTTCTTTGTTTCGCAATGACCATATTCTAAGTGATAATAGTCCACTATTTCGGTGATGACCTGGTTGGCCGACACTCCCGCCAATGTCGCTGTCCTCATCTTTGCGTGTGTACAAGATGTTGTTTACATCCTGTAATACTTTCTTATCTTGTCTCCGTATTGTTTATTTCCTTCATACTTGGTCTTCACTACTTTCAAGCATTCTTCCTCGCTTTGATGACGACGTATATCTTTTCAAACACTCTCTACCTTCCTTGGTCTTTCTACGTCTTGTAAGTACTACTCATATAATTTCAGTACTCATTCGGATTAGATTTCCCATAACAATTTGTCATCCATATCAAGATCATTCCAGAAAAATCTGTGCGGCTCTCATACCGATAGCAATTAAGCCGGTGGTTTTTTAATTTTCTGTTCTTGGTCATCCTTAATTTCTATCTGCCTGTTCTGCGGTTTTTGAAGCCGTTTTGACCCCTAGAACGTTAACCTTTTTATTAGTTTCTTCGATTAATGAATCTTGTATTACGAGCAAACCGCTAACTGTCAGGTCAGATACATTTTCTTCGGAAAGATGGCTTTCGTTTTACAAATTTCCTGCATAAATGTTTTCAGCTTCTTCCAAGCTCACGCAACCCACACAACTCTCGTCTGACTGCCTCACACCTCGCAGACGTTTTAATCTAAGTGGCTGTCAATTAGTCGTAGTTGCTGATCATCGACAAACTCGTCTTGCCCTCTATACGAATTTCGCCTCTGTTTTCTTCAGGATCAGCGTCGTTGGGGTTGGCTACTTCAATTACTACAAAATTTGTACAAGCCTACCTCTCCAGTATAGAGCTTTCGATTTCTTCATAAACTGTAATTTGATGTAGGTTGAGGTGCGTCAAATATTGTCCGCTCTCCCCATTAGCGTATCTCCCGTACAATCCTCTATAATCTTTCAGTTTGTCGTGTATCCGACCGAACTGACCCAGCCACACCTGCTAGCGTTCGGGTTGCCCTGCGCGATGACGAAAGTTTTATCCCATGTCGGCTTCTTTAATTCCGCCGGCGAATCACACTGTGTGGGAGCTTGCAGTACTGTTGTTACTTTAACAGTGGCCGCCTCTTAATAACTGGTACTCTATTTTCATCGTTATTTTGCACAGCACTTTGTCGACTGCGGATTCAACTTATTTTATTGTAACGCTGGTGCCTTACTCGCTCTGTCCTCTCGCACATTCTCCCATCGCCACTTTATTCATTGGGATCTGTCATAACGACAATGCTTAGGCTTTATTCTGAGCCGCCAAGCTCTTCCCACGCCCGGTGGGTCCCAAACCGGTGCGGCTAACCGTTCCCTCGGTTAAGCACGACAGGACCTTTGCTATCAGCCTTTTGCAGTTGCTGAACTGGCCCAGACCTATAAACATTCTGCTGAGAACCACGTACCATTTTCGCATGTCATTTCTACTATTATTGTTCCCACTATGACTGTTATTGTTATAGTGTTGTGAGTTATTATTAGCATGGGGTTAATTACAATTATTGCCATGGTTATAGTAATTGTGGTTGTTGCAGTTGTAGTAAATGTTGCTGTTATCACGGCTTTTTAAATTTTCGCAGTTATTCCGCCAATTATATTCGACTTTTTCTAAAAATGAAGTAACAGTTCTGTTACTGTTGCCTATATACCTCTTGGAATTATGGGGCAGCTTCTTCCACAACTCACAGACAATCTCCGATTCAGTCTGCCAATTACGCAAATGTTCTAATTTGTGTTCCAATTTTTGCAAAATTGTTTCATTGAGGTGCGCGAGTTTGCGCCACAGGATTTTGACACTACGAAACCACACCATACACACATTTGCTTCTGCTCTGTCCAATACTCTTCGAAGAACGCGTTCCTAAATTCTCGTACACCAAGTAAGCAACATCGATGTTTAAGCTTCATCGCTTAGCCACGCCCGCTAGCACATCGATTACAGCGTTCATTTTTCCCTTATCTGTTCATGATTCAGGCAATATCCTTTAGCAATTGTAATGAAATTGGTAGCGTGCAATCCATACTGCTTTTTGAGGGGATCTGAACGCCCCTCCTTCGCTAAGATTTCAGTATGACGTGAATGGCATGACACATAGTGTTGATTTCCGTCTAATCTCTTACCTAGTCCGGTTACTTTTGTAACTGCTTGGAAAGTGGTCATCGCTAACCTTCCCGCTTCCATATTTTTATCATCACTTGTAGTCATCTGTGTCTTGACTCCAGTGTCTGCGTCTGATACCAAAATTTGCTAATTCATAACTTTTTCCCTATCGTCTTTTTGTGCTAATTTTGCCTTTTCCGTTACTTCATTTTCAATAGTGGGATCAAAAGTCTGTTCCAGTTTCTATTCGATCCTCTCTGCTTCTGTCTCGAAACGACTATTTATGCTTCCCAGTTTTGGCCATAGCTGTGTCATTTCCTATGTAAGATTATCGATAACGGTATTCATTAGAATTATTTGTTTCTTGATTTTGTCTACATTCGTGTTAACAACTTCTATATTGTTCTTAACAAACTTGACTGCTTCGTTCTGATCATTCATTTTTCATAATTGTGCATCAGTTTCGCTCTTAATTGTTTCGGATTGAGCATTAATCTTATCATTAATTGATTTAGATTGAGATCTTACTGATTCGGACTGAGGATTAAGGCTACTGATCAACATGCTCAACAATTCGTTTATATTTCCAGACATTACTGGTTGTTACTAACTCTGGTTCTTTCGTAATGGTTTCGTCGTATCCATCGTCAATGCATTCGGTTTCGACTTTTTTTTCTGAATTTCACAGCAGTCAGGCAGCAGTATCCCACCGTAACACAACCAGCAACATGGAAGTAAACGATTTTGTGACTTTTACGAGTTGGTTGGTTGGCTCTGAGCTGTGGTCATCAGTCCCCTAGAACTTAGAACTACTTAAACCTAACTGACATAAGGACATCACACACATTCATGCCTGAGGCAGGATTGGAACCTGCGACCGTAGCAGTCGCGCGGTTCTGGGACTGAGCCCCCAGAACTGCTCCGCCTCCATGACCATCATTTACGAGTTTCTAACCAAAAGTTTCTTAATAGTTTAGTTTCTTGTGTTTCTTCGCGTTTATTTAATATATAATAGCCACAGTTGTCGCATTTTCGTTTGCATCGGAAAGTAAATCGATTTTGTGACATATTGCAAGTTCCTAATCAGGGGCGAATTATTTAGGTTCACTTGGGTGCTTCAGTAGTTAGGTTTTTGATTCTCTGCATGTTAATCTAAGCCGGCCAGTGTCGCCGAGCGGCTCTAGGCACTACAGTCTGGAACCGCGTGACCTCTACGGTCGCAGGTTCGAATCCTGCCTCGAGCATGGATGTGTGTAATGTCCTTAGGTTAGTTAGGTTTACGTAGTTCTAAGTTATTGGGGACTAGTGACCTTAGAAGTTAAGTCCCATAGTGCTCAGAGCCATTTGAACCATTTTTTTTGTTAATCTAATTTATTAGACACAGTTCCTGCAATTTCGTCGATGTTTACGGTAGAGTTACGCAGCACACGCTGATAGTTAGTTTATCTGCATAGTTTAGTTCTCCACGGTCTTTAGTATGGACAGGGACTGAAATTCTTGTTTGCGGATGCGAGCTGAGTTGGCGACACTTCGCTCTCAGCTTCTGGCTGTGATGGCTTCGTTTACACAGCTTGAGGCTGCAGTGGATGGGCACCACTGTTTTGGGCCGGTCGTGGGGATCCAAAGTTGGTTGGTTGGCTCTGATCACTATGGGAGTTAACAGCTGTGGTCATTAATCCCCTAGAACTTAGAACTGCTTAAACCTAACTAACCTAAGGACATCATACACATCCATGCCTGAGTCAGGATTCGACCCTGCGACCGTAGCAGTCGCACGGTTCCGGACTGAGCCCCTAGAACTGCACGGCGCTGGCCGCAGTGGTCTCACGGTTCTATGCGCGCAGTCCGGAACCGTGCGACTGCTACGGTCGCAGGTTCGAATCCTGCCTCGGGCATGGTTGTGTGTGATGTCCTTAGGTTAGTTAGGTTTAAGTAGTTCTAAGTTCTAGGGGACTGATGACCACAGCAGTTGAGTCCCATAGTGCTCAGAGCCAACTGCTCGGCCACCATGGTCAGCCTTTTACGAGTTCCTAACCAAAAGTGAATTTTATTATATCATGTGAGTGCCTTAACAGTTTACTTTCTTGTGTTTCTTCATGTTTGTTTAATATATAATAGCCACAGTTCTCGCATTTTCGTTTGTGTCCGAAAGTAATGGCTCAGTCCTACGATCGGTCCTCAACGGTGGACAGCCCAGGTACTGCTCACACTGATGTTGACCCCTCACCTGTGGCCGAGTGAGAGGTCGCCCTGAGCTGTAGCAGGCAGCGTAGCCTTCCCAATTGGCCCCCCGTAAAGCCCCCTCATTTTGTCTGACAAATAGGTTCCAGGTGCTGTCAGTGGCTGACGCTTTCATTGAGACAGATGCTGTTACCTGTCCTGTTTCAGAGGAAACCTCTCAGCCTGCAAGGGTGGGGATTACTGATAGTTGAGAGCTCCAAGGTCAGGCACATTATGGGGCCCATTGGGCACATGGCTGCCAAGAAGGGAATGAAACCAATGTGCACTCCGTGTGCATACCAGGTGGAATCATTCCAGATGTGGAACAGGTTCTCCCGGATGCCATGAAGAACAGAGGGTGCAGCCAACTGCAGGTGGTTGCTCACGTCGGTACCAATGGTGTGTGTCACTTTGGATCAGAAGAGATTCTCTCTGGTTTCGAGTGGCTAACAGAATTGGTAAAGTCATACAATGAAGTCTTTCACAACCGGATCTTTTAGCTGCTGAGAATTTCTCTGGGTTGTATGGCCGTGGTAAATGGAGCTCTTCAATCCCTGACACTTCATGGAAGGCTATGTTGGACATCTTTGGAGGTGCTCCTGGTTGTGCTTAGTCTTGCCAAATGTCAATGTCTGGTTCTTGGTGCGACAGATGGTGGCCTTAATTACCTGCATCATATCTCAGACTCGGAAGTGGATTTCTTGACAAGCAGTTCACTACTTGTTTGCTGAAGATGAGAAAAATATCATTGATTTTTGGCATTTAATATACATCATTGTGTAGTTATCCTCAATCCCAAATGCAGACAATATTTCTCCAATTTCCTTTGTAGTATCTTTCTTAAGCCATCCTAGAGTTGCGGTGTTCCTCCAACGAAGAGTTGACCCACTCCTTTTCCATTCTTAGAACCAGCTGTTCTCTGGCCATCGGAATTTTCTTCTCACACTACACACTATGATCGTGCACCAAGTACTGTGCAACTTCCGGAATAATCTGAGGAATGAACACGAAGTTTAGATCAATCTGGGAAGAATTGGCTTCTGCCTGAGAGCGGGTTCTGAACCACTTTATCGCGCATATCACAAATTAATGTCACGGAACCTTCACATGGTATCCGTAACACAGTAACGATGATGCCTATAAAGTGCTGGTAAAAGTAAACAACGTCCCATCATGGCCTCTGTTGCTGATTAAAGGTCAACGGGAAAATAAAATTGAAATAACTCTTTCCTCTCCGAAAATCGCATTACGGAATGATTGTGTTGCCGCGTCGTTAATAGTGATAAAATTATGTACACTTAATAAGTGCACAATTATTACTAAATTTTCAGTGGTTCTACTATCGCTATATGCGTATGATAGAAGCGCATGTCAGCAAAATTTTAATAACTGTGCTTCATGAAGATAAAGATGCATGCCCACGTAGAATAGTTATTACTCATCTATTTATAACATCTTATGAAGAATTAGTGTAGATCCGATTGAAGCTCAGTATTACTGGACCTAGAGGAGAAAGGTCTTTCTGCTCAACTAGATACATCATGAAAACAGTTTGTTGCCAAATGGGATGGTTAAAGTACTAAAGCCTTGGGAGTCGTATTTTCGTACGCTTTGAAAGGTGTCAAATTGCTAAAACGTTTCAGAAAATTGATTTACCTTCAGCTAGTAAAATATAAGCTAGTCACATGCAGCATAAGAAAGAAAGTTACGACCTTAATTGATAGTAATACATCTCTTAAAAACGTGACACCTCACTTTTGTAACTGAGCCTGACTTCAGTCGACGCAGTTATGGAGAGGGAGATCACACACTTAGAAAAAAAATGTTTCTAAACGCAGGAAAACTTGCAGAGGATTACGCTTGGCACACTAAGACTCTTTGCATGGAACATGGTATTTTAATGATGTAGCTTAACTATGTCGTCCGCAAACTATGAATCATGCTGGAGGTCTTAACATAATTCTAAAATTATATAGATTGAAGGTGGATGGCGGGGAAGAAAGGAAAAGAAAGGGAAGGAACTAATGATACCTGTCGCAACGAGTCTTTATACGGAATCAACGGCGACGAGTGATAACGAGTGCCGGACCACGACTTAAATCCGGTATCCCCGTCTTACTTATCTAGCCAACTATTTTCTCTCAAAGGAACCTACCTGGCTCTGAGAGGAAAGGATGGGGGCAAGGGATGGTAACCCCTAGACCTGGCTACCATCTCCTGCCGCTCCCTGCCCCCTGCCCTCCCCCCTCCCCGCCCCCTTCCTCACAGCCCATGCCAGGACGCAAGCATAGGGAAAGTGGAGTAGAGGTACAAAGCACATCAATGATTTATTTATTTATTTATTTTCCATTTTTTTACTTTTTTATCTTTATTTAAACTGTTATTGACACCACCGGAAACAGGACGAAACTGACGTGTGGAGGAGGGTCAGCAAGCCACCAGCCAGTCTTGGTGGGACCATCGACGCCTAAAATTTAGAGATGAAAACCTTGGTTGAAAGTTAGCACATCTGACAAACAATTACGGGCTCTGAAAGAGACCTATAGTGTCTATAAGATAGTCTGTTCTTAGAAGAAACATCTACTGTATTTTACTGTATACAGAAAGGAGCGGTCTAGTAAACTGTACCTCTCCTTCCAATACTTCGCAGGTCGTCAAAGAAATTCCTCCGTCTGGGAATAAAACCGATCGCCTATCACGCAGAGTTTTCCTGCTTTTTCTTCAATAGATCACATTTCCTGTGTTCCTTGAGGCGATGGTTGACTGGAGCTAGAAGCACTTCCGCTCGTGTGGTACCTCAGGACCACGTCGCCAGGGGAATTTACGCCTCTTTCGCACGACAGAGCTGAAACGGAACGAAAGGCGAAAAAAAAAAAAAGGAAAGGCGAGACCCAATGACCCGGTTGGAAAGCCTGGGAGAAGTGGGGGATATACGGTGCGAAAGGGGGCGTGGGTGGGTTGGGAGGTAATCGGGGGTCCTGCAGGAACAGAACGAGCCGCAGCAGAACGAAAATATCGACTTATCTCGCTTCACGCACGGTCGAACTTCCAATTAAACTGGAGTCCCACTCGGCGTGGGCGTGCTGGTGCTACGGTAGTGAGAAGGCGTCTAGCGTCTGGTCATCAGCGTCGTAGAAAGCGTTGTATTTGGATTAAGCGCCACTGTATGGAGCAGCGACGCGGCGAGATGGAATTCGTCGTGCAACGAACGACTGATCAGCGCCAGGGAGAGTTCCTACCCTGTCAGTTATCAGCAGAAATTCAAGAACGTACATTTATATACACTGACGGAAATGGAATTTGTTACAGCATGAAGCACAAGTGGGGTGTTTATCAGCCGTTATGGAAATGTTAATTCCATAAAGGCAATTAACCCATGCAATACCATGCTGGAGCGAGGGTGGGGTGGATAGGGGATGAGGAGGGGGGACATTTCATATTGTGGTCTACTCACTTATTTTACACTTCAAATTTTGAAAAAGGTATTGTTTTGAATGAATTCTTTTACCAGATTCCATAAATGTTTTAAATTTTTCAGTTATATTAAACCCAAAAATTCAAATATTAGTAATAGAAGTCACTTTCCCGAGTGAATATTTTCAGATTTTACGCTACTTACCTGTCAGCAACTCTTAAAAAAATATGTACTGAGTAAAACTCTACAAAAATTAACAAAATATGCATTTCATAATTTTTTTTCGAGACTGGGCATAAACAACCCCCCCCCCCCCCCCTCAAATCTTTGTAGACATTACTGAACTGGTGTTGATACTGCTAAGAGTATGTTATATTTTCGAGTTCTGGACCCCACTTACCCATCAGTATCTCTTTGAATAGTATGCTGTTATTCTACAACAGTTAACGAATTTTTTTAAGTATTTTGCGAAAGCAACTCACCCCAGTGATAATACACGTTATGGAAAATATGTTGTTATTTTAAAATTAAATGATTAAGCTTCCATTTCATTTGAAACTGCCTTGCGTGATCAAATCAGTATAGGGTTTGAGCCACATGGGCACAAATACACCCATTTATTCGTTGAAGCTTGGAAGCAAAAAGCCTCAGATTCACATCTTGAGGGCTTCATTGTCGTACATCAAGCGTCTGCTGTTTCAGTTCATGAAGAATGCTGACTGGAGGCTGATGTGGTAGAATACGCCTTATAGTTACATCACATAGGGTTTTTTTTAGGGACTGAACAAGCAAAGGAATCGTAAGTTCTTCAAGGCGCTTGTGCTGCGAACTGCAGTGTACGGTCGTTCATTGACCTGCAGGACTATGCAATTTCGTTCCCTGGTCGTGTAGGTTACGACAAGAGGTATTACCATTGTTGTCAAATACTGGCGAGCATTCAGCTTTCCTTCAACAACCCGGAAACCGGAAATCAGTCACGTTGTCATTTCCAGTAGCCCCCTCCCTCCCCCCCCCCTCACAGCAAGATTTCAATAGCTAAAGAACAATAGGTTTCGAGAAGCGAAGCATCTTGTAATCCTTCACCAGGTCGTGTATGTGCACCTGACGCCTATGTGACCGGCATAAACAGAAGTGACACTCATCTTTGAAAGTCAAAAGATGCCACTCGTTGTCCCAGCTGACTCTTGCTCTGCGTCATGCAAGTCTCTGTTGTCTGCAGTACGGTGACAGCACTAAATGAACCAAGGCAACTAGAGATCTCATCATAGATAGAATCTGTTACAGATGTAAAGGTTATTTATTTCTAAAATGGAAAGCACAAGCCGGTGTCAAGACCTGTTTCCCGTCTTCAGGTGCATATTCACATGTGAGTCCATAGAAGAAATGTAACTGAGGTTAAAATAGGTTAAAGTAGTGCATCCTCGGTACACGGCATGAAACGGGATAATCTCTTCAAACCTAGGCCTTCCAGAAAAACAGAGGTGGACAAGGTTCCACGCTCACAGGCGTGCCACACATGGATCTGAATAAAGACCGTCTATGTTGTTAGATCCGTGTGTGGCGTGCCCTTAAGCCCCGACCGTTGTCCTCCTGTGTAGTTCGCTCACGTTATCCTCATCACAATCCATTTACCAACGCGATAGACAGGAATATGTAATTTCGGCACGTCGTATTTACAACTATTCTGTACAAACAATTTGTCACCGTTAGGTATATATACTCATCTGATATGCCTCCTCCTTTTGTGCTATTACGACAACCACTCATGGCTCACTCCGCAACTCGACCGCATGTCACAACAATATCACTCACTGGGCGCACTCAGCATATGACCATCGATTCCTGGCCTGCTCGACCTGTGCCAATAAAATATGCTTACCTTTTAGTAAGGGACAACGGATCCTTTGCATCTCCTCCCTAAAACACTTCTTTTTCGCCTTAGATGAAAATGAAAATAGAAAAAGTAAACACCTAATTCAAGAGCAAACAGTAAAAGTTACAGTAAGTCGTGGATAAAGTCCCATTGATTCTTTGATTCCAGCAGTGAACTGCCTCTACAAAAAATATCATCAAAATAATCAATAAACTGTAATGAAAATGATAAATATTTTTGGAAGTTGTGATTTAAATTTAATTGCAAAGAAACTTTCCTTTTAGTGGTTTGTGTGGACCATGAAACACATAATTGTTGCTGGTTACATTTTTTGTAGCATAGCACAAATACATTAGTTTAACTTACAGCAGCTACCCTTTTGATTTGCTGTCCTTTGAGCAGGGCTTTTGCAGCCCACACTGCCGCCCTTATTTCAGCTCAACTCAGACACCACACATGAAACTTAATAACTAATCCATTCTTATGTCTATACAGCTGTTGATATGAATTACGAGAAAAAAAACATAACTGCAATAGATCAAATTATATAACTAATTGTGAGTTCTTTACTTTCTACTAAATGACAGTCAAAAATGTAGATGTTAACAGGTCTTACATAACTAAGCACTATTACTATTAACGTGGCTATCCAGGGAGACAATTCAACACAATCGACAATTCTACCTTGCTATAGGGTACTTACATTGTTGTTATAGTGTTATTATCATTGCCAGTACGCTTGAAAGAGTACTTTCTTGTTAAATCAACGTCTGATTCAACATTTCAAATGTTGGTGCTTGTTGTTCATCAAATAGTACCCGAAGTCTATTTCTGAAACTTAATGGAACTACCTCCCTTATCAACTTCAGCAGCTAACTAGGTCATCTCCATTGTCGACTTTTGTAGTTAAGCACATGATTAATCCCTTATTTTTTTATTTTGATGCGTAGTATTTTACTATTATCAAAATGTTCTTTACATCATCACTTACATATAAATACATATACAGGGTGTTTCAATAAGAGCGTGCAAAAATGCAAAAGCACATAGAGAATGTTCCACTGAACCACTAGAGGTAGGGAACCAGCGGTCAGAGAAGCCAGCTTAAGGAGATGTGGAGGTAAACTTGTCTATCACATTGTCTTGCATTACTGTCTTCCAGCTTATTTACATCTAATATGCGTACAAATTTACAAATACTGTACTGTTTATTTACATGAATATTCTTTATTTCTTGCAATGAAACAGGGATGACGAGCCTGATTACGAGGAAGTCACTATGTAGGTTTTGTTTGCTTTACTTGTTCATAAGGTGGCTCTGTTTTATCGTGTTTACATTGTCCCATAACAGTACGTGCTATGAATCAACGACAGACCCATTCATTACTCAGTTCTACTTAGAGAAGTACAGTACAATACGATGGAGCAGTACCGTTACAGTTTAGTAGAATTCACTGATATGCACTTTGTGTATGTGTAAGTACGTTGCAATGCGTTCGTTGCTAAAACGCTGTACGGGTAACTAGTTCCAGACAGTCGCGACGAGTGTTTACTTCTCTCGATCGGCGAATGCGGAAGAGTGGTTCATTGGAAAGAAGAAGCGAGGAACCTGGCAACATGAGGACCACTCGCAAACCCGAGTTTGAAGATTAGGTGCTGGGACATGTCGCAGCAGACCCCACTACAAGTACTCGTATTGTACGTGAAAGAGCGCTACACATACTGGCGTGTGGCGAGTACTGCACGAACAGCAGTTCCACCCATATCGCCAACAGCGTGTCCGTGCTGTGCTTGTTACTGACTTTGCATCAAGGGTTCCATTGTGTCAGTGGTTGCTCCAACACGATTTATCAACCAGATTTCCTCCAAATAGTGATGCTGGATGATGAAGGCCCATTTGTTCATAATGGTATATCGAACAGCTGAAATAGCCATGTGTGTGATGACTAAAATCCTCACGCAGTAGTAGAGTCACACTGCCATGTCCATTTTCTGTGAATATCTGGGACAGCATTGTAGGCGACAGTCTCATAGGACCGCATCGTCTGTTTGGCCGTCAGCACCACCTCACTTCACTAGTCCGCAGCCATCACAGTGCTGTATTTCCTGATCGCTGGATTGGAAGGGCAGGTCCTATTCAATGGCCTACGAGGTCACCTGAGCTGATTCCCGTTGATTATTTCCAAAGGGGATATCTAAAGTCACTTGTGTATAAGACCCTAGTAGATATGGAGTTGGAATTAGTTGCCAGAATTGTAGCTCCCTGTAATGTGATTCCAATCTCACCAGGGATATTTGTGAGGGTGTGTCAGAACGTTGTTCACATGCTCGCATTAAGGTTGATTGCCGTCAGTTTCAACACATTTTGTAAGATACAGTACAAATGGTACGTACATTGTGTAGGTGATGGTATTTGCAGTTAACTGTAACTGATATAAACAGAAAAGGACACAAAATGTGATATTATTCCTATTATTTCCTTAAGCTCAGATTGTTCAGTGGAGCACCCTCTACGTTCTCTTAAGCTTCTGTATGCTCTTACGGAAACACCCGGTAGATACTTGTACAAATAGTACAACTTGTCTGAAAATAAATGACAGTGTTCAAATATAACTCTTACAATACTTCATATTTCATAAACGTTTCAACTCACAAACTATTATGCATATTTCTCTCAACACAGTATCATCTTCACTTCAAATATTTACTACTTCTACATGTATTAATCCTCGATAATTGCTCCAGTAAATACGCAATTTTGCCATGCTCCTTAACATCTCGACACATCATCAACTGCATTACCCCAATTATACTTCATATCATTGATTTACACAAGCACCTGCTCATCTGTATGCCATTTACCACTACCTCCTATTTATCACAATCATTAGTTGTTGTGTAAGTTCACATTTGACAGTATTTCTCTACTTTGATGACATATGTAACAAATCCAGAGGATAAACGGGATTTTCTATACTAATAAACTTCCCTCCCTCCCTAGGTTACCCCTAATTATGTTAAGAGATTTGCAACCTAATAAATCTTCAAGTGCTGCATGTTGATAAACTTTTCACCAGAATTTCTTCTGAAAGACCCCTTTAGACTCATTGTAATAATTGTTGACTTATTTTTCTTCTCAGTCCTCAGACGAAAGCTTCACCTTCCGCTCTGTCTGTTACAAACTGGATTTTATATTTAATTGTAATCTGTGCTGCAAAACCACTTTTTAACCATTTGTTAAATATCATTACCTACAATTTCCTTGTTGGTTTATACATTTCCACTCTGTTTACCTGAATGTGCTTATTGTTGCTATTTGCTACCGTAATTATATTCTTTGCGTCACTGTCAAAGTTTCATTATTAATTTGCCCATGAATCTCTTCAGTTTAACTCTCTTGTCCTTGCTTATCATCTTGCAAATACCTTGCTTAATTTGCTCATCATCCGTCTTCTGTGTAGAAAGTTCTCCCCTCAGATTCACATTTGGTCCCATTCTTTTAGTTCCTGGTTATTTCAGTGGTTTGTCCATCTCTTTTTTCTTTGGGCGTCTTTACCTGTATCTTTGGGAGGAAGTTTCTTTTGTTCTTCCTGATCTATCATTTTTTTCAAAGCAATTACCTTTTCTACTTTAGTTTCGCCTTTAGATACTTTATTTTGAGCAGGTCACTCTTTTTCCATCAAGTGCCTTTGATATGTCTTTATCTCTTTCATCTAGTTCTGGAATTTTAGTCATATTATCTTCTGTAACAACTTTCCATTCCTTCTTCCCTATTTTGGCCATCTACTTTGACATAGTTTCCCTTTTTCCTTCAACTTCATTTCAAGAAATTCTTTTGCTGAAAGATTCTAATTCTTCAGTAGCACTGTTGGATTATTTTGGTCTCTCTGTGTGCGGTTTTGGGGACAGAACAATAACTGTGTAAGCTGTAAATATTTTGGTTTAATGTTGCAATCTTATCTCAGAAATGCACGCATTTACACAGTTTACAATGTGACAATGTTACGACAGTTGTCAAACGAATGCATCTCGTCCTTAGAAAGACAAATAATCCTAAGAACAACAATTGTAATTTATAACTAGAAGTTTCTTTACAAAATTATTATTACGACTATGTCATGATGTTGGCCAGTACTATGATAAATCGTCCGATTCCGGTTCAAAGTTCGATACTATTTGGGATGACAATAAAATCTACGGAGGATGGTTAGTTTTGTGACAAGTTGAGCAAAAGATTACCCAAGGTGGCTCGAGTTTACAGTGGACACAAACAGGTGAACCAACAAGTTTACACCCCTGCTTGTTGCATTTACCTCAGTCGCGATGGCTGCTCTCATCCTCTGAAATTCCTATAAAAATTAATTAAACCTTTGCTGACTTTTCCAGCAGGAACTCTCCCTATTTTTCTCGTTATGTGAGAAAACATGTACTCATCCCTAGTCTTCGAATATCGTTATATGTATACGCATGGCTGGAGCAACGTCTATATTAAAATGCCCTCCCAGTCCTAGCAATAACAATTAACTAACTGGCTGGTTCGTAGCCCACAGTTGGAGCTTAACGATGCTACAGCTAATATCTAGCTGAATGTCAGCTGCAGTGAACGCAGTGTTCACACAAATTTCTCCTCTGCATCGTACAGAGTGTTATGCACCCTGTTCTGCACCTGACGCCTGTTCTGAGAAAAGTCCCCCAAAATTTCGCTCTTCTCTTTCTCGTAGCCAAACTGTCTCCCCATCTGGGTTCTATCGTTCTACACGTCATGGCTTTTCTCGACCAATAGCAGTGTTCCTCTTATTTTTGTGGCAACTCTCTCTTCCAATCACAAGGACCCTATCATTAAACTGCATCGAAATCTCGGCACTTTACTCCTTCCTAGTTCGTTTCCGCCAATCGGACGTTTTGTGCCCGCACCAGATGCCTAAAGGTTACATGCGTACATGTTTACCACTCGCTGTTCACATGATCAGCTGCATCACTGGTTTTGTTCGTATCAATTTGGAATTCCCAAATGCAGTTTTCTAAAGCTTCTTTCTGTCCTACTCCTAGTGGCCCATTACTTGCTCTCCAGTATGCGTCACCTGTCCAGTCGCTGACTCCCACCGTGGGACGCCCCCAAAGAGGTTTTCATGGTGCCTTTCATGGTGCAGCCTCTGCTTCTGCCTGCCCCTGATTCTACACAAAACGTTTCCTCTCGCTGCTTGTTTCACCTTCTGCTCATTGACATGCATTATATTGGAGCGGCGTGCTAATATCGTCGATTGAGTATCATTCCTTTTGTATTTCACACTTAGAGGCAAATCGCTGAAGTAGGTTAGATATCATATTCACCTTCCCGTTATGATGTATAAAACATCTTATATAAGGTGCGAAATTGACCGTCATTTATTCTGACACTGTACATCTGTCATATTTTTAATCTGGTGGCCGTGAGACACCTTGCTTTCTCCACTCTCCTGTTCTATCTCAATGTCAGGATACATAACATTTTGCTGTGCTTCTTCCATCACCTCACCTCACATGCTATTAATTTCATCTCTGAGTTTATTTAACCCAGATTAATAAATTCAGGATAAAATTCGAAAAAATTACTGAATATATTGTTTTCAAATATCTGCATTTAATGCAAAATACAATTTTTATACATTACGAAAATAGCATACTATTGTGTGCTATCGCACCATCAGAACATCTTCACTCAGCATCAATACTGATACAAGTCAAAATGTTTTGATATCCTGTTTGAGTGTGCCGTTGTTTACAGCACAGTGAACACGTGTGTTTTAAATGGTGGCGTCGCACAGGCAGTCTGCGCAATAGAGCACTACATCTGTGTTGTGAATACACTTGTGTACCTTTGATTCACGAAGTGTTACCGCAGAATAAAGAAAATTAAAGTGATAACCGAATATTGAAAGTTGTTGAAGGTCATTATTTCAGTTGCAGAACTGTATATTTCTGTGAAATAATAGCTGATGATATGTAAATTGAAAATGGGGGGGGGGGGGGGAGGAAACGAAAGGGATTACTTATGTCAGTTGCATCGGGACATTCTGTGGAATCAGCGGAAATGAGTAAAAAAGTGTAGCAGACTGGGATTTGAACCCAGGATCTCGTGCATATTGGGCAGGTGTGTTAAGCACTGCTCCATCTAGGACACAGTGTTTAACACCACTGCACGGGCGGACTGCCTCGGCATGCCTCAAGGCAGCCCACCGAGCGTCACCTGTCTGCAGTCGCTGTCCATTTTCTCCACGCTTGGTACTCTGACATTACATGAATTAATGTTCGCCTTGAATCAGATGCTAAAATGGACTGACATTTAAACATGTTTGGTAAAGAACAGATTAAAAATAATCATGTCGAGGAGGATGACAACATTCTATAATTGTCACCTTTGTTTATAATTAATAAAAAACTTCAGTGCAGCTACACTGTAGGCTTCTGTGAGTAAATTGAGCAAATGAACTAATTGGACTAATATATCTTGAAGAGGTTTTGGACCCTTTTGTTTCGATAATTTTGGAGCCCTGTGTAGCGAGCAAGCATAAACAGATGGGGAGTCAAAGGCAGGTCAGCAGTGTGTGCAGATGTGGAACTATGTCATTTCCAGAAAAATGAAATTTTAGTGGTGCCTGTACCGTGCCACCTGAAAAGAGATTTGTCGTGGTTGTTGAATTTATGGTGCAAAGCCAAATCTCAAAATTACGAGCCATGGAGTCTGAGGTTTTTCCAGTCATAAACCAATATGAAATTTTGAGCCACAACAACATCAAAGCAATGTCTCCTACAAGTTTGCATTAGTTTTGAGACATGATCACCTTGAAAAATCACCAGTCACCAAATTCTATGGCAGCACCACAACATCTTCAACACTTACTTAATTATATTTAACTGGGGATGAATTGTACAAATGTTTCTGTGTAATTAAAATATCCTATCAGAATCCAAATTTTATGACAAAGGACGTTTGCCATGATTAGCTTTTCTTGAAAATAAGATCACAATTTTTTAAGTAATTAGTTTCAATAGTTTCATATCAGTAAAATTATCATTATCACTGGAACGTTAAGTTTAAGTTGCTCCTGCTAAACTGATCACAGGTATCTTCCTAGAACAACAATTTTAGAGAGGGATAGTCATATGTTACGTTAATACCAGTTGTCTTCGAGTCTTCAAACTACAAACTGCTCTGATGAGGATAAAACCACAAGTTGTAAAACATACATATCAGGTATGCAAACAAGTTAAGCTTCATTTACATGTGTGCCAAAATTATAAATTGGGCACCCTATTCTCATAACACTTTGGAAAGAAGTCAGTAATAGCTTTGAATGCCTTAACAATGAAGTAAATTCCAAAGTGGTTAAGAGTCTTTGAAATAAGTTAAATAAAGTTCTTGCAAAGCGCAGAATAAACCTCAACACTCAACTGAATGAGTGATAGCGCCAGCATTCTCTAAACAGTGTGTGTCGCGAATGGTAGTTTTTGTGGGCCCACATATGCAGATGAGTCACAGGCCAGAAGCGCACAAAAACGGACGATCGAGTGGCCAATTCGTTAACAACATCCAGCATCCCGGTCTGTGGTTTCCAGAGCTTAACAGTTTGAATCTGCATAGTCTTAAACTCTATTCCAAATAAATGAATTTAATATAAATTAGGTCACATTCACTTTTTTCGTAATTAAAAAGTACAGTCACAAATACGGAAAATGATTGTGCTCGATTCGACGCGACCTGTTATTTAAAAATGTAGCAGATCGCTCAAATGGGACATCAGCTGGTTTCGTTATAAGCCCAAGAGTGAAATACAGCATAATCTTGCAGGAAGCTTCAAAACAGTGCATAATGGAGATTAATTACGGAGACAGTCTCCTAGAATGTGACTTAGCCATTCGATTCGTATCAGATTGGATATCAGTGACCACTTAAAAGAGGTGGAAGAGTTGTTCTTTCACTTGTTGAGCTCTCCCACCTAGGCCCATTGTAGGTTCGACGGGTTGGTAAGAGCTACAGAAGACCGTCGGAGGAGTAGGGTTGCTACAGGAAGACAGACGCATATAATCTCTTTAGTGCTTTAATAAGCGTGAACACCAAGTGGTACGCACTGAGTGACGTTGATTAACGTTCCCTGTGTCCTGCGGCATGATCCATCGTCGAATCTCGCGGACCTCGGTGGAGAGCTTTACGTGGTCCGAACGTGGGGTGCCATTGCCTGTTGAGATATTCTTGGTGGCGCTGTGCTTCATCAGGGGCTGCTGCACCTGGCTGCTGCACCTGCAGCACCTGGCTGGTGTTGCAGCGCTGTTAGAGGAGTGGACAGCTATTTTGACTCAGCTGCAAGCTGAAGTTACAAGGGGAGCTTGGCGGGAATGAGGATTGTTGGCGGACTGTCGGCCTATTGTGAAGCGAAGAAAACATTCGAGTATGAACCCTCGACCTGCGTCAGACTGGGGATGGGGTGGATACCCCAGAGGCTGGAAGGGCCTCAGTTCGACCCTCGGGCCAGCAGTCGGCGCCCGTAAGTACTTGGCAAACGGCCCTGTCAAGATGGCCGTAGCGCACCGTTAAAGCCGCGTATCCACAGATCCACTGGTCGGCCGATAGCCCCTGAGCTGAGCGGCTCCCCGACGCAGTACGGGTGGGAACATTGCGACTGCGTGGTGGACTGTACCGGTCTTCACTGACGAACTTTGGGATGGCAGGTAGTGGAAAGGACAAGCAGGTAGAAGTCAGGCACAAAACTGAAGCATAAGTACCATGGACCCAACAGCAATAAAACCATCCACACAAAGGCGATCCGGTCAGAGGAGACCTACTTGGTAGGGGCAGTTGGCTGACTTGGCAGCCTGTGTCTTTTAGTGGAACCTGACAGTTGACGTACGCGATGGGTCACTGCTTCGATGCTCAGTGAACTCCTGGACTAGACACCCAGCATTTACCTATGCCAGAGAGGGTCTGTTGTGGTGTCGTTACGGCTATAGTCATTTACGATGCATGGCGATGTGCTTCCTGGTTTTGGTTATCATCTCGCCAGGTGTATGAAGACATAGAGTGAATGCCATGGTGCAATGCAGGCACCATGTATTGCTATAAGCGGCCATTCTTAGAGTACTGGGTGCATTTTCTAGGCTCGTATGTTTACACTCTTCCTCTTTTCAAAGAATTCTGTTCCTGAAATTCTCCCTGTTGCTTCATCTGGAACTAATTAATTCTTCACAATTAACATCTGGTTCATCACTGTCCCACAACAGTCACAAAAGCCCCTCTGTAATACTTCAACAGTTAGTACAGATACACAGGAGCATCTGAACACTTTCCGCAGCTTTGTGGTTGCAGCCATGGCTGTCTCTAGAAACTAGCACAAGTCTTGAGAAGAAATACCAGAGATTTGCTATTACACATACACTACACATGCTTAGGTTCACTCATTGGTTCCGGCAGCAAGAACTATGCAAGTTTTCTCACTGAGAAGTCCATAACTCTCTTTCAGTATTTGTCTTCGACTTGTCTGTCCAGCAACTTTGTCACACCATCTCGTAGGAATACAGTTGTGGGAATCTGAAAGGCATCATGCAGCACTACATCCACTACAATTATATACATTCGCACTACTCGACTCCTCTTGCACGTATTTTCCTCCTCGATCGTTACTAGCCCTAACAACATACCACATACCTTCCTTGTCCTATTTATCCCATCCTTCATCTGACATACTACTCTAACAGCTGTTAACGCCTTAGCACTATGAAATAAGCACATGAGTTCAGAAAAAAGATCTTAGCATGAACTATCTATAGAATAAATCTATGACAAAGTCACTGGAGTCACATTTGTGATGATAGTAATTGGATAAATATTGCTTAAACTACAAAGTTCACCGCTTATCCTCGAGAGACGTGTCCACATTATCCCGCTACGTAAGTCCTGCGACAGAAAAATGGTTCAAATGGCTCTGAGCACTATGGGATTTAACATCTATGGTCATCAGTCCAATAGAACTTAGAACTACTTAAAGCTAACTACCCTAAGGACATTACACAACACCCAGTCATCACGAGGCAGAGAAAAACCCTGACCCCGCCGGGAATAGTCCTGCGACAAAGCCGTAGTAGTTGCCTAACCGCAGGCGCTTAACCAGCTAGTACCTGTGGACATTTATTCAACTCTGTAATACTTAGTAATACGTACACTTCGACATAACTGTATAATACTTGACACATTCCCCCATTATGCATTGCACTGTCTCAGACAATAGTAGATTTTCTGCTCTCATGCCAGCTCTACCTCTACGGACCAAGAGTGGTCAGTGGTGCATTTGGCATCCATAGTATTTCAGCGCCTGGCTGCATTGTTTCTAGCTAGTGTCTCAGTGTGTAACGATAGGAAACCAAATACATGAGATAATGCTGTCACTCTTATCTGTATTTAACTTTGTAAGCGTGGTACCACAGTTTACAATTACACTACTAGAACACAGAACAAGCAGAAAGAGTGTGGTACAGAAGCAGAAAGGCCCCCACATGTGGACCTCAAACAGGTAGACCGTTGCAGAACTCTTAAGGCTATAATTTATTTGACTACGCGCACAATCGTTTACTGCACACACAGACGTCTCATATGTGCCCTTGCCTACAGTAACGCGACATACATTCACTTTCATTCGCAACGTACACTCCTGGAAATTGAAATAAGAACACCATGAATTCATTGTCCCAGGAAGGGGAAACTTTATTGACACATTCCTGGGGTCAGATACATCACATGATCACACTGACAGAACCACAGGCACATAGCACAGGCAACAGAGCATGCACAATGTCGGCACTAGTACAGTGTATATCCACCTTTCGCAGCAATGCAGGCTGCCATTCTCCCATGGAGACTATCGTAGAGATGCTGGATGTAGTCCTGTGGAACGGCTTGCCATGCCATTTCCACCTGGCGCCTCAGTTGGACCAGCGTTCGTGCTGGACGTGCAGACCGCGTGAGACGACGCTTCATCCAGTCCCAAACATGCTCAATGGGGGACAGATCCAGAGATCTTGCTGGCCAGGGTAGTTGACTTACACCTTCTAGAGCACGTTGGGTGTCACGGGATACATGCGGACGTGCATTGTCCTGTTGGAACAGCAAGTTCCTTTGCCGGTCTAGGAATGGTAGAACGATGGGTTCGATGACGGTTTGGATGTACCATGCACTATTCAGTGCCCCCTCGACGATCACCAGAGGTGTACGGCCAGTGTAGGAGATCGCTCCCCACACCATGATGCCGGGTGTTGGCCCTGTGTGCCTCGGGCGTATGCAGTCCTGATTGTGGCGCTCACCTGCACGGCGCCAAACACGCATACGACCATCATTGGCACCAAGGCAGAAGCGACTCTCATCGCTGAAGACGACACGTCTCCATTCGTCCCTCCATTCACACCTGTCGCGACACCACTGGAGGCGGGCTGTACGATGTTGGGGCGTGAGCGGAAGACGGCCTAACGGTGTGTGGGACCGTAGCCCAGCTTCATGGAGACGGTTGCGAATGGTCCTCGCCGATACCCCAGGAGCAACAGTGTCCCTAATTTGCTGGAAAGTGGCGGTGCGGTCCCCTACGGCACTGCGTAGGATCCTACGGTCTTGGCGTGCATCCGTGCGTCGCTGCGGTCCGGTCCCAGGTCGACGGACACGTGCACCTTCCGCCGACCACTGGCGACAACATCGATGTACTGTGGAGACCTCACGCCCCACGTGTTGAGCAATTCGGCGGTACGTCCACCCGGCCTCCCGCATGCCCACTATACGCCCTCGCTCAAAGTCCGTCAACTGCACATACGGTTCACGTCCACGCTGTCGCGGCATGCTACCAGTGTTAAAGACTGTGATGGAGCTCCGTATGCCACGGCAAACTGGCTGACACTGACGGCGGCGGTGCACAAATGCTGCGCAGCTAGCGCCATTCGACGGCCAACACCGCGGTTCCTGGTGTGTCCGCCATGCCGTGCATGTGATCATTGCTTGTACAGCCCTCTCGCAGTGTCCGGAGCAAGTATGGTGGGTCTGACACACCGGTGTCAATGTGTTCTTTTTTCCATTTCCAGGAGTGTATTAGGAACAGAAAGGGATAAAGCGAACGGTAAAAAAAGCAAAGAAATGGAAACAGGTACGTCAAAGGTGGTTATAACATGCACATGCTTCTATTGACCTTTATAGCCGATCCCCATAGCACCTTAGCCAAACCCATTTCAGACAGCGAAACGAAGCGTGTTGGTGAGGGATTACGACAAGAGAGGGCTGGAAACGCCGTTCTTCTAATTGTCAGCATAGCGTTCGGCTGTCTTTCTTGGAGGTTACAGGCGGAATGGTTGGGCGAGGGCTGCAGGACACAATCCTAGGAGTAAGATGGCTGGAGCAAAACAGACGGCATGTATGGAAACTCTTTACTGTTCCAACAAGCTTGAACAGCTACAGATACGCGTCCATACCTGGTGACGCAGTTTGGTTGGTTAGTTAGTTACATGTTTCATAGGTCATTTGAACCATTCTTTTATCACAATGATGTCATACAAGTCAATTTATAGAATATTTATACATAATTAGTGATAATGTTAGTGACAATATTAACATTTTGTTCCTAATTATGCAACTACACTTTTTAATTTTTTTATTTTTGTACTGGCTGCTAATTATAAAATAAAACTTCGTCAATGGAATAGCATCGGTCCAGTAAAAACAATTTTCAATTAAATTTAAATTTTGCTTCTCCACCTGTCAAACATGTTATGTTATTAGAAAAATGAGAAAAAAATTGTTTCTGCATTTTTAACTCCTGTCTGAGCTACTGATATCTTTAACTACGGATAATAAAAGTCATTTTTCCCTCTAGTGTTATAGGGTTGTACGTCACTGTTCTTCTCAAATTGTGTTAGACTATTTATGACTCATCGCAGCTAAAATGCCTAGTTGCTTGAAGAGATATTATTCTTACTGCTCGCTTTTATACAATAAGTAGCTACTTACTAAGTGATGAGTTACCCGAGAAAATTATTCCACACTATGTGTAAATGTGCAAAATATTTCTGGCGGTTGCTATATTTGTTACGAAGATTAGAAATTATACGAAGAGTAAAAATATCTGAACATAACTGTTTGAGGAGCCTAGAAATATGCGTCTTCCACTTAACATTTTTATCAATATGTACACTCAAAAATTTGGAGCATTCTATCCTATTTAGTGACACCTGCTAATGTATTGTATCTATTGCTGGTATGCTCTATTTGATGTACAGAAGTCAATGTAGTGTACTTTTTTTTCAAAATTTAGAAGAAGTCCACTTCTCAAGAACAACTTAATACTTCTTTGGAAAAAAACATTTACTGGCTTATCTGTTGCTCTCGCTAGTGGTACCTACACTCCTGGAAATGGAAAAAAGAACACATTGACACCGGTGTGTCAGACCCACCATACTTGCTCCGGACACTGCGAGAGGGCTGTACAAGCAATGATCACACGCACGGCACAGCGGACACAACAGGAACCGCGGTGTTGGCCGTCGAATGGCGCTAGCTGCGCAGCATTTGTGCACCGCCGCCGTCAGTGTCAGCCAGTTGGCCGTGGCATACGGAGCTCCATCGCAGTCATTAACACGGGTAGCATGCCGCGACAGCGTGGACGTGAACCGTATGTGCAGTTGACGGACTTTGAGCGAGGGCGTATAGTGGGCATGCGGGAGGCCGGGTGGACGTACCGCCGAATTGCTCAACACGTGGGGCGTGAGGTCTCCACAGTACATCGATGTTGTCGCCAGTGGTCGGCGGAAGGTGCACGTGCCCGTCGACCTGGGACCGGACCGCAGCGACGCACGGATGCACGCTAAGACCGTAGGATCCTACGCAGTGCCGTAGGGGACCGCACCGCCACTTCCTAGCAAATTAGGGACACTGTTGCTCCTGGGGTATCGGCGAGGACCATTCGCAACCGTCTCCATGAAGCTGGGCTACGGTCCCGCACACCGTTAGGCCGTCTTCCGCTCACGCCCCAACATCGTGCAGCCCGCCTCCAGTGGTGCCGCGATGGGCGTGAATGGAGGGACGAATGGAGACGTGTCGTCTTCAGCGATGAGAGTCGCTTCTGCCTTGGTGCCAATGATGGTCGTATGCGTGTTTGGCGCCGTGCAGGTGAGCGCCACAATCAGGACTGCATACGACCGAGGCACACAGGCATCATGGTGTGGGGAGCGATCTCCTACACTGGCCATACACCTCTGGTGATCGTCGAGGGGACACTGAATAGTGCAGGGTACATCCAAACTGTCATCGAACCCATCGTTCTACCATTCCTAGACCGGCAAGGGAACTTGCTGTTCCAACAGGACAATGCACGTCCGCATGTATCCCGTGCCACCCAACGTGCTCTAGAAGGTGTAAGTCAACTACCTTGGCCAGCAAGATCTCCGGATCTGTCCCCCACTGAGCATGTTTGGGACTGGATGAAGCGTCGTCTCACGCGGTCTGCACGTCCAGCACGAACGCTCCAGCACGAACGCTGGTCCAACTGAGGCACCAGGTGGAATTGGCATGGCAAGCCGTTCCACTGGACTACATCCAGCATCTCTACGATCGTCTCCATGGGAGAATAGCAGCCTGCATTGCTGCGAAAGGGTGATATACACTGTGCTAGTGCCGACATTGTGCATGCTCTGTTGCCTGTGTCTATGTGCCTGTGGTTCTGTCAGTGTGATCATGTGATGTATCTGACCCCAGGAATGTGTCAATAAAGTTTCCCCTTCCTGGGACAATGAATTCACGGTGTTCTTATTTCAATTTCCAGGAGTGTATAACAGTATTAGTATTCTCTGCAAGAAGTACCAATTTTGCTTCTCGAATGGTAAGTGGAAAATCATTCACGTATGTAAGGAATAAGAATGGAACTAAAATTGAACCCGATGGTACTCCCTTTGTGACCATTTTTTTTTTACCCCAGTCTCTAATATCTTTTGCCTTTCCAATATTGTGTGATTTCTTGAGCAAAACTTTTAATTTTGTCGCACCAGCTGTGTGAAAACCCATTAATTATTCCATAAAACATGAGTTCTTCTGAGAATTTATTATGGTCTACATAAACGATGGCCTTGGAGAGATTACAAGACATACCAACTGGCGGCTATTATTGTTTAAGTCTTGTACTATTTGATGTGCAGATGTACAACTAGCAGTCGAGCAACCTTTATGGAATCCGAACTATGATATACTAAGTAAATTGTTTCCACTTACATTTGCGACTAGTCTTAACGCTAAGTGTGACCTGAATGCGGAGCGACCTTGGTTGTTAAAACGTTCCTAGTAGCACGGTGCTGCATCAGAGGTTGCAGCTGACTGGTGCTGTTATGCTGCTTGAATGATGCCTCAGTCGTATGGAGAATAGTCCCAGCTGGGGTCAGCTGCGGGTTTGACTTTACTGATGGTTGGCCTGTTTTGAGATGGCAGTATTCTGGGTATGTAGCCCACACTAGTGTCTGGTTGGCGGTATCTGGCACTGATGGATTCTCCAGTATCTCAGAGGCCGGCCTGACTCAGTTCGACACTTGGTCCATCAGGTGATGGCTGGACCCACTTCACAGGCCGTTCTGTAAGAAAGATGGCAATGTGGCAGTGATCTCAGGACAGAATGACATTTTATTACTCGATGATTCGCTGGTTTGATGCAATAAGACTTCAGAGGCGTGCCTATCGGACAGTCAGTATTTTCCGATGCCAGAGTGGTGCTGCGACTGCTAAAGTCATGCATGACTCACGCGGAAGCCTCTCTTGGTTTCAGCAAATGTGTCGGCAGGCAGACAGCTTGGCTAATCATGCACTCAGCTGAATTACAGAAAATTTAGTGCAGGAAATCCAATTATTAATACAGAATTATGTGGTTTCGTCTGGCCATCACTGACGTTAATCATTGCAGTTCTTAATAATTTTGATTAAGAGACGGTAATCAAATTCAGATAGTACTGATTATCAGTCAAATTATGATTAGGTTATGAGACGCGCCTGACTGGCACAAGTGTCGCGTATCTGAATGTCTCCACACAGATTTGACTCTCTAAATTGTATAATCGCTTGATTGCTATTTTCTGATATTTTTTCAAAATTATGTACGAATATAATCTATACTCTCTACGTTGTTTGCCTGCAAGCCTTCCAGATCTTTGTCAAACTCTCAGTTCAATACTGGAGCCTCTACATCTTCCGAATGACAGTTTCTTGTTGCTCAGGCAATTTCTGCCCCTAATAGAGGCCACAAATGGACTCTTCCCATCTTAATTATTTGAAATTTATTGTGACTTTGCTGTATACTGGATCCACCCTTCCGAAGACCACTTTTTTGTTACATTTTGCACGAATTAACTATACCTTCCTTGTATTTCATATTGATTTCATTTCTCAGTGGATTATATTGTTGTGCATATTAATGTTTTGAACACTGTAGGCAGCACGTGAAAAGTGCATTGCCCCTCAGGCCTTAGGAATGTCCTGTGCCTCCTATAAATGTAAAATGTTGCCCATCAGCCCCACTTAACGGCTCGTTTCGTCCACTCCGCACTCATACATCGTGCCGATGAGCATTCCAACATAACACTCACACAACACAGTGTGGATTACAAAACAGCAAAAGTCGCCAAAATATGACTCAATGATGCGGTAAGAAATCGGCATATGACCCAGTCGTAAAATTAGTCAAACCATACAAATACCTGAATGTAAGCAATCCTAAGGGATATGCAATGGAACGATATCATATGGTTAGTTATAGGTAAAAACGGTGGCTAACGTCGTCTGGTAGGATACTGGGAAAGTGATTGTAATTACAGCGCTCACATTTAAGCAGTGATTCTCCCCACGCTGCATACGCAAATGTTAGAAGCTGTCTTAAATAGTAGAATGCGTTACGCTTCGGAGTGGTTTGCATCATAACCAAGCAGGTGTAATATATAGAAACGAACGTCGAAGTTATGTGTCGGTGTGCATAAGTCAGAATGACTGTAATTTAACTCCAAACTGAGGTGGCAAAAGTTGTGGGATATCTCCTAATACTGTGTCGGATCTCCTTTTGCCCGAGGTAGTGCTGCAGCTCGACATGGCATGGACTAAAAAAGTTGTCGGAAGTGTCCTGAAAAAGTATTGAGTCATGCTGCCTCTCTAACTGTCCATAGCTGCGAAAGTGTGTGCACGAAATGACCTCTCGATTAAGTCATATAGATGTTCGATGGGATTTGTGTCAGGAACATTTGTGGCTTGGTGACATTATGTAGGAATATAATCTATACTTTCTACGTTGTTTGCCTGCAATCTTTCCATCTCTTCCAACCATAAAAATGCCATCGTTGTTTGGGAACATGAAGTCCATGAGTGGCTTTAAAAGGTCTCCATGTAGACGAATATATCCGTTTTCTGTAAGTGATCCATATAAACACAGTTGACACCACAACTGAGCATTCATCAACATGTACAGTGCCTTCTTAACAAAATGGTTCCAAAACTTCGTGGGGTATGCGGCACGGTCGAACCCTACCATAAGCTGTTGCAAACTGAAATAGGTACTCACTGATCAGACCACGGTTCTCCAGTTATCTGGGGTCCAATCGATCTGGTAACGAGCTCAGGAGAGCCTGTGCACTCGTTGTCGCGCTGTTAGCAAAGCCACTTGCCTCGGCCGTCTGCTGCCATAGCCCATTAACGTGGGCTCGCCCCACCGTCCTAGCGAATACTTTCGTCTTACGTACAGTACTGATTTCTGCAAATATTTCACGCAGTATTGCTTGTGTGTTAGCACTAAAAAATCCACGAATTAAGAGGTAATGCCTGAAATGTGGTGTTCTCGGCACACTTTTGACACTATGGATCCCGGATTATTGAATTCCCTATTTCCGGTATGGAACGTACATTGCCCCCAGCTCCAGTTACCATTGTAGTTAAAAATTTGTTAATTCCCGTCGGGAGGTCATCATCAGGTCGGAAACTTTTCTCGTGGATCACCTGAGTACAGATCACAGCACCGCCAATGCACTGCCCTCTCGTACCTTGTACACGCGGTACTAGCGCCACCTGTATCTCCGCATGTTGCTATCCCATGACCTGTCACCCCAGTGTCTGTGTAATAGAGTATGCATAGTATCCGTTATTTATGGCGGCAATGAAGAATTGATTTTAAAGACTGAGTGACCTACAGTTTAGTATTACATGTTTAGCACTTCAATTATATTAATTTCTATTAAATTTCCAGTATGAATCCGATAGTTACTGTTTGACCTTTCGGTAAGATAAAAGCGTATGAAACGAAATTTGAAATGTTACATCTACAGGTCTTTCGACACTTACTCTTTTTTAACAATAACTTTTTATTAGTGAATTCACCTCTTTTATCCATCACATCCTATCTTTACAACAGCTTTTTTTATGCTGGAGGTATGAATTAAGAAAACCTTTCAGTCACTACTTTTCGTGTTTTATTAGGTACAAGATGCATTTCGGACCCTGTGGGTCCATCATCACGTGTAATTTGTCGTAATACATGCTTTTCTTGGAGTATGTGGTAAGTTTACACTGTTCATATTTTCCGTGTTTGAGATGTGAAATTCATAACCTAATATCGAACATTTTCGTGACTGGAATACACTTTTCACCTCATTCGCCGATGACATTATTCCGGCCGTTTAGCCCTATTTATATTTATTGAAATGTTGTCTTTTTTTGAGGGACATGCCCGAAAGAACAGACACCGTATCTATACCAAACCCAGACATTGTGAAAAAAAAAAAAAAACTGTCCCTCTTGGCGGTCATCATGTCTTTCCCCGTCCATATTCAACGCAAAAGCGTATCGGGCAACACATAGCCCCTCCAACAGGTTTTATAGAATTGAGATTTAAAAAACGAGGCTACGACAACGCTGTAACTGTGAACAGCGTGGCCAGGAAGTGCTAGTATCATCTGTAATGGACATGTAGGCTCGCCAATGCTGGAGTCGCGTTCATGCCAAGCATTTTTTTCTTCAGTTAATGCCTCGAATAGCATCTAGTTTACACCTCGACAATGCGGTATGTTGTGTACTTCTTGCTACGTTTTTTACCCTCCACGCTGCCCTCCAATGCTAAATTTGTGATCCCTTGATGCATCAGAATATGTGCTACCAACCGGTCCCCTCTTCTTGTCATACGTTTTAACTCGTACGGGAATCAGCAAACGTTGCGGTTATAGAAGTTAAATGGACGTGGACGCTACGTAGGTCTGTAGTGTGAAGATAAGTTGGGAATTTGTGATAGTTAGGATGGCAAAAATGGTTACGGAAAGTGCTCGAGAAAAGCGGGAAATATAGGTTTGAGACCTGGTCTGGCACAAATTTTCAACTATCTCCGTTGCTGTATTATCTCTCTTACACTCAATTTATATTTACCAAATGACTTGAATGGCTGAAGAGGTGTATAGAAAATGACTTTCAGAATATGTCAGATATAAATTCGAAAGATGTAATTCACAAAGCACTCTCAACTCATTCAGAGTGCCCCAGCTACAGCGTATTCAATAACGGAAGGCACTACCTTCATTTCAAAAATGGGATTTGTGAAGCAGTTATATATCATTCTAAATAAACACAGTACTTTTCTCTTGTATAGCTTTTCTATGATCGTATTTAGTAGCCCTAACAATACCATAGCTGACCTAGTATTTCAATTTACTAAGTAGAATGTTATATTTTAATTTCCTTTTTTAATTTACTGTCGTGGTATGCCGATTATCACGTGCTGTGTACTAGCAAGGTGACTACAGCATTCCCTCTGGACCACCCCGACAGTTTAACCGTCTCTAGTTCGAATGTACATGAATGAATGAAATGTTTAGAGAAGAAAAGCGTTCACGTATTGTAATCAACAAATTTCCGTTGCACCTGTTAGCCATTTAGTCTTTTGTCTAAACTGCTCATTAAAATTGCAACACCAAGAAGAAATGCAGATGATAAACGGGTATACATTGGACAAATATATTATACTAGAACTGACATATGGATACATTTTCACGCAATTTGGCTTCATAGGTCCTGAGAAATCAGTACCCAGAACAACCACCTCTGGCCGTAATAACGGCCTTGATACGCCTGGGCATTGAGTCAAACAGAGCTTGGATGGCGTGTACAGGTACAGCTGCCCAATCAGCTTCAACACTATACCACAGTTTATCAAGGGTAGTGGCTGGCGTATTGTCACGAGCCAGTTGCTCGGCCACCATTGACCAGATGTTTTCAATTGGTGAGATATCTGGAGAATGTGCTGGTCAGGGCAGCAGTCGAACATTTTCTGTATCCAGAAAGGACCGTACAGCACTTGCATATTGCGGTCGTGCATTTTCCTGCTGAAATGTAAGGTTTCGCAGGGATCGAATGAAGGGTAGAGCCACGGGTCGCAACACATCTGAAATGTCACGTCGACTGTTCAAAGTGCCGTCAGTGCGAACAAGAGGTGAGCGAGACGTGTAACCAATGGCACCCCATACCATCACGCCGGGTGATAAGCCAGTATGACGATGACGAATACACGCTTCCAATGTGCGTTCACCGCGATGTCGCCAAACACGGATGCGACCATCATGATTCTGTAAACAGAACCTGGATTCATCCGAAAAAATGACGTTTTGCCATTCGTAAATCCAGGTTCGTCGTTGAGTACATTATCGCGTCTGTAGTACGTCATCTTCGTGGTGTAGGAATTTTAACGGCCAGTAGTGTATTATTTTTCTTATCGAAGGTAACACCTGTTCTGCATTTTGTTACTCGGAGACTGTAGGTTACAGGAAGACGACCCTAGCGTAAGTGACCTACGAGTTGGCCTTGGTGTCCGCGAGCACAGCAGGGCAGGACGGGGCGGCCCGTGGAGCCGGTGTCTGCGTGCAGCGATTAGCGGCCGGCGTCAACCTCAGCGCCGGCAGGCAGGCGGCGACGTCCGCTGGCCGGCGCCCTCCTGGCGGGCAGAGTGGATTAGAATCAGCTCAAGTGGCCGGCCTGCAGGATGTACAGCCGCGCCACGGCCTCTGCAGCCGCCGCTTCGGCGCGCGGGGACCCAAGTGTGACAGCACTGTACTCACGCCGACCCCGAGTCGATCGACCCGAAAAACCAGTACGGGAACCATACGAGTGAGGGAAAAGGAGCATAAAGTGCGCACTTACGGGGGGTAGGACGTCATACGGGTCGACCTGGAGCAGGAGAGGCACCACAGGACATTTTAATTTCCACTGTCTATACTTTTACAAGTAAATTCATAAAACTTTGTCAGGATGACCAGAAAGAATTCAGGATTCACACTCGTAGCAGCGGAAGTTCTAAAACATGACAAAATAATTTTTTACACATGAAATTTCATCATTTTTTGACTTACTATTGGTCGTATTTGTTGCTATAGGTACACTTTTCTTCATAAGTAAGAGAGACTGTTCGATGAATTTTGCACAGCATACAAACCATACTTAGAGGTGTCTGAGACTCTAGAATCTATTTAATTTATGACCAAATGATAAGCTGTTACGTTGTAAACTTTTGATTAGAAAAAAAATCAAATTTTGTTGTTAATTATCTCAATTTTTACCACAGTTTTTCATAGATTTGAAAAATTCTAGACTTTCATAAACCTGTAAGTTTGGTTTGTATTCTATGCAAAATTCATCAAATAATCTCTCTTACTTGTGAAGAAAAATGTACCTATAGCAACAAATGCAGCTAACAGTAAGTGAAAAAATGATGAAATTTCATATCTAAAATAAAAAATTATTTTGTTATGTTTTTACACTTCCACTGCTATGAGAGAGAATTCCGAATCATTCCTGGTCATGCTGACAAAGTTTTATGTATTTATTTGTAAAAGTGTAGACAGTAGAAAATAAAATGTTCTGTGGTGCCTCTCCTGCTCCAAGTCGGCCTGTTTGATGTCCTACCCCTCTTAAGCAAAAATAATTCATTTGTCACACAGATGCTACTGTACATAAGATCGCAGTGGTTTCTGTAATTCTACAATACAAAATAAATTGAAATAGGGAAAACAGTAGAAACAAATTGCACTGAAAATATCATAAAGTTACGACTGCACACTATTCCCAAGCCCAGAGCGTAACTATCCTCACTGGTTGAGAAATTGTGAGCTCGAGAAAGGAAGCCTACATTATAAATGACTGAAAACAATTCCCACTTGAAATATATCTGTTTCCTATGTGGAATTATAACAATGAAATGAACTTAAACACTAATACGAAGTATGTAGTCACTTTAATTTCCAATTGTGAACACTGTTTAGAATGCTGACTTCTTTATTAAACAATAACTATAAAAATATTTTTAGGGTGTTCTCTCCAGTATGTGCAGCACGATTCCAAGCAGGTTACCCAACAAACTTGTGCCACAGTTGTTTGTCATCATTTAACTCTGCATAGATGAAACATAACCCACTGGCAAAACCTGTAATTCATTAAAGGGAATTTTAACATTGAAAGGATTTGATTTCTAAATACACTGTAAGGGCAAGACAGACGTACCACTAGGCCATTACCCGTGTGGGACAGCAAATCGAAGAGGTCAGTAAAGTGATTGTCCACCTCTGGCCCTTATACCAGCAGTTGTTCTGTGTGGCATTGACTGATAGAGTTGTTGGACGCACTGCTGAGGAATATTTTGCCAAAAATCAGATGGAGCTGGAGAGCACTGTCCATAATGCTCCAAACCTACCCAGTTAGTGAAAGATCCGGGTTCCTTGCTGGCCAAGATGTGGTTTGGTAAGAACGAAGACAAGCAGTAGAAACTATAGTCGTGTGTAGGCGGACACTCTCTTGCTGAAATGTATGTCCAGGGTGGCTTGCCTGGTAGAAAACCATCGTCGCACTGCTGTGCTGTACGCCTGCCGCGGATGACCACCAAAGGGGAAGAAAAGAGACTGCGCTCCAGACCAGCACTGATGGATGTCTGAAAGTCAGTTTAGTATTCTACCACTCTTCGGGATGTCTCGGGACATTGGGGGTCAGTTGGAAGCGGGACTAATCACAATAAATGAGATTACAGGCTCAATAAGTGCCTAGAGACGTCCCAGGTCCGGCGGGGTACCACCCTGAATGGCCTGGGTTGCCATTTCTTTTCATAACAGAACCTCTTTGGTTGTCGTACCCAGGGGGCTCTACTACATGTCTTTGTGTTTGCCAAACCCAGATCTCTCCCAAATTTGGAGATTTAGAGCATTATGGGCACAGTCTTCCAACAATCTCGATATTTTGACTATCTAAAGCGCCAGTTGGACAGAATGTGGAACTATATCCTTCAGCAATACATCGAGCTCAGTCAGTGCCAAGAAGAATAAATGCTTGCATAAGAGCCAGACGCTATTGACTTGGTCAGTTAGCTGAAGCTCTATGTCTCGAATATATCATCAAAGTTTTCTGTAAACAGTTTTTGATGTTGCTGAGCAACAGTCATACAACAATCTTTAGATAAACACTTCGCCATTTGAGTGCATTGTTTTTTATATAATTACGACCCATGTTCCGGCCTTTTATGCCATTTTCCAGTGATTGAGTTTATGTCAATAACATACACTCCTGGAAATGGAAAAAAGAACACATTGACACCGGTGTGTCTGACCCACCATACTTGCTCCGGACACTGCGAGAGGGCTGTACAAGCAATGATCACACGCACGGCACAGCGGACACACCAGGAACCGCGGTGTTGGCCGTCGAATGGCGCTAGCTGCGCAGACTTTTTGTGCACCGCCGCCGTTAGTGTCAGCCAGTTTGCCGTGGCATACGGAGCTCCATCACAGTCTTTAACACTGGTAGCATGCCGCGACAGCGTGGACGTGAACCGTATGTGCAGTTGACGGACTTTCAGCGAGGGAGTATAGTGGGCATGCGGGAGGCCGGGTGGACGTACCGCCGAATTGCTCAACACGTGAGGCGTGAGGTCTCCACAGTACATCGATGTTGTCGCCAGTGGTCGGCGGAAGGTGCACCTGCCCGTCGACCTGGGACTGGACCGCAGCGACGCACGGATGCACGCCAACACCGTAGGATCCTACGCAGTGCCGTAGGGGACCGCACCGCCACTTCCCAGCAAATTAGGGACACTGTTGCTCCTGGGGTATCGGCGAGGACCATTCGCAACCGTCTCCATGAAGCTGGGCTACGGTCCCGCACACCGTTAGGCCGTCTTCCGCTCACGCCCCAACATCGTGCAGCCCGCCTCCAGTGGTGTCGCAGCAGGCGTGAATAGAGGGACGAATGGAGACGTGTCGTCTTCAGCGATGAGAGTCGCTTCTGCCTTGGTGCCAATGATGGTCGTATGCGTGTTTGGTGCCGTGCACGTGAGCGCCACAATCAGGACTGCAGACGACCGAGGCACACAGGGCCAACACCCGGCATCATGGTGTGGGGAGCGATCTCCTACACTGGCCGTACACCTCTGGTGATCGTCGAGGGGACACTGAATAGTGCACGGTACATCCAAACCGTCATCGAACCCATCGTTCTACCACTCCTAGACCGGCAAGGGAACTTGCTCTTCCAACAGCACAATGCACGTCCGCATGTATCCCGTGCCACCCAACGTGCTCTAGAAGGTGTAAGTCAACTACCCTGGCCAGCAAGATCTCCGGATCTGTCCCCCATTGAACATGTTTGGGACTGGATGAAGCGTCGTCTCACGCTGTCTGCACGTCCAGCACGAACGCTGGTCCAACTGAGGCGCCAGGTGGAAATGGCATGGCAAGCCGTTCCACAGGACTACATCCAGCATATCTACGATCGTCTCCATGGGAGAATAGCAGCCTGCATTGCTGCGAAAGGTGGATATACACTGTACTAGTGCCGACATTGTGCATGCTCTGTTGCCTGTGTCTATGTGCCTGTGGTTCTGTCAGTGTGATCATGTGATGTATCTGACCCCAGGAATGTGTCAATAAAGTTTCCCCTTCCTGGGGCAATGAATTCACGGTGTTCTTATTTCAATTTCCAGGAGTGTATATTGCTGAACATCAAGCTCAAAATTGGCCATAAATTAAGAAAAACATTTACTTCCCACGAAATGCCAGATGTAAAATCATCATCTCGTGAAAATATCAGTAAATAATAGTGGTAGGACGCGGTATTTAATAAAAACTGTAAACCTGTTCTATGATCATTGTTTTACATCTGGCATTTCGTGGGGAGCGAATATATTTGTTAATTTATGCCCAATTTTTAACATGATGTCCTGCACTATACGTTAATGACATAAGCTCTGTCACTTGAAAATGGTGTAGAAGGTCGAAACCTGGGTACTAATTAACTATACAACAATACAGAAAAATGGCGGTGTGTTCATTTAAAAAAAATCTTCAGTTGTAGTCATTTGTTTATCTGTACATGTACATCAAATCTACCGATTTCCTTCCCATTCGGATAAGTCCTTCATGGTGCGTTGATTATTTCCTTACTTATTTACTTATCTTAGAGCCTACAACAGTTTAACACGCCAAATGTGACTGCGTTAGTACGTAATAATGCGGTAACGGTGCTTTCAAAGACAACAGATGCACACGGCCTCAAAAGGAACCCGAAAGAAACTGAAATGAAGAAGAGAGTAAAGAAAGAAAAGAAACAACGAACTGGAAAGACAATTATGGAAAAATTGTATGTACCTGCCTAACTGAGCGGGTGGAAAAGAATAAAACCAGTAGTAGAGAGAAAACATCTTAATCATAGGACACGTCAGATGTCTCCAGCAGCAGCCAGTAATCGTCATCATCCCAAATGCTGGAAACATACGTTACCTTCAGAGCCTCTAGGATAATGTACTTACATCTGGTTTTCTTTTTATCCTTTCCTCGCTGCTCAGTGAAGTACAGTTTTCCCATTCTCGTTCTGCACGCAGTTTTGTTTTGTCTTTTCATTCTTCACTCACTTCTTCATTTCACACTCTTCCAGCATTCTTATTTCTTTTAGCTCACCTTTACCTCAGTTTTATATACTAACGTGATCATTTTCTGTATGAGAAAGCAAATCGTTGCAATAACAGTATGTATTAATAGTATACTCAGGTGAACGTAAGTCATTAACAACTGTAAGCTTACCGTCCTGTTATATGTGGTTGTTGTTATGGTCTTCAGTCCTGAGACAGGTTTGATGCAGCTCTCCATGCTACTCTATCCTGTGCAAGCTTCTTCACCTCCCAGTACCTACCTCAACCTACATCCTTCTGAATCATCTTAGTGTATTCATCTCTTGGTCTCCCTCTACCATTTATACCCTCCACGCTGCACTCCAATACTAAACTGGTGATCCCTTGATGCCACAGAACATGGCCTACCAACCACCCCCTTCTCCTAGTCAAGTTTTGCCACAAACTCCTCCCCAATTCTTTTCAATACCTCCTCATTAGTTATGTGATCCACCCACCTAATCTTCAGCATTCCTCTGTAGCACCACATTTCGAAAGCTTCTATTCTCTTCTTGTCCAATCTATTTATCGTCCATGTTTCACTTCTATACATGGCTACTCTCCATACAAATTCTTTTAGACACGACTTCCTGACACTTAAATCTATACTCAATGTTAACAAATTTCTCTTCTTCAGAAACGCTTTCCTTGCCATTGCCAGTCTACATTTTATATCCTCTCTACTTCGACCATTATTAGTTATTTTGCTCCCTAAATAGCAAAATTCCTCTACTACTTTAACTGTCTCATCTCCTAATCTAATTCCCTCAACATCACCTGATTTAATTAGACTGCATTCCATTATCTTTGTTTTGCTTTTGCTGATGTTAAACATATATCCCGCTTTCAAGGCAGTGTCCATTCCATTCAGCTGCTCTTCCATGTCCTTTGCTGTCTCTGATATAATTAAAATGTCATCGGTGAACCTAAAAGTTTTTATTTTTTCTCCATGGATTTTAATACCTACTGCGAATTTTTCTTTTGTTTCCTTTACTGCTTGCACGATATACAGACTGAATAACATTGGGGAGAGGCTACAACCCTGTCTCACTCCCTTCCCAACCACTGCTTCCTTTTCATGTTCTTCGACTCTTATAACTGCCATCTGGTTTCTGTACAAATTGTAAATAGCCTTTGTCTTCTGTATTGTACCCCTGACACCTTAAGAATTTGAAAGACAATGTTCTAGTCAACACTGTGAAAAGATTTCTCAAAGTCTACAAAAGCTAGAGACGTAGGTTAGCCTTTCCTTTACCGTCTCTGCTAAGATAAGTCGTAGGGTCAGCATTGCCTCACGTGTTCCAATATTACTATGGAATCCAAACTGATCTTCCCCTAGCTCAGCTTCTACCAGTTTTACCATTCGTCTCTAAAGAATTTGCGTTAGTATTTTGCAGCTCTGACTTATTAAAGTTATAGTTCGATAATTTTCATACTGTCTACACCTGCTTTGACAAACTGCCTATTGGCTTCTGTCTCGGGTTCTTCGGCCGACGTTCATCTAGTGATTTTTCTGACGTTTCACATGCATGAGTGGCTGGCATTGTCGAAGCTTCACCCTCCACTGCCGGTGGTGAACTGGAGCCGAGTTCGCGGCCGCAGACTATATGTACCTGGCGCGCCAACGTCCGAGGGCTTCTGCGCGGTAATTTCCGGTGCGGTTCTCCTCTTGCTACCTGCGACGGTCGGTCGCTGCAGTACGGGAAGCCAGGATACGTTTACCTTAAGGATTTCCTCTTTCTTGTTCAAACTGTTCTCGTGTTTTTGTATTTCTACTGCTTCTCTGAACAAGCGCGTGTGATAATGCTTCTCTACAACCAGAACTTCCGTGTCGGCGAATTTTATTATGTGGTCGGTCTCATTCAATGCGTGCTCTGCCACGGCCGATTTCTCCACCTACCCCAACCTGCAGTGTCGCTTATGCTCTTTGATCCTGGTGTTAATGGATCGTCCAGTCATTCCGACGTAAACTTTTCTGCATGTCCATGGTATACGGTATATTTCCGACATTGCAAGTGGGTCTCTTTTCTCCTTCGCCGATCTGACACTCTTTGATCTTCCTTGTCGGTTTCAAAATCGTATTTACGCCATTTTTTAGTAATATACGGCCGATTCTGTCCGTCACTCTGGGAATGTATGGCAGAAAGGTCGTACCCGACATTTCTTTCTCTGGTTCCTTACCTCGCCGAGTGTTTGGCTCTGTTACACTTCTAATATAATTTGTGGAGTAGCCACTCTTCCTACCGCAACACCTCAAACGAGAAATGCAACACCTGAAAACTGTCCTAAGGAAGAGTGGGTAGTCCACAAATTATATTAGAAGTGTAACAAAGCCAAACACTCGGCGAGGTAAGGAACCAGAGAAAGAAATGTCGGGTACGGCCTTTCTGCCATACATTCCCAGAGTGACGGACAGAATCGGCCGTATATTACGCAAACATGGCGTAAAGACGATTTTCAAGCCGACAAGGAAGATCAAAGAGTGTCTTAGATCGGCGAGGGGGAAAAGAGACCCACTTGCAATGTTGGGAATATACCGTATATCATGCACATGCGGAAAAGTTTATGTCGGAATGACTGCACGATCCATTAACACCAGGATCAAAGAGCATAAGCGACATTGGAGGTTGGGGCAGGTGGAGAAATCGTCCGTGGCAGAGCACGCATTGAATGAGACCGACCACATAATAAAATTCGCCGACACGGAAGTTCTGGCTGTAGAGAAGCACTATCACACGCGCTTGTTCAGAGAAGCAGTAGAAATACAAAAACACGAGAACAGTTTAAACAAGAAAGAGGAAACCCTTAAGGTAAACGGATCCTGGCTTCCCGTACTGCAGCAACCGACCGTCGCAGGTAGGAAGAGGAGAACCGCACCGGAAATGACCGCGAAGAAGCCCTCGGACGTTGGCGCGCCAGGTACATATAGTCTTGCGGCCGCGAGCTCGGCTCCAGTTAACCACCGGCAATGGAGGGTGAAGCTTCGACAATGCCAGCCACTCGTGCAGGCGAAACGTCAGAAAAATTATTAGATGAACGTCGGCCGAAGAACCCGAGACAGAAGCCAATAGGCAGTTTGTCAACAAGTGGCCACGAAAGCATTAACAATTTTGTAACACTTGCTTTCTTTGGGATTGGAATTATTATATTATTCTTGAAGTCTGAAGGTATTTTGCCTGTCTCATACATCTTGCTCACCAGATGGTAAAGTTCTGTCAGGACTGGCTCTCCCAAGGCCGTCAGTAGTTCTAATGGAATGTTATCTACTCCCGGGGCTTTGTTTCGACTCAGGTCTTTCAGTGCTCTGTCAAACTGTTCACGCACTATATCCCATTTCATCTTCATCTACATCCTCTTCCATTTCCGTAATATTGTCCTTAAGTACAATAACTTTGTATAGACGCTCTATATACTTCTTCCACCTTCCTCCTTTCAATTGTTTGCTTTGAACTCCGTTTCCACCTATATTCATACGAGTTGTTCTCTATTTTCAAAAGGTCTCTTTCATTTTCCTGTAGGCAGTATCTATCTTACCCCTCGTGTGATGAGCCTCTTCATCCATACAATTGTCCTCTAGCCATCCCTGCTTAGCCTTTTAGCATTTTTTGTCGATCTCATTTTTGAGACATTTGTATTCCTTTTAGCCTGATTCTTTTACTGCATTTTTATATTTTCTCCTTTCATCAGTTAAGTTCAATATTTCTTCTGTTACCCAAGGATTTCTACTAGCCCTCGTCTTTTTACCTACTTGATCCTCTGCTGCCTTCACTATTTCATCCCTGAAAGCTACCCATTCTTCTTCTACTGTATTTCTTTCCGCAATTTGTGACTAGTGTTCCCTTATGCTCTCCCTGAATCTCTGTACAGCCACTGGTTTAGTCACTTTATCCAGGTCCCATCTCCTTAAATTCCTATATTTTTTGCAGTTGCTTCATTTTTAATCTTCAGTTCATAACCAATAGATGTGGTTCGAGTCCGCATGTGCCCCTGGTTATGTCTTATAATTTATAACCTTGTTCCTAAATCTCTGTCTTACCATTATGTAATCTATCCGAGACCTTTGTATCTCCAGGCTTCTTCCATGTATACAACGTTCTTTCATGATTCTTGAACCAAGTGTTAGATATGATTTTGTGCTCTGTGCTCTACCAGGTGGCTTCCTCTTTCATTTCTTACCCCCAATCCGTATTCACTTACTACGTTTCCTTCTCTCCCTTTTCCTACTATCGAATTGAAGTCACCCAAGACTATTAAATTTTCGTCTCCCTTCACTAGCTGAATTATTTCTTTTGTCTCATCATACATTTCATCAATTTTTTCGTCCACTGCAGAGATAGTTGGCATATAAACTTGTACTACTGTAGTAGGCGTGGGCTTCGTGTCTATCTTGGCCACAATAATACGTTCACTATGCTGCTTCTTGTAGCTTACCCGCACTCCTATTTCTTTATTCATTATTAAACTCACTCCTGCATTACTCCTATTTGATTTTGTATTAATAACCCTGTATTCACCTGACCAAAAGTCTTGTTCCCCCAGCCACCGACCTTCGCTAATTCCCACTACATCTAACTTTAACCTATCCATTTCCCTTTTTGCCGGCCGCGGTGGTCTCGCGGTTCTAGGCGCGCAGTCCGGAACCGTGCGACTGCTACGGTCGCAGGTTCGAATCCTGCCTCGGGCATGGATGTGTGTGATGTCCTTAGGTTAGTTAGGTTTAAGTAGTTCTAAGTTCTAGGGGACTAATGACCACAGCAGTTGAGTCCCATAGTGCTCAGAGCCATTTGAACCATTTCCCTTTTTAAATTTTCTAACCTACCTGTCCGATTAAGGGATCTGACATTCCACGCTCCGATCCGTAAAACGCCTGTTTTTTTTTTTTCTCCTGATAACGACGTCCTCTTGAGCTCTTGAGTAGTCCCCTCCCGAAGACCCGAATGGGGGACTATTTTATCTCCGGAATATTTTATCCAAGAGGTTGCCATCATCATGTAACTATACAGTAAAGCTGCATGCCCTCTAGAAGAATTACGGCTGTAGTTTGCTCTAGCTTTCAGCCGTTGGCATTACCAGCACAGCAAGGACGTTTTTGTTAGTGTTACAAGGCCAGACCAGTCAATCATCCACACTGTTTCCCTTGCAACTACTGAAAAGGCAGCCGCCCCTCTTCAGAAACCACAGGTTTGTCTGGTCTCTCAACAGATACTCCTCCGTTGTGGTTGCACCTACGGTTCGGCTGTCTGTATCGCTGAGGCACGCAAGCCTCCCCACCCAAGGCAATTTCCATGGTTCATGGGGACGGGGTGGGGGTTCCTATTATATTTATGCTGAAAATAACAAGACATTCGCCTGTCTCATTTATCTCTAACCCACACATTATGCAACTAAAATGGCGTGTATCTTTCAGTTCCTGTTTGTTACTTTCTGAAATGAGAAAAGGATAGCAGTAGTCGGAAGTCGACATGTTTACCGCAAGATTCAAATACTGAATGCATACGATTACCCGATGCTCGCAGTTAGTCAGCTCTCTCTCTTGTACAAGACACTGGTAGGCTGTCAGGAGGAGAATTCGTTGTGCAGACAGTGGACACGTTGTCTGAAGAACAGCGTTCATTGCCCCGTGTAAAGTAACACATATAAATCAGTGTCACAGAGAGATGCCGTATTTGCTGATTCAGAGACGCCTCCGATTTCTTGTACTACTTTTCTGGCATTCTTTGTGGATCAAAGTAGTGTCCGTTGTTTATGAACCGTTCGGTTTGGATTTTCAGTTTTGTACCTCTATGTATCGTCAATAACACGTCTCTCTAGGGCTGCTTACGGATGACTAATCAGCGATAGGAAACGTGTAACCTCCCCCTCACTTATCGACCTTAATGACAGTGAAAAATTAAACCGCGTGTACCTAATGGAAATTTGGGAAAAGCAATCGTCACCGAAGTTAATCTGTCGGTAACGAGGGAGGAAAGGGTTACATCTAAATGAAAGGAAAAATGCAAATGAAATTGGTGGAAATTAATTTTGAAAAGGGGTAAAGTTAATAAAGAAAGTAAATGTGTGGCCGTTACGTTAACTATTAACTAGCAGTAATTAGATATTTGAGATTTGGGGGAAATTACGGTCGCCAGTCCTAAGGACAATTACTATAGTAACTGAAAAAGAAAGGTTATTACACATATAATTAGCACTAGAAGCGTGGCAACTGAAGGTTGACACGTGTAGTGTGAAAACTGAAAGTTTGTCAGAAGTAATTAATTTCGCTACACTCTGACTTAATTTAGCAAAAGAATTAGTAAAACCAGAAAACTGAAAGTTAATTTAGTGACTGAAATTAATAGTGAGCTTTGTTTCTGAAGCACATCGAAATTCAGTAAAATACGGTTAGTCTTGGGCTACCTCATCAATCATTTCGAAAGCTACTTGAATCTACGCAATTTAGAAATAAGAGATTTAACTTTGAATTTGACTAAGTGATTCGGCACAATTAACAAAAGTAAAATTTAGTACGTACCAAGCTGAGCTGCAGTCACAGGTACAGTATACGTATGCTATGGCTTCATCGCGTTTGCGTTTGTTTACATCAGGTTTATTCTTATGATGAAGGGGTTATAGCTGCAAGCACTTCAGACGTTCTTCGACGAATTATTGTGCGCCAAACATTTTGCACAGAAACAGCTTGTATTACGCACATGTTAAGGTCGTCCCCTGCGTTATTCTGTTTGTAGCTATGAATCCATTCACGTTATATTCAAAGATCATCATCAGTTTCGACTTTAATATTTGGCTGTGGAATTTTTTCTGGCGTGGAGAGTCGGAATATTTCCATTGTGACCTCGTCTCAAGGTTTCATCAAGTTCAGTAATTTTCAGAAAATGTTCTCTTTCTCTTCGATAACGTTGAAGCAGTTCTTCTGCGATTGTTTTACGGTGTGCTTTCTGCTCTTTACTCAGATTATGCGGAGCCCATCTGCCAGCAAATGTTCTTATTTTTGATTTTTCAGTTACGATGCTGTAAACTAGTGCGACAGGTATTCTTGCCACATGTGCGGTTTCCTCACGTGTTTCCCCCGAAAAGTCATTAAAAATAATGTCAGAAGTGTAAACTGTTGCAGCTGATCCCTTCTAAGTATTGTGTTGTCCTCAGTGCTTACCCTCCCTTCTCGGAAACGAGCAGACCACCGTGATACTATGCTACGGTGCACTACGCTATTCCTACATACCTCTCTCAAAGCGTTGTAAATTTCCTTTGGTTCTTTCCACGTATGGCTTAGATTTTGATGTAGGAGCGCTGTTCACTACATGTAATCCGACGTGGCTTGGTTGCAGCTTCCATTTTAAAACTTAATTACTCACGACACAGCCAAGCGCACCAGCAGACACATATACGACCGTCACGCTAAAGTGTCGCACGCAGTTGACATGAATTTCAACTTGGTCACGCCATCGTAATGGTCGCTCATGCGAAGTGCCAAGGACTTTTAAATTTACCCTCTTATTTCTTACATAAATCTCTAGTGTGTGTGTGTGTGTGTGTGTGTGTGTGTGTGTGTGTGTGAGTGAGTGAGTGTGTTCAAAAGAAAGAAAAACAGAGAAGAAAAGAGATGACGATGATGATGATACTGTGTTACTGAAGTCAGGGTAAATTACCAGAGCTGACACAAAATATGTTTCGCAGTAAGCAGGAACTCTAAAACGTAGAAGGTACTCGACCTTTAAAAATGAATTACGTTTAAAATTTAATCGCGCTTCGCGAGCACGGTTTACAAACACTCAGCGCTTGAGTAATTTCAGCGAAAAATTTGACATACAAACAGTGGAGCGGTGCTCGAGAGCGCTTTAAAAGCTGGATCCGCTTTATTCGCGCCGCTGTCACTCATTATTATTTGCGACACGCACGGATCAGCCCTTTGCCCTATATATATAAATATGCACCCAGCGTTTGTGAATAGCGTTAGATATCCTACAGTCCACTCCAATTAGGCTGGGCCGATTATTAAACTATTCGCCCATGCAAAATTTTGTGTTCACGGTATGCACACTAATATAAACTGGTACCTTTTTACCGCTGAACAAATAAAGCAGCATGGAGCTGCAAAGTGTCCCACAGGCAGTGCGCGGATCTCACTGGTCGCTGAGAACGTCAGGGAAATTTATTCCTATTACTGTACTGCTATCCATAGAGAGTGTGCGAACAGATGTACTCTTTTTATTTTGACATGAGTTCAATAACAATAATATAGCTTCTAGCACAGAAAAATAACGTACATCAATGCTTTTATGTTCTAGAAACGTACTTGTTTCTAAACGGGTTGCGAGAATCTTTTTAAAGTGCAGAATCACTGAAGGACAGGACATTAAGTTTTCCTACAGACTATTTCTGTAGACGTAAACTCTGCAAGGTCGTTACAATGCTTACTGAAGGCGAAGTTCTCTCTTATTCGAGTAATAAGCGAGGAAATTGTGACTGTCTATATGCCACGCCAGTCATACACTGTATGTCTACAAACACCTAAATTCAAATTCTTCTTTTACTGTCCGTACTGCGTGTTCTAATGCCCCGAACTAGTTAACTTAGTCTCATTTGCTATGGGCATTTTTTCAACACTGGGAAATGTTTAACGGGTAAATTATACTAGAAAAGGAAGAAACCGTAATGTATGTGATCGGAGGCTCTCCCCGCCGTATGTGTTGTTTCCAGGGCTTCCAGGTGTCCAGCCGGATGCGGTCGTTGAAGTCTCACGATATTTCGGCGAATAACCTTCCCGCCGTCATCAGATGGTTCTGATGGAATGGTCTCTTGACGCTGACGATGAAAAGACGATCCTGTCCATGGCTCGAGATGGTGCAGTTTAGACAATATTGTCATTCCTGCGGTTCCTAGGGAAGGGGGGGGGGGGGAATAGATATTACCATTCTTGTTGATTTGTCCTTGCTGGTGGAGCCTGTAAAAGAGGTAAACACACACTGATGGGGGATTAGTGAAGCTTAATCCCTCAGAAGGTCAGGCCAACGCGTGGTTGGCCTGTGGTGAGGTTATTGGCCCAGTCCTCGGATGGGCTGGTAGCGGGAGTGGCCCGCTTTCTCATAGAAATTCTTGGCGCTGTCGCTACTCCATCTCGGAGAGGCAGGATCCCGGTGTCCTCGTGGAGTTGGGGCGTCGAGTAGCATCTCGGAAGATGCATGGCAGTCTTCAGGATGCAGTTCTGTATCCGCTGCAGAGTCACAATGTGAACATCTGCTGCATTCCCTCAGACCACGGCCGCATACTCTAACAGTGGGTGGACCAATGTTAGGCATAGCGTGATGCCGTGTTGCGGTGGCAATGATGGCTGCGGGTTTAGAAGCGGATACAGGGCGCGAAGGCGTCCTATTGCCCTTTGACATCGTGGATGTGATACTTCCAGGTGAGCCTGCGGTGTAGGGTGACCCCTAGGTATTTCGCTGTCCCACTCCATGAGATGGGTTCTCCCAGGATCTCGACTGGCGTAAGCCCTGGCGGCAGAAGTCTTCGGGTGAAGACAACTGACTGGCTCTTCGTGGCGTTGTATTTCAGCAGCCGTATTGTTGCCCATGAGCCCAAAATGTTACACCCGTGTTGGAGGCGGTTTCTCAGCACTTGAGCGTTTATGCTGTGAGTGAACAGGGCTGTATCATAGCGGTCAGCGCCAGTGCAAATCCTGCCACATTCGGGGCGTCGGCAGTGTACAGGGAGTACACCAATCTGCCGGTTTGTGGACGTACCGTCGTCGGTCCTTACGTGGAAGGTTCGTTCAGATATGTTCGACCGCAGTAGCGTCATGTAGGACGTCGGTATCCCTTGTTCAAAGAGTTTGAACTCGAGACCGTCGTGCCACTCCGAGTCAAACGCTCGGGAGACGTCGAATAACACTGCCCCAAGGTATTCCCTTGTTTCCACAGCCATCATCGCCGGTTCTACCACCCCCAAGAGCTGGTGGGAAGTGGCATGTTCTTCTCGAAACCCGAACTGTTCTTTCGGGATAATGCCCTCCTGGGTGACGTGCCGCATCAGTCTTCTCGCTTAGAGCCTCTCGAAAAGGGGGCAGGCTGATGGGTCGGTAGCTGGATGCCTGGCGTGGGTTCTTTCAGAATGGCCATAACCTCCGCGTGTTTCCACGCAGAGGAGTAGACACTTGATCGGAGGATCTCGTTAAAAATATCGGCAGGTTGCCGGTGTAATCCCAGCGGAAGGTTCTTCAGCAGGAGGCTTGTGACGCCATCGCTGCTTCCAGCCTTCTTGGGGTTCAGGAGTGAAGCTGCACAGCAACTTCGTCGTCCGTTATCGGCTCGATAACGTCGCTTTCCTCCCTTGCGGCCCGAAAGGTTGGTAGTTGCTCCTGGACCCGCCGTATTTTCTCCCTGTCGATGACGTTGGCCACCGGTGTGAAGTTCGCTGCGAATGCGTCAGTCAGAGCGCTGGCTTCGTGTCTGGGTCACTCGGGAAATAGTTCCGGACGTGTAAAGGCGGTTTGCAGAATGAGATTTTCACTCTGCAGTGGAGTTTGCCGTGATGTGAAGCTTCTTGACAGATTAAAACTGTGTGGCGGACCGAGACTCGAACTCTGGCCTTTCGCGGGCAAGTTCTCTACCATCTGAGCTACCCAAGCACGACTCACGCCACGTCCTCACGGTTTGGAGGCGAGGTGCTGGTACAAGTAAAGCTGTGAGGACGGGGCGTGAGTCGTGTTTGGGTAGCTCAGATGGTAGATCACTTGCCCGCGAAAGGCAAATGTCCCGGCACACAGTTTTAAACTGGCAGGAAGTTTGTGTAGGCGATATTCGCTGTCTCCGGCGCAAGAAGGAGTTTACCACCCTCCATAAACTACCATCCTCAGGATTGAGGGTAGACACATAGTCAGCCCATTTCTAGCTCAGGTGTTGCTCGACTGCTGATTTAATTTCCCGCCTCATGCGGTTTAAGCGGCCCTTCGTGTCTGGTTGGCGAGTGAGCTGCCATTCACGAAACAGTCGTTTCTTCTCAGTGTTCGCGTCCAGAATAGGGCGCGGTAGCTGTCCGGAGAAGTTTTGTGGCCTTTGGCGATGTCTCGGCATGTCTTCATCTGCTGCTCGGAGTATTCTTCGAGTGAAGAATGCTAGGGTGGCGTCTGCACCAACCTCTGCGGGGTTTAGAGCGTACTCGAGCAGTTCGAGGGTTTTCGTCCGAAAGCGATCTCCTGCGATAGCTCGGGCGGCTTTCTGGAAGAGAAGCTCCGACCACGTCGAGGACAAAAATGACCGGTACTTGGTCGGAGGACAGGATGTTTCACGTCTCGACGGACGAATTGCCGGGTGCCCTTAAGAAGAACAATATCGAGCACGTCCCCTTAAAGGGATGATCGTCGGGTCAAACAGCCCCACGATGATCGCGCCGTTACGGTAAACAGCGTGGGAGAGGCGACGTCCACTGCGGTTGACAGTTTGCAAGTTCTATTTGCTGTTACGCATTGACATCCCCGGCAATGAAAGCTCGCTCCTCCAACAGCAGCAAGGCGTCAAAGTCGGCTTCGTCTGGTGATCTGCCAGGCTGCTGGTACGCCGACACGAAAAGAATATTTCCGGAGGTGGTGTCGACGGCTACTCCTGTGGCCTCCTGCGAATTAAGCTCCGGCAGTCGAACCCGGTGGTGGCGCAGTGACTTCTTCACGTAGATGGCAGTGGCGCATTCGTGGGTGGCTCTGTCATCTCGGTAGCAGCAAAAATTTGCTGCCCGCACGTCGACCCCGGGTTTGAGGAAGGTCTCCTGCACAAGTCAGATGTCGACCGTTTCGTTCCGTAGGAATTGGCGAAATTCGCCCTACTGCGGGTGGAGGCTCCTAGCGTTTAACGTGCAAATTGTTAACCCATAAATATGGTTGTTATCCATTTTAAGACTGGCTTCTCCCGGCGGTGGCCAGGAGTGCCGCCGTCACCGCTCCCACGAGCGCCGGTAGCTGAGTCATCAGCTGGTTGAGCGACCGCAGAAGCGCTTCCAACTCGGTAGTGTCTCCCTTCGCTGTTTTGGGAAGGTTTGACTCCATCGCGGCGTTTCCTGTAGTCGGCAACAGAGCGGCGTGCAAGGAACGCCGTGCGTCGGTGGCAACCATCCTAACAGCCGCGGGCGACGGCAAGCTGGAACCCTCGGCTGCAGGCGGCGCCGCCGGCGAACACAGGGTATTCCGACGACGGGACACTCCACGGGATGTTGCATCTCCAATCACGTTTCGTGACACCGGGGACGGCGCGGACCTGGGTTGGCGCCCGCATCGGATTGTCGGCGGCCGCAGTCAGATCGTCGGCGCAGGGAACTGAAACCCGACTGACGGACATAAATAACACTGACAATGATCAGACAGGCCATTCCATCAGAATCACCTGATGATGGCGGAAAGGTTATTCGCCGAAATATCGTGAGCAACGATCGCATCCGGCTGGACACCCGAGAGCCCTGGAAACAACCCTAATGTAATTTTATGTGTATGCTTGATTCTCTGTATTTTTCGCTCTATAGGCCACTACTGTGGCATTCATCTTGGCGCATACATCTGTGTACCTCATTAACTAATAAAACATAATGTATGGAACTGGAGCTGTTTCATACCTCACATTTAAAAATTCCCATCTTCAGGACAATTATTGCTATTTTGTAATATCCTTGTCATTTGGAAGACTGTCACACGATACGAAGTAAATATAAAGGAAACAAAATGGAAAGTTGCAATCGCACCCTAAAGAGATGTAAACCAGTGGTAAAAGAATGAAAAATATATATTTCCTTGTGGTCATCAGTCCGAAGGCCCACACCGTAGTCTATTCTGCGAAGTCGCTACATCACTGCGTATCTACTGCAACGTATAAAGATTGGACACTGCCCCTCCCCCCACCACCCTGACCCACCCGCACTCACACCTTCACTCATTTCCACGGTTATTCGGTGCATCAAGTAATCTTCATAATTTTTCTACCGTATCACATGTTAAGAATTTATCTGAACTGTTTTTGTCCACGCTTCACTTCTACAATACTACACTACATATAAATACCTATCGAAAAGTCTTCCCAGTGTATTGAATGTAAGGGGATGACCTCCACAGTGGGTGGTGGCACTGGTCCTCCGAGCTTAAGAAGCCAGTGGTGGCACGCAATCCGACGCGGTGATGTGACCCGCAGCCCAGCAGTTGGCGACACAGTACTCGATTAGCAGTTATCGCTGAGCAATCTCCGGCGAGTCTACAGCGAACTTTCAGTTGTCTTCGACGTAGCCCTTCGGCAGAGTTCGTCTGTAATTAGCAACATCCCTATGGGAATTCAACGAGGGGTATCAACACTACTGGCCATTAAAATTGCTACACCAAGAAGAAATGCAGATGATAAACGGGTATTCATTTGAAAAATATATTATACTAGAACTGACATGTGATTACATTTTCACTCAATTTAGCTGTATAGATCCTGAGAAATCACTAGCCAGAACAACCACCTCTGGACGTAATAACGGCCTTGATACGGCTGTGCATTGAGTCAAACAGAGCTTGGATGGCGTGTCCAGGTACAGCTGCCCATGCAGCTTCAACACGATACCACAGTTCATCAAGAGTAGTGACTGGCGTATTGTGACGAGCCAGTTGCTCGGCCACCATTGACCAGACGTTTTCAGTTGGTGAGAGATCTGGAGAATGTGCTGGCCAGAGCAGCAGTCGAATATTTTCTGTATCCAGAAAGGCCCGTACAGGATCTGCAACATGCGGTCGTACATTATCCTGCTCAAATGTAGGGTTTTGCAGGGATCGAATGAAGGGTAGAGCTGCAGGTTTTAACACATCTGAAATGTAACGTCCACTGTTCAAAGCGCCGTCAATGCGAACAAGAAGTGACCGAGACGTGTAACCAATGGCACCCCATACCATCGCGCTGGGTGACACGCCAGTATGGCGATGACGAATAACGCTCCCAATGTGCGTTCACTGCGATGTCGCGAAACATGGATGCGACCATCATGATGCTGTAAGCAGAGCCTGGATTCATCGGAAAAATGGTATTTTGCCATTAGTGCACCCAGGTTCGTCGTTGAGTACACCATCGCAGGCGCTCCTGCTGTGATGCAGCGTCAAGGGTAACCGCAACCACGGTCTCCGAGCTCAAAGTCCATGCTGCTGCAAACGTCGTCGGACTGTTCGTCCAGATGGTTGTTGTCCTGCAAACGTCTCCATCTGTTGACTCAGGGATCGAGACGTGGCTGCACGATCCGTTACAGCCATGCGGATAAGATACCTGTCATCTCGACTGCTAGTGATACGAGGCCTTTGGGATCCAGGACGGCGTTCGGTATTACCTTCCTGAACCCACCGATTCCATATTCTGCTAAGAGTCATTCGATCTCTACTAACGCGAGCAGCAATGTCGCGATACGATAAACCGCAATCGCGATAGGCTACAATCCGACCTTTATCAAAGTCGGAAACGTAATGGTACGCATTTCTCCTTCTTACACTAGGCATCACAACAACGTTTCACAAGGCAGCGCCGGTCAACAGCTGTTTGTGTATGAGAAATCGGTTGGAAGCTTTATTCATGTCAGCACGGTGTAGGTGTCGCCACCGACGCCAACCTTGTATGAATGCTGTGAAAAGCTAATCATTTGCATATCACAGCATCTTCTTCCTGTCGGTTAAATTTTGCGTCTGTAGCACGTCATTTTCGTCTTGTAGCAATTTTAAAGGCCAGTAGTGTAGAAAGTAAGTCCACACATTTTTCTAAAAGCAGGTAGGTTTTATTTAGTATTCTAATACATCACATTATTTCCGACTGTGCTTTCAAAATAATATCTGTTCAATTTGACGGTCTTACCTCACCATACTTGTAGAACTTGTGTGTCCGCATGATAACTCTCTACTGGACGTCTTTGGACCCAACGTCTTGCTGCATCAGTAACCTCTCCATCATCCACGTACTGCTTCCTGCGGAGTGCGTCCTTTATTGAGCCATACTGGCGGAAGTCGGAAGATGTGAGAACCTGGTTGTAGGGAGGGTGGGGAAGAACAGTCCAATGATGTTTTGTGAACGCCTCTTGGGCGCACAGACCTGTGTGAGGCCTTGCGTTGTCTTGGAGAAGTTTGCAGTTTTGTGACGCGAAGACGTTCAAGTCGTTCCGTTTTTGAATACTACTTTTAGGACAGCACCTATCGGAAATTCATGAAGCTATATGGGCTAAAGCGGTATTATTCCTCGATGTCCCACAGTAAATTCTCTTTCTTTAAACCTAAATCGGCAGAGGAAACAATCTGTTGTATTACTTATTGAATGACCTTCGTACGTTACCCGAATTGATTGGAACAGCATGTCTCTTAGAGCAGTGACGTTGTTTTGGACTCTGGGCAGGAGTTTGCATCTGGAAGCGATTATCAGTTACGGAACTCAGTTCTCCGTCTATACAAATTAAAGATGTTGGATATTAAGGTTTTTATGAGTCATCATAAGTAAGTCTCCTTGTACCTGGGCTAACTTACTCTGTGTGGGGTTGCTGAACTCTTCCCCCAGCGCAGTCGTAGAAACCCAATCACGTCCCTAGTCTGATCTATAGTACGACCTTTAAAACAGTGACGCAGTTAATAATGTCTAATTAATTAGTAAAGACAAGTATTCCATGTATTACACAATCCCAACATCCGCATGCATTCACGATTAAACTACAATATATGGACGTTCAAGTGGAAAATACGTTAAAATATGCTATATCATTTTTGTTTCCAGTTTATTAATTCACTTTCCTTTTTGCACAGTTAACAGGTAACAAACTTTCTAATTTTTTTTGTGTGCTCCTGCGCTTATCAGTGGAAATATTTATGTAGGCCGAAAATGACCCCTCTAAGTCACAAGAACTTATAGGTGCAAATTCGAATGAACATATCTGTGAAAGCGTCAGGTGAAGTTATTCATTCACGTTTTCTCCACGAAATAATTTCATTACTGAACGAAATATTCTGTAGTCTGGCTCATACTTATCATACGGTGCAGACTGTACTTCGCACCTACTCCCAAGTTCCTTTACCACGGCTGAGGACACTCTGGACTTCCTCAACAATCAACGTTCAGCTTACCAGTGGCAAACACTAGGCATCTAATTTGTTATTTACAGACGGCAATTTAGAAACGTTTGTCTAAGTGTTAGTCAAATCCTCCTGCACATATCTGTATTCAAATGCTGCTTGCACGTCTCTGATGCATATGGCATCCTCTGACAAGAAACTTCACTACCTGCAATGAGAGAAGTATTTAAATCAGAATTAAATACTGAAGTATTAATGTCATTCCAGTGAACTATGTATAAGTTTTATTTCATATCGATTTAAAGGCATCGGAGTTGTCACACTAAATAACTGCAGCTTCTAACAATTTACCCCATCTAGAACGGATGATATGAGCGAGTAGACGCTCTTTGCAAGCTGCTACAAGTGCAGGGGCTTTTGAAAACTCAACTATAAAATAAAACAAAATGCAATGCCCTGCTTAACCCACAGGGCAGGACAGATAGAATAACTTGTGGAAAGGGGCCAAAACAACGGGCTGTAGGTTACATCAAACATACAATTATATCATTACAAGATCCAGAAAAAAATTTATTTAAAAAAACACACACAGCTTTAATCCTTGGGACTTAATTACAGGCTGAAAGCCACACTAATTTAAAAATGGATGAAGGCCAATAACTTAAAACACAAGCATAATCAGAAATTTAACAGGCAAGCCTTATCTTAAAACAGTTCTTTAGTTAAGCTAAAGTAAACAAATTAAAGTCAAAGTGACTGAAGGCCTAACATTTAAAACTCCATAACATTAGTTTTTTTTTTAATACCGAAGACCTTATGTGAAACAGTTCTTTAATTTAGGCTTAAGGCCTAAAGAGCTAAACGACTCTACTTTTTTAAAAAATCGGCTACAAGCCATACAAGTACAAACAGTAAAAAGAAATTAATTAAAAAAATAATGATAAGGCACCACATCAAATGGCACTCAAATGTTGGAGGGTCGGCCTGTAATTCAAACACAACGCTGGCTTAGGCGAGACAGGCAGTCGGGCCAATCATTCACGATCCGACCACAACCCAACCGACCAACAGTCAACAGACCCGCCAACACGATAACATGTCCCAACAGCCGACATCGAAATCCAAACGTCACAATGGGACTTCTTGGTAGATTAAGTCAAACTTAACTTTCGTGTCCAGGATCGGTAAGGGACGGACCTCGTAACTTTGGGAACAGCAGCACACACTCCGGCCGCGCGTGGAAGCGGCCAACGGGCTCGGCGAAAGCACGCGCCGAGGTTTCCTCGCTGCTCCACGCCAACCGACCAACTGGCTGCTGGTCCGTCCGCGACTGCTGCTCCGTCGCGACTGCACTGCTGGTGCGTCTCCCACTCACTTCCAGACACACGACGGCGAAAACACTGGCTCGGACCCAACCACGCAGAGGAAATACGCCCACTGGCTAACCGACATCCCTACACCGACCCAAGTTCCACAAAATGGTAACTGAAGGGGCCTAGAAGCGGTGAGAGAACCAGTTACCCGTCACCCGAGGAGACGACCGACCGAACGATCAACCAGCGGTCGTCCGCGCTCACATCTCCTTCCGTCGGACAGTGCATGCGCGTTACCAGCGGCCGGGCGAGTACTGGCAGTCGGCGCCTCCATCGGCGCTCCGTCCCCGACTTCACTGCTGCTGCTTCCCGACTGCACTGCTGGTCCGTTTTCAACTAACTGGTCGACACACGACGACCGAGAAGTAATAGCAGCCCAACGAAGATAATACAGCAGGGCTTCTATCGATAAGTGCTGCTGCTGTCGTTCACGGGCAGGCAAAGCAGCAACTCAGTGACACAAGTGATTGAAGCTAGCATAACGAGGTAGCAGTACGGCAAAAAAACAGGATGTTAAATAAGAGATGGCATGAACACGAGCCACACGCGGTTTACAAAATACTATGTTAAAATGGTTAATTTTTTTACAGCTTTGTAGGTATTAAAACTGTCATATACCTATATTTTACACATACCTTTTTAGCAGAGGTTATCAACTTACTGAAATTGACATAAACCGAGAGTATTGCTTTTGCAACACGGGAGATCCCATGAGCAGGACATACAGAGTTATAATGCATTTTACATCAAAGTTGAATATTTTGATTTCTTTCCCGGCCTTCAGCGTGTAGGAACCAGCATCAGTTAACAGCCAAAAATCTCTCTTTTTGTTTATATTCTTGGTTCACAGAATATCTAAAATATAAGAAGTATTTCTTTAGAAAATGATTTGTAACATTAAAAACCATACTGAAACCAAAATATATGTTTTAAAATTTTATTCCTTTACAGTAACTGATTAAAATTTACCCAATCCATCACCAAGTAAACTAGCAGTTGGGGAATTATTTGTTGTTGAAGGATTTTACAGCATACTAGATGTGGTTGACCGGTCTCATCCTCAGTTAATTTTCCTACAGTTATTCAAATAAAGAAGACACCATACACAGAACAAGTGTCAACACAACCAAAGGTAACCAACATCAGAAATATTGATAGTTACTATTAATCAACAGGTGAGGTAGCACAATTCTGTCCCTCTGTTTTTTTATGAGAGACAGAGCCCTATTCTAAGCATTATTTAAACAAAATCCACCACCTCTGTTAATATAGTTGCTTGATAGTCTGATTTCAAAAGCTTCCTTAATAACACTATCCCAATAGCTGGACGTGCAACCCAGAATCTCCGTGTTGTTGTATTCCATAGGATGACTGGTGTCAAGGCAATGTTCTGCAATAGCGGATTTGCTAAGCTGTTGTAAGTGTGTGTGACGCATATGTTCAATACACCGGTCTTCCACAGTCCTGATTGTCTGGCCAATATATGACATGCCACAACTGCAAGGAGTACGATAGACTTCGATTCACAGGGAAAAGTTTCGGTCTCACATTCTTACGGTTAGTTTACCAACAGAACACCCCACATCATCAAACGTTTCATCTAGAGTGTCCATATGTTTGAAGTTCCCAAGTCATTGCAAATTTTATCCACTACCTGGCTGGAAAACTACAAATATTTAAGCATGTGAGAAAATAATTTCCATGTATTTTTATACAAAATTAAATTTATTTTGGTAAATGCAATATTTAGATTTTGGAACATAATTTTTATTCCATATCGAAGGATCAGGAACATCTTTTGATGTATAACCCACCAAAAAGCCTTAAAATTTTAGTTTTAAAATTTGTCAAGAAGTAAATTTGCTTCTACAATAGCTTCACAAAAAATTTTGCGATGCTGTAAGTTGCATACCAGTAATAAATGACTGGATTTCGCGCAGTGCAGATACTTTTGTTTTCGTATTCTTGCAGTGAGTGACTGAATCTTTTAGTATGTTTTGTATGAAATTCTAAGAGATCCTTCAGTTACATTGACACGATTTTTTAAAAATCTGGCCTTCTTACATAATTAATTGTTTAAAATATCTTTTTTAATATTTAACAAAGACACAGTGCCAGAGAAAATTTTCACCAAAAAATACCTCACCTCTTTACTGCAGCACTCACGGAATACAGCTTATCTATCCGATTTAATCAAATCAAGGAGTAAGCTTATGAAACTTCAAATCGACACATTAATGGCACATTTACTGCTTACGAGGTGCACACATGCACTGCACACAGTTTGACGAATGATTTCGGTTTTAGAACAATAGAAATTGCTAGTGAGATTTTGCTCAAATTCCGTAAGACGGCTCTGCAGCTGTGACATTGTCGTGTCAGATGTGACACCTGATTTAAAAGGCTAATTTCCAATCATTGCGGAATGAAAGGCTTTGTGGCACATGATCTGCAGAGTACTGCAGGTAAAATTCTGGAAAAGTCCTCCTACTGTGAGAATCTGATTTTTTTGTATCTGTTATCCCTCTCCCCAGTCTTTATTCAATCCTGATCCTTGAACTAAAAGAAAGCTGAGATGTCAACTGAAAACCATTAAAATAATATTAAATGAAAATAATGTATACTACAAGCATAATTAAGATGGAAACGTTTTATATTTGCATTATGTATGTGTCTACCCCCAAAAAGGTCAAAATACGCATTTATGCACGGAAAAAGTATATGTACCTGGATTTAGAAAATAACAAAATGGGTAAGTACCACGTCCTGTGGTCTTATAAAAACATGCATTTGTGTGGAATTTTTGCCTGTAGTAATTTGTAACGACGACGGCGACCATCAAGAGAACAATCAAACGGATTACCAAATCTTTACCTATCATTCGCAGTCATCTAGTTATTTGGGAAACCCAATGGCCTCACGAGCAGGCTTTAAAGTGAATATACTTTAGTGGAGATAATGTGGAGCACATCAACGTGATGTACTTTTTACGTTTTCACTATCTTACACTGTTGACTCCCAGATAATCAGTACTCATAATGGATGTAGTCTGGTGATACGCTTCTTATTGGATATATTTTGGTTTTCCTTTATTAAAAATTGAGTGAATCGGATACATTTTGTTGGATCTTGGGTCGTGGCTTCTCATTTGATTATCAAGTTCACTGTGAACAGTCAGTTTTGACTGACTTACACTATTGACTCATAGATAATCAGTGATAGTATTGGATTTTGTCTAGTGTTACCCATCTTGTTGGATGTTTTGTTGCATTTTCGTTGTTAAATTGATCAGTGGTTAAGTTACATAGACAGGCTAGAAATACACTTCACAGTGCACGTACCTTTATGTGATGTATCTAAATGATAGTGCCTATGGGAATGGGTCTGTTGAGCTACTTCCTTCTGGGTAACAACACATGTGACTTACAGAACTGTGACATTTGGAGAAGGTCTCTATCTCTCTCCAATCTCCAAAAAATGTTTCTTAAGTGACATGTTCACTTCCGATCGTACTAACGAACATCCCTCATAGTCTGTAAGCCATCCGAGATCTCGAAATGACATTTTGGACAATGACAGGACGTAAAGAGCAGGATGTTTTGGCATATGGTTAACATACAAAACTTTATTTATGGTGATATAACAGAACTTACCGTTTTCATTCTATCTTTTCAAACCAGTGCTGTAATTTCCTGTTTTACGTGCTAGCAAATTCTCGTTTCATTGGTTATCGATGACTTTTGAAAATTGACTGTACTGGTTTCAAAAAAATGAAATAAAAATCGTAGCTTCTGTTATATTGCCGTAAATAAAGTTCTGTACATTAATAATATGGCAAAATACTCTGGACTTTATGTACTATCGTTTTCCAGAATCTCGTTTCAGTGTCTCAAATGGTTTATGAGATATGAAGGTTGTTATGAATATTTCATTCTCGCACTCATGCAAGCGGAAGTTTATGCCAATTAAAATCAATTTTTTCAAGAGTGGAGACAGACAGAGAGCTGCTCCCAAGTCAAACGAAAAATTCAATAAGTTACCTAAATTTCATTGGCAGCAATGTATGGTGTAATATGCCCCAATGGCAAAATCATAGAAAACACTATTTTTCATTGCAACGATTTCGAATTTGATATTTATGTACTAAATATCACAACAACTGTAACCACTAACTAAATGATGGTCGTTTCACCATGAAGCTGTATATAATTGTACAAGTAACATATAAATCAAGTTTTTTTTAACGAATACATTCTGAAAATTGTCTGAGAAAAACTGCAGTGGGGTGTGCACCTTGATTCTATCAGTGCAGCTGCTCGCCAAGCCTGGCCTGCTCCAGGTGACATCACACCAAGTATGTCACAGCCTTCTCTTCGGTGGTTGTGGCCTGGTGCAGGACTGCATAATGGTCCTGCACATTTCAATAACACCATGTTGGATGAGTGTTTCCTGGTACATAAGCTTTTAAACAGATAAAGTACATGGAGTAATTGCTATAATTCATTTTTGGAGTAATGATGTTCACAAAGTAAACAGGACAGCAGAACTCGTCCGGTATCTAAGACAACTGCAAGACTCCAGAATATGGCAAATTGAATTCCGTTGAAAAGCCTTGGTCAAACTTTGTTCTCAGAGCTTCTAAATTGATGATAGGCAGTCATGCCTCTACAAATAAATGATATATCTAAACCTGTAGAAACAATTTACTAAAGCAGAAATTTTACTACCCCACTACCTGTGCCTTTAGGTAATTAAACCATATCATTATGTAGATGCCCAAAGAGTAGATTGTTTTTGTAGGTTCTGGGACGCTACAACAATTATATAAAAAATAAAAATATACCGTCTCGTGTCTGTGTCAAGCACGATTTTCTTATTCTCCACAAAATTGTACAAATCTCCCAGAACCTACAAAAACAATCTACTATCCCTTTTACTTAATAATAATGTAATATAATAACATAGTACAATAATAACTATAGTAAAAAATCATTTATTTTACATAAATTTTCCATTTGAAATGTAATGCAATTAAATAAGTGGGAGTATTAACTAGTATTAAAAAATTGTCATATTTTCGAATTTCGTGAAAAAGTGTTGTTTAAATTCCAGAATGAGATTTGCACTCTGCAGCGGAGTGTGCGCTGATATGAAACTTCCTGGCAGATTAAAACTGTGTGCCCGACCGAGACTCGAACTCGGGACCTTTGCATTTCGCGGGCAAGTGCTCTACCAACTGAGCTACTGAAGCACGACTCACGCCCGGTACTCACAGCTTTACTTCTGCCAGTATCCGTCTCCTACCTTCCAAACTTTACAGAAGCTCTCCTGCAAACCTTGCAGAACTAGCACTCCTGAAAGAAAGGATATTGCGGAGACATGGCTTAGCCACAGCCTGGGAGATGTTTCCAGAATGAGATTTTCACTCTGCAGCGGAGTGTGTGCTGATATGAAACTTCCTGGCAGATTAAAACTGTGTGCCCGACCGAGACTCGAACTCGGGACCTTTGCCTTTCGCGGGCAAGTGCTCTACCAACTGAGCTACCGAAGCATGACTCACACCCGGTACTCACAGCTTTACTTCTGCCAGTATCCGTCTCCTACCTTCCAAACTTTACAGAAGCTCTCCTGCAAACCTTGCAGAACTAGCACTCCTGGCTATCTTAAACATATGGATTGTCCTATGTGTTTAAGTGATGAAAATAATAATCAGTTTTTCAGAACAAGTTGCAAGCATATTTTTCATTAAGAATGTATTGATGAATGGTTAAAGGAGAAAAAAAATTGTCCACTTTGTAGAACTACTATTAAAAATAAAGCAACAGAAAATATGGAATATTAATTCTATATTTGATGCTCAAGATAAAGCAGCTTATTTGATGATAATTTTCTGTGCTGTTTATTTGTAAAATAATGTGTATGAATAATTTAAAATTAAAAAAAATGTTACTATTTCACAATTCTAAAATTTTTTTTCTATATAAATGGATAGAACTATATGTAGACCATGTCCAAATATATATCATGTAGAAAATTATAATAAGATTCCAACTTCTTGTGTATGTGGAAAAATCGTTTCTAAATTCTATTCCAAGTAACATTTATGATGTAATCCAAGTGAAGAACAAATAAAAAAAAAAAAAAAAAAAAAAGGAAATTAATCTATAATAAATAATAAAGAAGTTATATCTATAGAAAAAAAACTGTGAAAATATGTCATGAAATTATAATTTAAATTATTAGTATACAGATCAATCCCATAAAGATAAACATAATAATAAATGTTAGTAATATGCTTTAGAATACATTAAGAATAAGAATGGTTAATCTTTAAATAACAATCCTTTATGATTAATTACCTATCCATCTATGAAATAATTACCAATTTCAATTAATATAAATATTTTTTTTTTTTTTTTTTTTTCAAATGTAATGAATATTTTTGCTATTAATATTTTTGCAAATAGACTGACTGTTAAATTAATTGTATAAAAACTAATTGAATGTTAAACTAATTCTTCTTCTTGATTAATTGTTTATTCAATAATAGGCCTATTCCATCTATTAAATGATTGGTACATTATTCAAGTAGATTAAAACTGAAGAAACTGCAAAAATGTGGGAAATTAAGGAGATGGGACCTGGATAAACTGAAAGAACCAGAGGTTGTACAGAGTTTCAGAGAGAGCATAAGGGAACAATTGACAGGAATAGGGGAAAGAAATACAGTAGAAGAAGAATGGGTAGCTCTGAGGGATGTAGTAGTGAAGGCAGCAGAGGATAAAGTAGGTACAAAGACGAGGGCTGCTAGAAATCCTTGGGTAACAGAAGAAATATTGAATTTAATTGATGAAAGGAGAAAATATAAAAATGCAGTAAATGAAGCAGGCAAAAAGGAATACAGACGTCTCAAAAATGAGATCGACAGGAAGTGCAAAATGGCTAAACAGGGATGGCTAGAGGACAAATGTAAGGATGTAGAAGCTTATCTCACTAGGGGTAAGATAGATACTGCCTACAGGAAAATTAAAGAGACCTTTGGAGAGAAGAGAACCACGTGTATGAATATCAAGAGCTCAGATGGCAGCCCAGTTCTAAGCAAAGAAGGGAAGGTAGAAAGGTGGAAGGAGTATATAGAAGGTTTATACAAGGGCGATGTACTTGAGGACAATATTATGGAAATAGAAGAGGATGTAGATGAAGACGAAATGGGAGATACGATACTGCGTGAAGAGTTTGACAGAGCACTGAAAGACCTGAGTCGAAACAAGGCCCCCGGAGTAGACAACATTCCATTAGAACTACTGACGGCCTTGGGAGAGCCAGTCATGACAAAACTCTACCAGCTGGTGAGCAAGATGTATGAGACAGGCGAAATACCCTCAGACTTCAAGAAGAATATAATAATTCCAATCCCAAAGAAAGCAGGTGCTGACAGATGTGGAAATTACCGAACTATCAGTTTAATAAGCCACGTCTGCAAAATACTAACGCGAATTCTTTACAGACGAATGGAAAAACTGGTAGATGCAGACCTCGGGGAGGATCAGTTTGGATTCCGTCGAAATGTTGGAACACGTGAGGCAATACTGACCTTACGACTTATTTTAGAAGAAAGATTAAGAAAAGGCAAACCTACGTTTCTAGCATTTGTAGACTTAGAGAAAGCTTTTGACAATGTTGACTGGAATACTCTTTTTCAAATTCTAAAGGTGGCAGGGGTAAAATACAGGGAGCGAAAGGCTATTTATAATTTGTACAGAAACCAGATGGCAGTAATAAGAGTCGAGGGGCATGAAAGGGAAGCAGTGGTTGGGAAAGGAGTGAGACAGGGTTGTAGCCTCTCCCCGATGTTATTCAATCTGTATATTGAGCAAGCAGTAAAGGAAACAAAAGAAAAATTTGGAGTAGGTATTAAAATTCATGGAGACGAATTAAAAACTTTGAGGTTCGCCGATGACATTGTAATTCTGTCAGAGACGGCAAAGGACTTGGAAGAGCAGTTGAACGGAATGGACAGTGTCTTGAAAGGAGGATATAAGATGAACATTAACAAAAGCAAAACGAGGATAATGGAATGTAGTCAAATTAAATCGGGTGATGCTGAGGGAATTAGATTAGGAAATGAGACACTTAAAGTAGTAAAGGAGTTTTGCTATTTAGGAAGTAAAATAACTGATGATGGTCGAAGTAGAGAGGATATAAAATGTAGACTGGCAATGGCAAGGAAAGCGTTTCTGAAGAAGAGAAATTTGTTAACATCGAATATAGATCTATGTATCAGGAAGTCGTTTCTGAAAGTATTTGTTTGGAGTGTAGCCATGTATGGAAGTGAAACATGGACGATAACTAGTTTGGACAAGAAGAGAATAGAAGCTTTCGAAATGTGGTGCTACAGAAGAATACTGAAGATAAGGTGGATAGATCACGTAACTAATGAGGAGGTATTGAATAGGATTGGGGAGAAGAGAAGTTTGTGGCACAACTTGACTAGAAGAAGGGATCGGTTGGTAGGACATGTTTTGAGGCATCAAGGGATCACAAATTTAGCATTGGAGGGCAGCGTGGAGGGTAAAAATCGTAGAGGGAGACCGAGAGATAAGTACACTAAGCAGATTCAGAAGGATGTAGGTTGCAGTAGGTACTGGGAGATGAAGCAGCTTGCACAGGATAGACTAGCATGGAGAGCTGCATCAAACCAGTCTCAGGACTGAAGACAACAACAACAACAACATTATTCAAAAAAATATTTTTTACAATTTCTATATTTTTTTGCAATAAATAAAATGGCAAAATGAAGTAACATTGCTGTTCAACTAGAACAAGTTGCTTATCAATTACAACGATATATGGTTGTAAAAGTCGAGAATTTCCTTCAATAAATAATTTATGAGGATATTCAAGATTATGTAAAGCTAATTTATTTTTATTTATTAGTAATAATTGTTTAATTATCATTAGCAACCATCCAAATATTGTTAGAAATAATACACCTGTTGTAAGTGTAAATAATACAAATCCCTTTAATACTAATAATACATCTGAAACAAGTGAAAATCATAAAAATTATTTAACTGAAGTAAGTAGAGAAGATAAAAAAATTGTAAATATTTATATGCCTGAAGCAGTAAGTGAAAATGAAGCAAATGTTGTTAAAACTGACAAAGCTGAATTTAGTGAAAATGTTTGGAAGAAGTTGTCATTTTATGGTGTTTATGGTGTATTCTAAGTAAAGAAAGTATGCCCTTGAAAATATTATTTCCATTTTCTACATATATATTTCAGAAACCAAGAGATAGAAAAACGATTAACGATTAATTAGTTGAAAATGCATTTGCAGGCAGATATCAAACTTCACATTTAGAATGAATAATTTATGAATATATATATATATATATATATATATATATATATATATATATATATATATATATATATATATATATATTTGATCCAAAACATTTCATAAATGCAGTAAAAGAAACATTGCTAAAGATTATTTGAAACTACTTCATGGTGTAAATATAAATTTCTATTTAAATTGTGAATATAAACTGCAAGTAGATGAAACAAATGAAAAAGTTTAAGAATTTGGACACCAAACACCAAACTATATTATTTTACCAGAAAAAGATTTTAATAAAAAATTAAAATGATGTAAAATACATATTTTAGAAAAAAAGATCTAAATTACAACCACAAGTATCAAGATGGTCATTAAATAGAATTATTGGTTAGCAATTAACAAATATGTTCAACTAAGAGAATCACCTTATATTGATTTACCAGATAATATTAAAAATTAAAAATAATATATTAAAGTGAAAAATAATGATCAAAAAAGGTTTCTGTGGTCTATAAAATCAACTTTGTTTTCTGAAGATGAACATCCAGAAAGAATAACACAATATAAAAATGTTTCTATTGATCTTGAAAGAAAACTTGAAAATTTTGAATTTCATATATGAGTTGATCATATTCCAAAAATAGAAACTATAGTTAATAGTATTTATTAATGTTTATCTGTTTGATGATGAAGATGAATGTTATCAAGTGTATCCATTAAAAATGACGAAATATAAAAAGGACAAACATGTAAATTTCTTTTATTTCAAGAAAGATAATAGTTCACATTATTGTTTCATAAAAATTTATCTGTTTTTGTATCAAGTAAAATTACTAAATATAAAACAGAAAAATTTATTTCCAATATATGTTTGCTACATTTTAATAGTAAAGAAAAATTAGATGAACTGCCAAAATATTGTTTAACTAAAAAACCACTAAAAATAGAAATTCCAGGTGAACGGGGATTTATAATTATTCAAATTTATCGAATTATGGAAAAAGTTCCATTTGTTATTTATGCTGACTTTGAAAAGTTACTTTAAAAAATGAATAGAAGACCATAAAAAATTATAGTGTGTTTAAAACAAGAAGTTAACGAAACTTGAGGAATATATACTATAATTGAAAAAATGAAATCACTTGATCTTGATGAATACAGAACGTATTTAATCTACAGCTTGTACACTATGTTAATGTCCTTAAACAAAAAAGGAATTTAATAGTACATCATCATATTCATTGAACTGGAAAATATATTGCTCCTTTATGTAATATATGTAATTTAATAAAACAACAACCTGTATTGTATCCTATTTATATACATAATTAATCTGGTTATGATTCATATCTTTTTGTAAAATAAATTGGTTAAGATAATAAAGAAATAGAATTAATACTGAACAACGACAATAAATATTTTACTTTTAGTATGCATACAAAAACTTTAAAAATGAGAACTGTTTATACATTTAGATTTATGGCTACCACTCTTGCTAAAATTTCATAAAATTAATGGAAAAATCTATTAAAAAATTTTAAAACGGATGTTTCTCCAGAATTTTTAAGTAAGTTATTAGAAAAGTGGTTTTTCCATATGATTCTTGGAGAAATTTTAAGATACACAATTACTAACAAAAGATAAAATTTATATCGAATTAAATGATTGTGATATAAGTGATGAAAATTATGAACATGCAAAAATTCGTCTGGAAAAACATCAATATAAAAAAATCTTGTTGAATATCATGATTAATATTTTAAATCTGATGCATTATTGTTAAGTGAGTTATTTGAAAATATTACGAAAATGTGTATATATACATGGAATTTAGATCCTTTTTGGTATGTTACAGCACCAGGTTAATGTACGGATGCAATGTTAAAAACAACTAACCAAAAATTTGGATTATTATAAGATTATGATACACTTTTAATGATTGAAAAAGGAATAAGAGGTGGAATTTCACAATGTTGTAAAATATATATAAAAGCAAATATTAAATGTTTTCAACATTATGATAATATGGAAAATGCAATTATATAATGTATCTAGATGCAAATAATTTTATGGTTATGATTCAATATTTACAATCTGGCTGATTTAAATGGGAAGAACCATATAATTTTGTTGTACAAAAGTAAGTGTAATGTCAAACAATAATCAAGATATACTTATATTTTAACTCGATTTAGAATATCCAAGGGATTACATGATTTACATAAAGAATTACCTTTAGCTTCTGAATCAAAACTTGTTCCAGGTACAAATGGAAAGTAAATTAATAACTACTTTATCTAAAAAGTGTAACTACATAGTACATTAAGGAAATCGAAAACAATATTTATCTTCAGGAATGAAACTTACAATAAAGTTTTAAAAATTTAAAGTCTGATTGTTGAAAGAATTATATAGATCAAAACACACAGTTAGGATCAAAAGCTAGAAAGATTTTAAAATATATTTCTATAACTTAATGAATAACTCTGTGTTCGGTAAAAAAAATTGGAAAATATAAGAAATAGACAAGATATAAAATTAGTTTCAAATAGTAAAATAAGTGATAAAAATGCAGCTAAACCAAACATTAAACATAGAAATATATTTAATGAAATTCTAGCTGCTAATCATATGAGTAATACTAAAATAATATTTATTGGACCTATTTATGTTGGATTAAGTATACCTTATTTATCAAATAATTAATGTATGATTTTGACAAGAGAGTTATGAAACCAAAATATGGAGTAAAATTTGAATCATGTTATCAAGATAAAAATATTTATATTTATATTATTAAAACCGAAGATTGCTAAGAAGATATGAAATCGATGATTGATTATTTTGATACAAGTGATTATGAAACAGATAATATATATGGTAATCCACAAATAACAAGAAACTAGTTGGTAAAATGAAATGAATTTAATGGAATAATGTTGTGGTTTAAGAGCAAAGAGGTAATGTTATAAAGTTGGTAACTAATGAGATAAGAAATATAAAGGAATCAAAAAATGTGTTGTTAAACACAAAATAAGTTCAGATGATTATCAAAATTGTTTGTTTAACAATGTAGATCAATATAGAAAATTTAAATTAATCAAAAGTGAATAACATGAGATATATACAATTCAATTAAATAAAAAAGCACTAAGTCCTCATGATAATAAATGATATGTAATGGAAAAGAATATTACCATATTACCATATGGTAACTATTCATTATTGAAAATATTATAAATAATTATTACATATAAATCTAATAATACTTTTTCTATATAAATGAAGTCTACTTTAATCAAGAAGGTAAATAATTAAAGTATTTCTAAAGAAATTAGACATGTAATGAGCTAAAGATAAATGTATTGTATTACATTATGGACTGTGAATATTTAAATACTAGAACTTAATAATGATTTCAAAGTTATTTTACCAAATAGATTTTCTAAATTACTTGACGATTTTGATTTTTATATAATTAAAAGATGACAAATGAAACTGAAATATAAGCGAATGAAGAAACTTAAAAATAGAAATAATGAATTTCATGATATAGAGTTCACAAATTTACTTCTGTTAACCAACACATTTACTTATTCTTTAATATGACTATAAAATCGTTTTTCACATAAGTCAAAAATAGGACATTTTTTGGAGCTAAGAAAAAGTTAAAAAATGTTTTTTACAATTTGTTTAAAAAATAATTTATAAAACATGTTTTCACAAGAGTAAAAAATAGAACTATTCTTGGGGCTAAGAAAATTATGTAAACATGTCTTTTTTAAAATAATATTTAAAGCTTTAATTTATTTCATTACATTACATTCACCAATGAGAAATTTACATAAAATAAATTATTTTTATTAGTTATTATTATTTCATTTTATCATATTATATTATTATTATATAACAGGGATAGTAAATTGTTTTTATAGATTGTGGGAGATTCGGACAATTTTGTGTAAAATAAGAAAGTCATGAGTGACAGTCACAAGAGATCTTTTTATTTTTTATAAAATTGTCCTAGTGTCCCTGAACTTACAAAAACAATCTACTCCATGGAACTGTAAACTATTGTTTGTTATGCAAGAACTTTGCGACCAGCTGCGATACGAATGCTATGAAAGTCACAGTTTCCATAAGTCCTTTCTTTTTTTTTCAGAGACGTAGAATCTTAATTCTTGGCCTGGTTCGGCATGAGTGGGTGCTGTCATGTGGGAGGGGAGATTTAGTTCCTCTAGAGCCCTGTGATTGGCTGCAGATGGAGTGAAGATGGTGTCATTTGTGCACTTTGCAGGAAAACGGATTTTTTTTCTCGACAGGTGTGAAGAACTTCGATTCAGGACTTCGGTCTGGTAAGGACTTCCAGTTGAAGCTCTGGCGGTTGGTACTTAGGACTTGTCCTGAGACTGACGTCACTTGTGAGTAGTTTAGCCTGTCGAGCCTGTGGTGTACTTACCGTACTGAAAGAGTGACTTCAAATGTCTCAGAGGGCACACTTATTGTTTTTTTGTTTACCAGTCTTGACGTTTGGTATCCTTCTGCACTCTGTCGTATAAGTGAGCCAAATTGATCCTTGGTACGACCAGCGAACGGGTGTGTCACATATTGAAATCTACCATGACTTCAAGGCTCTGGCAGAGTAAATTGCGATCTGTTTGCCTGATCGCCAGTCTGTCAGATTTTTGTATTTCTTCCATGGTGGCAATCGAGTCCCAGGTGCCGCCTCCATGTATCACCTCCACTGCACATATCTTGCGAGCTGAAAGTTACATCGCTGCACGAAGCGAACAGGGTAATGTACTGCCGCTCCGACATTATCAGTGTGTACAGATCTCAATCGCCACTTGCTCTCTGATGCACCTATGTAGAAAAACATCAGTAAACTTTATCAGTCAAAGTCTGATAAGCGGCACATCAATTCAGATTGCGTTATCCACATTGTTAGGGTCAGAGTACGTGACTCACACCACTAGTTAAATTGTCTCTGCTACCCAGTATCCTTGTCCAGTGTAGTTTTAACTCACCTGTTAGCTGTTCACAGTATTCAATGAATAACTTGTTTGGCATAATTTATGTCAGGTTTGGGAAAATAAACGTGGTGAGTACACTAAATTTTGCCTACTATCTCAATCATCCACCAGGGTTAGCTTTCATCAGTTTTCCCATAGCCCATATTTCACTATCATACAATGACGAGCTTCTAACATACAGTCTCATAATTTCTTCCTCAACTTAAGGCCTATGTTTGATACTAGTAGACTTCTCTTAGCCAGTAATGCCCTTTGTGCCATTGTTAGTCTACTTTTGATGTCCTCCTTGCTCCATCCGTTATTGGTCATTTTGCAGATTAGTTAGCAGAAGTCCTTAACTTCATCTACTTGGTGACTATCCATCCTGATGTTAACTTTCTCGGTGTTCTCATTTCTGCTACTTCTCATTAATTTTATGTCTTCAATTTAATTTTTGATCCATATTCTGTACTTATTAGACTGTTCTTTCTATCTAGGAAAACATGTAATTCTTTTTCACTTTCACTCAAGATAGCAATGTCATCAGTGAATCATATAATTGTCATATTTTCACCTTGAATTTTAATTCCACTCCTGAACCTTTCTTTAATTTCCATCATTGTTTATTCTATGTACAGAGTGAACAGTAAAGGCGAAAGATTACATACTTGTCATATAGCCTTCTTAATCTGAGTACGTCGTTGTAGGTCGTCCATTCTTATTATTCTCTCTTTGCTCTTGTACATATTGTGTATTAACCGATTTTCCATATATCTTCCCGCTATTTTTCTCAGGATTTCGAACACCTTGCACCTTTTCACCCTTTCGAAGCCTCTTCTTTTTAATGATTTCAGAAATTCTGATGGAATGTTATCGATCCATTCTGCCTTAAATCATCTTAAGAGCTGGAAAGCTCTCGTCAATTATCATTCTAATACTCGATCCTTTATCTCTTCTAAGTCCATTCCTCTTTCTTCTTCTATCACATCAGACCAATCTTCCCCCTAATAGAGGGCTTCAACATACTTTTACCACCTATCCGCTCTCTCCTCTGCATTTAACAGTGCAATTCCCATTGCCCTCTTAATGTTACCACCCTTGCTATTAATGTCACCAATTGTTTTTGGCTTTCCCTTATGCTGAGTCATTCTATTTGGATTTCTTCACATTTATTACGCAGCCATTTGGTCGTAGTTTCCCTGTGGTGTGGCGCTGTTCCTTTCGTCCATTACCTGTACCTACCCGTGAACTCGTTGCAGCAGATTGCTGGTAGGAAAGCTGTCCAGAAACCTACTGTACTGCAACTCCCATCAGGCTGCATACAACGCAGCTATTCCTAGAATCGAGGAAAGGTCTTAAATTTTAATGAAAGGCGGGAATACTTGCAAAACTACAGTATATGCTGAACTTGATAATTTACACATTCACTGCCAAGCTCGTGCTAATCTTAACACAGTCATGCAGAAACTCTGTCATGCACATCAGCAGCTTTATGGTAACATACTTCCCGAAATCTGAACAGCTATTAAGCATGGATTATTCTTAAATGAAAATGCTCGTCGTACTGTTTCTCAATGTATAATGCACTCAGCATTTTAGCCCTCCCATCTGTTCAGTATGCAACGTGGAATGATTCGCGGAATGATTGTCTATTGTCATAAAGAAAATTACTTGAAAAAATCCATACTTTCTAAAGAAACACACGGGAATAAAAGTATCTTTCCTTTGAAACACTTTTGAAACATGTAGCACAAATAAAACCGACAATTTATAACTTCCTGCGCAGCTCGTACTACAGACGACCGTACCATTGAAAGGCTAGGCTCCGACTACTTTTAGACTGCTGTAAATATTCTGTATCTCAAAGAGAAAAGATGCGCGAAGAATACTCCGTTCTGATTGGTCAATTTTCTTTGAGGCCAATAGAAAAACATTATTATCCCGCCTTTTCATGACTAACCAATCAACAAATAACATACTTTCGAACTGTAATATTCCAGAAATAAATATTTAACATTCGGATATTTTGTTTATGCTTTACATTATTATCTATTTTCATTTTCACTCGAATTAACTTTCGTTTTGCCATAAACATAATTAACATATTATGATACGAAATTCCCCATCGTACAACGTTCATCGGTAGAACAATGATCTACATATTTACTTAAATCCTCATTCACCCATCATTCAAGAACGCTAAAAGCATATACAAAACTGCACAAAAGTAAATAAACAAAAAAGCCTTCAAGAAACAAACAGAACAATTCAAAGTAACCTTTTCTTGACATGTTTCTTAACTGTCTTTGTGCACTACTGTCCTCTAGCAGATGAAAATTAGAACTACGTACTCAAGTGAACCTGCTTCAGACCATCTGTCACTGTGCACTCATCAATCATTCTCCCGATACAGGCTGTAGACAGGAGTGATATAAGGCGCCACCTTTCACCTTCACTTCCTATTTGTTTCCTCAGCGACTTGTATTTCGGTATCCCTGAATTTCCCTGAACATTTTTGTACCCCCTCCTCCTCTTTCATCGATCAGCTGAGTATTTCTTTTGTTACTCATGGGTTTCTTATAGTTACCTTCTGCGTAACTCTGTTTTCCTTTCCAATTTTTATGACTGTCCACTTTAAGGACGTCTATTCATCTTCATTTGTCTCCTTCCTCAGCTATTCTTTATTGCTGTATCTACAGCGTTAGAGAACTTCAAATTTATCTTGCCATTCCTTAGTACTTCGGTATCCCACTTCTTTGCATATGGATTCTTCCACACTAATGTCTTAAACTTCAGCCTACTCTATACAACCTGGCCTTTTCCAGATATACCTACTCCTCGTGTGATTCTTGAACGGAGTATTCGCTATTAGTAGTTGAAATTTATTACAGAATTCAGTTAGTCTTTCTCCTCTCACATTCCTTGTTCGAAGCCCAAACTCTCCTGTATCCTTTTCTTCTACTCCTTCCACTACAACTGCGATGCAGTTTCCCATGGCTATTAGATTTTCATGTCCTTCTACATACTGTATTACCTTTTCGGTATCCTCATATACTTCCTCTATATCTTCAACTTCCGCTTGTGGCACTGGCATGTACAGCGGTACCATCGATGTCGGTGTTGGTTTGCTGTCGATTGTGCTCAGAACAACGCTATCACTGAACTGTTCACAGTAACTCACTCTATGAGCTACCTTCCCATTCAAAACGAATCCTACTCCCCATGCTGTTGATATTACCCTATGCTCATCTGACCAAATATCCTTACCTTCTCTCCACTTCACTTCACTGACCCCCCCCCCCCCCCTATATCTAGATTGTTCATTTGCCTTTTCAGACTTTCTAGCTTTCCCATCATGTTCGAGCGTCTGACATTACACGCCACGACTCGTAGAACGTTTTTATTTCTTTGGTGGTTCAGTCTTTTTCTCATGATCACTTCCCTGTGGGCAGTCCACTCCTGGAGAGTCCAATTGGGGATTGTTCTGGAATATTTTGCAATGGAGAGATCATCATGACACTTTTTTAATTACAGACCACATATCTTGAGAATCCACGTGGTATATCTTTAACACAGTGGTTATCATTGCCTTCTGTATCTTCATGTTATTGATCATTGTCGATTCATTCGCCTTCAGGGGCAGTTTCCCACCCAAAGCAAACTGCAAAACGATTTTAAAAAATAACCTGAATGGTGCGAACAGTGGCAGTTGACCCTAAATAACGAAAGTGTGAGGTCATCCATAAGAGTGCTAGAAGGAACTCGTTAAACTTCGGTTACACGATAAATCAGTATAATCTAAGAGCCGTAAATTCAAGTAAATACCTAGGTATTACAATTACGAACAACTGAAATTGGAGAGAATGCATAGAAAATGTTGTGGGGAAGGCAAACCAAAGGCTGCGTTTTGTTGGCAGGACACTCAGAAAATGTAACAAATCTACTAAGGAGAATACTGCTGCGCACTGTGGGATCCTTACCAGATAGGACTGACGCAGTACATCGAAAAAGTTCAAAGAAAGGCAGCACGTTTTGTATCATCGCGAAATATGGGAGAGAGTGTCACATAAGTGATGCACGGTTTGGGGTGGACATCATTAAAAGAAAGGCGTTTCTCGATGCGACAGACTCTTCCCACGAACTTCCAATCACCAACTTTCTCCTCCGAACACGAAAATATTTTGTTGACACCGATCTACATAGAAAGAAACGATCACCACGATAAAATAAGGGAAATCAGAGCTCGTACAAAAAGATATAGGTGTTCATTCTTTCCGCGCGCAATACGAGGTTGGAATAATAAAGAATGATGAAGGTGGTTCGATGAACCCTCTGCCAGGCACTTAAATGTGATTTGCAATCCACGTAGATGTAGGTAGAAGGACGAGAGAGTGCCCTGAATCTCTGCCGGTTTCTTCGCCCTCTTTGACAAGGCCGTTGGCAGAATGATTATATCTCCTTATAATGAAAGTCTTAGGCCTCCAATGGTGATTATTTACCAAAATTTAAGGGGTGGTGGCTTTTGAACCCGGGAGAGCAGGCGTTTTATTACTAATCAAAGACGCTATCCCTACACCAGTGGTATGAACGGGTATGAAGCAGGAACGTCATAAGGGTGGTTTCCTACAACTATCTTAATGTTCCTACTTACTTTGGGGGGGTCGGTTACACTTATTCGTGATACAAGGAAGCCTAATTCGGCTACAGTTATTTTTGACACAAGAAAGTTGCAGTCTCACACTTATAGAATTCTCACACCTCCCCCGCCGTGTTTTGCCAAGAGTATAAAGTCGTAAATACCTGTAGCTTTCACAGAGCCTGCATAGTGACCACTGGTATATTGCCCTCCTGTCGGTAGCCCAGCAACATCTTCTCTGCGTTCTCCGCCGAAGGCTTACATTCTCGGATCTTTTCTATGCTTCACAACGCCCTCCTCACAGAAAAAAACTCTTGAGGAACGTGGGATCGGCTGTCACCCCCTGTAGAATTCCAATGATTCCTCTGTAGCCATCCAGAGCACTGTGGCATTACCTGCTGTCCGCATTGTGTCAGCTTGTGATGTGTCCTCTTCATCTTGCCCAGCACACGCAACAGCCTTCGAAGGCTGTCCTACCTTGTTTTGGCGACACCTTTTATAACCTGCATTGAGTTTCTGGTGTCCTTTGGCCAGCTTCAATCTGCTGTCCGTATCTGAAATTGCCAGCCCAGCCAAACGTAATTCTCAAGAAGTAAAACACCTATCAAGTATTTAATGTATTTCTAATCATTATCAGATACCTTTAGTAAGAATTAAGGAATACACCATATTCCAGTCAATTAGTTCTATCTACAAGTCATTCTACTTAAAATGCATATCAAATGTCGTAATACGAATGTCGACGAAACCGTCAGTTTCGCCGTCTTTCAAGCTTTGTGTACAGAAACAACATCGCGCCTCAAGTACTCTACTACGACGAAAATATGGTGAATGGGTTTGGTTCTAACATTGATATTTTTGAAAATAATGTGTACAGTATTCTTTTTCAAGTCTGTAAAGCAATGGTAATGGTGTTGAGTTCAATGGATGTGTAATTCAATTTTAGCTTGCCATCATTTTCCCTAGGACTATCATAAACAAGTGTTACATAAGCTTTAATTTGTGCCACCACATTCTTTAATATTTAACGGCATGCTGACCAGTTATGGTGATCAGACAACTGAAATCAAAGGAAAATGTATTATGTGTATCCGGTTTTAACTCAAAAACTTTGATAGGATTGGATTGGTTTCAAGTGTTTGTTTGCATGGTCTGGAGTTCAGCAAATCACATCCAGGTGACGATTGGAGATATTCCAAGTGTACAATTTGGTACCAGTTACAAACTGCTTTTTTATAGGTTGCCATGGCAGTGTTCAGGACTACAAAGTGCACATCACCTGGTGCCCTAATGCAACCTTCAAAATATGAAGGTTACACTATGTTCGTTAAGCTTTTCTAGGAGAAATTCGAACATGAGTTCGACCGGCTACAGGTGGCTGACATCATTGAACCTCTCTCCAAGAATCTTCCAAGAATCTGTTGATGACCTCGTTGGTCATCGTCGAAACAACAGGAATAATTGTCTCTATGAGGATTCCAAGTCAATAGTTGACGATCAATCCTTCATAAATACATATCCCGCTCCGAGGGCAGAAGATATCATGGCCTAACTGAGTCATGGGCGATCTTTCTCCCACATTGATTTCGCAGATGCATCTCTGCAACTACCCCTCCACAAGGGGGTCTAACTGGCGGCGGTAGCCAATACAACCTTAGGGCTTCACAAGAAGAAACGATTAAACTTAGGAATCAATTTTGCGCCAGTATTGTTTCAGAGCTATCTTGAGCATCTGACTCACAAGGTCTCAGGAACTACCAAGCACGTCGATGACATCATGGTCACCGGAAATACCAAAGACTAGTTCATCCCCAGCTTGGATCAGTTATTGCACACCTTGCATTGGAGAGGGCTAGTGGTGGACATGGAGAAGTGATCTTTTTCTCTGAATGAATCTGAGTGCCTGGGACAAATCCTATTATTGAATGGCATCGTTCCCACAACTGAACACCTCCAGGCTATTGCAAGGCTTCCAGCTGTCCCCAACATGGGACAACTCTAATCCACTCTGGGTCAAATCAGATATTACAAGAAATTCATAACAGTGGTAGCCACCATTGTGCATCCTCTCCAAAAATTGCTTGGGGAAGGAGAACATTGGGGCTGGTCATCGGTATGTCAAAGGCCATTCAAGCAACTGAAGAGGACCTTCCTAGACTCCAAGTCCTTGGCAGCTCTTGATCCTTTCTATGGACATTTCAGAGTGATATTGTCCTAATGGGTGAGCGAAACAGACAAGCACGTTGTGTTCACACCAAAACCTAATAAGCGCTGAGTATATCATGGCATGGCTGCTCACAAATCTAAAAGAAAGCCCTCGCCTTTACTTTCATCATCAAAAAATTCCGCAGCTACGTATATGGATGAAATTCTCGACCACAAATGAACCACAAACGGCTGGTAATACTTTTTTCATCCGGCAGCTCAGATTTATATTAAGACACAGTCAACTCTGCAATATTAGTCTATTCTGTTGTCAGGTTTTAGGTATGAGACTGAGCTCGAGACACCCTCCAACCATTGTGACGCCATTATTTGTCACGGCAGTCATCAGGCAGCAAAGCTCATTTTGATACATGTTCAGACATGAGTTTCAGGGTCGACACACTCTCCAAGCAGACCACGATCTGTCTCCCACTCTATGCCAGAACCATTCTTCTTGCTAGTTAGCTAGATGAAGTCATCTCATGGATCAAACACTTACTGCAAACACAGTATCCTTAATCAAAGGAGTCCTTTACTCCCCGTAGTTCGCGCTTTTTTGCAACCTTTAAAAGTGGCACTGTCAGTTTACTTTGGGATCATTGTCCTCCACACTAAGGAAATCCAACTGTGTGGCTTGTCATTTCAGCGGCGCTGGGAGCAGATACCTTGAAACTGTTGAATAGATACCCTTAGATGCCATAGGAGCACTGTTACAATGAAATAAATAGCTCTACACTGGAGCCGGCCGTGGTGACCAAGCGGTTCTAGGCGCTTCAGTCCGCAACCGCGCGACTGCTACGGTCGCAGTTTCGAATCCTACCTCGAGCATGGTGTGTGTGATGTCCTTAGGTTAGTTAGGTTTAATTACTTCTGGGTTCTAGGTGGCTGATGACCACAGATGTTAAGTCCCATAATGCTCGGAAAGATATAGGCAAGGGTACTGAGCCCAAGCTCCATATCTGAGCACTATGCTGGATTTACCAGGCAATCCCTCAGAAGTTGTATTTCCCTTGGCCGAAGGAAGCTCCACCTAGATTACACCGAAATGTTTTTGGGGATGAATTGGCTAATCCTTGTAGACACCCATTCAAGGTACCCTTATGTTGTCAGGATAAATAGTTATCATGACATCTGAAATAGTTCATACTTAGTAACACCTTTCAGATGTGGATGTTCTTCTTTTCACCACCCAACTCACAACTCAAGAGTCTGAGTCTTTCTGCATGCCATATAAAACCTAGTATCTGCACTGGGTGCAGTTTCACTCGAATCGAATAGTGTCATTAACACTTCAGGGAACAAATAACAAACTGCATAGCTGACTAAACGTTGGACGGTGCTACACTAATATTTCTCTCTTCTTACACAAGCAGTCCATGAGTCCATGAGGATGCATTTCTGGCAGAAATCTTGAACAGTCACTAGGACCTTCCAGTTCCTCATTTTGCCTCACACAGGGACAACACTACCATTACCAAATTCGGCAAAAGGAAAGGACAGTTTGCAGTCGATGCCAAGCTCTCGTATGCAGAGTTTCAGTATGGAAAAAAGGAATGGTTTCCAGGTACAAGGTTACTCCCCACGTTTGCACACTGAATACATTCGTATTTTTGCGAACGGGTAGCTTGTATTTATTTGATTTAGATTCGAATTGCTAATTTCCTATTGTTAACCTTACTCATTATTGTAAGTGATGCTGGACTATATACTACTGAAATTAGCAATTCACGGATTTTACTATACAACATGTATTTTGTTAAACATATGGACATTGATATTAAAAGAAACGATTAAAGAACACTTCAAGGAAACAGTGTGCCATTACACAATAACTGTCTGCATGCTAAACTATTAGCGTGGCTCATACGATATTGTTTCCAGTGAACGACTATTAGTTCTGCCTTAACACTACTGCCTCCAAGTTTGGTCGCCCCACAACCATTACAGTTTTACTATCCGCTGCCTGCTCATAATCGGTCAAAATATAGTACGTAAAGAATATTGTACCCTTGCATATCCCCACTAAAACAAGGCCTTAATATTTACAAATTAAATGATAGTCAAAAGAAAGCAAACAGGAACGTAAATGTTACAAAACTTACGAAAAGTTAGCAAACTGTACCAACAGACACCATCACTTCGCCAACCTGATACAATATCTCCATATTTATAAAGCAATATGTGTAGACAATATAGATGCATGAAATTGAAAACATAAAACTCAACAAATCTTGAAAAGAATATTCTGAATTATCTGTATGTTTCATTAGAGTCCACATGGAATAACTGATCAGATGACTGAATGCCTTGTAAATGAAACTAGATGCCAGTAATTGCCTATACATTTGATTTAACTATCCCTAGTAAAGCACTGCAATCGGTTTCATCATCTAATCACGATAATGCATTACGTGTCATAAACAAAGATAAATTTTGAATAAATTTTTAAAATTCAGTGACTGAAAAATGTAAATCTCAGTCTATTATTACACAAATAAACCGAACAAATATGAAAATATTTAACTTTGCTACCTACTTAAAATTACAGCAGATTTACTAAGAAAATGGTCACTGCAACGAACTACTTTGGAACACAATGTGCACGTTATTTAAATATTTACCATAGTGTTGACAACATGACATAGCTTGTTATTGGAATCTAACATGTACATCAAAATGTATTTTAGAAAACACTGTCGTTGCAGTAAACTCATCTGAGAATACACCATCGTTTCTCTGTGCATAACTGCTGATAATCACTTTACTGTGTACTCTCTTTCTATCTTTCTACCCCTACCTATATGCTGAACAGATCATAACGCGTAATTGCACTAAGTCTACGGCATCGGCGTCGCTGAGGACAAATGCAGTAAACACGTACACTGGTGTACACACTTTACTTTAAGACGTGGTGTGTAAATCACAAACAGTTACGTCTTTTCTTGTTATACAAGGGCAGTGGCATGGACGGCGCAGGGAATTGAAGGCTCTGTGGTCAGTGTTTCAGCAACTGGAACTACGAACTTGCGTCCACATATGGCGTTCGATGTACAGGTAAACAAATGAGCGGTGACGTCAGCATCCCATGTTTCCCTGCTCTGACAAATGCCTCCCTTCCAGACAGCGTGCCAACGTTACTCCCAGTTACTGCGTGCCAACGTACGCCCAGTCAGCTCAATACTAAGCTGAAGCGACTGATACAAGAAGCAATGACGTGACACACGACGTCACAGTCGCTATGTTGAAACGAGGCATAGTGCCAAATTGTTCTGCTACACTGAAAAAAATACACTTACCATTTATGCACACCACATGATACAGTGTGTGTTTAGTTTATAGTTCAGTGTTATCTGTAGCCTTGTACCTTCTAACCCTTCACTGCAAGATCAGTTTCACAATTATTCTTCTGTGTTTAAATACGTAATTTCCATACTTACTCTAAAGCTGCTGAAAAATTGTGCTTCTCGAAAATCTTACCTCTGTGCAAAAGACTTTTTGCTTTCAATTTTCTCACTTTATTTCCTGAATGACGAAACTATATAGCGATGTAAAATGACCAAAACATTGACAAGAAAAATGTCTTCGTGTTGTTACTGCATCAGATATGTGGCGAACATTGACACCACAACACATGTGAAGTAAAGTGCATTTCTCTCTGCTCGTAAAGGTAAAAGTTTCATACACATCATTAGGCAAAACGCTGCTAAACCATTGCTTTGTTGCTAATTTCCGCTGCTAGCAAAAATCTATGATGTTAACTCGAGTCACTGAACAGACTCTTTTCACCACAGTTGGGTAACTATAGTGAATCGCCAAATGATCTGATTTGGCATGCGTATTCAAATACAGAGATATGTAAACAGGCAGAATACGTCAACGCATATATATAACAAGTGTGTGACGCAGTTGTTAGATCGGTTACTGCTGCTGCAATGGTAGATCATCAAGATTTAAGTGAGTTTGAACGTGGTGTTATTGTCGGCGCAAGAGCGATGGGACATAGCCTCTCCGAGTCGGCGATGAAATGCGGATTTTCCCGTACGTCCATTTCACGAGTGTACGGTGAATACCAGGAATCCGGTAAAACGTCAAATGTCTAACATCGCTGCTGCCTGGAAAAGATCCTGCAAGAAAGGGAACAATAACGACTGAGGAGAACAGTTCAACGTGACAGAAGTGCAACGCTTCCCCAAAATGCTGTAGATTTCAATTTTGGGCAATCAACAAGTGTCAGCGTGGGAAACATTCGACGAAACGTCGTTAATATGGGCTTTCAGAGCTGAATGCCAATACGTGCATCCTTGATGACTGCACGACATAAAGCTTTACGCCTCGCCTGGGGCCGTCAACATGGACGTTGGGCCATTGAAGACTGGAAACGTGTTGCCTGGTCGGACGAGTCTCGTTTGAAATTGTATCCAGCTGATGGACGTGGGAGTGTGCAATTGGGATCCCTGACACGTGTAGATACGCCTCTGACAGCTGACATGTGCTTAAGCTTCCTGTCTGATCACATGCATCCACTCATGTCCATTGTGCATTCCGACGGACTTGGACAATTCCAGTAGGACAATGCGACACCCCATACGTCCAGAATTGCTACAGAGTGGCTCCAAGAACTCTCTTCCGAATTTAAACACTGCCGCTGGCCACCAAGCACCCCAGACACGACCATTATTGAGCATACCTGGGATGCCTTGCAACATGCTGTTGAGAAGAGATCTCCACCCCCTCCTTACTCTTACGTGTTTAAGGACAGCCCTGCAACATCTAAGGTGTCAATTCCGTTCAGCACTACTTCAGAAATTATTCGGGACTATGCCAGATCGTGTTGCGGGACTTCTGTGTGGTCGCGGGGCCTTTGCGCGTACAAGTTCACAAGTCGTTTGGATCTGATTCATTTCCTGGAACAAAATTAAAAGAATCCATTGTCAGCATGTACGAGCTACTACAAATTCAGAAGGAAATGTTAACAGCAATGTCTATCTTTGTTGCTAGTTAAAAGGCATGGCATTACCTGAGAAACTGATTGTTTATTCCGATCAAGTTGCCTTCTCCGATTACTTTTCACTTGCAAGTGGCCTGGAAAACTGAATGAACTAGGTGTAGTGTCATCCTTCAGCAGCTGCTATCAGCTCCTGGTCCATATATGTAGCTGTCTTCTGTAAAATGAGAACTACGAATGACGCTATGTTTCGGTGGAGTCTAATATTTCCTTCGAACTGCATGCACCCATTTCCTTAAAAGTTCTGGACGCGAGTGAAGAAAACTGAAAATATTTTAGATATATTTTTACAGGATTTTAATTTCTCGAGCACAGGTTCCTTTGTTATATATTAAATCACATGTAGCTTACAGGTGGAATTGAATACCACTTCACACTGTCCATCGATTACTGCATCCGTATGCAACACAACTCTTGACCATTTTTGTTAAAAAAGAAACAGAATCACTTTAAAGTCACAAGCAGGTGAACGAAAAGAAGTACTATTGCCCCGTTACAATATGGCAACTTCACCAAATACCGTCACCGTTTTCTAGGCCAAGTCGCCTTCGAGTAGTCTCTCCAGTTCAGTAATGAGCCTGGCGGCAGCTGTAGACACGTGAAATGCGGGCTGCGCGTGCATCGGCATAGCTCTCTGACAGCTTGCTTATTTGGAACAGCAAGCCAACTTAACAGCTCTCGAGCAGCGACAACCATGGTGCGTGGGCATCCAGACGGCTCGCCAACATGTCAACAGAAAAACCGTTCTTACGACAGTAATGCAACAACACAGAAGCTGCGCGCACATCGCCTAGCCTTCCCAGCAGCCGCTACTGACAAAACACTCTCATCGCGCGACACAAACATCAACTGCTGCAGCGTTCATCAGCGTAGCACAACACAGTTTATAACAAAACATGGCGTTACAATTTTCTTAAGGCTTACTGTAGCCAACAACTTCAGTCTTTTAATTCTACCTCACAATAGCTACCGTCTGTTGTCTATTTCTATAATTCAATATATTGTCATTTGTTAACACAATAACAGTGTTTACAAAATCTTTTATTTGCACTATTTCTCACTGACGGCACTATTTCTCACTGACGGTACATTTTGATGTTTCATTTTTCCACTGGTTGAATAGTGCAATAGTGACCAGACTGAATTCTCTCTGCTTCCATGATTTCGAACACACTAGTTTCTAATCCTAAATGGCCTGTTGTAATAGTGGTGAAACTTATTTATTTTGTTGTAAAAACTTGATGATTTTCTGTGCATTCGGGTACGTATTAAGTCATCGCCTAAATAAGTGATAGGCCTAACGATTCTCCAGTGTCTAAACGGTATTTTCAGACGTCCTTCTTCCCTGATGTCATCTCACAGAAACTAAACTCGTTCATAAAATGTGCTGTCCGGCTTATTGCCAAAGAGAACAGTACATGGTGGCAATCCCGCTGAATCATGAGCTAAGCTGATCATCACAGTTTCAAAATCACTTAAGGGGGTGGGGGGTAGGACGTCAAACGGGCCGACTTGGAGCAGGAGAGGCACCACAGGACTTTTTTAATTTCCATTGTCTATACTTTTACAAATAAATTCATAAAACTTTAACAGCATGAACAGGAAGGATTCCGAATTCATACTCATAGCAGTGGAAGCTCAAAAAAGTAACAAAACACATTTTTTTTGCATGTGAAATTTCATCATTTTTTCACTTACTACTGGCTGCATTTGTTGCTATAGGTACACTTTTCTTCCTAAGTAAGAGAGATTCTTCGATGACATTTGTACAACATACAAACCATATTTGCAGGTGTATGAAACTCAAGAAGCTATTTACTTTATGAAAAAATGAATGAACTGTTACATTTTAAACTTCATGTTTCGAAAAAACTCAAGTTTCATAGTTAATTATGTCAATTTTTTCCACAGTTTTTTAAAATTTGGAAAATTCTAGAGTTTCATACACCTGTAACTACTGTTTGTATGCTATGAAAAATTCATCGAAGAATCTCTCTTACTTAGGAAGAAAAGTGTACCTATAACAACAAATGCAGCCAGTAATAAGTGAGAAAAGATGAAATTTCACATGTAAAAGAAAGATATTTTGCTACGTTTTTGAACTTCCACTGCAATGAGTGTCAGTCATCAATCCTTCCTGGTCATGGTAACAAAGTTTTATGATTTTATTTGTAAAAGTCTAAAGAGTAGAAATTAAAATGTCCTGTGCTGACTCTCCTGCTTCAAGTCCGCCCGTTTGACGTGCTACCCCCCTTAATCGACCAGTCCTTTTAGTGTATTTCTTGCCGCAATAGACACAGAACGAAAGTCCCAACTCTCGCTCAGAGGGTTTGGAAGCGGGCCTTAAGCTGATGGGGTGACGCGTCTAATCTCTTCATTATGCATAAAATCATTCCATATATGTGAAAGGATTTGTTGGCTGTTATAAGATTGTACCCTTCCCTTAGTTTCTTGATTATAATTTTGCTATTGGATTTTCTCAGTGGTTAAAAGCGTATAAATTTTGAAAAATTGTCCATTAGAACTAAAATTTGAGTGACATTTCTTTTATATTGAGGCAGGAGTCCATAAAGGTCAACAGCCGAAATTCCTCCATGTTTTTGCGGTATTATACGTTAGAATGACTGATTTACTGGGCTGCTAAAGGTAGCTGTGGCGATCATGTTTTACGCACCTTTCATGAAAGGGTGCGTCAGAACCGACTAAGCAGTTTCTGTCGATTACCGCTGGGACTGTGCTGGGGTTAGGCAGTTGCACGTGGTCCGCCTTTTTTCAGTCGTTGACCCCATTTCAGTACCCAACATTGTCTGGACCGATGCACATCGTGGTTTGGCCGTTCGCGCTTATTTTGAATACACCAGATCTGTGATCGCTACACAACGAAATTTTAGGCGGCAGTTCAACATTCCTCGCAATAATGCCGTTCCTACTGCAAACACAATTCTGTCCTGGGTTCGGCAGTTGGAGGAAACTGTGAGAACACTATGAATGGATACACACGGCCGACGACAGAAAATGTGCAGCGGGTGAGAACAGCAGTTCAACAATCGCCGCAATGATCTGCACGACGACATGCTGTAGCACTGGGGACTTCAGATTGCAGTTTGAGAAGGATTCTGCAATGCGATTTGAAGTTTGAAAATAATAATTGCTCATGAATTTCGCCCAACAGACTACGCTAACAGTTAAAACCTGTGTGAGTAAATGCTTGCTCAGACCCCTCCAAATGCAGCTTCCTTCAGTAGTGACGAGGCACGTTTTCCACTTAGTGGGTGCGTGAATAAGCAGAATTTTCGCTACTGGGCTGGAAATAACTCCAGAAATATTAATGAAAGATCGCAATATTCTCCTAAAGTGACTGTGGTATGCCATGTCACAATTTGGTGTGTTAGGCCCTTATTTTTTTTTTTTTTTTTTTGAGGAGGAAGGACTGACTGTGACAGTGAATTCCATACGTTATATTTCAGTGTTGCAAAATTTTCTGCTACCCAGAATGGACGAGATGGTTGAAGAACATTGCCTGGGGGACTTGTGGTTCCAGCAGGATGGAGGTACTGCTCACACAGCTCGAATTTCACTTAATGTTTTGAGAGAAATGTTTCCGAGACGCCTCGTCTTTTTGAGGGGTGATGTCGAGTGGCTTACGCGGTCACCAGGTGTGAGAATTTGTGACTGCTTACTTTGGGGACATCTGAAGCAAAAGGTTTTAAAAACCCTCCCTCACACTCTATCAGAGTTAAAACAGCGGATTATTGACGAAATGAGTGCCATACCCCACGATATGTATGCAAGAGCTGTTCGAAACTTCAGGGATCGTCTAAAACAATGTATTGATGCTAACGGCCGCCATTTTGAGAACATTATTATCAAAACTAAATGAATGTAAAATGGTATATTGTACTAATTTAGAAAATAAAAACATTTTTTCTCTGTCCATCAGATTTACTTTTTATGACTCCTTAAAACTGCTTAGTCGGTTCTGCCACACCCTGTACTGCACATAAAACCTTAAACGACACAGTAGATACTTTAGTTTTTTTACACAGTTCGCAAGACTTCAGAATTGAGTGGACTTTCCTAGCCATATTGTCGAAAATAACATTTACCTACAACTTTAAAATGCAGTTACGTGCCCAAAATAAGCATAGCTCACTTGCACATATTTTATTTCATCGTCTACAACATGTGCACGTATGCACAACCTCCAATGATCTGAGTTAACATTTTCTCATCGGCATAAAATTCCATACTGGTGTAATTTAACGCCACCTACAGCATTAAGATCATCATATTTCCACTTTACCATCTTAGGTGTTTCGTCGGCGTCCTGTTCATGTTTTATGTTTCTGAGCATTTTCCATATGGAACATTCACCTTCCACGCCTCTTATAAATTGTGGGATCACGTCTTTCCACTGCAGGTGTGCAACATTAACAGATTCAGGTCCTGCAGATAACTTTGACAGCGCAGAGGGTGCTATGTTTTGGTTTCCTGGTATGTACTGTATTTAGAAGCCGTATCGCTGAAGAGCTAAGGCCCAGCGGGTGAGCCTGTCGTACGTCAATTTTCAATTAAGTAAGAATGATAACGCTTGATGATCTGTCATTATTATTACTATTACTACTACTACTACTGTGTGTCTTCCAAACAAGTAAAAGCGAAACCTTTCAAAACTCCACACTGTAGCGAGTGCTTCTTCTTACGTGACAGTATATTTTCTCTCACAATTATGGAGAGAACGGCTTGCGACTGCAGTTGTGTGATGCTCAATTACTCTGTTAATTTTTATTAGCTGATATAATTCTGCACTTACAGCATAATCGACTGAGTCAGTTCAGACATAAAATTTCTTCTTTAGATCAGGGTGCTGCAGTACTGGTACTTCATATAGTTGTTTTTTAATCAATTCGAACGCATCTTCGTGTTCCTTACCCCAGTTTCAAATGGTATTTTTCTTTAATATTTCCATTAACACTAGAGAAAATAAACAAAATCCGGGCAGAAAACGGTGATAGAAATTACAGAAACCGATAAAAGGTTTCAGCTGCTGGCGGCATTTCGGTAGCGGAAAATTCCTCATTCTGTTGATTTCTGCCTGACCCGTTTCAGTTCCAAGCGACGAAATAACACGACCAAGAAACTTAATCTGAAACTTAGTGAATTGTGATTGTTACAATTTAAAGATAACTCCAGTTCTTCCAAAAGCGTCAAGCTCTCGACAAAGAATATCCAGATGTTCCTCCACGAAGGCAGTACTAATTAAAATGCCATCAACGTAGAGTGTCACAAGCTTTAATAAATCGTCTCCTTACACTTCATCAAGCGCTCGCATAAAAGCTACTGAAGACATTGACCAACCGAACGTCATCTTCTCAAACTGGTTACATCTTCGATTGTATAGCAATACAGTGTATTTTCTACTACCTTCGTCTAGGAGTAGCTGCCAATAGCTGCTAGGGAAGTCAGACTACTTAAATATTTAACTCATTTGAACTTTTCTAGTACATACTCTAGTAAATAAGTCTTCAAGCTAATTACTATGCTGCAGAACTGTTCGATTCTGGCTAATGGTACTGCATATTATTTACTGCGGAACGGCTGATTGTCCCTCATTTTAATTCTGCAAACACATCCTTTAATTAGTCCATGTAATTTTGAAACTAAATCAGCATAAAACTTTAGTCAGTACTTCATGCTTCGCTTCAGGCAATTCTGTTAATAATCTAATCTTGATTTTCGTTCTACTTAGACCGTCATCATTCATTTGCAGTTCATCGTCGTTCTCTGAATGACTAACATTTAAAATTTCATTTTCTCCTCGTAAACGCATTAACCTTATCTTCACGCACGCAGTGCTACTATCCGATTAAATTATTAATCTTGTAAACAAAATCTTCTTCTCCTCATTATTCATCTTAATCCGCAGACAACTTTCTTCAAAATCAATACCACATTTCAGTTAGCCCATCTATTCCGAGAACCAGTCCAAAATTAAGACAGCCAACAGTTAGTACATACTGTTCATATTCATATTGTTTAAGCCGGAACTTCAATAAGGCCAGGCCTTTTAATGGGTTTGCTTCTGCTACCGACTGCACTGAAAATACGTGCGCCGTTAACAGGGAACGCTGGGAATGCCATCCTATTATTTAACGGTGTAAATAAGCTTTAAGAAATTGCACTCGTTTCATTAGCATCATCTATTAGAACATCTACAATTACACCATAAGTTTCGATTTCAACAAAAGGCATCTTTATCTGTTTCTTCCTTTTCCCGGTACAAATCTTTTTCTACCACATCAAAGCATTCTAGGCGCTTCACTCATGAACCACGTGGCTGCAACGGTTGCAGGTTCGAATCCTGCCTCAGTCATGGATGTGAATGATGTCCTTAGGTTAGTTAGGTTTAAGTAGTTCTACGTCTAGGAGACTGATGTCCTCAGATGTGAAGTCCCACAGTGCTTAGAGCCATTTGAACCATTTTCAACGCGTTCACACTGAATAGCATTTATCATAATTTCTGACTCTTCCGTTATTAATTGACTTTCAGAGCGGGTCGCTTTCGAAACGTCGTTTAGTTTAACGATTCATTATTCCGTTGATTACGGCCACGGCTTCTAACACGTTCCGGTGATCGATATTGTGTTTTTCCTCCGTTGTTAGGTGGCCGGTCCGGAAAACTGTTTTGGATTAATCGATCGCGTGTGTCATAATTATTTCTTCGATGCCTCCCGTCCTTCGGTGATCAAATGTACTTGGTCGTCCGAGCCCTTGGATTTCCTCTCGCAACGGTCTGTTATTTCGACTCTGATGATTACTGCTGTTATTACGTTCTCCATGTTCTCCTTCCGTTTAGGTGCTTCCATGCTCTGAATCCCTGTCCGGCACAATTTTTCACTGTCGTCATTCCATTCTACAGCTGATGGTTGTCTTTATTCCCAATTTCGAGTTCATTAAGTGTATTCCATGCGGTCAATTAACAAACACACTTATTCTATTTTTAACTGCAACGTAAGCGTTAGCATCTCGCGAACTACGAAGCGTAATTTCTGTATTAAAATCAACATCTGTTCTTCTTCCTTCACCGGATCGTATAAATATGCATTGACGTTCCAGTACTTATGTATATGCTCGCGCATGGTACCGCGATATTTTGCATAATTTGGGGGATGAATTTTTGATTTAGCGTCCCACTGCTTCTCTTTAGACCAACATTTATTTAAAAATACGGAATCAAATTCTTCATACTTTCGGACTCTCGGATACCCCACACATGCGCATCAACTTTCATGTGGCTATCGCAAATGTAGATTTTAGCGCGTTCATTGTAAGGAATCGGAAATGAGTGTTTAAATTGCTTAATAAAGGCAACAGTATGAATATCTTGTTTTGGATCATAGTTCTCTAAATTTCTGGTACTCAGTCCATTGCCAAGAATCACATGCGTCCCGTGGTGATTGCTGCTATCCGCTTCGTATAACACAGCATTAATTTCGTCACCCAAATTATCTTTACTAAATGCGATCGACATTTCGTCATTGCCAGTAATTATGTAATTATGTTACAGATTTTGTGTACTTCATTGTTCAGTTCGTTGCACTACGTTCGTACGCTGCTAGCCGTCATACTCACAGATTTCTATCCATTCTCTCACATATTCCTCATTTTAACGATTTCGTATTTTCACATGAGTGTTAGTAACCAAATCGTTTATCTGCCTGCATTTTTCGTCAGTCTGGGACCGAAATGCTTCGATTACCTTTTCCATTTATTCGTGTGTGACTTTGCTTTCCTCTTTGAGGGATCAAGTTTTTAACAGAATGTCTTAGTAAGCTCCGTTCACAAATTATTAACAGTATCTGCTAATGTGATCAATTTAGTTTCGATTTTCTCCTGTATTTGCATGTTTTCCTCCCGCACTTTTTTGGTTTCCTCCCGAATGGATTCTAGTTCCCTTTGCGATTCTTTGCATGATTAATTTTATTTTTCATAATAACTGAGTAAGAAAGTCATTATCAACAATAGTGGTTCACTTGGGCAGGTCAAAGCTAACAGTACTGCTACCTTCTGTTAATTCGGCTATGGTATTTTCTGTCACATTACTTGTGGCTATGTTATTTTCTGTCACATTACTCTGCCCTCCGTTCATTGAATCTTTAAACTCTCCTTCCCCATTTACAACAGCGCCGTTTCGCTTCGTGACGACCATGTTAACAACGTTAGCAACAGTCACTATTTATTATAAGTTACAGCTTACGCATAATTAAAAAACTTGTTCCACTCAATAAAATGTTATTAACACCGTTACTGCTCCTTTCCCAGGCGCTCCTACACAATGTTAAATCGAATTCTATTCGAAGCGCTGCTGTGCTGAATTGCTGCGGTCTCAGCAACTCTCGGGATGTCTTCTCCGCCGTATCCGAAGTTGCCTTGCAATCCAAGTCCGAACACGTGTCGCCATATGCAAGGCTACTGTCCGCGTCTGTACACGTAATATACTCGTTTTCTCGTTGTCAGCGGGTGACCTGCATTTATCGGATTTATATTGAAAATGCTGTTTTCCCACTGTTAACTTTACTCAATATTGTAATCAATGCTGGCTGATATAGTACTGAAATTAGCAGTTCACGGGTTTTACTGTACAATATTTATTTCGTTAAATACACGAGCGTTGACACTAACAGAGACAACTGAAGTACATATCAACCACACTGTCTGCCTTTACACAGTAACCTTATGCCTGACCGACTATCAGCTCTGCCTGTACGGTAGTGCTTCCAGTGAGCAACTGTCAACTCTGCCTGAACGGTACTCCCTCCAAACTCAGTCGCTCCACAACAATTACAATTTTAATCTTTGTTGCCTGCGTGTAATCGATCGAATGATCGCATGTTAGGAGTCTTGTACTCTTACATAGGGACAGTGGTCACTGGACAACGCAGTGTTCGTCATAAAGGCAACTAGAGACCCACGCCGGAAACATGTCGATCAACTCTGACCACACATCGAGATCGTTCTTTCTTGAAGCAGTTGTACGAATCTGGAAGGGGAAGGGAATTCGGCAGCACAGAAAACTACCAAAGTCGATGGTCCACCACCAGAGCCCAGCAGTATCACCACGGAGGCGCTGATAGTAACAGCAAAAGAAGAAGAAGCTTCATCTTTCTTCTTCTTGGAGGAGGTGGAATGTTATCTGCCATTCCACTACCCCTATCGGAAAGGTTTCCCATCCAGAATAGCATCATTTGGCGTAGAATGCGTTGTGGCAACGCAAGGGGCAGCTTGAGCTGCTGCCTGCAGCGGCTGCACTGCTCTGTCACACCCACTCCCGGCGTCAACCATTTGCTAATGATGCCATCACAATGCATGGACAGCCAACGGGCTAGTAGCACGCCATCTCTACCAATAGTAGCCATTCACATTAGTTAAGTATCTGATCGTGCCAGCTGAGACAATCTTTTGGATCATTAGTAGCCATTCTACAACTTTCGTGAAATGCATGATACACACTGTGCTGTTTTAAAATGTATTTATTCACCACCAGGTCCAATCATCGGTCATCTTCATAGTGCTGACACAAAATGTACACAAAATGAAAACTGTGCATATCAACATCAATTACATTTTCATGATAATTATTTATCGGAAACAATAAATACACTTACGAAAAATATTTATGGTGACTTTTGCTTAAGTACAGTTAATTTTTCCAACTAATAGTTCTCATCAAAATGTAATTTGTGGTGATATTCACGGGTTTCACTTTGTTTCCTTTTCTGTGCCAGTCTTGTGAAGGTGATCCATGATCGAAAACGTTTGTGAATAAATATACTGTAAGACAGCACATTGTTTAATCATGCATTTCTCCAAGTATATCGAATCTGTTGACAGTCGCACGAAAAAAATATTCACTCTGTTATACTTTGTAGTAATATCACTGAAGTCATAATCTTACTCAAAAAATGGTTCAAATGGCTCTGAGCACTATGGGACTTAACAGCTGAGGTCATCATTCCCCTAGAAGTTAGAACTACTTAAACCGAACTGTCCTACGGACATCACACACATCCATGCCCGAGGCTGGATTCGAACCTGCGATCGTAGCGGTCGCGCGGTTCCAGACTGAAGCGCCTAGAACCGCTCGGCCATAGCAGCCGGCCATAATATTACTATTGGTACCATATTACGAAGTCTACACAAGGCTAGAACTGTCAAAACGTTGCTAGTTTTACGTATTCGTTTTATGGCTGTTAATCGTGTCAGATCACAAGCAACATGATCTAGTAGTTGTTTTGTATCCAGATGCCCTCAGACGATTTGCTGGCGTTCCATTCTTAATGTATTGTGTATTTGACACTAATCAGGTTACAGAAACAATAATTGAATAATTTTCATTATTGTTGGAGAGCGAGCTGAAAAGTAATGCCTCCGAATTTTCTATGTGGAAAATCTTAAGGGTTTGTAAATAAAACAAGCATTATTAACATTGTACACCTTTATTCTTTATACCTACATATTTATTGTTCAACATAGTCACTCTGGTGACGAACAAATTTCTCCCAATGAGAGACCATTTTGCAGATATCGTCATCGCAGAATGTTCGACTATGTTAAATCCTAGAGGGTGTTCTTTAAGTTTTAGAAACAGATGAAAATCGGATGAGGTGAAGTCGGACCTGTACGAAGAATCATCGACGACGGTGAACCCAGGCGTAGGATTGTTGCAGATGCCGCAGCGCTCGTGTGTGGGCTAGCGTTTGCATGTCGAAGTGTGGATCAACTCCTCGATTTCGTGCTTTCAGTTAAAAACATGACAACTTGCTGTTTCTCACGCACCAACATCATTATGTTCCACATCGCCATATGATGCACTACAGTTCGGAACCATAAAGTGGCAGAGCGTTTCAATTTGCGTCAGAGAAACAGGAAAGTCGACCGAGTAATATGTATAACATGTAAGAACACAGTAACGAATTCGGAGGCATAACTCTTCAGCACCTTCTCGTAATGCGTGTATACTGGGTGTAGGCGAGACGTTTTGTGGTGGAGGTCTTCTTTATTTGTATCAGAGGTACGCCAAAATGAGCATACATACAATACATACAAAAAAAACTATACAGTATTCACCCTAAATTGGGCAACTTTGATAGCATTGGGTGCTGCAGACGTTAAGTCTTTCATGCTACAGCTGGTTTGGCATGAGTTACATTTCAAGAGACGCCGGGTTGTCTGCAATTCACCGCATTCACACAGTGTTGTGTTGGCAGTTGGGAGTTGGAAGTTCCATTTAAGGAGATTGTCCATCGATCTTGCGACTTCAGTCCGTAGTCCGTTCAACGACTTCCAGATGACCCACTTCTCCATGTATCCAGGCGGCAGGGATTCTTGTAGTATCATTCAGTTTGAGAGGTTTTGGCATCTTTCTTCCCACTTGGTGAGTCGGGTAGCCGCAGCTGACCCTTCTAAGGGCTGTGAAGTTGTTAGGAAACTCTTCCTGGACTTCAGTCATGGCTTGGCAGATTGATGTCCAAAGAGTGGATGGGAGGTCACTGGTGGAGGTGATGAGCATATACAGAACATGATGGCAGCCACAGGTGACAAGCATTTTATCAACATCAAACTGGGCAGGCGTCGACAAAAGCTGGACGACCATGCAGTTCGATGGCTCAGACTGACAAAGCAGGTGAGGAGGCGTCACTGCCGGTGCTTCCGTCAAATACGGAAAGGTGGCGACCATGCTAGCAATGCATAGTTCGGCCTTATGCAGCCTGAGGAACCACGGTTCTGCTCTAGTAGCTGTGGCGGGAACCTCAGTGGCGGACAGCAGTGGCCCAGGAACGGAGCCGGGACTGTGACTCTTGAAGCGGTGGCACAAACCGGTGATGAAGCTGAGAAGACGTTAGCTCGGCCCTGCCCCATCTAGGCTGCGGCTGGACCCCACCACGAGGTCGTTGGCGGCCTCACGGCAGAGGCTAAGACACACAGGGCACCAAGCCCACCTGTGTCGATATGCCCACCCTGGGTGACAGCTTTCTTTCATACAAGACAAGACATGAGTAGTGTTGATTCCGCTTATGTACACGCCCTAAATGTTGAAACATCAAGAAATTCCTGTTGTCATACGGCAAGGTTTTGTTTGCATTGCTGGCGTGGTGTAAGTATTGCGCATGTTGGCAGGCATTCGAATTTTGGCATCTGTCCCCATCTTTTGCCCTCGTCGCTACATTCTACCCCTCCTAGAGTAATTAGTCCCACGTGATTCATGAGTGGCAAAATTTCATATTTCACAAAATACTAGTCCAAAATAAAAGTCCTCTGCACTTTCTCATTTACTGAATTTTCATTGTTTCATGTTATTGGGCTCAAACACTATGTATTTGTTTCTTGTGTCGGCACTATGTCATAATGCTTTATCATCTCCTCATTCCTGTCGATGTCCCTTTTATGGACCGAGAATTCAGTGCTTGTAGGTGTGGGGTTTGGGCTACCTTACGCTTTACATATCAATTAACAACCCCCTTTATCAACAAGACGATGAATGTGACTGATGTGGTTGTCACAGCTGTGAGGAGCAGATGTCGATACTCTGTATCGTACTTCATCACGAGCTCCAGCAGATGTTCCAGAGACATGCGGCCATTCTGGGTCCTCGTTGCGTAGAAGGATCGGCTCTAGTGTGATATTTAGATAAGTAAGTTTTACCGACGACAAAATTTCGAAGGGAAAATCTGGTAGATGCAACAGCGAATATTCTGAGTTCAATCTTGTGACTTCGGAGATGATGCTGGATAGCCAAAAGGTGGGCCCAGAAATATCACAACTTGTGCCATCGCCTAGCAACCGTTGCCTTGCAGTTCTAAGCACTATGCTTCCAGGGTGTCCATTTCTGTAATAGATACAGATGATGACCACTAGATCTGTTACTGAAAAGAGCCAATGTAACTTCACTTTTTGGAAGAGCTCCTTTTTTCCTACAGTCCAAGGGAGCTTGGACTCTCAAACACAGGTCTGCCGGCGCGGGAAAGGGTGAACCCTCCTGATCCTGGTACGATATGTACTATCCTTATAGGACAGACTCTAATTTACTAGGCCCAGCACTGCAGTAATTCCAAAGTGGCAAATAGTATGTGAGTCTTTTATGTGGTGGTATCATGAGCACTCACATTCGTACATATTGACTCATAAAATCATAAAGTTCCGAAATGAATCTTTAAACTTGCATATTCAATACCAACACACACACCTTTACACATTCGTACTCAGCGTACATAATGAGCTATGTAATGTCGATGTTTCCATTACAAAAAAATTAATTGCGCTCTGCTTCCCTATAAACATTCTCAGTAACTACTAAGAAAGAAAACATAGATAAAATCAACATCCATATTGCATCTTAGACGAAAAGGAAACTCACAATTTTCTCACACTACTTCCTCTTCACTTTGAGATGTATTAATGCATTGCAGTAACCCCAGGAGTTTCTTGCTCTTTCCACCAGAATGTGCCTTTATTGCTTATCATTTCCCTCGTCCCTTGCATAGGAGCGGCAGTAAATGAGTTAATGCTTCAGTTCTGTACATTTTAATATTACCTGGAGAAGTCACTTCAATTAAATATTAAGGTCCCTTGTACTAGGACCCAAGTTTCTTAGTTTTCCTTTTTGTATGTATGGATTTGTCAGCATAACCCACTCTCTGATGTGATACTTGTGTAACTTGGTTTTCCTTTTTGTGCACAAACTGTAGTGAACAAATACAGTGTAGCTGCCTTGGCAAAGTGGTCCAGAATGTTGGTATCATAAAAAGTTCAAATGTGTGTGAAATCTTATGGGACTTGACTGTTAAGGTCATCAGTCCCTAAGCTTACACACTACTTAATCTAAATTATCCTAAGGACAAACACACACCCATGCCGGAGGGAGGATTCGAACCTCCGCCGGGATCAGCCGCGCAGTCCATAATGTCAGTATCAATCATTTGAAATGGTCTGCTGGCCTTACACAACCACTGGAGTGGAAGTTGTTGTTGACTAAGTACTGCTCTTTGTACACATAGTATGCATGTCTTGATGAGACTGTAATATCGTCCAGATAAATGACACAATGTTTCGGTTTCAAACTATGTAGTACTCTGTCCAGTAGACTTTGGACTGTTCTAAAAGCAAGAAGATGTCAGACATTGATTACACATCTAATATTATCTTTTGATTTAAATACCTGTAGTTACAACAAAACCTATAAGCCTTGCTACCATCTGGTGTCTTTTTCAGTATAATTTCTGTTGGTGCTGACCTTGGAAGGGAATTCTACAATCCCATCATGGAGCTGTTGGTTTGTAAGTTCCTCCATCACTGATTATAGATGATGTGGAATCCGAAGCGATTTTCCATAATCTTGTGGTTTATTCCCTGCGGAAATACAGTGCTGAATTAGCAGTGAAGTTGACAATGGGTCAGGAAGGTTAAACAGCACGTATTCTTCTAACAACCTTTTCATCTTCTCCTTATCTTAACCCTTCCAAAAGCGACACCGTTTCCTGCAGTACAGATAAGACGACATACTGTCCATACCGCACTGAAATTTGTATCTAAGTCATGCAGAGCTTCCAGTCTAGCTGTCGGTAAGTGTTGTAATAGCTCCACTATTAGTGAACCAAGTTTTCCACACTAATGGGCACTACCCGACTAACGTCAACGACTTGTACATAAGATAAATTGCTAAGAATGAAACACTGTGCCTTAACCAGTTTTTATTTACTATCAAAGGCTCAACTACACAATAAGTATTAAATTGACACGTCAACTCCTATGTCCACCCAGTCAATCTTTCCTGTATCTCTCGGTAGTATGTCCCAAGACTCGAGTCTAAGAGACCTGTAATATAGTTTAATCATTCTCTGTTGCACATGGGGTGTCCTGTATCTGTTCGGTTCCTTAAACGGTAAAATCTAGATGAAAAAATGCTCGATCAAATTGGCGTGAGAGATTTATTCATTTTGGACTGGCTGTTCGTAGGCATTTGAACAGGTCATTCTAGCATCGACGGAATGGTCGTGGTGGGCCAGTTCTCTGACCCCCACGCCCGATAGATTTATCTAGCCTTGATTTGTTTCTGCGGGAAGACATTAAATCTCCTATGTATAGCGATCCTGGGGAATGGAAATGAGTATCGTCATCTGAATCGTTTGTGCAGCTGCTACTACAGAAACTCGTGGCGTGTTCAGGCGAGTCCGGGAGTCAATGGCCTGTCAGTGTCAGGCGTACGTGGCCTTATTATGGTGCAGACTTCAACGATCTGTTGTAATATTAGAAATATATTCATGTCGTACACCTCTCGTACTTATTATGTCCTAAATATAATTCAAATGAATCACTTTCTTGAATCCTTTCAAATCCTGGACCTCTGCTACCACTTGCACCGGACGTTCGGGTTGCTACGCAATTCCCAATCCTTATGATGTGCCACACCTCCCCTACATGTTTGTCGTAAAATTTCTACGACGCTCTGTATACACACCTTATCCTTCTACACATGTCACAGATTTCCTGGCTGTCTTTTTTTACCTATATTGTGGGTTACACCCAGAAATTACTATAGGGATTTTGATAAGGTTTTGTACTAGTACATACACTGATTCATGGATTCATGAGGAATGTTAGTGTACGATGGATTCTCGGTAAGTGAATTCCGATGGGTCGCTAAGTGGAAACCACTGTGAAAATTAGATTAAACTTTGCACAGATGTGTAGAGGAGTGTCTCTAGTTCGCCCACCAATCGGGTGTCGCCTCTCTTTTCAGTACTGAGTGCACTGTGAACATGTAAAGATGCCCATAAAATAGTGTCCCTCGTCAAGTACGAGGGCCTGGTGAGAAATTTCTCCTGAAGTTATGCAGAGCAAATATCTGTCATGTGATTCCTTTTTCAAAACAATTCTCAGCCGCACTCTGCAGGGGCAATGAATGTATAGACCAGTGTAGAAAACGGGCGTACGGTGCTGGCGGTTGCTTTCCATGATGGAGGGTGTTGGAAAGTTGGTACAGTGGTAGGAGAAATGTCTAAGTCGGTGCGGCGAGTATGTAGATAAGTAGCTGGAAGTTGTAGGTAACATTTCTAAATAAAATATTTTTTTTATTTTCACAGAGGTTTACATTTCGAGGCCGATAAGATCTTACTTTCCGAATAGCCCTCGTATATTAATTTAAAAATATGTGATGCAAATTGGATCAACTGTGATAAATTTTGTATCTGTACACTAAGGCTAATCTCAGTGACTATCGTACGGACTTTGAAACTCACGGTGTACTGGAGCCACCTCCCTATGGATAATTGCCCCATTGTTAGCAGGTTGACGCTGAGAAAAGCGCACACGCCCTTAGGCGAAGCAGCACTCCAGGAAATGGCGTGTGCTGGTTAAATCGTTCAGTTTATATGGAAGCGATTATATTCACTTATATAAAGTAGTTCTTTCATTTTCCATTGTAATTCTACGCAATGTTGCTTAAAAAATTACCACTACGCCAGATAAGTCATAGAAGCATAGATACTATGTAAAACATTCTCTGTTTTCTTGCCTCGTCAGTTCTGGATAAAATCTCGAGCTTTCATCGTCAGGAGCTGACTGTCTTCACTGACGCTGACGCTGACGCTGGAATGACGAGCCTGTCCTTGGCTCGTGGTGGTGCAGTTTAGACCAAGATTTGTCATTCCTGCGGTTCCTGTAAGAGAGAGAAATATATATTACCACTCTTGTCGATTGGTCCTATCTGGTTTAACCTGAAAAAGAGAAAGACACCTTCTGTTGAGGGATTACTAAAACTTAATCCCTCAGCAGGTCAGGCCAACGCGTGGTTTGCCTGTGATGAGGTTGTTGGCCCAGTCCACGGATGAGTCGGTTGCGGGAGCGTCCCGTCTTCTCGTAGAACTTCCTGGCGATGGCGCGAAACCTGTCTCGGAGAGGCAGGATCCCGGTGTCCTTGCGGAGTTGGCGCGTCGAAAAGCGCCTCGGAAGATGCATGGCAGTCTTCAGGGCGCTGTTCTGTATCCGTTGCAGAGTCACAATGTGAGCATCTGCGGCTTTCCCCCAGATCACGGCCGCATTCTCCAACAGTGGGTGAACCAATGTTAGGTAAAGCGTGATGCCGTGTTGCGGTGGCAATTACGACTGCGGGTTTAGCAGCGGATACAGGGCGCGGAGGCGTCCAATTGCTCTCCCTTTCACATCACGGATGTGATGCTTCCAGGTGAGCCTACAGTCTAGGGTAACCCCTAGGTATTGACTGTCTTCAGTGCTGCTGTGGTAGCCTTTTTAAAGCCCGTGGACGGCTTCTGATTGGTCGGCTTGTGATTGGTCGGCGATTACGTGCTGCTGTCGCAGACGGCGTCACTGTGTGCGCCGGTGGCGCCACCGCTTCCGTAGACCTCGGAAGGAACGTCTCTGCTGCTACTCTGCATCACGCGCTCTTTTCCATTCACAGCTCATATGGTATCCGCTATCGCGGTTAAAGTTCTTTTGGCTCTTTCTTATTTCAACAGCCTCCTTAATAACAGAATCCCAGTACGTGGAGGTATGGGACAGAATTTTTGTGTCTGCAAACAATATTTTATGTTTGTTCGTGAGGCTGTGCTCCGCAATTGCCATTTCTCCAGTTCTATATTTTTAATATGCATAGCATAGCATAGCTGTTGGAAACGGTACGATCGTCTGACCTATATAATTGCTTCCACACTCACAGGGTATATCGTAAACTCAAGGGACCATGAGGCAGAGGTTGTCCTTAACAGGGCGCATGATCACCTTAATCTTCTTAGGAGGACGAAAAATCGGTCTTATGCCTCATCTACGCAGGACTCTTCCTATTTTGCTGGAAATCGCGCCACAAAAAGGAAGAACCGCAATCGGTGTTTCATCCTGTGTGTGTGTGCAGCATTTTCACGTTTTTTTTTTTTTTTTTTTGTTTTTTTTTGTTTTTTTTTTTTTTTTTGAGAACCCTGCCCTTATATCGCGTGCACCATAGCCATTCTTTCGGAACACGTACTTCAGATGGTTAATCTCGGACCTTAAGTGGTCCTCGTCAAAAACAAATTTTGCTCTATATACCAACGTGTTCAAAACGGCTCTCTCTGAGCAGGATGATGGAAAGTCTGTGCATTTAGGCATAAATCGGCATGCGTCGGCTTACTGTAGACAGAGTGGCCAAGACGCCCGTCCGCCTGTCGTTGCACTAAAACGTCTAAGAAGGGCAGTCTTCCTTCCTTCTCCATCTCTTCAGTGAACTGGATGTTCGAATGTATGCTGTTCATGTGTTGCATGACTTGTTCGAGAGCTTCTGCACCGTGTGGGCAGATTATAAATACAGCGTCAACGTAACGACAATAGATGCCTCCCACGAACGCCTCATGCTGAGGTATCTATACATACTAGAGGCAGATTTTATTAATATTTCAGAATCGATTTTATTCGAAATGAATATTCTGAAGGAAGACATCCCTTGCTGTATTAAACTACTTTCAGATATTACAAGCTCACCACGATGAAGCCTAAGTACTTTATATATCAAAGCACAAGATAGGGTCTACATCTTGCTTATTCGAGGATTACTAAATGTTCTTAGGAAGTCTGTGATTGGTTTCAGCAAAGGGAAAGTTAACCAGGGGGATTGTTAAATTATTACAGGTATCAAATTTAACATCCGTTGTTCTATTTACGACAGCCTTAGGTCACCTTACTAAGAGGGCGTGTATGACAACATGGTATTACTTTAGTGGTCGACGTCAGAAACAGCGTCTTGCTGTATCAGTAACCTACTCATAATCCACGTACTGCTGCCCGCGGAGTGCATCCTTCATTGGGGAAAACAGAAGGAAGTCTGAAGGTACGAGATTAGGGATTTAGGGTGGCCGGGGACAAACATTCCAGTGAAATTTTATGGGGCCCTCTCTAGTGAGCAGACTTGGGTGAAGCCTTGCATTGTCATGAGCAGAAGGAGAACTGTGTTTGCACGTTTATGGTGACGAACACGCTGAAGTCGTTTCTTTAATTTCCTGAGGATAGTGCAATAAACTTCCGGGTTGATGGTTGCACCACGAAGGAGGACATCAAACAGAATAGCCCCTTCAGAGTACCAGCTATGTACAAAAATTTTTTGGAGAACCTAACATTTTTATTCTGGTGAATGTAGACGTTCCTGGCGTTTACTGCTCAGTAGATCTTCTCGGTATTTCATCTGGTTGTCCGAGTTGAAATTCTGCGATGTTTCGAAGAGTTTGACTCTCTTCACGTTCTGGATAAGTGTCGAGATATGCGGGCGTCCCCTATGTAAACCTCAGCTGAGGCCGACTCTCCCCACCGTTTCGTCGCGCTATCAAGGTCTTCGTCTCGTGGTAGTGGTGGGAACAGCTCCGTTAGAGTCTCGCCACATTTTTAACGAAATTAATAATAATGACTTTCCAAATTCTAGTAAGTAGTGAATTACATCGAAATTAGCATTCAGAAGTGTGATACAAATTTTGGCTTGCGATGTATTTAGGGTGAATGAACCTTGGACGCATTGCAACACTTCATTCCTGATGAACCATGGTACGGACTCCTTTTGTTCCTCCTTATTCTTTCTTTTTTTACTCACCTTCTAGGTCCTATTCCTCTTAATTATGGTCGTGTCATCTCTGTGTTAAGCCAGTTGGCAAATAATTCTGCACAGTTCTATTGAAATCTTATTGTTTGACATTGTAGTTATGTGTGAGTAGTAGCCATTGAAAACAGCTGATCGATTGTGAATTATGTGAGGAGCTGTCTGTTCAGTAATTCAAATCGCTGCGTTGTTTCTGTATCGTGGCACACTTTCGCTACTTGTCATTACCACTATGTAAAGTAAGTTAGGGATTGTGCGATCTATGATTAAAAGATTCCCGTCATTCGTTCAAAAAATCGTTGAACTGTAATTTTTTCGGGTATGTTAGGAACTGTGGCTATTGTGTATGTAGCTGAACTCAAAAAATTTGACTTGATATGTGTTACGGCTCTTAGCATCGTTAGTAAAATTTTTGAAAACATTATCAACGATATATTAAAATTAAAATTTAAAGATTAAAAACAGCCTTTGATCGCAACTTTTTATTTCTGTTGGAGTGACCGGTTTCGATTCTATTTAAGGACCATCTTCAGACTCCAGAACGATGGGTGGACTCCGTGGAGCAAGTTGCACCAACCCTCGACGCTGGACAATTTGAGCAGTAATTCCATGTTGCGATCGAGACTGTTTTAATATTTAAATCTTAGTATCGTTGTTATGCCAATCGGCTGCTTCGTGCTTAGTAGCTTCCATCCACGAATTCAGACCTTAATAATACTATGTGTCCATTTCCCCATATGTGGTCAATCAGGAGAGATCAGCATTTTTGCTTTGCACCCGCGAGGTTTAGATTTCTCGTCATGGCCGGCAGTGTAAAAGTGTCGTAGAGTAGTTAAAAATATTTCCCGTCATTGTAAAACAGAATAATAAATCAGTCTTTCCCAGAACCGCGAAACGGCAACAGCCAGGGACGGTCTCTGGCTGTAGCTGCTAGGGCGGGGTTGCGGGCTTCCACACTTAACTTAACTCTGATCCGAGTTGACAAGACGGTCATGGCTCTGTGAGTGTGGCCTCTGGTACATCAGGCAAACACAGCGTTCTATCTCACAATGGTGCTCGCAACACATTAAATAAGTAAGTGTGGGAAATGAAAGATAAATCAGCAGTGTCAGAACGTAAGCTCAACGAAGGACGTAACTTTGAATTTGAGAAAAAAGAAATAATGTTCAGCCGAGCTAGTGACTTTAGGGAGAGGATTGCTAAGGAATCATTAGAGATAAGTCTCCACGAGAATTTCTTACAAAGGGAGAAAGCTGCCAGTTACACTCGACAAGGGACCCTGCTGCAGCAGGGGTGTGTCGAGACAGCGTCTTGCAGTTGATGCTTAGCGAGTCGCGGCAAGACTGAACGCGCCGAGAGTCGGATGGCTATCTGTCCTCCACGGCGGGAAGTGGGAATGGTTGGGGAGAGACGATCGCCGCTCAGTTATGTACACCGCGCAAACGCTCCGCAGAAGATAATGAGACTTTCGTTGAGATGTCGCAACACGTCGGTCAACGAACCATCCTAATGAGAGCCATAGAAGGTTGCTCCATTATTTCTTTCGGCTTTCACAATACCGCCTATCACATTTGAGCTGGATGTATTTTCAATTGCATCCCTGTACACGACCAATTTTATCAAATATTAAGGTACATCCCTTTTAATGAAGCGAATACTTTACACCAAATTTACGGGTAGTTGATCGAACCATCTCTGGGCTATTCAAATGGAATTTTCCCTTAGGTGTCAGTTAAACCTTCAAATCAACTACGTTCCAGGCGTACTCGCGCCATTCATTTTCCAGCTACGAGGCCACGGAGGCGAAACTTGCCCGACAGTGGTTTGTGTATGATGTCACCTCTGCTTAGCGGCGGAGCGTATAGCAGCCTAATCGGGATTATGCTTTTGTGCCAGGGATAATGCACAATACACACTGCACCACACAACTAATGTGGCAGTTTTTCGAGAACCCGTAATTGCCTCCAGTTGCGATGCAAAAGTTTGAAAATCGGCTCAAAGCTGCCTAAAGTCTTTCCCCGTAATGGTGAATAAGCGACATCGCTCTCTAAAGCGGCGACACTTCACACACTTCAGGCAACAAACACACGAGTGGCCAGAGCTCAGAAATTCACGTGAAGCGTAAGTTGGGTGAATGATGTCACTCTGGCACCACATTTTACCACAATTCTGCCCAAAGCCACTGTGGACTTGTCACACGATGGGAGAGTTGTAACATCTCACCCCCCCCCCCCCCCCCCCGCTCCTCTTGACGCCACTGTGACAGGACGTCAGAAGCGCGAAGTCTAGCACTGAACTCCCGTTGTTTCCTTATGGGTGGACGAGGAAACGTTTCATAGATGGGCGCTGAATGGTGCGCTGCTCGTAGCACGGTCGAACTTAACTTTCTTTGGACTTTTCTTCGGTGGGCATAAAGCACATCCAGTCCCCTTCCTCCATTCCTCCACCTCCCCCCCTTTTTGAAACAAGTTATCGAAAATGCGTGGTTATTGAGAGGCCTCAAAAAAATTTTGGTTTTAGGCATTGAAACTTGATAAGAAATAAGAGATCCTGGCAATGCCGTACACAATGAAAGCCTACCTGTTAACGTTGTATGCAATGAAAATTAACACTATATTATAGAGATGCTCTAATTGAGAAGGCAAACAAGATTTAGTTTACTGACAACATTTATATTTCAAAACACACAGAAACCACAAGAAACAAAGACAAGTCTAATTATACCTAAACAGATAATTTTCGAGTATCGGAAACAACTAACAGGTGGTATAAGACCACAATGGACAAGTATCTTGGGTGACTAAGTTGAGTCAAATACAGTGGCCCTAAAACTGTGGATAACGCTCTCGGTGTTAATCTGACGTTGAGCAGACTTTGACTTCTTCATTTACATCTACATACATACTCTGCAATCCACCATACGGTGAGTGGCTGAGGTTACCTCGTACCACAACTGGCATCTTCTCTCCCTGTTCCATTCCCAAACAGAACGAGGGAAAAATGACTGCCTATATGCCTGTACGAGCCCTAATCTCTCTTACCTTATCTTTGTGGTCTTTCCGTGAAACGTAAGCTGGCGACCGTAAAATTGTACTGCAGTTAGCCCCAAATGCTGGTTGTCTAAATTTCCTCAGCAGAGATTCACAAAAAGAACGCCTCCTTTCCTCTAGAGACTCCCACCCGAGTACCTGAAGAATTTCCGTAACACTCGCGTGATGATCAAACCTACTAGTAACAAATCTAGCAGCCCGCCTCTGAACTGCTTCTATGTCCTCCTTCAATCCGACCTGATAGGGATCCCAAACGCTCGAGCAGCACTCAAGAAAAGGTCGTATTAGTGTTTTATAAGCGGTCTCCTTTACAGATGAACCACATCTCCCCAAAATTCTACCATGAACCCACAACTGCCATTACATGCTTGTCCCACTTGATATCGCTCTGCAATGTTACGCCCAAATATTTAACCGACGTGACTGTGTCAAGCGCTACACTACTAATGGAGTGTTCGATCTACCTTATGCTATGAGGGTGCAGTTGAAAGCAAGTGGCGATTGGGGATTTTACACCTAGACAAGGACAGAGCAGCAGTACTTTACCCTGTTTGCTTCGTGCAGCGCTGTAACATGCAACTGGCGAGTCGCGTGCGGTATTGGCGAGACGTAAGGCGGCACCTATGAGTCGATCGCTCCCACGATCTAGCGATCAGGCAGACGAATCGCAATTTACTCCCTACTAGAGCCCTGAAGTTACGGACACACCCGTTCGCTGGTCGTACCAAGGACCAATTCGGCTCACTAATACGGCAGAGTGCACAAGGATGCCCAACGTCGAGATTGGCAAACCAAATCGAATAAGTACGCCCTCGGCAAACAAGTAGTCCGAGACGTTTGAAGTCACACTGTCGGTACAGTGAAAACTTGACCACAGGCTCTCCAGTCTAACTTCTGTCAAGCTGAGTCAGTCTTAGGACGGGTCCCGAGTACCAACCACACCTGCCAGAGCTTCGACCAGACATTGCTTCCAGAGCAAAGTCCAGAGCCAGTGCCTCGCAGACCAAGTCCCCCGCCAGAGAGCCTGGCACCTCCGCATATAGAAACAGTACCCGTTTTTCGGCACAGTGTACGAACGACAACGCCATCCATTTCGACTTGAGTCAACCACAGAGCTTTAGAGGCGCTAAATTTTCCCTCCTACACGCCAGCACAAACTCAAGACGAACCGGCGAAAGAGTTGAGACCTCCGTATCTGAAAAAACAAAGAAAAGGAAGAAACAGCCAATTACAACCATTTTTAAGATTCGCGGAGGGAGCAGATGTTTTTCCCCGAAGGCGCGTCGCTTCCCACGACAGCAAGCGAACAGATACAACCTTACAGATCTCTATCATAACTGCCTGTGCCTTGGAGCAAGGTAGTCCTAGCTATGAGGTGTAATAAAGATCTATCTCTAAACGTTTCCCAGACGCCAGCGTTTCCTTTACGACCAACGCGGCCGATGGAAGTGGGTCACCGGCCCATTTGCAGTTTTCGGCGAACACGAAAATTTGTAAATTTTTATTAGGCGTAGCGCAGTCCACAATGCCCTGTTTACAACCCCAGTGTGTAGACACGTCCTTTCAGTCTGTCGCTCCAGCCCAGCTTTCGGCTGGCGCTGATGCAATTAAAGCGCACATTGTCCTGCTGGAAACCCGTCTCTACTAGGGGGTGTTTTGTCGGCACCTTTGCGACAATGGGACAGTCCGGCGAGGTGAACTAAGGGATGGCTCACCGCCACTTGCATTCAGCTTCAAACATGCCGTTTCTAAGAACGAGCAGTCATAAATGTTCCTCATGCTTTTACCTCCATCAACGTCCACTCAGGCCGTTAACTTCTGGGGTCTCGCACTGGTTACGAAACGTTGCAACAACAATATTAATTTCAAACAAAATGTTTGTGAAAAAGAGGTGATAGAATAACTTGTCCTCGAAATATTTATGAAACATCAGCATCACTTCACTGGGATGATTGCTTCTTGTATCGAAGAGTAATTTTTCTAGTGTTATACTTACTCGCCTTGATGTAGACAACCATTACCTCTCTACACCCTTGGTGCTGTCTGTGCAACAGATCATGTGAAGGCAGGCATTGTAACATGTAGCGGAAGCACCGAATCGATCAGAGAGCGCGCCCGAAAACCCACGTCCCGTCTGCGATCCCCCATTATCGATGCACGTCAATAATAACAGCGCGCTGCGGTTTTTGGTCCTGGGAAGAGGAGCGCAGAGCAGAGCAGAGCCGGCCGGCTGTTGGACGGGAGGAGACCGCACTAACGAGACAGACCGGGCGCAAACCCCCCGCCCCCTTCTCACCCCGCTCTGTTCCGTTCGCGTGGAATTTAAACGCCGCGCTCCGGCGGGCCATCTCATTACGGCCCTCCCGCAGTATAATTAACGAGGCCGCAGCGGTCCCGCAGCGCAGGTTACGCTTTTTTGTTTCCTGCTGGCTCGTTATCTGTTTTACAAATACTGGACTACTTGCTGCTACTCAGTAGGCGGCCGAGCCTGACTGCGGACGTCGGCCTGCCTCCCGGCGACTCCGCATTACGCCACGCCGCGGGTACCGCCCGGCAACGCACGCGCGCTTATAACCCGAAAGTCTCTTAAATTTGTATAACTAAGAACGTGCGGTAGATCTCATAATATTTCTTATCACGTAACTCCACTTTCATAAATATAGACAACATAATCCACGGAGAACAGCGACCTAATGCTACATTTAGAATAAACAGTCAAAATCGCAATAATATTTGTTTATTAACCCATTTCGCCTTATGTAAAAACCATCTTCAGAATTTTTGGTCCCTTATGGCTGGTTCACCCAAGTGCACGATCGTGGTATCATGAGACAAGCTAGAAGCCGTCAGAACTAGCCATAAAAAAGCAGCACCCCGTCTTCAGGCCACTAGTGGCCTATCGGCACTATTCTGTCACCGTGTCATCCTCACAAGAGTATGCGGATAGGAGGGTCGTGGCGTCAGCACACCGCTCTCCCGGTCGCTGTGGTGGTATTCTTGACCGAAGCAGCAACTATTCGGTCGAGTAGCTCCTCAATTGGCATCACGAGGCTGAGTGCACCCCGAAAAATGGCAACAGCGCATGGCATCGGGATGGTCACCCATCCAAGTGTCGGCCACACCCAACAGCGCTTAACTTCGGTGATCTCCTGGGAACCGATGTATCCACTGCGGCAAACAGCACTAGCCGTAGGGGGCCAAAAATTCTGAATATGGTTTCTCAATAAGCCTAAGTCGGTTAATAAACAAGTATTATTGCGATCATGACTGTTCATTCTAACCTAACTCCACTTTATCAGAAAAAAGTGAATAGTCAACAATTTCATTTTATAAGTAGATACTACACTATTCAGCACTTGTAAATACTTCGTTGACTATTCTTATCATAATGAAAACGAAAACTCATTAGTATGTATAGTCATTTAGCACGAGTCTTGTAATGACTTAATATTGTTAAACAAGTCATGTCATTCACGAGTATAAATGAAAGTTTGCGGAAAATGTAAGCGAAGGCAATAATCAAATGAACTGTAAATATTAATTGGGAGAGCTCTCTCACAGTCGACGCCCTTCATTACATTACGTTTCCAGGAAAACTGGCTGGCTACATTTGGTGCACTTAATACGCCGTTTTGCGTTCCTTTGACTTCATACCCGTCTTTATCTTATCCACTCCATCATATGGCGTGCTTCTAACATGTTGTCATCAAATTCTCCCATATTTAAGATTTAGTACCTCTCGACAAGGCTCTCCGATTGATATATTCACATGCTCTATAGCATACTTAAAAATCTGAGAGACGCACTTTAACTGTATTTTAATTGAAAATTGATATGAAATCTCATATACGTACAGATTCAACAAGGCACCATGCATTGTGGCAGCCTGTTATACATTATACTCAGCCTTTAGTTCTCAAAATTTAAAATTTGAATCATTTGTTTCATTAAGTGTTTACAATATTTGTGTAATTTTGTCGGTCGGTGGGGCCAAGCGGTTCTAGGTGCTTCAGTCTGGTCCGAATCCTACCTGGGGCATGGATGTCAGTGATATTCTTAGGTTAGTTAGGTTTAAGTAGTTCTAAGTTCTAGGGGATTGACAACCTCAGATGTTAAGTCCCATAGTGCTCAGAGCCATTTGAACCATTTTTTGTGTAATTTTGTCCATAACTTGTGAACTACTGTAGATATCATATTTCTGAGTAGTGCATTCGAAAAAGAAGTAATACTCCTATGGAAAAGCGGAGCCATATCTATAACTGTTGTAGTATTTAACTACACAGAGACGAATAAACTGTTTCAAGCACTGAAATTAGGTTTTGCAATTGTTTCAACTTAAATGTTGGGCCAACTGTTGCACATTTTTTACAATTAATTGTTAGATATCGAACTGGACTAGAAGTTTCATGCGCATCTATGACGCAATCAGTAACACATTGTTACTTTGTGTTAAGAGATGTAAATTAGGCTGCTGAAACAACGAAACTCGTTATATGATATACACTTTGCATTTAACGTGGAGTGGTGGACCGAGGCCATGTAAGGGCAATGGCTATCTCGTTTGTGGATAGCGCTGACAGTGTGGGGAAAGTGTTCGTAACGTATTGGTTGAGGCAACTTCTACGTGAAAATGAGTGGTGTGCAGCCGTGCTCGGTTTGGAGGACAATAATTTTTCGGGTTGTCGGTAGCGTGGCTTAGAATTATTACGAGAGAGTTCACAATGTACTTAGAATAAATCAGCTTTGGTCAGGACTCGCTAGCAGATCGACAGATCTTGTGAATTTTCGTGTGGTATGTGTTTGGCACTCACATTCGGTACTCTGATGTATTTTGATTTAAGTTTATCTGTGAGAAACGTTGATTATCTTTGCTACTAATCGAGATTTTCGTTAGAGCACCGTGTGTCGGTTTGAGTGTTTAGGTATGAGTTGGTATGCGATTCACCTTAATTAGACGTTAGCCTATAACACTTATATCGATTAGTGGCAGGTTTATATTAGGTAACTGTGTAACTACGATTATGGAGTGTGTCTTCTTTGTTAGCTAAGGTAATTGATTTGCGACAGTAAATTTGAAGTACTGTAATGTATATAGGTGAAAAGCTAAATGATGTTTAAAATAATGAAATTTTATAATATGTGTATATTTAGAAGAAAAACTTTGTATATTGGAAGCTGGTTCATGCTGAGGGCATCTGTGTTTGGAATATGTATAAGCAGTAGGGATAGGGAAATCTTTCCGAAACGGAAGTCGTAATGTGCAATATAAAAGGTAGTTTTGGCGGTCGAATTGGGCGGCTCCTTTGTGTGAACGGTACGCAGTCAGTGGCTAGCCGTTGAACGGTACATGTCGACGGTGCCACGGGAGGCAATTGGAAGCCTCTTTACAAGGATTTTTGCCTCGGCTGTGGATCTGGCTGTTGCATGGTACTCTCGGCCATAAGGAATGGCCCTAACACATTAAAAATCCGTCGCCAAGAAGAAATCGTATAGAGAATTCAAACATCAAGAGCCGTGAACACAGTTAGACGCCACCTCGCTTGCCACCACAACTTCGTCGCTGCTCCACCAACTTCACGCATACAGGTATGTATCAGAGCATGGACCAGTTAATTTGTGTGAGTGATTTAATAATATTCCAAGTGCTATAAACCTATGTTCAGAACCATATCTTTTGTCCTAATCCTGCTCCACAGGTGATGAGAAAGGGATATAAGTTAAACTTATTTGAAACATAGTTGAGCCTTTACTATCGTGAACGATTGTCTTAAGTTAATTGAGCTCAGTGTTGAATAATTTGTCTTGAAAAAAGATGAACATAAAGTATTTCAAGTGAAGCTAAGAATTAAATTTCGTTGTATTGAATTTTGCTCCTGAAATAGTTATAGAGTTTGACTAATGATACAATACCACTTTATGGTTCCCTACTACATTCTACTCATGTTAGAAAGATAATTGGAATATTGTTGCTACTAAGGAAATCTGATATATTTCTATAAATCGGAATATAAACAGTGTGATTTTGATATTATTTATTTCAATTGTGGTCTTTATATGTCTTTATGTGTCAGTTAAGTCAGAATCCCCTCCTGGCCAATGTTAGTTCTGCATCTCTTGGCCGGCCGCGGTTGTCTCGCGGTTCTAGGCGCGCAGTCCGGAACCGTGCGACTGCTACGGTCGTAGGTTCGAATCCTGCCTCGGGCATGGATGTGTGTGATGTCCTTAGGTTAGTTAGGTTTAAGTAGTTCTAAGTTCTAGGGGACAGTCTGCTTTCGGCTGCGGTGGGGCGAGGACGTCCGCTGCGCCCCGCCGTGCGCGACCGTGAGCGCTTGCTTGTGTTTACCTTCTCGCGGCGCGAGTTGTATTAGTTTCAAGTTCGGTGCGACTATGGCACACACATGGCGCCACGATACGATCAAAATTACCTTCCAACCAGATCACGCGCGTCCTCGAGCCTATGAAATAGAACAGTTCATACGAGACGATCTACGTTTAGATCCGGCGACTGTCGTCGGAATACATTTTTCTATAACGGCGAGCGTAGTTTATGTTAAAATGACCAGTGCAGAGGTCTGCGCGACAGTGGTGTCTAAATACTCGAACTCTCTCAGATTCAAACATTCTGACGGGCATATCGGTGCAGTGACGGTGGATCATGCAGGCATGGGCCTAAGGACTGTAAGGGTTTTTGAGCTCCCCTTCGAGGTCCCAGAGGAAGTTGTCAAGGCCGCCTTCCGACCGTACGGCAATGTTATCAACCACGTTGCAGAAAAGTGGCAAACTTTCTCGACGTATAAGGTCTACAATGGTGTGCGCCAAATTAAAATTGAGCTCAAGAAACATGTGCCGTCCTATTTGAACATCGGTGGCTGTCGTGCAATCATCATGTACGACGGTCAGCCGCGTACCTGTTCCGGATGTGGGCAGGAAGGCCATGTTCGATCGAGCTGCTTACAACGTCGAATTACGCAGATACCAGTGGGAGACTCCGTTTCCCCGACGGGGACGACAATCCTGCCCCTCACGTACGCTCAGACGACGATGCGCACCATAGTTGAGGACAAAACGGGCGATCAGACACACCCATCGACGCCAGAAGTACTAAGGGAGGAAGAGGAAGAACCCCCGATGCCAACCCATATGTCGCCCCCTCCACAGCAACAACAGCAGCAACAGTCCCACGGACTCCAGACGCAACGTAACATCCAGAACGCGATGGACGTGGACGCGAACATTGTCCCGCCCGCGGCTTTCCTAGCGGAAGGTGATACGACGCTGGATTGCCTCCCACATTCGGATACTGATGTCCACGTTCGCAAGCAACGTTCGCCTCGACGACGGAAGCGACGTCGGCGGACCCCTTCAGACGATTGCCTCCTACACACGGCCGGTCAAGACGGTGACATCTCCTCAGACGGCATGGATGCTGCGCCTGCTGAGAATCTAAGTGGTGTAGACGGTTCACTTGCCCATACCACGAGTGCCAAGTTACTTCTTGCACCACGTATTCAGCAGGTCGCGTCGATGGATGGCGCTCCGTCTACCTCTAACAAAGACGACGTACGTGCGGGAGATTTAGGTGCCGGTCAGCTACACAGCATCGTGTTGCAGCCACTGTGGTCGGACGATGTTGAGGAACTTCCTAAAGAGGGCACGGGTGACAGCGGAGGGGGTGGCATTGGAGATGCCACTCCTATCGTAAAAGACGCATAATTTGTAACGAATTTGGTAGGTCCGGCATCTCTTGCGGTTAGCTTTGATTGCCATGGGGTCTACCCTAGTTGAAGAGGCTAGGCAGCACACCTTTCGCCTAGCCACAATCAATATCAACGCGATAAGGGCACCACACAAACTGACAATGCTACAACGCATGCTTGATACGGCGGACGTCGACGTGGCCCTCTTACAGGAAGTATGTGTCGCTAGTTTCCCTGACTTCTACGGATATACCGCCCACATCTCCCACGCCTCTTCTACCGATTGTGGTGTGGCTGTTCTGCTACGGGACGGTTTGGAGGCTACGGACGTACTGTACTTACCGAGTGGCAGTAACTGTCAACGGTGTGCGACTCATCAATGTCTATGCCCCTTCAGGATCAGGGAGACGGAGAGATCGGGCCCGCTTCTTTTCGGAAGATATCACACGTCTATTTATGGGCCGCATAGACGATATGGTGATCGGAGGAGATTTTAACTGTACATTATCTCCGTCTGATCAGCAGCCACATCACGTCCCGTGTGCGGAATTGGAAATGCTAGTGCGTGACCTCCACCTGATTGACACGTGGCGCCATATCCATGGCCTAGCTCCTGGATACACCCACTATACAAGTCATTCATCAAGTCGGTTAGACAGGATTTACGTCACAAGCACCCTTTCGACTGCGACGAAAAGAGCAGAGCTCTGGCCCACTGCATTCACCGACCACACAGCCTATATTTGCACCATTGCCCTCCCAGCTGCACGTGTGTGGCGCAGTAGGCCCCCCTGGAAACTGAACGTCGCCCATCTGGACGAGCCGGCATGTAAAGGTGCTATCGAAGAGTCGTGGAACGCGTCCTTACAGCGTCGTGGTCGTTACCGATCGGCCCTCAGTTGGTGGATTGAATGTGCCAAGCCGGCTCTTAGGCGCACCTTCATGGCTTACGGCCGAGAAGCGGCGGCATGGAGGAGGAGCACGGAAAACTTTTATTACACCGTCCTACGGGAATGTCTTCCTATGGAGCCCTCACCTGACCGGCAGATCATAGTCAACCTCGCGAAAGCGCAACTCATCTCCTTAGCACGCCATCATTTACAAGGCGCTGTTATACGGTCGCGTGCTCCAGACATGATACAATCAGAAAGGCCATCTATGCACCACGTGCTCCTAGAACGCAGGAGGCGCCGTAGGGCACTGGTAACCGACATGATAACGGACGACGGACGACACGTGGCAGAACAAGCAGATATAGCAGAAGCCTTCTATGGGCATTACGCTCAACTTTATTCAGCAGTGCTCCCTGATATGGCGACGGTAGACTCCGTTTCAGCACATGTCCACGGTACAGTTCCACCAGACATGGTACCGACTTTACTGGGAGAAGTGACAGAAGAGGAAGTGCTCGACGCCATTGGTAAAGGTGCTCCCCATAAATCACCAGGAATCGATGGATTACCATTAGAGTTCTATCGAGCATTTAAACAACTGTTAGTACCGTGTTGGGTTGAAATTTGTCAGGAATTGATGTCCCCGGGTATACCGCTGCCTGCACCGTTCTTGGAAGGACTGATTGTCCCCATCCATAAGCCGAAGGGACGGAATCATGTCCGCGATTATCGCCCCTTAACGTTATTGAACAGCGACTTCAAGATCTTTTCGAGGCTGCTATCAGAACGTCTTCGGGGCACACTATTGCACGTCCTGTCCAGCGATCAGTTGTCCTTGGGGGGACCCAACAACATCAGAACTGCGTTATGTCGTTACAGAGATCTCATCTCCCTTGCACGGGTGAGACGTTTGCCGGCAGCCCTGGCGTCTATCGACTTTAGCCAGGCTTTTGACCGTGTGGGCCACACTTTCCTCACTGCCGTTCTACGGCGCATGGAATATCCCGACCCCTTTATCAGAGTGTTGACACGCCTTCTGCATGGGGCTACTTCTCGAGTTCTTGTTAATGGAAGACTGACGGCACCCATGCCGATCCGCCGATCAGTACGACAGGGATGTCCATTATCAACATTGTTATTTGCATTGTCCTTAGAACCCTTGTTGTGTGGTCTCCGAGACAGGCTCACTGGGATACAGTTCGGCGGCTCCATCTATCGCTGCACCGCATATGCGGATGATTTGATGATCGTCATACGAGGAGCTGACGATATGGCCGCGACGTTGGACTGGATTGCAACCTACGGTACAGCTTCTGGTAGCCAAATCAACGTTGACAAATCTGTCGCCTTGAGCATCGGGATTGGGATATCGCAGGAACACATTGCCCCCTTACACATCAGTGATACTGTCCGCTGCTTGGGCTTAGATTTCATGAACGACATGCGACGCGCGACGACGCTCAATTATCGACGCCTTCTTCACCAAATTAGGGCCGGAATTGCAAATCAGCGCTTGCGATCCCTCAACATCGTTCAGCGGGCGTATTATGCCAATGTATACCTTGCGTCCCGCATACCGCATGTCGCCCAAACGCTACCCATTCCGAAACCCTTGGCTCGTAGCATTATGGCAGCGCTGGGATACTTCGTCACTGCTGGTATGTTACTGAAGATCAGATACGTATCTCTTACTCTCCCCAAGGAAAAAGGTGGTCTCGGCCTAGTCAACGTCCACGATAGGGCCATTGCCCTCTATGTTAGCTCACATTTATGTCTGCTGCGCCGTTGTCCTACGAGCCTCACGAGTCTGCTTCTGACGGCGCTACGACCTACTTCACTAAGAGCGCCGGTGCCACTACAGGACATCCCAGCGCCCCTATTTTATATAGGACGTTTCTATTTAGAACAAAGTTATTGCAGTGTAGCGCTCACGACACCACAAATGGCCACGACTCGACGCATTTATCACGACATGATGCAACGCCGCCCCCTAAATGTGGTCGAACTAAAATATCCTGACGTACGGTGGCGCGTTGTGTGGAAGACTGTACACGATGCCATGCTTGATTCCGACGTTGTTTCCCAATGGTACGTAGTCGTTAGGGGGAAGCTGGTGACGCAAGAACGTCTCTACAATATCCACATGGCAGAATCTCCTAATTGTGTGGGTTGTAACACTGTAGATTCTGACGAGCACCGCCTCAGCTGCGGAGAGGCGGAACCGGTTTGGCACCTAGTGCGGCAGATGCTGGCTTATGTCTTGCGAGTTAGGCCGGAGCATATATCTGCACGCACGTTATTGTTTCCGGATGAGACATTTTACCCCAAGACTCGAACGAACTCCGTCACCTGGATACGTGGACATGCGGTCCATTACCTCTGTCGTGACGGACACAAGAATTTCCTTGACTTCTGGCTCTATTTGCAAGAAAGACATCATGCTATTTCCGGGCATACCAGATATCGACAATGCTTCGCAAACTACCTATGGAGCGCCTTTCACAGCCCCCCGTGCAGCTGGAATGTTCCAGGCAGTGACAGATGAGGTCAGAACAAACTGCAAACGAGCATATATTGAACAATCTTTATCAGTGGGCGCAGTCAATGGGAAGCCTAACTACGACGTGGTAGCTTTCTTTTTCATGTTATTTACGTTTAATATCTTCGATGGTGTCTTCATTCTGTTTTAGTTTTCCAGACTTGATTAACTATGACTGTTCGCACATTGATACCTATATAAATAAATAAAAAAAGATTAAAAAAAAGTGGGCAGGAGACCTGCGTTTAGAATCCTAATAAATACACAAGAACAAACTAAGAACAAAATGAACAACAAATCAAATATAATAACGTATTATACCCTTTCCTTTCTCCTTTTATTATTTTTTTATATTAAAAGTTCAGAGGCATATTTAATTTTTGTTTCGTTCGCAAAATCTAAAGTGGTGGCGAACGGCCGTCCTAGTTAACTGTAGGATGAAAGTGGCGGTGGCACTATCTTTGTTTTTGTTTTTAGGCTAGATAGGTGAAAAAAAATAAAAAAAATAAAAAAATTTAAAAAATGGCAAAGGTCCCGAGTTCGAGTCTCGGCCTAAAAAAGGTGGTAAAAAAATAAAAAAAATTAAAAAAAAGTGGTTAAGGCGGTGGACAAAAAAAGGGACTAATGACCACAGCAGTTCAGTCCCATAGTGCTCAAAGTCATTTGAACCATTTTTTTTTTGCATCTCTTGCAGGAACATTTCAGTAGTGATATAAGTAAAAATATTGAGTGTAGCTCTTATTAGTGTGAGTTTAGTATGGTTTTGATTTCTACGATTACTGGTATGTGCATAATAGGTAACTACTACTACCCACAGCTCAGAGGGCCCTGTGTCAGTTTGTACCCTGTATGCTATTCAAAGGGAATACTAATGAAAATAACTTCAATAACTGATATTTAGTTTTCCTGAACTTATATTGCCCATTTAATGTGCCTAATTGGGCTGGAGACCGTTCATTTTTCATTCGTATATAAATTTTACTAATTTCATTACCCCCAAAATTATAGGCTGTTTCACTTTCCTATTAATTGCAATATATTCAAAATTAGAGTACGGTACTTTCAATTACTGGGCAAAAACGCGGTCAAAATTCCCCAAATCCTGTCAGAGGGCACTAGGTTGTGTCACGGGAGGTTAATGTTATACGTGGCTCTTCCCGTGACAGGACTTGAGGTTAGATTGTCAGGGAAGAGTGACGTATAACAAGCTGTGGACAAAGCATGTATATTCCAGCCATTTTGCTTTATTTAATTTTATATGGCGAGATCACTAACGGCTTGAATCGCTTTGTAACCACACCAGTTTTCGAATGAATGTGAATTTTTTGAAGACAATAAAATCTATTAACGAAATATTAGACATTGTGCTGCACCTTGTTATCACACGTAATTTGCTCCTCGGTACAGGTGATTGATAGCGCGACGGGGAAGTATATTGGTGGATGAGCAGGAATGCGAGGTGTTTGTAGACCAGTCTCGATTAGCTTATATGCAGTTTGCTGTGTAGATAAGACTCATGTCATTTATTTAACGGGTGACATATGTAGACGGCATAACGTTTTCTGGCCGTTTGTATCCACTGTTTGGAATTTACTGTATCCCATTCGATCTTCAAAGTCCCACGGTCCATAAAAACAAACTACATTAATATATTTATTAACTTGATTCGACAATCCGTATTATTCAACAAACAGTCCGTATTGTTCACAACAGATGCCATACGCTCACAAAAATCATTCAGCTATCGGTACATCATACATTCAAGACCAATGTTCCCAATATAATTCGATGATGAGTAAATGCATGTATTTGTTATTTAATGTAATAGTCCATGGTACACGCCTTGAATTGCATGCTGTTCACAACATATATCACATATGCACAGTATTCGAGCGGCTTGATGATCTGAATATCACAGTTTCAGATAAATGTCCCGACTATCATTTCAGAATAAGAAGGAATCCAAGACATTTGGTTTAGTTACTAGTTCCCATGTACGTGTACAGTGAAATCAAAACACGAATCACAGATAAAACTGTTTTTAACGTTGGTCAAGGACACAGTACACCTGCACTCACGTAACACGACACTCCCTTCTCTTCTCGCTCTACAGATTCAATTGTAGGTGTTCGTCTGCCGACCTGTCAATGTATCACTGCAACTCGTGTTACGGGACTGTTTCTCCAGTAATGGAAAATCAAGGATGGAATGTAACAGTAATATGAGTAGGATAGTAGGTACTCAACATATAGTGGAGATGCAGAGTAGCAGATAAACATAAGAAATAGACTGGGGAAAGTGAACTTTTACGCATTGAGGTCTTTGACAAAAATAGACAACACACACACACACACACACACACACACACACACACACAGAGAGAGAGAGAGAGAGAGAGAGAGAGAGAGAGAGAGAGAGAGATTAACTCACACACACACATGACGACAGTCTCTGCCTGCTGAGGCCAGACCGTAACAAGTTGTGGATGATGGAAGAAGAAACTGGATGGTGGAAGTAAGGAGGAGGCTAGGCTGTGGAGGGGAGGGATAGCAGGGTAGGGGTGTGGGACAGTAAAGTGCTGTTTGTAGTAATATACACGGATGAGAGGGAGAGAGGGTAGGGCAGCTAGGTGCAGCCGAGAGTTTAGACAGTAGACAGAGGGTAGTGTCGGGGGGGGGGGGGGGGGGGGGGGGCGAGGGTCAGAAAAGGAGAGAAGTTAAAAAAATGTGGATACATTGGTGGAATAGAGGGCTGTATATTGCTTCAATGGGGAAAGGGAACGGGTTACATGGTTACGTATAATGACTAATGAAGTTTGAGGCCAGGAGTGTTACGAAGAATATATTTCAGGTAGATAAATTCCGCTACCCATTGAATCTACACAATATCCTCATCCATCCCGACATTAACTCTGCTTCCAAGGTTATGCCTCATGGCTAATATCCCTACAATAGGCCTAGATGCAAGACCTGTCCCATACATCCTCCCGTCACCTGTCACTCCATTCCTATCGTAAGTATGATCCATCCCATCAAAGACAGGGTTACCTGTGACACTAGTCATATGATCTACAAGTTAAGCTGCAATCACTGTGCTGCATTTTACGAGGGTATGGCAACGAGTGAGTTGTCTGTCTGCATGAATGGCCAACGACAAACTGCGGTGAAGAAACAGCTATGTCATTCCATTTCTGAGCACGCTGCCCAACACGACGTTCTTCGTTTCAATCACTGCTTCACAACGTGTGCCACCTCAATCCTTCCCAACAACACCTTTTCTGAACTGCGCAGGTGGGAGCTTCCTTTCTGACAATCCTTTTGTTGTGCCTATCTGCTACTCAGCATCTCTGCTATAAGGTAACAATTGTTTTACAATTTATTGAAACTCAGATGGCTTGTAGAAGTAAGAAACATAGAAAGCATTCTGAATGGTAAGAAGGTACAAGAGTCACTTTAGGCGATAGGCCTGTGTGCCCCTTACGACATGGGCGGAGAAGGACTTGTGGTGAAACCGGCGCTGAATCGTCTGAGAGATACAGATGCATGTTTAAGTGTAATGACGTTTAAACTGTTACGTATCAGTTTAAATAGCTCAATATTTTACCCAAATACATCGTTTTAAGAAAAAAGTAAGTGGTGATAATAATAAAGCCAGGAAGCCAGAAATTGGTCATAATGTGCAGATGTATGTCAAAATTAAATGGTACAAGTATCAACGTGATAAAAGCAATATTTTGGTCAGAATCCACGTTTTTTAAATTGAAGGCGATTTATATTAGACTTAGAAATGTGAAAAAATTGTATGACGCTTCAGTTCAACATAAAAATAATAACAACGTGATCCCATTAATAGTAGTTTTCGTGTAACTTACTGAAAACTAAATCGGGAGAAAAGTCCTTATTTGTAGTAGATTAAGTATCTGTTATATTAATGCTAGAAAGATTTGGTTACAGTACATAATGAAATGTAGACTTTCATGGACGGAAATATAATGTCCATTATAATTATCCGGGCTGTTATGCCGTGGTCGGTTGATGAATTCCGTGTCAGTTCCCAATGTTTCGTCTCCGACTGTGGGAGACATCTTCAAGGGGGTCCGTAGCTCGGTGTAGCGAGCCAGTGGGTGTGTTGGATCTTCCATCGAGCTACGGACCCCTTTGAAGATGTCTCCCGCAGTCCGAGACGAAACGTTAGGAATTGACACGGAATTCATCAACCGACCACGGCATAACAGCCCGGATAATTATAATGGACATAGTACGTAATGAAACCTATTAAATAATACAGCCCTAAGAAGTTTCATGACCTTGATGTTAATAACAACCAATACAAGGTTCGTTAATGTTGTAGTTTACAGGTCCTGCTCTACTGATAGTTCCGTTCTAAAAATTCTAAAAGGCAAAGTTTTAATTCAGGCAAGCTAAAGCTTTTTCTGTAATATTAGCCAACTTACCTACTTTCATACAAAATTTACGAAAATTCTAAACCTGATTCATAACCTTGTTGTTAAATATTGTATGTCCGAGATAGCGGCCATTTATAGACTGCCAGCATGTGCATAGGGCGGATGACAGCAGGTGTTCGATTGGCCGTCCGCTGCGCCACGTATATAAATACAGTCCGAGAGGCAAGACTAGAGCTGCTCGCTACCGTCCGGAGAGGAGCTCAGAGATGGCGCACTGTGCTGAACGAGACGCTGAAGAGAGGAGTGTGGCGGATCGCCGATCCGTAGAGCTTGCTCTGTTGACAGCCCCATCTGACCCTCTGCCTACGACTGACTGGTCAATGAAGATCCAGGGGGAGGAAGGAAGGGAAATGAGACGGCGTTATGCGGCCAATGCCTCGGCGGAGGCTGCAAGTAGAGAGGAAAGTGGCCGCCCGGTTAATCCGGTGGATACGGCCTGTCCGCTCCGGGAAGACTACGGAAGATGAAGACGCAAAATCACGAGACAACGCTGATGCAGTGAGTAGCTGTTATGCGACTTCGGCTTCGGTCGAGGAAGGTAGTTGCTGGGAGAGTCGCCAACCAGGGGTTAACACATTACGGGCGGCCACACCCTGTCCACAACCTGCAGGAACCCGTTCCCAGAAAGGCAGCAAGAAGAAGCAGAAGAGCACCATTACTATTGCAGGAGGCATGCCCTCATAAGCAGTAACGCGCGCACTCGATGTGGGCGGACCAAAGAACGCCACTGCCAAAGTGAAGACACCCGAAAGGGTAACGCCGCCCACTGAAGAACTAGTCTCCTGGCCTGAAGTCGGGTCACGAAAGCAGATAAGAGACGTCTTCGCTGACACTGTTCAACGGACGGCCCAGTTCATGCTGGGGAACTATGGAAAGAAAGCTGAAGACACGGAGGACATGGAGGTGGAGGAAAGTCGCACTAAGAAACGCCCGGCGGAAACGAGTCCGGAAAACTACCTAAAAACGTCTGACTAACGCCAACCCACCACCGTACCGACGCTGTAAACACGAAGAAAGGCGACGTCTAAAGGGTGCTAAGCCCCAAAGAGGACCACTGACGCGGATAGGTTTCAAATATTCAGACGCGAGAAGATTGTAAGAGCTGTACAGATGGCCGCTGCTCCAGGCATGGTTGTTAAAAACCGGCTTGCTGAGCTCGAAGGGAAGGAGGACGGGACAGCAGACCAGCAGCTGAGAAGCAAGGGGCCCCCGCCGCCACCCAACATAGTGAAATGGACTCCTTTAAAGAAGCAGAACAGGCGATCCTCGCCGTCGTCAAGAACAACTTTACTACGAAGACAGCAAGTCACGATATGTACAGAATCGTGACGCGAACCGCGGAAGACTACAAAAGCGTCACTGACCTCATTGACAGCTGTGGTCTAAACTGGTTCGCATACTCGTCGGACTCTACAAAGACGCTCAAAACAGTCTTCCAACGCCTGACTTTCAGTATAGACCCCCGGTACCTCAAGGAGCTTCTTAGGGTGAAGAGGTAAACCCTAAGGACAGTGTCCCGGATGAAGTCGCCGAAAGACAACGCAGACATACCGCTCATCCAACGACACACCGGTGCATATGAGGATATTTCAAGAAACGAGAATGGGACGTATCAGCGGGCTCTCAGTTGAAAAATTGAGGAGGCGGAGTGGCCCCTTTCAATGATTCAACTGTGAGGGAATAGATCACCTGGCAAAATACTGCAAAACGTCCCCACGCTGCGCAGAGTGTGCTGGGGTGCACTTGAGCATGGAATGTCCGTTCCCGATCGAGAAGACACCCACGTGCTGCAACTGCAATGAAGAACACGTAGCCAGCTTCCGTGAGTGCAAAGCCTTGAAGCAGCTGCGAATGGGCGGCAGGCGCCAGCGACGAGAGTTCAGCCGGGAAGAAACTGCCCTACTGCAGCAGCAGCGGCGGCCGCGGCAGTGGCCGTAAGGGAAACGCCTGCAAGACGAGCACAGCAACACGCTGAGCTGGCGCGGCAGACAAGGCGGCCTGACCGCGCAGCGGAAGGCGTTCCCCGACGGCCACGGGAGGAGCACGAGCCGCCGAGCAGGGACGGCCGGTCGCGTGGGCGCGAAGAAGGGAGGCCGCCACCTACCCTCGCCCCACCACCTCGGACCACTGTAACCACCGAGGCCGTAGAACTACGAGAGATGATGCGGGAGTTCAAACAGCTGCTACTCCAACTACCGCAGATGATCGTGTCTACACTGACTGCGGCCAACCAAGCCAACACCCACGATGCCTTAATCACACGCCTGACTGTCTGCGTATGGAACACAAACAGTATAAGGCAATAGGAGGGGCAATTTACGCAGTTTTTACGAGACGAGGCCGTGGATGTGTCCCTCGTGTGTGAGCCATGGCTAAAAGCCAGGCGTAAACGCGAGGGCACCTAAGCATAGGTGCTATCGCGGCGATATACCAACAGCAGGCGGCGGAACTTCGGTCTACGTAAGAAGAACACTGCGACCCGACCAAACCCAGCTACGAGAGATGACTCATCTAGAAGCAAGAGGCGTCGCAGTCATCACGTCAGGGAGTCGAGTGACCTTCATTGGTGCGTACCGGAAGCCTAGAGGACTCCTACGACAACAGGACTTCAAGACGCTGTTGTCAATGCCTGGCAACATCTTTACCGGCGGCGACTTCAACGCCAGGCACTCGGTGAGGAACTACAGGGTCACAACCAGCGACAGGAGGTTTCTTAAGGCGGCCACAGATAATGACCTTGATAGTGCTGGGACCTTACGACCCCACACACTATCCCAAGAGAGGCTGCCAGAATGTCCTGGACATCGCGATCATCAAAGGGGTCACCCACGACGCAGTCAAAACATGTGATCATGTCATCACATCACTTGTCAGTGATATTCCATCTGAGCACGGAGGGGGCATCATCACCTGAACGACGCAAGACGTATTGCAGCACCGACTGGGAACACTGCCGGTCGCGCCTGGCAGACACACTCGCCACGGTGTCGGATCCTGATGTTAATGGCGTGGACGCCACATTCACAGCGTTCCCGCATCTCGCGATCAGAGAAGCTGATGCAGCAACGCAGCCCAGACGTCCGAAGCCGCGGGATTTCTCCCTCCAGCTCCCGCCGGACATCCTGCAGATGATCCGGGAGAAGATTCAGCTGGTCCGACAGTGGCACGTCACCTACCTGCCGGCGACGAAAAATCGGATCAACCGAATGCGCCGCGCCATACAGTACGCGGTCGCAGAACAATGGAACAGGGACTAGGCTGGGAGGATAGCGACCCCGAACATCGCAGACGAGACTGCTTGGCAAGCAAACAAGCAGTTCCTTCGCAGGAGGCAACGAGTCCCGCCGCTACACGTCGGACAGCATGCAGTGGCCGAGCCTGACGCGAAAGCTGGGGTACTGGCCGATACCTTCGCGGCCAGCTTCACGCTAGTTCAAGAAGATGTAGGTAACGACCATATCCGAATGTTGGAAGATAGTCTCCGTTTATAGCTAGCGGCAGAAGACCCTGAGAACATTGAACCCACAACGGAAGAAGAGGTTCAACGGCAGCTGCGGCATCTCGACCCGCTCACACTGGGTGGGTGCGATACGTCGGCGGCGCAATCCTGAAGGAGGTCCCGCCAGAGGCTGTGAAACTGCTCACTAAGATATTCAACGCTATCCTTAGGACCGCAAAGGCAACAGGTTGGCGCAAAATTACCGGCTTATCAGCCTGCTACCTAAGTATGTCAGGAGATTGAACCGTCACGTCGGAGAGGAAGGCTTGCATCACGACGAGCAGTTCGGCTTAAGGAGGGGGTACGGTACAAAACACCAACTGCTGCGACTAGTGGAGCATGTGATGGGGGCGCTGGAGAGGAGGCCGCATTGGTACCCTTAGACGTCTTCCGCGCCTTCGAGAGCGTATGGCACGACGGACTAGTCTACAAGTTACAAGTACAGAGAGTTCCCGTGTCACGTGGCCGCCTGATCCACTCCTACCTGGTGGGACGTACCTTCCCCTTGCAGATAGAAGACGGGATATCAACAGTACGGGAAATAGCAGCTAGAGTCCCACAGGGCTCAGTATTGGGGCCCTTCCTGTATACCCTATTCACGGCAGACATGCCGCTAACGGAACGGGTGCAGAACGGGCTATATGCCGGTGATACAGCCCTGTACACCAAGAGCATCAACCCACATCTGGTGCGAGGAAGATTACAAATAGCCTGCAACGAGCTGGCAGCTTGAGTCACCAAGTTGCGGCTCAAGTTCAATGCGGCGAAGAGCCAGGTGTTGATCTTCTCGAAGAAATGTATACCCTAAGCTCCTCCACCAATCCGCATCATGAGAGACCCCATCCCATGGTCGAACACCGGCCGCTTCCTGGGCGTCACAATGTATCGGCCCCTTACGTGGAAGTCGCACATCGCCGAAATACGGGGTAAGCCGCGTGGCAGAATGCGCCTCCTATGCCCCTTCCTCAATCCCACGACCACACTGTCTCCGCACTGCGGAAAGACGCTGTACCTAGCACTTATAAGCCCGTGCTGGAATACGCCGCCGTGGTGTGGGGGAATGCCGCCGAGACGCACATAAGCAGTCTCCAGAAGATCCAGAACAGTTGCCTGAGACTGGCACCACATCTTCAGCGTGATTTCAGCACTGCCGAACTGCATCAGCTAAAGGGCGTGCCGATGCTGAAGGACCGCTTCAAGCAGTCGGCGAGACACTTCTATGTCGACACGAGAAGATCCAAGAATCCTCTCATCAGGAATCTGGGAAACCAGATTCACTGGCGAGAAGAAACAAGATAGCCGGACTTACTACGAGAGTAGCTAGTCTGCTCAGGCAGCAAGAGGAAGGGAAAAGAAGAGTGTCAAACTAGAAGAAACAAACTAAGACGCGATGAACCGTAAATCAAAACAGAGGGAGAAGAAGTAAAAGCAGCTAGACATGTTAACTCTTCAACCCAATGTAGCTGCAACTTCGAGACGACACAAAGCAAGCAAGCAAGCAAGACTAGGCTTCACTTTGCACCCAGCCACCGTAAGATCCGCGTTAGTCAAATGCCGGAGTCCACGCTGCCTCATATGACCTCAGAGACAGGCTGTTACAAAACACTTATTTTCAGTAGTAACAGATAGTGAAATCGCGGGGACTTTACACCAGCCCGGATCGCTCGCATTTCGCAAAGGTAACTGTTGTGTGCCGTCCGTAATGTTTACATATCCGCATGGCATGTGGTGACAATTATTTTCCACTTTTGTGGCGAGCATTTATTTTGATTGTCAGCACTCAGGGCGAAAGACAATTTAGTAGTAACTTACCTTAGAGGTCGCCTCTCAACTGGTCATAGTGCTGTTTAGGCTAGAGAGGTTTACTGTCAGTAGGAACATATTGAACATTACAATGCTGTGCGTGTGTAACTTTACCAATTAGAACTCAAAATCGTCATTTATGATCATAGTCGTGATCCTACTGAGCAAATAGAGAAGAGAAACATTTCTTTTAGTGGGCTGGACAAGAGTGTGGACTTGCAGGCTGGCAACTATGGTCAGCAAGTTCTCCACCGCTGTCTGGCTGACCACAGAAATAGTCGCCATACTCTCGTAAAAGACAGCGAACAATATTTACAACAATTTCAAATTCCTCCTATTACTACTGATTTATTATGATGAAAATCTACCTGAACCGTGACTTATTTTCAAAAAAAATTTTTCTTAAGAATTTATTTTATTTACTAGCAATTTATTAAGAACATTAACACATTTAATCACATTATGTGAGCGTGGATGTAGTTGCCAGGGATTAAGTGATGAAATTGCTTTTAACAACTGGGAATTTTATTCCTAAAAGCGTTTTTTTAAGGAAACAGATCTAAAATTATAATCAGAAAGCACCCTCTAAATATCAAGTTACAATTTATTCAGAGGCAGAAAGAAACAAATTTTTGGACAGTATGAGCTTTCGGGCTGAGAACCTCGCCACTCCCTTTTGACACGGCCGTAGTCACGACCGCTCACAACAACCTCCGAAAGACTACACGGGTGCAAATCTGCAACACACCAGATTACTTTAAACTAAAAGTTTTAACAATTCACACAAGCACATAAACTATGCATTCCGTAGGAGGGATGGAAATGGTACTAAACACTAAAATTAAAATATTAACGTGCCACCGAAGGTGCAACTTGATTTTAACTACTAAGAAAAGTCTTACGGTGAAAGGGTTGCAACTTTATATACTAAAATGACCATTTAAATAAAAGTCCACGAAATGCAATCCTATAAAATTATACAAGGTTGGCCAAATGAGTAAACATGCTCTATAGTACACATATACCGTATCTCAAGATGAAAGGCAAGATAAAAACACATTTTAGGAATTAGGCTAATACACTCATCATCATCATCACCATCATCATTTAAGACTGATTATGCCTTTTAGCGTTCAGTCTGGAGCATAGCCCCCTTATAAAATTCCTCCATGATCCCCTATTCAGTGCTAACATTGGTGCCTCTTCTGATGTTAAACATATTACTTCAAAATCATTCTTAACCGAATCCAGGTACCTTCTCCTTGGTCTGCCCCGACTCCTCCTATCCTCTACTGCTGAACCCTTGAGTCTCTTGGGTAATCTTGCTTCTCCCATGCGTGTAACATGACCCCACCATCTAAGCCTGATAGCCCTGACTGCTACATCTATAGAGTTCATACCCAGTTTTTCTTTGATTTCCTCATTGTGGACACCCTCCTGCCATTGTTTCCATCTACTAGTACCTGCAATCATCCTAGCTACTTTCATATCCGTAACCTCAACCTTGTTGATAAGGCAACCTGAATCCACCCAGCTTTCGCTCCCATACAACAAAGTTGGTCGAAAGATTGAACGGTGCACAGATAACTTAGTCTTGGTACTGACTTCCTTCTTGCAGAAGAGAGTAGATCGTAGCTGAGCGCTCACTGCATTAGCTTTGCTACACCTCGCTTCCAGTTCTTTCACTATGTTGCCATCCTGTGAGAATATGCATCCTAAATACTTGAAACCATCCACCTGTTCTAACTTTGTTCCTCCTATTTGGCACTCAATCCGTTTATATTTCTTTCCCACTGACATTACTTTCGTTTTGGAGATGCTAATTTTCATACCATAGTCCTTACATTTCTGATCTAGCTCTGAAATATTACTTTGCAAACTTTCAATCGAATCTGCCATCACAACTAAGTCATCCGCATATGCAAGACTGCTTATTTTGTGTTCACATATCTTAATCTCACCCAGCCAGTCTATTGTTTTCAACATATGATCCATAACTAACATGAACAACAGTGGAGACAGGTTGCAGCCTTGTCTTACCCCTGAAACTACTCTGAACCATGAACTCAATTTACTGTCAACTCTAACTGCTGCCTGACTATCCATGTAAAGTCCTTTAATTGCTTGCAAAAGTTTGCCTCCTACTCCATAATCTCGTAGAACAGACAATAACTTCCTCCTAGGAACCCGGTCATATGCCTTTTCTAGATCTATAAAGCATAGATACAATTCCCTGTTCCACTCATAACACTTCTCCATTATTTGCCGTAAGCTAAACATCTGGTCCTGATAACCTCTAAGAGGCCTAAACCCACACTGATTTTCATCCAAATGGTCCTCAACTAATACTCGCACTTTCCTTTCAACAATGTCTGAGAAGATTTTACCCACAACGCTAATTAAAGAGATACCTCTGTAGTTGTTACAATCTTTCCTGTTTCCATGTTTAAAGATTAGTGTGATTACTGCTTTTGTCCAGTCTGATGGAACCTGTCCCGACTCCCAGGCCTTTTCAATTATCCTGTGTAGCTATTTAAGACCTGTCGTTCCACTGTATTTGATGAGTTCCGACTTAATTTCGTCCACCCCAGCTGCTTTTTTTGCACTGCAATCTATTGACCATTTTGTCCACGTCCTCAAATGTGATGCTATTTCCATCATCATTCTTATCCCATTCTACCTCAAAATCTGAAACATTACCGATCGCATTTTCACCTACGTTGAGCAATTCTTCAAAATATTCCCACCATCTGCCCAAGGCATCGACAGGATTCACAAGCAGTTTTCCTGACCTGTCCAAAATACTTGTCATTTTCTTCGTACCTCCTTTTCGAAGACTGCTAATTACACTCCAGAATGGTTTTCCAGCAGCTTGACCCATAGTCTCCAACCTGTTTCCAAAGTCTTCCCAAGATTTCTTCTTGGATGGTGCAATTATCTGTTTGGCTTTGTTTCTTTCTTCAACATAACTTTCTCTGTCTACCTGAGTCCTAGTATGTAGCCATTTTTGATAGGCCTTCTTTTTCCTTTTACAGGCTGCCTTGACTGTGTCATTCCACCAAGCTGTTTGCTTCATCCTACTTTTACACACTACTGTTCCAAGACATTCTTTAGCCACTTCTAGTACTGTGTCCCTGTACCTTGTCCATTCCTTTTCCAATGACTGTAATTGACTACATTCAACTAACTGGTACCTTTCTGAGATCGCTGTTATGTACTTGTGCCTGATTTCCTTATCCTGAAGTTTCTCCACTCTTATCCTCCTACATATGGACCTGACCTCCTGCACTTTCGGCCTCACAATCCCAATTTCACTGCAGATTAAATAATGATCAGTGTCATCGAAGACTCCCCTGAATACACGTGTGTCCCTCACAGCCTTCCGGAATTCCTGATCTGTTATTATGTAGCCAATGACAGATCTGGTTCCCCTGGCTTCCCAAGTATACCGGTGAATGTTCTTATGTTTAAAAAAGGAGTTTGTGATTACTAAGCCCATACTGGCACAGAAATCCATGAGTTGTTTCCCGTTCATGTTGGCCTCCATATCCTCTCCAAATTTACCCATAACCTTTTCATACCCTTCTCTTCGATTTGTAATCCTGTCGTTAAAATCCCCATGAGCAGAACACTGTCCTTGTCCTTTACTCTAACAACTACATCACTGAGTGCCTCACAAAAACTATCCATCTTATCTTGATCTCTCCCTTCACAATGCGAATATACTGACACAAACCTAATTTTCTTGCTAGACACTGTCAAATCTATCCACATCAGTCGTTCGTTTACATACCTTATTGCAACTACGCTGGGTTCCATTTCTTTCCTGATGTAAAGCCCTACACCCCATTGTGCTATTCCTGCTTTGACTCCTGACAGGTAGACCTTGTATTCTCCCACTTCCTCTTCTTTCTCACCCCTTACCCGAATGTCACTAACAGCTAAAACGTCCAGCCCCATCTTACTTGCAGCGTCTGCCAGCTGTACCTTCTTCCCAGAGTAGCCGCCATTGATATTAATAGCTCCCCATCTCATTACCATTTGTTTGCCAAGTCGTATCTTAGGAGTCCCTGGTTTGTCAGTTAGAGGTGGGACTCCGTCACCTCCAAAGGTCCGAGGCATTTTGCTCTGATTGTTGACAGCATCATATTTAAAGTACCAGGGAAGCAGGTTGCTAGCCTTACTTGCCCCGAGTCCCATCGTGTTTTACCCCTAACGTCTGAGGGACTAACCGGTGGATTTGGTAGTCTTTGCCGTATGAGCACAAGGGTGACCACGACTCAGAGTATGTCCGAGATGCCCAGCCTTATTCCAAAGTAACTGGTATCCCGACTGTCGGGACCACTTACTTGGCCACTCATACGTTGCCCGTGGTTCATGAACTAGGACATGACTACAGGAACCCACACCATGGCTGTTACACTCCAAGCAATAAATTCGTTAACACTCCGCATCCGACAAACAAGACAACGGTAGGCAGACACTAACTGCCTAACAATTTCGGACGAGAGACCGACAGGCTAGACCAATCAAACAAGTAGAATTTAACAAGAGTAAACCATATAACACATCACCAATCTCTTAACTTCTAATAAAATGCGATTTCTCGAGAAGACCTCCAAATCGCTCTCCCGAACCGTCCGCTGCCAGCCGCTTCAACGGACGCAGGAAGGCGAGACGATCTCCCGTCTTTGCTGGTCCGCATCAACCGACCGACTGCCCGCTGCTCCGTCCGCGTCTGCTCCTCCGTCGCAACTGCAGTGCTGGTGCCTTTCCCACTCACTTTCCAAAACACGGTGGTGGAAATACTGGCTCGCTGAGCCCACTGGCGAAACGACATCCCGGTACCAGGAAATGACCGAGCCAAGCTCCACAAGATGGTAGCTGAAGGGGCCCAGAAGCGCTCGGAGAACCACTTACACCACGGCGTCGCAGCTCGCAACGGCCAGACTGATGTCGTGGGTTGACTGCTGTTGCTCTCCTGTCGACTGAGAAGTCACTACCCCTCGTTATAAGCCACGGCCCACTGGACTTACGTGGCGACCTCAGATGCGCCGACGCTCAAGACGGACAAGTCATCTTGTCTCAATGCGCGACCGACCAACCGATCGATCCAACCACCAATGACCACTGCCTGAGCAGACTTTCGCAGACTGGCGGCCTAACGCGAAGACTCAGATGCAGGGACTAAGCCCCGAACCGGGCGACCACTCGCGTTCTCTTACTTCTAGCATTCCGACCGACAGACCGGCACTAACTGCCTCACAAGGGCGGACGAGAGACTGACCCAGACTGATTCCTGACTGCCTCCAGACTGACCGACTGACCGACTGGCGAGCTCATCGCGCCCCTTAAATGCACGTGAACAGGCAACGCTTCCCCTTTCCCATCAGAGGGAGACACCAAAGCTGCGATTACCGCCAGAGAAAGAGTGCGACTGCTCTTCAAAACAGGAATTTTTACCACGGCTCGCTACCCACCACCCCACAGTCTGTCTAGGGAGTGGCGAGGGTCAATAGCACACTGACCATTGGTAGTCGCTTTGTGCTGCCGTCTTAAAACGATCGGACAGCTGATGCACAAACACACATAGCATCTGCCGTGGAGCAGAGGCGAGGCGGAAAGATTTTACAAACTGAGAGTGGTGTGAGGAAATTCACCTTTCAGCTGAAGAAACATCGTGCGCAAAACGTAGAAAACTGTTCGTTGTTCCCAGAAAGCAGTGAAAGTTAGAGACAGACATTTCGTAGACGTACTGAGGACCCATAATCCTGGTCTTTTGAAAACGTGCTACACTGCTTATCAGTTTGACTAAGCAAAAAAAAGTTTACGCCATGTAAAAGCATCCATCATTGGCTAAAGTAAATAAACTGTAAGTGAGAAGGAGACAAAGCACGATGTTGTCGAGGAGCAGCTCATTGGTTGCAAAGAGAGAGACAGAGAGTGTGCTGCATGCGACTTTTTTCTGTAGAGGATGGTAGAACGAAAGTCACCGGTTAACCAGCTAGACCAAATGAACTACTATTTTGTAAGGAGCGGTTTTATGGGTCAGCACTCCAAAGATCAGGAACCAAGCCAATCAAAATTCAGTAAGATGCAAAAAAGCGGTAAGTCGAGGTTTCTTTTGCTCAACATTCGATCAGAGGTCAACTGGTCATGCGGAACCTCCGCCGCCAGACTTGCATGCTGAGGGCTGCTACCGGCCTGCCGTACAACCTGAGCTGATGTTTTGGGGCTGATCTGTACTTAGGTACTGGCGAGGGTCATTGTTTCTGCCAGCGATTGGTTCTGCAGCCACATCACCTGCAATGCTATGGTGAGATCGAGCCGCAATCGGTAGGTGACGTGTAGGGACATAAGTCATTTTATATCACTCCGGATACTTCAGGCTTCACACGGGAGACTTATATTTTTATCGCTAGTGAACAGTTTGTTTTCAGCTCCGACCTCAGGTTTGACATATTGCCTTCTGTAGTACCACCGATTTTCAGTTAATATCAAGACAGTCACTGTGCACTTCGGAAATGTCATTAATTCATTTGCCGGTATATTAGCATATTTTCCCCGACCGTGCTATGCCAGATATGCTAAGATCTTATTATACTGATGTTGCCACAGATTGCCATTTGTTTCGCTCATGATTTTGTTGGAATAATATTAGTGTTGTCATCTTATTGGAATACATCAAAGTAGTTGTAATTCGTTTCTCATTTAGCAGTCAGAAGTTTCCCCCGTCATTTTATTCTGGACGGTACCCTCGCATATTATGTGTCGCCTCCCAGGGCCCCATTTCACTAGCCTGGAGAATCAGCTTAGTTTTTAGAACGTCACCCAGCTTATTTTGTCGATTCGTGCATGGAATTGGTTGATCTGAGATCTTCTAGGGCCGCAGGAAGATATACGTCATTACCTCAAAAATAATGAAATTCAGAAAATATAAAACAGATTTAAGTGCTGGCGCGTAACAATTTATGCCGATATTTTTTTTTCCTGTGAGATTGGTTGGTTTGTACTGCTGTCGTTGTCAAGCTGAAAAGTCGTCTTTTGTGCGGATGTGAGTTAGGACGTCCCCCAGCACTTAGCATATCTCGCATAGCATTGCATCGAGTACTGTGATTTCAGTTATATATAAAGCCATAATGTTATATTGTCAAGTCCTGGGAAAATAACTTTAATGATATGTGAACAAACATGCACACACAAAACATAAAAAAATAAAAATACCAATCCCGGCCATAATGACTCCATATTACGATAAATCTCCCAACATACTAAGAAAAGAAAGCACGTGGAAACAAACTCAAAAAAGCAAAGAAAAGAAAAGAAATCACATCGTACTGTAGTGTTATCTTCACAAGTGGCATTATCGTATTGCTGTGCTACAGCTAAACGGACGATGCACTCAACAGCCAGTTCCTTTCTTTCGGAAGAACTCGACACTGTGTTGCGATGCGGGTAATACCACCTGATAAGATTGCTGTAGCTCTCTAGATAAGATTCCCGTGACACTGCTGACCGATATTTACTACAACATGGGGCTGAAAATAGCATCGAGGAGGGTGTTCCAGCTCTGGGCAGCCACCAGCGTTGAGGGGAGAGTAGTACTGACTACTGCTCTATTACCTACATGAGAGTCTGTTGCGGACTTCTGGATCCGTGACTGTCAGTAATAATGAAAGAACGATGCATTGGTGTCGTCCAGTGTCTGAAATACGTAACGGTGATTAGTAATGTTTGCCACTTCTAACGCCTCTTGAACTTACGATATTATTATGTCTGCATGATGCGTAGTTTCTTGAAGATTTAAGGAAACGATTGGAATGCCTACAGAGCTTGCTTCGATGTAGGAACAGCAATCGTATGAACCTCGCAGTAACTAGTGAAACGGCGTAAATTTGTATCGCAAATCTTAGTAGACTCGTCTGTCTAACGGCTTTGGTGGAAGACAAGAGACCGCAACATTTGTTGAACCAGTTGCTACAATAACGCCACTTGTTGCTGTTGTTGCTGCTGGAGCAGACGGGTTTGCCGGTGTTGTCACTTATGGTATTCAAAATGGTTCAAATGGTTCTGAGAAGTATGGGACTTGACTTCTGAGGCCATCAGTCCCTTAGTACTTAGAGCTACTTAAATCTTACTTCCATAAGAACATCACAAACATCCATGCCCGAGGCAGGATTCAGACCTGTGAGCGTAGCAGTGGCGCGGTTCCAGACTGTAGCGCCTAGAACCGCTCGACCATTTCAGCCGGCGTTTCTGGTATTCCTGATGGTGCCGTAAGTACTGTGCTTCCTTTGTTGGAGCTTTGATTGTTGTTCTCACAAGCACAGCGATGTTTGTCCGGGATACACTTGAATTAAAGATTTCTTAACCAACTTCTGTACCTCTTTAGCAGCGGAGATTTAACCAAATCTGGATCTCGAACTTTTAAATATTGTATGAGAACGCCAAGGCTGTTTTTAGCTAGCGTAAACATTAGCATAATATTAAACGGAAAACTCAAGTATGCAATCGTGGTCGTTGCCGGCAGACCGTTACGCTGCAAACTACAAAGCTTCATCAACGACCTGTATGTGGTCTGACACCCAAGTGCCTGAGTGTTTAATTGGACTGACTCCACTCGTTTCAGCGACCTGTCGCAGTTCTGGTGAGTGGAATAAGCACTAGTCAGTAATCTTATAGTATCTATGCCATCCAGTGGGTTCTCATGGGTGTTGTTATCTCGTGGGAAATATATGGTGTAAATTGACCCACCATTTTGCGGCCTCAGTTCCGCATTTATTTCTGTAATGATCATTTTCGAAAAATAATTTATCATCTTCAGATGCTTGTTGCCACGTAACGAACGTCGTAACCACAGGGAACTACACATTACAATGTTATTCATAATGCCATACGTAATGAACCGTTCTCTGTGAATGTGGCTTCTAGCAATGAACAGGGCGTGTCACTAAATTGTTAACTCACATTACTCAACATGGGCACAGTTTGTGACGCAGTAAACGCGAATACGTGCGTGAAGTCCATTGATTACGACGGGGCGACGGCAACCCGCTTTGAAAGTCTATTAATTGCGTTGGCTAACTGCAGACGCGAACTATTACGAGGCGACAATAGGGAGCGATGATTTGTCTTCAGTATTCTGACCAGTCTGATCTTTAGTACGACTACGTATACTATTAATCGAAACTTGGAGAGATGCCAAGATTACTGATACGCGTCATTTCTCTATATGATTTGTAGTTTTTAAGCAGTCGTCTTCTCACACCCAACAAATAATTATGAATAGAGCTGTATTAATCAAAACTTATGTCCAACTGAGACTGTGAAACGAAATTTTAATGCCAAAACAGTTGCAGAATGTTTTGCTATGAGTTTGTCGGCAATAGAGAAAATATTTCGTAGGACTGTTGTATACACTTACTAACACATTATAAAACAAAATTAAAGAGTCTCTTTCTCGAAACCATTTAATTGTCTCCCATTGCGACGAAGAAGTTTCAGAAAGCCTGGCACCCTACGACGTGTCTCGCCGGCTCGCAGACGCTTCAAACAAAAGCTGTCGGCACATGCGAAGGAAAGGTCAGAGCTCAGAAGTTCATGTGAGTGGGAGGTCGTCGCATTCCCTTTTACATACATCTTGACGCTTCTGGGATGCAGATCAGAAACGATACGTCCAACGTTGAAGTAACGTCGTTTACTAATGGGTAGCCGAGGATAAAATTTCAGATGTACTGCGTCCAAGTATCGACGCGAGAGGTCCCAAAAGCGGAATAAAAAGCACAAATGAAATTACCCCTTCACTTGTGGTGTTGATTTCCTCAAATTTCGCTTTCGGAAACGGCTCTTCTAAGTGCGATGATCAACGGGAAGACGTTCCCCACAACCATCGACACCGCTGCCACTACCCAGACATTGTCCGTTTCTAAGGATATCACTGGTATGGTGTACCTTTTGCATTTCTTGCTATTATTTATTCGTTTTCTTCAAAGTCCAAGAGAAAATGTGAACTGTTAGCCCAGCGTAGAGCCTGCGCCTACCGTCGCATAGTCTTGATTTTCAAATGTTAAAAAAACCAGAAGAGGTTTTCCCTGTTCTTTGGTAAGAGGAAGGACTCGCTCTCTGCCAATGAATGAAGTTATATGCACGTTATTTTCATCTACATCTACATGACTACTCTGCAATTCACATTTAATTGCTTGGCAGAGGGTTCATCGAACCACAATCATACTATCTCTCTACTATTCCACTCCCGAACAGCGAGCGGGAAAAACGAACACCTAAACCTTTCTGTTAGAGCTCTGATTTCTCTTATTTTATTTTGATGATCATTCCTACCTATGTATGTTGGGCTCAACAAAATATTTTCGCATTCGGAAGAGAAAGTTGGTGACTGAAATTTCGTAAAAAGGTCTCGCCGCGAAGAAAAACGTCAATGCTGTAATGACTTCCATCCCAACTCGTGTATCATATCTGCCACACTCTCTCCCCTATAACGTGATAATACAAAACGAGCTGCCCTTTTTTGCACCCTTTCGATGTCCTCCGTCAATCCCACCTGGTAAGGATCCCACACCGCGCAGCAATATTCTAACAGAGGACGAACGAGTGTAGTGTAAGCTGTTTCTTTAGTGGACTTGTTGCATCTTGTAAGTGTCCTGCCAATGAAACGCAACCTTTGGCTCGCCTTCCCGACAACATTGTCTATGTGGTCCTTCCAACTGAAGTTGTTCGTAATTTTAACACCCAGGTACTTAGTTGAATTGACAGCCTTGAGAATTGTGCTATTTATCGAGTAATCGAATTCCAACGGATTTCTTTTGGAACTCATGTGAATCATCTCACACTTTTCGTTATTTAGCGTCAACTGCCACCTGACACACCACACAGCAATCTTTTCTAAATCGCTTTGCAACTGATACTGGTCTTCGGATGACCTTACTAGACGGTAAATTACAGCATCATCTGCGAACAACCTAAGAGAACTGCTCAGATTGTCACCCAGGTCATTTATATAGATCAGGAACAGTAGAGGTCCCAGGACGCTTCTCTGGGGAACACCTGATATCACTTCAGTTTTACTCGATGTGGTAGCCATTTTGCTTGTGATAATAAGTAAAACGTCTGTATCTTTTATGTGCATCGAAGGAAGAATATAGTATTACTTTAGCAGTGAAAACTTGTATGATTCATTCTTCCAAGTAGTACTCCAGTATAGAAAACTGAGGAGCCCACCCGTGTACTTTGGAGTTCTCACGAGGATCCGATTACAACAATATAAAGAACATGGACAAGATTTTGTAGGTGAATATGGTGCTCAGAGGCAGTATTATTAATTGGTAAGCATAAACCTCCACCAAGAGAAAGACTATTTCGTTTATGTGGAACTATTATGAAAAGATTTTTTACCCATTTACAGGCATATCTCAGCTTATTGTGCTTGTCCGACACGCCGGAAAATTTCATAAGAGACCGTAATCGAAATTCCAATTTCAGATCACCTCCATTATTTTCTTATCTGCCATTAGTTAATTTCGTTAGTTCCATATATCTAAAGTAGCGATAAGTGACAGGCAAGATACGTCGTGGGCAAAACAGTGAGTACTAGTATTGTTAAGACAATGAATATACATGGACCTCAGTAATTTCTCTGTGTTCCATGTACTCTGATGACGTGACGGAGACAATGATGTAATATTGGAAAAATACTCAGAAAAAAGGAAAAAACAATAATAAATAAATTAGAAGGAAAAAGACAACAATACTAAGAGTGGACAACTAAAAGTACAACAGAGGAAAGTACCAGTTACCAGACAACAGTAAGGTAGGACTGATGCATGTAGGGAATACGTTTCTAGTAGACCTATTAGAAAATCCAGAACCTAAAACTTCATAGGCTAACGCAATTGCAATCAAGTAGAGAGAATGACATTTCTTTATCAGTACCAAAAGCATATTGAAGTATGCGGAAGTAATATCAAAACAGAGAAAATATTAAATTTTGTATTTACAAAGACGTAACGATTTTCATAATGGATGGACAAAACGATAATGATATGTCATCTCAAAATCAAAATATTAATGTAATAGACACGCATTGGCGAAACGTAACAATACGTGGTTTGGAAGTGTCAAGTGGCGATTATTTGGATGCTGGGTGCGACATGCCATTGTTGCATTCGACACCCGTCAAGAACGAACGTTTCAGTGCAAGCAATACTTTCATTACAGTAGACGAAATTAATGCCACCTTAGGGCAAGGAAATATTGTAAATGACAGTATTATGCGCAGTACAGACGCTGATGCTGACTGGTGTAGTCCAGAAGTGACTAGGGAAGATATGCAAGCTTTATTTTGAGTCTTAACACAAACAATACAAGTTGGCATGAACACAATGAAAACAGACATGAATTCGAAAAAGTCGAGTTTACAGACCAATCTGAACACATTAAATTAAAAAATGTCGAGTTTAGACACAATACAAACAGACATGAACTCAATAAATTCAAAGACGAAGAGTGTAAAAATGGTTCAAATGGCTCTGAGCACTATGGGACTCAACTGCTGTGGTCATCAGTCCCCTAGAACTTAGAACTAATTAAACCTAACTAACCTAAGGACATCACACACATCCATGCCCGAGGCAGGATTCGAACCTGCGACCGCAGCAGTCTCACGGTTCCGGACTGCGCGCCTAGAACCGCGAGACCACCGCGGCTGGCTCGAAGAGTGTAGACACAATACAAACAGACATGACTTAATATGAAAGCAGACATGAACACAGTAAAGTCTGAGATCAGGAAGGTAAAAACAAACATGACCCACGAATCAGGCGAAGTAAAAATTTGCGCACACAGTTCAATAATCAGGACACGCAGTTCATGCAGCAGATTTCGCTAATCTCCACTGAGGTGGACAGGTAAATTAACGACCAAGTACAAACTTCAGTTCACGATATGTGTGAGAAATTAAAAGGCAAAGTGGAAGAAAAATTTGAAACACTCACACGCACGTATGGACAGGAGCTATCAGGAATCAGAGAAACTCAGGATAATTTACAGGTAATGCAGAAGAATAGGCAGGTTATCATAGATAATGTGCAGTCAGAAGTACCGAAGCTGCATTCGTTCAGTGACGACTTACCAGAAAATGTAGAGAAAATCACAGTGGAGATAGGATTACTTATATTAGAACAAAAAAGAATCAACTCAGATATTGTGCAACTTTACGGAACAGTAAAGGATAACACAAAAGATGAAAACACAACGTTCACGGAGAAATGTGTACGCGAACGGCGTACTTATGTGGAAGCGGTAAAGGACGTAGTGGGGGCCAGGGAAGACGAAATTTTAAACGCGTAGAACATGATATCAGACAGGTAGAACAAAGATTAATGGACGATAGTAGTAAACAAATTACGGTAATATCATCGCCGGGGCAGTAAACGGAGCTATAAACGGCCGACCACCGGTGAGAGAAATCAGTGGCGCGGACAACAATGCCCAACCCACGCAGCTCGAGTGCATGCCGGCGCGCAAAGCAAGCCACTGGCAAAACTTTTATGAGACAGATATGTCATCACCGGATGTAAATGCTGTGCCATCCTGCTGGTCAGCGTTGTTAATGGACGCGAGTTTAATAAAACACCAACAGTTTCCTGTATTTCAAAATGAAACAAAGCGAGCGCACCCGGTAGTGTTTGTGTGAGCCTTTAGTAATGTACTGCCTAGGACTTGAACAGAAGCTCAAAGATCAAATATGTTGTAGAAACACAGAAGGCAACTCCCTTTTGTGGGCTACAGAGATGTCGGGACTCTGCGAGACATATGGTTTGAGAATGCATTTTTAGATAAACACTGGTCAACGGCTACCCAGGAGAGATTAAGACGAGAGGTATTCGACCCATTATCATATCATACAAAATTCGGGGTACTAAGGAGCCATTTTGAAGCATATCCAAACAAGACATGCTACTGGAATAAGCCGTTATCTCATGTCGATGTACTGAAAATCTTAAAGAAGAAATTGCTTGCACATTTTAGATAAAAATTAGTAACCATTCCCGAATAAGATTTTGAGTACTTTCTCTTAGTGCACTACTCAATAGATCTAATTCATGAGGATGGGCGGGCACGCCTAGTTAATATAACAGTAATGAACACGACACGAATGGGAGGAACAACTATGGGAACGCCAATGGCTTTGGAAACTATAATGGCCGTGTGCGCATGAACGAATATCATCCTTGTACACCTCCGTGCCACGAAGGAAATCAGTACAGTCGGTTTACCTATCAGCCACAGTGACCGAAGGCTTGAAAATAAATATCAGCTGTATCGTTACGCCAATGGCCGACGTAGGAGAAATTCTAGAGAAAACTTTGGTACTCGGCGACAAGGAAACGCAAATTACCAGGATCGGAATGAGGAGCACAGGAATCAAAGAGAGAACTGGCAACGCTTACAGTGAAACCGAAACAACCGGGACACAAACTGGCGAGCACGCAAACATACGGTGTACATAGTAGAAGTGAAGGCAGATAATGAAACAATATCTTTACTGTCCACAGGAAGTAACAACAATCGGGTGCGACTACGTCATAATTTAAAAATAGATTTTCAAGAGGAAGAAGGTAATGATCTGATAGTGATCCACAGTAATAATTTTAGCGACATAAAGACCATCATGAACAGAAATAGGAAAGGGGAACTAGACACTGAAACAAGTTTACACTTACAGCATATCCATAACCAATTTTTATGATATGATAAGGAGGCAGAAATGGAAGAGGATTTTTTCACTGAAGAGAAAGGAACAATACGCAAGGTAAGTGAAATTATTCATCTAACAACAAAGGCAAAAGTGGGAAACGTAGATATCCCAGTTTTTTTGGACACTGGCATGTCAACATGACTGATGTAACCCAACTTGCTTAAAGAGGTAGCGCAGGAAGTAAATGTACCTACACTACCCATAGAGGACTATAAGATCGTAATGGCGATGGGGAGTAAATCTAAACTATAAAATTACAGGCCAGCATACCCTTCAGAATATGTGGTGTAATTTTTCAGTGTATTAATTTTATGATTAATAACCAGTTGCACCGTTTATCTAGAATTTACCTAGGTTTCATTCGGGATAACCCAATCTTCTTCAGAATAAAAGTAACTACCGTTTGTCCATAGTGGACATCGTCAAGCTAAAACTACAAATCCATAAATTATCGCCAGACTTGTAAACACCAGATCGGATACGTCTATCATCTTGGCTGTACCTTTACATAACACAAAATCTTTCTCCGTGTCATTCTCCATCTCAGCCATACGACTATGGTGATCTGCGTCTTATCCAGAACTACTCAACATTCAAGAGGGAACTCAAAACTTACATATTAGGGACGGTATAGCCACCATTCTTGTGCCCCTCCCATCTCTTTCTTTCTCCTCTCCATCACAGCTTCGAATTTTACCGTTCTATTTCTCTTCTTCTAACCTATCTACCTCTTATATATCTCTTTCACCCCATTCTATCGTCTTATGTCTCTGCTCGATGAGAATAACTCACAAGCTGCAAGAACATAACGAGAAAATTCCCAACTAACAATGGGACTGACATTCAGAAAAGAAAAGTATGTTTACTTTCATATACTTAGTCATTATTATTATTATTATTACTATTATTATTTTATTGTTATTATTATTATTGATTGTTATAATTATTTTTATTGTTATAATTATCATTGTACTACTGTTATAATATCTATTTTTTTCTTTAACATCAATACTGCATAATAGGCTATATGTCCTTAATGTTATGTAGAAACTGTAACTCGTTCAATCTGAGTATGCCTGGTTAGGTGTAAGAGAGGGCCTGAAGGCCCTAATCTTCCCAGGTAAAAGAAATGCATAAATAAATAAATAAATAAATAAAAACTTATCTGAAACTGCATCGGCACGCCTGAGCTATGGGACATCGGGTCCGTGGCCTCCGAGAACGCCTTGTGGGAATGAAACTCGGCAGACATACTTTTTGCTGCACTGCCTTTGTCAACGAACGATCTGGCCATCCTCCTTCGTGACGCTGATAATGTCAGTGCAGGATTGGCATGAGGGTGACTTACGGGACCGCATCGGGCAGTGTTCTGAACGTCCAAAAATCGCATGCTCTTTCTATAGGCAAGGATCCTACCGATCGGCGCGTGACCTCCTAAATGTAAGGGAGACGATACATAGCATGGGCAATGACCAGAGCTGTGTCTGTGGCGAACATTTTCAACGATTAGGTATCTGCTATATCTCCACTTAACGACACTGGATTCAACTGAATTTTATGCTGAACATTTTCCCCATGTCATTAGAAGATTTTCCATTTGATCTTCGGGAATGTGTGTGTTTCCAACTTGATGAAACTCCAGCTACTTATTCTGAGTAAGTTATTCATTTAGAAGATGGTCTCCTCTTTCGTGATCAGTCATTCATATAATTTGACTCTGATTTCTTTTCACGCTTATAAGATAGAAGTTAAATTATACCTTAAATTTATGATACATTGTACTACACCTCACTTCGAGGAGAAAACGAATATTGCAGAAATTCACCAAATGTCACATTAGCGACCAAAGACTATTTGCAGAAGTATTCTGCGCCCTTAGTTCTTTTCGTCTGCACTGTAATACATTTTTAGTGTATCTTTTTTTATAGAGTACATATTTTATGGAGTACATATGCTGGTACAGACTATACAGCCCTCTACATAAGCTTACCAGACAAAATGCTTTCCAAGACAAAACAAAAAAAAAAATGCCCATCTCGAAGGGATCATCCAAAACGGTAGGAAATCTGTAGATACACAGAAATAAATGATTACAAAATTTCCATATATGTCTTCAATGATGGTCGGAGCTCAGTTCGAATAGGAACGCGTCACTGAGGGCAATTTCACCCCAGTGAATGAGATTCCAGGTCGGAGACGTGTCTGGAGACTTCCAGACATCGGTGGAAGACCCATTTGAGTGTCGCCCGCCGTTCGGACCGACAGACAGCAGTGATGGTCTGCGGTAACACTTGTTTTCACAGCAGGACCCTTTGGTTGTTACCTGCGGCAACCTTACAGAACAGTGGTATCTCACCGATATTCCACACCCGTTTTGTTTCCCGTGGTGAGACATCCTAAGCTTACGTTTCAGCAAGAGGCGAGAGTTTCTATTGCTTGTCTTCGTACTTACTAAATCTACTTTGGCCAGCGAGGTTGCCGGATCTCTTACCAATTCAGAATGTTTGGATCATTATGGGTAGGGCCGTCCAACCAGCCTGGGAGTTTCACGATCTGACCCATCAGCCGGACAGAATCTGGCACCATGTCCCTCTGGAAGACACCCAGCAAGTCTGTCAATCAATGCCAGGCCTGACAACTGCATCTACGGCCACACATGGGCCAACGCGTTATTGACTTGCTCTCTTTGTTATGTTGTTTCTGTTAAACAAACCATGCAAATTTTATGAAATTGCAATTGTGTATTTGTCTGTACACATAAATCATACCTACAGATTTTCGTTCCATTCCTTCATGGCGCAACATTCTTTTTTTTTTTTTTTTTTTTTTTTAGTGAGTAAATTGTGCAATGTACTTCACATACTATACTATGAGATCTGTATTACAGTGATAAGCATGAAGTTTAGTTTAAATAAATATGGCAAATTACTATAACATTTACCTACGATTTCATATCCCTTCACATAAGGTATAGATAATAGGTATTCTGTAGTTATTCAGAATTGCACAATCAGCAGTTCTTTTCCGCGGCATTAAGACAGATGGCTGGAAAAATCCTCTTGGGCTAAATAGACTACTATCGTAACAGCCACTCCTAACACATCTGTGTTATATAACATAGACTGGCAAACCAGCGTCGACGAGACAAAGTTCCTTATTGTGACACGAGAGTCGTTTATTGTCGTTTGGAGAGAGAAGTTTGATCTAGTGTCGCTCTTGCTTCCCCCGGCGGACGGTGTGGCCGGCGGGGGAAGACGGCGGCTGGCGGTTGCGTGACGTCACGAGGTTTACCCCGTCCCAGCCCTCGGCTTTACGACAACGCTGTATCCACGTTTGCGTTGATTACTCTCTAACGCCAATTAGTACGATGAAGTACGATACGGCAAATGAGAGGGGAGTAGAGACGAGTCAGCAGAGACGTTGTTACGATTTAAACGAATTTTACGTCAAAAGATGTTAAATAAAGAAATCTGCAACATGTTCAAGTTACTAATTTATAAACTTTGAACCACTGCAGGCACAGAGGAGAGCGAGTGCTCATATTAAAGGTCCTGACGAAACGAAACGACTGACATACATGTATAATTTGTAGCATTAATTTTTCACTGCTAAATCACAAATTGTATTAATCTGTTGCTAATAATATAATGAAACAGATAATACTATACAGCTACACGCACAGCGAGGTTGTGTACGATCGCGGGTGTCGTTATAAACATTTTAGCATGGTTACTTGTGATATTTGCAGTTATTACGTTATGTTGTCTTTGTTTAATACTAATTTGTGAATAGTTTTGCCTATATTTGTTTAACCTTTGTATATACATAAATTTTGATCGGGGCGTCAGAAAGAGCGCCTCAAATCTGTATGTAAAGTGATGTCTTATAAACAACTGTAATGTTATGTAGGACCACTAATAGACAAAAGCTATTTTCACACTGTGCAATGATAATTGCAAACCATTAAAACATTAATTGTGGGCAAACAATTGCAGCTACAAATTTGTGTAAGTAAAGTTTTAAACGTGGCTGCTTCGATTAGTGACCGTTTCTAAATTAAAACTGAAACAAATGAGCCCTCGGTCACGATTATTTTTAGTCTTATTGACAACTTTTCAACACTTCTAAGAGTGCCTTCATCAGAATTGAAACAATTAAAATGGCCTATAGCATAGTTACAAATTTATAGGAAAAGACATTTTTATATAAAAAGTGTTAAGTACTGTCTATCAATAAAAGATGGCTCATTTGTTTCAATTTTAATTTGTGTAAGTATGTTTTTTGATGGGAATTTGAGTGAGTATATAATGGTTGAAACAAAATTAAGATTGCTCTCCTATGTAAAAAGAAACGCCCAGAAGTGGTTATCAATGGAAAGCAGTTAGGTGACGTAACTTGGGGATTTCGGATCGAGGGTATGTGAGCTGGCTGACACAAAGCTCCAGGGCTCAGAGTTCTGCGCACCTTTGCCGACGTCGTAACTGTGTTGGTCTACGCGACGCATCGGTTGTAGTTTTTCCGCTTCCAGAAGTGTTCAACTTTGCCGAATTTCGCGTATTCTCGCAAACAGAAGACAAAATTTTTCACAAAGAATCCGGGTTTACATCTACATCTACGTGATTACTTTTCTATTCACAGTTATTGCCTGGCAGAGGTTTCAATGAACCACCTTCAAGCTGTCTCTCTACCGAACTACTCTCGAACGGCGCGCGGGAAAAACAAGCACTTAAATTTTTCTGTGCGAGGCCTGATTTCTTTTATTTTATCGTGATGATCATTTCTTCCTATGTATGTGGGTGCCAACAGAATGTTTTCGCAATCGGAGGAGAAAACTAATGATTGAAATTTCATGAGAAGATCTTGTCGCAACGAAAAGCGCCTTTGTTTTAATGATCGCCACTACAATTAACGTATCGTGTCTGTGGCACTATCTCCCCTATTTCACGTTAATACAGAACGAGCCACCATTCATTGAATGTTTTCAATATCATCCATCAGTCCGACCCGATACGGATCCCACACCGCACAGCAATGCTTCAGAATAGGGCGAACAAGTGTAGTGCAAGCAGTCTCTTTAGTAGATCTGTTGCACCTTCTAAGTGTTCTGCCGATGAATCGCAGATTTTGGTTTGCTCTACCCACAACATTATCTATTTGATCGTTCCAATTTAGATTATTTGTAATTTTAATCCCTAAGTATATAGATAAATTTAAAGCCTTCCGATTTGTGTGACTTATCGCGTAATCGAAATTTAGTGGATTCTTTTAGTACTCATGTGAAAAATATCACACTTTTCTTTATTCAGGGTCAATTACCATTTTTCGCACCACACAGATATCTTATCTGAAACATTTTGCAATTAGTTTTGGTCATCTGATGACATTACAATTCGGTAAATGGCAGCAGCATGTGCAAATAATGTAAGAGGGCTATTCAGATTGTCTCCTATGTCGTTAATATAGGCCAGGAACAATAGAGGGCCTATAATACTTCCTAGGGGAACGCCGAATATTACTTCTGTTTTACTCTATGACTTTCCGTCTTTCACTACGAACTGTGACCTTTCTGAGGCGACATTCCATAGGCACACTGTTTCGTTAGAAGGCGCTTGTGAGGAACGGTGTCGAAAGCCTTCTGAAAACCTAAAAATATGGAGTCAATTTGACATCCTTTGTCAATAGCACTCATTACTTCATGACTACAAAGAGCTAATTGTCTTCCGCAAGAGCGGTATTATCTGAATACCTGCTCACTATTTGTGCGTAAATGGTTTTCTTCGAGGTACTTCATGATGCTGGAATCCAGTAGTAGTAATATTAGGGCCGTAGAAGTAGTAGTAGCTTAATTCAGCCGTAGATCTCTTTTTACAAGGATATAGGACATGTCAAAGGATTTACAAATTTAGACCAATTTTAAATAAGCCAATTCGTATAAAGATATATTTACAGACTTGTAGTTAGACATAATCATTAGGTTTAATCCTGATAAAGCTTTTTTACACTCAACTTATTAAATAATGTAATGCAGTATATGTTCCAAAACCCTACTGCAAATCGACGTCAGTGACATGAATTCAGCGGATTACTTCTATTTCCAATTTTGGGTGTTACTGTGATTTGAGCAACTTTGCAGTCTTTAGGTACGGAACTTCCTGTGAGCGGGCGGTTGTATATAATTGCTAAATATGAAGCTATCGCATGTGCATGCTCTGAAAGGAGCCTGACTGGACCGCAAGCCTTGCATTTATTAAGTGATATAAGCTGCTTTGCGACACCGAGGATATCTACTTCTATGTTTCTCATCTTCGCAGTTGATCTTGATTGAAATTCGCGAATATTTACATCGTGTTCTTTGGTGAAGGAGTTTCGTAAAACCGTGTTTAATAACTCTGCTTTGGTGGCACTGTCAGCAGTGACTTCACCGTTGTTATCGCGCAGTGAAGGTATTGACTGAGTCTTGCCACTAGTGTGCTTTATATATGACCAGAATCTCTGTGGGTTTTCTGCCATATTCCGAGACAGAGTTACGTTGTGGAAATTATTAAAAGGATCTCGCATTGAAGCACACGATGTATTTCGAACTTCTGCAAAACTTTACTAATCTTAGGGATTTTGCGTTCTTTCAAATTTGGCATGCTTTTTTCGCTGATTCTCCAACAGCGAATTGATCCGTTTTGTGTACCATGCGGGATCAGTACCATCACTTATTAATTTATGTGGTGTATATCCCTCAATTTCCATCGATACTATATATTCGAAATCATTCAATCTCTTTCCCATACTTACGTGATCAAATCGGAAGGAGTGGAGATTGTCTATTCAAAAGGCGCTAAGGGTATTTTATCAGCTTTTTTAAATAGATGTACTTTGCGTTTCGTTTTGATGGTTGTCGGTGTTACGGTATTCAGCCCAGCAGCAACTGCCTTGTGGTATTTAATCCCTGTATTCGTCAATACTCCTCTTTTGTCCAGGATTATTTGTTGCTAAGAGGTCAAGTATGCTATCGCAACCATTTACGCTTCGAGTAGGCTCACGAACTAACTGTTTAAAATAATTTTGTGCGAAGGCATTCAGTATAATTTCCAATGACGTTTTACTCCTGCCACTGGATTTAAACGTAAATTTTTTCCAGCATATCGAAGCTAGATTGAAGTCGCCACCTAGTGGGGTACCTGTTTGAAATGAGGCTCACTGTTCAGCAACTACATCTTCTCAGTCGGGGGGTCGGTAAAACGATCAAATTAATAGCCTACACGGTCACAGAACCGCCTGAGCCTCTGATTCAGACTGAAGGCTTTCAAATAAAAAGATGTGGCCCTCAACTACGTACCCTCAGACTCAGAGTTGAAATATTAAACGTTTTGGCTGGTTTCGTTGTCTAGCGGGTGGGAGACGCAGCGGCCGCATTACGTGACAAATACTGCTAAGTCTACAGTATTCAATATGAATACACACACGAATCGAATGGTTGAAGGTTCCTATCACTCGGAAATAGCGAATTATGAATATCACATACAAATTTATAGATGAAAGATTGCAAATAAACAAAATCTTCCGGTCCTATTTTAACGACTTCAAATGATGAGTACGGTAGGAGAAGTACTTTTACGAACGCCGTATACTTCTGCAAAACGGTTATTGGTATTGACGGTCCAGCAATTAAATAAAATATACACTCCTGGAAATTGAAATAAGAACACCGTGAATTCATTGTCCCAGGAAGGGGAAACTTTATTGACACATTCCTGGGGTCAGATACATCACATGATCACACTGACAGAACCACAGGCACATAGACAATGGCAACAGAGCATGCACAATGTCGGCACTAGTACAGTGTATATCCACCTTTCGCAGCAATGCAGGCTGCTATTCTCCCATGGAGATGATCGTAGAGATGCTGGATGTAGTCCTGTGGAACGGCTTGCCATGCCAGTCCCACATGGCGCCTCAGTTGGACCAGCGTTCGTGCTGGACGTGCAGACCGCGTGAGACGACGCTTCATCCAGTCCCAAACATGCTCAATGGGGGACAGATCCGGAGATCTTGCTGGCCAGGGTAGTTGACTTACACCTTTTAGAGCACGTTGGGTGGCACGGGATACATGCAGATGTGCAGCGTCCTGTTGGAACAGCAAGTTCCCTTGCCGGTCTAGGAATGGTAGAACGATGGGTTCGATGACGGTTTGGATGTACCGTGCACTATTCAGTGTGCCCTCGACGATCACCAGAGGTGTACGGCCAGTGTAGGAGATCGCTCCCCACACCATGATGCCGGGTGTTGGCCCTGTGTGCCTCGGTCGTATGCAGTCCTGATTGTGGCGCTCAGCTACACGGCGCCAAACACGCATACGACCATCATTGGCACCAAGGCAGAAACGATTCTCATCGCTGAGGACGACACGTCTCCATTCGTCCCTCCATTCACGCCTGTCGCGACACCACTGGATGCGGGCTGCACGATGTTGGGGCGTGAGCGGAAGACGGCCTAACGGTGTGCGGGACCGTAGCCCAGCTTCATGGAGACGGTTGCGAATGATCCTCGCCGATACCCCAGGAGCAACAGTGTCCCTAATTTGCTGGGAAGCGGCGGTGCGGTCCCCTACGGCACTGCGTAGGATCCTACGGTCTTGGCGTGCATCGGTGCGTCGCTGCGGTCCGGTCACAGGTCGACGGGCACGTGCACCTTCCGCCGACCACTGGCGACAACATCGATGTACTGTGGAGACATCACGCCCCACGTGTTGAGCAATTCGGCGGTACGTCCACCCGGCCTCCCGCATGCCCACTATACGCCCTCGCTCAAAGTCCGTCAACTGCACATACGGTTCACGTCCACGCTGTCGCGGCATGCTACCAGTGTTAAAGACTGCGATGGAGCTCCTTATGCCACGGCAAACTGGCTGACACTGACGGCGGCGGTGCACAAATGCTGCGCAGCTAGCGCCATTCGACGGCCAACACCGCGGTTCCTGGTGTGTCCGCTGTGCAGTGCGTGTGATCATTGCTTGTACAGCCCTCTCGCAGTGTCCGGAGCAAGTATGGTGGGTCTGACACACCGGTGTCAATGTGTTCTTTTTTCCATTTCCAGGAGTGTAAGTTGAATAACAGGGAAACAATAGATTCCTTTTTCACGTTATTAGTTATGAGCAAAAACATATCTGGCGAGATATTCACTTCTAAACGCATACTACGTCTTCAATGCAGAAGGCACGGAAATCTCACAAGCACTACAAAACATTTCTACCTCCCGCGACCAGGCGCAAACTGCTCAACATTCTCCAAGTGTTTCCTGCGACCGTCCATCGCGCCTTCCCATCCAGCACCCCCCCCCCCCCCCCCCCCCCCGGAGGCTGTGTTCTGTGCCATCCGATGCTCCTCCCCACTTCCAAGCAAGCAGTCTCTCCATTGACTTCGGTAGTCGCCTACGGAAGCAACGAGAGCTGTGATTAGCTAGAGCATTCCCGCCTTGTCTCCAAGCCAACACACACTCACAAACATATTGAAACACATACAAAATACTGTTGTTGTTGTTGTCTTCAGTCCTGAGACTGATTTGATGCAGCTCTCCTTGCTACTCTATCCTGTGCAAGCTTGTTCATCTCTCAGTACCTACTGCAACCTACATCCTTCTGAATGTGCTTAGTGTATTCATCTCTTGGTCTCCCTCTACGATTTTTACCCTCCACGCTGCCCTCCAATGCTAAATTTCTGATCCCTTGATGCCTCAGAACATGTCATACCAACCGATCCCTTCTTCTGGTCAAGTTGTGCCACAAACATCTCTCACAAACTACCCATCTAATCTTCAGCATTCTTCTGTAGCACCACATTTCGAAATCTTCTATTCTCTTCTTGTCCAAACTAGTTATCGTCCATGTTTCACTTTGATACATGGCTACACTCCATACAAATACCTTCAGAAACGACTTCCTGACACACAAATCTATACTCGATGTTAACAAATTTCTCTTCTTCAGAAACGCTCTCCTTGCCATTGCCAGTCTACATTTTATATCCTCTCTACTTCGACCATCATCAGTTATTTTGCTCCCCAAATAGCAAAACTCCTTTACTACTTTAAGTGTCTCATTTCCTAATCTAATTCCCTCAGCATCACCCGACGTAATTCGACTACATTCCATTATTCTCGTTTTGAATTTGTTTTATTGACATTTAAATAAATGAAATTAATATATATTCCTACATTTGGACCATAAACACGCTCTAACACACATGATTAAATACATAATCAAGTTAAATAAACAGATGTAAAACTAATAGAAGCAAAAGTAGTCCAGTAGCCTAATGTCTGTGTGGTTTCTAAAACACAGTAAATATTTGGCCAATTTATTCATGGATAGTATATATCGGATATAAACAAAGACATAGATGGATAAATATGTGTTTATAAGTCTGCTGCTACTGTTTTTCCGTGTAACGGTGGAGTACTTTTGGCCTGACACGATCAATACTGGTCGGCCACATTGATCTCCAATAACTCATGTACTGCTCAAGTTATATGCCTGTAATGCATACCAATTTGGATTTACACAAATAGCTTTCCGAAGACAAGTCGATAAAAAAATTAGATGAACGGTTTAGATTTTGGAAATTCGTTGCTGGATGTTACTTGTAAAATTTACTGTCAGATACTAAACTTCAAACTAATAACCGTATTAAAATCTGATTACATCATCAGAATCATCGTGCAAATAATGGTAATGTACATGTTTCTTTTATAGGTATCATGATTCCTCTGGCTACTATTAATTTCTACATGAACTGTGAAATGTATGCCATTATGGTTCAACAAAGTCCACCATCTTTGGCGCTCCCGGCATTCAAATCTCCTTCATCGACCCAAAACACCTCCCTCGACGCAACGTTAACATGGAATTCCTAGCCACGCGGTCGACCTGGACCATGCACTGCGGCTATCCCACTTGCTCCGGCTACTGCTCGGCGCCACACGGTTGCTGATGAGCCGCAGCTTGACGAGTGGCCCGTGCGGCCATGCCAACTCCGAACTAAGAAAATTTACAGGGCGCCACAACTCGCCCGTTACCTCACAAGACCTTCCACTCGGCTCTGCACCAAACGACCACAATCGATTCTGCTGACGATGCTGCAGTTGGTGAGCTGTGCCTTAGTCTCAAAAGCTAGACTGGCAGCCCTTACCATTTCCACTAGCCACCCGAAACCAGATAAAATCTCCGCCGATCCAAAGCGACACACGTCATTGGGACCGACATGGGCCACCACCTGCACTTGGCTGCACCCTGTACTCTTCATCGCATTAGGAAGCACCCCTTCCATATCGGAATGGCTCCCCGCAGTATGCACACGTAATGGACACTGGCTTCCTTCCCTTCCTTGGCATCCATATTCCTAAGGGGACCCTTTATGCGTCTAACGTTGGAGCTCCAAACTACCAGAAAACTCACCCTCTGTGAATGCCCAGACTCTGTGGGCCGAGAAGCTTCCTCTGGAACAGGGTGGACGACTGCATCTGGCTCAGAGACTTCGTCAGTCACAGATAAAGCCCGAAACCTGTTTGTCAAACGAACTACGGAGGCCCTACGATCGGCCCCGTGGAAAGTAGCAGGAACTCACGGTGCTCTCTCACTGACGGCCGAACTACTCAGGATATTTTTCGTGTGGAACACAGTAAGGACTTACATTATTCATGCGTTGTGTCTATTGCTGAATGTTTTTGTAAGCAAACAGGACCTTGCTGCAAAATCGTGGCTGTGGGACCCTGTTTCCATCCGAGTACCGCAACACGTAGTCGCTGAAGTGCTACTATGGGACTCTTTAGGATACGAATGTGACTCAATTTGTAGTTTGGACTCTAATTATTTTCACCACGTTTTGGCGATTTATTCTGAGACAGTGCCACTGGACTTTAACTGTGTTTAAACCAGCTGGGACTTTGAATATTTTGTAGCATTACACTTAGAAATACGCGCTAGCGTCAAGTGAACTTCAGATCATCGCGATTAGGCCGTGTTTTAGCAAGCTCATCGATTTTTTAAATATACACCAATGTTCTTCAGCATTCACCAAGTTTTATTAAAATTTATGGCGTGTTCAATATCGCTATTTGAGGCTCGAGCAATAATTAAAACGACACGTAATTGTTTGGAAGGTGTCAGTTGAACGGTGTGTAGCTATGACTAAAAACATGTGAATTTGAAGTACTTAATACAGGCATTCAATTCGTCCACTTACATGAGCCTCCTAGACATGCGCTGGTTAAAATTTGAACTTGTCGGTCAGCAGCATCGAGAATATTTTATTTATGCATTTTAACAGTCGTTAAGCGCACGTGTCTGGTGGCAGAAGGAGTAGGAGATTATCCGCGAGTCAGAAGATGAGACCCAGCGAGCAGAAGCATTTGTAGCCCTATTCCCATTTCGCAGACCGTCGCACTATTCGCAGGCATTGTAGCGAAACACACTCAGTTACTACGTTTATAATTAAGTACATAGTCACTGCGTCAGTTCTATCCAGGAAATGAAATACGAGGCTTGTCCAGAAAATAAGTTCCGACCGGTCGCGAAATGGAAACCACTGGGAAAATCGGGGTACAGCTTTGCACGGATGTGTTGGGCAGTGTCTCTAGTATGCCCATCGATCGTGTCGCATCGCTCTTTTCAATTTTGTATGAACAGTAGCATTTAAAGTTACGTAGGGAATAGCGTCTCCGCCATGTAAGAGGGCCTGGTTACAGATTGCGCCTGTGTGATGCAACCCACATAACACAACTGTCGAGCAGTTCCTTCTCCATGCCAATTCTCGGCCGCACAATAAGGGGCAATGAAGACGCTCCTGCTGCGTTTCCGGTGAGAAGTGTTTGATCACCCAGAATACAGTCCGTAACTGACTCCCCATGAGTCTCATCTCTGCTAACAAGAGCCGCTGGCTCTGAAGACAACATTATTCCACAGACAAAGAGCTGCAGAGCAGTGCAGATAACTGGCCGAAAGCACAGGCGGCTGCTTTCTATGACGAGGATATTGGAAAGTTCATACAACACTACGACAAAACTCGAAGTTGCAGCGGCGACTATGTAGAGAAGTAGGTGGAAGGTGTACCTAACTGTTGCAAATAAAACGTTTATGGTTTTCACTGTGGTTTCCATTTTTCGACCGATCGGAACTTACTTTCTGGACAACCCTCGTATTATCACGAAAAGAACTTATCAGTAAACATATTGAAGTACTGAACCTTGCGCGATCAATAGGTCGGACCACGGTCGCTATTAGAACATCTTTGCCTTAGGAGAGTTGGATCCCAGCGGATATCCGAGGCAAAGGCGGTGACAGTGAGGCCGGGAAAGTGAAACAGTTGGCACTGCTAGTACAGGGTGGGGACAAATGCAAGTAGCCAGGACGCATGGATACGACTTGGGGCAGCATTAACGAAGGAGGAAAACATCTACCTTTTACTACCAACAGGTTGGAGTTACTGGCCATAGAGCCTGCCGAAAGTTGGAGAAAATTTACACCCTTTACGCCCTTTATGTTACGACAGTGTTGGGCACTGTGCTCTGTAGACTGAATAATCAGCTCGAGAACCCAAGAAAGTACGTATATTTGTTACACTCCACACACAGCTTAACTGAGTGGCCGAGAGATGTGACTGGTCTCAGTGTTTGGCTACGTTTTTAGTCATAGGGTGCCAGCTCACACCTATCGTAAACTCAATTTTCAAGCTGAAATAAAAATATAAAAAAAGCAATGGAAGTAGGCATCGCGATGAAATTTAAAAAATATATACACTCCTGGAAATGGAAAAAAGAACACATTGACACTGGTGTGTCAGACCCACCATACTTGCTCCGGACACTGCGAGAGGGCTGTACAAGCAATGATCACACGCACGGCACAGCGGACACACCAGGAACCGCGGTGTTGGCCGTCGAATGGCGCTAGCTGAGCAGCATTTGTGCACCGCCGCCGTCAGTGTCAGCCAGTTTGCCGTGGCATACGGAGCTCCATCGCAGTCTTTAACACTGGTAGCATGCCGCGACAGCGTGCACGTGGACCGTATGTGCAGTTGACGGACTTTGAGCGAGGGCGTATAGTGGGCATGCGGGAGGCCGGGTGGACGTACCGCCGAATTGCTCAACACGTGGGGCGTGAGGTCTCCACAGTACATCGATGTTGTCGCCAGTGGTCGGCGGGAGGTGCACGTGCCCGTCGACCTGGGACCGGACCGCAGCGACGCACGGATGCACGCCAAGACCGTAGGATCCTACGCAGTGCCGTAGGGGACCGCACCGCCACTTCCAGGCAAATTAGGGACACTGTTGCTCCTGGGGTGTCGCCGATGACCATTCGCAACCGTCTCCCTGAAGCTGGGCTACGGTCCCGCACACCGTTAGGCCGTCTTCCGCTCACGCCCCAACATCGTGTAGCCCGCCTCCAATGGTGTCGCGACAGGCGTGAATGGAGGGACGAATGGAGACGTGTCGTCTTCAGCGATGAGAGTCGCTTCTGCCTTGGTGCCAATGATGGTCGTATGCGTGTTTGGCGCCGTGCAGGTGAGCGCCACAATCAGGACTGCATACGACCGAGGCACACAGGGCCTACACCAAGCATCATGGTGTGGGGAGCGATCTCCTACACTGGCCGTACACCTCTGGTGATCGTCGAGGGGACACTGAATAGTGCACGGTACATCCAAACCGTCATCGAACCCATCGTTCTACCATTCCTAGACCGGCAAGGGAACTTGCTGTTCCAACAGGACAAAGCACGTCCGTATGTATCCCGTGCCACCCAACGTGCTCTAGAAGGTGTAAGTCAACTACCCTGGCGAGCAAGATCTCCGGATCTGTCCCCCATTGAGCATGTTTGGGACTGGATGAAGCGTCATCTCACGCGGTCTGCACCTCCAGCACGAACGCTGGTCCAACTGAGGCGCCAGGTGGAAATGGCATGGCAAGCCGTTCGACAGGACTACATCCAGGATCTCTACGATCGTCTCCATGGGAGAATAGCAGCCTGCATTGCCTGTGTCTGTGTGCCTGTGGTTCTGTCAGTGTGATCATGTGATGTATCTGACCCCAGGAATGTGTCAATAAAGTTTGCCCTTCCTGTGACAATGAATTCACGATGTTCTTATTTCAATTTCCAGGAGTGTATATTGAGTCACTTACGTTGATTTAAAATGTTAACGAGTAGTTTATTTCTATTTTTCTACGAATGGTCTTCACTATCTTGACTAAACACATAAAATACAGTCTGAGGGGCTTTTATGTGAGGGCAGCTGTTAATACCTGGTACAACAACACTTCACATTAAAATTCATATGTCGCGATCACAGCACTCGACAATCTGATCATTGTTCAAAAAATGATGTGTTGTCTACTGTGCTAAACCACTATATTGCGCTCAACTTCGTCGTTTTCGAACGTCGCTACATACATGCTTGTCCTCCAAAGTGGCTATCAAACCAGTACTCCCAGACGGGCGGCACGTCCGGCTCTCAGCGTCCCTCAAACTCCACTGTCCCTAAAGATGGTTGCCCTACGCACCCTCGAAACGACTGCCAGACTCAAAACAATGTTCGACAGGAAAATTACGAATATTCTAAGACTAAATACAAAAACATATACGAAAAATTTGGAAAATTTCGGGAAATAATTTAAAATCCAATTTTCTGTATCTGCCACCGTTTTTGCGCAAATAATGTTCTTGTGGCGTGATTTTGCTTTCCCCGAACATTTTCGATGCTAAACTTAGATAAACAAATAAAAATACATACTTGATTACTCACCTACCTCCTTAAACTTTAGAATGCTGCGGCTACTTTCGTCTCTTTAAATTTATTTGTTACCAATAAGAAAATTGCTCTCAGTCGAATCGCATATTCCGACCTATCATTCAGAAAAGGTAGATATTCTGCTAAATCGGCTATAATTGTTCAATGAATCTCTACTAGCCGCATCCGTAGACACCTTGTTCATATTAATCGGCCAAAGTATTGCCAAGATATTAGCTTTTGAACTCTCATAAATTTACAATTTTTATAACAATAACTTTAAAACTATTATATATTTTTGTTGCGCGCGTAGATAATTTAGCTTTACATATTTTTCTGTCCATGAGTGCCACCTCGCACCTCAGTGTCGCTCGTAGCTCTGTATTTATCAATATTTCTCCAAAAGCGAAAACCCGGCCATTCGCGAGCCTGCCTAGTTCCCGCTCCGGTTTTTCCAAGGCCACGTAGACGCTAGCCGCTCGCCACGACCCCTTAGCAACCGACAGCGAAGTGCTCTGCGGCGGGAAACTGCCACTATAATCTTCCACCACAGGCTCACAACGTACAATTACTGGAGCGCAAAATTTAATCACTTGTCTTATTGGGTGTTTATGTCACCAGGTTTTGCTCTTTCTTTTTTTGAAGTCTCTCTTAGTCAGGACTTGGTTTTGCGTTTGTTACTATCTTACAAGTGTAAGTAGCGTCATGCAAAACGTTACGAACGTTACGTTCTATCTGCAGTTTGTCAGGGGTTCGTTAGTCAACCGAACGCGTTAGCTTGGGGTTTAGTGCTCCGCTTATAAAAACTGCTCAGTGGTATAAGCCTCATAGAGTGGTGCCTGCTCCTCGCCAGCTTCAGCAGGCTCCCAAGGAGTAAGCGGTCTGATGTTGACCATAAAAGGGGTCAAAACTGGTCACCAGTATATTAGATAAACATCTTTATGCTGTTGGAACTGTTTCATTATACACGAAAATCTTAACAGACTTCCAATAGAAAGAAGCTGAAATGTTTCAAAAAAATGATTTGACGGTTACTAGCTTACTCCTCGCGCACATGCTCCGAGTTTGGTACTATTTGTGGTCGACAGCTGAACTTCCTGCTCGGTAATTGTATTACGAACTCTGATTAGATTCTGGCCGCCTTACAAATTTCATTGATTCGACTTCGTTGACTCAAAAAAAATTTTTTTACATGTTTTCTTTCTTGTTGTTGTAATTTTGACCGTAGTGCGGTGGTGTTCGGTCTATACCAGAGGCCTGTCTTAATTCTTGTACTAAATTCTGTATTTTTCTGTTAATCAAGGAGTCGTTTGTTTTTCTTGTGTTGGAGTTGGCTGAAATATGCTTGATTAATGCAGCAGACGCAGCGTCCGAAAGCGAAGCCAAATCCACGCTCGTTTGAAAGGCCAGGAGGATGCACGTGATCCTGCACCACCTAATCTTTCCGAGCCCACAACACGTTGCCCATACAGGGATATGTAGCGCGTAAATATATTTTTTGTGTCTTAATCATTTTTGAACATGGCTGCAGTTCAACAGCGTTTACAGAATAGCAGATGGAATAGGCAGCCAACCAAATGTAATAAATGGTGGTTTTCAATTAACCTTTGCCATGGTTTCAACGGATCTAAACTCGTCTTGTAAAGAAACAAACATTAGCAAACAGTCAGTAAAGCTATCTTCACATGAAATGTGTCGGCAACGGTCTATACGTCCATAAATAAAAGTTAAGGCTCCTAGGATCAAGGTATTGTCACATCAGTCAAAGCAGTCGCATAAAATACCAGACCATCTTAAGAGCTACATGAGTAGACATTTAGCTGTTAACATGGTCTGGTATTTTATGCGACTGCTTTTACTGATGTGACGAACACTACATTCTTGGGGCCTTAACTTTTATATATGAATGTACAGACCGTTGCCGACACATTTCGTGAGGAGATTGCATTACTGACTGTTTGAGAATGTGAAGTTCTTTCTTGTCCATCTGAGGAAGACGGGTTTAAATCCGTAAACGCCATGCCAAAGGTTAATTGAAAATTGCCATATATTGCAACTTGGTTCAAATGGCTCTGAGCACTATGGGACTCAAAATCTGAGCTCATCAGTCCCCTATAATTCAGAACTACTTTAACCTAACTAATCTAAGGATATCACACACATACATGCCCGAGGCAGGATTACAACCTGCGACCGTAGCAGTCGAGCGGTTCCGGACTGAAGAGGCTAGAACCGCTCGGCCACCACGGCCGGCTATATTGCAACAGTTTGGCTATCTTTTTCGCCTGATAATCATTGTGCGCCTACTGCAACTCTCCGTTTAATTTGTTTTTAATTTGGCAGCTGAGTAATTACTAGATTTATGTACTAAAATGTGTTTATGCAAGTATGGCTCGGTCAACTGAATGGTTATTACCGTCAGTCCCCGTATACACTGCTGGTTTTTAAACTGGCCAAACACCAGGAGATTTAAGATCTGTTAATATCATGAAGTTTCCCTCCCACTATTTTCACCATTCAGGACTCAATATTTAATACCAATTTTGTCTGGTTACCACTCTTGCGTGCCTTTCGCACATTCGATATCCGCGTGATAGTAATTTTCTTATGTGGTACTTATTTGTGACGTATACTCGTATTTTAGATTTTAAATCTCAAAATTTCTTTCAACAGAGAATTTTTAGCCCTTTTATTGTACTGCTAAAGTTCATAATATTGTATTTAATCTGTTTGTTATGTATCAGCCTGATACAATGACTCTGAGCATTAGCGGACTTAACTTCTGAGTTCACCAGTCATCCAGAACTTAGAACTATTTAAACCTAACTAACCTAAGCATATCACACACATCCATGCCCGAGACAGGATTCGAACCTGCGACCGTAGTGGTCGCATGGTTCCAGACTGTAGCGCCTAGAACCGCTCGGCCACCCCAGCCGGCACCTGGTACAGTTTCGGGATTGTAAATTATTCTGTTTCTTAATAGTTAGTAGTAATGGAGTTGTTTCTGCAACAGATGTGTAATGAATTTAAATTAGTACGTTCTGTTAAAATAAAGAGAAAGTTCACAACACTAATTATATGCAGTTTCCTACCTTTTTAACTTGATTGACGCGGTACACCTCATCAGGCATTAAGCCCGAAATGAAAACATCTTCATCGTCTACTTTCAAAGTTTCTGCATCACCTTTTGAAATATACAAAGTAATCTTAGAATGCATGCACAATTTTCTGATGTCAGTTATTGTGGCATCTTGACTGAATGTGTGTCTACCAACAAAAGTTTCTGTTCGATATGTTGGACGTCTAAAATATTTATCAATTTTTTAAAGTACTGTCGAGTACGTTTACTACTAGTTTCTTTTTAAACTCACTTTGTGCTGTTAACTTCTTACTGTTTTTGTGTCTTGGCCCGCGTGGAGTGAAATAATGCTATGTGGAATGTTTGATTTTTCTAAATAGTCCATTTCAGCTGAAGCATCAGATCAGGAAAGAAAGTTTATATAGCTTACCAAGAAAAAACCTGAAACTCCTAACAACCTGAGAATGAGTGTTCAACGGTTGGGATACAGCTCCAACAATGCGTTAAAGGCAGTGCACCAGTTCAAGTTCTGGGTCACTGCTCTAAGTGTTTTTTGCACTAGAATATCTGAGTAACTGCTCCCAGTGTTAGCCTGAACTCGGCACTCATCATTGGTATATGTTGCGGGACTTCCCATATCTTTGTAAAACTTATCCATAGTTGTGCTTCTACTGTCTGGTCTGACAGGTCTGAATCCAACAGCAAGTATGTCCTCAGGGAGCACAACTAATTAGTGAAGCTGCGACACGGATTTTGGATAACACAATCTGGTGCAAGTAGCACTAAGCACTGTATCCTAAGTGGGGCCTCTTTGAAGCCCTTATAACTCTTTACTATAACATGGAGTTTACTACTTATGAAAGCAAAAGTCATAAATTACAATATCCAGAATTTATTTCATAAACAGCGTTGGAGTTTGCAAGGACATATGACAGTTTACATTGATAATCATGATTACTGGTTGGCAAGATTCGGAGATGAGTAAGGATATCAATCAGGAGATGACTCAGTCCCATAACACAGACACACGAAGTGGTAAGGTAGGTGAGAAGGTGGGAAGTCGTTCATTGCATGGAAAGGATTGACAGCAAATGAAGATCTCTCTCCTACTGAGACAGAACGGACATTCTGGAGACAGCCGCTTCTATTAGAACCAATTAACTGATGTGCTCACTCGCCCCGGGCATGCTGCTGCAGCAATACAGTCTTACTGTGAGCGGTGCCAGCTGGCGTCGAACAGAAGTACTTGAGGTGGCCCTCCGTCCCTGTTGGTCGCATATTGTACCGCAGGTGTCGCCCACCAATATTGAGATGTTGCACGCTTGCTCTCTTCCGTGTACCCAATCCGAATTTCACTGTCTGCTCTTTTTTGGATTCCCAGTCCCCACTAATCAGCTCTTCTCCACGTCCTCAGTCCGAATGTCACTGTCCTGCATTCTACTCAATGTTCTCAGTCTCGATATTACAAGTAAAAGAGAGGACTCGTCTGCACCATCATACAACTGTTCGTGCCTCCTCAAACTTTCTACCCAATCTCTTGCTTTACTACTAACGTCGGTCAGTTGTATAAATTTATAAACTGTCTCTGAATCCTTCCATTGGCCGCATAAAATATCCACTCCCAGTCCACTTCTTTAGCGCTTCTCTCTGCTCAGAAAATTACAGATTGTCCACCAATGTCAAAGTGTCCTTCCTACCAGTCCGTTCTCGCCACTGTGGGAAAAAAGAGACAAACAAATTCTGCTATTTTAGAATCTGCTGGGAGAGTCACCCATACGGCTACAACGCCACAGATTGTGGAGCTTCTGGCCAGCTTTGTACAGATGTGATCTACGTCTGAAGCCTACGCTACTGCATGCTGGGAATAACGTTTCTCTAATTCCTCCACTACTGTATTTTACTCGTCTACCTTTGGATGGTCGATGTTGTCTGCAGACTGGACTGTTGGAAACAGAGGTGGTCGACATTTTTACCACTGTAGATCCGCCCGATGCCATTGCCCTATGCCATAAATGGCCAGGACCTAGTGCACGGCCACACACGTGCACTAAAGCCGATACCGCCATGTTCTCCCTGCTGTGAATCGACGGCCGAGTTCTGAAACGACACTACTGCGTGTGACCCGAGGGAGCGAAACCGTGCAGTGGTCTTTCATTGTCTAATTCTTGTCCACCCAAAATGGTTAAGTGTCTGTCTTTTACATCTCCTGTTATAGAATCCCAATAAAGAACGAACACTCATACATAATTAGCAGTGCCATTGCAATAACTACCACATCTGGGCTTATTGTTGTAAATGCAGTTGCTACATTCTTTCTGTCGTTAACATCTTTGCCTCTACTGAAGGTAATGAGATTTGATATAATGCAATAACCTTTAATTGGTACATTTAACAGAAAAAAATTGCTATCATGAAATCTTGCTGGATAAATCTAGAGGAATGTTACTCAAGAAAGATTACCACCACAATTGTCTATCTCACGTAGGGATTATGAGAATAACATAATTGAAATTTGGGGGTGCCCAGAGACACACATGGAGAACCTTCCACTCGCTCAACACGCTACAGGAATAGTACAGAACATCGTTAATCTTGACAAGAATCATAACTATCTGAACTTTATTCCCGTCAATAAACTAGTTAACACTTGCAACCAATAGCGACAGTGATGCTAGGAGTAATTCATCTTTTTCTATATTATTTCCATTTCTTCTCTGGCTGTTTTGCTTGTAATTTGCTGTGTAATTTAGTTGGATACGTACAGAACCAGGCAGGGTGCAGTGGGACAAGTACATGACTAGATGTTCGGACTGACCCCTGGGGGCTGTGGGTCACTACTTCAGAGGGAGCGCGAGGTAAGGCGACCGCCCATGGCAGTTACCAGCCAGCCACCCAGCCATTATCGGAGCTAGTATCCTGTCCCTGCCGTTTTTCGCAGAATGCGCCTTGCACGATATGGGTCCACTGCTACTTTCACATAAAAATTCATAAAGCTTGGCGAACACCTACACTCGAGGAGAGTCTCAGTTTTCACAAGCAGGGCGCCTGGCTGAAACAGACTTCAAAGGAGCTTTGTTTTGTGCCGAATAATCGTCTTTCAGTTGCTGTGCGAGGAGCAGTCAGTGATAGATGAAGATATCAGTGTTTGTGAGAAGTGTCCGGGCTGCCTTGTGAACAGAAATTCCTTTCTCCTTGTAAAGTGAAGGGCGGACTTTGTCTTGCTACTTTAGATGGAGTGAATAGCCTGTGGCCTAAAACGTTGCACTAGGATTTCTCATTGGCTAATCCAGAAAAAAAACAGAGTTGGGAAAGACAAGTGAGGACGTTGAGGTAAAAGTATTGGTTGAAGTAAGAAACAGTTGAGTAGTGGGAGAGTAGCTCAGAGTAGTTTAAGAACTGAGTGCTTAATGTGGAACGATTGGTTAATGTTATAAAATTTCTCTTCAGAGGGGAAATCATTGTCTTGTTAACAACAACAACGTTGATCAGCATTTTCCACTGATTTTGTCACTGGTGCACACAAACTGTCAGACTGGTTAGGTGGAGAAGAAACCCTGTGACGGTGCAGGACACACTTTGGGTTGCGGCACGGTGAAGAACACTTCGGGACGAGATACCGAGCAGAGATCTTCGTCTAGAGACTTCGTCTGGCTGCTAGATAGAGAGCCGGTGCGTATCAGGATGCGGCAGGTCAGAGCGCCTGCTTCGCTCCACGCACCTGAGTGCTGAATATGGCAAGAGGCTCGAGCGAGCAGGGTACGAGAACTACCATGGGCTCACAGGTGCGCTGTTAGGGTTAGCCACACATCGCGAATCCTGTAATTTTCTCTGGTCTACACTCATTAATGACTCAACCATCAATCTTTTCGACAACCATGGATTGATCTTCCCATGACTAAGGTCTGGATTACGCTCTTGTCCCATTCACCTAACCCACACAACTTCATCGTGATAGTCAAGTATTGCGTTAGTTAATTTTCTTAGTCTGTGGTTTGTTTGTGGTCGAACAGAACGTCTAATATTAGTTCCTTATTTATGAATGTAACCAGACGACATTTTAGTAAACAGGAACTAATGTGGACCACTGTTTCATTTCATAGGTAGATGAAGACCCTGTTTGTTGTTTTTTCTGGGATACAACATACATGTCTCATGTTTGCTAGGGCCGCCCCCACCGGAAATATTTATTACCAATTGTGCGACAGCATTTTTCATTAAAACCTTATGAGTCGATGGGCATCGATCTATTGGCTAGTCAAACCCATATGGATGATTCTGACATGCACAGGAGTATGTCGAAAGCTCACCTGTACTCTCATGATGTAGACGCACGTCTGTAATTATTGATTACACTAAAGAAAGATTGGGCGGAAAAGGTCATTTGTTGCCAATCGGGGCACCCCTGTGTCTGTTGACGAATCCATTGAAGCTGGAGAAATGTTTTATTTGGTTCGATCTTCATCCTGTTTAATGAAATCCTCCTGTACAATTCCTGGCGATTCACTTGTGGGTGAACAGACATCGAACAACAATCGACGCTTCTCTTTTTCATGTGGACTATACGTACTGGCAATATGGAATGTGTTCTGCCGCCTAGGGCCGACGCCATCTTCCCCGTGGTCTGGTTTTTCTGCATAACTCGTCCGTTTCGCGCGACCCGTGTCTTCAAAACGTGCAGAAAAAAAAACTTTACGTCCTGTCAGTACAAGGATACTGAGCGAATACCTTATGGTTTTTGTACAATAGGACTACAGCGCCTTTGCTGATTATAGGTACTATGCTAAATTGCAGCCTACGGATTTCTCAATACGGCAAAACTGTCATTCATATAGAACCATTCGTCTCGACTCTATAGTCCAGTCATGCGAGCCCGCTCTCATGTCTCATGACCGCTTTATCTCCGGCGTTCGACGATGACAGTATGCAACATCTTATTCAAAGATAATTCTCTGGGTTACCGCGACAGCGTGGACGTGAACCGTATGTGCAGTTGACGGACTTTGAGCGAGGGCGTATAGTGGGCATGCGGGAGGCCGGGTGGACGTACCGCCGAATTGCTCAACACGTGGGGCGTGAGGTCTCCACAGTACATCAATGTTGTCGCCAGTGGTCGGCGGAAGGTGCACGTGCCCGTCGACCTGGGACCGGACCCCAGCGACGCACGGATGCACGCCAAGACCGTAGGATCCTACGCAGTGCCGTAGGGGACCGCACCGCCACTTCCCAGCAAATTAGGGACACTGTTGCTCCTGGGGTATCGCCGATGACCATTCGCAACCGTCTCCCTGAAGCTGGGCTACGGTCCCGCACACCGTTAGGCCGTCTTCCGCTCACGCCCCAACATCGTGCAGCCCGCCTCCAATGGTGTCGCGACAGGCGTGAAAGAAGGGACGAATGGAGACGTGTCGTCTTCAGCAATGAGAGTCGCTTCTGCCTTTGTGCCAATGATGGTCGTATGCGTGTTTGACGCCGTGCAGGTGGGCGCCACAATCAGGATTGCAAACGACCGAGGCACACAGGGCCAACACCCAGCATCATGGTGTGGGGAGCGATCTCCTACACTGGCCGTACACCTCTGGTGATCGTCGAGGGGACACTGAATAGTGCACGGTACATCCAAACCGTCATCGAACCCATCGTTCTACCATTCCTAGACCGGCAAGGGAACTTGCTGTTCCAACAGGACAATGCACGTCCGCATGTATCCCGTACCACCCAACGTGCTCTAGAAGGTGTAAGTCAACTACCCTGGCCAGCAAGATCTCCGGATCTGTCCCCCATTGAGCATGTTTGGGACTGGATGAAGCGTCGTCTCACGCGGTCTGCACGTCCAGCACGAACGCTGGTCCAACTGAGGCGCCAGGTGGAAATGGCATGGCAAGCCGTTCCACAGGACTACATCCAGCATCTCTACGATCGTCTCCATGGGAGAATAGCAGCCTGCATTGCTGCGAAAGGTGGATATACACTGTACTTGTGCCGACATTGGTCATGCTCTGTTGCCTGTGTCTATGTGCCTGTGGTTCTGTCAGTGTGATCATGTGATGTATCTGACCCCAGTTTCCCCTTCCTGGGGCAATGAATTCACGGTGTTCTTATTTAAATTTCCAGGAGTGTATGTCAACTACTTTACAGAAACACACAAGAATACTGCTGGTATCGAGAGGTTGAGTTGAGGTGCCGTAATGATTACGTAACTAAAGTACCATTACAGGTCGCAGAGGCGAAGGCCAGTGAATCGGTGGCCGGTGTATCCTGACGACGACGCGACTCCGCTGCCGTACAAGACCGACACACAGCAGTGCGTGCACGGGTCGCTGAGGCAGCCATTCCGCGGCAAGCCATTCCTTCTACATTTGTTGTTGCTGTTACATTTTGTGTCAGAAGTTTCCACTGCAGTCCTTTACAGCCCTTTGTCTGTAAGTCTGATAGGACCAAATATGATGTTGCAGCTTTCGCTGGTAGGAGTGCTATTGTTTTGTAAACTTTTTCACAATCTCTTCAAATTGCTTGTAGTTTTCATTTAATTCTTATGTCTTCATCAAGAGTGGCGATTAGTACATTCGAGTAGACTGCCATCTTACGTTAGGTTCACAGCTGGTAAGTCTCTCGTCCTTGTGCTACCTTTGCACTTGGATTTCTGAAGATGGAAATGACTACAAAACGCGTTATAATAATAAATAAAATAATTTTTCAGGTGCTGTATGTCTTTCTATGCGACCGAGCCAGTTTAACTCTAGAGAAGTTGCAGCATTATAAAATTGCAGCGAAATGCAGGAAGATTCTCAGCGGATAGGCACTTGGTGCAGGGAGTGGCAACTGACCCTTAACATAGACAAATGTAATGTATTGCGAATACATAGAAAGAAGGATCCTTTATTGTATGATTATATGATAGCAAAACAAACACTGGTAGCAGTTACTTCTGCAAAATATCTGGGAGTACGCATACGGAACGATTTGAAGTGGAATGATCATATAAAATTAATTGTTGTAATGCGGGTGCCAGGTTGAGATTCATTTGAAGAGTCCTTAGAAAATGTAGTCCATCAACAAAGTAGATGGCTTGCAAAACACTCGTTCGACCTATACTTGAGTATTGCTCGTCAGTGTTGGATCCGTACCACTTCGGGTTGACAGAGGAGATAGAGTAGATCCAAAGAAGAGCGGCGCGTTTTGTCACAGGGTTATTTGGTAAGCGTGATAGCGTTCCAGAAATGTTTACCAAACTCAAGTGGCAGATTCTGCAAGAGAGGCGCTCTGCATCGCCGTGTAGCTTGCTGTCCAGGTTTTGAGAGGGTGCGTTTCTGGATGAGGTATCGAATATATTGCTTCCCCTACTTATACCTCCCGAGAGGATAACGAATGTAAAATCAGAGAGATTCGAGTGCGCACGGAGGCTTTCCGGCAGTCGTTCTTGCCGCAAACCATACGCGACTAGAACAGGAAAGAGAGGTAATGACAGTGGCACGTAAAGTGCCCTCCGCCACACACCATGGGGTGGCTTGCTGAGTATAAATGTAGATGTAGATGTAGATTTTTGCATATTTTGTAGAATGGTTGCTAGCCTCGTCGTGACCTTATGTCAAACATGTACCAAAACTTACAATTCCTCCACCTCCGTAAATCTACTGTGTGGCTGCCTCACTAGACAAGGGATTTGCCTCGCGTTTCCAGTGGCAGGAGGAAGCTTATAGTGTGCAGCGTTAAGGCTGCCACAGAGCAGCGCTGACGGTATGAAGACGCGTGTAGGCGCGCCGGGCAGACTCGCGAGGTATTAACGTGGAGGAGGGCGGCCCCCTTTGAGGCGCGTACCTGCCGCCGCCAGGCCTCTGCTGCTCCGACAGTCCGTCCGCACCTCTGCTTTACGGAGTTCTCGCCACCAGCCCGAATGTTATTAGCTTTGCCCGTAATTTGCTCCTCTGACAAGGCCTCAACTCACTTGGCAGGACTGCAGATCGGGCAGTACGCAATAGCTTCGAAGCACAGTCCTTACTGCTTAGACTCATCAATTTAGGCCATACGACTCTCTCGTAAGTTAGGTAAGGAGACGTCAGCGCCGTTCGGAGCTTATACACAACAGCTACTTTTATTTAGTTTTTGCTTTCAGTTTTCTGTACGTCAGGAAGTGTTAATGCCTCATGTACTAATGTTAAATGTTCTCACCAAGCTTATTGAGATTTGCAATGGTGCACCTCAGCATTAAGTCTGCCAGGTGTTCGCCACGATATCGTCACGATGACCTTGGACTTCTTCATTTTACGAAGAGACATGAAGTCATACCGCTAAGACAAATAATGAATGGATCAACAAAAGAGATACTGAGGGGTTGAGTAACGTTTCCTCAATGTGAAGACACATGTTATTCGATATTTTTATAATTCATGCAAACAGACTTCAAAAGGCATTTGCACTGTTACGCCTGGATAGAGCTGCGTGTAAAAATGATTGACCAGAAAACTGTACTTGGTGTTCTAATGCGGGAAACAGCTGCGCTTGACGACAAAGTAACAACGCACAGGACCAATTCCTTCTTGCCAATAGCCTACAAATCTATGAAAGTAGAAGAAGGAGCGGGATGTATATTAACTCGCCCCTAGATTAGTTTTTCCTGCAATCGTACGTAGTGATTTTAGTTGACACTTATGGAGTGGGGTATTTCATTAACCCAAGTGTCACTAATCGCGCCCAAACCACAACAAACTCCAATACTAGCGACACTACGAGAATAATTCACAGTTGTGCTACCCACCAGAGAACGACTGATTTTATTTCAAAAAGTGCCTTTTAAAAAGCACTTCTGTCCTCGTACAGAATAGTTTTCGGAGTACGCATCTTTAAGTGTATACATATCACTGGAAAATCTGCACTAAAGCCAGAGGTGATGAGGGAATATTTATACCGTTTGACCTACTTCCAAATGAAACGATCGTTTTAATCCTTTACTTCATGACCGCTGTGGAACCTAACAAACAAATTTGGGACTTTCTTCCACTGTAGATCTATATACACTTTTTCAAAAAAATTTCTGCTGATGAAATCCTATTCCTTAAATTCTGCAATATATTTCGCTGTTTTGCGCTGATATTTAGTCTTGCCGTGGAACTGAGACACCAGTGATGTTGCGGTGATATTCACAAATTATATACTTCTTAACAGAGGATGCGGGTTAGATGCTTTACCATACGTGAACGATAAACACATGAAGAAGCTCAGCATGGTTAGCAACTCTAATCTGCCTCTTTCATAATTCTGCCGTCGAAACAATAGAACCTCCCCTATGGCAGGTTCAAACGTAAGTATAAATACTCCGTTACATTAATGTTTCCTTTCCCAAAAAACTGTAACTCGATATTTCAACTGAAAAAGGGCCTGCCTGTGACTCCGATAATAGACCACCGTTGGTTTTCCAGTAATGTAGGAACAGATGGAAGCCTGTGAAACTCCGTCGCAGTAGTTTATTCTGCGTATTCTTTAACTACACAGAGAAATCACTTTATTTTTTATTTTATTTATTTACTAATTGAGTCGTGACGCCCTCTCTGGTTTCGGACCAGGGTTTCACACATACAATACTTTCTTTATTATTTTTACCTTAGAAATATCAGAGAGAGCATTAGGGAACGATTGACTAGAGAAGAGGAAAGAAATACAGTAGAAGAAGAATGAGTAGTTTTGAAAGATGAAATAGTGAAGGCAGCGGTGGATCAAGTAAGTAAAAAGACGAGGGTAACAGAAAGAACATTGAATTTAACTGTTGAAAGGAGAAAATATAAAAAATGCAGCAAATGAAGCAAGCAAACAGGAATACAACCGTCTCAACAACGAGATCAAGATGAAGTGCAAAATGGCTAAGCAGGCATGGTTAGAGGAGAAATGTAAGGATGTAGAGGCGCATATCAGAAGGGGTAAGATAGATACTGCCTACAGGAAAATTAAAGAGACCTTTGGAGAAAAGAGAACCACTTGCATAACTATCAAGAGCTCAGATGGAAAACCAGCCCTGAGCAAGAAGGGAAGGCAGAAAGGTAGAAGGAATATATAGACGGCCTATACAAGGGTGATGTACTTGAGGGCAATATTATTGAGATGGAAGAGGACGTAGATGAAGAAGAGTTAGGCCCCGGCAGTAGACAACATTCTATAAGAACTACTGATAACCTTGGGAGCGCCAGCCCTGAAAAAACTCTACCGTTTGGTGAGTGATACGTACGAGACAGTTGAAATATTAATTACAATGCCAAAGTAAGCAAGTATTAACATGTGTGAAAACTACCAGTTATTAAGTCACGGCTACAAAATACTAACACAGTTCTTTACAGACAAATGGAAAAACTTGGATTCCGTAGAAACAATATGTTGGAACGGGTGAGGCAATACTGACCCTACGACTTATGTTAGAAGAAAGATTAAGGAAGGGAAACCTACATTTCTAGTATTTGTAGACTTAGAGAAATGTTTTGGCAATGTTGACTGGAATACTCTCTTTCAAATTCTGAAGGTGGCAGTTGTAAAATACAGGGAACAAAAGGCTATTTACAATTTGTACAGAAACCTGATTGTAGTTGTAAGAGTCGACGGGTATGAAAGGGAAGCAGTGGTTCGAAAGGGAGTGAGACAGGGTTGTAGCCTCTCCCCGATGTTATTCAATCTGTATATTGAACAAGTAGTAAATGAAACAAAAGAAAAATTTGGAGTAGGAATTAAAATCCATGGAGAAGAAATAAAAACTTTGAGATTCGCCGATGACATTGTAATTCTGTCAGAGACAGCAAAGGACTTGGAAGAGCAGTTGAACGGAATGGACAGTGTCTTGAAAGGAGGATGTAGGATGAACATCAACAAAAGCAAAATGAGGATAATGGAATGTAATCGAATTAAATCGGACGAAGTTGAGGGAATTAGATTAGGAAATGAGTTGCTTTAAGTAGTAAATGAGTTTTGCTATTTGGGGAGCAAAATAACTGATGATGGTCGAAGTAGAGAGGATATAACATGTGGACTGGCAACGGCAAGGAAAGTGACATTTCTATTTAATTTGGCTTCACTTATTGATTACTGCTGTGTAATAAAATAACAATGTAACAGATACTACGGAATACAGTTAAGAAAGGAGAGGGTTGTCTGGGAAGTGGTAGGTGCCAGGAATAATCTTTTGTTTGACAGGAATATCGGGTTTAATTGTTGCTTCCCTTGTGCTTACAAATGAAGGCCTTAGCCCAGAGACATTTATAAAATCTGAAAGAATACAATGAAGTATGGTTACAGTTCGAATGTGGAATGAAGCACAGCCCTAAAATGACAATAACAACTTCCAAAAGAAATTTCTTTAAGTGCAAGTTCTCCAGCAACCTCAGCAGCGACTTATGCGGTAAAATAGTAATGACTAGTCATTTTTAAATTAAACCGTGAAATACAATGTAGCACTACAATGACAAAATAACTTATAATAAAATTTTCCTTAAGGTAAGTTAAATACTACGTCATCCTTCTCAGTAGTGATTTATTAGCTTCTGTACTAAATTACCAAAAGCAGTCACAGTGATAAAAATGGCAGTAATAATAATTTTAAAAAGAATACCTGTTTAAATGAGTTTTCGTCAAAGGCGAAAACAGCTGATTTCAGGAGTGATTTATGACATTACATATGGCTGATATTTACAGCTAAACCGTTCAATATGATGCGACACAAAAATTCCACTAACACATTTTTAATAATTTGTTTAAAGTTCAGTAATCCTTTACCTACCATCCGGCCGCAGAGGCCCATCAGTGACGTTTAATATCGTATCTTTAGGTAAATATACATTTTATTGTAATGGAATTGTATGAATTTTTCTAATTTGTCACGTTAGTCACAAAAATTGGCAAATAATTTACCTATGGCTTTGTGTTAAAGTGTTCCTGCACCATTTTCTCCCATACGTGTATTGCAGGCCAGAGCGGTTAGAATCAATTTTCCAACAACCAACTTCAATTTATGTCAGTTTAAACAACACAGGCCTGAGAGGACCAACTGGTAGGTAAAGCTGCACACATTTTCTGGTATGAAATCTCAGATCAGTAGTAATGACCTTAGGGTGTGCAATTACACATGGCCAGACGTTGACTGGATACCGCTATGCCTGCTTAGTACCAAAATTAAGATGAGCTGTGAGGGTACAGTACCACCCAACATTGAAAATAGGTACAACATTCTTCGTTATTCTTGTCAGAACAACATATTTTTTGTAATAATAACTCAATTTCACTTAATACACCGAAGCCGGATACCAGTGTAGGAAAGAAGGACAATTTATTTATTTAATTGATCACATGTGCACTCCCACAAAAAGTAAATCCCTACATCCAATTTGGTGAGATCTGTGAAATGAATGAATGTGTGGTCGTCTGCTAACAACGGATAGTGAATGTGCAATATATGATCATCTTTGAGACGGTCCTTTGGTCACCTTTGGTGGAGCCAAAGATATGAAATTTACCTGAGCTCTGAGCACCTGAAGTGTGGCTGACCAATACGGTAGCATGGTGCTCCGCCACGTCGGCGGAGGCGCGAGATGACCTGAAGAACAGCCATGTTTCAGCACTCTGGCGCTGGATCTCGTGTTGGTAAGACCTGTCTTAGGTGTGCTCTGTGAAGACAAAAGAATGGTGAGAATGGTATGCATGTGAAATACTTAAGACTAGTTCCGAATAATTGTATCACTATTTTAGGAATTTTGTGGGGAGAATTAAATGACAGGCAGGTAATATTAAGGGGATCGTAGTAATCTTCAGAAGTGACCAACGGTCACAATGAAACCACGTGTAGCAATAAGTTGAAATACTTGCGAGTGCTAGTACTAAGTTGAAATACTTGCGGGTGCTAGTACTAAGTTGAAATACTTCCGTGTGCTAAAGTTAAGCTGAATTACTAGCGTGTGTACTATAAGTTGGAAATATTTAAGAAATGGCGTGTGCAGGTCATGAAATTAGAGACGAGCACTTCCACGTGGTGAGTACTGTGTGAGTCTCAATCTGTGTATGAGACAAAGGATAAAGGGAAGTGCTCCTCCAAGGTATCAGTTGAGGACTCGCGTGTGCGACGAATATGATCTTAATATTAATTTGCGTGTTATGTTTCTGTGTGACGCTAGATTCAAACTCTAATACTCAGAGAGAAGCAAGGTAAGTCAGCCGTCTATCCAGCAACGCCACTTGACTTGCATTGCACAGGAAGACGTGCATATATCCTCCAGAGCTCGTAGTAGGAAAGAAAAGTTACGAAGTGGGGTAGTATCGTGTGAAACTGGGATGGATACTAATTGAAGTGGGAAAGCTGAAAGTGAAGTGTTTCTAACGTTGTGACTATTCTTTGTGATTGTACTCTATGTTGCCATGAATGTTGCGTGATGTATTTCACATAATTTAATTATATGTGGTTTGCATGGGAGAGTAGCAAGATAGGTTCAGAGGCAGTGGGTCATGCATGTTCCTTTTTGTACCGCTCGGTCTGGAGGAAATTTTCGTGATGATGGGTGCGAGAGTGGAAGTGTGAGATATAGCAAAAGATCCACGATTCTATCCAGAAAGTGCACTGTAGCGTTATATAATTACGAGGCCATAAGATAGAGAATCACCAATGTAAAGCCATGCCCACTAGGCGGAGTTCCTCTTGTATAATTGTATAAAACGTAATGGTGTGTTTAGGTTAGCTTGGAATAAAAAAGATAGTGAAAAGAAGAAGTTTGGTGGCCTTGTTCTTCGAATAGTGTTTAGTCATGAAAATGTGGTATTGCCAGTGCGTAGTGAACAATCAGAGTTGTGTAAATTACTTATAGTCAGATGTGCGTATTCCTTTTTCGTTGCGTAATATTCAAATAGGAGAATAATTTATAGCTTAATTGTGAGCACTAGAGCTCATAATCAGTCATTGATGTTACTCGATAAATAAGAAGAATAAATCCACTCGCTTGGAGGACCTCTCATCTTGCAGGCCTGACTGCTTGATGCCACAGTATGAGCAAGGCATGTGGCTGCCTCGCAGAGCCAATTCATAAATGTCAACCAACAGTCCTTGCAGGTTTGCACCCTCATTACATCTGACCGAGAGGTACGTCCACGGAGGCTCAACCAGCCCCTTGGAGAACAAGTGAATTCCTGGCTTCGTTTAGCACTGGCCGCTGTAACACCAGATGAATCCACCATTAGATACAAGGCAAATATATAATTTTCAACAGTAGTACAACCGAAACGTTTGTCAAGCAAATGGATCCTTCTAGTGTATGGTAATTTAGAAACTTATCCACTGTCAAGGGGCTATGATGGTCGTCACAGTAGAGTGCTATAATTCGAAGTCAACAGTCACATAGAGCCACACAAGAAGTGTTGGAGCCTTCCGGCAACGAAGACAATATTCACATTCCGAGAACACATCATGTGTTTAATTTTTGTTCACCATAAGGTTGCCTTGGCTACATAGATTCCTTACAGGCAACGAACGTGGCCATTGTAAATTAGCTTAGGATCATTCCTCGCTGATGTACCGATCCTTACTGTTTCTGTAGCAGGCGCTCTAACACACGGCTCTTGCTTCCTCGTTCAGGCCTCACTGCCACCAAGAGGAAAAACGCCCGGCTCACTGCAGTGCCCCCGCCCTAGCTCTCCCGCGGCGACGCCGTTTGCGGTACCCGAGCAGTTCTAGGCACCTCAGTCCGGAACCGCGCAACTGCTACGGTCGCAAGTTAGAATCCTGCCTCAGGCATGGCTGTGTGTGATGTCCTTAGGTTAGTTAGGTTTAAGTAGTTCTAAGTTCTAGGGGACTGATGACCTCAGATGATAAGTCTCATAGTGCTGAGAGCCATTTGAACCCGCGGTGACCCATCTTTCAAAACCACTCCCGCTGCCCGTACTCAGTAGAGCACAGAAATTCATTGTATCAGTCGGTAAAGATCGAGAGGAAACTAGTTGAGGTGCCTACGCCAGTGAGTCGGCATTGCTCCCGCCCCTGGCGCTACCTTCCAGAAACTTACTGACTCTTTTTCCTGCACGTTTTGCTGAGATCCGCATTGTAAAAGGTAGGTTTCATATTTCTGACAAGTTGTAAATAGGCTGTTTAGGTTTTTTATTGGTAACACCACGTAGCGCTCTGTATGAAAATCACTGGATGTGCTGTGCGCAGTCTGTGGCTAGTTTGCATTGTTGTCTGCCATTGTAGTGTTGTGCAGATGGATGTTAACAGCGCGTAGCGTTGCGCAGTTGGAGGTGAGCCGCCAGCAGTGGTGGATGTGGGGAGAGAGATGGCGGAGTTTTGAAATTTGTAAGACTGCATGCCATGAACTGCTATATATATTATGACTTTTGATGATATTACGGTAAATACATTGTTTATTCTCTATTAAAATCTTTCATTTGCTAACTATCCCTATCAGTAGTTAGTGCCTTCCGTAGTTTGAATCTTTTATTTAGCTGGCAGTAGTGGCGCTGGCTGTATTGCAGTAGTTCGAGTAACCAAGATTCTTGTGAGGTAAGTGATTTGTGAAAAGTATAGGTTTATGTTAGTCAGGGCCATTCTTTGTAGCGTTTACTGAAAGTCAGATTGCGTTGCGCTAAAAATATTGTGTGTCAGTTTAAGCACAGTCTTGTATAATATTTCAAAGGGGACGTTTCATATGTCGACCCTTAGCCGAGGATACCTCACTGGAATCTTCTGATTTTTTTTCCCTTTAGTTTCTGTAATAAGTGTAGCTTTTGTTTATTGCTAGCGCGTAATTATAGAGAGAATTTCCTTTGTAGTTGTAGTTTTTGATTGTTGTACAGTAAAACAGTTGTGGGATGCATGTAGATTTGCAGCAAGTATTTCGCAGCTGCGCTTGTAATTATTTTCAGTGCTACGTTAATGTGTTCTCTTATTTTTGCTCTTCACATTGTGCTTTTCTGTGTTATATCGTGTGAAATATTGTGACAATAATGGCGTGTGAAAAACGTTATACTAGGCTCCAAAGTAAACAGAGAAATGACAGTGAAGACGAAAGCAGTGTGTTAGCACCACCGAGTAATGAATTAACTAATGTTCAAAGTAGTAATTTTGTAATTGTACATAGGGAAATGGAGCGGGCTGCAAACAATGGTGAAGACAGTGTAACAATTAGTGAACAGGGAAGCATTATCGATCGATCGGTCGGCAACAGCTTGCCTCAGGAATCCGAAATGACACGACACAATCCTGCAAATACTGTAGATTGAGGTTTTACGTCCTCACCGTTTTCTCAGATAAAACAAGACACATTTTCTGCTTTTCAAACTGCGAATATTGCCGGTTCAAATGCATTGCCGAATACCACTGAGGAACATGTTTCAGATACCAGTGCATTGTTATTACAATTAATGCAACAAGTGGGACAAAAGCTTCAAAAGTTAGACACAGTGGAACAAAATCTTCAAACGTTAGACACAATGGAACAAAATCAGAGACAAACACAGCAAAAGCTTCAAACGTTAGACACAATGGAACAAAATCTTCAAAAGTTAGACGCAACGGAACAAAAGCTTCAAAAGTTAGACTCAGTGCAACATACTCTTGAACAAACAAGTGAAGATTTAACTACTAAATTACATAAAATCGAATCGAAATGTCAAAAAATCTGTGATGACGTAAAAACACAAATTTGTGAGCATTTCCAACCTATTTTTCCGCGGCATGAAAATGCATTACAGAATCACGAAGCAGCCATAAAGGAACTGCAAACTATTGTTTATGAAAATCATGAGACCTTGCAAGCTAAAATCGACTCAGTTGCATCTACCAATTCGGTTATGCAACTTGCAAAAACTCAAGAAAACTTAAAGGACACAGTAAATACTCTGAAAATTGGTTCATAAAGACATATGGAGGAAATTAGTTCATTATCAGAGAAAGTAGTTGAGCTTTCAGATCAGCTAAATAATTTATCTACGAAGGTAGATGATAATCTGAATGACACAAAACCGGTAGTCTTTAATGACACAGACGAGTGCGAACAAATTACGAAATTCAAACAAAATCTGAATCAAATTAATACGCAACACCAAAGAGAAATACGGGAAGTACAAGATCAGCTGACACAGGTAATACAAGAATTACGTATTTCAGACGACACTCGCGCTCCACTATGGGAAGAGGGACATAGAAGTACGGAACAGCCTCAAATTAATAACACAGGGCACTTCGGAAATTATGAAAGAAATTGGCAAGGTACACCGAATTTTGAGATGGAGCCGCAGAAACGACGTAACAATGACCGACATGCGACTCGCCAACATGATGATTTGACTATAAGCTGTTCATTACTACATGTACATTCAAAACATTTAAGAATTCTGGCAACGACATTCATCCACAAGCGTGACTTCATCAATTCTCTCATTGTTTCCCTCCCAACTGGTCACTGCAGCACAGATTAGAATTTATGTGGGGCTACTTAGAGAATGAACCAGCTGTAGGAATGCGATCGGTCATTCACGGTTGCCACAGTGAAGGAGAATTTTACCATGCCTTCCTCTCAGCATATTGGTCTCAACCTACTAAAGACCGATTAAAACATAGCATCATAATGATGAAACATTTCGAACAATCTGAATTCTCCAGTCTTGTGAAATATTTTGAAGACATGTTGCACAAGAATCAGTACCTGTGAAACCCGTACAGCCCCTCAGAACTCATCCCCAGTTGCTTAATCAAATTACTTGAACATTTACGACAAATTATTTTGGCAGGACTTTGCAAAGACGACATTGAAGCTTTTCAGGGACTGTTACAAGAACTGGAAATTGACACTGACAATCGCGGAACGCGAAAACAGGAACACAACAATTACAGGTCACATCCGTCGCAATTCCGCGATAAAAGAAATAATAACTGGACACGACAAGGTTATTCTCACAACACTAATCGTGACCAAAACAGACACCACCCGTATGACAACCGTTGGCAGAGTAGTAATAATTACAGAGAAAGATCGCATTTCCATAGTAATAACTATCACAGAGACTACCATAGAAACAGACAATATGGGAACCAAAACAATTATTATCACGGGAGACAGAATAAATTCAGACGCAACGGACCACCGTGCTGTGATAATTCAGGGAGAAATTCTTCACTACATAACCGACCAGAAAGCAACTACAGGAACTACCGACATGACGACAGACGATATAATCATAACGACAGACCTGAATTTCATCAGAACTGGCGAGATTCAAACAGAGCAGGGCACTCTCGAGAAGGTGAATTTGTAGAAGTTAGGTCTCCAAATCCCAGTAACGACACGCGCCAACAAAGAGACAGGCAATGACTCGCACCGCAGGCAGCCACGTGCACCCGCTGGCTCCGAGAAAAATAACATAAGACGCTAGCCTTGAAATAAAAATTATAGCTTTCCTCACCGACGTACACAACATGATAACTGCTTTGAAGTTAAAACTCTGCGTATTGCACCACATTTCACATGTAAAACCGCTTATTGAAAGATAACCTGCTTTTTAACTTTGTCTTTGCCATACACCTTTTCACTTTACATTACTAGTATGCTTTGTAAGACTTAGAACCTGTTACCATGCAACAATGTTTGAAATTAAATATCCAGTCAAGAACCAAGAGAACTTATTTCAACAGAAATTACGAATGCATTGTTATTGTGAACAGACGACACAGTGTTATTGTGCGTGTACATTCTTGCTTGTTAGTTGCACGATTATATAACGACAATAAGGCTGACATACTTAGAACATGTACCGTACTGCTAATGAGATTTTAATGCAACATCTTGGTTTACTTGAAGATACATTCTGGATTTAAAGTACATTCTGTGAGATACCAGATGGCACAGTGGTTAGTTTATGTGACAACTACACGATTTTATCACGACGCTACTAATGAGTGACAATTTACAATGTTGCTTTTGCGGTGTATTTCTTTTATATCTCCACAGTTTTTCTGAATTATTCTGGAAAGTAAAACATGTTTTAGTACTAACTTTTGTGGTATAGCTACAATGAGACAGCCTTTTCCGTAGCACAACAATACGCTACAGCACAGCACTTCCTTCATCACGGCAATAAGCGTAATAACTAAGATATTTATACGCAAAGGAATTCCCTTCGTTTATTACAAGGTAAGTACATTGACTTCAGTAGAACTTTGCTTACAGAGGACAATAACTACGACACTTCCACAGAACTATCTTACAACAAGATGCATATTTAGCGCTACAGGACACGCATTTGAGGATTAATTTTGTACTTGAATCATTTGTTTTTCAAGATTTTTGAATTACGAAGGTTTTGAGTGATACATTTCATTCCATTGTTGTAATCTGTAACACCTGAGGGTATAATTACATTAATCCTCAGGGGGTTACACGCTTACTTTGTGTATCATGTGTTTGGCAAGCACAAGGAGCCTTAGCTAATATGGTATTTGCTTATACAACTTTACACATCGGTACCATATTTCTCTAACACAGAATTACACAGCTATCTGATTATTTGACACAGAAACAAACATCTTTTTACCATGTCAGTGACACATCTTTGCGCAATTACGCTGGTGGGTAACTTCACACTTATGAAATTGTATTTTTCTGTACTTTGTGAACTGTTCATACTTTTTCGGAACTATTGTGATACTATGAGAGCTTTGAATGACGTATTTGGTATGGGATCATGATTTTTGAAGTATGTTTGAGGTATATGACACTTTTTACATGAGCAGACAATTTTTGTAGGTTTTGAAATTATTGGAGGAAGCTACGATGATTTTGAGAATTTGACTGAGGTGTTATGATGTTATTATTACGATGACTATGTATAGTATGCTGCTGCGGTATGTTTATGATCAATAAGCTGATGCTATATGAGTTATTTGATTATGTAACATATCTGTTATGATGAAATATCGAAGAAGTTTCGACGAATAAGGTAAGGAATAATTAGTAGTGGTTAGGGACTCTGGTTTGTGAAAAATATTGTTGGAAACCAAGAATAGTACTTTAAGAGTTATGAAATGTATGTAAGTACGTGAATGTATTACAATGCCGACGGAACTTTTTTGGACACTGTTATATCAATAGGATTTTGTTTCTACAGATTTGTAAAGCAAATTCTTGACCTGTGAAATTTTTTATATGAGACTGCCACTGTAGCGGAAACTGGTGTCGTAAATATTTCGGTAAGAAAGTTAAGTGACCACCTGCACGTCGTGGGCACCCAGCTGTGCAACAGCCACCTGGAAACAAGCCATTTCAGAGGCACAGGCGAAAAAAAAGGTGGCAATTATCCTCGCTATTGACATTCCTTTGTAGAAAACATCGCAAATACGACACGCTCAAACTTGAGAACATATGATTATACTGTGGAGATCTTAATTTATGATATTTACTAAAATGCCTAATGAAATGATAAGAAACATTTTACATCTATTGTCTTTCTAGTTGAGAGAATTTTTTTGCCTTTGGAGACGCCATTTGCCTAGTGAATGACGCTTCATATGTTGCTTTATATGTATATTTGCTCATTTTGTTTAATATCTAGTTTCTTGCTGCACTCCAGCATTGGTTAAAACAAAATTTAATACATGTACTAATATAACTATTTTCTGTCTACAGACCCAGTAAAGAATAATTTTATGATGTACTTTCGTAAAAAAGGAGGAACACATATAGACATTTCCACTCACAGGAATTGTATAGTTAATTTTTTCAACGACTTGGTAACTTTCTTTTTGTGATGCATCACTCTAGTGTTAAGATGTGATGTAGGTATTAAACATTGCCATTTTTACTGTAGTATTTTTTCTGCTCGAGCTTTGTCATGTTTAGATATAAGTTATGGCATTTGCTGCTGCTTGCTTTGACAATTTCCATTTTTGTCGTTGCTGTTTGTCTTAATTGTTTTGTGCTGCTGCATTGCCTCGTCCCTTCGTTTAGCATCTAAGCTCAGTAGATTAAAGTTAGGTTAAGAGTGGGTAGACTATATGAGAGAACGAGTTGTGATGAATTGGAAGAAATGCATTGAGAAGTGGTACGGAAAATGTACAGAAAGCAGGTATAGGTACGATTTTATTGGAAATAAATGATGAGGTAAGACACTGGAAAAAAATAATAAGGTAAGAAATATGTGAACATATAAATACAGAAAGCATGCTTGGAAGGATTTTTTGGTTGGAAACAAATGTAGAACTAAGACGAAAGATCTATGGAATGAAGTTCTGTGTTGGACAGAAGTACCAAATGTTACACTGAAAACAAACCCTGCCTGTTCCTCTTGTGTTATCCCACTATGTGTTTGTGTACCCTTGGGTATTTATGTTCTTCCTGTCTTTATGTGTTTATCTGATGAGAGTTACATTGTAGAATTTTTCTGATAACATGTTATTTACTTTGTAAAGATGTTTAGACATTATTTATCTGTTCTGTTTTGTTGCTCATATGTGAAGTAGATGTTTCAATAGTTATTCTGATCTTTATGTATGTACTTATGTCATAATTTTTTTAACACTGATGTGCATGTTTATTTCTATTATTTTGTAAAGCCTGTTTTACTACAAATGTTATTTGTATTATTATGTTTTTAATGATGTATTTTGTACCTTTGTTATTGTATTCTTATGTTATAAAATTCTAATTGATACCAGTTCATCAAATTAAGTAACTTGTAAGTTACATTTCACTGCACACATTTCTGTTGGTCATCGTATATGGACAATATGTGAGAAGTAGGGACTGTTATTGCTTGCACGTGTGTTAATAATTCAGCAAGGGACTGGATAACAGCATTGCTGGTTCTAAGGACAATGCTAAAAACTTTGTGAGAGCACAAGTGGAGGTTATGGACTTGCTATATTATCCACAAGACTCTTCATTGGTGATTGTGCATACGCACAGTCACAGCAGATGGCTGCTGGCCATCTCTACAAGGACTACAGTGGGTTTGAATCTTTAATGACCCACCAATACCATTATTTCTACAAGGGTTACAGTGGGTCTACACCTTTGATGACTCACCAGTACCATTACGTGTACAAGGACTGCAGTGGGTCTGCACCTCTGGTGGCCCACCAATAACATTATCTCTACCAGGACTACAGTAGGTCTGCTCTGTGATGACCTACCTACCAATATTCGACAAAACTTTGACTGACTCTGCTGTGGGTACGCTCTGTTGTGGAAATCCACTACTTCCGTGTGCATTTTCTTTTACTGCTCAGACTTAGAGAAAAACACTGCAATTTTACTGTGATGAACGATCAGGACTGTCTTTACCAACTGTGAGAAAATTTTAGCTTTTGACCAACATTGTACCAATAAGTGTGTGCATATGATTTCTTTGTTATTGTAATTGCAAAATTTTTTTTTCAAATTTGTATTGGCCAGTGTCCAAAACAATTTGTAAAATTTTTTGTGGGGAGCATGAGGGCTATGTAAGTAGGCTGTTTAGGTTTTTCTCTTGGTAACGCCACGTAGCGCTCTGTATGAAGATCACTGGCTGTGATGTGCGCAGTCTGTGGCTGGTTGGCATTGTTGTAATACTCACCATTGTAGTGTTGGGCAGCTGGATGTTAACAGCGCGTAGAATTGTGCAGTTGGAGGTGAGCCGCTAGCAGTGGTGGATGTGGGGAGAGAGATGGCGGAGTTTTGAAATTTGTAAGACTGCATGTCATGAACTGCTATATATATTATGACTTTTGATGATAGTAAGGTAAATACATTGCTTTTTTTTATTAAAATCTTTCATTTGCTAACCATCCCTATCAGTAGTTAGTGCCTTTCGTAGTTTGAATCTTTTATTTGGCTGGCAGTAGTGGCGCTCGCTGTATTGCAGTAGTTCAAGTTACCAAGATTTTTGTGAGGTAAGTGATTTGTGAAAGGTATAGGTTTATGTTAGTCAGGGCCATTCTTTGTAGCGATTACTGAATGTCAAGTTGTGTTGCGCTAAAAATATTGTGTGTCAGTTTAAGCACAGTCTTGCATAAAATTTCAAAGGGGACGTTTGAAAGTGATCAAATTAATGTGACTGGACACTGTAGTAAAGCTTGAAGATTTGTATGTTAATCCTTGGTTTGGTATGCTGATGTAGAGAAATTAAAGGTAAAAACAGTACTTTTTGTCCACAGAAACGTCCTAATATGGTTTGTAAGTAACATCTTTAGTTAGTCGTAGGCAGCTAGAGGATAGTTACAGTATGTACTCTTTAACTGATGGTAGTTGTGGCTTTTGTAGGGGGAGGACAAAACGAGAGAAACTCAAAACACAAGACAACACGTAATCCTGTGTAACATGGTGTAGGTTAGATTAGATTAGATTAGTACTTGTTCCATAGATCGTGAATACGACACTTCATAATGATGTGGAACGTGTCAGGTTAATCAAAGGTGGCTATACAATATATTACGTTAGACAAAATATTACATGACACTCAATATTTTTTTGTGGAGGTTGGGAAATTACTCACTTACTGTATCCAAAAATTCATCTAATGTGTAGAAGGAGTTGCCATTAAGAAATTCTTTTAATTTCCTTTTAAATGATATGTGGCTATCTGTCAGACTTTTGATGCTATTACGTAAGTGGCCAAAGACTTTTGTGGCAGCATAATTTACCCCCTATGGAGCCAAAGTTAGATTTAACCTTGAGTAGTGAAAATCATCCGCTCTCCTAGTGTTGTAGTCATGTACACTGCTATTACATTTGAATTCGTTCAGATTGTTAATAACAAATTTCATAAGTAAATATATATATATTGTGAGGCAACAGTAAAGATTTCTAGCTCTTTAAATATGTGTCTGCAGGACGATCTTGGAGGAGCTCCTGCAATTATTCTGATTACACGCTTTTGTGCAATGAACACTCTTTTAATCAATGATGAGTTACCCCAGAATATGATGCCATACGAAAGAAGAGAATGAAAATAGGCGTGGTAAGCTAATTTACTCAGTCGTATATGGCCAAAATTTTGCTATGACCCTAACTGCATACGTAGCTGAACTCAAACGCTTCAGCAGATCTTCAGTGTGTTTTTTCCAGTTCAACCCCTCATCAATGCATAAACCTAGAAATTTTGAATATTCTACCTTAGCTACCAATTTCTGATCGAAGTCTATATTTATTAATGGGGTCATTCCATTTACTGTGTGGAACTGTATATACTATGTTTTGTCAAAGTTTAATGAGGGCCCATTTGCAGAGAACCACCATTGGCATTCGCAACAGCTTCCATTCGTCTCGAAATGGGTAAATATGGGTCCTGTGGGGCTTTGAAGAGACTCTTATACCATTCTTCCTGCAAAGTGGCGACAATTTCTGGTAATTATGTAGGAGATGTATAGCGGTCACGCACGCTCCTCTCCAAAGTTGACCACAAACTCTTAACAATATTGAGATTTGGTAACTGTGGTGACACGGGAAGATGTGACACATCCTCGTGCTGACAAAACCAGATCTGAGAAATTTTGGTGTTATGGAACGCAGCATCGCCGTTGGGGTAGAAACATTGTACGGTGGGATGGATCATCAGCAGCCAGGATGGTGACTTTGCAGAGTAACCATGGGAATCGTACAATATCACGATTTGGTTGCCCAAATCATCTCAGAGCACCCGCCATGTTTCACTCTTGGGATGTAAATTCGGCCAGAAGCTGGAAACTGTGTGAAACAAGACTCACCTTACATTACTCCATAGCCCAGTTTCATGGCTTCGACCTCACGTTTTCCTGCCACGGCTATTTTCATCACTGATGAATGGCTTTAGAATTCCTGCGTGCCTCGAAATCCCCTGCGGATGGAACGACATCCGTGTTCTTTTGATGCTGATAGGCTTCAAGAGTGCGGCATTCAGTTCTGCACTGACTTTTGCAGTTGTCGTCCGGTCAGTTTACGTCACAATCCTGTTCAATGCAGTCTGTCACTCAACACACACTCCCGTATGCGTTGTGACTTAGCGGATGATGTTTTTCTCTCCGTTTTCCCATTATGCGTTACGCTGCCTTTTGAAACACAAAAAACTTCGGCTGTCTTGGTTGCGGAAGCACTCACCAAAAGACCGCCAACGATTTTCCCAGTTTCGAGTTCACTTATCTCCGACACAACGCATTCTCAACTACACAGCGGATTGTTCAGTCGACAAGTGAGACTTGCAACGAGGACACTGAACAGGTGGCGTTCTTGATCAAACAACACAAGAGCGCAGCCTGCAGGCTGGGCTAACATACACATTTGTGATCAAGTACGAATGCTCGCAAAGTTTCTATATTTTTGTCCAACCCCTCTACGAGTCATTTCACGGATTTATGCAGTCTCTTATTTTTCTGGAGCACCTTGAGATTTCAGCTCGTCGCATTTTGTGACCGTAGTTGACAGTGGTGACATATTTCGACTTCTTTTCATTTTCCGTGATTGTTACTCTCGAAACATCAAATTTCAGTGGGGCGCAAAAATTACTATACTCGCCATATAGTTCACGACGGTTTGAAATCTGGTTCAAATGTCTCTGAGCACTGTGGGACTTAACAAATGAGGTCATCAGTCCCCTAGACTTAGAACTATTTAAACCTAACTAACCTAAGAACGTCACTCACATCCATGCCCGAGGCAGGACTCGAAACTAACCTGCGACCGTAGCAGCCGCGCGGTTCCGGACTGAAGCGCCTAGAACCGCTCGGCCGCATCGGCCGGCTGAATTCTGATGTGGAAGTACCCTGCACTGAACTATAATTCATGAGTCGCATTGTTCCTACATCACTGTAGAATACGAAATAAGCCTATATTGTGTGCTTGACAACAATGTATGCCTGCTCGGTAATGTATTCGTAGTTCTGCTGAGATACTGATGGTTGTTGCTCCCACAACTACGTTTGTGAAGTGCCAGGAGATCACTAAGTTTTTCAGCTGTTATCAAACCTTAAGTAATTCATTATATTTTTGCGCAAAACATTCCATGATTTAGCCTTGAGTGAGTTCCTTAATTCTATGGTGTAACTGTGATCGCTTTCAGTTATGATTAAACGTATTAACCTCACTTCGAACAAAAAGGTCAGAATATCGACTCTTTTTTCAGACTGTCTCTGTAGCCCGCGTGATATTACTGCTGATATGGATGGAGTTTCACATTCTACAGTTCGAAATATAAGGAAGATATTGAAAAATAATGAGAGTCTGTAAATGCAGCGGAATGGCAAATGCTGTTGAAAAAGTGTTACATCTCCTAGAACAGACAAATAAATAAGAAGAATGGTAGCGGAGAAGCGACGAAATCACATACGGGTGCCTAAAAACATGCTGGAGTATGTAGAAGCGCCTGTATCTACCGGTGCTCTGCAGTGAAGTTTCAATGAAAAGAGGCTGTCAAGCCGTCTTCCTGTCAAGAAACAGAAACTTACCTCAGTGCTAAAACAAAAACGATTAAACTAGGCCAATAAAAATTACAAAAACTAGAATATGGGCTACTGGAAAATGTTAAATACACTACATCACACTGTTTACTCTTTTATAATAATAGGGCCTTCCAAAAATGTCATGTGGTTTCGCTTGTTTGACGAAACAAGTATCCAAATTCTGCAAGACAGCCACCCGGGATTAGCCGAGCGGTCTTATGCGCTGCAGTCATTGACTGTGCTCCTGGTCCCGGTGGAGGTTCGAGTCCTCCCTCGGGCATGTGTGTGTGTGTTTGTGCTTAGGATAATTTAGGTTAAGTAGTGTGTAAGCTTAGGGACTGATGACCTTACCAGTTAAGTCCCATAAGATTTCACACACATTTGAACATTTTTTCTGTAAGATAAAGATGAATTTGTGAGACGCACGAGTCATGAAAAATTTCACAAAGATATAGTTCAACGAGTCAAGCACCTGTCAGCAATAATTTGGTCTATATTAAGTATCAAAATAAATGGACGCCTTCGTATTGTGAAAGGGACGATGCGTTCAGATCATCACAGAGCAATACTGGAAACTTCACTTTTTCGCCAGATGAAGGAACGATTTCCCAGCAACAATTACATCTTTATGCAGAATTCTGCACCAAGACCCAAGGTAAAATAAGTAAATGAATATTTAAATGAGACTGGAATTTATATTCTGGTTTGTCCTGAGATCACTCCTGACAAGAACCCAACTGACAATGTGTCGCAAGGACTGAAGGAATTGTGAAGGGAGACAAGCCCACAGATAAGATTAAGCCGCTGGAAAAATTTATCAGAGTTTGGCAGAGAACACATGAATTGGAGAATACACAAAAAAAGCATTAAGAGTATGCCAAATAGAATTAAATGTTTAGATAATTGCGACATGAGGATATTCCAAATACTGGACACTTTCTAACATTCTGAGTGGTGTCTGTTTGTTCTAAGTCGTGTCTCCCTACCACTTTCTTGCAGTGACGCTCTGAGCGTGATTTTTACGAAATTGACTAGTTTGATCCTGGGACCTGTTGCTGGTAAGGAGACCACACATGATATGTTGAGTTCAGAAGAGCTCAGTGAGACTACCGAAGATATAATCAAATGCTTAATTATTTCAGCGTCAGCTCCACTGCACTCCCTGTAAAAGAATCTTAATACTAACTAAATTTAGTGGAAGGGGTTCAAGGCTTCCCTATTTTTAGTTAGCTGGTAAAATAACGTCGAAAAAGCAGTTAAGTTTACCATTGGAAATTTTATTCTACTCACAAAACATTGTTTATAAATTGCACTGCTGATAAAACGAAGTGTTTAATACAGGATGGTAAAAACCAACTGCGTTCAACAAAAATGTGAACGAATATTCGCTGAATGGGTTTCCAAGTTCTACAATGGATCGAAGGATGAGCTATGCCATGTTACATGTATAATCTAGGTTTAAATTAAGTTTCACAAAAGAGAAAAACTATCAAAATGGTCTACAGTGACCCTCAATTATCTTTAATAACTTATCTAACTTGTCGTAAATTACAATGGCTGATGTGGCTTCTCAGTAACTATATAACAGAAAAATCATCGCGTTTCAGATTTTTACTTCAAGTTGCAAATGTGAACACCATGAGCTTTAATTGACGATCGACACTAGTATTACGCAAAAAGGAGGTGTAACAGATGAGACTTCTGCAGTTCTGAGTGAAGCTTTATGCGCTGTTATACGGCATTGCGTGCGTTCATTACCTTGTCGGTGTTTAGGCAGCGTCAGGGGGCGGCGGGCGGCGCAGCTCCTCACATCTCGCCGTCTCGGAAGCAACTCTTTCCTGACTTCTCCTAACTACGATTTACCGTAGTTGGTTTAAAAAAAACTTTCTGGCTGTGTTTTCAACTGACCAATCAGGGTCTCAATGTTAACCTTTTTCGTGGTGGGGCGATGTTTTTAACGTATGCAACGTAACAGAGACGCGAAAAAGTCTCAAGCTAAAACTTGCAGCTGGTGTGGCCCTTTTAGTGTTATCGTAAGGTCTAAACTGTTCTTCTGGAGGACTATCTTTTAACATGTCCTGGGGTGGTGGTTTTGGCGGTCAGCTGGCGACGTGGGTGTCCGTCCCTTATCGTTGGGCCTCCTAGCCTACACCATTCTGCTCCAGGACTAATACTGTCTTCCCCTCCCAGTGTACTGCAAGTGTAAATGGCTCTGCGAATTAATCTGTGGGAGATCTTTTGTGAAATTTCGAACTGTGCGGTCTCTCTGGTGGCCGCACTACCCTCTGGGTGTAATCCGCTGCCCTGCCGCCGCTAGGACCGGGCTTTGCATGCGGGCGGCCGGAGCTGTCCCCCGCGCATAAATCGCAAATCGCGCCGCGCCGCGTGCGCGACCGGTTGGAAACTGGGGAGGAAGTGCAGCCGCCGCCGGTCGCAGTAAATCCAGCGCTTATCGCAGCTGCGGCCAGACCGGCCCAGGCGGGGCGCCGTCCAGCTCTGCGTCACTCCAGCAGCTGCGTCACTTCCCACGGATAAATCACCATTAGCGCTGCTCCTGTCTGCACGCCGCCCTGCTAGCCAGCGGCGGTATTCACCGGCAGCCTGACAGGACAAAGTTATCAATAAACAGCGATGTCCAAATTAATGGACGTTATCTTAGTGGCGAGAGCCTACAAACGATCGGCACTACTAGCGAGTGACATCGCCCCACATATCACGCGAGAGAATAGTTCTATACCACTTGTTCAAATGGCTCTAAGCACTATGGGACTTAACATCTGAGGTCATCAGTCCCCTAGACTTACAACTACTTAAACCTAACTAACTTAAGTACATCACACACATCCATGCCCGAGGCAGGATTCGAACCTGCGACCGTAGCAGCAGCGTGGTTCCGGACTGTAATGCCTAGAACCGCTCTGCCACAGCGGCCAACTTCTATATTACTACGAGGGCTATACAGAAAGTAAGGTTCGATCGAAGATGATCTGTTGATCAACAGTCAGCATGGATTCAGAGAATATTTCATATCTTTAAATTTCCAGAATGTTTTTGACACTGTACCTCACAAGCGATTGTAAAAAATTGTTTAATATACTTACCTAGATTTCGACACTTCTATGGACGTCTTCATCAGAATAATGGTGTTCCTTGCTAGGTGTATATACCAAAGGATGTAACGTTTTTAATCTTTAGCTTGAATATGTTCGCTCTAAACATCGACTACTGCTTTTTGTCAATGTAACCTTACTGCTTTTAAATCTTCGTTCTGACGAAGACGTCCTTAGAAGTGTCGAATGCTCGGTAAATATATTAAAAATTTTTTTGCAACCGGCTGGCTGTCTTTCTCCACTGAAACTTATATACGGTTGCTGAAAGACAGGCATATTCAATACCGTGTGACTTATAATCAAACTTAGTGGCTATGGTCTATCGTCTCAGTTGTGTGACTGGTTTCGTGATTTCCTGTCAAAATGGTTACAGTTATTAGTAACTGAGGGAAAGACATCAAGCAGAACAGAAGGTATATCTGACGTTCCCCAAGGAAGTGTTATAGGCCCTCTGCTGTTCCTGAACTACATAAACGATTTAGGAGACAATCTGAGTAGCACTCTTGGATTGCTTGCAGATGATACTATCATTTACCGTCTTATGAAATGATCAAAACAAATTACAAAGCCATTTAGACCAGATATCTGTACGATGCGAAATGTGGATATTTATTTTAAGTAACGAAAACTGTGAAGTCAACAACATGAGTAATAAAAGGAATCGCCAAATTTTGGTTACATGATAAATCACACTACACTTATTGGTAGTAAGTTCCTATGAGGCCAAACTGCTGAGGTCATCGGTCCCTAGGTTTACACACTACTTAATCTAACGTAAATTAATTTACGCTAATGACAACACACACACCCATGCCCGACCGGGGTAACTGCGCGGACCGTGGCAAGGCACCTCAGACCGCATGGCTACCCCGCGCGACGCACAACACTTAGGGACTGCAATTACGAGTAACTTAAGTTGGAATAATCACATATATAATGTCGTGAGGAAGCCAATGCAAACAGAAACTGAGCAAGTTCAACATGTCTGTTAGAGGGTCTGCCTGCACTTGTATATCCTCTACTGGAATATCGTTATGCGGTGTGGGATCCGCATCAGGAAGGATAGACGGAGGACATCGAGAAAGATAAAAGAAGGGCTGTTTGATTATTAATACCGGGAAACAGGGAAGAGAACGCTACGGATATAATACGTGAATTGACGTGGCAATCATTAAAACAAAAGAGTTTCCCGCTGCGGCAGGACCTCCTCATTAAATTTCAATCACCAGCTTTCTCCTCAGAGTGTAAAAATATTTTGTTGGTGCCTTCCTAGGTAGTGAGCAATGATTATCACAATATAAGAGAAATCGGAGAGAAATAGATTGAAGGTGGTTTGTTGAACCCTCTGCCATGCACTTATTTGTGAATTGCAGAGTAATAGTGTGGATGTAGATGTCACGAAGTGCAAACCTCAGTGAAAATCGAAAATGTTTTATTTTTAACAGTTAGCTACACCTTCCAGCTACTTCTCCACATAGTCGCCACTGCGACTCAGAAATTCGTCGTAGCGTTGTATCAACTTTCCGATATCCTCGTCATATAAGGCAGCCTCTTGTGCTTTCCGCCAGTTCTCTGCACTGATCAGCAGCTTGCTGTCTGTCCCAAAATCTTGTCTTCGTAGCCAGCCTTTCCTGTCAGCAGAGAGGAAAAGCAGAAGGATCAGAGCATGGACTGTATGCCGGGGATCAAATACTTCCCATCGTAAACGCTGCAGCAGGGTTCTTCTTGACCCTGCAGTGTGCGGCCGGGAATTTTCGTAAAGAAGGATATGTATGACAGTTACATTGTGTAGGCTGCGTAAAACCAGACGAAATCCCTAACAGGCACTCATACCTGAGGGGAGCCGCTGTTTCCTGGGCATCTTTATGTGCTTACTGTGCGGTCAGAGCTGGAAAGAGCGACGTGACGTGATCGATGGGCCTGCCAGAGCCACTGTCCTACACATAAATGTAAAACGTCATCGAATTTTCACTGCTCTTTCCATTTCGCGGTAGATCAGCCCTTACTTTCCCAATAGCCTTCGTATATTCCCTCCGTCGTTGTTGACGATGGCATCTCAAAGGCACGAACCCGTTTGTTTTGGATGGTTTGATGCACTGTCGGTTTGACTTCCTTATGTGATTTAAATCTAAATAAAAAACCGCAAAACCAAACAAAGCAATGTTTTCGCGTAACATACCGTGATTTTACCTATGTGATAAGATGATATTGCGGTATACCCGTGGTCATAGGCTATCCATGAGTGAACGTATTTCACTGAATCGATGTAAATGGAATCTGTATACCTAAACTTATCGCGTGTGTTGTATGAATAACCGATAAAGAAAAATAACCAACATTAATAAAGATAACAACCATTAATATAGTGTATCACAGTAAGGCTACAATCTTTAAATTAATAATTTTCTGTATTAGCTCCTATAGTAAAATGATAAACATTAGTAAGACCAATGACGGAAGATTATGTGAATGTACAGACAACGTACATACGGACACAACCAAAAACTTTGAGAGATTAACGGCTTGCAATATCCCATACTGTAGCAATTTATTTCAGTAAAGCAGAATATGTTGTTTACGTTTTCTGTGCCCCTAACGCTCACGAGTGACAGACTGTTTCGAGGATTTTATTAGATTGAACCTTCAGTGCGAAGTTCAGATCACACGTTTCACCTTCGTATCAAAACAACCTGATGTAACAAGTTTGGACGTCCTGTTACGAAGCGAGGTGACTGCCGCGGTGGACTCAAATTAGAGAGGCCGGCGGTTCAAATCCCCTCCCACCGATCCAAATTTCCACTACCAGGATCAGTTAAAGCAGTTTCAGCTTTGACAATGGCGTGGCTAATTTCTTTGCCAACATGAAATTGTGATCCACCACCGCAAACCTCGTCGTCGACCTAACTTGAAGCCCTTACTTTTCTTGCCTTTTCTGTTCCTTCACATTGAAGGAGCCACTTATGTTCCGAGATGCAGATCTCCTTTCTCTAAATCAAAGTAAAGAAAATTTCACAACTCATTCCTTCACTAATAAGGGCACGGTCCCTGGTGGACAATTTCAATCATTTGTCCACTTATAAACATTTATGTCGTCTCCTCTGAGACATTTACAAATCAACAGTGTAGGATAAATTAACAGGTTTTGACTGTACAATATTTCCAATATTGTTTACAATAATCCATACGTTATATTAGCTTGTTGGATGTCTTCTGCTCTGAAACTGCAACTGTCAGGTGTTATATCATTAAGCGTGCTTAGGCTGGAGTTAGAAGTTCAGGGACATCCTCTGACTTTCGAAAAAATATCATACACACAATTCCGAAGACTGCAAGAGCTGACAAGAGCAAGAATTCTCACACAATCAGCTTGACATCTCATGCATTCAAGCAGATGACAAGAATAATATACAGAAGAACAGAAAAGAAAATTCAGGATGTGTTAGATGACGACAAGATTGGCTTTAGAAAAGGTGGAGGCACCAGAGAGACAATTCTGATGTCGAGGTTGACAATGGAAGCAAGCCCAAAGAAAAAATCGAGACAATTTCACAGGATCTGTCGACTTGGTAAAAGTATTCGACAATGTAAAATGGTTCAAGAAGTTCGAAATTCTGACAAAAGTAGGGGTAACGTATAGGGAGGGACGATAATATACAATATGTATAAGGGCAAAGAGAGAATAGTAAGAGTGGACGACCAAGAACGATGTGCTCGGATTGAAAAGGGTGTAAGGCAGGGATGTAGTCTTTGGCCCCTATTGCTGAATATCTGCATCGAAGAATCCATGATAGGAAGGTTCAGAAGTGGAATTAAAATTGAAGGTGAAATGATATCAATGACAAGATTCGCTAATGACATTGATATCCTGAGTGAGAGTGAGGAAGAATTGCATGATCTGCTGAGTAAAATGAAGAACATCTCCTGTGCTCAAAAATGGCTCAAATGGCTCTGAGCACTATGGGACTTCTGAGATCATCAGTTCCCTAGAACTTAGAACTACTTAAACCTAACCTAAGGACATCACACACATCCATGCGACCGTAGCAGTCGCACAGTTACGGACTGTAGAACCGCTCGGCCACCGCGGACGGCTCTCCTGTGCTAACCTCTTCATCTCAGAGAGGTGCAGTCTACATCCTCAATTATTTGCTGAATGTATTCCCATCTCTATGTTCCTCTCAGTTTTTGCTCTCTATAGCTTCCTCTAGTACCATGGAAGTCATCCCCTCATGTCTTAACAAATGTCGTATCATTCTGTCCCTTCTCCTCACCAGTGTCCTTCACAGGTTCCTTTCCTCTCCGATCCGGGGCAGAACCTCCTCTTTCCATACCTTATTAGTACCCTAATTTTCAAAGTTTGTTATTTAGTTTTTATTTACAGATCAAGTTCCGTAGGACCAAATTGAGGAGCAAATCTCTAAGGTCATGGAAAGTGACAGTTCAGGAAATTACAACACAAACGTAATAACAGTTAAAAATGAAATGTTTATGAACCCGAAAAAAGTCAATCCATAAGTTTAAATAAACGCAATCAACAATGTAACAAGAGTCAGCTTAATTTTTCAAGGAACTGCTCGAGGAGTGGCCAAAGGGGAAACTCTTCAGTTTGGATTTGAAAGCTCGTGAGCTACTGCTTAGATTCTTAAATTCGAGTGGTAGCTTATTGAAAATGGATGCAGCAGTATACTGCATACCTTTCTACACAGGAATTAAGGAAGTCCGATTCTAATGCAGGATTGATTTCTGCCGAGTATTAACTGAGTGAAAGCTGCTTATTCTTGGGAATAAGCTAATATTGTTAACAAGAAGTGACAGTAAAGAATATATATCCAGAATGAGATTTTCACTCTGCAGCGGAGTGTGCGCTGATATGAAACTTCCTGGCAGATTAAAACTGTGTGCCCGACCGAGACTCGAACTCGGGACCTTCGCCTTTCGCGGGCAAGTGCTCTACCAACTGAGCTACCGAAGCACGACTCACGCCCGTTCCTCACGGCTTTACTTCTGCCAGTATACTGCACTTGCCCGCGAAAGGCAAAGGTCCCGAGTTCGAGTCTCGCTCGGGCACACAGTTTTAATCTGCCAGGAAGTTTCAAGAATATATATATTGAGAGGCCAATGTCAAAATACCCAGACTAGTGAAGAAGGTTCGAGAAGAGGTTCGTGAACTTACACCACTTATTAACGATACCGCCAGTTTCTGAGCCACAAATATCATTTTAGAATGAGAAGAGTTACCCCAGAATATAATACCATATGATATAACCGAATGAAAATAAACATAGCAGATTAATTTTCGTGTCGAGCGATCACTCACTTCAGATACCATTCGAATAGTAAAAATGGCAGCATTAAGTCTCTGTACAAGATCCTGAACGTGGATTTTTTCACAACAGTTTACTATCTATCTGTTCATCTACAAATTTGAACTCTTCAGTTTCACTAATCATATGCCCATACTGAGAAATTAAAACGTCAGGTTTTGTTAAATTGTGTGTTAGAAACTGTAAGAATTGAGTCTTATTGTGATTTAGCGTTAGTTTATTTTCTACAGGCCATGAACTTAGGTCATGAACTGCACTATTTGAAACCGAGCCAAAGCTGCGCACAACATCCTATACCACCAAGCTAGTATCATCAGCAAACAGAAGTATTTTAGAGTTACCTGTAATACTATTTATATAAATAAGGAACAGGAGTTGCCCCAACACTGATCCCTGGGGCACCTCCCACTTGACTGTACCCCACTCTGGCCCCCATCACAACCATTCTCAAAACTGTGAATAATGAGTTTTTGCTGTCTGTTGCTAAAGTAAGAGCTGAACCAGTTGTGAACTACTCCCCATATTCCATAATGGTCCACATTATGGAGCATTATTTTATGATTAACACAATCAAACGCCTTAGTTAAATCAAAAGTATGCCTAGCGCTTGAAATCTTTTGCTTAACCCATCCAGTACATCACAGGGAAAAAAGAATATAGCTTTTTCAGTTGTTAAGCTACTTTCAAAGCCAGACTGTACATTTGATAGCAAATCGTGGGACATAAAATCATCAATTAGACTTACAAACACAGCCTTTTGAATTACTTTTGCAAACACAGATAGCATAGAAATAGGCCTAAAATTGTTTACATTGCCTCTTTCTCCTTTTTTATAAAGCAGCTTTACTACTGAGTGCTTAAATCGTTCAGGAAACTCACTATTGCTAAAGGAAAATTTAAAAATATGGCTAAATACAGGGCTAACATTTGCAGCACAGTACTTTAATATTCTGCCAGGTGCTTCATCATAACCATGAGACCCATTCTTCAGTGATTTAATTATTGACTCAATTCAATTCAATTCAATTTCGGAAAGGCATTTGCCAAGAACGTTATATGACTCCCTGTAGAAAGTAAATTTTTATTTAATTCAGTAGCAACACTCAGAAAATGATTGATAAATGTTGTTGTTGTTGTTGTGTTGTTGTGCTATTCAGTCCTGAGACTGGTTTGATGCAGCTCTAAATGCTACTCTATCCTGTGCAAGCTTCTTCATCTCCCAGTACCTACTGCAGCCTACATGCTTCTAAATCTGCTTAGTGTATTCATCTCTTGGTCTCCCTCAACGATTTTTACCCCCCACGCTGCCCGCCAATACTAAATTGGTGATCCCTTGTTGCCACAGAATATGCCCCACGAAGCGATCCCATCTTCTAGCTAAGCTGTGCCACAAGCTCCTCTTCTCCCCAATTCTATTCAATATCTCCTCATTAGTTATGTAATCCACCCATCTAATCTTCATCATTCTTCTGTAGCACCACATTTCGAAAGTTACTTCTTGTCCAAACTATTTATCGTCCACGTTTCACTTGCATACATGGCTACACTCCATACAAATACTTTCAGAAACGACTTCCTGACATTTAAATCTGTACTCGATGTTAACAAATTATTCTTCTTCAGAAACGCTTTTCTTGCCATTGTCAGTCTACATTTAACGTCCTCTCTACTTCGACCATCATCAGTTATTTTGCTCCCCAAATAGCAAAACACATCTACAACTTTAAGTGTCTCATTTCCTGATCTACACTCCTGGAAATTGAAATAAGAACACCGTGAATTCATTGTCCCAGGAAGGGGAAACTTTATTGACACATTCCTGGGGTCAGATACATCACATGATCACACTGACAGAACCACAGGCACATAGACACAGGCAACAGAGCATGCACAATGTCGGCACTAGTACAGTGTATATCCACCTTTCGCAGCAATGCAGGCTGCTATTCTCCCATGGAGACGATCGTAGAGATGCTGGATGTAGTCCTGTAGAACGGCTTGCCATGCCATTTCCACCTGGCGCCTCAGTTGGACCAGCGTTCGTGCTGGACGTGCAGACCGCGTCAGACGACGCTTCATCCAGTCCCAAACATGCTCAATGGGGGACAGATCCAGAGATCTTGCTGGCCAGGGTAGTTGACTTACACCTTCTAGAGCACGTTGGGTGCACGGGATACATGCGGACGGGCATTGCCCTGTTGGAACAGCAAGTTCCCTTGCCGGTCTAGGAATGGTAGAACGATGGGTTCGATGACGGTTTGGATGTACCGTGCACTATTCAGTGTCCCCTCGACGATCACCAGAGGTGTACGGCCAGTGTAGGAGATCGCTCCCCACACCATGATGCCGGGTGTTGGCCCTGTGTGCCTCGGTCGTATGCAGTCCTGATTATGGCGCTCACCTGCACGGCGCCAAGCACGCATACGACCATCATTGGCACCAAGGCAGAAGCGACTCTCATCGCTGAAGACGACACGTCTCCATTCGTCCCTCTATTCACGCCTGTCGCGACCCCACTGGAGGCGGGCTGCACGATGTTGGGGCGTGAGCGGAAGACGGCCTAACGGTGTGCGGGACCGTAGCCCAGCTTCATGGAGACGGTTGCGAGTGGTCCTCGCCGATACCCCAGGAGCAACAGTGTCCCTAATTTGCTGGGAAGTGGCGGTGCGGTCCCCTACGGCACTGCGTAGGATCCTACGGTCTTGGCGTGCATCCGTGCGTCGCTGCGGTCCGGTCCCAGGTCGGCGGGCACGTGCACCTTCCGCCGACCACTGGCGACAACATCGATGTACTGTGGAGACCTCACGCCCCACGTGTTGAGCAATTCGGCGGTACGTCCACCGGCCTCCCGCATGCCCACTATACGCCCTCGCTCAAAGTCCGTCAACTGCACATACGGTTCACGTCCACGCTGTCGCGGCATGCTACCAGTGTTAAAGACTGCGATGGAGCTCCGTATGCCACGGCAAACTGGCTGACACTGACGGCGGCGGTGCACAAATGCTGCGCAGCTAGCGCCATTCGACGGCCAACACCGCGGTTCCTGGTGTGTCCGCTGTGCCGTGCGTGTGATCATTGCTTTTACAGCCCTCTCGCAGTGTCTGGAGCAAGTATGGTAGGTCTGACACACCGGTGTCAATGTGTTCTTTTTCCATTTCCAGTAGTGCAATTTCCTCAGCATCACACGACTTTATTCGACTACGTTCCATTATCCTTGTTTTGCTCTTGTTGATGTTTATCTCATACCCTCCTTTCAAGACGCTGTGTTACAATGTTATCGGCGACCCTCAAAGTTTTTATTTCTTCTCCATGGATTTTAATACCTACTCCGAATTTTTCTTTTGTTTCCTTTACTGCTTGCTCAATATACAGATGGAATAGCATCGAGGAGAAACTACAAACCTGTCTCACTCCCTTCCCAGCCACTGCTTCCCCGACTCGTATGACTGCCATTGGCTTTCTGTACAAATTGCAAATAGCTTTCCGCTCCCAGTATTTCACCCCTGCCACTTTCAGAATTTGAAAGAGAGTATTCGAATCAACATTTTCAAAGGCTTTCTCTTAGTCTACAAATGCTAGAGATGTAGGTTTTCCTTTCCTTAATCTATTTTCTAGGATAACTCGTACGGTCAGTATTGCCTCACGTGTTCCAACATTTCTACGAAGTCCAAGCTGATCTTCCGCGAGGTCGGCTTCTATCGGTTTTTCCACTCGTCTGCAAAGAAATCGCATTAGTATTTTGCAGCTGTGACTTTTTAAACTGATAGTTCGGTAATTTTCACATCTGTCAACACCTGCTTTCTTTGGGATTGGAATTATTATATTCTTCTTGAAGTCTGAGGGTATTTCGCCTGTCTCATACATCGTGCTCACCGGATGGTAGAGTTTGGTCAGGACTGGCTCTTCCAAGGCTGTCAGTAGTTCTAATGGAATGTTGTCTACTCCTGGGGCCTTGTTTCGACTCAGGTCTTTCAGTGCTCTGTCAAATTCTTCACTCTGTATCATATCTCCCATTTCATATTCATCTACATCCTCTTACATTTCCATAATATTGTCCTCAAGCACATCACCCTTGTATAGACCCTCTATATACTCCTTCCACCTTTCTGCTTTCCCTTATTTGCTTAGAACTGGTTTTCCATCTGGGCTCTTGAGATTCATGCAAGTGGTTCTCCGTTCTCCAAAGGTCTCATTAATTTTCCTGTACGCCGTATCTATCTTACCCCTAGTGAGATAATCCTCTACAGCTTTACATTTGTCCTCTAGCCATCCCTGATTAGTCATTTTGCACTTCCTGTCGATCTCATTTTTGAGACGTTTGCATTCCTTTTTGCCTGCTTCATTTACTACATTTTTATATTTTCTCCTTTCATCAATTAAATTCAATATTTCTTCTGTTACCCATGTGTTTCTACGTGCCCTCGTCTTTTTACCTATTTCATCCTCTGCTGCCTTCACTATTTCATCCCTCAAAGCTACCCATTCTTCTTCTACTGTATTTCTCTCCGCCATTCCTATCAATTGTTCCCTTATGCTCTCCCTGGAACTATGTTTCCTTCTCTCCCTTTTCCTACTCTCGAATTCCAGTCACCCATGACTATTAAATTTGGTCTCCCTTCACTACCTGAATAATTATTTTATCTCATTATACATTTCATCAATCTCTTCGTCATCTGCAGTAGGTGTGGGCATTGTGTCTATCTTGCCCACAATATTGCGTTCACTTTGCTGTTTGTAGTAGCTTAACCCTACTCCTATTTTTTATTTATTATTAAACCTACTCCTGCATTACCCCTATTTGATTTTGTATTTATAATCCTGTATTCACCTGACCAAAAGTCTTGTGCCTCCTGCCATAATACTTCACTAAATCCCTCTATATCTAACATTAACCTATCCATTTCCGTTTTTAAATTTTCTAACCTACCTGCCCGATTAAGGGATCTGACATTCCACGCTCCGATCCGAGAATGCCAGTTTTCTTTCTCCTGATAACGACGGCCTCTTGAGTAGTCTCCGCGCGGAGATCCGAAAGGGGGACTATTTTACCTCCGGAATATGTTACCCAAGAGGACGCCATCATAATTTAATCATACGGTAAAGTTGCATGGCCTCGGGAGAAATTACAGCTGTAGTTTCCCCTTGCTTTCAGCCGTTCACAGTACCAGAACAGCAAGGCTGTTTTTGTTAGTGTTACAAGGCCAGATCAGTCAATCATCCAAACTGTTGCCCGTGCAACTACTGAAAAAGCTGCTGCCCCTCTTCAGGAACCACACGTTTCTCTGGCCTCTCAACAGATACCCCTCCGTTGTAGTTGCCCCTACGGTTGGGCTATCTGTATCGTTGAGGCTCGCAAGCCTCCCCACCAGCGGCTAGGTCCATGGTTCATGGGGGGGATTGATAAATGGATAGATACTGTACATATACTGATAAATCAGATATATTTTAAGATTGATAAATACTGTACATATATCTGATTTATCAGTAACAGTATTATTTTTAATACTAATTGACTTTATGTCGGCGTCCTTGTGCTGTTGACCAGACACTTCCTTCACAAGTGTCTATATGGTCTTAATTTTATCCCGTAATTTAGCTATTCTATTTGCGTATCACATACCCTTTGGCTTCTTAATAACATTTTAAGCACATTACAGTACTGTTTGTAATGGGTTACTGGAGCTTTATTGTGACTACTTCTATCATTTCGATATAATTTCCCCTTTGTTCTACATGATACCCTTATCCCACTAATCAGAGACCCAGGCTGCCTATTACTGTTAGTACCCCGTTTAGAACGTTCTAATGGAAAGCAATTCTCAAACAGCATGATAAATGTATTAACCAAACCATTATATTTATCATCTATGTTATCGGCCCTATTAATATCCTGCCACACTTGCTCCTTAACAAGGTTTAAGAAACTCTCTATTGCTGTTGGATTAACTTTCCTACATAGTTTGTAATTACATGTGACATTTGTTTGAGTATAAAAGACTTTTAGTGTTAAAATTGTGTATCATGGTCTGAAAAGCCATTCACCCTTTTACTAACAGAATGCCCATCTAGTAATGAAGACTGAATAGAAATATTATCTATAGCTGTGCTGCTGTTACTATGCACATAGTTGAAAAAAAAAAACACACCCTGCATTAGATCAGGTGAATTTAGGAGATCTGCCAACATCCTTTTTCTTGCACCATATGTTTTATATTATTGAAATAACGAGTGACTTCGAATCTGGAAAATATGATTTTCCCCCTGCGTTCTATAAGGGTATGTGCATCTCACAACAGCTGAAAATCGGAGTGCATATGTGAAGCAAGACAGACAAGGGACGCGGTGCACAACGCGTCGGCCAACAACGTCAGTCTGTTGTGGTTGTACGTCGACCTTATTTCAGAGGGCAAATGTCATATACTAAACGGCGATGGGGTAAGACTGTTTGGATAAAAAATAATTTATATTGGATGGCACTGGAGGAAAGGGACAAGTCTGCAGCAGTATTCTCAGCTACCAAGACAGTATAGTTGGGACTAGGCAAGAGAATAAAGTGGTGACAGGACGTGCCTCTAAGTGTTCTCCGTCTTTCTCTCGGCAGAATGTGGCGTTCACCCACCTTCCAACATACACACAAGTCAAGTTCGTGGAAAGTCAGTTGTGCTGAAAAGAATAAGAACCCTATAGGTTACTGAACAGTTAAGCATAAGCTAATAGTATTTCATTATGCAAAGAGGAGGGCTAAGCATGCTGTATCCTGACAGAGTAAACGCAGTTGTCCCTAAGAGTAAGCCACGTTCTTAAATACAGGAGCCGGTAACTAATTAGTAAGACGTGACGCACTGTCTGAGATGGGGAAGGCAGTAATGAGTAGGGAGTAAATATACCCAGTAAAGCGTGGTTTGACACGGGCCGGACTTCCACGTGGCCGGATGCGCTAACGAAGTTTCGCCGTGAATCGCGTCATCAGGCCGAGCAGCGGCAGCGCCGCTATTGCCTTTCTCCTCCCTCCCGTTTTCTCAGCGTGCGCCAGTAATTTGTTCCGCCACCGCCACCGAATTACGACACAAGACCTGTGGAATGACTCACGCTTCTCTCTCACTCAAGTACAAAGTACGAATCACATTTTGAACAAGCCTGATTGCCAGAGATCGTGTGGGCATTTTTACGTTCTTTTCTATTTTTATTTTTATTTTGTCAACCAATACAGCGTCAACATAGGTTCGCAAGAAATCATTTGCGACGTAACTGCGAATGTGTTATGCGCGGCCCCTGAGTTCAATATGAAATGGCTGTTTCCTAATACAACAGTCTGAAAAGAAATAGTGAACATAATTTCCTTTTCCCTGTATAAATTATAAATACTCACTACTATCTCCACCTCATTCTCCCTATCTGGGTCTGTCTCTTTCTTTCTCTCTGTCTCTCTCTCTCTCTCCTTCTCTCTCTCTTCCACTCCCACCAACAGTAACTCCCAGATCGTACACACTGACGTTTTGTACATACTTTCATGTCATTTCTATGCAAAACCAAAACAATGTGAATTTATTACCATATTACACTCTGTAGTATAAATTATACACTTAGCAACAGAAGCACTAAGCTATAACGAATATTTTGAGTTTCTCTGTATGTTATTAAACATGTCAAATCCCGTGTTGAATATGTATGAATAAAAAACTAAAAATATTAACTGACACTCATCCAAGTAATTTTAGATTTATTATTTTATTCCACCAATCTATTATACTGAAATAACAGTAACTTGAATATTCCATCACATGAGTGTAACATAAGCTAGATATGCATCATTTGAGTCACGTATTACTGTCATAAACATGTTACATCGTTTCAAAATGTAGGGGAAAACGTGGAGGTTTTTCACCAGTGCAAACGTAGGCAATCTTTTTCAACAGAACTTTATTTCTTTCGTTTCTCTACATTCTCTCATTAATCCAACCCTATACATTGTTTGCTCGTTATCTAACAACTGTATCCTTCTGTTAATGTTTGGTGAAAAACTGAAGCTGACATGACGCCCATTATCTCCGTACAGTTCTTGGAAATAGAGTTGTAGCTTGTAAAAGCGTTCACCGGTAAACAGAAAATATAAAATTGTGACTGAAGACGGCACATCGTTATTTTATCTATCCAAACCTGAAAGTGAGCAACGGACAGCCCATGACTTAAGCCTATTAACCTCGCATGAACTTCCCTATTCAGTGCGCGTTCTGTTTGCTTGGGTCACGTTACAGAATTCACAGATTTTTTTGAACAATGTTGTATTAATGACGTTTAGTGTACAGAACTACAAAAATAGTAAATAGTCTGCTTTTTAAGTCTCGACAGTTCCTTATAACAAGGAATCAATAACATCTACTAGTTCATCGCTCGTGTGAAGAACTCACGTTTGTAACAGCAATTTTCTTTCCCATTCCATACGCATAATGGCAAGTGAAAATTGACTTTCTACATGCAACATTTCTTGCATTTATCTGTTTCGTACCCATCGCACAACTGTCACATGAATCGATACTGAGAATTTTACGCCACCAGTTGTCAAATGTTGATTTTTTAGCTTCTAAAGACCGAGGGGCTTTAAGCACTTGGTACCGGTATGTAATGGTATAACATAGTCCCGAAACATGTTGTGGAAAAAATATCACACATTTGATAACCGGTAGCGTAACATTCTCACTACTGATCTCTTACACTGTCCTCATGATTCTTGAGTGAGATACACGATAGTGACAGAACGATGGTCGCAAAGTATCCCTGCAATGGAGATGCTCTGAATTTATCGAAGAGGGATTTGGATGAACTACGCCGCCTTGTGCTGTTTCTCCTTCGTATTTTTGCGGCCAAATACTCCAACTCAAATTTCCATCAAAGAAGTATCCGTAAAAACCAAGAATTGAATATATTTCACGTGGAACTGTGTCTCCCGAAGAGTGGAATGTGCGTGATCAAAAAGAATTTCTACTTCCTGTCGTAGTGGTGGCCACCCAGACAAAATATCACAGAAAAAAATTACTTTTCTAAACAGTCAAAATAAAAAATTAATGCTGCAGTTTGTTGCAAATTTTTATAAAGTGAATTGATAGACTGAAGTGAAGTGTTCCTGGTCGGTGGAGTTGAAACGTATTTAAGTTTGGTCAACAACAACGATTTTCAGTGAAGAGGGATAAACAGTAACCATGGCGAGCAGTAGAAGTCGCTAGTTAGCTCACTGGTTGAAATATTAGACCGGACTGGTGGCTTTGGAGCGCAGTAGATTGCGTAAAACTTCTGACAGCAGATCACGTGACATGATAGAATGCCACAAAAGATCTATCATATTTGGACGTACGCATGACCTCACAGTGAGGGAACTTCCGAGGTTTGTTGGTGTACCAAGCTGGTCCGTCCAACGAGCCTGCAAGTAATGGTGTACCAGTTGCAGCCACGAGAGAAGGCGTAAGAACGGGATCGCAGAAAGACCCTTTCCGATCTGTAGACAGTTGTCAAGCTTTCTTAATGCTAATCATTTACAAATCTCTGCTGTGAGTGAATGTAGAGGCTATGAACTTGCAGCATGCTGCAAGTGGAAAATATTTTCACAAGTTGTCTTATACTTGAAATAAATGTAGCTCCGTCATAAGTTGCATTCAGAAGTATACGGGCAATCGCCTGTATTTGTTACACTTACAGCACGGATGGTTTGAAAATGGCGACAGGTGTCCGACATTAGTCACCATCAAGTAATAAAAGATATACTTCTTAATGCAACTTATGAGGAGCTGTAGCCATTTATTTCGAATGTAGATCCATTTCAACCAGTTCCGAGCGAACATTGTGTACAGTACTTCACAAAGTGGACATCCAAAATGAGACCATTTTCAAGACTAGGAGAGGTGTACCTCTACAAAAGCCATTGGAGCTACACGTCGTCAGTGTGCGGTGAGGCGTGTTACTTTTTTACCGACCTAACAGAGTCCAGTGTTCCTTTGTCTAGCTAAAAGCTGTACTGGAAAATACTAGACCACTACTGTTTACTGCTGGTCGCAACATTCATAGAATTGTCCGGTAAACGGGATGTGGCTAATTACGGAAATAAAAGTTTTAACTTGGCAATGCAAATTTTCAGGTGTATTTTTACGATAAAGATCACAGTTAATACTGCCAAGTCCGTACTAAGTGGCAACACACTGTAAAGTTCACATGCACACCACAATCACACATGTAGCCAGTTTACGGTATTTACACCCGTTACCGAAGTTAATAGAGTTAACCGGATCGTTTAGTTACGAAAATGCTTGCCCAAATCTTGTGCACTCTGCCCTACACGTAATACCTGTTCCAGTCTTAGATCGCACAACACGCCACGCGGTTTTAACTAACAGTCAAAAGCAATAATTTTGATGTTCCGTCCGAAACTCCACACGACTTCCACTACACTGTTCACTTAAATACACTGTTTACTACTTCGTAATAAGTATTTTTCCGCGATTTTAGAGTACTTTTGTCGGAGCTGCATTTAATGAAATGTTACTAGTTCGAACCCTCAGCCCCGACTACCCTAGATCACACCAAAGGCTTTGTTCCCAGCATTGATTGGGGCGAGCCTGTATTTTTCTGATTGGCTGATATCACAAACAGCAAATCAGGTTGCAGTATTATCCCGCGATAACCCGCGCTTTACTTCAATGATCAATCATAGTAAAACATTTCTTTCTATTGCAATTTATAAATAAATAAATTTAGAAAAGAATCAAATATAAAATTACTCTTCCTGAAATTACCGATTAATTTGTGTTCTACTCATGATTTATTAGTACCATAAACTGACTGCACATTTAATTATAGTAAATCCCCTCTAGAGTTTAACTGGTACTTCGTGAATAAACAAAACACTTTTCATCTACTTCTGTTCTTCTTCACTCATACAACACTCAGACTTACAATTACTACATATACAAAACAATTATAATTATGCAGATACATTAAATATTAATCAAACATAACTTTACAACATTGTTTTGACTACGACTGCTAGCACTGTCCGTCAACTGCTGACCTCTGCCGCCTACTAGTACAACTACGTGCAGCTCTGAAACTCAGGTCCATGTCAGCTGGTGACATCTGTCGAAGGCACATGCCTATAACGATATCGTCCTAACAAGTGACAGGAGCGATGCGAAGGCGCTACGCCTCAAGTGGGCCAGACAGAAACTGGACATCTGACTGGATGCGAGTAGTGTGGCCAGGCCAGTCACGATGTCCAGTGACTGCCCAATGACCTCTTTAAGCCGCAGTTTTCTGAAGATGTGCTTCAGCCCAGCGGTAGTTCTGTGATATTTTTGCAAGTTGTTTTCGTAGCATTAGTTGGGCCCATTCTTTCAGGTCAGTGTGAAAATGAACCAAGATGCCTACTTAAACATTCTTGATGAGCATGTCTTACCCTGGCTTCTACGTCTTCAGGATGGTCCTAAGGTGAAAACAGCCCTGTTCAGCGAGTTCGCTGCGTACGTTTCTGGTTTGACGATCACTGTGTAGCATCGCGACTGTCCCACTAAAACACCCAGTTCTCACCTCACAGGAAATGTCCTAGCCTGTTTCGGACTGCGATCAACATACCCGTAACGTCACAGCTCTATGGGATGTTATCCTCAATGTAAGTGTTCATTAAGATCCAGGAGAAATTTACGTACTCTTTTTCCCTCGCCGTATTGAGGCCTGAGGCCATTTTCAACACTAGTGGCTGAGGTATGCGGCATTCTGTGAATGATCTAATTTTTGTTTTCCGTCTGCTCGCCTTCTAACTCCCATATCAGTAACTCCAATGGTATCTTTCCAGTATGAAATATTTCGATTCTTCATGCTCGTTGTCTCTTAATAGTTAATAGCTCTATATGGAATTGCATAAGCGGATATGTTCAAATAAAAATGGAATATATGCTTGGCCAGCCGCTATGAATCAACGGCGCATATCCGGGCAACGTGATGGTACATCTGGGGCCACCAGTAACACCGGTTACGCTACCGATCCCATGTGGGTGTGATTTATGCGTGATGCAGCAGTTGCACGAGAGCCATCCACCTCGGACGCAGAAGGTACTGCACTGTGTGGGTTACTAACTGTAGGCAAGCTCAGTAATGTACAATATAACGAACGCTGTTGGTTGTTAATAACGGAATGCAGTCGCAACAAGATCTACATGGAATGTAACTCATCACATTAGCAGCAAAAAGTCACCTCCGCAAGTGACATCTGTCTTGTCACGGTGTCTTTCATCTGAAGCTGCAAAGAGAAAATTAACTAGTGCACCCGTGGTATATTTCGGTTATCCACATTACACGTAGCCTTAAAGTCCCTCTTCCGCTTACCCCGACATTCCTCCCCTTGCCAGACATACCTCCCGTTCCACACAGGAACTTCCTGTTTCTAGGCATACTCCTATTTTATCCGGCTGAGCGATGGTGCAGACTGTTTCGATATCATTACCAGTAACGAGTTGTATAATAAATGTTGAGCATTCTGCCTGCATTTCATGTGCCAGTATCTCTGCTTATCAAATGTGAGAGATAGATGTCTTCTGGTTTCCGGTTAGCAGATTATATAAATATATCTGCATTTTAATTGACATTTGTTGTTTAATGTAAAACTTATGAAAATTTGCTATGAAATAAGCTGTAAATTACTAACACAAAATTAATTAGTTCTGCTTACTTAGACACACAATGTTGGAAATTATCTACGGAACGTGCACTTAACAAGATAAATAACGCTTTGAGGGCGATCTTAAATAGATTTGCTATTACCAATTTAACTGTTGGCTTTTATGTGATGGACATTTCTACTGCTGCCGACATTCCCACTGGGAATTGTTTAGTGCGACGCTCTGTTTCTCACTAAACGAGCACGTCCTACATATTTTCCATTAACTTTCCCTAACTCGTATTTTGATCTGATATCGTAAGAATCCCAGGCTGACGATGAATGCTCAGTAATAGTTACGCACGGGTTCCCAATCACAGGTAAATTACACTCACTATTTTTCTGATAACGCTAACCTCCCACTATTCTCCTATGCAGTCTGCGAACAGCTTCAAAGAACTGGCGATGTTATTTTCTGCTTCATTTGTATAGAGAAATCTAACACACTTCCGTTTCCTACATGTAGTTGACGCCTCTCTCTAAGGAAAGACGTATATTTTCCCGGCAGGATTCCCCGTCGTAGCGAACACAGACTCCTGCATTGAAATTTTTTGTTATTCGGAGATCCTGGCCTTCCCCACTTGAGCTACTCGAAGGCGTAAAATTAGTGGGAAAGCCCGTCCAGCTATCCACTGTTCTTTTTTGGTAAGTACTTGCTTTGTTTCGTGTGTTTTCTGATGTTGGACTAAAGTGTAGACTGGACAAGTGTAATTTTTTTCTAAACCTGAGTTTCGGTATCTTGGTCATGTCAAACAGTTAAGGTGTGCATTGTCTTCAGTCTCATTTGTTTGCCATACGAGATATGCCAGTTCCTCGGAATGTCTCAGAAGTGCAGTCGGTTTTAAGGAAAATGAATATTCGGTTCATACAGAAAGCTTCACAAATCGCAACTCCATTGCGTCGCACGAATGTCCCATTTGTTTGGACAGATGAGTGTCAGGTAGCTTTTAAAAAACTTAAAGATGTATTGCTCAGTGATCTATCTTTAGTTCACTTTGATCCTGACAAACCAGACGTATTGCAACTTGACGCTTCCTCTCGCGGAATCGGTGCGATGCAGAATTGGTGATAAAGACAGGGCTATCGCTTTCGCATCAAAAGTGTTGTCGAAAGCTCAGTGTAACTCCTCACAAATTGGGAAAGAGGCTTTGGCTATTGTGTATGGTGTCACCAAATTACACCACTATCTGTATGGCAGAAAATTCTACTTAGTAACGTATCATAAGCCATTGCAGTCATTGTTTCACCCGATGAAACCGGTTCCCGTACGAATCGCCCAAAATTGCAAAGATGGGCTTTGTTGTCTCAATACCAGTACGAGATTGTGTATCGTCCGACACCTCAACATGGTAATGCAGACGCTCTTTCACTTCTTCCGACTGACACTGATACATTCTCTGACGCTTCTGCTGTACCTTGTTGTCACTTAGATGCTCATGATTCTGAATTGCTTCAATCTTTTCTGCTCAACTATAGGAAATTTGCACAGGCCACGGAAGCTTATTCAGATTTGAACATTTTGCTAACATACATTCGAACATCTTGGCCTCGTTCCTTGCATAGCATGAAGAACTCTGTAGTACGCCTATCGTTTGCACATCGGTGTAGCCTCGTTATACAGGAATATCTGATTTAATACAGTGGACAGTCAAGTGTGTTAATCCCTAAAACTTTGCAAAACCAAGTTTTGCAGTTACTTCACCAAGGATACAGGGGGATTGTCCGTACAAAGCAGTTAGCGCGCCGACACTACTTGGCAGGTTATGGACACCTAAACAGAACAGATGACTTCACGGTGTCACGCATGGGCGAAACATCAGTCCGCTCCGCCACAAAAATTCTCTGCTTGGCTTAAGTTGCAATCACCATGGCATGTGTGCACATAGACCTTCTAGGAACACTCGCTGGTTGATTTTTGTTGGCTCGTATAGCAAGTTTCCTTCTGCTGTGCGAATGAACTCGATAATGTCACGTAGCACAATTCAGGTGCTGTTCTCTATTTTTTGCCTCGAAGGTTTACCTGAAGTCATAGTGTCGGACAACGTCCCTCAGTTCGAGTAAAATGAATTTGAAACCTGTGAACGTAATGTCATGCAGCGTCTAACTAGTGCACCGTTCAATTCACAGTGAAACGGCGACACGCAACGTTTTGTCAGAACCTTAAGGTAACAGATGGCCATATTTCATTCCTCACATACCAGGGATCAAGCATTGCTACTGTTTTTCGCCTCCTATCGTTGCACCCACGATATGGACCGTCGCTGGTGCAATTGCTATAAGGTCGCCGCCATCGCAGACTGCTCAGCCTGCTCCACTCTTCTCAGCATCCGGCGCCGACGAAAGTCCGCAAATATCGTTTCCCGCCGCAGGATATTTTGTTTTACAGGGTTTTTAGAAGCAGCAGCGGGGCGTGATCGTCAGTCAACTTGACGCATGCATGTATCTCATTTCAGGCCCAAACGGACTGCAGCGCCGACATCACAATAAACTTCGCCACTGTCATGTGCACGCTGATCCTTCTGTGCCTCTTCCGCCAGATTCACGGATACCGAGGACATCGCGGCACAGTAGTCGTTAGAGGGTGTCGCCACGACACCGCAGGGCAGCCTCATGGAGACGGGGCATCGCCTCCTCTCGTCCTCTCGTCCTACCCACCCACACTGCAGCAGCTAAGCCTTCTAAATCTGGCTATTGGACGCAGGAGGTGGACGCGTACCCTTCTGATCGTTTTCTGGGAGACGTTTCCGCCAGAGCGAAGGCGGATCGCGGGGTACGACGGGAAGCTTGACGTCCCCTGCAGCGCCAGCTTCCGGTCACGCGAATCGACCACTATCGTGCTTCCCCATCGTTGTAGCGCTCCCTACACGACGACAGGGAATCGTTTTGGTGGAGAGGAATGTTCCGGCGTAACGGCTAGCTACGTCACGTCGGCGTGGAACGTTACAGCAGAGGGGGCTGTGAGACGACGTCAGCCAGCCGTACGCTGACTCGGACCGCACAACGAGTGGAGCGGCATCTACACGAAGACAATATAAGAGACGCGCTGCTTGTCAGCGGCCGCAATGGAAGAGAAGCCGTCATAAAAACTCTAGAGCAGTGACTTATCAACTGCTTTGTTTTGCTTGCACTGAAACGCTATACACCGGAGGACGTAGAGTACACTCCTGGAAATAGAAAAAAGAACACATTGACACCGGTGTGTCAGACCCACCATACTTGCTCAGGACACTGCGAGAGGGCCGTACAAGCAATGATCACACGCACGGCACAGCGGACACACCAGGAAACGCGGTGTTGGCCGTCGAATGGCGCTAGCTGCGCAGCATTTGTGCACCGCCGCCGTCAGTGTCAGCCAGTTTGCCGTGGCATACGGAGCTCCATCGCAGTCTTTAACACTAGTAGCACGCCGCGACAGCGTGGACGTGAACCGTATGTGCAGTTGACGGACTTTGAGCGAGGGCGTATAGTGGGCATGCGGGAGGCCGGGTGGACGTACCGCCGAATTGCTCAACACGTGGGGCGTGAGGTCTCCACAGTACATCGATGTTGTCGCCAGTGGTCGGCGGAAGGTGCACGTGCCCGCCGACCTGGGACCGGACCGCAGCGACGCACGGATGCACGCCAAGACCGTAGGATCCTACGCAGTGCCGTAGGGGACCGCACCGCATCGTGCAGCCCGCCTGCAGTGGTGTCGCGACAGGCGTGAATGGAGGGACGAATGGAGACGTGTCGTCTTCAGCGTTGAGAGTCGCTTCTGCCTTGGTGCCAATGATGATCGTATGCGTGTTTGGCACCGTGCAGGTGAGCGCCACAATCAGGCTGCATACGACCAAGGCACACACGGCCAACACCCGGCATCATGGTGTGGGGAGCGATCTCCTACACTGGCCGTACACCTCTGGTGATCGTCGAGGGGACACTGAATAGTGCACGGTACATCCAAACCGACATCGAACCCATCGTTCTATTATTCCTAGACCGGCAAGGGAACTAGCTGTTCCAACAGGACAATGCACGTCCGCATGTATCCCGTGCCACCCGACGTGCTCTAGAAGGTGTAAGTCAACTACCCTGGCCAGCAAGATCTCCGGATCTGTCCCCCATTGAGCATGTTTGGGACTGGATGAAGCGTCGTCTCACGCGGTCTGCACGTCCAGTACGAACGCTGGTTCAACTGAGGCGCCAGGTGGAAATGGCATGGCAAGCCGTTCCACAGGACTACATCCAGTATCTCTACGATCGTCTCCATGGGAGAATAGCAGCCTGCATTGCTGCGAAAGGTGGATATACACTGTACTAGTGACGACATTGTGCATGCTCTGTTGCCTGTGTCTATGTGCCTGTGGTTCTGTCAGTGTGATCATGTGATGTATCTGACCCCAGGAATGTGTCAATAAAGTTTCCCCTTCCTGGGACAATGAATTCACGGTGTTCTTATTTCAATTTCCAGGAGTGCATTTGCATGTCGCCAGTTGCTTGTGACACATTTTGGGAATATGCAAGGTTAAGTACTGTCAATTTAACTTATTGTAATAAATTCCATTAACCTTATTTTCCTGAATTGTTGTCTAGCGATCCGAGGAAACAGTTTTCTAGGCATCCTATATTGGAAAAATGGACAGGATACTACAAAAACTATGTAGGTAAGCTAACCCAACAGCAGCGGAGTTTATTTTAAACCTCGTTAAAGAACAACAGTGGCAGGGTGTTTACAGAGCTGAGAACATAGATGATAGATATAATACTTTCCTTAACACATTTATCATGCTTTTTGAGAGTTGCTTTCTATTAGAACGTTCTAAACGGAGTACTAGCAGTAAAAAGCAGCCTGGGTGGCTCATTGGGATATCATATAGAACAAAGCGGGAATTACATCAAAATGTTAGAAGTAGTAGCAATCCAGATACAGCAGCCCATTACAAACAGTATTGTAAAGTGTTTCAAAATGTTACTGGGTAGGCGAAGAGTATGTGGTACACAAATCGAATAACTAATTCATAGGAAAAATTAAGTCAAGATAGTGAGTTGCGAAGAAAGTGTCTGATCATTAGCACAAGATCAACAATATAAACTCAGTTCGTAGTAAAAGTATTTCTAGAATGAAATTTTCACTCTACAGGGAAGTGTGCGCTGATATGAAACTTCCTGGCAGATTAAAACTGTGTGCCGGACCGAGACTCGAACTCGGAACCTTTGCCTTTCGCGGGCAAGTCTTCTACCTAATTTTTTTTTTTTTTTTTTTGTTTTTTCTTGTTTTTTCTTTTTTTTTTTATTATCAGATTGACTTGGTATATTTCATGAGAATTCAGACAACCATAGTCAAATCATCATTTAATATTAGCTGCAAAAAGAAAATCAACAAATTAGGTGAAACACAAATAAAACATTTCTTCTGAAGGGGAAGACCAACCCGTTACCCCACCCGTATGAATTTTGGGTGTATATATATACATGCAAAAGAGAGAGAGAGAGAAAAAAAAATTACGAAAAAATACAACAAGGGAGGGGACTCGAGCTCAGGGAAGAAACAGGAATCACAGGGGAACTTAACCAACCCCTTGACGGTTAAACACAAGAAAAAGCATATTCGCAAAAAGCGTTCGGTATTGTGGTAACCGCTGCCATTTCCAATGCGCAGTTGACAAATAATGGTGAAAAACGCGGGGATCTGGGTCATTACCGCCTTCAATGACGTAATGGACATAGTAACCCAAGAGCCAAACAATCGTGTTCGTTTTCGTCTGAGGAAAATAAGAGATGTCCGGATGTAAGAAGATGTCGTCTGGGAATGCGGTTTCAGGCCCTCTAGTAAGAAAAGCTAATTGACGGCGGACCCAGAGCCAATGATCCCGTCCGCAAGCAACTAGCCTGTGAAGTAAGGTGTCAGTTTGATGACATTCCTCACACTGATCAGTCGGACGAAGGCCAATACGAAAAAGACGATCACCAGTAGGTATCAGGCGGTAAATGACCTTATACCACGTTGAAACAATCTCCATCGGCAAAATGGGAAGACTAAGATGAGACCAGACCGTTTTCCATGACGTTGACGGGGAAGCAAGTTCAACAGAAGAAGGGAAACATGCTGTACCCCAACGGATTTGTAGCATGTTGGTAGTTATATGCGTCATAGAAAGTATATCAGCACCCAGAATACCGACAAGTACAAAGTATTCACGAATGTGCCGCAATTTAGGATTAATCCGTCCAACATCAACAGGAGGGGTCAGACTGGCCGGCCGGAGGCGGGAAAGTAAACGAGAGGTGACTGAATGCGGAGCCCGCGTACAGGTTAAAACATTGCGGCGGGCAAATAAGATGGACGTCTTCACTTTGATATCTGAAAGACCCAATCCTCCAAGCTTCCGAGGCCTGGCCACAACTTCATATCGGACACGGAAGACATGGCGGCGCCACAGAAATCGACTAGACAGCTGTTTCAGCCTGCGGGCCATCATCGCGGGAAGCGGGAAGACCTGCGCAACGTAGTATATTTTACTGAAGACATAGGTCTCTAAAACCCGTGCCTTGTGAAGGAGGCTAAGGGAACGGCGGTCATGTTCAAGGATCGCCCCGTGAACACGACTCGTAACCTCACGCCAATTTAGTGCCGCCATTTTGATCGGATTACGATCCACTATGATCCCCAAGGTCTTATGGCGATCGACAACCGTCGCCCAAGGAATGACGACATGATCAAAGCCTCTCAACGGCAGGAACGTGCATTTGCGATCATTAATGCGAGCACCAGCAAGACCACAAAATGAATCCAAGGTATCCTTAAGCCGCGGTATATCCTCGGCATGTCGTACTAAAACCATGACGTCATCGGCGTATGCACGGACTGCAAAAATTTCCCCCAATATATTCCAGCCACGTAAGTGCATGGTGAGATGGCGAAGTAAGGGCTCTAAGGATAGAACAAAAAGTGACATGGATAAGGGGCTTCCCTGGGGTAACCCCCGTCTGATCGATATCCGGGGGGTAGGGTGACCGTTCACAATCACCGAGACACTGATACCGGTAAAAAGATTAGTTAAGACTTGTCGAGCATCATTATTAAAGCCGACAGCGGTGAGCACTCTCGATAAAAAATCATGGCTGACGCGATCGAACGCTTTTTGGAAATCAAGAAAAAGCAAAGCCCCTGGGATATTAGCGGCAGCCGCCACCGAGATTACATCGCGACATTCGAGAACGGAAGTCAGTATCGTGCGTCCAGGCACACAGCTTTGGTGGGCGGCAATAATGGTATCGAGCAGCTTAGAGAGACGGATATTAATTGCTCGAGCGACAAGTTTATAATCAAAGTTAAGGAGAGTAATAGGACGGAGGGAGTCAATTGCAGGTCGACCTGTGGATTTCGGGAGGAGGACCATTCTGCCTTCCTGAAAAGGAGCAGGAAGTGAGACTCCCCGCATCACTTCATTTACCATTGACGTTAAGGTGTCACCAATGAGCGGCCAAAATTGAACATAGAACTCCTTAGGAATACCATCTAATCCAGGCGACTTGCGGGACTGCGATCCTGCAACAACATCATATATGTCATCCTTCTGAAAGGGACGCAGAAAGGCGTCGTTTAATTGAGGAGTGACGACGCGAGGCAGCAAGGAGGTAAAGTCGTCAAGAGAGGTTTCCGCCGGGACATGAGTATCGTACAGATCAGTAAAATAGGTGTAAACGAAGTCAGAAATGTCACGGTGAGAGGTGAACACGCGGCCGTCAGCGGTTGTGAGGGAGGCAAGGCACCCACGTTTCCGGCGCGACCGTAAACGGACTAGATGGTAGAGTGACGTCAGTTCCTCTTGTAGAAGGGAACGTGGTTGAGACCTCGTCCGCAGGCCCTCCATTTGAATGCGTTTGAGCTGCAGCAATTTGGCTTTGATGCGCTGTATATCAGTAACCCGGAGGGGAGCATGCGTAGCACTATCGTACAGTTGACGTAAGACAGAATAGTAAAATTCTTGCGTTCGTCGATCTTCTGCCACCTTCGCAGCCCCAAAACGCATGAGAGCCCTACGGATGTGAGGTTTTGCATACAGTGTCCACCATGCCACGATAGACGGGTACCGGTCCATAGTACGAGAACAACGTGTCCAAATGTCCTCCAGGACGATACCAAGGGAGGTATCTTGCAAATACGCGATATTGAGCATCCAAGGAGGACGAAACAATTTTACCGGTTGTCGCTCGTAATTAAACGTAACGGCTACAGCGCAATGATCAGTAAAACAGGCTGGTATCACATCAACAGCCAGAAGTTGCCCACACAAGGAATCGGAAAGGTAAAAGCGATCGAGGCGACTGCTAGACGTGGGAGTAAAGTAGGTATGTCGCACAAGTGTAGGATAGCGAGAAACCCACACGTCACGCAGGTGCAAGGAGCGCACAAGGTCGTCGAGTTCTTTACTGAAATTAAAATTAGGAGACTGATCTACCGGCCGTAGAACACAATTGAAGTCCCCACCTAAAATTATCTTTGTCGGGGATTTACGAAGCAGGTAAATGACTTCTTCTTTATAGAAACTCGAGCGTGCGGTAGTACAACCCGAACCAGAAGGGGCATAAAGAAGGAGTAAACTGAGATCATAAAACGTGCACCCGATCCCCCTTCCACTGTCAAGTACTTCGAAATTCATCAACGGAATGCCTTCTCTATAAAACAAGGCAGTGCCCGTAGAAAGTTCGGAAGCGACATTAAAAAACGTCGAGAACCCAGGAATGGAAAACTGGTCGAATAGGACTTCCTGTAAAAAAACAACATCTGCCCCAGACTGATAGATAAACTGTCGCAAAGCGGCGAGCCGAAGCTCAGAACATATTCTGTTAATATTCAGAGTAAGAAATGTATATGCTTGCATGGAACTTCAACCTACAAAGAAAAACAAAGATCGGTAGAGAGCCGTCAGCTGACGGAGCAGCATACAAGTAATCATACCAGAAACAAGCGCTGAACCACAGAGAGAAAAACTACGAAACAGAACCCTCATCTTCCCACTGCTTTTTCTTCGGCCGTGACGCGGCTCTCCGTGGCTGTTTACGGATTCGACTGCGGCTCCGCGATGCCGACGCTGCAGCGTTCGGCTGCGTAGGAGCATCATGTAGACATTCCGTGTCAGATTGCGAGAGAGAGGCCTCTACATCCCACTCGTCCGCAGACATGGGTTCACGGTGGGACAGTTGGTGAATAACAACGGGATCCACTGGCTCTGGAGAATCAATCAGTTGTTTGATGGGAGGAGGCTGTGACCCAGAGGGGGCGACAGAAATTCCAGAAGGGGGATGCGAAACAGAGTCAATAGGAGAAGTGTCAGAGAGCACCGGAGAAGACACGTGGCAACCAGAAGCAGGTTCCGTCACTGGCGTCTCCGAAGAGGCTGCCGCGGTAGCAGGAACAACGTCAGATAAGGTGTCAGGGAGCTTCTGCAAAGGCGTGATAGCACCTGTGGCTTCCTCATCCACGATTTCCGACTGAGAAAGAGAGTCCTTTACCGGAGGCCCATCGGAAGGGCGAGCCAATAAGGAAGATTCATCAGCCGCATCATCCTGTGTTCGCCGACGCTTGTTGTGAGAAATCAGCGCGGGAACATCGGAATTATGGGCAGCAACATCCCTACTCAAGGACAACGGGGGAAAATCACGGCCGTTGTCGGGTAACGGATCACTGCGTCCCTCAGTAACAGTGAGCGATTCAGTCCGAGATCCTTGCGGGAGAAGATCAGCTAAAGTCAATTTTTTACGCTGTTCGTATGTAGGTTTTAATACCACCACACGCCGCGGACAATTAGTACGGAAATGACCAGTTTCATTACAATAATAACATGTTCCTTCCTGGCCACTGTACGTGATATGGACCCTATAACCACATACCTGTAGGTGAGAAGGAATAGGTTTTTTGACCACCATTTCCACCGACCGAATACCACTATATACCTGTAAGCGGTGCTGAGCAGACCAGCGTTCCTTTCGAATATGGCGTACGTCCCCATAAGGAAGCAAAACGGACTTCAGAAAAGAGTCGTCAACCTCGGGCGGAAGGTTAAATACCCGAACATTCGTATATACCACTTCTGCATTTGCCAAGAGAACCATACTAGTGGAACCATCACGGTGCGTAAAGGGTACCTGAGAACCATGACGAGAAAGTAGCCTATCAACCTGGAGCGGGTCAAGAAACTTAACAAAAAACACATATAATTCGCTGTCGAAATATGCGGTATGCACCTGATCAGTAGTGACCTTAACTGTATCGACTAACCAGTCATGTATCTCCAAAGAACCGGGCTGGACGTGACGCGTGGATTTGTCAAAGGTAAAACTGACTGTACCTGTACGCGGAACTTTCGTGGGAACCATGGTGGACATCACGGCGAGAGACGACGCCGCGACAGGAAGGGCCGCACGAACACCAAACACCAGCCGACAACCAGCGATGCGACGCGCACGGAGACCAACACGGCACTAAACTGACAGGAGGAAAACACGCTGCGCTACGGTAGAGGCGGAACTAAGAGCACGACCTAGTCGACCGACGCGCGAAGCGAGAATGAACCTAATGAGCTACCCAAGCACGACTCACGCCCCGTCCTCACAGCTTTAATTCCGCCAGTACTTCGTCTCCTACTGAAACGTCCCCATTGAACAATTATACAAGTCTGTGCTTAAGCTGACACACAATATTTTTTAGCGCAACGCAGTCTGACTTTCAATAATCCTTACAAAAGAATGGTCCTGACTAACATTGACCTATATCTTTCACAAATCTCTTACCTCACAATAATCTTCGTTACTCGAACTACTGCAATACAGCGAGCGCCACTACTGCCAGCTATACAAAAGATTCAAACTACTGAAAGCACTAACTACTGTTAGGCACAGTTAGCAAATGAAAGATTTTAATAGAGAACAAACAATGTATTTACCTCAATAGTGTTCAAAAGTCATAATGTATATAGCAGTTCATGACATCCAGTCTTACAAATTTCAAAACTCCGCCATTTCTCTCCCCACATCGACCACTGCTGGCGGCTCACCTCCAACTGTCCAACACTACGCTCTGTTAACAGCCAACTGCCCAACGCTACAATGGCGAGTATTACAACAATGCCAACCAGCCACAGACTGCACACCGCACAGCCAGTGATCTTCATACAGAGCTCTACGTGGCGTTACCAATAAAAAAAACCTAAACAGCCTACTTACATAGCCCCCGTGCTCCCCACAAAAAATTTTACAATTTGTTTTGGGCAGTGGCCAACGCAGATTTGAATTTTTTTCATAATTACAATAACAAAGAAATCAAATGCACACATTTATTGATACAATGTTGGTCAAAAGCTAAAATTTTCTCACAGTCCTTAACGACAGTTCTGATTGTTCATCACAGTAAAATAGCAGTGTTTACCTGAAAGATTGAGCAGTCAAAGAAAATGCACACGGAAGTAGTGGATTGCCATGCAGTCTTGAAGAAGTAGTGTTGTCCTTCCAATGGAAAGACAGTGCAAACTCTTGTCATGCAGACAGGTAATGGTCCACAACAGAGCAAACCCAAAGCACTGTCAGTCCAAGTTTTGAAGAGGTTTGGTAGGTAGGTCATCACAGAGCAGACCTACTGCAGTCCTTGTAGAAATAATGGTATTGGTGAGTCATCAAAGGTGTAGACCCACTTTAGTCCTTGTAGAAATAATGATATTGGTGGATCATCAAAGGTGCAGAACCACTGCAGTCCTTGTAGAGATGGCTAACAGCCACCCGTTGCGATTGTGCAGGTGCACAATCACCATAGAAGAGTCTTGTCGACAAAAAAGCAAGTCCATAAACCACCACTTGTGCACTCACAATTTTTTTAAATGTCCTCAGAACCAGCAATGCTGTTATCCAGTCCCTTGCTGAATTATTAACACACATGCAAACACTATCAGTCCCTACTTCTCACATAATGTCCATATACTATGACCAACAGAAACGTGTGCAGTGAAATGTAACTTACAAGTAACTTAATTTGATGAACTGGTGTCAATTACAATTTTATAACATAAGAATGCAATAACAAAGGTACAAAATACATATAAAATAATGAGAATAGTTTTCAAAACATTCTTTTACACATGACCATTGAAACAGAACACAATAAATAATGTCTAAAAATCATTACAGAGAAAATAACGTATTATTAATGCAAATTATATTTGAGGATAACAGTATTCCTCATCATAGTTTATGTACCTTAGTACCAGAAAAATTTTACAACATAAATCGCATTAGCTAAACACATAAAGACAGGAAGAACACAAATATACAAGAGTACACAAATACACTCCTGGAAATTGAAATAAGAACACCGTGAATTCATTGTCCCAGGAAGGGAAAACTTTATTGACACATTCCTGGGGTCAGATACATCACATGATCACACTGACAGAACCACAGGCACATAGACACAGGCAACAGAGCATGCACAATGTCGGCACTAGTACAGTGTATATCCACCTTTCGCAGCAATGCAGGCTGCTATTCTCCCATGGAGACGATCGTAGAGATGCTGGATGTAGTCCTGTGGAACAGCTTGCCATGCCATTTCCACCTGGCGCCTCAGTTGGACCAGCGTTCGTGCTGGACGTGCAGACCGCGTGAGACGACGCTTCATCCAGTCCCAAACATGCTCAATGGGGGACAGATCCGGAGATCTTGCTGGCCAGGGTAGTTGACTTACACCTTCTAGAGCACGTTGGGTGGCACGGGATACATGCGGACTCCATTTCCAGGAGTGTACATAGCGGAATAACAGAAAGGGAAAGGACAGGGTTTGTTTTACTGCAGTATCTTGCAAACAAAACTTTCTTTACTTTTTGGAGATCTCCCTTCGTTCTTCATTATTTCAAAAAGTGTTGCTTTCTGTACTTTTTTTCGTAAAACTTCTCAATGCATTTCTTACAACTCATCGCAACTCATTCTCTTATATAGTCTACCCCTCCTAAGCTACCTTAAATGTACTGAGCTCAGATGCTAAACTAAGGGCCGAGGCAATGCACCAGCACAAAACAATTAATACAAACAGCAATGAAAAAAATGCAAATTGGCAAAGCTAGAAGCAGTAAATGTAATGACTTATATCTAAACATGACACCGCTCAAGCAGAAAAAATATTACAGTAAAAGTGGCCATGTTTAATACCTGTGTCACATCTTAACACCAGGGTGATGCATCATGAGAACGTACGCTAGCAGATAAGTTACCAAATCGTAAAAAAATTATTTATGCAATTCCTGTGCAAGGAAATGTTATTTATGTGCCCTCGTTTTCTTGGAAGTAGATCATAAATTTATTATTGACTGGATCTGTAGGCATAAAATAACTATATTAGTACATCTATTAAATTTTATTTTAACCAATGCTGCAGCGCAGCTACAAAGTAGATATTAAACAAAATGAGTAAATAAATACATAAAGCAAGCCATATGGCATTTCTCTCAACTAGCAAGACATTAGCCGTGAATGTCTCTCATTGTTTCATTAGGCATTTAGTAAATATCATAAATTAAGAGCTGCACAGTATAATCATATGTTTCCAAGTTTGAGCGTGTCCTATTTGAGATGCTTTCTAGAAAGGAATGTCAATAGCGAGGATAATGGTCTCTTTTGTTTTCTCAACCTGTGCCTCTGAAAGGCACACACTAATTCTTTTTTCCAGGCGACTGTCACTGCCCATGACCCATTATGTGCAGGAGGTCAGTTAACTTTTTTACCGAAATATTTACCACGCCAGTTTCTGCTACAGTGGCAGTCTCATATAAAAAATTTCACAGGTCAAGAATTTGCGTTACAAATCTGTAGAAACAAAATCATATTGGTATAACAGTGTCCAAAAAATTTTCGTCGGCATCGTAATACATTCAGGCACTTACATACATTTCATAACTCTTAAAGTACGATTCTTGGTTTCCAACAACCTTTTTCACAAACCAGAGTCCCTAACCACTCCTCATTATTCCTTACCTTATTCGTCGAAACTTCTTCGTTATTTCATCATAACAGATATGTTACATAATCAAGTAAGTCATATAGCATCAGCTTATTGATCATAAACATACCGCAACAGCATACTATACATAGTCATCGTAATAATAACATCATAATACCTCAGTCAAATCTCAAAAACGTCGTAGTTTCCTCCAATAATTTCAAAACCTAAAAAAATTCTCTGCTCATGTCCAAAGTGTCATCTACCTCAAACGTACTTTAAAAATCCTGATCCCGTACCAAATACGTCATTCAAAGCTCTCTTAGTATCACAATGGTTCCGAAAAAGAATGAGCAGTTCACAAAGTACAGACAAAACGCAGTTTCATAAGTGTGAAGTTATTTACCTGCGTCATTGCGTAAACATGTGTCACTGACATAGTAAAAAGATGTATGTTTCTCTGTCAAATAATCAGATAGCTGTGTAATTCTGTGTGAGAGAGATATGGTACCGATGTGTAAAATTGTATAAGCAAATACCATATTAGCTTAGGCTCCTTGTGCTTGCCAAACACATGATACACAAAGTAAGCGTGTACTCCCCTGAGGATTAATGTAATTATACCCTCAGGTGTTACAGATTACAACAATGGAATGAAATGTATCACTGAAAACCTTCGTAATTCAAAAATCTTGAGAAATAAATGATTCAAGTACAAAATTAGCCACTCACATGCGTGTGCTGTAGCGCTAAATGTGCGTCTTGTTGTAAGATAGATCTGTGGAAGTATCGTAGTTATCGTCGTCTGTAAGCAAAGTTCTACTGAAGTCAATGTACTTACCTTGTAATAAACGAAGTGAATTTCTTTGAGTATAAATATCTTAGTTATTACGCTTATTGCCGTGATGAAGAAAGTACTGTGCTGTAACGTATTGTTGTGCTACGGAAAAGGCTGTCTCCTTGTAGCTATACCACAAAAGTTACTACTAAAACATGTTTTACTTTCCAGAAGAATTCAGAAAAACTGTGCAGATATAAAATAGATAAACCGCAAAAGCAACATTGTAAATTGTCACTCATTAGTAGCGTCGTGATAAAATCGTGTAGTTGTCACATAAACTAAACACTGTGTCGTCTGGTACTCACAGAAAGTACTTTAAATCCAGAATGTATTTCCAAGTAAACCAAAATGTTGCATTAAAATCTCATTACTAGTGCTGGTAAATGTTCTAAGTTCGTGAACCTTATAGTCGTTACGTAATCGTACAACTAAGAAGCAAGAATGTACACACACAATAACACTGTGTCGTCTGTTCACAATAACAATGCATTCGTAATTTCTGTTTAAATAAGTTCTCTTGGTTCTTGACTGGATATTTAACTTCAAACATACAGCACAGCCAGTGATTTTCATACAGAGCGCTACGTGGCGGCGGCGTTACCAATATAAGAACCTAAACAGCCTGCTTACACTACCTTCCAAACTTTACAGTCCGGCACACAGTTTTAAACTGCCAGGAAGTTTCATATCAGCGCACACTTTGCTGTAGAGTGAAAATTTCATCCTAGAAACAATCCACAGGCTGTGGCTAAGCCATGTCTCCGCAATATCCTTTCTTTCAGGAGTACTAGTTCCTCAAGGCTCGCAGGAGAGCTTCTGTAAAGTTTGGAAGGTAGGAGTATGTAATATGCCTTTTATATGCTAAGAGCCAATCTAGACCTAGTTATGTATATAGTAATCGCCTTTTACATTGTATACCCGCTCCTGTAGTAAAGTTAGTAATGATGATAAAATACATGTATGGATCAAAGGAATTGGTGTACTTGTTGAGGATAACTGTAACTGGTGACATTACTTTGTATTACAATTTTTGATAAAGTGTGATCTGTAGCATCGGCCATTAACCGGTGAGGGTACATCGCGAACTGGGGGCTCAAAGTTGCAACAGTTTGAAAAAACTTAACAAAGCACAGTATAGGATTCAACAGGACCAACCATACCTCTGAGGATATCCAATGTTGTATTGGACGAAACGTTAGGAATATAAGTATTCCATGGACCACGGCCATATAACCCGGAAGAATTATCAACAACAGTACCATCTGGTCGTGAAAGCCTTCGTTGTATGATCCTCTGAGCATTGCTGGTGAATTAAATAAAAACTTGGTTTCCACAGAGAATCATATAGCTCTCTTGCAAAATGCCTTTCCGAGATCGATGTTTGAAGTACTGCTCAATGATACTGACAAGGGGGAGATGGAGTCAATATTTTAATCACTGGAGGCTAAATACTCTCATGGGTATGACGGAGTGCCGATCAGGATATTAAAGCACTGTGCTGCACATGTTAGCCCTGTACTTATTCATACTTGTAATATTATCTTGAAGAATGGTCAGTTTCCTCAGTTGTAAAGCTGCTTTATAAAAAGATAGACGGGGATAATATAGACAATTTTACACCTATTTTTATGCCATCATTGTTTGCTAAAGTTATTGAAAAGCCTGTCTATTTAAGAATAACTGATTATTTTATATCACCTAATTTGTTATCAAATATACAGTTTATCTTTAGAAGCCGTTTAACAACTGAAAATGCTATATTATCTGTTGTCTGTGAGGTACTAGATGGATTAAACGAAAGGCTTCAGACGCTAGGCCTATTGTTTGATGTAACTAATGCGTTTCATTGTGTTGATTACAAAATATTTTCCCAGAAGTTAGACTATTATAGAATATGCAAAATAGCTCACAGTTAGTTCACATGTTACTTTAAAAACAGACAGCATAAGGTCATTATTCACAGTGTTGAATATGGCTGTTATGTGGGGTTTCAGTGGGGTACAGTCAAATCGGAGGTACCCCAGGGATCAGTGTTGGGGCCATTCCTGTTCCTTATTTATATAAATAATTTGCCCTGTAGTATTACAGGTGATTCTAAAATATTTCTGTTTGCTGATGACACTAGCTTGGTAGTAAAAGATGTTGCGTGCAACATCGCCTCTATTTCAAATAGTGCTGTTCATGCCATAAGTTCATGGCTTGTAGACAATAAACTAACGTTAAATCACAGTAAGACTCAGTTTTTACAGTTCCCTACACAATTCAACAAAACGTGACGTTTTAATTTCACAGAATGGGCATATTATTAGTGAAAGTTAACAGTTCAGATTTCTAGAAGTTAAGATAGATACGAAACTGTCTTGGAAAGCCCTTGCTCAGGATCTTGTTCAAAGACTTAATGTTGCCATTTTTACTGTTCGAACGGTGTCCCAAGTAAGTGAGGGTTCGATACTAAAATCAATTTACTTTGTTTATTTTCATTCGATTATGTCGTATGGTTTTATATTTATGGGTAGCTCTTCCCATTACCAAAGGATATTTGTGGCTCAGGAATGGGCAGTTTGGGCAATAAGTGGTGCAAGTCAACGAACGCTGTTCACTAGTCTGGGCGTTCTGACATTGTACTCTCAATATATATATTCTTTACTGTCGTTTCTTGTTAACAATATCGATTTATTCAGAAGCGTTAGCAGTTTTCAGTCAGTTAATACTATACAGGAATCCAATCTGCATTTGGAACCCACATCCTTAACTCTTGTGCAGAAAGACGTGCAGTATACTGCTGCATCCATTTTCAGGTTACCACAAGAATTATAAAAATTTTAGCAGTAATCCATGGTCTTTCAAATCGAAACCGAAGAGTTTCCTCGTGGGTTACTCCTACTATAGTCTTATAGAGTTGCTTGAAAACTTAAGCTGATTCCTATTTTATATTGTTGACCTTTTTTTAAGGTTCGTAAACATTTTATTTTGTCTGTTATTACTTCTATGTTGTAATTAAATGTGCTGACACGTTCCGTGATCTTGGAGATTAACTCCTCAATATGGTATTACAGGACTAGATGTGTAAATAAAAAAAATGAAAGGGAAGAGATTTTTTTTTTTTCAAAAATTATGTGTCATTCTTGTATACATCATAATTGTCGTGGCACGACCGACAACAAAGAAATACTAAAATCTTCATTTGAAATGTGTAATCAATCTACTTAAGACTGCTGGCCAACTACGCCACCTATATTTCATTGTCATGTTGTAAGGTGGCGTTATTTCACAACTTAGAACCGCGCTTACGTCCAATACTACATAAGTAAGGCTCTTCAATGATAGAAACACACGTTTGTGCTCGTCCAGTAAAAGAATGTGTACGACTGACATCGTCTAGTGCACTTAATTTATTGTATAATGTCTGCATGCTGGGTGACTGGGGAACAAGCATATCTGTGAAAACCATGATAGAACGGAAGGACACAGGAAGCCCACACATTCCTTCGGAAAATAGGACGGCACAGCCGCTTCCGGCGCTAATCCCGGGACCCGCCCGTGAGCTGAGCCACCTGGTAAACGGGAACGCGTGACCGGCGGGCAGCCGTGAGAAGGCGGCCTGGTCGGACAAAAGCACATGGCAGCAGGTGTCCGCGTACTTTCCGACGGACATAGAAAGAACTTCCAGAAATTTCGATCTGGATTATAAACTGCTATTGGTCGGCGTTCAGAAACGAGCCTATTCCAGAAAGATGATTCGCTACCCAAATTTAAGGGGGAGAAAAAATTCTGAGAGGCGAAAAGAGAGGAGAAGAAAATATGGGAAGAGTCGTTGCGGGGTCGTGGAGCAGGAGGGTCGTCTTGGAGGTCTACGACAGTCGACGGACGTCTTCCCCTGTAATTTTGGTGAAATACAATTTTTCTATTATATCGCTGAGGTGAGAAGTCCTGCGGTTGTAGCTTCTGATCATTACGGTGATCTTGCTTATGCCCCGGCAGGTGGGGAAGAGAATTTACATAGGTGAACCACATGTTCTACTCCGTTCTCCACTGTGGTTTCACACTGCTCATTCAGATAGTAGTTCCTTCTTGCTATTTAGTACACGGGGGATGTCAGTTACTCTGCGCCTAATCACTGATTGCGAGTACGTTATAGGACAGATCCAGACAGTTTAAGGGCCAGTATTAGTACAGGGAGAACCTGAGATTTGTAATCCTTACTTAATTTCTTTAAATTATTTTTATCGTGAATAAATGTATTAAAATCATGGCATTTAGCCTTTAGTACATAGTATTTTCTTGTCTCTGCATAGTATTTTGTTGTCTCTTGTGTACATTATATAACCTATTCGTTAAAAGGTCCGCCCCGATAGCTGCGTATTTAGTGTGACGGATTGCCGTCCTATGGGCCCGAGTTCGATTCCCGGCTCGGTCGGGGATTTTCTCCGCTCAAGGACTGGGTGCTGTCTTCATCATCATTTCATCCACATCCAGCGCGCTGGTCGCCCAATGTGTCTTCGAATGTTATAAGACCTGCACCAAGGCGGCCGGACCTGCCCCGTTAGGGCGGCAACACACTAGGCAGCCAGGCTGCGGCAGCCAGTAAAACAATGACGGTGTATGGTAGGCAGGGATTCTCCGGCTGTGGCAGCCACAGAAACGCGGCCGACTGCTCGGCAGCCAGGTGGCAACGGCTTGTCTCGCAGTGAGCGTATGTGGCTGCCTGCTGTCTCCGCGCACCCGTCCAAGCGGCCTGACCGTGTGTTCGTGTGACCGAGAAACGAAATACACCGTGACTTTTGATACGGAGAAATTTATTCGTGAGGTTGAAAGGGGAAGAGCAATCTGGGATATTTCATCAGAAGAATACAGTGATCATCATTTGAAGAGAAGGAGTTGGGAGGAAATAACAAATATAATGTGTGAGCAGAATATGAGCGAAAATGTGAAGAATGAATTCGGTAAGTGGGTTTTTTATTTCCTACGTAATGAACATTTGTTATACGTATAATAATGGAAAAGAGGGTATCAATTTACACTTAACAATAATTCATACTAGATCACTTGGAAGTAGTAATAGTTACAGACATTATCTAAATGACACAGATAATTACTACCCCAGTGCAATTCTGTTTTGCCAGTCCAGCGGATTTTCATTTGTGAAATAATCCGCTAATAAATCCCTATATGCTGATGATGAGTGGGAAATGGCTCTGAGCACTATGCGACTTAACTTCTGAGGTCATCAGTCGCCTAGAACCTAAGGACATCACACACATCCATGCCCGAAGCAGGATTCGAACATGCGACCGTAGCGATCGCTCGGCTCCAGACTGTAGCGCCTAGAACCGCACGGCCGATGAGTGGCACCCTCTGTCTGTATGACCTGGGCGAATTTCCAGTTCAGGAGGTACATACAATGTGTCTTCAAATTTATAACCATCTCTTTCGCGCACATAATTGTGTAAAACACAGCACGCTTTTATTATGGCAATTTCGAAGTCTTCTCGAACGTCCATTGGGCGATGAAAAATTCTCCATTTGTTTGCCAGAATGCCAAACGTGCTTGTGTAAAACTCCTAGCCCGAGAAAGACGGTAGTTAAAGATTCTTTACTCGTTTGTTAAGCTCCTTCCTCCATAAGGACGCATTAAATTTTCAGATAAACTAAATGTCTCGTTTCCGACAATGACATATGGCATCGATACTCCATTGTTAGATATCGGGCTTTCCTCAGGTATTCGTAAATTGTGATTCATGACTTTTTCATACAAAATTGATTGCTTAAATGTGGATGAGCCACAACATTTTCCATACGCTCCAACATCTATAGATGTAAACTTATAAACAGCAATCAGAATCGCATAAAGCAAATATAACAATGGAAAAATCATTTTTATAGTTACAGAAAAGTGAGCCAATATGACGTGGTTTTATTACTCTGATATGTTTCCGTCGATGGCACCAATACAATTGGGAAAGTCTCAATTTTTATAAAAATCATCTGCTATCTCAATTCACCTTTCCTCATTTAATTCTGGAAATGCTCTAACTCTCATGTTCTCTCAAACCGCTAAGCAAGTTTCATATATGACTTCTCGGACAGTGCTATATCCTACCCCAAAATGGTGAGTCAGTGCTGCCATAGTACATCCTGAAGCCACATGTTGTTGTTGTTGTGGTCTTCAGTCCTGAGACTGGTTTGATGCAGCTCTCCATGCTACTCTATCTTGTGCAAGCTTCTTCAACTCCCAGTACCTACTTCAACCTACGTCCTTCTGAATCTGCTTAGTGTAGTCATCTCTTGGTCTCCCTCTACGATTTTTACCCTCCACGCTGCCCGCTTATACTAAATTGGTGATCCCTCGATGCCTCACAACATGACCTACCAACCGATCCCTTCTTCTGGTCAAGTTGTGCCACAAACTTCTCTTCTCCCCAATCCTATTCAATACTTCCTCATTAGTTATGTGCTCTACCCATCTAATCTTCAGCATTCTCCTGTAGCACCACATTTCGAAAGCTTCTATTCTCTTCTTGTCTAAACTATTTATCGTCCATGTTTCACTTCCATACATGGCTACACTCCATACAAATACTTTCAGAAATGACTTCCTGACACTTAAATCTATACTCGATGTTAACAAATTTCTCTTCTTCAGAAACGCTTTCCTTGCCATTGCCAGTCTACATTTTATATCCTCTCTACTTCGACCATCATCAGTTATTTTGCTCCCCAAACAGCAAAACTCCTTTACTACGTTAATTGTCTCATTTCCTAACCTAATACCCTCAGCATCAACCGACTTTATTCGACTACATTCCATTATCCTCGTTTTGCTTTTGTTGATATTCATCTTATATCCTCCTTTAAAGACACTATCCATTCCGTTCAACTGCTCTTCCAAGTACTTTGCTGTCTCTGACAGAATTACGATGTCATCGGCGAACCTCAACATTTTTATTTCTTCTCCATGGATTTTAATACCTACTCCGAATTTTTCTTTTGTTTCCTTCACTGCTTGCTCAATATACAGATTGAATAACATCGGGGAGAGACTACAACCCTGTCTCATTCCCTTCCCAACAACTGCTTCCCTTTCATGTCCCTCGAGTCTTATAACTGCCATCTGGTTTCTGTACAAATTGTAAATAGCCTTTCGCTCCCTGTAATTTACCCCTGCTACCTTCAAAATTTGAAAGAGAGTATTCCAATCAACATTGTCAATAGCTTTCTCTAAGTCTACAAATGCTACAAACGTAGGTTTGCCCTTCCTTAATCTAGCTATGTCATAGGGACAGTATTGCCTAACGTGTTCCAACATTTGTACGGAATACAAACTGATATTCCCCGAGGTCGGCTTCTACTAGTTTTTCTTTTCGTCTGTAAAGAATTCGCGTTAGTATTTTGCAGCTGTGGCTTATTAAACTGATAGTTCGGTAATTTTCACATCTGTCAACACCTGCTTTCTTTGGGATTGGAATTATTATATTCTTCTTGAAGTCTGAGGGTATTTCGCCTGTCTCATACATCGTGCTCACCAGATGGTAGAGTTTGGTCAGGACTGGCTCTTCCAAGGCTGTCAGTAGTTATAATGGAATGTTGTCTACTCCGGGGGCCTTGTTTCGACTCAGGTCTTTCAGTGCTCTGTCAAACTCTTCACGCAGTATCGTATCTCCCATTTCATCTTCAACTACATCCTCTTCCATTTCCGTAATATTGTTCTCAAGTACATCTTCCTTGTATAGACCCTCTATGTACTCCTTCCACCTTTCTGCTTTCCCTTCTTTGCTTAGAGCTGGGTTTCCATCTGAGCTCTTGATGTTCATACAAGGGGTTCTCTTATCTCCAAAGGTCTTTTTAATTTTCCTGTAGGCAGTATCTATCTTACCCCTAGTGAGATAAGCCTCTACATCCTTACATTTGTCCTCTAGCCATCCCTGTTTAGCCATTTTACACTTCCTGTCGATCTCATTTTTGAGACGTCTGTATTCCTTTTTGCCTGCTTCATTTACTGCATTTTTATATTTTCTCCTTTCATCAATTAAATTCAATATTTCTTCTGTTACCCAAGGATTTCTATTAGCCTTCGTCTTTTTACCTACGTGATCCTTTGCTGCCTTCACTATTTCATCCCTCAAAACTACCCATTTTTCTTCTACTGTATTTCTTCCCCCCATTCCTGTCAATCGTTCCCTAATGTTCCCCATGAAACTCTCTACAACCTCTGGTTTCCTCAGTTTATCCAGATCCCATCTCCTTAAATACCCACCTATTTGCATATTCTTCAGTTTTAATCTACAATTCATAATCAATAGATTGTGGTCAGAGTTCACATCTGCCCCTGGAAGAGTCTTACAATTTAAAACCTGGTTCCTAAATCTCTGTCTTAGCATTATATAATCTATCTGAAACCTGTCAGTATATCCAGGTTTCTTCCATGTATACAGGCTTCTTTTATGGTTCTTGAACCAAGTGTTAGCTATGATTAAGTTGTGCTCTGTGCAAAATTCTACCAGGCAGCTTCCTCCTTCATTTCTTTGCCCCAGTCCATATTCACCTACTACGTTTCCTTCTCTCCCTTTTCCTACTACCGAATTCCAATCACCCATGACTATTAAATTTTCGTCACCCTTCACTATCTGAATAACTTCTTTTATTTGATCATACATTTCTTCAATTTCTTCGTCATCTGCAGAGCTAGTTGGCATATAAACTTGTACTACTGTAGTAGGTGTGGGCTTCGTATCTATCTTGGCCACAATAAAGCGTTCACTATGCTGTTTGTAGTAGCTTACCCGCATTCCTGTTTTCCTATTCATTATTAATCCTTACTCCTGCATTGCCCCTATTTGATATTGTGTTTATAATCCCTGTAGTCACCTGACCAAAAGTCTTGTTCCTCCTGCCACCGGACTTCACTAATTCCCACTATATCTAACTTTAACCTATCCATTTCCCTTTTTAAATTTTCTAACCTACCTGCCCGATTAAGGGATCTGACATTCCACGCTCCGATCCGTAAAACGCCAGATTCTTTCTCCTGATAACGACATCCTCTTGAGTAGTCCCTGCCCTGAGATCCGAATAGAGGACTATTTTATCTCCGGAATATCTTAGCCAAGAGGACGCCATCAACATTTAATCATACAGTAAAGCTGCATGCCCTCGGTTAAGATTACGGCCGTAGTTTCCCCTTGCTTTCAGCCGTTCGCAGTACCAGCACAGCAAGGCTGTTTTGGTTTTTGTTACAAGGCCAGATCAGTCAATCATCCAGACTGTCGCCCCTGCAACTACTGAAAAGGCTGCTGCCCCACTTCAGGAACCACACGTTTCTCTGGCCTCTCAATAGATACCCTTCCATTGTAGTTGCACCTACGGTACGGCTATCTGTATCGCTGAGGCATGCAAGCCTCCCCACCAACGGCAAGCTTCATGGTTCATGGGGGGAGGTGAAGCCACATATCTGAAACGAAAAACACGTTCATATGAAAAAATTGAAATCCATGCATTTCTGACAGAAATTTTAGTTTATTGTTTTAAATTATTTTTCAGATTAGCATGCCTAAATTCACCTCAGCAGCGCTAATTGAAACGTCTTTTGCGTGAAAATATCTGCAGCTGAAGTGAAAGAACATTAGAACAAGTTTTAGTAGGGAATTAAAACGCAGAGTAGGTGCGAAAAGTGGATCTGCAGCTTTGCGTAAAATCCCTTACGTGTATTTTGGGCAATTACAGTTCCTGAAGGACACTGTATTGAACAACCCAACTGAAGCTAGCCAGGAAACGGAAGTTTCTGAAAATAACCATCAGAGCGGTAACATAAGGAATAGTATGCCAAAAAAGAAAAAGCAGAAAACTTACAACGATAGATTGATTGCAGTACTGCAGCAGAGTATCGCAATGAGGGAGGAGCGAGAAAGACAATACGAAAGAAGACTAGAATCCGATCAAGATCGTCTCTTTCTGCTTTCATCGTTACAAGACATGAAAAAACTTCCCGAACACAGAAAGCTCACAACAAAAATGGAAATTATAGACTCAATAAAAAGAGCACAAATGCCTCCTCTGAAAACTCATCATCAACACTATGGAGAGTATGTGCCAATAACGACACTCGCTGGACTATATAACCATGGGAATGGATGCCCAATGCAACCGAATTATGGTACAGGAGACTCGAGCAGAGGGCAGAATCACTGTGGATCTTCTACGCCTGTTACAGACAGGCAGACCTCTGCCGGGGATTATAATCAATTATTACCCTCTGCCTCATCGGTGTCAGTTGTATGAAGCAGGAATACTGAACTGCTTGATCTGTTTTAGGAGTCTGTACGTGAAGAACACTGATTTTAAAATTCTTTTTCTTTGAAATGTAACAAAAATTTAGTAGCCCGACAAATAATATTAAATCGTAAAATATATTGTTTCGTTGTATTCAAACTAGCATTTTTGTTTGGTGAATTGTTTTTCCTTACGGTTTCTTCAAATTTGTATCATTTAAATTTCATGGCCAAGGTAGAGAACGACGATAGGTCAATAATATTTTACACAATTTCAGTGTATTACTACAGTGAAGGTATTTTAATGATACATTTTCTCACCAGTACCATAAATCTTAAGTGTTCTTAGTTGCCACGGAATTTTGCAAGAACAAATACTTTGTTTTGTTTAGTTTAAAAAACGAAAAAGTCCTACGGAGATTGTGACTTATCATATTAGCGCCTGACGCTTCAAAAATAAAATATATTTGTTTTTTGTACTCGCCTCAAAGTAACTTTTCTTCCGGAGTTATACAAGGTCGCATACGATTATCAGTACCCATGATAGAATTTCTTATACACTCCTGGAAATGGAAAAAAGAACGCATTGACACCGGTGTGTCAGACCCACAATACTTGCTCCGGACACTGCGAGAGGGCTGTACAAGCAATGATCACACGCACGGCACAGCGGACACACCAGGAACCGCGGTGTTGGCCGTCGAATGGCGCTAGCTGCGCAGCATTTGTGCACCGCCGCCGTCAGTGTCAGCCAGTTTGCCGTGGCATACGGAGCTCCATCGCACTCTTTAACACTGGTAGCATGCCACGACAGCGTGGACGTGAACCGTATGTGCAGTTGACGGACTTTGAGCGAGGGCGTATAGTGGGCATGCGGGAGGCCGGGTGGACGTACTGCCGAATCGCTTAACACGTGGGGCGTGAGGTCTCCACAGTACATCGATGTTGTCGCCAGTGGTCGGCGGAAGGTGCACGTGCCCGTCGACCTGGGACCGGACCGCAGCTACGCACGGTTGCACGCCAAGACCGTAGGATCCTACGCAGTGCCGTAGGGGACCGCACCGCCACTTCCCAGCAAATTAGGGACAAAGTTGCTCCTGGGGTATCGGCGAGGACCATTCGCAACCGTCTCCATGAAGCTGGGCAACGGTCCCGCACACCGTTAGCCCGTCTTCCGCTCACGCCCCAACATCGTGCAGCGCGCCTCCAGTGGTGTCGCGACAGGCGTGAATGGAGGGACGAATGGAGACGTGTCGTCTTCAGCAATGAGAGTCGCTTCTGCCTTGGTGCCAATGATGGTCGTATGCGAGTTTGGCGCCGTGCAGGTGAGCGCCACAATCAGGACTGCATACGACCGAGGAACACAGGGCCAACACCTGGCATCATGGTGTGGGAGCGATCTCCTACACTGGCCGTACACCTCTGGTGATCGTCGAGGGGACACTGAATAGTGCACGGTACATCCAAACCGTCATCGAACCCATCGTTTTACCATTCCTAGACCGGCAAGGGAACTTGCTGTTCCAACAGGACAATGCACGTCCGCATGTATCCCGTGCCACCCAACGTGCTCTAGAAGGTGTAAGTCAAATACCCTGGCCAGCAAGATCTCCGGATGTGTCCCCCATTGAGAATGTTTGGGACTGGATGAAGCGTCGTCTCACGCGGTCTGCACGTCCAGCACGAACGCTGGTCCAACTGAGGCGCCAGGTGGAAATGGCATGGCAAGCCGTTCCACAGGACTACATCCAGCATCTCTACGATCGTCTCCATGGGAGAATAGCAGCCTGCATTGCTGCGAAAGGTGGATATACACTGTACTAGTGCCGACATTGTGCATGCTCTGTTGCCTGTGTCTATGTGCCTGTGGTTCTGTCAGTGTGATCATGTGATGTATCTGACCCTAGGAATGTGTCAATAAAGTTTCCCCTTCCTGGGACAATGAATTCACGGTGTTCTTATTTCAATTTCCAGGAGTGTATTTTCCATACGGTTGTCAAATGATTGCCCTGACATTCTTGTATAATTAAATAAGCGATCTGGGTACTTTCGAAGATCGTTGAAGTAATTTTTAAATAAGCCCTTTGTGTGCCGCTCCACAACTAGAGGATGAATCCAATATCTTTTTTTTTTTTTTTTTTTTTTTTGCTTTGCGTTGCTTTCGAGTCAAAAGGTAGGCAATTACCACATCTTCCACGGCCATCTTGTTCGACTGATCGATCACGACTGTCAGATGGCTACTAGCTAGCTGCCTCAAACTGGATGCCTAGTGCGTTGCCTCCCTAAGGGGCCTCCTGGCCAATGACGCCAAACGCTCATTTCCAGTTAATTCGTTAAAAGGAGGACTGGAATTAGTCGTCTTATTTTACATTCTATCGTATCCACAGGATAAGATTAGGAAACGGGTAGGTTATCACATAATAATTAACATAATTAATTAGAATAACGTACTTCTCCTGGGCGACTTCAGTAGCATTAAAATATCGATTGCGCAAATTATCACATGTACGTACTCATGAGTAGCATCTGCCATCAATGGCCAGTAAAAGAAATGGAGTACTTGAGAATATACTATTTTAATCATCTTTTCAGTGGACTCCTATTGACAAATTTAGATTTAATATTGTTTTTCTGTATCAAATATGGTAATTCAGACTGACAACATCTCTAACTCACTGAGTGACATAAATTACTGGATATTTCAGAGGCAGGGGTACCGATTTTTAGAAGGAGGTCGCCAACTTTTCTTGTAAGCAGTTATTTGGATAGAGCTGATGAAGCATGACCATTGCTTTCGTAGATGGCGATTTCCTTACATGTTTTCACTCGCTTAGAACTTCGAGGTAGCTGGTACAAAGACTAAGAATTATTTCATTGATGATTCGGTGGAACCTAACTGTCTTACTTTTTTCTCTGTACCAGAGACAATTAACTTGAAGTCCATTATAGGAAATATGACAGGTACAGATTCTCAACCCTAGGAGAGTGGTATCAGGCAAAGACAATTCTTAAAACTTTGCTTCCCCTTTCATTCGTTTCCTCCAAGTCCATGTATCCTATTTTTCATTCCTTTCCCTTACATCGATTTCCAGTAGCCATCACAATTAAATTTTTCGGTTCTTTAAGTATCTAAATAATCTCACCAAATGGTTTGCAGTTTTTCATCGCCTGAGTGACTTTTTGGCATATAAGATTGTACTACTGCTTTGTATGTTGGCAACGTGTCTGTCTTGGCTACAATAATGCATTGACTAAGCTGTTCCTAGTAGCTTACTTGCATTTCAATGCCCTATTCATTATCAGGGTACCCCGCCACTACATCTATTTGATTTTGTGTTGATAGCCCTGTATGACCTCATCCAGAGGTGCTGTTCTTTCTGCCACTGCATTTCACTAATTCTCAGTAACGTAACTTTAGGCTATCCATCACCCACCCAATGAATGGAACTAACATTCCAAGCTCTGAATCACAGAACGCCTAATGGCGACATCCTTCTTAGTCCTCGCTGGGAGACAGGAGTGGGAGACTGTTTTACCTCATCAATCAGCCATACAGCGAAGCTTAGGGAAAATGACTACTGTAGTTTCCTCTTACTTCCAGCCGTTCGCAGTACTAGAACGGAAAGGGCATTGTGTCTAATTCCGCAAGGTCATATCAGTTAATCAACCAGGTTCTTACCTGAGCAACTAATGAAAATGCTGGTGCCTCTCTTTAGCTTCACCGTGGTCACCGTTAAAAATTCGGAACTGTGTATTGTTACGAACTGTGTTGTTTGATGAACACTGATAATACAGTATTATAGACCAGAACAAAATTAATAAATAAACGTGCACCTCGAATCAAACGGTCCACACAGGGTATTCTACACTGTCTACCGACTGCATTAAATGGGCAGCCCGCTTATAACATAGCAAATGAAGGTACTTGTCGTTCTTATTATTACGGGGTAGCAAATCTCTCATTCTCAGACGTCCATTTTCGATCGTAAATGTGCACAATACAATTTACAGAGAATTTTATTGCGATACTTTGTACTGTGGGTTTACGAGCATGAATTTTTGTCTGGCCTATATAGTGGATGTCATGTTCTCTACATATCTGTAATTATTACAGATTTTCATTTTATTATCTATCGTTTACAACACGTATATTGCCCATCATTTGTATTTACTTTCCTTTACTTTGACAAGTCTGAAGATGGTAATTACGGATTGAAGTCTGTAGTCTAACGACAATTTGTTTCTGATCGTTGACTAGAATTAAAGAAATTCCGTGCTACTACGATCAATCTTTATTCGCGACTGTATCATAGCTTCGAGAAAGAAATATTTTGTGCTACGTTTATAGTCGGAAATCAAATCTTTGCAGAAGTAGCTCAGAGGTATAGCTTTATCCAGAATTATTAAAAATTGCTAGGCATTCAAGAGAAGATATGAAGTGTTCAAGAAGACACGGGATGGGCAGATTTTAAAACCAGTACGCGATACCGCAAGTAGGCACGGTACCTGTAGGCAGCGTCACGTCTGCATGACGCCCCCGCATCCACATGCCACCAGAGGCCTGCTGTCCGCTTCCACCGGCAGCGACGTGCAGGACATGTGGGAAATTCACGCTGACCGCGGCGTGCGTACGTGACTGCGTTACGGCCTCGGAAACAAATGAGGCGCGGGGAGGCGCGCCCTCAGGCAGCCGTCCAATCCAGCTGAGGCACGAGACGGTGGGGGGTGGGGAGGGCGATGGAATGGGCGGAGGGAGGGGGGGAAGGCGCTTGATTTGTGGCGGACGCGCTGCTGACAAAAGACTGCCAACTTAGCACTGGGATCCGTCATCAGGGAAACTCAGCGCCGGCCTCGCTCGTGGACTTCCCCAATTTCCCTCACAAGACGGCACCGAGGGACCGCCATAGGGCCCCTGCAATTCCGCAAGGCAGTGACATGAGTCGGGAAGCGTCTCCCATCTCCCTAAGGCGATAGGAAATGAAGCGTGGAACTGAAACTAAACCATTTGCTCGACGTAGCGGCATGTAATATTACATTATGTGTGACTACAGTGTCGACAGTTGTTGGGAAATAATGTGCACACAGCGGAGTAATGGTTGCACTTCATTTGGACAGAGATATGTGCTACTTTCATATGAGGGGAATTTCAGTTGCGAAGTCAGTGGGCTGTTCGTTACTGGATATCTGACATAAAAGTCAGATATTTTAGGAAGTAAATCAAACTGTAGTTTTGAAAGTATTTGGCTATATATTTCAGGGATCATCAGAATAAAAGAAACACTCGAAATATAGAGAGAACAGAAAGTTTTGGTACACATATAATATGCTCAATAGAGCACATAATATCTCATCGGTAACTGTAAACCAGGAGGGTAATATTCAATCCACTTAAATCGCAAGTACTCTGTGTCCTATATCCAGAAGATGATGATAATAACAGTGGTACTGATAATATCCGTAGTACATCAGCATTATACAGTTCTGCTACTATTCACCCTATTACTACTACCACTAATGATAATAATAAATTATAGTAGACTTGCTAATCAATATTTCAGAAACGTCAGGCTGTCTTACATTATGTTAAATAACTTCCTCGTTACGTTTTTGTCGACTGTGAGTAACGTACAACAGAAATTTGTGGCAGTAACAGAAGGTATCAGATCTGGAGAAGTTGACTGACTCTAAAACGAGCGGAAAATAAAGTTAATGGATTAGATTGAGGAAAGAAAAGAGAAGTAGACAGTGACAAGGAAATGATGGGTGGCCGGCCGATGTGGCCGAGCGGTTCTAGGCGCTTCAGTCTGGAACCGAGCGACCGCTACGGTTGCAGGTTCGAATCCTGCCTCGTGCATGGATGTGTGTGATGTCCTTAGGTTAGTTAGGTTTAAGTAGTTCTAAGTTCTAGGGGACTGATGACCTCAGATGTTAAGTCCCATAGTGCTCAGAGCCATTTGAACCATTTGAAATGATGAGTAGGATTCACAATGAACCAGAAATACATGTTGACTGTTTTACAGAAGGAAGACAGTTGGGATATCCAACAAGGCAGCTACACATATGATAAAGAGAAAGATTTAATCATCATTTGGCCTCGCTGCTCTTGTACTTGCCATGTCTACATGCAACGTAACCCACCCTACCTGATGGTACCGGTACAATGTGACTAGATAGGATGCTTACAGTCTCTTATCGTGTCCTACTGCTGCTGCAAGTACACTCTGTAGTATTGGGTTAACAAATTCGTGTACTCCACGAAATTAAAGGCTCCTTCGAGTTAATGCTGGGGTATTAATAATTTCTAGAAGGTGCATTTAAAATACCGGTAAAAAGTTGAAAGCAACGGATAACGCAATCTTTATAGCCACTACAGAAGGCACCTATGCAGCGCTTAACTGGGAGCATAGAACTTTTCTTTATTTTTATATGTTGACCGCTGCATGCGACTGAGGTAGGGACTAATCTGTCGTGGTTTGCCTGTCATTTCTAACTGATATTTTATCAATTCTATTTCCCATTTTGTAAGGAAGTTTGGATACTTTCACATATTATTTAAGTTGTTAATGGTAAATGGAGGAAATAATAAGTATAGGGCCTAGATTAATTGATATTTATTGACTACGTATAGCATTTGAACAATTCGCCATATATCTATTGGAATGTTACTTCCCATTCCTATGCAACAGCAGGGGCTCTTATATTATACATCATTACAACTGGTCACTCTCTAGTCAACAGGATTCACTTTCACCAGTTTATGGATAGGGACAGGGGAGCGCAGACCTGGCTTCAATGGAATTTTATGTAGGCACACAAATATACCTAAACCCATGCCTCCTATTGACATTACATTCAATTACTATAAGTCACGCTGAACAAGTTCAGCAAAAGACATTACAAGTGAGTTTGGTCAAAGCGGAAGAGTATTTGCCTAAATTTTGCCGGGAACATTTTGCATTCTCCATCCCAACAACAGGCACTGAAATCTGAACTTTTCATAGATACACGAGTTTAGCCCATAAATTTCATGTAACGCACACTATTAGAAGCAAATCAAATGGTATGAGATTTTCACCCTGCAGCGGAGTGTGCGCTGATAAGAAACTTCCTTGGAGATTAAAACTGGGTGCCGGACCGAGACTCGAACTCGGGCCTTTGCCTTTCTCGGGAAAGTGCTCTACCATCCTCAAAGCTTTATTTCTGCCAGTACCTCGTCTCCTATCTTCCAAACTGTACAGAAGCTCTCCTGCAAACATTACAGAACTAGCACTCCTGAAAAAAAGGATATTGCAGAGACATGGCTTAGCCACAGCCTGGGGGATGTTTCTAGAATGAGATTTTCACCCTGCAGCGGAGTGTGAGCTGATACGAAACTTCCTGGCAGATTAAAACTGTTTTCCTGACCGAGACTCGAACTCGGGACCTTTGCCCTTCGCGGGCAAGTTCTCTACCATCTGAGCTACCCAAGTACGACTCACACCCCGTTCTCACAACTCACATCGTAGATGCGTGCTGATCCACCCACAGCATGAAAAGGGTGACCCCACAGATGTGAACAATTACAGGGGCATTTCACTAATACAATTCACATACAATGTACTCTCAGCGTGACTATTCCAAAGAACACGGAACCAACTGGAACATAAGATCGGCGAGCACCAGGCGGGCTTCCGCCCTGGTAGCTCCTGTGCAGAACAAATCTTCAATCTTAAGACTACCCTGAAAATCTCAGCCCTCAGGAACAATCGAGCCATATGCACCTTTGTTGACGTCAAGAAGGCATATAACTCCATCGACCGCCAGTCAATGTTGAACAGTCTAGATGAACAAGATTTGGACGGAAACATGCTGCGACTGATCAGTCACTGACAAATACGACATCTAAGGTGAAGGGATCAAGACAGGCGTTCGCCAAGGTCACGCACTCTCACCGCTCCTCTTCAACCTTGTGCTGGATAGGGTCCTAAAGGAATGGGAGAAAGAGGCTGCAAATACAAAGCGACTGGAAGCCAGTGCGACTTGGACGACCCAAGGAGAAGCTGGAGCTCGGCTGTTTACACTTCGCAGACGATCTGGAACAACTCACAGATAACGAAACTACAGCAATCAGACAGACAGAAGTACTCAAAGAGTGCGCATAAAGAGTGGGCTACAGATTTCTTTTCAGAAAACTGAGTTCTTCTGCACGAAATTAAATATTCCAATTTTAAACACGAAGTATCAACCAGACATTTAGAAGTACTCAAAGAGAGCGGAGAAAAAGTAGAGCTAAAGATTTCCTTTTAGAAAACTGAATTCTGCACGAAATTTAACATTTCAAATTTGAACACAACGTATGGCAAGATCAACAGGATCAAGTACCTAGGTGAAGTTCTCGAACCGACAGGAAAGGAGAAAATTGACCAGAACACTAGGTTATTGAAAATAAAGAGAGTCTTATGAAAAACACAGAGTATTTACAACAAGAAATGTCTCTCCACCTGCACCAAAATTCGTCGCTACAACACTGTAATGAAACCTGAGGTGCCATGGCTCTGATCACTATGGGACTTAACATCTATGGTCATCAGTCCCCTAGAGCTTAGAACTACTTAAACCTAACTAGCCTGAGGACATTACACACATCCATGCCCGAGGCAGGATTCGAACCTGCGACCGTAGCGGTCACGCGGTTCCGGACTGAAGCGCCTAGAACCGCACGGCCACACCGGCCGGCCCTGAGGTGCCATACGCCAGTGAGACATTGATTTTATACACAAATACCGACCTTGAGGAAATTCACACACAGGAAAGGAAAATCATTAGGAAAATTATTGGACCGAAACTCACGGAAAATGGATGTAGGCTTCACTCCAGGGACACCACGGAGGGGTTCTCCAACATCGCAGCAGACATTAGAAAGAGGAGAATACAATTTTATGGACACATAAGCAGACTCTCACAGGCCACACTCACCAACAGAATCCTCAGGTACATCTAGAGACTCAAGACCACAACACCCTGGATGACACTAGTCAAAACTGATCAGGAAAGAGCTGAGGTAGCTTCAGCGGACGTCATGGACAAAGGCGTCTATAGAGACAAGGTGTACAAGTGGGAAGTGATGTCAGGGAAAAGAGCACCTAAAGCCCAAAGGAAGGTAGCCTTTAGTGAACGAATGAAGGAGTACTAGGAGAACTGGAAGAACAAGTAATCATGAATGTTTCGCGTGCTCTGATAATAGGCCTGTAACGTGTGTAATAATAATGAAAATGATATATATTCTCCTGTTACTTTCATTGCTGTTCTAAACTTTGTTTTACTTCCTTCACTTTTTTGTCGACATACAAATTAATCAACAGTAGTGGCCATGTCTTTTTCAAAAGAACATTATTCACCTGAGTCACATGTGATATTCGGGCCTATCAACTGATATCTGTGACATAACGCAGGTGTAACTTCAAATGGAGCACAATCATCAATAATTATATTTTCCTTTCATTCCCTTTCTATAGCACTCCAGTTGGCCAAGGTCACGATGTTTGCTTTCCCTTTACCTACATTTCCAGTTACTCAGTTTCTTCGTACAGTGTGACCAATTTATCTTGAGCACCCCAAATAACTTTTTTGTGCAGAAACAAAATAAAAGAAATATAACGAGGAAGTGTTATAACTATCAAGTGGCATTAAACAGCACGGTTGCCTTTAATGAAGCCTTGTTCGTAACTCAGATACGAACAGCATTACGCATATTTTTAAGTAGGACCCTACATTTTAATATTTCGTAGACCTCAAGACTTTTTCAAAAATGATTAACAGTATACTGTTCACGAAAACATGTGATTATTAAAAACGTAACTCGTCCAATTGTTGGGGCTGATGGTAAAGTAATGGAAGCTCAACGAAAACGCTCCCTGGTCTTCCAGTCAACCGTTTGCTGTTGAATGTTTGTGTGTGTCATCAAGGACTGCTTTATTGTACACAACACACCTCCAAAAATACTACAACGATGTACTACAGCATCCGAAATGTAAATAAGAAAATATTATTGCAGTTATTGTTCTGTTAACTTACAATCTCAGTATGTGAGTAGCCCTCCCAAGAACCATTGACCTTGCCGTTGGTGGGGAGGCTTGCGTGCCTCAGCGATACAGATAGCCGTACCGTATGTGCAACCACAATGGAGGGGTATGTGTTGAGAGGCCAGAATAAAGTGTGGTTCCTTAAGAGAGACAGCAGCCTTTTCAGTAGTTGCTGGGGCAACAGTCTGGATGATTGACTGATCTGGCCTTGTAACACTAAAGAAAAAGGCCTTGCTGTGCTGGTACTGCTAACGGCTGAAAGCAAGGTAAAACTACAGCCACAATTGTTTCCGTGGGCATGCAGGTTTACTGTACGATTAAATGATGATGGCGTCCTCTTGGGTAAAATATTCCGGAGGTAAAATAGTCCCCCATTCGGATCTCCGGACGGGGACTACTCAGGAGGACATCAGGAGAAAGAAAACTGGCGTTCTACCGATCGGAACGTCGAATGTCAGATCCCTTAACCGGGAAGGTAGGTTAGAAAATTTAAAACGAGAAATGGATAGTTTAATGTTAGATATAATGGGAATTAGTGAAGTGCGGTGGTAGGAGGAACAAGACTTCTGGTCACCTGAATACAGGGTAATAAATTCAAAATCTAATAAGGGTAATACAGGAGAAGGTATAATAATGAATAAAAAAATAAGAGTGCGGGTAAGCTACTACAAACAGCATAGTGAACGCATTATTGTGGCCAAGATAGACACGAAGCCCACGCCTACCACACTAGCATAAGCTTATACGCCAACTAGCTCCGCAGATGACTAAGAGATTGATGAAATGTATTTTGAAAAAAAAAAATTCAGATTGTGAAGGGAGACGAAAATTAATAGTCGTGGGTGACTGAAATTCGGTAGCAGGAAAAGGAAGAGAAGGAAACGTGGTAGGTGATTATGGAATGGGGGTAAGGAATGAAAGAGGAAGCTGCTTGGTAGGATTTTGCACAGAGCATAACTTAATCATAGCTCACACCTGGTTCAAGAACCATAAAAGAATTTTGTATACATGGAAGAGGCCTGGAGATACTCGAAGGTTTCAGATAGATTATATAATGGTAAGACAGAGATTTAGGAAACAGGTTTTAAATTGTAAGACATTTCCAGGGGCAGATGTGAACTCTGACCACAATCTATTGATTATGAATTGTAGATTAAAACTGAAGAATCTGCAAAAAAGGTGGGTATTTAAGGAGATGGGATCTGGATAAACTGAGGAAACCAGAGGTTGTAGAGAGTTTCATGGGGAACATTAGGGACGATTGACAGGAATGGGGGAAAGAAATACAGTAGTAGAAAAATGGGTAGTTTTGAGGGATGAAATAGTGAAGGCAGCAAAGGATCAAGTAGGTAAAAAGACGAAGGCTAATAGAAATCCTTGGGTAACAGAAGATACATTGAGTTTAATTGATGAAAGGAGAAAATATAAAAATGCAGTAAATGAAGCAGGCAAAAAGGAATACAAACGTCTCAAAAATGCGATTGACAGGAAGTGCGAAATGGACTAAGTAGGGATGGCTAGTAGGATGTAGACCCATATCTCACTAGGGGTAAGATAGATACTGCGTATGGGAAAATTAATGAGTCTTTTTGAGAAAAGAGACCCACTTGTATGAATATCAATACCTCAAATGGAAACCCAGTTCTAGGCAAAGAAGTAAAAGAAGAAAAGTGGAAGGAGTATTAGAGGGTTTGTACAAGCGTGATGTACTTGAGAACAATATTATGGAAATGGAAAACAATGTAGATGAAGTTGAAATGGGAGTTATGATACTGCGTGTAGAGTTTGACAGAGCACTGTAAGACCTAAGCTGAAACAAGGCCCTGGGAGTAGACGATATTCCATTTGAACTACCCTTGGGAGAGCCCGCCGTGACAAACGTCTACCATCTGGTGAGCAAGATGTATGAGACAGGCGAAATACCCTCAGACTTCCAATTCCAATGACAAAGAATGCAGGTGTTGACAGATGTGAAAATTACCGAACTATCAGTTTAATAAGCCACGACTGCAAAATACTAACATGAATTTCTTGCAGACGAATGGAAAATCTGGTTGAAGCCGTCCTGGAGGAAGATCAGTTTGGATTCGGTAGGAATGTTAAAGCACGTGAGGCAATACCGACTCTACGACTTATCTTAGAAAATAGATTAAGGAAAGGCAAACCTACGTTTCTAGCATTTGTAGACACAGAGAAAACTTTTGACGATGTTGACTGGAATACTCTCTTTCAAATTCTGAAGGTGGGAGGGGTAAAATACAGGGAGCGAAAGATTATTTACAATTTGTAGAGAAACCTGATGGCAATTATAAGAGTAGAGGGGCATGAAGGAGTAGCAGTGGTTCGGAAGGGAGTGATTGTAGCCTAACTCCGATGTCATTCAATCTGTATATTGAGCAAGCAGTAAAGAAAACAAAACAAAAATTCTAAGTAGGAGTCAATATAAAAACTTTGAGATTCGTCGATGATATTGTAATTCTGTCAGAGACAGCAAAGGACCTGGAAGAGCAGTGTCTTGAAAGGAGGATATAAGATGAACATCAACAGGAAATGAGACGCTTAAAGTAGTAAATGAATTTTGCTATTTTAGGAGCAAAATAACTGATGATGGTCGAAGTAGAGAGGGTATAAAATGTAGACTGGCAATGGCAAGGAAAGCGTTTCTGAAGAAGAGAAATTTGTTAACATCGAGTATAGATTTAAGTGTCAGGAAGTCATCTGTGAAAATATTTGTATGGAGTGTAACCTTGTATGGAAGTGAGACGGGGACGATAAATAGTTTATACAAGAAGAGAATAGAAGCTTTCGAAATGTGGTGCTACGGAAGCATGGTGAAGATTAGATGGGCAGATCACATAACTAATGTGGAGGTATTGATTAGAATTGGAGAGAAGAGAAATTTGTGGCGTAACTTGACTAGAAGAAGTGTTCGGTTGGTAGGGCATATTCTGATGCATCAAGGGATCAACAATTTAGTATTGGAGGGCAGCGTGGAATGTAAAAATCGTAGAGGGAGACCAAGAAATGGTACACTAAACATATTCAGAAGGATGTTGGTTGCAGTAGGTACTGGGAGATGAACACGATAGATTAGCATGGAGAGCTGCATCAAACTAGTCTCTGGACTGAAGACTACAACAACAATAACAACATGTGAGTAGCATTATCACCTTCTCGCCTTTGGTGTACATTATATTTATATAAACATTCAACAGAAGACGATTGAATGAATCACACGTGTGCAGTTTTCTTGACTATGTATTTGTTTAGTGTCAGCTCCAACAAGTGAACGTGTTACCTTACACCAATTACGTGCCACGTGTGTAATGGTATTTTACGAAATATAAGACGTAGCGTAATTTTTAAGCATTAAAAAAACTGTTCTACCCTTAATCAGTAGATTTAAAAGCCAGACTAAAAAATTCTTATTTTATGAAATCGAACTGAGTTTTAAAACCCCTGAAAATCATCATCTAAACGTTCTTCTTTTTGTTCTTCTTCTTCCTGTTCATAGTCGTCGTTGTTCTCTTCATGTAAAAGATGATCTTCATTGCCATCGGAAGAGGTATTTACGCCGCACTTCTTGAAAGACTTAACAATAAAGTCTCCTTTCACTCTAGACCAAGAATGATTTATACACTGACACACTTGTTTGACTGTAGATCGTTTTAAAACTCCCTTGGAGTGTATTCATGTTGAGTTTCATCCATCATCCATTTGTTCCATTCCTCTCTCATACACACTTTAAATGGTTTCCTTCCTTCTCTCCCACACTCTGTTAATCCATAATTTCATACCAGCCTCCTCCATCCAACGCTTATCATGTACATGAAAAATATCTGGCGGTATTTGAGAAACTTTTTCGCTTGAAAATTATCACTGGATTAAGTTTAGCACTATCAGCACAACATGAGGGGCAACAGCATAGTGAATTTTTCATATCCATTGGTTTTTATAGTTACAGTTTTAGTACCTTTCATGGCAACAGTTCTGTTACTCTGCACATCAAATATCAGAGGAGTTTAGTCCATACTTTGCTATTTCGTTTAGTTCAACACTGGCTTCCTGTCGATGGTGAATAATAAAGCGATGGAAAGATAATATTTTCTCTTAATACTCCTGTGACATTTTCTGAGGTATTTTGGTTTAGATCGAGTGCGAAATCCACAATTCTTCAAAAATATGTAGCTCTAACCAATTTTACTCTTAAATTCTGTTAAGTTTACTGTAGCGCTAGCCTACAAGCGTGTATTTGAATATTTTGTATTAATTCTAATGCCATTTTGACTGTGTCGTTGTATGCATTTCAACACATCTTCTAGTTTCGGCCATTTTGCAATCTCTCTTCTATTTGCGCATTTAGTATTCCTTTCTTTCAGTTATTGTTTACTATACTGTCAACAGTGAATGGTTTCTTCTGTTAATGGAGGGCGGACATGCCTGTTAGTTAGCTTCTACGTTCTTCTGCATATGCTATTACTTTCCATTTTTAGCCCGCACCATATGAATACCTCTTATTTTTTCATTGAGAAAGTTGCTGCTAACAAAAATTTTGTGTTGTTACCGTTATAACAAATCACGTTCAGTTAAAGTTCGCGGGCGCCGTAGACTAGACAGTGTTCTTGGTTTGTGATGGCGGGGCGGGAGGGAGACAGTGTTAGTAAGCTTGTGAATCCCCGTAACTCACGTTCGTCGTATCCGTGCACTGCTGCTGCCAGCTGAAGCCAATGTTGCCTGATAGAGATCAGGCACAGGGCATTTTCATATTAATTTGGAGTGTAAAACACACTTTCATTCTGGGGTCAGTTTTTAGAGAAAAAAAGTGCGTCTTATAGTGCGGAAAATACGGCAGTACAGGACTGTATTTTATTGTATGTTGACCGAGGACCTACGAACGGACGGAGAGGCTCCGTCCCTGCAGCAGCAGCAGTGGTCCACAACCTCACGACGACTACCGCAGTCCACTTCACCCCTCCGCCGCCCCACAGTAAAGTAGTGGCCATAAACAAATACCCCCGCCCTGTCACAGTCAGAGAATTACGACGATTCATTGGAGTAGTGAATTTCTACCAACGCTTCATTCGCAATCATGCACTGATAACTGCACCATTGAATGAACTACTTAAAGGCGCATCTAAACCTAACCACAGTGTGCATTGGATTATCGAGGCGGACACAGCGTTTCACGCTATAAAAAAAGCTATAGCAGAGGCCGTGCGATTAGCACACCCGGTCGCGCATGCTCCACCCGCTGTCATGGTTGATGCTTCGTCCACTGCCATTGGTGCTGTACTTCAGCAACAAATTGATCAGTTATGGCAGCCCATTGCAATCTATAGCCATAAGTTGTCACCATCTCAGCAACGTTGGGCAGCATATGACCGTGAGCTGTACGCCGCTTATGGGGCAGCAAAAAAATTCAGACACGCATTAGAAGGGCGACAGTTCACGATTTACACAGATCATAAACCGCTTACCTATGCCTTTAAGGTAAAGCGACAGAAAGCTAAATGTTGCAGCTGATGCACTTTCTCTCATAGAAGCAATGTCCACAGTAGCAGATGACATCGCACAGGTGGAAGCAGTGACAAAGGCCATTGATACGACGCCCTCGCGCATGCGCAACAACGTGATAGTGAGTTGCGTGATCTATTGCAAGAAGAGAAAGGATTGAAGGTACAGCTCGTGACATTTCCTGAAGCAAGCATTGAGTTGTACTGTGACGTGGCAAGAGGAAAGACACGTCCATTTGTGCCACAGCGATTCAGAACACAGGCAATTGCATCAATGCACAATCTGTCACACCCAGAAGTAAGAGCCACACTCACATTGGTCAAACAAAAATTTCTATGGCCATGTATGCACACAGACTGTAAAATATTTGTGAATGAATGCTTGGCCTGCCAGAGGAATAAAATCACACAGCGCGTCAGGGCACCTTTAGGCACATTTCTTCCACCAAATCAGCTTTTTGTCCATGTGCATCGGCCCACTCTCGACATCGGATAGCTACAGTTATTGCACACAGTGATTGACAGATTTTCTAGGTTGCCTGAGGCATTTCCAATGAAGGACATCACTGCAGAAACTATAGCTCAAACATTTTTCCGTAGTTGGATTGCCCGGTTTGGAGTTCCACTGAGAAATACAAGTGACCAAGGACGACAATTTGAAGCCTTCGTTTTCAAAGCATTGGCTATGTTATTAGTTTCGAAACGCATACGCACCACGGCATACCACCCCGCATCAAATGGCATGGTTGAGCGTCTTCATCGACAGTTTAAGGCAGCACTGAGATGTCACGCAACATCGAATTTAACAGACACACTACCTATCGTAATTTTGGGTCTGCGAACGTCATTCAAAAGTGATCTGAAAGCAACAGTAGCAGAACCGGTGAATGGACAAACGTTACGCCAGCCTGGAGAATTTCTAAACAGCATGGCAGATGATACAGTCACAGTCTCAGAATTCGCCACAAGATAAAGAGAGCATATACGCCAATTGTAACCAAAAGTGCCTAGAAACCAGCTTGGAAGACACTCGTTCGTTTTTGCACAGCTAGACAAGTGCACGCATGTATTCTTACTCAATGATACTGTGCGTAAACCACTGCAGCCACCATATGACGGACCATATCAGGTAGTCAGTAGGGATACCGTTACTTTCAGCATAATGATTAACGGTACACCCACCACAGTTACAGTGGACCGTATCAAGCCTGCATTTGTGGACGCAACAGACACCACAGCTACATCCGAACACAAACCAGAGAAGACAGGAGAAGCTACAAGATATGTCCTGTACCCCCTGAACACCACAACGCTCATTGAACACCAGTCACTGCAACACCAAGACCGACGTCGAGGACTACTACACCACTCCCTGACACAACCACTGACACACGTGACGCACCGCCCGGTTTCAAGAAAGAAGTAGTTACAAGAGCTGGACGGCGTGTGAAATTTAACCTGCGGTATCGTTAGCATTAACGGGGGGAGTCATATAGTGACCTACTTCTGACAATCGATCCCTACAATTGTACAGTGCTTCATAAACATCCCGTGAAGTGTTAATTTACGTGCAGTGATATAGTTATTCTTTGACTTAGCTTTTGAAAGTCATTCCGTGCTGTTCATGTCTACACAATTCATTCAGGTGTGTAGTATTACGTTATTGCTAAATATACGTGGGAATAAAGGAATTGTTTTCTCCAACACCCACACAAGAAAGATAGTGGTGCTACATAATGTCCCCCTAGTAGCTAAAAAAGATTAGTTACCTACATCTTTCTTATTTTCCTTCTGGGCAAAAAGGTATCTGCCGTGGTGCAGATAACTGAAGATAACTGGGATAGCTGGTACATCATCTTCATTTCTAGCATGAAGCACCTAGTAAAACACCATGTTAGTAATAAATAAACAAATAACTAGACTTGTGCGAGTAGGACTCGGAACATAAATGTTCCACGCAACCGAATTACGTAATTAGATAATGAAAATAGTTTCTTGTGGCTCAATGGTCTAATGAAAGTCTTTCTGTTGGACTATTCAAGTTTCATTGACTTTAGCCTCATTTGAGCACCGAAATGATTTCATGGCAAGAGGTGAAAGTTGTGCCAGATCGGATCTCGAACGTGTATCTCTCACTTAACCCTAGGATGCATATACAGGGCCTCAGAGGACCTTGTATGTCTTTATTTTTAAAAACGTTCTGTAATTTTTTGTTTGATTTCAAACAGATTTCCAGTACTCTTTCACTAACACTGTGACATTCCTCCTAACAAGTCTGAACGAGATACCTTTTTAAGTTTTATGCATAATTCGATACCCATACAAGGTGAATGCATAACCATGGCTTCAGAAGCCCTCACACATTTATAAATGTTCTTCAGCCTATATTGTCTTCAACGTTTGTTTGGGAGCAGTTATCAATTCAACAATAACTGTAGTGGTATTTCCAGCAACAGGAGTGCCAACAGCAGCAGTAGCTGTAGTAGTAATGGTATAACTACAAAATTAATACACAAAACTTTCACATATTGGCGATGTCGGTGTATTATTGATCTTTTTGCTATCAAATGTTTTATTATTGCATAGTATTGTTATCCTGTGCTGCTCTTGCCAGAGTCATTGTTACTGTAGTTTGTTTGTTGCTGCAAGGCCCATATTCTTACGAGTATGACTCGTTTAGTGCTGCACAATCTGCTGTTCGAGAGACACGCCTTTTGCTGTGGCTTCGACACGCAAAGCAAGAGAGTCAGTACGTGCAAATGCAGCTAATTTTGAAAGTGTTGTGTCTCAGTCGTTTGAAGAAGATGGTTCTTGCGAGGAAGGAAAATTTTTTGAAGATGCATGTAGTGAAGAATCAGCCAATGAACCTGCAGATGTGAATATTGAGGCAGATGACAATCCTTCCGATAGTATTAGAAAAAGGTATAGAAGACTACACATACATTAGTCGGAATGGAACGATTTGGAAATTAGATGCTCCTGGAACTTTTCGTACTTCTGTCCATAATACTGTAAAGAAGGCACCTGGTCCAGCCCGTGGTTTAAAAATCTGCAAACCTAAGGATGCCTGGGACTATTTCATCTCCAAGGACATACTAGAGGCAATCATCAACTGCACAAATACTGAAGGCAGAAGAGTGGCTGCTTTACGTGGTAAAACGTGGAAAAACGTTTAGCTTGCTGAAATGGAGGGTTTTCTTGGTCTTTTACTGCTTTCTGGTGTTGAGAAGAGTTGAGATGTCCCTATTAGAGAATTATTCTTGGATGAAAAAGCAAATCCCACATATAAGGCCACCAAGTCAGTAAATATATTCAAGGATATAAGGAGAATGATTAGATTTGATGACAGGCGTACCCGTGAAGCTCGATCTGCAGATGACAAACTTGCAGCTGTTCACTATGTATGGGAACTATTTCTTGACAAGTGTAGAAATAGAATGATTCCCAATGATTAGCTCACAGTTGACGAACAGCTAGTCCCATTCAGTGGCAGATGTAGCTTTCTAAACATTCATGGTGGTGTCTGTTTGTTCTTATATCGTGTCTCCCTATCACTTTCGCGCAACGACGCTCTGAGCGTGTTTTTTAGGGGATTAACTAGTTTGAACCTGGGACCTGTTGCTGGTAAGGAGACGCCAGACCACACATGACATGTAGAATTCAGAAGAGTTCAGTGAGACTAGCGATGATATAACCAAATACTAAATGATCTTAGCGTCAGCTCCACTGCACTCCCTGTAAAAGAATCTTAATACTAACTAAATTTAGTGGAAGGGGTTCAAGGCTTTCCGATTTTTAGTTAGCTGGTAAAATAACGTCGAAAAAGCAGTTAAGTTTACCATTGGAAATTTTATTCTACTCACAAAACATTGTTTATAAATTGCACTATTGATAAAAGGAAGTGTTTTAATACAGGATGGTAAAAACCAACTGCGTTCAAAAAAACTTTGAACGAATATTCCCTGAATGGGTTTCCTAGTTCTACAATCGATCGAAGGATGACCTATGCCATATCACATCTATAATCTAGATTTAATTTAAGTTTCACAAAAGAGAAAACTATCAAAGTGGTCACCGGTGACCCTCAAGTATATTTAATAACTTATCTAACTTGTCGTAATTACAGTGGCTGATGTGGCTTCTCAATAACTATATAAAAGAAAAATCATCGCGTTTCAGATCTGTTCTTCAAGTGGCAAATGTGAACACCATGAGTTTTAATTAACGATCGACACTAGTATTACACAAAAAAGGGGGTGTAACAGATGAGACTTCTCCAGTTCTGAGTGAAGCTTTATGCGCTCAAATATGCGGCATCGCGTGTATTCATTACCTTGTCAGTGATTAGGCAGCGTCAGGGTAGCGGCGGGAAGCACAGTCCGCTCACCTCGCCATCTCGGAAGCAACTCTCCTAACTTCTCCTTACTACAATTTACCAAAGTTGGTTAAAAATAAACTATCTGGCTGTGTTTTCATCTGACCAATCAGGGTCTCAATATTAACCTTAAGCTCTGCCTACAAACATTCTGTCTATCCAATGAGAAACGTTATATTTTTCGTGGTGGGGCAATGTTTTTAAAGTTTGCATCGTAACAGAGACGCTAAAAAGTCTCACGCTAAAACCTGCAGCTGGTGTGGTCCTTTTAGAGTTATCGTAAGATCTATACTGTTCTTCTGAGGGGCTCTATCTTTTAACATGGGCTGGGGATGGTCCTTGATGTACCTGAGACGCAAAAAAGTCTCACGCTAAAACGTGCGGGTGGTGAGCCCTAGTGGTTAGCTGGCGACGTGGGTGTCCAGTCCGTCCCTTATCGTAGGGCCTTCTAGCTTAACTTGGTTCTGCTCTCAGCTTCTGTTCTCGTTTCTCCCCTCGGAACTGCGTCGGTCTCACGGTGGGAAGGTACAACATACATTTAGGCATTCTTGTGTTAGTCTGTGGTATTCCATTTGCTCACTCGTTACTCATATTACTTTGGTTAATTTAATGTCACGATTTATTCGGAGCTATGTGACATACTACTGGATTTGCTTATCATGTCAGGGTTTTCATGAAAGGTGTTCGATTTGCCTGGCACCTTACAGCTTCACCCAGTACATGCCCTCTAAACCAGCCAATTATGGCATAAAAATATTTTAATTATGTGATGCTACTACATCTGCATATGCTTTAGACGGAATTGTTTACACGGGAAGGAAGTCCCATGAACCTGTTCAGAAAAATCTTGGATTGAATGTGGAGAAAGATCTTGCTAAAAGCATTGAATGATCATAAAAAATATTACTGTTGACAACTTCTTTACTAGTGTGCAGTTGGCAGAAGAGATGCTCCAGAAGCAAATTACAGTGGTGGGAACAATCAAACAAAACAAACAAGAAATTCCTAATGAGATGAAATCATCTGCCTCAAGAGCGATTCATTCCTCTTTGTCTGCATTTAGAGGTGACATTACAATGGTGAGTTATGTTCCCAAAAAGAAAAAGTCTATAGTTCGCCTTAGCACAATGCATCACGATAGAAACGTTAATAAAAGTCTTGCCAAAAAGAAACCAGATATATTAAAGTTCTATAACTCTACGAAAGGTGGAGTAGATCAAATGGACCAGAAAATTCGTTATTACACTTGCAAGAGAGAAACAAGAAGATGGCCATTGGCATTATGGATGAATATAATGGACGTCGCAGCAATGAACAGTGAAATTTTATTTTCCGCCCAACATCTGACATACCATAGTGGAACAAGTGAAAAAAGGCGTTTGTTCTTAAACATGTTGAAAACTAAGAAAAATGCAATTTTATGTGACAATGAATAATAACTCTTTATCAGATTATTGCCTATATACATAATATTGTGAATAACGAGTATGTTTTAATTGAAGAAGTTGGATGTAATAAATGGTATAAAATGTAAACTGCAACTTATATGTGAATTAATGAAGTTATCTGAATATGTTGTATGTAAACGGATGTAACCAATAAAAATTCACTCTTAGAGTTTTTTTATAAAAATTGAATAAAATGTTAATCAGGCCTAGCAGATCCTGTTACTGTATCTTATGAATCTTTCAATGCGACAATAAATTTGGCAGAAATAAATTTAACTCCAAAGAATGATTATCTGAAAAGAGGAAAATTTTAAATTAGGGCAGGGCCTTGGAGGCCCTGCATATGCATTCATGTGTATTTTCGGCACCATGCATCCTAGGGTATCGTTAGCATTAAAGGGGGGAGTCATGTAGTGACCTACATCTGACAATCGATCCCTTCAAGTGTACAGTGCTTCATAAACATCCCGTGAAGTGTTAATTTACGTGCAGTGATATTGTTATTCTTTGACTTAGCCTTTGTTAGTTGTTCCGTGCTGTTCATGTCTACACAATTCATTCATGTGTGTAATGTTAAGTTATTGCTAAATATATGTGGGAATAAAGGAATTGATTTCTCCAACACCCACACAAGAAAGACAGTGGTGCTACATAATGTCCCCCTAATAGCTAAAAAAGATTAGTTACCTACATCTTTCTTATTTTGCTTCTGGGCAAAAAGGTATCTGCCGTGGTGACGATAATTGGAGATAACTAGGATAGCTGGTACATCATCTTCATTTCTAGCATGAAGCATCTAGTAGAACACCTTGTTTATAATAAATAAACAAATAACCAGACGTGCGAGTAGGACTCGCACCATAAATGTTCCGTGCAACCTAATTACGTAATTAGATAATGAAAATAGTTTCTTGTGGCTCATTGGTCTAGTGAAAGTCTTTCTGTTGAACTATTCAAGTTTCATTGACATTAGCCTCATTTGACAACCGAAATGATTTCATGGCAAGAGGTGAAATTTGTGCCAGATCGGTTCTCGAACGCGTATCTCTCACTTAACGCGAGTAGTTACCTTAATAGGCATGGCCATATGGGCTAGCCACGGTACACGATTGTTGGTAGTGGTGGTGACGGGAATGTATGGTGGCGAAAATACCGGGCTCTGTACGGTCACGTGACATTAATGGCAACGAAGACGACCGTGTTCAGCGTATGAATCTGGTGCATCGTACAGCATCTGCAGCAGCAATCTGAGCAGCAGTTAGCACCACAGTTACTCAGGGAACTGTTACAAATCGATTACTTCACGGACAGCTCCGACTCATACACACTGTAGCGTGCATTCCACTGATCCCAAAACATCGCCATTTGCAACTTCAGTGGTGTCAAGTGAAAGCTTATTGCAGGGCAAGGTGCTAGTCTGTTCTGTTTTCGGATGAAAACTGGTTCTGCCTCAGTATCAGTGTAGACCGTGTGCCGATTAGACGGAGGTCAGTCGAGGGCCTACAGAAAACCAGTGTGTGTGCTAGACACGATGGGCCTACACCTGGAGTTATGATCTGGAGTGCGATTTCGTACGACAGCAGAAGTACTCTCGTGACTACCCCATGCACCATCGCTGCAGATTTATACGTCACTGTGGTGATTCGACCTGTTGTGCTGCCATTCATTAATAGCATACCAGGGACTATTTTCCAACAGGATAACGGTCACCGACATACCCCTATTGTTAAACAACATGCTCTACAGAGTGTCGACATGTTGCTTTAGTCTGCTCGATCACCAGATCTGTCTCAAACGGATCACATATTGGACATCATCGGACGACGGCTCCAGCGACATCCACAACAGCATTAACCATCCTTGCTTTGATCCACCAAGTGCCGGCCGAAGTGGCCGAGCGGTTCTAGGCGTTACAGTCTGGAACCGCGCGACCGCTACGGTCGCAGGTTCGAATCCTGCCTCGGGAATGGATGTGTGTGATGTCGTTAGGTTAGTTAGGTTTAAGAAGTTGTACGTTCTAGGGCCTGATGACCTCAGAAGTTAAGTCCCACAGTGCTGAGAGCCATTTTTGAACCCACCAAGTGCAGAAAACGTGGAACTCCATCCCACGAACTGACAACCGACACCTGTACAACACAACGCATGCAAGTTTGCATGCTTTCATTCAACATTCTGACGGTTACAGCTGCTACTAACGTACCACAATTTCAAATTGGCAATGGACTACCTCGCACTTACATTAACGTGCTATCTTGCATTGTTTATCACTTAAGCATGTTACCTAGAAAAATGTGTTCCCGAAATTTCATTACTCTACATTAATTATTTTTTGGTGTTGCTATTCACACAAACCGAATTTTATGCGTAACCGTCAGTCGCAGTCAGCAAGAAAGAGTATTACAATAAACAAATAAGATGGTAATAAATAAATGTATGTGTGTGTTACGGGAGGGTCTGACTGACTGTGTCCGCGTGCCTTCCATTTAATCACTTTTTAAGCGACAGCGACGGTGTATAACAGCAGCAGTGAATGCAATAACTGCTGACAGGCCCGCTAATATATGACGGGACTTTCAGTATCGTTTGGACGTATGTCCTATATGTTTTTCCGATGCTGGGCACTTTGAATATTTATCAAAGGTAAACGAAATTTTGCTCCGAAGCAAATGTAGAAAGTCTAACATGCTTTTATGTAAGCGATGTACCCATATAATATTTAATGGTTCTTTAGAAAATAAAAACTCCTAAGTCATTCCAAGTTTCTGTCTCCCTTCTTGTGGACCTGAACGGATCTTTTTGAAACATATATACGGAAATTGTGGGAAAAATGTGCACCATTTGTAGACGTGATTTGACCAGAAGATTGTTATGTCTGCGTTTGTGGATCTTGAAGCGATATTTTTGTGTAGTTGTTTCGCCTCTTCTCATCTTTATACGTCGAAACAAATTTATCCTGCGGTAATGGATAAAATAAAGGTTGCACGAATGAAACTTAAATGAACACTGGCTGGAGCGATAGGTAGACACGGTGCACGGTGTTGGATTACGCACAGACAGGATTCGGTCCAGCGCCTGATTACAGCGTAGGGAGCCGTCAAGTTGGCAGCACTGCGACGGCAGCCCTGGTCGAGATGAGTTCGACACCCGGCGGTGCCCGTCCTGTGATTAAGCCTGCACTGCAAATTGAATGCCTCCACGGTCAGAGGAGCCGTAGCCCAACCCACGGGCCGGACGTGGCTAACTGGCCTCGCCTGTCCCACGCCTCGGATTAACGCCCCCTCTGCAGGCGACTGAACGTGTTTCCTCGCGCAGCTGCCTCGCAGATTAATCCCTTCCCGTAGCGGCACTTGAGACGTGCCTTATCTCTCAGCGCCGTGTCCTTACGTCACTGTTGAGCGAGTCCTACCTGCCGTCTGCTTCACGTCTGCTGTGCAGCGACCTACGTTAATTTAGGTATTAACTGAATTTTTCTTACTTGTCACTTCTTCTTCCGTGTGTATTTGCTTTTAGGAAGCTTTAATTGTCGAGTGCTAGTAATAGTGTTCCATAGATTTCGTGTTTGTTTTGAATACAGTCAGAGAGAGTCCCTTTAGTCAGCCATAGTGCCAATGCTAGTGTTTGTTTTCAATACAGTCCAGAGACAGGTGGTGCTATTTTCATTGTTTTCCACGAGAAGTGTCTAGCAATCACAGTTTAGACAACTATCCGCCACCTTTAGTGAACTAGCAGTCTAGTTAAAAGTTGATTCTCTACAGTAAATTGATGTCATAGGATGGATAGGATGTGTGACTGCTGTGTACGGACGCAGGAGGAGCTGGCCACAGTTCGCGAACAGCTGAACGTGTCGATGGCCGCGGTCAGCCGTCTTCAGGCTGCTGCCTCTGAGTGTAGCGGCAGAGGGGAGTCTGGATCGTCGCATGGTACACCCCAGGTGGTACTTGCATCAGCCACTGTCCCTGCTGTCGAGACATCTTCGCGGCGCGGTTGGGCCACCCTCTCCCCAAGGGGAGTGGCGGGTTCAGCGGCGTTCGCGGCGCACGAGGCGGAGGGTCAATGTGGAGGCTGGCCGTGTGGCATCGCCCGCTCTGCCTGTGAGTGGACATGTGGCTGCTCCTTCAGCAAGGCCCGAGAAGGCACACGGGGGGAAGGGTTTATTAGTTATTGGGAGCTCCAACGTTAGGCGGCTGATGGAGCCCCTTAGGGAAATAGCGGAAAGGTCGGGAAGAAGGCCAGTGTTCACTCTGTCTGCTTGCCGGGGAGTTTCATCCGAGATGTTGAGGAGGCCCTGCCGGCAGCGATAGAGAGCACTGGGTGCACCCGACTCCAAATTTTTGCTCATGTCGGCACCAATGACTCCTGCCGTCTGGGTTCAGAGGTCACCCTCAGTTCGTACAGGCGGTTGGCGGAATTGGTGAAGGCAGAAAGCCTCGATCGCGGGGTGGAATCGGAGCTAACTATTTGTAGTATCGTTCCCAGAACCGATCGCGATCTTCTGGTTTGGAGCCGAGTAGAAGGCTTAAACCAGAGGCTCAGACGATTCTGCGGATAGCTGGGGTGCAAATTTCTCGACCTCCGCTATCGGGTGGAGAAATGTAGGGTCCCCCTGAATAGGTCAGGCGTGCACTACATGCCGGAAGCGGCTACAAGAGTAGCGGAGTACGTGTGGAGTGCACATGTGGGTTTTTTAGGTTAGAGAAATCCCTCCCTAGGCCCTACAAGAAGCCTCCTGAGACGCGGCAAGGTAGGAGTAGGCAAAATACAACAGGGAATAACAATATTAATGTGCTAATAGTAAACTGCAGGAGCTTCTATAGAAAAGTCCCAGAACTGCTCTCATTAATAAACGGTCACAATGCCCACATAGTGCTAGGGACAGAAAGTTGCTGAAACCAGACGTAAGCAGTAATGAAATCCTAAACTCAGATTGGAATGTATACCGCAGAGACAGGCTGGACAGTGAAGGGGGAGGCGTGTTTATAGCGATAAGAAGTGCAATAGTATCGAAGGAAATTGACGGAGATCCGAAATGTGAAATAATCAGAGTGAAGGTTAAATCAGGCTCAGACGTGGTAACTGGATGTCTCTATAGGCCCCCTGGGTCAGCAGCTGTTGTGGCTGAGCACTTGAAGGATAATTTGAAAAATATGTCGATTAGATTTCCCCACCATGTTATAGTTGTGGGTGGAGATTTTAATTTGCCGGATATAGACTAGGAGACTCAAACGTTCATAACGGGTGGCAGCCACAAAGAATCCAGTGAAATTTTTTAAAGTGCTTTATCTGAAACCTACCTTGAGCAGTTAAACAGAGAACCGACTCGTGGCAATAACATATTAGACCTTCTGGTGACAAACAGTCCCGAACTATTTAAAACAGTTAACGCAGAATAGGGAATCAGCGATCATAAAGCGGTTACTGCATCGATGATTTCAGTCGTAAATAGAAATATTAAAAAAGGTAGGAAGATTATTCTGTTTAGCAAAAGTGACAAAAAGCAGATTACAGAGTACCTGACGGCTCAACACAAAAGTTTTGCCTCAAGTACAGATAGTGTTGAGGATCTGTGGACAAATTTCAAAACCATCGTACAATATGCGTTAGATGAGTATGTACCAAGCAATATCGTAAGAGGTGGAAAAGAGCCACCGTGGTACAACAACCGAGTTAGAAAACTGCTGCGGAAGCAAAGGGAACTTCACAGCAAACATAAACAAAGCCAAAGCCTTGCAGACAAACAAAAATTACGTGAAGCGAAATGTAGTGTGAGGAGGGCTATGCGAGAGGTGTTCAATGAATTCGAAAGTAAAGTTCTTTGTACTGACTTGGCAGAAAATCCTAAGAGATTTTGGTAGTATGTCAAAGCGGTAGGTGGATCAAAACAAAATGTCCAGATACTCTGTGACCAAAATGGTACTGAAACAGAGGATGACAGACTAAGGCCGAAATACTAACTGTCTTTTCCCAAAGCTGTTTCACAGAGGAAGACTGCACTGTAGTTCCTTCTTTAGATTGTCGCACAGATGACAAAATGGTAGATATGGAAGTAGACGACAGAGGGATAGAGAAACAATTGAAATCGCTCAATAGAGGAAAGGCTGCTGGAGCTGATGGGATATAAGTTCGATTTTACACAGAGTACGCGAAGGAACTAGCCCCCCTTCTTCCACCGGTGTATCGTAGGTCTCTAGAAGAGCGTAGCGTTCCAAAGGATTGGAAAAGGGCACAGGTCATCCCCGTCTTCAAGAAGGGACGTCGAACAGATGTACAGAACTATAGACCTATATCTCTAAAGTCGATCAATTGTAGAATTTTGGAACACGTATTATGTTCGAGTATAATGACTTTTATGGAGACTAGAAATCCACTCTGTAGGAATCAGCATGGGTTTCGATAAAGACGGTCTTATGAAACCCAGCTCGCGCTATTCGTCCACGTGACTCAGAGGGCCATAGACACGGGTTCACAGGTAGATGCCGTGTTTCTTGACATTCGCAAGCCGTTCGATACAGTTCCCCACAGTCGTTTAATGAACAAGGTAAGAGCATATGGACTATCAGACTAATTGTGTGATTGGACTGAAGAGTTCATAGATAACAGAACGCAGAATGTCATTCGCAATGGAGAGAAATCTTCCGAAGTAAGAGTGATTTCAGGTGTGCCGCAGGGAGTGTCGTAGGACCGTTGCTATTCACAATATACATAAATGGCCTTGTGGATGACATCGGAAGTTCACTGAGGATTTTTGCGGATGATGCTGTGGTACATCGAGAGGTTGTAACAATGGAAAATTGTACTGAAATGCAGGAGGATCTGCAGCGAATTGACGCATGGTGCAGGAATGGCAATTGACTCTCAATGTAGACAAGTGTAATATGCTGCGAATACATAACATTTAGCTAGAAAATAGCAGGTTAGCAACTGGAATTAGTTAATTCCATAAATTATCTGGGAGTACGCATTAGGAGTGATTTAAAATGGAATGATCATATAAAGTTGATCGACGGTAAAGCAGATGCCAGACTGAGATTCATTGGAAGAATCCTAAGGAAATGCAATCCGAAAACAGAGGAAGTAGGTTACAGTACGCTTGTTCGTCCACTGCTTGAATACTGCTCAGCAGTGTGGGATCCGTACCAGATAGCGTTGATAGAAGAGATAGAGAAGATCCAACGGAGAGCAGCGAATTTCGTTACAGGATCATTTAGTAATCGCGAAAGCGTTACGGAGATGATAGATAAACTCCAGTGGAAGACTCTGCAGGAGAGACGCTCAGTAGCTCGGTACGGGCTTTTGTTGAAGTTTCGAGAACATACAGGATGTTTCAAAAATGACCGGTATATTTGAAACGACAATACAAACTAAACGAGCAGCGATAGAAATACACCGTTTGTTGCAGTATGCTTGGGACAACAGTACATTTTCAGGCAGACAAACTTTCGAAATTACAGTAGCTACAATTGTCAACAACAGATCGCGCTGCGGTCTGGGAAACTCTATAGTACGATATTTTCCACATATCCACCATGCGTAGCAATAATATGGCGTAGTCTCTGAATGAAATTACCCGAAACCTTTGACAACGTGTCTGGCGGAATGGCTTCACATGCAGATGAGATGTACTGCTTCAGCTGTTCAATTGTTTCTGGATTCTGGCGGTACATTTGGTTTTTCAAGTGACCCCAAAGAAAGAAGTTACAGGGGTTCATGTCTGGCGAATAGGGAGGCCAATCCACGCCGCCTCCTGCATGTTTCGGATAGCCCAAAGCAATCACACGATCAACGAAATATTCATTCAGGAAATTAAAGACGTCGGCCATGCGATGTGGCCTGGCACCATCTTGCATAAACCACGAGGTGTTCGCAGTGTCGTCTAAGGCAGTTTGTACCGCCACAAATTCACGAAGAATGTCCAGATAGCGTGATGCAGTAATCGTTTCGGATCTGAAAAATGGGCCAATTATTCCTTTGGAAGAAATGGCGGCCCAGACCAGTACTTTTTGAGGATGCAGGGACGATGGGACTGCAACATGGGGCTTTTCGGTTCCCCATATGCGCCAGTTCTGTTTATTGACGAAGCCGTCCAGGTAAAAATAAGCTTCGTCAGTAAACCAAATGCTTGCCACATGCATATCGCCGTCATCAATCCTGTGCACTATATCGTTAGCGAATGTCTCTCGTGCAGCAATGGTAGCAGCGCTGAGGGTTTGCCGCGTTTGAATTTTGTGTGGATAGAGGTGTAAACTCTGGCGCATGAGACGATACGTGGACGTTGGCGTCATTTGGACCGCAGCTGCAACAACGGCGAACGGAAACCCGAGGCCACTGTTGGATCACCTGCTGCACTAGCTGCGCGTTGCCCTCTGTGGTTGCCGTACGCGGTCGCCCTACCTTTCCAGCACGTTCATCTGTCACATTACCAGTCCGTTGAAATTTTTCAAACAGATCCTTTATTGTATCGCTTTTCGGTCCTTTGGTTACATTAAACCTCCGTTGAAAACTTCGTCTTGTTGCAACAACACTGTGTTCTCAGCGGTGAAATTCCAACACCCGAAAAATCCTCTGTTCTAAGGAATAAACCATGTTGTCCACAGCACACTTGCAGGTTGTGAACAGCACACGCTTACAGCAGAAAGACGACGTACAGAATGGCGCACCCACAGACTGCGTTGTCTTCTATATCTTTCACATCACTTGCAGCGCCGTCTGTTGTTGAAAATTGTAACTACTGTAATTTCGAAAGTTTGTCCGCCTGAAGATGTACTGTTGTCCCATGCATATTAAAACAAACGGTGTATTTCTATCGCTGCTCGTTTAGTTTTTATTGCTTTTTCAAATATACCGGTCATTTTTGAAACACCCTGTACCTTCACCGAAGAGTCAAGCAGTATATTGCTCCCTCCTACGTATATCTCGCGAAGAGACCATGAGGATAAAATCAGAGAGATTAGAGCCCACGCAGAAGCATACGGACAATCCTTCTTTCCACGAACAATACGAGACTGGAATAGAAGGGAATACCGATAGAGGTATTCAGGGTGCCCTCCGCCATAGGTGGCTTGCGGAATATGGATGTACATGTAGATATAGACGTAGACCTCTATAGAAGCATGCTGTATTCCCGTTCCTTGTTTGTTTTTATGAGCGTTTTCTAGCGTCCCTACCAATGCAATGAACATCATACGAAATAAATAAATAAAGACTGAGGAACTAAGAGCCCTCGTGCATCTTAGACGAAACTGCCAGCAGAATATCCTGAGAGGCGAAGGAAGCGTTCAAAACGCTTTCAACCCAACTTCATCTTACTGCCAACTCTAAAAGTCAGCATTTCGTAGATAATAGAGACATGGCGACAAAGGGTAACGCTCTTCTCGACTGCCCATCGTGACAATGCAAGTGATTAAGGAAATGTGGATTGTAACAAGGTGAAGTGAATTGTGTAATCCATTGGCCCTTGGGACACGCTGCTCACGTCCCACCCTACGACTGAGGAACCGGGCAGACAATGGCGGTTAATCGGGATAGTCTGAGGCAGGTTTCAGTGGCGCAACCAATATTCTATAGATTATATGAGCGTTTCTCAACTGTCGTGTCGCTACGCTGTGATGCGTCGCGAATACATGTCAGGTCTGTTGCTAGATTTTTAATGTCTTCTAATCTGACGTAGGTTAAAATCCACAACATAAAAGATTTTACATCGCTGCTTAGGAGTAATACGTTCGTTTGTTTACTTTTCTTGCATGCCCAAAGATTATGTAAGTTCTTAAATTTGTAATAGTTGTATAGCATAGTCATTTCAGTACAAAAGAAAGTATTGTATGTAGGCTACTCTAGATGTTTGTTTTTCTGCATCTAAGGAAAAAAATCACATGTGGCGGTGTCGCAAAAGCTTGAAACGTCCTTTGGTGTGCTCTAACTCTAAAGAACTTTGAGAAACGCGGTTTTAGGTGTTAGTTCCGTGAGAAACCGATCGTCGTCATCAAATAACAGAAAGAGAAGTTTACAGATATTAGTCGTAGTAGAAACACCCCATACTGCGTTAGGTACTTGTCTAAGGGGCCAATAGTACTATATACACTGAAGAGCCGAAGAAATTGTAGCACATGCCTTATCTCGTGTAGCAGAAGTACCGCAACACGACGTGGTATGAACTCGACTAATGATTGAAATGGTGTTGCAAGGAACTGACACCATGAATCTTGCAGGGCTGACATAAATCCTTAAAAGTACTACGGGGTGCAGATATCTTCTGAACAGCACGTTGCAAGGCATCCCAGATATGCTCAATAATGTTCATGTCTGGGTAGTCCGGTTGCGAGCGGAAGTGTGTAAACTCAGAAGAGTGTTCCTGGAGCCACTCCGTAGCAATTATAGACGTGTGGGGTGTCGCATTGCCCTGCTGCAATTACCCAAGTCCGTCTGAATGCACAATGGACATGAATGGATGAAGGTGATCAGACAGGACGCTTATGTACGTGTCAAGTGTCAGAATCGTATCCAGACGTATCAGGGTCCCAATCACCCCTACTACACACTGCCCACACAGAGCCATCAGCAGCTTCAAGAGTGCCTGCTGAAATTCAGAGTCCACGGATTCATGAGGCTGTCTCTATATCCGTACACGTCCATCCGCTCGATACGATTTGAAACCAGACTCGTCCGACCAGGAAACATGTTTCCTGTCATCAACAGTCCAATGTCGGCGTTGACGGGCCCAGGCGAGGCGTAAAGCTTTGTGTCGTGCAGTTACCAAGGTTACACGAGTGCACCTTCAGCTCCGAAAGCCCGTATCTATGATATTTCGTTGAATGGTTCACACGGTGACACTTGTTGATGACCCAGCACTGAAATATGCAGAAACTGCTGAAGGGTTGCAGTTCTGTCACGTTGAAAGATTCTCTTCAGTTGTCGTTGGTCCAGTTCTTGCAGGATCTTTTTCCGGTCGCCACGACGTTGAAGATTTGATGTTTCACTGGACTCCTGTCATTAAAGTTATACACGTGAAATGGTCGTGCGGAAAAATCCGCACTTCATCGTTACCTCGAAGATACTGTGTCCCATCGCTCGTGCGCCGACCATAACACCACGTTCAATCTCACTTAAATCTTGACGACCTGCGATTGTAGCAGCAGTAACCGATCTAACAACTGCGCCAGACACTTGACTAATATGGCGCTACTGATCGCAGCGCCGTAGTCTGCCTGCTTACATATCTCTGTATTTGAATAAGCATGCCTACGCGAGTTTGCTTGGCGCTTCGGAGAAAGTGGCAAGCAGTACTTTCTTTTCATGTTTCCTTGTTGTGCTATTAGTATCTTAGCTGTTTGTATTTTTTATATTCTTTTGTAGAATTAGCTGGTTTTTCCATGTAGTGTTTCTGGGCACAATGTCATTGTTGTTGTTGTTGTTGTGGTCTTCAGTCCTGAGACTGGTTTGATGCAGCTCTCCATGCTACTCTATCCTGTGCAAGTTTCTTCATCTCCCAGTACTTACTGCAACCTACATCCTTCCGAATCTGCTTAGTGTATTCATCTCTTGGTCTCCCTCTACGATTTTTACCCTCCACGCTGCCCTCCAATTCTAAATTTGTCATCCCTTGATGCCTCAAAACATGTCCTACCAATCGCTCCCTTCTTTTTGTCAAGTTGTGCCACAAACTCTTCTTCTCTCCAATTCTATTCAATACCTTCTCATTAGTTATGTGATCTACCCATCTAATCTTCAGCATTCTTCTGTAGCACCACATTTCGAAAGCTTCTATTCTCTTCTTGTCCAAACTATTTATCATCCATGTTTCACTTCCATACGTGGCTACACTCCATACAAATACTTTCAGAAACGACTTCCTGACACTTAAATCTATACTCGATGTTAACAAATTTCTCTTCTTCAGAAACGTTTTCCTTGCCATTGCCAGTCTACATTTTATATCCTCTCTACTTCGACCATCATCAGTTATTTTACTCCCTAAATAGCAAAACTCCTTTACTACTTTAAGTGTCTCATTACCTAATCTAATTCCCTCAGCATCACCCGAGTTAACTCGACTACATTCCATTATCCTTGTTTTGCTTTTGTTGATGTTCATCTTATATCGTCCTTTCAAGACACTGTCCATTCCATTCAACTGTTCTTCCAAGTCCTTTAACGTCTCTGACAGAATTACAATGTCATCGGCGAACCTCAAAGTTTTTATTTCTTGTCCATGAATTTTAATACCTACTCCAAATTTTTCTTTTGTTTCCTTTACTGCTTGCTCAATATACAGATTGAATAACATCAGGGAGAGGCTACAACCCTGTCTCACTCCCTTCCCAACCACTGCTTCCCTTTCATGCCCCTCGACTCTTATAACTGCCATCTGGTTTCTGTACAAATTGTAAATAGCCTTACGCTCCCTGTATTTTACCCCTGCTACCTTTAGAATTTGAAAGAGAGTATTCCAGTCAACATTGTCAAATGCTTTCTCTAAGTCTACAGATGCTAGAAACGTAGGTTAGCCTTTTCTTAATCTTTCTTCGAAGATAAGTCGTAAGGTTAGTATTGCCTCACATGTTCCAACATTCCTGCGGAATTCAAACTGATCTTCCCCAAGGTCCGCTTCTACCAGTTTTTCCATTCGTCTGTAAAGAATTTGCATTAGTATTTTGCAGCTGTGATTTATTAAACTGATAGTTCGCTAATTTTCATATCTGTCAACACCTGCTTTCTTTGGGATTGTAATTATTATATTCTTCTTTAAGTCTGAGGGTATTTCGCCTGTCTCATACATCTTGCTCACCAGATGGTAGATTTTTGTCATGACTGGCTCTCCCAAGGCCGTCAGTAGTTCTAATGGAATGTTGTCTACTCCCGGTGCCTTGTTTTGACTCAGGTCTTTCAGTGCTCTGTCAAACTCTTCCCGCAGTATCGTATCTCCCATTTCATCTTCATCTGCATCCTCTTCCATTTCCAGAACATTGTCCTCAAGTACATCGCCCTTGTATAAACCCTCTATATACTCCTTCCACCTTTCCGCCTTCCCTTCTTTGCTTAGAACTGGGTTTCCATCTGAGCTCTTGACATTCATACAAGTGGCTCTCTTTTCTCCAAAGGTCTCTTTAATTTTCCTGTAGGCAGTATCTATCTTACCCCTAGTGAGATAAGCTTCATTACTAGTATTAAATAAATTCCTATTGATGTTATTGTTGCAGTCTTCGGACCGAGAACTGGAATGATGCAGGTCTCCATGGTGGTCTAGCCTTTGCAAGTCTCTTTACGTTAGCATTACTACTGCAACCTAAATCCACTTGAACCTGTCTACTCTATTCAATCCTTCATATCCCTCCGTAACTTGAACCCTTTCCCCCCGATCCGCTCCCCCCCTGCCCCCCCTCCCCCTCTACACACACACACACACACACACACACACACACACACACACACACATACACTTCCTTTCATCACAAAATTTACGGTTCATTCATGTCTAAGGATGTGACCTATTAAGCGATCATTCACCTTATTTACGTCCTGCAGTAGGCAGAATAACCCCTTCAGAGTCCCAGCAGACGGTCGGCATGACATTACTGGCGGAAGAAGCGGCTTTCAACATTTTCTTCGGAGGAGAGGTAGTGTGAAGCCCCTCCAAGGATTGGTGTTTTGTTTCCACTTCGAAGTGATGAACCGATGTTTAATCGCCTGTGACGACGTTCCACAAAAAATTGACAGGATCAGCCTCGTAACGCGTGAGCAGAAGGTACGTCGTTGTTCTTTATGTTCCTCTGTTAGGTGGCTGGGAACCCAGCGGTCACATACCTCCTTGTATCCCAAGTGGTGTACGACAGCTGAGCAGCGAGATGTTTGATTGTGATCCGTCGATCACCTTGTAACACCATACCTTTTCTTGATTCATTTAGCTTTCTATTTTGTTCAACATCCCATCGTTGAACTTCTGTAATTAGTGTACGATTAATTCGATACTGTGATGAAGTATAATCTCTGTAATGATATGTTTTGTCTTTGTCATATAATCTCTTTGGTCATCTTTAAAATTAAATAATTTTATTTACATAATTTTGTGTAGAACTACCAATATGTGCAAATGTTCTGTTTTATTTATAATGTTTTTTGCTGTCATATAAACTGCTGACTTTCACTTAGGTTTCTTAGTTATGTCATATGTAAAAGGTGTTGTGGTTCCCCTCGGGAACGGAACTGAGTAGTGCGCGCAAATTGTGGTTGGCATAGGAAGAAAAGGTGGATTGAGAGTCAGTCGGGGATGAGCTACCAAACTATCATGTAAAAGTTGTGTATTGTGCTGGTTCCGAGAGAGGCTTTTCCTGATGCTTTCCAATGCCTTGGATGGATGGATAAAGAGCTGGAGCTGTTCTTGATGTCTATCATCGCCACCAAGAAATGACAGAATCCAGCAATTCTACCTGCAAATCCACCTACCAACACGCAAACGCCAGCACGTTGCGCAATCACTAGAAAGGAACGAAGAATTGTAAATACATAAAGTGAAGGATCAGCTCGTTGGATGTTTTAGTGTGCGCAAATATAGGGTAACTTATACTCGAACTCTTATACCTACCTTGATTTCTTATCCCTCTGTCACATTTCCACTTAGGGTCCTTCCAATGCTAAAGTTATTACCGAGTGCCCTTATTGAAAGAACATTAAAGTCTAGTGTTTTATCTAATTAATGCTTGTTGAACATTGTAAAAGGAAAGTTAAAGTTAATGTGGAAAGAGAGTGAGCTAAAGTACATGATGCTTGCTGAAAATAATATTTCTATTAAAACCGCTTATTAATATGTTGTCGCCAATTTCAAAATTAAAAGTTCTTAAAACTGAGGATTGTAAAGTTAGATAATCACATTGCTGCTTTTTTCAAATCGCAAAAGGTGAGTCAGTTTCTTACAGATATGTCAAGTAGTGTTCTACTGCAGTAAGAGTTGAGAACTAATACATTGTTTCTTTAGTGTATTGAAAGTGTGTTTAGTATGACCTGCTACAGTGGTCAAGATTAAGGGCCCCCCCTCCACAGAAAGTAGTTCAAATGCACAAAGTTACTTCATTATAGCAAGTTTCAATTACTCTTCCTATTCAAGTGTACTTCTGTAAAATATTGGACTCCCCTTGTGTATTAAAAGTGCATATTAATGGTGTAACAGGATCGCAGTTAGTCTATTGTGCTATGCTAGATAACGATTAATAGAAAGACCACTATCTGTGAAAACAATAATTTCTTTATTCAAAAGGCAGTGAGAAGTAATCTGTTGGTGAATTCCATTTAACTTTCATTCTACACTCCTGGAAATTGAAATAAGAACACCGTGAATTCATTGTCCCAGGAAGGGGAAACTTTATTGACACATTCCTGGGGTCAGATACATCACATGATCACACTGACAGAACCACAGGCACATAGACACAGGCAACAGAGCATGCAAAATGTCGGCACTAGTACAGTGTATATCCACCTATCGCAGCAATACAGGCTGCTATTCTCCCATGGAGACGATCATAGAGATGCTGGATGTAGACCAGTGGAACGGCTTGCCATGCCATTTCCACCTGGCGCCTCAGTTGGACCAGCGTTCGTGCTGGACATGCAGACCGCGTGAGACGACGCTTCATCCAGTCCCAAACATGCTCAATGTGGGACAGATCCGGAGATCTTGCTGGCCAGGGTAGTTGACTTACACCTTCTAGAGCACGTTGGGTGGCACGGGATACATGCGGACGTGCATTGTCCTGTTGGAACAGCAAGTTCCCTTGCCGGTCTAGGAATGGTAGAACGATGGGTTCGATGACGGTTTGGATGTACCTCGACGATCACCAGAGGTGTACGGCCAGTGTAGGAGATCGCTCCCCACACCATGATACCGGGTGTTGGCCCTGTGTGCCTCGGTCATATACAGTCCTGATTGTGGCGCTCACCTGCACGGCGCCAAACACGCATGCGACCATCATTGGCACCAAAGCAGAAGCGACTCTCATCGCTGAAGACGACACGTCTCCATTCGTCCCTCCATTCACGCCTGTCGCGACACCACTGGAGGCGGGCTGCACGATGTTGGGGCGTGAGCGGAAGACGGCCTAACGGTGTGCGGGACCGTAGCCCAGCTTCATGGAGACGGTTGCGAATGGTCCTCGCCGATACCCCAGGAGCAACAGCGTCCGTAATTTGCTGGGAAGTGGCGGTGCGGTCCCCTACGGCACTGCGTAGGATCCTACGGTCTTGGCGTGCATCCGTGCGTCGCTGCGGTCCGGTCCCAGGTCGACTGGCACGTGCACCTTCCGCCGACCACTGACGACAACATCGATGTACTGTGGAGACCTCACGCCCCACGTGTTGAGCAATTCGGCGGTCGTCCACCCGGCCCCCCGCATGCCCACTATACGCCCTCGCTCAAAGTCCGTTAACTGCACATACGGTTCACGTCCACGCTGTCGCGGCATGCTACCAGTGTTAAAGACTGCGATGGAGCTCCGTATGCCACGGCAAACTGGCTGCCACTGACGGCGGCGGTGCACAAATGCTGCGCAGCTAGCGCCATTCGACGGCCAACACCGCGGTTCCTGGTGTGTCCGCTGTGCCGTGCGTGTGATCATTGCTTGTACAGCCCTCTCGCAGTGTCCGGAGCAAGTATGATGGGTCTGACACACCGGTGTCAATGTGTTCTTTTTTCCATTTCCAGGAGTGAATATAGAAAAATATTTATTGAGAGAGTCTTAACCTGTGATCAGATCATAATTTTGCAGTGAACTACATTTACAATTTTATGTCAGCTAGGAAAATGTTTGAAAAGTAATACTGAACCTATGTCCAATTCATGATTCTACAGCGAATATTAATAGTAATTTTATAAAGAACATTCAGTTTCAATAAGCCCTGAAAGCAACAGTGTGTATTGTTATCTGTTATATTTATGCAAATAGTTTGTTCTGCTCTGTCAGCTTCCAATCTTACCGTGAACATATGCAGGTGTCAGAGTTCATTGCACTCGCATGTGGCAAAGTATAGGTTATGTTTGTCCGTTAAAGTTACTCATACTTATTTTCTTGAACAAGAATGTGAATCATTCTCTTGCCTAATTAGGCTGGCGACCGTTTCTTTATTCTTTAAACAGTGTAGCTAGGTAAAATATTATTTGTTTCTGTTTGAATATTTATCTAATTCTGACTTTCACTTCCGATAAACCACCTCCGTTAGGTACAACACGGTCAACATAACAAAAAATGGTTCAAATGGCTATGAGCACTATAGGACTTAACATCTGTGGGCATCAGTCGCCTAGAACGTAGAACTACTTAAACCTAACTAAACTAAGGACATCACACACATCCATGCCCGAGGCAGGATTCGAACCTGCGACCGTAGCAGTCGCGCGGTTCCGGACTGAGCGCCTAGAACCGCGAGACCACAGCGGCCGGCAACGTAACAAAATTCCTCTAAGAGGGTAACACTGCTCTGTTGCTTTATACCATAATTGCTTTAACAAGATAGTTTTATTTCACGACCTGCCTCCAACTTTAAGGTTATGGTATAGCAGTAGCGGACAGAAGTGTTATACGTGGCTTTTCCGTGACAGGACTACTTGACCTGTTGGGGCAATGGACGTAATAAACCATGTTAGGTATTTGATTGTACAAGCCACTCAAATCCAGTTGCAGTGTTATAACCTAGAATGAGAGTGTCGACACGTTCCAAAATTGCAGGAGTCACAGCTGTGCGCCGTCGGCCGGCACTCTGTGTGCGACTCACTGTGCATTTGTTCAGGCGAACATTCTGCAAGCACCTATGAATATCTGCGATGCTCCGGTTTTCCGACAAAAGAACCTAAATGACAGCTCTCTGCTTGGAACGCACCTACGTTGCAGACGCCACTTTGATGGCTACTAATATCGCCTCTACCTGTGGGAACATCATGAAATTGTAGGGACTGAATCGGGAGTATTCCGCGATGTCCCACAACAAATTTCTCATTTTTTCAGCTGAAATTTGCCGAGAAAAAAATGTGTTCCGTTACTTACTGAACGCTCTTCATAGCTACACAATGAGTGTAACAGCTATTTCCAATAGCGGCGCTTCGTATAGTGCTGGCTGTAATATTCAGAGTGAATGGGGAAGAAATTTAACCTGTGTTAAAAATATTTAATTCTTGAAACTAAGTTTTAAATTACTTGCAAATCTCAGTTGTAATGAATGGTCACTATAGTGAACGTTGTTGCAATGGATGATACAGACCAAAACGGTAGCGATATTGCTAATGAAGATGGGAAGTCAAGCTTTCCAGTTAATAAAGAACATAATTTTAATTTTTATAGGTCCCCAAATTGTGAAACAGAAGGTAGCGGCACCTCCATTTTAGATTCAAGATACAGAGTTCAACATCAGCAGTTAGTGAGCGAACGGGAGTGAGCATTGTCTGCAATGATTTAACGTTCCGGATAATGCAATAAATTAAAATCTCTCTTCAGGATTCTGTGAACAAATAAAAAATTCTCGTCAGGACATGTGTTAAAAAATTAAAAACACTCATGAAGAGATAAAAGGATAAATGCAGGACGGTTTCAATAAATTATAGGATACAATTAGTAGTTCGCGTACGGAGCTCATTACTACGTTTAATCAAACGCATGATGAACTCTGACTTGAAATTCGGATTAAATATTATAGACTAAAAACCGAAATTCAGGGTCTTAAGAACAGACTGCCTTATGAAACGACTAAACCGAAACGTTGTCTAATGAGGCTCGTGATAAAATTCGAGTCCACGTTTTTGAAACTGCACCCGCAAAAAATGCTTGCAACAAGTAGTAAAGAGATGATTATATTAAACGAATTGTTGTGTTCGGTCCCAATACAATGAATTGGCCATCGAACTATACAAAATGCACCGGAAGGTTTCAGAATGCGAATACGGATCGGGCAAAGTACAAATGGTTCAAATGGCTCCGAGCACTATGGGGCTTAACTTCTAAGGTCATGAGTCCCCTAGAACTTAGAACTACTTAAACCTAACTAAGCTAAGGACATCACACACATCCATGCCCAAGGAAGGATTCGAACCTGCGACCGTTGCGGACGCGCGGTTCCAGACTGTAGCGCCTAGAACCGCTGGGCCACCCCGGCCGGCGGCAAAGTACGTAATGGTTTGTACGGGAAGAGACTGATGAAGCGCTATGTGTTATAGAGTGTTAACATGCCCCAAGTTTTTGTAGACAACGGGATGAGTGCAAGGATTTTCCAAGAATACGAACCAAAACGAGGTATCCATGTTTCAGTTTTTATTAAACTGATCAAACGCGCATTTCCAAAACTTTATCCAGGGGGGATTAAAATTGATGTGTACACCGACCACATGAAAAGCGAAATTCGTATCTGGTGTACCGGTGTATCAGGCGATTATTTCACAAACAAAATAACTTGAAACCTCATTTTCAAATTTTGAACTAGAGAAAAGCAGTGGAACATAAAGTAAAAAATTGTCACACAACCGAACTACGCATTATAGCGTCGTACTATGGGCAGGTATATGAAAAAGAATTGCTATGACACTGCCTCGATGATCCGGTTAAAGAGGAATCCTAGCACAAAAGATACCATTCGAAGCACACGAGAAAATAAAAGTCACATCAAATTTAAATATGGAATTGGTGTCTTTGATGATCTATCGAACTGAATGCTTTTGGCAGAACCAGAACAACAGGACAAAAAATAATGACGGTCGTCAAATTTCTGTATTGGTCCAACGTGAAGAGAATTACGCACAAGCAGGTACATTCGAACGTCGAGACGACGGCGTGGAAAGAAAGGACGAGTACAGACCGCAGAAAGGATTTAATCAGTATCATCAACCAAACATGTCACTCCACACATGTGACAGAGCACAAAATTAAACACTGAAACGTCTTATGAGCTACGATCTTGATCAACGAGACCGTGTGCCAGTAAACTAAATAACGACCCAATAAAAATCAACGTCGTTGTTATTTGACATCGCCAAATTGGGACATATGTGCTCCATTATTTCGAAACACACCAATGCATCAAATATCAGATCGGCGATCAGCAGTTGTGTTCCTCGTGTCGTGTGTGTTGTGTGAAAATGCATTGTGAGCAAGAGCTGGTGCGAAGTCCGGTTATCTTCACATATGACATACGTACTGCTGTTATTGAGGAACTGTAGCCGCCCTATGGTATAGAGGGCCTGATGTTGCCGTATTGTAACGAAGAAACCAGTAACCAATAAACTGCAGACGAAATTATTGCTGACAGTGTTCTTGACATTTTTAACCTACGTTTCGGCTGTTGCCTCACCACTGAATAAGGCACGAATGGGTATACTTATGCTTCGCATTTTTACAGTTATTTTCTGGCAGAACATATTAACAACAAACATTTATTTTGAAGCATTTATATGTGGAAGTGGGTATATGCGAATAAATAATGCCCGAGTTCCGACAAACTGACTTTATAATTTAATATTGGAAGAAACCTCACTCGGAACAACAGTAAATAAATGTTTAGGAATCAGTGCACCTCACCAGACGTGAGAAGAAATATAATCTTTATAGTTATCAAGACAAAATTATTACAATCTTTGTATCACTTCCTTATAAAGTTTACTTTAGACAAATACCTTCGTAAACGCTTCATAACATTTAGATTTGTGTTCAATGTCAACTAATTCTTCTCTTTCAGAAACGATTTTCTTAATATTGCCAGCCTGTACTTACTGTCATCTCTACTTTAACCAGTTATTTTGCTGTCCAAATAGCAGAACTCACCTACTACCTCCAGTGTCTCATTTCCCAATCTATTTTCCCCACCAACGTTGATTTAATTCTAATTCCCTTACCTTATTTTACTTTCGGTGGTGTTCACCTTATAATTTCTTTCAAGACACTATCCATTCCGAAGTCCTTCATCATCTCTTGCAGAGTTACCATATCTTCGTCAAACCTCAAACATTTTAATTCTTTTTCTTGAACGTTAATTTCCTTTCCAGCTTTTTCGTCAGTTTCCTTCACAACTCTCAAATTTCGTAGACTGAACACCATCGAGGATAGGCTACAGAATTGTCTCAATTCCTTGTCAATAACTTCAGTCATTTCACGTCCTTCCACTTTAGAGATGCATGGCTGATTTCAGAAAGTACAATGTGACTGGTTTAAAAGAAAATTTGGTTTCAAACAGTTTAATAACGGATCTAAATGGTATAATAGAATCAACTGGGGAAGTTTATGTTCCACATTTCTGGTTCAGATTTTGCATTTATAAAATAATTTAATTATTTTAAATACCGAAGTGTATATAAATGGTTTGTTCCTTTATTCCAAGCAACAGTTTTAGACTTACACTGGATGCCCTATCTGCAGCGAACAAAAGATAACAGTTCTTCCTCAGAGCTTGAACAGAGACATAAAATGACACGTCGGTATCTTAGGTTCCACTGCACTTGCAACAGTTTCTCTATCTATATAGGAACCAACCCGTTTCGGACTTCTGTATGAATCCAACCAAGAGCAGTCCAGTTGCATTTTGCCACAGCTAATGTTTGTGGTACATTTAAAACCACTGTTAGCAAAGTGCGCGAAGGTTACTCAATGCACAGCCGTCGCCACCACTTCGATCGAGCCACACGATCAGCAGCAAACCCAGCGATAATCTTTCGAAGAGAAAGCAACACCAGCTCGAGACTCCGACAGATTTGCCGAAATACTCCCATAATCAAGTTGAACAAATTACTTCATGATACTGCCTAGCCCGTTGCTGCACTTTTTTTCATTTGTAGCCAGAGACCCTCCCTTATGCCACGTGCTCAGAAAGTGTGTTATTGCATCGATCGTTTTCCACGTAAACTTATGGAAGCGTGTTATGGAAGCGGTGGTGGTGGTGGTGGTGGTTAGTGTTTAACGTCCCGTCGACAACGAGGTCATTAGAGACGGAGTGCAAGCTCGGGTTAGGGAAGAATTGGGAAGGAAATCGGCCGTGCCCTTTCAAAGGAACCATCCCGGCATTTGCCTGAAACGATTTAGGAAAATCACGGAAAACCTAAATCAGGATGGCCGGAGACGGGATTGAACCGTCGTCCTCCAGAATGCGAGTCCAGTGTGCTAACCACTGCGCCACCTCGCTCGGTGTTATGGAAGCTTTTATAACAGATTGGTGTTCTGCAGAAAATATTTTACTCTCCTTTAGCGAACGAAAAGGAACTGACTGGATTTGCTCGTGTTGTAGTTTCATGCATAGGTTTCAGTAGCCACAAATCCTCTTCAAGTTCTTGTCATTTCTCGGCGTCTAGCGCAGATGTCTTTATGGCCTAGCCCATTGTTTCCAGGATTGCTTCCCAGATCTTCAACAAGCTGCAGCTAACCATCCCATTGGGGATGGAAATTTAAGTGTCACTGATCGTGTACCATAGTGCTCTTTCTCCTCAGCCTCCTGTATTACACTATCACCACGGCTGATTTAATCATCTATTTGGCCACGTGATTAAATTCATCGAGCACTCATAGAAGTACAACGTATTTTATCAGTTGGTTGATTTTGTAAGGTGTGTAGTTGGCGCTATCAATATTTGGTGAAACGGGGCAGCGGTGCCGCAGTCCACATTGAAACCAGTTCTAATCAGACCAGCCACTTCTGCTCCAGAATGGTGTGTGCGGGATCACTGGGTGGGGATCTCCCAATAGCGTGAAGTCAAGAACTCTCGCTCAACGTTCCCTAAATAGCACGGCTTCCATAGAACAGGTCGGTGTCTGCACCCACAAAACTGGGCAGCAAATGTGAACACCCGTGTGGTGACATGGTCCCTAAACGCAATACGGTCGTCAGCGTTCGTGGTCTTGCTGATGAAAGTCTGGAGTCACCTCGGTGGTCAGCTACTTTACAGGTGGCCTTACACATGCTGCAGACTGCCCCAAGTGGCTGGAAAGGGCAACCAAAGGCCTAGCGCTAAACCCAGGACACTGATGATCAGACAGAATGTCGGATGATGACACAGAGGAAGAAGTGCCATTCGAGTCTCAGAATCATCATGTTTAGCTGACAGATTACAGAGGAGCGGCTTCGCCTAGCCGACGACGCTACTCATTAACTCATTAACTTGTAGTAGCTGTTCAGACGCTGATTGCGCCGTGCGATTAGTATGGAGACTGTTGAGAGGTGTTTGTTTGCTGATTCTAACTACACCTGGCGACAAATAAAAAAAAAAAAAAAACGGCACCACGAAGGATTTATCCGAATGTGACATATATAGTCAGATGTCCTGTGTAGTTGCAGTCAAACACGCGATTACTGTTTCAGGAAAACTGGATGAGAGAGAAAGGTTCACATATTGAACAAGTTAATAATGCCCTGGTCCACCTCTCGCCTTCGTGATTTATTCAAGAGAAACAGACGCACTGTGCCGGAATTGCCGCCTACGAGTGTCCAGGTATCTAGCCCATAAATTGAACATAGACGCAATAGATTGCTAATAATTCGTGGAGATACGCAAAAGATCTCAGTCTAACCTGTCAGAAGATAACAGGTACTTGAAAACACTATATAAGAATTTCAGAAAAAATATCAGCTCTCGTGTACCTGACCGAATTGGTAAGTCAGCATTTCAACACTGTAATATGGTAACGATCCCACGGATCTTTTTGGGTAAAGCTTATAAATAATTTATAGATTATCAACACATCACAAACGTGAGAGCCGTACAAATTACTGTTAATGAAAATTATGCGTGGCAGTCGTACTCTACCACGCTCAGATGGTAACAAGGTTGTACTTAGCATTAAATAATTTATTTAATTAATCCCACTTCTTAATTACAGCACTTACGCATTCCAAAATGTGTAAAAAGTTCTGCAGTTAATTATTTTTTAAAGCAGTTGTCATCTCAGGCCTAAGATGTATAGGTTACTATGGAAACACACAACAGCTATTTACATCCTACGATTATCAGATACCTCTGCTACCGAAATTTAAGTATATTCTTGCGTAGTAATTTAGAATTCTTTCGTAAATGAATCTTTGCGTATTGGTTTATAATCGTGAATATCTTTTTGACTGTAGCTCCAATGTTACCTTTCAAGACATTAAGTAAATAGTAAACTTTGCATCATTAAATTTGATACAGTATTTCTCTGTTTTCTTTTTAAAGGCTCATCTTTCATTTATTTTTATTATTTCGCTGACTTGATCGTGCTTACTCTACTTGTTATTCATGTAGATCACTACACTTTCGGCCTTTAATTTTTTTTCTTTTTAAAGTTCAAAATTGGAACAAGGACACTTGATTTTAATTTTAACGAATCAGAGTTTATTTAAAATGAATCAGATCTTTACATCGCAAACGTTTTAACGTTGATTTCAGCGCGTGACCACAAATCTTATCCCCACTCGAAAAGAGATAGAAATTTAAAAAAAAAAGAAAAAACACACAGACGCACACACACACACACACACACACACACACACACACATGAAACCTACGCACTATCATCACTTTCAAGCTCAACTTAAAATCAGATTTTCGAAACTCAACCACTTCAGGTGTTGGCTTCTCGCGTACCCACTATAAATCTAATTGAATGTTGTACGCTACTTACTACTTGAATAAGGATAGCTGTTGAGTTTTTCGTGTTTAAATGGTTCAGCTTGTGCAATAGAATCTCTATAACCGCGTCACTATCTGTGAGTACGGGCTAAATACACTGGTAATCACGAATAACTTTTGTTCTGTTTATTCCTGTACTTTAGAGCGACGACAATATACAACAAGTTATCACCTCGTAGTAACTCATTGTAGCACTACCATCCACAAATTTACGCAAGTATATAATCTCCAAACAATACTCAACTCGCAAATCCTTTGGCGTGTGCAACAAACTATCACAGGCAACAAAACCTAACCTCATAGGTCATAGATCGCTTGACCACTGGTCAAGTACGAAACAAAGTTACGAGGAGCTACATTCCAATAGAATTCATTAAACAGTTCCCCTGGTTGTGCCCAACTGCATCATGCAATCTTTAATTTAAAAGTCTAAATTCACTACAAGGTTCCGAAACCTTTCCAAGAAAATTCATTGAAAATCCCCAACAGTCTTGATAGTCGATACGGAATTCTCGTAGCAAAGTATCGATAGCGAGTCACGTAAACATGTCTCGATCCACATGCAGTAACACTGCGGTCGTCTTAGCGACTCAAGTTCATGTACCGTTCGGCTCCTCGGTAGTGACTAACTCCTTCTTCCACAAAATCGTAGGTGAACCATAAATCTAGACAAGTGTATGGTGCTACCATTATTCTTCAACAACTAGTATATAATCGTTGTGGCTGTCGTTTCTTTGTGTTGCGGCCAGCTCGCCGAGAAAGAACTCTGGCAAACGTTGCTGCTGTCAGCCACCTGCGCATAGATGGTCTTTGCCGCTTCTGGGTGAACACTTGTACAACTGGTTTCACTACAGATATTGCTAGAACATATGGGCACACACTGACTTTAGTCACAAGAAATAAAGCAGTTTTACACAATTTACCTGCTTTCGACATTTTGCTATCGTCATAATAGATTGAAACGACCTCGTTATTTACGTAACGATACAAAACTGTTCAAACTTAGTTTTGAGGCGTTACAGAGCGTCAGAAATTGAACAATTCAATGAAGCGTTGGTTCACCTCCGGCCGTTACGTAAGCAGTTATTCGACTTGGCATTGGTTGATTACAGTTTTGGGGTGCCCTTTGGGGCCGCGTTAGATGGTCACAAACGCGGTTATGATTGTAGGGCCCCGCCCGTTATGCTATAAACGGTCTCAGTTGGTGTTGAGAGGGAGGGATCCGGCAACCTTCCTGACCAAGATAGATGAAAACAAGTAGCAAAAATTCTTGTCGTGTGTTGTCGGGCAATATCTAACTGAAACGTGACCCCAGCATGACTTACCACGAAGCTCATTAAAATAGGATTTAGAGTATCGTCGATTTACCGCTGTGCCGTGAGGGCTCCCGGGTTGACAACAAAAGGGGTCCTTTTATGGAATGAAATGGTACCCCATGCCATCACTCGTATTTGACGGGGTGTACGGCAGGCGACAGTAACGTTGGTATCCCACCACTTTCTGGGACCTCTCCAAACACGTCTTCGGCCTGGAATTTCACGACTGGATGATATTTGTCTTCATTGATGACTCCCGCTCCGAAATGAGCCCCGATGATCAGCAAAGAAATTTCTGGAGACGCCCACGAAAGCTGAGGGATGGCAACCTGACGTTTGCCCACCATACGGCCTGACCGGCTGGTCTGGGATGCCATTTCTTTTTTACCGCAGGACCGCTTTGGTTGGCACCCGCGTCACCCTTACAGCACAGCGGTACGCCGACGATATTCCCTTCACGGTAAGCCATCGTGGCCTCACAGTTCAGCCCGATAATACTCGCCCGCACTCGGCGAGAATGTCTCATGCTTCCCTTCTTGCTACCTAAACCCTACCTTGGCGAGAAAAGAGTCGAGGGGCATGAAAGGGAAGCAGTGGTTGGGAAAGGAGTGAGACAGGGTTGTAGCCTCTCCCCGATGTTATTCAATCTGTATATTGAGCAAGCAGTAAAGGAAACAAAAGAAAAATTTGGAGTAGGTATTAAAATTCATGGAGACGAAGTAAAAACTTTGAGGTTCGCCAATGACATTGTAATTCTGTCAGAGACGGCAAAGGACTTGGAAGAGCAGTTGAACGGAATGGACAGTGTCTTGAAAGGAGGATATAAGATGAACATCAACAAAAGCAAAACGAGGATAATGGAATGTAGTCAAATTAAATCGGGTGATGCTGAGGGAATTAGATTAGGAAATGAGACACTTAAAGTAGTAAAGGAGTTTTGCTATTTAGGAAGTAAAACAACTGATGATGGTCGAAGTAGAGAGGATATAAAATGTAGACTGGCAATGGCAAGGAAAGCGTTTCTGAAGAAGAGAAATTTGTTAACATAGAATATAGTTTTAAGTGTCAGGAAGTCATTTCTGAAAATATTTGTTTGGAGTGTAGCCATGTATGGAAGTGAAACATGGACGATAACTAGTTTGGACAAGAAGAGAATAGAAGCTTTCGAAATGTGGTGCTACAGAAGAATACTGAAGATAAGGTGGATAGATCACGTAACTAATGAGGAGGTATTGAATAGGATTGGGGAGAAGAGGAGCTTGTGGCACAACTTGACTAGAAGAAGGGATCGGTTGGTAGGACATGTTTTGAGGCATCAAGGGATCACAAATTTAGCATTGGAGGGCAGTGTGGAGGGTAAAAATCGTAGAGGGAGAGCGAGAGATGAGTACACTAAGCAGATTCAGAAGGATGTAGGTTGTAGTAGGTACTGGGAGATGAAGCAGCTTGCACAGGATAGAGTAGCATGGAGAGCTGCATCAAACCAGTCTCAGGACTGAAGACAACAACAACAACAACATCAAATTTCACCACAATGCTGCCCATCGGCACCGTGGACATGTGAAACGATGGGAAGGGAAGGTCGTCGCTCTTCCTTTCACTCACATTAATCCTTTCTTGTGACGCCTCGACAGTGGATCTTAGAACCACGATGCCCAGAGTTGATAACAGGCTCTTTTTTAGGTGAAGCTGAGAAAAATATTTCAGACACACCGCCTCTCAGAATCAACACGAAAAAGCCTCAGGAGGGGGAGTAAAGGGTTGCAATGAAATCACGCCTTCGCTTCAGGTGCTGATTCACACACATCTAGTGGTCAAAAACAGCAACAGGACGACGCCCTTAATAAACTCTGACACTGACGTCACACGGACGCTTCAACCATTGTCTGAAGACATCGTCGACCATCAATCCAACTGAACGTTATCGTACACCTTTGGAGTGTAGTGCGATCGCAGTTCCTCTTCTGGTATACAGTGTGGAAACAGAAGGGATCGTTCAAAGCTATTCGACGAAATTTGAACACTATCCAAAACAGATAAGAGTGCTTATGCTTTTTCAGTCCTCCTGTTTAGCAATTTTCTGCAGCGTGCTGATGCAGGTGTGCAATATTGACTCACGCGTGAATAAAGACGGAAAACGGTTCTTGTAACATCCCCCTCAGTTCGACACCATCAGTGCCACCCAACCTCGTTTATGGAGCACTTTAAAAATTTATCTGTACAGAGAATACCAGTGATGGGTGTCGTGCACTCCTGTAGGTAGGCAACCACGTGACACCTCGCCATTCTAGCATGCCTACTAGCAGGTGGCCAGAACTGCCTCGCGAGTTGTCTGTGTAGGTCCGTTTTTAAAGCGCTGAACAAATGTGAGACGTTGGCATTGATGGTGTTGCTGGATTAGAGGGTCTCAGAGGGACTATTTACCGCCTTTTCTCATACACGTGGGTAAGTCAGACACCTCCTTAATCACGCCACAGGGTGGCGCAAAGCAGGAGATCTGAAAAAGCGTAAGCACCCTTTGTTGTTTCGAATCACTTTCAAGAAGTTCAAATAGTTTTCAGTCGTCCTTCATGCCTGCATACTGTACACCATTCCAAAAATTACGGCCCCACCGCACTCCAGAGGGGTGCAATCTCGTTAACTGAGGTTACTAGCCCACGACGTCCTTGGAGAATGTTTGACGCGTCCGTGGGATTTCAGCGGTGACAAATACTGTCAAGAACAGCGTTCTCTTACGCATCGCACAGCGAACTGTCGTTTTAGATCCCAAAGTGCGTGGGAATCAACACCACATGGACAGGGACGATTTCGCTGACGCTCTTTATGCCACCCCTTGATGCCTTTTCGTGTCTATTCCGAGCGTCGATGCGTTTGAAACGTTTGCATTCGTCACACGTAAGAATAAAGTGTGATTTCAGTGCTGGGAGTAGCGCTTTTAACCTCCACTGCGGTATCTTGATCATGTTGGTAAGAGGAAGTTCAATGACCTTCTCATCGTTCGACACGTCCACAGTGACTCTGGGCAGGGCTTTGGTAAATTCTGGTGTCATTTTGAGATCGTTAACTCACCTTAGACCTTACATGAACTCATGAGTTCTGGCGTTTTTTCCATCTGTCAGCATCCTGCCGTTTGAAACGTCACATAGCCAGAGGGTGACGGCACGGTTTAGAATATTTCCAGAGAAAGGTTATATGCCCCTTTCGGCCAAATTGTAAACTTATACATGGTAGTGGGAAATAATTACTGGATTTCGAAGAAGTGGTCCTTTAACTGTGTGGCGCAGTGTAGTTTCTGTTAAGTAGTTAGAATCAGCACGCAGACCCTTTTCATGGGCACGACGCAGCTGGAGGCACAAGTGCTACTCATGGCTGATCGAGGGGGGATTCATATGGGACTGACTTTGTCGTGGCAGAAGTCCACTTTCCAATACGTAAACGTTTCGAAAGAGCAGCATTGTGCCACGGCATGAAGTAACTCAGCCGGTCGCTATGGCACAAGGCTGCATTGCAGAATGCTACGCCACCATTATGTTAGCACCCGACAAGGATTTCACCAGTGGTGTCAGCAAGTCCAGTGTGCTGCACTAGTGTAAGTCCCAGACGAGGGAAAGGAAAATTTTATGAAAATTCAATGAAGGCGTGGTTGGGCGATGAAATCTGGGGCCGCTGGCAGAGTGTGGTAACAGACGACAGCTAGCACGCCAGGCAAGGTAAACATGACACTTGTTGGAGCGGAGCTGCGATGGCGGTATTGCAAGCACGATTTGTTTTGAGTGGTGCAACAACGAACCAGAAACCCGCAATATTGCTTGAAGTTATTGCAAGGTATGAGGCGGGGCACTAGGCCAGAGCCAGGAGGGAGATTTGTAAGTGGCTGATGTGTGGGAATTTATCCATGTCATAGTTTCTGCCTGTCTCAGACACTATGTCAGAAGCGAGGGGAAACCAGCTTAAATAGATGGGCAATTGCCCAGTCTGTCAGTAATATTATAAGTATTCTACATAAAGTTGTATTTTGTTCCTGTGCACTTGTGGGGGCTATATTCCACCTCCGGGGACACAACAGCGCGATGGGACAGAACGGCAGCCTGGAACTTGAGATCGCACGGTATGCCTGAATGGGGGCACTGACAGCAATCTACAGCATTGAGGATGGGCTTGGTTCCACTCCAGTCTATGGGCCACATTCGCTTTCCACCTGGTGTCCGGGCGAGGCGCACACTGCAGCAAGCACGGCAGTGCTGCAGCAGCGCCAGAGATGGTGGCGGGTGTTGCCATCCGGCAAGCACCACTAATGGCAAGTTACGGCACAGCATCCAGTAGGGCGCGGGTTCGAGTTCAGGCCTGTCCTGGGAGCAGCGGGCGGCCCGAGGGCCACGGGTGACCAATATATCCACCTTTTTCCCACGGTCAGACGAAGCAGGCCAACGGGGTGGAGGGTGGAGAGAACCAGGGCCTGTAGCAGTCTCCAGAATCACGGGTAGCTACGTGGCGCATCGGCAAGCGGCAACTGGGGAGAGCGTGGCCGACTTCCAGCTGAGCAGCTTTGATGACAACAGCAGCAGCATCGGCATACCAGGACTTACTGAGCCGGCTCGACTTGCGGAACAGCGCTGAGGGAGGCATGCCGAAACTACACTGCACCCATCGAATACTGTAAGTTAGCTGAATAAAGTAATGCTACCGAATACCACTGTATCACTCTGCACTGCCCCTCGACGATCTTGAACTTGTTCAGCCTCCTGATGGAATACGGCGCTGTATGTCCTGGCTACAGCTCGGCCACCTGGAGTCCCGGGTTCGACCACCAAACCAGCAACAAGTGGCTCATTATAAATCTTGCCTGTGGCTGACGCCACAACAGTGGATATCATTGGTGTAAAATGTTGTCTGTAGCCAGCAGATTTTGAGGACTGTCTTTTATAACAGAACGGAATTTTCGTTGCCTATCTTATTGAAAATATCAGTGATAGTAATCTCACAGTATTGGACGGTTTTATTATCCTCCCCAGTGCAAAGTTTCATGTAAAATGCTGACTCTGGGATTGTTTTTGTAAAATTAACCACACTGTGGCCCATAACATCTGTCTGACCACCCACACTTAATTAGAACGAAAGTGACTTCTGTATCTTCTGCATAACAGTTCGCTGCGCATGTTTGAGTTCAATGTATAGTACAACTCTTCGAAGTGCATCTTGCTTAGGTGGTTCACAACTGCATTGTATCTTGTGGAACGTATTCAATATCCGGATTCTAACAATGAAAGGGGTACACCTGTTGCATACACTGCTCTAGCAATACTGTCGTTAACTTTACACATTCGTATTTGTTGTGGGATCACAGTCTCGTAAGAGTTTTTAAACTACTTTGTATTCACCATCGTCCTTTTCGGTTGTTACAACATTTTCAGATGGTTACAGCTGACAAACAGAAAAGTATTATCATTGTATTATCCACGGTGGCATGACACCTGCATATGCCCTACATTTTACTTTCCATCCTTTATGAAATAAAATATCTTACATATTATTCCCAGGAGAAATTGTCGATGTTCAGATATATGACACAAACGATCGTTCGTAAGAGAAAAGTCTACTAAAAATGGGCTCTAAAACGCATATTTTAAGACCTATGAGCATTGCTTTATCTTCGGTGGAGTGAAAAGAATCTCTTCTACTCCAAGCCTTTTGCTTTTCTAGTTACAGAGGGACTTTATGGATCAAAACAAGAAGAAAAGTCCAGTAAACATGGGCTCTAAAGTACTTACCTTAAGAGCTGCGTGCAATTATTCATCTTCGCTGCTGTGAAGCACATCTGTTTACTGAACAACTGCTCTTAGCTCTAAAGGCATTAACCTTACAGCCAATGTTTACTGGGCGTATTTGCTTCGTTGCTGTCACATCCTTAAACACTGACCATTCCTTCCGGAACACCCTGTATACAGTCCTGTTATAGGTGAACATCTGTAACTAGGTCATGTAATTGAATTTATGTTCATTACGATGTACTGTTTTAATATATGTATTAGGAAGTGGACAAGTGCGTTTCTTACCACTATGGTCACTAGCGTGCCTCTTAAATGTAGTTCTTTGAAATAACGTAAATAATCTGAAGCTCATTTACACCTGTTTAATAGCTCGTGGACATACCTGACATTTATTGAGAAGTTGACCTAGTCACGACACCAGTGCATAATGATAAAGCTTGCCTCAATGTTTACATTTGCCTTTTGTTTTTGCATCCGCAGTTCATGTTGCACGCTGATCCATATACTGTCGGAGGTCACATTGTTTCAATGATGTCCATAGACCCGTTTTTCGATTTATATAGCTGCACAATGTTGAACAAGCACATTATAAGATCGAATATTCTACCTCGAGAATCTTCTAGTTCTTACATGTCCTATAATGAGCATTTCTTCTGTCTATGGATGTTTCGCTACTCTCTTAATTATCAGTCTTGCGAGTTGCACCTATTTAAGTAACCAAATAAACCCATTAAAAATCCGTTTAAAGATCCTGTTGCGTTTAAACCATTTCGGTATTGTAATTGCAGTCTGGCTTCTGTACAAGTTATCAACAACGTTTTACTCCATGTACCTTATATATGTTACTCTCATGATTTTTAATAGTGCAACCCAACCCAATACATATTTATCAACGCTTGTAAGCAGCAAAAAGTCTGCGTTTCATTGTAATTTCATTCTTCGGTAGCCGCAGGACCACCAATGGTATCTGTTCCTTCAGACATGTCGGAAAGAACGGATACAGTTCTTCATTCAGTGGGCAGGGGCACTAAAAATGTAGTGTATGGACAGTAAGTTGTAGCTGTGGGTCTCATGGAGAGCGTGCAAGAGATAAGTCCCTGCAGTCGCAGTATCCTCTCTGTCCTCACTGGCTCAGTGGGATAGAGTGCCTGCAATGTAAGCAGGAAATCCCGGGTTCGAGTCCCGGTTGAAGCACATATTTTCCACTGTCCCCATTGACATTTATTAACGCGTGTAAGCAGCTAAAGGTCTGGATTTCATTGTAATATCAATCCACTTTGTCAAATGCTGCCTGTAAGTGTACACTCATGTACTAGGGGTAGCATCTTTGATTCATAATCATAACGTCCTCGGACCTGGTTGTGAAACCCACCACCACTTAAATTTTGATTAATAATCAGCATTGGCGCCCGAGCATAAGATGTCATCCCCATTCTGACAACGGTCTTGTCAAAGAGGGCGGAGAAGCGGACATTCTCTAGCCTTGGGGTGGGAAACTGCCCCTAAGGGCGGAAGAATCATCAATGGCATGAGGCTGCTGAAGGCAATGGAAATCAATGCATTACGAGACACATAGCGGAAATCCACAGGAATGCGGCCGGTTATTGAGAAAGTGTCATGATGATCTCTCTATGGGCAAAAAATTCAAGAATAGTTCCCCATTCGGATCTCGAGGAAGGAACTGCCCAGATGGAGGTGACTATGAGAAAAAGTTTGAATAATCAGCCAAAGGATAACGTTCTGTGAATTGGAACGTGGAATGTCAGAAGCTTGAACGTGGTAGGGAAGCTATAAAATCTGAAAAGGGAAATGCAAAGTCACAATCTACACTCCTGGAAATGGAAAAAAGAACACATTGACACCGGTGTGTCAGACCCACCATACTTGCTCCGGACACTGCGAGAGAGCTGTACAAGCAATGATCACACGCACGGCACAGCGGACACACCAGGAACCGCGGTGTTGGCCGTCGAATGGCGCTAGCTGCGCAGCGTTTGTGCACCGCCGCCGTCAGTGTCAGCCAGTTTGCGTGGCATACGGAGCTCCATCGCAGTCTTTAACACTGGTAGCATGCCGCGACAGCGTGGACGTGAACCGTATGTGCAGTTGACGGACTTTGAGCGAGGGCGTATAGTGGGCATGCGGGAGGCCGGGTGGACGTACCGCTGAATTGCTCAACACGTGGGGCGTGAGGTCTCCACAGTACATCGATGTTGTCGCCAGTGGTCGGCGGAAGGTGCACGTGCCCGTCGACCTGGGACCGGACCGCAGCGACGCACGGATGCACGCCAAGACCGTAGGATCCTATGCAGTGCCGTAGGGGACCGCACCGCCACTTCCCAGCAAATTAGGGACACTGTTGCTCCTGGGGTATCGGCGAGGACCATTCGCAACCGTCTCCATGAAGCTGGGCTACGGTCCCGCACACCGTTAGGCCGTCTTCCGCTCACGCCCCAACATCGTCCAGCCCGCCTCCAGTGGTAACGCGACAGGCGTGAATGAAGGGACGAATGGAGACGTGTCGTCTTCAGCGATGAGAGTCGCTTCTGCCTTGGTGCCAATGATGGTCGTATGCGTGTTTGGCGCCGTGCAGGTGAGCGCCAGGACTGCATACGACAGAGGCACACAGGGCCAACACCCGGCATCATGGTGTGGGGAGCGATCTCCTACACTGGCCGTACACCTCTGGTGATCGTCGAGGGGACACTGAATAGTGCACGGTACATCCAAACCGTCATCGAACCCATCGTTCTACCATTCCTACACCGGCAAGGGAACTTGCTGTTCCAACAGGACAAAGCACGTCCGCATGTATCCCGTGCCACCCAACGTGTTCTAGAAGGTGTAAGTCAACTACCCTGGCCAGCAAGATCTCCGGATCTGTCCCCCATTGAGCATGTTGGGGACTGGATGAAGCGTCGTCTCACGCGGTCTGCACGTCCAGCACGAACGCTGGTCCAACTGAGGCGCCAGGTGGAAATGGCATGGCAAGCCGTTCCACAGGACTACATCCAGCATCTCTACGATCGTCTCCATGGGAGAATAGCAGCCTGCATTGCTGCAAAAGGTGGATATACACTGTACTAGTGCCGACATTGTGCATGCTGTATTGCCTGTGTCTATGTGCCTGTGGTTCTGTCAGTGTGATCATGTGATGTATCTGACCCCAGGAATGTGTCAATAAAGTTTCCCCTTCCTGGGACAATGAATTCACGGTGTTCTTATTTCAATTTCCAGGAGTGTAGATATGTTTGGGGGTTACTGAAGTGAAATGGAGAAAAGACAATGACTTCTGGTGAGATTAGTATAGAGTAATACCAACAGCAGAAGAAAATGGTATAAAGGGAGTAGGATTCGTTATGAATAGGAAGGTAGAGCAGAGAGTATGTTACTGTGAACAGTTCAGTGATAGGGTTATTCTTATCAGAATCGGCAACAAATCAACACCGACAACGGTAGTCCAGATTTACATGCCAACAACGCAAGTTGAGGATGAAGAGGGAAGAAAAGTATATGAAGATATTGAAAGGGTAGCACTGAGAGACTGCAGGCCACTCTCACTTTTGATATGGTGTCATACTGCTTAATGTTCATAGGGAAGGTGATTTTTATTACTTGGTTTCTACATTTGATACGATCTGACTTCATCCATATCATGAAATGGTTGGCACTAGTTAATGCTCTTGGTTGTGTGCTTTAGAAAAAGCATAGCAGTAGGCTTTACCTGTGTTTGAAGAAAGAGAGTGCCGAGTTAATTGACAGCAGTAAAAGTGTATGGTGGCTGAAGGTTGAGGAGAGTTTTTCTCTCCTTAACAGTTAGTCGTACCTGGGTGAAAACGTTAGCCGACCGCCAAGTCCTCCTGTCTCGTTGTGCAGATATAAGGGGTGGCGACGGACGGTCGGCAGCTGCATCCAGGTAGGCTTACTAGAGCTGAGGAGCAGCTGCAGGTTTGATCTGCGCATTGTATTAACTGATGGCTGTCAATAAAGCAAAGTATGGGCCCTTGGTAAGTAGAAAGTGGAGGAGATGGCCGAGAATTTTTACGAATTCCGTGGGAAGGGGAAGTGGTGCTCAGGCATTCAGGCTCTGCTACAAAACTTGTTTGTGAAGACACGAGGGTTTTGGCGAGTTTATGGCCGCTCTTTAGATAGTTCGAAATGTATGTAACTGAAGAGATAATGATCTTTTCATGGAGGGCTCGTGATTGGCTTGTGCTAAACTGGGTGTATTCTAAGATGTAAAAGTGCTATGCTACCGACCTGCAGAGGAAAGTTGTAGAGAATGGGAAAGATTACTTTTGTATTGGCGCTTCACTAGTAAAGAACAGCAAGTATTTACCTAGATGGTGAGACTTGTGTCCTTTGCTATTGTGCCACTTACAGCTTGTGCTAGTCACCATGTGTACTATCTGAAGTACTCCTTCTTCCATCATGCACACAATGAGTGATGCATGGGTGTAATTATTTGCTTTGAGTCGGCCGTCTAAATGTTTGACATATTCCGTCACACATAGTCATGTCATGGAATCAAATTGGTTTGTCAGATAAGCTAACGGGGCCACCTGCACACTCGAATCCACCAGGGTTTCAGAGGCTCTTAGGAAAGTATCTGCATTCGAATCAGCCAAATGTGGGACCGCATACTCGCACATTTGTGGGCCTGTGCCGTTAATAACAGGTTGCCACTGTCTGTGACTGCACTCGACGAGCACATCGTACTGTGCTGCCCTCACATGCAGAAGGCTAAAGTATTTTCTGTTACGGTTTAGGGATCCAATATACGCTTCCTAGCAGCCTGTTCTTTGGAACCATGCTTTTCCTTGTGCAATAGTTGGGAACAGATGTTTGACAGTAACATAGTTTTTGGGCCATACCACAGACTCACATGTATGAAGTCAGTATTGTTCAGCCATCATTTGTCAGTTGATACTAAGAAAGAATAAAACAATTTTTATTTAGACAGCAACTCCTCCACGTGCTCGCAGCAACTCCTCTATGTGCTATGATTTACATTACTTTTGCGATTTTATTAAAGTCATGGATTTGTGAAAAATCAAGGCTCAATCATAATGAAATTCTATATACTCATTAACATTTTTATGATATTTTTATTAGTGTGCAAGAATTTTTTTTAAGGTATTAATTTTCAGTGACATCCTGTCAGTCAGATCGTTTTGTTTTACATACCAAGTTACAGCTTCCAATTGTTGACGAAAACAACCACTATGTTATAACTGGCAACCACTGCCAGAAACTTACAATTGGTAAACACAGGAATCTTGCAATACAATACACAAACAGATATGAAAATCTAGTAGTCATGGGGGACTGGAATGCAGTTGTAGGGGAAGGAGTAGGAGGAAAGGTTACAGGAGAACATGGGCTTGGGACAAGGAATGAGAGAGGAGAAAGACTAATGAGTTCTGTAATAAATTTCAGCTATTAGGCTGAAGTTTAAGAGATTAGTCAGGAAGAACCAATACGCAAAGAACTGGAATACAGAAGTAGTAAGAAACCACGAGATATGCTTGATGTTCTCTAACACTGTAGATACAGCAGTAAAGAATAGTGCAGTGGGCAGTACAGCTGAAGAGGAAAGGACACCTCTAAAACGGGCAATTACAGAAGCTGTAAAGTAAAGCAAGTAGGTACAAAGAAGGTAACTACAAAGAAACCATGGGTAACAAAAGAAGTATTTCGGCGGATCAATGAAAGAAAGAAGTACAAAAATGTTCAGGGAAATTCAGGAATACAGAAATACAAGTCGCTGAAGAATGAAGTAAATAGGAGGCACAGAGAAGCTAAGACTAAATGGCTGCATGAAAAATGTGAAGAAATCGAAAAGAAATGATTGTCGGTGGGACTGACTCAGCACATAGGAAAGTCAAAACAACCTTCGGAGAAATTAAAAGCAAGGATGGTAACATTAAGAGTGCAACCGAAATTCCATTGTTAAATGCAGAGGACAGAGTAGATGGTTGGAAACAGTACATTGAAGGGCTCTGTGAGGGGGAAGATTTGTCTGATGTAATAGAAGATGGAATAGGAGTCGATTTAGAAGTCATAAGGGATCCAGAATTAGAATCAGAACTTGAAACAACTTAGGAGAACTTAAGATCAAATAAGGCACAAGTGATCGATAACATTGCTCGTAGTTTCTTAAATTTTTTAGGGGAAGTGGCAATAAAACGACTATCCACGTTGGTGTGTAGAATTTATGAGACTGGCGAGACACCATCTGACTTTCGGAAAAATGTCATGCACATAATTTCGAAGACTGCAAGAGCTGACAAGTGCGAGAATTATAGCACGATCAGCTTAACAGCTCATGCATTCAAGTTACTGACAAGAATAACATACAGAAGGATGGCAAAGAAAATTGATGATGTGTTAGATGACGATCACTTTGGCTTTTGGAAAGGTAAAGGCACCATAGAGGCAACTCTGACATTGTGGTTGATAAAGGAAACAAGACTAAAGAAAAATCAAGATACGCTCATAGAATTTATATATCTTAAAAAAGCGTTCATCAATGTAAAATTATGCAAGATGATCGAAATTCTCAGAAAAATAGGGGCAAGCTACTGGGAGAGACGGGTAATATACAATACGTACAAGAACCAGGAAGGAATAATAAGAATTATCTCGAACGAAATGCTCCGAGAATTGATGGTGACGAAGTAGATGGAGTTAAGGACTTCTGCTACCTAAGAAGTAATATAACCAATGACGGATGGAGCAAGGAGGACATAAAAAGTAGACTAGCACTGGAAAAACTGCATTCCTGGCCAAGAGACGTCTACTAGTATCAAACATTGGTCTTAATTTGAGGAAGAAATTTATGAGGATGTACGTCTCGAGTACAGCCTTGTATGGTAGTGAAACATAGTCTGCTGGAAAACCGGAACAGAAGAGTATCGAACCATTTCAGATGTGGTGATGCAGACGAATGTTGAAAATTACGTGGACTTATAAGGTAAGAAAAGAGAAGGTTCTGCGCAGAAACGGAGACGAAAGGAATATGTAAAATACGCTGACAACGGAAAGGGACAGGATGATACGATACGTGTTAAGACATCAGGGAATGAGTTCCATGGTACTACTGGAAGCTGCAGATGGCAAAAACTGTAGAAGAAGAAGACAGAGACGGGAAGACGTCCAGCAGATAATTCAGGACGTAGGTTGCAAGCTTCTAAGATAAGGCGTAAGGTCGGTATTTCCTCATGTGTTCCCACATTTCTTTCCCATGAGTTCACAGTATACCTGTTTTTTCGGATCTCCTTTTAAATATTGGTGTCAGTAGTTTGCAACCATGACTTATTAAACTGGTAGTTCGATAATATTCACGCCTCTCGAATTTGGTTTACCACATTCTGCTTCTAGTTGTTGTTTGGCCTGCTTCATGTGTCTTGCACACCAGGAGGAATAGTTTTGTCATGGCTAACTTTCCCAAGGACATTAGTAGATCTGAAGTAAAGTCTTCTGCCCCAGGGGCCTTGTTCTCATTTAGGTCTTTAAGTTCTGTGTCAAATTTTCTCGCGGTAGTATGTCTCCCATCTCGTCTTCATTTACTTCCTCTACCTTTCTATAACACTGTCTCTTCTATACTTCCATTCCGCACTTTAGTTTTCTCTTGTTTGCATAATAAGGGTTTTGCTACCTTATCTCTCGGTATTCCGTAAAATCATGCGTACTATTGCAGCTTGCATTTGCTCTCTGGCCATACCAGATTAGCCATTTTGCATTTCCTGTCGGTCTTATTTTGGAGGCCCGTGTTCCCTATCGCCTACTTCGTATGCTAAATTTATTATATCTTCTCCTTATCAATTATGTTCGGTATCTAATCTGTCCTCTGATTTTGGTGCCATAGTTGAGGTCTCGGCTTGGTCAGCACGTGGCACCAAGTACTTCTCTCCCTGGGATCATCAAAAGGAGGTCGCAGCTTGCCCAGCATGTATCCACGGGAGAGTGACCGGAGCGACCGTGCGACAGCCTTGAAGCAAACAGCGGATCAGGCTGTCCACGTGGGCAGTGGCGAGAGTAATGGGCTTAGCGGCTTAGTGGTGGGACAAGCGAGCAACCGGGCGTGCGGTGGCCGTCCAAGCGCGAACTCTCAACACAAGGATAGCGCGGCTCGCTCTAAAAAACCAGTAACCGGCAGGAGAATTCCGGCAGTTTGGTTGCTGGTGTCAGTAGAGTCTTGTTGGAGAGCACAGGCATTACTTGTTCCTTGTACTGTGTGCCGTCCGCAAGTGAAGCATTCCTCTGGTTCACTGAATTTACAGTGCTTTGTTGTAAATGTCCGCGTGCCTGTGCATGTGGGATGGTGTGTACCTTAGCCCTAGAACACTGAGAGCGGGATTGTGGAAGAAATGTTACATCGCTACTAAACCGTCATGAAGTTTGGTTCAAACGGCTCTGAGCACTATGGGACTTAACTTCTGAGGTCATCATCCCCTAGAACCTACAACTACTTAAACCTAACTAAACTAAGGACATCACACACATCCATGCTCGAGTCAGGATTCGAACCTGCGACCGTAGTGGTCGCGCGGTTCCAGACTGAAGTGTCTAGAACCGCTCGGCCACACCGTCCGGACGCCATGAAGTTTATTATTCCACATTTTATTGAAAGGAGTTCATGACCTATAGGTTATGCATTAGTTGATTATCATTATAAGATCACCAATGGTATGTTACATACAAAATTTCCTGTTATGTATCCTACTGCAATCGTAAACTTTAAGAGGACGGAATCTAAGACTAATTCACTTATTGCAGTGCATTTGTAATGCAGTTCTAATTTACTGATGGAGTTAATGCAAACACTGCTTCTATTTTTTATTTTTAAATAGATTTCCTTACTTGAAACTTAGCTAATGCTAAAACCACATTATTAGTACACTACTGTTGTTTCCAGATTAGTCTGTTTTGATGTGGAATATAAACTGCTTCCAGCTTTGGTTCCACGTGATGAGAAGGGCAGGACTTCAGCCACCTTGCGAAAATTATGGCACAAGTTTCATTAACTCTGTAACTAGCTTGTATGTTACAAAGTTCCATGAAATACGTTTAAAAAGTTGCGCACATAATTAGCTAAACATGACGTAACATAGGATACAGCATGTGAAAGGCAAATTCCAGAAGAATCAATTATTGTTTTGCTTGTTTCTGACAGGATACTTTGGAGAACCGTCAACAACGGTGTATCGGCAGCAAAACAAGGAGAGAAGACATTTTATGCTATAGAATTTGCCCGTTTCCAAACTGTAATTTTTGTGCAAGGAGATTTCTGTGTTAAGTTTCACGATACAACACCAACTTAAGACATCATAGTGAATTAGTACAACAAATTTGAGGAACATCCACTCCCACATCTGCATCTATACTCTTCAAACCACTGCGAAGTGTGTGGCAGAGGGTATGTCCCACTGTACCAGTTATTAAGCGTCTTTTCCGTTCCATTCGTGTATGGATCACAGGAAGAATGATTGTTTAAAAGCCTGTCTGTGCTGTAGTTCCCCATGGGAACGCCATGTAGGAGTTCGTAGTATGTTCCTAGAATCATCATTTAAAGGCGGTTCTTCAAATCTTGTTAGGAAGTCTTCAAGAGTTTGCCAGTTCACATCTTTCATTATCTCTTTGACACTCCCCCGCGGGTCAAATAAATCTGTGACTACTCATGCTGCGCTTGTTTGTCCGATGCAAATCATTCATCCTGACTCAGAGTATTAGAAAAGACAAAACAAAATGGCTAAAATGGCTCTGAGCACTATGGGACTTAACTTCTGAGGTCATCAGTCCCCTAGAACTTAGAACTACTTAAACTTAACTGACGTAAGGACATCACACACATCCATGCCCCAGGCAGGATTCGAACCTGCGACCGTAGCGTTCACACGGTTCCAGACTGTGCGCCTAGAACCGCTCGGCCACCTCGGCCGGCTTAGAAGAGGCAGTGGAGCATGTTAGGAACATGATGTTGCTAAGTCCCACGAAGTCTATCTATCGAGCTAGAGTAAAACTGAACATCCCCCAACCAACAGAGTGGAATATCCTTGGTAAAACGATTCAGAGTGAAGCTGTATGAATTGTAGCTCCCGCAAAACCGTAAGTCATACGACAAACTGCGCCGTCCGGTGGCATGCATGCATATTTAGGACCATCTCGAAAACTACGACTTCGCACGATAATTATTTTTCAGTGGTGAGCCAATACACATCTTTCGGGAGAAGCATATAGGGGACAGAGAATTGACATGCAACTGTCGTTCCTCATTTTGAGAAAATTAGCACATTCTGATCGTGTCCCTTACTGCAGTTTACAGATCCTTCTTTTTCAACTGTTCTAAGGAGGACTTCTTGTAGCTGAATATAATGGCTGTAAAAACAGAAATGTTACTTTCGAATCTCCCACTGCACGCAGCGCACAGAAGCTGAGAAGAGGGCGACGTCGTTAGTCTCTGTTGTAGATATGATATCACAAAACACCTTCGCCGACTACTGCAACGACTACGATAAATTGGTACATTCGCAGCTGTGGGAGGATTGACTGGTGCTCCTTGCATGCGCTGCAGTCTTGACATTGAAGAGGACCTCCTCCTTCATGTAGAGGAGAACTCGAGTACAAGTACTCGAAACATTGCCCATGTCATGTGTTCCAACAGCACACAGGTCACAATTGCCGCTGTATACGTACCGCGAAGCAGGAAATTCGAAAGCGATCTGAACTTCAAACTGATTTTACATCCAAAAGGTACATTTCCGGGTACGAGTCACGCTTCAAACCGTCGTCTATTGAGACTCCTCTCCATACACTAGAAACCTGTAATATGGATTTTGAATCAAACCGCAGATAAACGACGAATATTTTATCTATGAGCCTCTGTGCTCGAGTGGAATGTGAAAAACCCCGACCGGTAATGGAATTAAGCTTGGCCTTCCACAATCGTAACACTGACCGACCAATTTCTTTATAGTGGTGTTCAAACTCTTCCAGGTTATATGCCCCTTAATCCCTTCAATTTCCATGATAATTTCGTATGTACCCATCGACCACCACGTAAGGTTTCGTGAAAACGCTTACAGAGAGCTGGAGTCAGTTCCTTAGGACGACATATTTTTAATTTACCATTGTAGCGGGTAAGGTAATAAAATAGATTTTTGTAGTAGAATATCACGAAATCTGTATACCGCCTTCTAGTTGATGGTAGATTTTACTGAGACTGAGCGTCTTGATTCCGTTTTTTCCTCAGCCTACCAAATAAAGCCGACGTTTCACTCAGGACTGCAGAAAAACGTGCTGGTTGTTGACTAACTCGCAGTTATTTGGTTATTTCCGTTTCACACCGAAACATACGACTATTAGCATCAGCGATTTTGTTTTAGGCACTGTTAATATGACTAACTGACATCCCAGCGGGCACTCCCACCGGTGATACGTGGTGCCGTTGGGGCCAGTCGCTTCTCTGTTTTCATTTAAGATCTCTGCGGTCGACTCGCTATCGCGTAGGCGTGGTTTTCCTCTTTGGTCGCTTTTCGCCTATTTAAGCGCACGACGCTGTGGGGAGAGGGCTGGTTTTGGTCGGTTTGGTTGGCGCTCCGGTGCGAAGTCTCGCTGTCTGCGTTCGCCCTTTGCACACGCTCTGCCTCTTTCTGTCACGTGGCCAGAGACGTGCGTGTGGTCGGCGAGTATGTACTGCGCCTAGTGAGAGTGTCATGATCTCATCAGTGCTACTAAACGATTTCTACATGCGAAAGTGGATTTGGAATCTATCAGCCGGCTACCGGATACGCTACAGAATCAAAATGTGGGAATTATTCAGGTTATTTAAGTCCTGCTGTATATATGTATATTGAATTTGGTTCTGGTTGTAGTTAGCGGCTGTCCCAGTGTTTGGACACCCGTGATACCTGTTTCGTATTGACCACTGATGCACAACTCATTGAACAGTGGTTACCTGTGTGAATGAGGTTTGCCTATTTTGGACGCACTTGAGATACGAGCAAGCACTGTATATCTAAGATCGTGTCTGTGCGCTCCGATATAACCACAGGTTCCATTTTCTGGCTGTCTGCTGGTATTTAGGTAATGTGTTCAGAGAGAAACAAGCAGGGGCTTAAGTATGAAAAGTTTATTGTGTGCTAGAGTCCTGTCGTACTGTAATCATTGAATATGTCTTTATGGAGTATATAATACACTCGTAATTTATCACATTCTGAATGTGAATCGCTTGTGGGTCTCTTGTGGATGTATTTCTGTTTTGAAATTTTTCTAATGTCTTAAGGATTGTGTTACTCTGGATATTGCTCACTTGCTGTGTGGTTTTATGTTGTTTAAGTAGTGTAATCAGCGGTGCACGTTGTAACGGCTCCATGTAAGCCGCTACATGGCTCGACCCCACAACTAAAGACACCTGAGTACCCTTCCGACACTCAGGGAAGAGCCTGATGATAATTAGTAAGATAGGGTTATTTAAATATAGACGATCATTTTAATATTAGATATGGTAATTGCCTGCAAAGTGTGAATGCGAACGTATGATGAGGTATGCGTGAGATGTCGGCTGTGGGTGTGCCATAGGCATAGTGGAAGTGTAGCCAACCTCGAATCTAGTAGAGCGCGACTGCACTAGGCCAGAGAGGCATAAGCTCCACGCGCGTCATTAGCGCTCGTTAGGTTGGCAAATAACCATGTGCGGTATCTCTGAGTCCTTGCGGCCACGATGTGTGGACCCGGACGAAGGAGACCGTATCGGGGTTGCTGCTGGGAAGACCTGAGTGAGTAAGCACGCTCTGTTCTATCGCTCCGATAGTTAGCGAAGGTTTAGAATTCCATTTTCACTTTGAACTTGGAAGCAGCTTCCCTGCTAAGGAAAGCCACTTTGGTATTTCCTAGAATCATCTCGGTTAGGAGAGATAGGGAGATGATTTCTCTCGCCAAGTAATTTCATGGGAATTTGTGTTCACTGCACTTGGGAGTGAACAGGCTCTCATTGCCGAGTAATACTCAGAATTTCTCAATTTGCATTTCAGTGTGAGTGTGAAGTATATATACAAAGTGTATTTTATTTAAATGTGTTCATTGACTACTAATCGTGGAGAGATTGGTAACACGTGGTCCGCAGACCCCGTGCATTTCTTGGTGAGAAGCTTCAGTTCGACGTAATCACATTTCGTGATCGAGCTGGATCTTCTACGTAAATTCACGCGTGTGATTTAACTGTTCCTTCATAATATCCAGTAAAACTCGCGGAGTTAATTAAACGTGAAGACAGGACTTGCCCGAACTAAGGTTATAGTTGGAACCATGTGCTCCCCCCCAATGTTGTCCCACTTGGTGTATGGGAACCTTCCTCTTTTATCTGCTAGATGAAATGAATAGAGCGTATGTTAGTGTGTGTGTGTGTGTGTGTGTGTGTGTGTGTGTGTGTGTGTGTCTGTGTGTGTGTGTGTGTGGCTAAATGATGATAGAAATGTGCAGGCGGTAGTCATTGTCGATTCACGGCACATGTTAGCCGGATGTTTAACTAAGTTTACTTAGATATTATACTATTTGTATCACGCCAGCATTCCGTGATAAGTGAGAGGGAATATTTGAGATGGTAAGGTTTAGTGAATAAATGTGATTGTGTTATTGTATAAATATGTTACTGTGACTTCTCCCAGCCACAACATATTCCCTTATCATTTCACAGAATATTTGATATGCGTATTTCAGTTAATCACCGGTCTATGTCCCACTCATGGGCATATTTCATTTAATAACTCTGTAAGGTGGTATTAAAACTTCATTATAATAATATTCGAATTCTAACTTGATCAAAACCACCGAATAAAACTTTAGTTTGAGTATTGATGCTTGTTGCTGCAAATGGCCGCCGGCGTCTTCTATAGTACAGGTGCCATTTATAAAATTGAGGATGCCTGCCGAGGGTACGGAAAGCAAGTATCATGCAACGTCGCCCGTTGTAGCTGGTCGTTTAATTGGCGGACGACGCCTTGGCTGCGGCCAGTTTGTATTGTAAGTGATAGCGCGGTCGCTGTGTTTATCAGCAGACGCCAGTTCTTTGGCGAATTTGAATATTTGATTATTTCTTCCTGGCGACGCCGACGCGTCCGTCTTTCCTTCTTAACCATTCCTTTCAGCTTTCTTTTCAGTTACATCTGAATTGTAGTTTCCGCGCAGCTCTGATATGCCATCTCTTGTTACTGCAATTTTGTAGTACCTGGAAGCTGCCTTTCATTGTACTGGGTTTTTAATATTTTGTTCAGAAAGAGAAATTGTGAACTGCTTCTGCTGTTATGCCTTAAAAGGCGTCCTGCTTCTGTGGAAATTCTCGCAGTAAATCATTTATTGATTATATGAGTCTTAAGATTTATGTAAAGAGAGTTTTAAAATTATTCATTTTTTTTGGGGGGGGGGGGGCTTTGTGCCAGTAGACATTTCTTTGTTTCGAAATGTTTCACAGACTAGGGCAATTATGTGTCTTATTCTGGGTTAACAACAGTCTGGTGTTGTCATGCAGTTGTTAAATAAAATCTGCTGGAAATTACATGCCAGAGTTTTTGTCCGATTAGTAATTATTGACTTGTCTTTGAGTTGAAGTATCCTAGAAAAAATGGCTCTGAGCGCTATGGGACTTAACATCGGTGGTCATCAGTCCCCTACTTAAACCTTACTAACCTAAGGACATCACACACACCCATGTCCGAGGCAGGATTCGAACCTGCGACCGTAGCGGTCGAGCGGTTCCAGACTGTAGCGCCTGGAACCGCTAGACCACCGCGGCCGGCTCTAGCTGGAACTGAGCGAGCTCGAGATACAACCTGACTTTAAGGGTGAACAGAGAGCCAAGGCTTCAAGCCTTTCAACTCGTGAACCGAAGGTTTCGGCATATGAAAAGGTCCTTGAAGGATAGGCCACTGATTTCCGTTCACCATTATACTCCCCAAGCAGCACCGTCGCCAACCCGGAAGGAGATGCGTCAGTCTCAGGGACAGCCAAAACAGGAGCACTATTTAAAGTCATTTTCAAGACATGAAACGCAGCGTGACGGGTGTCAGTCCACTGGAATTTATCTCCCTTCCGATGAAACTGATTTAACGCAGCGGGCAATTCGATAAAATTGGAAACAAATTTTTTAAAAGTTATTGCCATACCTATGAGTCTAGGCACAGTTTTCTTATCCTTTTTATAGACAGCCTCAGTGCTATCCTGGTCAATCCTGACAATACTTCCCAAACTGATCTCCCAAAGGGCTGAATCACCCTCAGAAAGTTTTACAGTTGACCTGCCTTTTTGCAGTTGAATTTGGCGCAAAACATCCCGCTGTCTTCGCCACAAGTTGCTAGGGTCCATGGCCACCGCCTCCACCGAAACCCTATAAGTGTTAACAATATGCACTGATACAAATGCTGAGGATCTACCTCAATGGATGAAAATTGTAGCTGTTTTAGCGCCGTGGAGCCTAGGTGGGATGTACAGGAAATGCATGTATCACTGATTTTTGTATCGTGCAGCATGAAACTGCAGACGATGTTATTGTAGGTACCATATGGAATGCGCACTAAGCTGATTGTATCGATAGTTGAGTTGCTTATATTGTAAAGAAAAGTTACTGCCACATGTATTTCCTGAGAAGCAGGGTAAATGTAGGGAGAGTTATTGGTCGGGTCGACAGCGCGCAACCTGTTCAGGAGTGTGTGCGTCAGGTTAGCGAGGTTAGAGTAGCACGAGCATTCGATCACAGCCTTGAGAAACGAGCTGCTGGCGCTCGCTGCGAGTCGTTTACAACATAATCGCAATACCACGTGCGTAACGGGCTTAATGAGGTGAAATTGCGAGGCAAACCTGAGAGTAAACTTTCTGTCAGTTTCTAGCTGGAACTGAGCGAGCTCGAGATACAACTTAACTCTCTTAAGGGTGAACAGGAGAGCCAAGGCTTCAAGGATGGAACTACAATGAGAGCTGAAAGTAGCGGTTATGAAGGAAAGACGGACGCGTCGGCGTCGCCAGGAACAAATGATCAAATATTCAGTTTCGCGAAGAACTTGAGTCTACTGATAAACACAGCGAGCGCGCTATCTGACCTTCGGCGGTGCACAGAGGAGCCCTAAGGAACAAAAATGCAGCTAGGGGAAGCTGTCGCCAAGTGGATTCCTGTCGTTAGGTTCGTCTGTCATAACGGACAAATCGACTAAACTGCGAACAACAGCTAAGGCTTAATTTGTAGGATATAACGCCACAAGGCACCAGGAAGTAGCTTCAGTGGAGCGGGGGTACCAGAAAGCCGAGAATTTCGAGCACCATTCAGTCTGTGATTGGCACTACAGTGAGACAGGTAGGTGGGAATATCTGGGAGCGGCAGTGCCGTATGTGGTTGATGTTCGTTAATATGTTCAGGTTTATTAATACGTTTTAGGAAAGCTTTTGGAGAACTGCTGTCGCTGGGACAGTGTTTCCGAATTGTATTCCACAACAAAGAGTTATAAAATTACTGGGAAAGTAAAATGGATGCCGAGCGTAAGAATTTAATGGAGTCAGACCAGATAACCTTAAAGGAGATTTATTAAGGACAATTCATGAAGAGAGAAAGAGTTTTTTAACATCATACTTAGTTTGAAGTGAAAAGTAAGGGATAATTGTTGTGTGTATGAACATTACCATGAGAACAATGTTCATAAATTTGTTTCCTAGTATCTAAGGTATTGTAGAACACTACTAAGCACGGCATGGAGCCAGGAGTTGTGGTTAAGCGACACATGTTGTGCGAAGGAGACGACAGCAGTTGTAACTTGTGTTGTAAGATTTTATGGGGACTCTTTGACTGTTAGAAGTAACAGTGGAAGATGTAACCTAGTAATTGTAAAAGAAGACTTGGGTAATTAAGGAGTATATATAAAAGTGGAGTGCAAAGGGATAAACCTGTAGCGTAAATTCACGACCTCTGAACATTCTGGTTCAAGCTGCTTGGTAATCCAGCAGGAAAATATTGTACATTGTTGTCCATCTAGGCTAAGGTTTGTTACCAAACAGTCTACGCTACAGATCCGGAGTACGGGTCTTCAGGAAGAGGGAAGTCGTGCGGCGCCGGCACTATTTTGCTGTTTTACTGAAGAAACTGGCAGCAAAGCCGAGCAGATGAAGGCATTCGGCGAGCGCTGATGCGTTGGCATGCCAGTTACAGCAACGGGGCTGATTATCACCAGGTTGACTAAGCCAAGCACTGCAGTACTGCGACGTACCGACGTACAGTCCTTTATCAGGACGAGCCAAGCCATTTCCACACTGCAGACCACTGGCTTGTTGCCCTGAAAGTGACAGGATCTGCGCTTCGACACACAAAGCGGGCCATGAGCCAGGATAAATAACGATGAATTTCATCTGAGGGATCAGCAGAGCGGCAAAACCCGTAGGGACGAGAGCGGTGCGAGCAACATGGGACAGTATGCATCCATCACGAGTTCGGATTTCCATCACCGCACCATCTGCTCGTACCAAGCCCTCCTTTTTCAGTTGGTGCTATTCCAGCTACTAATTGCCCACTTCCACAGCGGTCAGACTTATGCCCTGGAGGACAGCGACATGGAAGCGGGCGCTGCAGCCTCCCATTCTTCAGCGTTGTTGAGAGCAGCTAGGCGCTCCATATCACAATTTGCAGGGGCGGGATCTACCACAGGACCCTGGGATCACCCGCAAGCCACGCAGCAGACTTCATCGCCATTTCCTCCATCAACGAGTGGCCGTGTCACGTTAAAAGGGTCGCACGCCGCTTTGTAAGCTCCTGGACACCAACTTCATGTCTGACGGCAGTCAGTTCCCTGCCACCGTGCTTTGAGGCGGACGTGGCCGCCCTGCCGCTTCCGATGAGACGCTATGATTGTAGTCACGTGAGTGTTAATAAAATGCATTTTTTGATGTCGTTCATATAAGATGCCAAGGCCTTCGCGACGACCCAGCCTAACACAGAAGTAGCCTTCACCCCATGTCCGCTTCATACCTCTTATGGTGTATGCACGACACCCCCTTTATATTTCGGCCACCAGGTGCAGCCCCTATCTTAATTACGATATTTTATGTAGGCAGAAGTCGAGGTACTGCGTACAGTCAAGCATTCTGCAGCCACCACAGCGTCCACTGCGCCAACCGCAAAACTAGATAACGTGCAAGTCACTTTGCGAGGGGCTGTCGTCGTGTCAGCCTACTTATGTCCCCGCGGTCACGTGTCCTCGTGATACCGCAGATGTATCCTTCCATGGACACCTTCACCTCTACAGGCAGCTACGTTCGGACCACGACTGCCATGATCGCTGTCGCTTCCGCTGCGCTGCAGCTTGTTGTGCCACCTTCACCGTGTGCCAAATCCGCAGCTGCGCTTCCTGCAGCTCTTCCCGAGGGCGCCGCCACAGTTACTAGTGGCTGCCTGCGAGTTCGTATAGTACTCTCTTTCCTGCTCCTTCTACATCTACATTTACATTTGCATGGATACTCTGCAAATCACAATTAAGTGCCTGGCAGGCGCTTCATCGAACCACCTTGACAAATCTCTATTATTCCAATTTCGTATAGCGCGTGGAAAAAACGAACACAAATATCTTTCCGTACGAGCTCTGATTTCCCTTATGTTATTATGATCGTTTCTCCCTATGTAAGTCGGCGTCAACAAAATATTTTCGCATTCGGAGGAGGAAGCTGGTGATTGGAATTTTGTGAAAAAATTCCTCCACAACGAAAAACGCCTTTCTTTTAATGATGTCCACCCCAAATCCTATATCATTGCTGTGACACTCTCTCCCCTATTTTGTGATAATACAAAACGTGCTGCACTTCTTTGAACTTTTTCGATGTACTCCATCAATCCCACCTGGAAAGGATCCCACACCGCGCAGCAGTGTTCTAAAAGAGGACGGACAAGCGTAGTGTAGTCGATCTGTTACATTTTCGAAGTATCCTGCCAATAAAATGCAGTCTTCGGTTAGTCTTCGCCACTACATTTTCTATGTGTTCCTTTCAATTTAAGTTGTTCGTAATTGGAGTTCCTGGGTATTTAGTTCAATTTACTGCCTTTACATTTGATTTATTTATCGTTTAACCGAACTTTAACGGATTGATTTAGCACTCGTGTGCATGGCATCACAATTGCCAATTTTCACCCCATACAGATACCTTTTCTAAACCTTTTTGCAATTTATTTTGATCTTCTGATGACTTTACTGGTCAGTAAACGACAGCATCATCTACAAACAACCTAAGACGGCTGCTAAGATGGTCTCCCACATCGTTTATATAGATAAGGAACAGAAAAGGGCCTATAACACGACTTTCCGTCAGTTAATACGAACTGCACCTCTCTGACACGAAATTACGAATCCAGTCACATAACTGAGTAGTTATTCTAGAAATACCCAATTTTATTAAAAGCCGCTTGTCTGGTGCAGTTTCAAAAGCCTTCCAGAAATCCAGATATATGGAATCAATCAGAAATCCCTTCGTGCATTGCAGAGGCATTACCCAGGCTTGACAATTTTGTATTATCGTGTGGTGAAGATGTGTACTTTGTTTAGTTGCTGTAACAATCAGTTGTTATTGTAAAGCATCCATTTCACTAAGTGTAGCCACACTACTCAACAATGAAAATTACACCTTCTTTCCAAACATTAAGTAATATACTGAAGCGTGCAACCTCCATGACCTTTTGGATCACAAAACTGCTTGTCCTCGAGTGCTTTGACTGTACTATTTCATTATGAGCTACAGTAGATATCACTGAAGGCCAATTCTGCACATACAGTGGCTATGTGGAGGCTTACCTGTAGCATTATTATCTATCGATTTGCTCTCTCTACCGGTGTCTCCTAGCGGATGTGATCATCTTGTGCAGGTACGTCACAAACTCTTTTCTATGTCCGCTACTCCTGTTTTGTACTCAACTCTCGATCTGTTTCGCGTCTCCAACTGACATGTGTCAGCTATTACAAAGCTGAGAGAGGAGCCAAAGTCGTTCCATGAATTAAGAGCACTGAACGAGACCCTGTTACCACGGATATAATACAGACAACATCATCATCAAGCGAGACGATAATCACCAACTTGCCGTTTGTACTAGCATGGGAATTGCAGAAGAACATTAATGAGAATATCGACGTTTTTTAAAGACCCATTCGGGAATGGGGATTGATGTAGCTGTCTTCAAGTAGTGTACTAGGCCATTTCAGGTTTGAAGCCTCCACCTGTGCCAGGTTTTCAACGCTAGACTAATACTGCCTCAAGCCACACGGAAAGTGAATATTGATCTTTCTGATTTCCACGGTACACACAAGGAACTTCTTTAAGTACTTTGTTCCTCTGCTCGTGAAGGCAAAGCTAATAGAACTAATAGAACTATGCATAATTCTTGTCCAGTCACTGCAACCTGAGAGCCCAACCACATATGGTCCATACAAATTTCAGTAGTCTTCCACTACGGTTAGGAGCAGATACCTAGATCACAGTACTCCCCTCCTAGTGATGGCAACACTCCAATAGATACCCAAGCGTATATTGTACTTGCCGAGTAGCTGCGTGCTAACTATTCAACCAGATATTGTTCACTGAGATTTTAGCGGTTTCCTGATATAAGCAGTAAAAGTGTTTATCACAGAATATCTTTCCTATGTACTCTGCATTTTCCCATATACCTACCATCTGCTAGCCACTTCTTTTACCTATATTCAGCCCACGTAATTGTACTAACTTAGATGCATAAAAAGGTGTTATTTAGGTATTATGACAACATAAACTTTGAAACTTCTAGGGAGATTCAAAATGTGTGCTGAACCGAGACATAAATTCCGGACCTTTGCCTTTCAGATTCAAAGGTCCAGAGCCCGCGTCTCCCCCCGGCACATAGAACCTATCAGGATCCTTCATATCAGCGCACACTCCGCTGCAGAGCACAAATTTCATCCTGGAAAATACACCTTTACAAATTTATTTTTTAGAACGCCACTTTCCCACTCATAATTTACGATTTCCTCCTCTCAAACATAAATCCCAGCACTACGTGAGCCGTGCATGGCTCGTGTTCGTGCCGTATCTCATTTGACATCCTGTTTCTACTGTACTACCACCTCGTTACGTTAGTTTTTAATTACTGGTGTCATTGATGAGCCGTGGTAAAAATTGCTGTTTTGAAGAGCGCCCCCGGGGCGTAGTGTGAAGCAGTCGCCTTCCGTTTCTGGCGGCGGTGCGGCTGTGGCAATCGCAGCTTTGGTGTCTCCCTCTGGTGGGAAAGGGGAAAGGTAGCCTGTTCACGTGCATTTAAGGGGGCGCTATGACCTCGCTAGGCGGCGAGTCTGGTCAGTTGGTCAGCCGGGTCAGTGTGGGGCTGTCAGTGTCTGTCGGTCGTCCAGAGTCCTAGTATGCGTTAGACCACCAGCCTGCTCGAGTTTGCTCAGAAAATAGTCAATGGCGGTTGGATCGATCGGTTGGTCCGTCGCTCACTGGGACAGAAGATGACTTGTCCGTCTTGAGCGTCGGCGTATGTGAGGTCGCGACGTCAGTCCAGCGGGCCGCGCCGTATAGCGAGGGGTAGTGGCTTCGCGGCCGACACGAGAGCAGCAGGAGTCAACCCACGACACCCGTCTGGCCGGTGCGAGCTGCGACGCAGTGAGACGGGATATCGGCGCGCCTTCCTGCGTCCGTTGAAGCGGATGGCAGGGGACGGTTCGGGAGAGTGTTGGCGGTGCTGCGCCAGGTCTTCGCCAAAAATCGCAGTTTATTAGAAGTTAAGTGATTCTAGATACGTTGTTTCATTTACTTGTTAAGTTATACTTGTTTTCTTGGTGAGGTCACCAGCCGCTTTGTTTTGGGGTCGTCCCATCATTCTCCTCCGTTTGCCAACCCGCAGGAAGGTGGTTATTAATGAATTGGGTGGCCTGTTTTTCTCTTGTGGAGTAGGGGCGGCTTAGAGCAATCTGTGGTTCGGGTTGTTAGTAATCCCCCTGTCAATCTGCCATACGTTAATAGCTGCCTCTGTCATGTTTGTCGGATTCGGTGTTAACGAATTTATTGTTTAGGTGTAAAGACCGAATTCCTGAAATATGTTTTTATCTTGCCTGTCATCTTGAGAGGCGGTATATGTGTAATGTAGAGCATGTTTGTATATTTTGTGTAAGACTTCATTTCATGGGTTTTTATTTAAATTGTCATTTTAGTATATAAAGTTGCCACCCTTCCATGGTAAGAGTTCTCTTTTAAAAACAAGTTGCACCTTCGGTGGCAAATAATTTTTTTTAATGTGAGTATTTTGTACCATTTCCATCCCTCCTACGGCGTGCATAGTGTAAGTAGGCTGTTTACATTTTCTTATTGGTAACGCCACGTAGCGCTCTGTATGAAAAATCACTGGCTGTGCTGTGCGCAGTCTGTGGCTAGTTTGCATCGTTGTCTGCCATTGTAGTGTCGGGCAGCGGCAGCTGGATGCTAACAGCGCGTAGCGTTGCGCAGTTGGAGGTGAGCCGCCAGCAGTGGTGGACGTGGGGAGAGAGATGGCGGAGTTTTGAAATTTGTAAGAATTGGTGTCACGAACTGATATATATATATTATGACTATTAAGGTAAATACATTGTTTGTTCTGTATTAAAATCTTTCATTTGCTAACTATGCCTATCAGTAGTTAGTGCCTTCAGTAGTTTGAATCTTTTATTTAGCTGGCAGTAGTGGCGCTCGCTGTATTGCAGTAGCTTGAGTAACGAAGATTTTTGTGAAGTAAGTGATTTGTGAAACTTATAGGTTAATGCTAGTCAGGGCCATTCTTTCGTAGGGATTTTTGGAAGTCAGACTGCGTTGCGCTAAAGATATTGTGTGTCAGTTTATGCACAGTCTAGTATAAATTTTTCTAAGGGGACGTTTCATATGACAAAATCAAAATCAAATTAATACGCAATACAATAGAGAAATCCGGAAAGTACAAGATCAGTTGACGCAGGTAATACAAAAATTACATGTTTCAGAGGACACTCGCGCTCCAACACGGGAAGAGGAACTTAGAAATACGGAAAAGCCACAAAATAATAACACAGGGCATTTCCAAAATCATGAAAGAAATTGGCAAGGTGCACCGAATTTTGAGATGCAACTGCCGACACGACGTAACAATGACCGATATGCTACTCGCCGACACGATGATTTTGACTATAAGCTGTTCATTACTGCACGTAAATTCAAAACATTTAAGAATTCTGGCAACGACATTCATCCACAAGCGTGGTTCCATCAATTCTCTCATTGTTTTCCTCCCAACTGGTCATTAGAGCACAGATTAGAATTTATGTGTGGCTACTTGGAGAATGAACCAGCTGTAAGAATGCGATCGGTCATTCACGATTGTCATAGTGAAGGAGAATTTTATCATGCCTTTCTCTCAGCATATTGGTCTCAAGCTACACAAGACCGAGTAAAACATAGCATCATAATGATGAAACATTTCGAACAATCTGAATTTTCCAGTCTTGTTAAATATTTTGAAGACATGTTACATAAGAATCAATATCTTTCAAACCCATACAGCCCCTCAGAACTCATCCACATTTGCTTAATCAAACTACCGGAACATTTACGGCATATTATTTTGGTAGGACGTTGCAAAGACGACACTGAAGCTTTTCAGCGACTCTTACAAGAACTGGAAATTGACACTGACAATCGCGGAACGCGAAAACAGAAGCACAACAATTACAGGTCATATCCGTCGCAATTCCGCGATGAAAGACATAACTGGACACGACAAGGGTATTCTTACAACGTAAATCGTGACCAAAACAGACACCACCCGTATGACAACCGTTGGCAGAGTAGTAATAATTACAGGGAAAGGTAATCTCTCTGCGGTAATGACTATCACAGAGACAATCAGAGACACAGACAATATGAGAACCAAAATAATTATTATCAAGGGAGACAGAATAACTTTAGACGCAACGGTCCAGCGCGCAGTTACGATTCACGGAGAAATTCACCACCACGTGACCCACAAGAAAGAAACTATGGAATCTACCGACATGATGACAGACGATATGATCGTAACGACAGACCTGAATTGCATCAGAACTGGCGGGATTCAAACAGGGCTGGGCCCTCTCGGCAAGGTGAATTTGTAGAAGTTACGTCTCCTAATCCCAATAACGACGCGCGCCAACAAAGAAACAGACAATGACTCGCACCGAAGGCAGCCGCGTGCACCGGCTGGCTCAGAGAAAAATAACATAAGTTAACCTTGAGCAGAATTCCAATGTTCCTTACCGACGTAATCACATGATAATTGCTTTTCAGTTGACAGTCTGCGTACTAGGAAAAGTAAAGGTTTACACCACATTCCACATGTAAAACCGTGTATTGAAATATAATCTGCGTTTTAACTTTGTCTTTGCCATAAAAATTTTCAGTTCACGTTACTAGTATGCTTTGTCAGACTTAGAAACTGTTAACATGCAACAATGTTTTGAAGTTCACTATCCAGTCTAGAACCTACGGAACATTTTTAAACAGAAATTACGAATGCATTGTTATAGTGAACAGACGACACAGTGTTGTTATTTGTACATTCTTGCTTGTTAGTTGCACGATTACGTAACGACTATAAGGCTTACATACTTAGAACGTATACTGCTAATGAGATTTTAATACAACATTTTGGTATACTTGAAAATACATTCTTTATTTGAAGTACATTCGGTGAGATTAAAGATGACTCAGCATTTGGTTTCTCTGATAGCTACACGATTATATCACGACGCTACTAATATGTGACACGATTTACATTGTTGCTTTTGCGGTGTATCTCTTTTATAACTGCAGTCTTTCTGAATTCTGTAAAGTAAAACATGTTTTAGTAGTAACTATGTGGTATAGCTACAATGAGACAGCTTTTTCTGTAGCACAACAATACGTTACAGTACAGTACTTATTTCATAACGGCAATAAACGTAGTAACTACTATATCTATACGCAAAGCATTTCACTTTTGTTTATCATGAGGTAAGTACATTGACTTCTACAGAACTTAGCTTTCGGAGGACGATAACTACGACACTTCCACAGAGATTATCTTACAACACGACGCACAGTTTAGTGCTACAGTACGCGTATTTGAGTGACTAATTTTGTACTTAAAACATTAATTTTTAAAGATATTTGAAATACAATGATACAAAGGTTTTCCGTGATACATTTCATTCCATTGCTGTAATCTGTAACATCTGAGGATATAATTACATTAATCCTCAGGGGGGTACACGCTTACTTTGTGTACCATGTGTTTGGCAAGCACAAGGAGCCCTAGGTAATATGGTATTTGCTTATACAACTCTACACATCGGTACCATATTTATCTAACACATAAATTACACAGCTATCTGATCATTTAACTGAGAGAGACAAACATTTATTATACTACATCAGTGACAGATGTTTACGTAATTACACCGTTGGATAACTTCAAACTAATGAAATTGTATTTTGTCTATACTTTGTGAAATGTTCATATGTTTTCAGAACTATTGTGATACTATGAGAGCTCTGAATGATGTGTTTGGTATGGGATCATGATTGTTAAAGTACGTTTGACGCAGATGACACTTTTGACATTAGCAGAGAATTTTTTTTAGGTTTTGAAAATATTGGAGGAAGCTACGACGATTTTGAGAGTTGATTGAGGTATTATGATGTTATTATTACGATGACTATGTGTATTATGCTGTTGCGGTATGTTTATGATCAATAAGCTGATGCTGTATGAGTTATTTGATTATGCTACGTATCTGTTACGATGAAATATTGAAGAAGTGTCGACGAATAAGGTAAGGAATAATGGGTAGTGGTTAGGAACTCTGGTTTGTGGAAAAGGATGTTGGAAACCGAGAATCGTACTTTAAGAGTTATGAAATGAGTGCATATGCGTGAATGTATCACTATGCTGGCGAAAATTTTTTGGACACTATTATATTTAAATGATTTTATGTCTACAGATTTGTAACGCAAATTCTTGACCTGTGAATTTTTTTTTTATATGAGACTGCCACTGTAGCGGAAACTGGTGTCGTAAATATTTCGATAAGACAGTTAAGTGACCACCTGCACGTAATGCGTCGTGGCACCCAGCTGCGCGACAACCACCTGACAAAAGAGAGCCATTAGTGTGTGCCTTTCAGAGGCACAGGTAAAAAAAAAAGAGTGCCATTATCCTCGCTATTGACATTTCTTTGTAGAAAGCGTCGGAAATACGACACACTCAAACTTGAAAACATATGATTACACTTTGGAGTTCTTAATTTATGATATTTACTGAAATGAAATGATGAGAAACATTTCATGTCTATTGTCTTGCTAGTTGGAAGATTGTTTACTGCATTATGAAATGACTTATGGCCTTGCAAATGATGTTTCACGCCTTGCTTTGCCTATTTTGTTTAATATCTAGTTTCTAGCTGCACTGCAGCATTGGTTACAATAAAATTTAATGGATGTACTAATATAGATATTTTATGCCTACAGATCCAGTAAATAATTATGATGTACTTAAAAAAACGAAGGAGCACTAAAAGACTTCCCTTCACAGGAACTGCATACATAATTTTCTTTTCAAGTACTTGGTAATTTTTATGGTAGAATAAGTTGTGGTGCACCACTTTAATTATATAGACATTAAGATGTGAATCGACATCTCCCTTTTCTGCATTGTTGTCTTTACTGTAATATTTTTTCTGCTTGAGCTTTGTCATGTTTAGTTATAAGCTGTTGCATTTGCTGCTGCTATTTACCAGGCACAATGTTACTGAATTTGACTTTGTATTACTCTGTTAAGCCAGTTTTACTACAGATTGATTTTTTTTCTTGTTTGCTGCGCATTGCCTTATATTAGTTGTAATATTGCTGCCTTTTTTTGCCAATTCCCATTTTTTTTATCATTGCTGTTTGTGTAAATTGTTTTGTGCTGCTGCATTGCCTCGTCCCTTAGTTAAGCATCTGAGCTCAGTAGATTTAAGTTAGCTTAAGAAGGGGTAGCCTATATAAGAGAATGAGTTGCGATGGATTTGAAGAAATGCACTGAGAGGTTATATGAGAAAAGTACAGAAAGCAGGTATAGATAGGACTTTTTGGAAATAATGAAGAACGAAGGGAGATCTTCGAGAAGTAAAGAAAGTTTTGTTTGCAAAATACTGCAGTAAAACAAACCCTGTCCTTTCCTTTTGTGTTATCCCACTATGTGTTTGTGTACCCTTGTGTGTTTGTTTTCTTCCTCTCTCTGTGTGCTGTTTCATAGAATTTTTTCTCTTCTAATACTAAGCTACATTCACTTTGATGAGGAATACTGTTATCCTCAAATATAATTTGCGTTAATAACATGTTATTTACTTCGTAAAGATGTTTACACATTATTTATTCTGTTTTGTTCTAATGCTCATGTGTGAAGTTAATGTTTCAAAAGTTATTCTGATCTTTTATGTATGTACTTATGTCGTAATTTTTGTAACACTGATGTATTTGCTATTTCGATTCTTTTGTAAAGCCTGTGCTACTGCAAATGTTATCTGTATTGTTATGTTCTTTAAAGATGTATTATGTACCTTTGTTATTGCATTCTTATGTTATAAAATTGTAACTGACATCAGTTCATCAAATTAAGTAACTTGTAAATTACATTTCACTGCACACGTTTCTGTTGGTCATAGTATATGGACAATATGTGAGAGGTAGGGACTGATAGTGTTTGCACGTGTGTTAATAATTCAGTAAGGGACTGGATAACAGCATTGCTGGTTGTAAGGACATTTCAAAAACAATTTTTGTGAGTGCACAAGTGGTGGTTATGGACTTGCTATATTATCTGCAAGACTCTTCAATGGTGATTGTGCGCCTGTACAGTCAAACAGATGGCTGCTGGCCATCTCTACCAGGACTAGATTGGGTCTACACGTTTGATGACCCACCAATACCATTATTTCTACAAGGACTGCAGTGGGTCTGCACCTCTGGTGGCCCACCAATAGTAATCTCTACCAGGACTACAGTGGGTCTGCTGTGTGATGACCTACCTACCGATAGTCTTCAACGTCGACTGACTCTGCTGTGGCCTATTACCTGTCTGCATGTCAAGAGTCAGCACTGTCTTTCGTTGGAAGGACAACACTACTTCTTCAAGACTGCTTAGAAATGCACTACTTCCAAGTGCAATTTCTTTTATTGCTCAGACTTTGAAAAAAACACTGCAATTTTACTATGATGAACGATCATGACTGTCTTTATGGACTGTGAGAGAATTTTAGCTTTTGGCCAACATTGTATCGATAAGTGTGTGCATTTCATTTCTTTGTTATTGTAATTATAAAAAAAATTTCAAATCTGTATTGGCCACGGCCCAAAACAACTTGTAAATTTTTTTGTGGGGAGCATGGGGGCTATGTAAGTAGGCTGTTTACATTTTCTTATTGGTAACGCCACGTAGCGCTCTGTATGAAAAATCACTGGCTGTGCTGTGCGCAGTCTGTGGCTAGTTTGCATCGTTGTCTGCCATTGTAGTGTCGGGCAGCGGCAGCTGGATGCTAACAGCGCGTAGCGTTGCGCAGTTGGAGGTGAGCCGCCAGCAGTGGTGGACATGGGGAGAGAGATGGCGGAGTTTTGAAATTTGTAAGAATTGGTGTCACGAACTGATATATATATATTATGACTATTAAGGTAAATACATTGTTTGTTCTGTATTAAAATCTTTCATTTGCTAACTATGCCTATCAGTAGTTAGTGCCTTCAGTAGTTTGAATCTTTTATTTAGCTGGCAGTAGTGGCGCTCGCTGTATTGCAGTAGCTTGAGTAACGAAGATTTTTGTGAGGTAAGTGATTTGTGAAACGTATAGGTTAATGCTACTCAGGGCCATTCTTTCGTAGGGATTTTTGGAAGTCAGACTGCGTTGCGCTAAAGATATTGTGTGTCAGTTTAAGCACAGTCTAGTATAAATTTTTCTAAGTGGACGTTTCAATAGTTTATGTGTTTGTGTGAGTTGTTAAAATTTTTAGTTTAAAGTAGTATGGTGTGTTTCAGATTTCCACCATCGTAGTCTTTCAGAGGTTGTTGCGAGCGGTCGTGACTATGGCCTTGTTAAAAGGGAGCTGCAAGCTTCTCAGCCCGTAAGCTCATACTGTCGGAAAAAAATAATAATAAATAAATTGTAAATTCTGCCTCTTGATAAATTGTAACATGATGTTTAGAGGGTGCTTTCTGATTATAATTTTTAAATCTGTTTTGTTTAGAAAGCAAGTGTTTTTATGAATAAAATTTCCATTTGTTGAAAGAAATTTGTTTTCATCAGTTACCCACTGAAAACTACTTCCACGTTCGCATAGTGTGATTATATGTGTTAATGTTCTTGATGAATCGGTAGTAAATAAAGTAAATTCCTTAAGAAAAGATTTTGAAAGTAAAGTTACGGTTCAATTGAGTTGCTGCCTTGCATGACAGTGAGCGGCAGCAGCAGCGCTTATCGATACAAGTCTTGCCGTATTATCTATCTTTGCCGGATAGCTGTTACTTCCGGGTCGTCATGTGTCGACTAGTCAGTTGGAAAGTGTCAACGGGTAGTTCGGATATGCCAGTGAGTTGGGAGCGCTAGCAGTGCAGTTCGGACCTGGAAGTGTTTGACTTAGGACATGGCAGAAGTTCAGTCGGGGCGCGGCTGCAGTGAGGTCCGGACAGCCATGACTCGCACGACGGTTGCCGATACATATCACTTGAGTGCAGACCTCCTTAGTTGGTCGTCGGTCGGTCGTCTTGTCGGACGACGTGTATGTTGGCTGGCGATCGCTTATGGGTTGTCTGCGTGTGCCGACTGGTGATTCGTCCTTGTTATTGCACAGTCGCTGGCGTTGGCATTGTTTAGTCCTTTGTGCAGGTTTTCGTCAAACTGTGTGTAGCTTGTGCTGTCGAGCTGCTCAGTTATTTTAGTGCTGTCTGCGTACTGATGTGTGGCAGTTGGTCGATTGGTGTGGACCAGCCAAGGGAATCTCCGCAGTTGGCCGGGCCAGCAGGTGGTCTCTCTACGTAGTGTCGTAGTGTGTGGGAACTGTTTCGATTGCTACGAGGTTCGTGCCTCACCGACCCAGGACATCAAAGTTGAGTGGTGATTTAATTAGCGAAGCCAGTCTGTTCACATTGTCCCGTTGGTTTTAATGGTTGGCTGTTGGGGGTATTCCCGTGAGCAACAGCGAGTGTTCGAGTTGGCGAAAGTTTGGCCACCGTCCGGTGGAGTTTAACTGCATTTATGTTTATTTGAAGTCCAAGTGCACCAATGGAACTCTCTGCCTTGTGTCCGTTAGCGTTCCTGTTGCCTGCCCTGGTCGCTGACACATATTTCAGGCAGTGTCCTTCCCTCTTCATGTTATCGTTGTCCAACACGTGTGTGTAGTTTGGACAGCTTATGCATACTTGGTTGTGGGCGGCTACGCCTTTTACGTTTTGGGTTTGGAGTTCCTCATGTACTGGTCGCGTGGAAAGCAAGTCTCTTGTCGGTGGGTCCGTTGACTGTATCTTGGTTGGGTTGCCGCCGGATCGTATATAGTTTGGCCGACTACCTGTATCCCTTTTAGCGAACATTAATATTTCAAGTGCAGACCGACCCCCGGAAACTTATGAGAGCCGCTGGCTGTACTACCTTTGCTTATTGGTGTTTGATTGTGTATTTTAATGGCCCATAGCCGATGGTTTGAATTTGTATGCTTTTAGTTAGGTTTTTAATAATGAGCCTTCAGCCGTTTTAAAATTGGAAGTTCCTTACTTGTCAAGTCTTGCATTGATTGGACCTTAAGCCTCATTTTGAAAATTTATTGGAGTTGTGTGTTTCAATCATGGGCCTTCAGCAGTGTTAAAATTTAAATTCCATACTTGTTAAATCTTAGATTGTTTGGGCCTTCAACCTATAAAAAATTATTTAAGTATAAAGCCTTGTAAAAATTTATTGTAATTTTGTTTTGAATCATGGGCCTTCAGCTGTTTTGAAAGTAAAATTTCTTATTGTTAAATCTTAGGTTGTTTGGGCCTCATTGAAATTTTATTTAAGGATAAAACCTTGCTCCTTCTACCGTTTGAAAATTTATTTTAGTTGTGTTTTAAATCATGGGCCTCCAGCTGTTTTAAAAAATAAAGAGGTTGTGCTCTTCCGCCATAATATTGTGTGAAATATTCAAGCTAGGAAATTTGCGTTGTAACGTTTATGCAAATAAATAAAATTATATGTGTTCGAGTGTAACTCAAAGCTGCTCAGATTTGGCCGCTTTCCACAATTCCAACTACCTGTTCTGTCATGCGGATTTAACCAGACGTTTCACCAAGTATTGAGCCCGTATAAGAACCCCACTACAAAGTGAATATTCACTGTAGGAAGACTCACGTGGAATATGGCTAAGTAAGATATTTCCCATCCATTCTCTTTCTTCCAAATGTGCTAGCCCGGCAAGGTATGCAGGAGAACTCCTGTGAAGTCTGGAAGGCACCAGGTGAGGTACTGGCGAACGTAAGCTTAGAGGGAGGGTGGTGAGTCGTACCTGGATAGTTCAGTCGGCAGAGGAATTTCTCGAAAACTGTAAAGGTTCTGCGTTCGAGTCCCGGCCTGTTGGATAATTTCAATCTGCTAATATGTTTTAAACCCGGTACGCACCTCTGCGTAGTAAAAATTCATTCTGCAGAGACATAACAAGTCACAAAAAAGTATATTAACAATAATTTCTCCTGCTCTTCAGGCACAAATGGAACGGAAGAAAGATTTAAGATAGTTAAATTTGAAAATTCATCTAGAACGGAGCTGTACAAATTTTGAAATCTCTACATCTTCTTTCTTCATTTGTTGTTACTCAGCAACCTCATTCGGAATGAAGGTGGAGTGTGACAAGGATAATTCTAGTAAGACGACTCTGAAATCGTTTTGCGTCGTTGTTCGGTGATGTGAAGAACAGCAGTTCCCAGCGGCTCCGTCGTCTCGGGACCGGACAAGGCCCCTACCAGCGCTAACTCGGCCCGCAAACACCTGGGCGTGACCCAAATGCCGAGTCGCCTCGACCGAGCACCATGCAGCGGCGCACCTCCGTAGCGGGTCCGCCACACGCGAATACAATGCGTGGGTGCCACAATGAGATCAGCTCGTTAGCGGATTCCGCTACAACTACGGCGTTCGTCATTATAACTTGCGGCGACACGCTCTGACTCTCTAACCGGTCCTTTCGAGTGTAGCGGAGAATGAATATCAAAGTCAGTTGGTGCTGCAGTTGTACTTAAGCTCGAATAACGGCAAAAGGCTCCGATTTACAGTGTAAACAGCTAGGGTTGAATAAGTCATTGGAATGAGGACGAAATTGCACGATATATATCCTCAGCTCATGCTCACTGGTTTCCTCCTGAGAAAGTCGGAAACTACTTCTTCACACACAACACACGGAGCATACCTATGTGACAAGAAAAAAATGATACACACAGAATACAAATGATCAGCTACCAGTGTAACTTCGAACACAGGCAGAGCAAAGTAGCTGGTCATCCTACGAAAGATCAATAGACAGTGCTATGACTGAACAATCAAACACATTTAATTCTCTTTTGAGAAGCAATCATGTAGAACATAAAAAGCATTTCCAGTCTGTTAATGAAGTCTTTAGTCAACCCAACAGTGAAATATCTGTGCTGGTTCTCACAGACCTAACTAACTTTGACGTCGGCAGCCGCTGTACGGTGAAGCTGAGCTGTCGGTCTGAGGAGACGACCTACGCTGCAGAACTGGCACCCGAGCGTCCGTTAAGCCAATCCCAGAGCGGACTCTGGTGCCGTGTTTTCTTCCCGGAGAGGCTAGACTCGGCGATTGAATTGCGTATACTGTCACTTTGGCGCCAGACCTCAGTGTCCGCAGATAATGACGTTAGCGCTAGTGGGCTTTTGACGGCCAAAGAACGAGTGGTGTCTTACAATGACACCAAAGGCATGAACGCTGGCCGCGGTGGGCGAACAGTTCTAGGCGCTGCAGTCCGGAACGGCACGACTGCTCGGTCGCAGGTTCGAATCCTGCCTCGGGCATGCATGTGTGTGATGTCCTGAGGTTGGTTAGGTTTAAGTAGTTCTGAGTTCTAGGGGACTGATGACCTCAGATGTTAAGTCCCATAATGCTCAGAGCCATTTGAACAGGCACGAACAACTAGTATATACATGTCTATTTCTCTGTGACAAAACATCCACCATAGGTCAGTGTTGTTACCAGACTTAGCAGGATATACACTGATGAGCCAAAACATTATGACCACCTGGTTAATAGCTTGTTTGCCCGCTTCTGGAGCGAAATACATCACTGATTCTGCTTGTCAGGGATCCGACAGTTTTTTTGGTGTGTTTGAGGAGGTATGTGGCATTACATGTTTACGCACAGGTCATGAAATTTGCGTAAATAACGGGCCGGGCTGCTGACATGCGTACGAGGCAATGGCTCTCGATAGCGACCCAGAATGGTGCCATAGGAATTACATCATGTGAATTTTGTCGCCGAGATATTAACGTGAGTTCACTATAATACTCCTCAAACCACTGTAGCACTGTTCTGGCTCCGAGGCAGAGACAATTGTACTGTTGAAAGATGACATCGCCGTCGGGGAAGGTATCAGGTCAGTTTGTCTTCGATTACTCCCACAGGTCCCTTACAACTGCATGGTGAAAGTCTCCCATAGTATAATACTGCTCCCACCAGCCGGCGTCCGTGCAGCGCTGCACGTTTCGAGCCGCTGTTCGCCTCAGTAGTGGCATTTGTGGAGGCAACAATCGACCTAGTGTAGCAAACATGTGATTCACCAGAGGTTCCGACCTGTTTCTATTGATCGACGGCCGAATCCCGATGGTTCCGAGCCCACTGCAGTTGTAATTGACGATGTCGCTGGCTCAGAAATAAACACGTAGGGATCGTCTGCTGCTGAGCTCCATGTACAAGAATGTATGATGAGCAGTGTGCTCCGAAACACGTGTGCGTGCACCACCACTGCGCACCTTTAGCAGACATGCCACATGTCGCCCCCTATCCTGCTATACAAAGCAGAAAAGCCGCTGAAGCCCACGTTCTGTGAAGAGTCATTAATATATATTTAGCGCCTAATCGTAGTTTCACTCTCCCACCTCTTCACGTAGATGCTCACAGCAGCGCGTGAATAATCGACCAGTTTCGCATTTTCGAGATACTCCTTCACAGATTCTGCGTGGTACTAATCTCCCCTTTCTGAAAGTCGCTTATCTCGATGGATTTCCCCATTTGGAGCCCGTATTTTCGCTAGGGTGATCCCCCGTCCCTGTTTGCTCCGCTTACACACTTTCGTTACCGCATCAAGTGGGCGGAACGCCACCAAGCGGCATCCAACGTCGTGGTGGGCAGTCGTCGTAATGTTTTGGCTTATCGATGTATGAGCACCAAAGCAGCGTCAGATATTGTGTGATCACAGCGAAGTGCAAGGAGGTGACGCATCCCTAATACAGGGATGTCAGTCCCTGACACAGGTTCAATGGAGCCTCACTCTGGGTATCCATTTGGCCCATTGGTCGAATCCTGCATTTTTGAGGCGTTCTGACTTGACAGTAGTGTTGATCGCATGAGAACGTGCCCGCCCGGTTGGCCGTGCGGTGTAACGCATGGCTTTCCGGGCGGGAAGGAGCGCCTGGTCCACGGCACGAATCCGCCCTGCGGATTTGTGTCGAGGTCCGGTGAACCGGCCAATCTGTGGATGGTTTTTAGGTGGTTTTGCATCTGCCTCAGCGAATGCAGGCTGGTTCCCCTTATTCCGCCTCAGTTACACTATGTCGGCGATTGCTACGCAAACAAGTTCTCCACACATGCGTACACCACCATTACTCTACCACGCAAACATAGGGGTTTCACTCGTCTGGTATGAGACGTTTCCTTGGGGTCCACGGAGGGCCGAATCGCACAATAACCCTGGGTTCGGTGTGGGGCGGCGTAGGGGTGAAGTGAACTGCCGTAGTCGGCGTGTGGTTGTGGACCACTGCGGCTGCGGCTGGAACGGAGCCTCTCCGTCGTTTCTAGGTCCGCGGTTAACATTAAATGCATGAGAACGTGAGGGCAGGCATACTAATCGTCAGGGCTCTGGTCACCACATCTGAGTATCACAACGGAGGATCGCTGTATTGTGCACCAAGGACATCGTCACGTCTCCACATCTGCACCATCCGTCGAAGAACTAGCAGTGGCCTCCTAGCAACTCTGTGTGTCATCTCACACCACTGGTCGGAAGTTACCAACTGTCGGTCAAGGTAATAACCGTTTTACGTGTAAGCCGTCGTTAACATCACAACAGGATCACCTGCTTCTCAAGTGGTTATGTGAGAGCAATCTTGGATTGTTGATGAACGGTGTCGCAATGTTTTCGGCTATGATTCGCGGCTCCGCACTACACCACGAACATCGCCGGTGACCTGTGGAACTGTCCCACTCTTCAACATTTTGGAGCGGCGCAGCGGTGTTACTCCTGGAGTCATGGTGTGGGTTTGACTTCTGGTGGCGGCTGGTAGAGACGGTTTCAGCACAGCGCTACGTCACAGACATCACGAATCCTCATGTTTTGCGTCTCTTTCTTGTCCTCAGTTCGGTGCCCAATAGAAGGAGCGTGGGACCAACTCGTACGTCAACCCCATCTCAGCGCTAGTATCAAGGATATCTAGGGCCATTTATAACTGTTGTGAACCAATTTGCCTCAGTTCCTCTACCACTAGGCGCTAAATGGTTGGGCATCCAGGAGTTTACAGAACATGGGTTCAGAGGCTAATCTCCTCTGTATAGTAGGATATTTGATGATCTGTGGATCTCTGCCGAAAGTGCACAATTCTTGTGCACGGTCAAGTGTAACGGAGCACACCGTTCGTCATCTGTTGTTGAATATGGTGCTCCACAGCAGACCTCGCCTACGTGGTAGTATGTAGAGCAAACCACATTGCCAATTACGACTGCAGTGGGCGCGACCCATCGGGATTCGCCCGTCGAACAATGGAAACACCTCGATTCTTTGGGTGAATCACAGTTTGGTTACTCTACATCGATGATCGTCTCCACAAAAGCAGTCGTGAATGGTGGGTCGAAATGTGCAGCGCACCACCGACGCTGAGTGGTGTGAACAGTAATACGCTATGGGAGACATTCTCCAGCACTTGCACGGGACCTGTGGTAGTAATCGAAGAGAAGCTGACAGTTGCGAACCACGTGCATCCATTCATAAATGGCTTCCTAAGACCCTTCCCAACCAAATCAGTGCATGCATTCCAGGGGATACTACATCATACTGATAAATAGTCTCGCACTGCAAAGTTCTTTGTAAATTTGACTCGACTTTGTAATCATTAAAATAACATCATTCTCTCGACCCCTGAAGTTTCAAATCGTTTCCTCCGCGCCTTCTGTGCGCTTTCCTCTTTTGTCAGGTGGTGTGTATGTTTCAGCTACAGGGCGTTAGCAAAGTCTCTCCTCAGCGGTGATCTCCGGCTGTCTCGCCTTGCGATGCGCATAAGTTTTGCAGCACATTTCACGTCACTGCATAAGCTGAAGGTCCGGATTCACTGCTAATGGCTAAAGTTGTGTTGGGAGACTGGATTCAACATTATTACAATTAAAGCAATGAAATTATATTAGAAATAAATACACTATACTCAGAAATATCGCTGTAGATACTGGAAATGTTTTCCTCTTTCTTTAACCTCCATAGTTCTGGTCTAGTACCTAGCATTGCAGACTGTGGATGACAAGGTCCCAGGTTCGATACCCGGTGGGGTCAAGGATTTTCTGTGTCCGCGGGCTGGGTGTTTCTGTTGTCATTCTTTCATCATGACTCGGGAACGTGTCGAGGGTGACTGGACAAAGACTGGAAATTGGTACTGGAATTGCAACCCTTGTGAATGGGTAACTACGCAGCTCAGCACCCCACGAACCAAATGTCATTATCTTTATTTCAGGTACAGTTCAAAACCTTACAAACTCGGCGAACTCTTTTACCAACACAAATCAAATGACACAACTCAGAGACTTAACTGGTCTCATGCACATATGAGTTTAAGAATATAGACTGAAGCGGCCACTGAAAATTTGTACCAAGGCCGAAATTCGAAACCAGGTATCCTGGTTACTATCCTGGTGCATTAACCTGTGAGTCATTGTGGCACAGCGGTTCCACAACCGCACGTCTAACGCACCTGTGTGCTAAGGGCGGAGGAGGGGGGGGGGGGCAAGATTGATTACCGGCATTGTACAAATTTTCAGTTGCCGGTTCAGTGCTATTTATAAAATCATAACTGTATGAGATCGGTAAAGTCTCTGTAGTTTTGTCATTTCATCTGTAGAAGTACCTTCACCTGTGCTTCAGGCTTGATCCCCTATTTCTCGCGGTGTACAGTGCTCGCTACGTTTCGGCTCATCAGTGCGATTTCCTGGGTAATATTACAGACATTTGTATTGAATGTTTGTTTTGGTTTCTGATTATTTGATACTGTATTCCATGAAAATTCGTCTTTTAGCTTATTGGTTACAGTATTAATGCAAAGAATTTTTCAAATACCTGTAATCACAGGTTACTTTAAAATAACACTTCTCGGTTTTCAAGCCGCGTCAATTCCAATAAAATTCTCGAGGTTTCGACGGCTAGCTCCGCCGTCGTCGTCAGGAGTAAAACTACTGACTGCCTGTACGTTCTTTTATCTTTACTTTTTTTTTGGTAGGTTGAAGTACAGTGTCACTGGTGGAACTCGGTCATATTGTCTTGGTGTAAAGGTAATATTGTTCTATCCTACAATGATGTCATCCCAAGGGCGTCATTGATGTGCACGTTGAAGGTGTGGCGGTGGGACATGAAGTACCATACCACTCTCCGACTGTGGAAGTACAAGGTGCAGGCAAAAGGTAACACAAGTAAATTAGGTAGTGACATTGGCAGAATATAGTGGTCGACACGTTTCGAGTGTCGTATCAACACTGACATTTCATTTATAGCCGCAACCCCCATGGGGTGAATCTGATCTCTCAAGGATGGTGAGAGGAACAGAGCGGCGGTGCTAGTGCTGGGGAGTCTTGGTGCCCATGTTTTGTAAGCCAGAAACCATGGCACACATTGCATCCACTTTGTCATAGAGACGTCATTCCTTCTCTCGAAGTGACGTCTTCAGAGTGACCGTTTCCTAGTGATGGGAGTGGGGGGATGCAACCAGACTCCACCGAAAAACCTTATTCTGCAGGCACTGAAAGACCTGCTTCCGGGAGGAACTAATTGTGGTCCGGACAGTGGAGCCATAGGTGAGGGAAGGGTGGACAACCATTTGGTACAGTCAAAGCTTGGTTTCTAGGTTCAGTACCCTGTTGATGAACATCGGGTAGAACACTGTTATCACCTTCTGTCCCTTTTGGTTGACGTAAATTGCATGTCGATGGAAGAGCATTTAGACACATAGATATTTGGTGTCACGGGACCACGGGCGGCCGCCGTGGTCTCGCGGCTAAGGCACTCAGTCCGGAATCGCGCGACTGCAACGGTCGCAGGTTCGAATCCTGCCTGGGGCATGGATGTGTGTCATGCCCTTAGGTAAGTTAGGTTTAAGTAGTTCTATGTTCTAAGGGACTGATGACCACAGATGTTAAGTTCCATAGTGCTCAGAGCCATTGGTATCATGGGACCTGGACGCCTGAAATAGTGATATTTGGGGGAGAGTTGGGTGCCATTTTGTGAAGTAGACTGCCGTAGTTTTGCCGGCACTGAGGGAAATCTTGTTTGAACGACATCATGTCACTCTCGCATCTTCCTTTCTCTGGAGACGAGCAGTGAGCTGGTCCGCGTTGTGACCGGTCGTATAGAGCGCCGTATCACTTGTTTACTGAGACAGATGGCAGTGTGGGATGACTGGCAAATCATTAACGTAAGTGTAAAAGAGGATGGGAGACAAAACAGAGCCTCCAGGGGTACCCATCGACACATGATGTAAGCCTGAGCGTTCTCCTTGCTAAGTGATCAAGAATGTTCTATAACGCAGAAAATTATCCACGATCTTGATATAGATGTCCGGGATGGTCGTCTGTGTCAGAATTTTGTATACATTATTGTCCTGCGAGATCTTGCCATACTCGTTTAGCAGATCCAAGAAAACCGCTGACGTCACCATGGTGCAGTTAAAGCCCTCACTGACATGGTCTGTGATCCTAATAACTTGGAATTTTGGGAGGAGAATCCAAACTGTTCGTGATGGATTGTCCCAGTTGCCGCCAGAAGCTGGGAAATCCGTTGGATTTGCACTGGGGACGTAAGGTGAGGGGCAGTCAGAGATGGTCTTTGCTTGAAAGAGACAACGGCCGCCAAAATATCGCGTTCATCCTGGAGTTCATCAGTGTAAGGTCTTGGATGAGCAATTGATTCTGCGCTTCAAATACATCGGCCAGAGTTTCTACCACAGCCGGGACTGGCGCTATTTCCCGCTTATATACCTACGATTACGGACGCTGGCACCAATCAGAGTGGGCCGAAACGAAGCGCCTGCAGAAAGCGAGCTGGGAGGCTCACAGCAGCTCCGGCCCGCCGCTCGTTTGAATCCGCCGCTGCCGCCTCCCTACAAGCGTCACGCGTCCGCCGTTGCATCATTCCGAAACCCAAAGGCCGCTCCCACGCCCTATTTAGTGGGTAGCCATCGTCTCTGTTGAAATTCTTTGAGATCATTCTAATCTCTGCCGCCTCTTCTATAACCGAGTAGTAATATGTTGACACAAGAACCAAGACTCTTGTGTTCTCAGACTATATTTTGTGTCCGTTTTCGAGGCAATGCTCAGCCATGGCCAACTTGTCGACCTCCCTTTGATTAATATGTCTCTTGTTCTCGGTATAACGCTCCGCAACTGTGCGGATCGTCTGGCCTGTATATATGCTGCCGCACTCGCAAGTGCTTTAGTGTATTTACCGTTGGAATGTTTCCTAATGCGTTTGCTATCTGGAATTAGGTCATTAAACGAAGAATGTCGGCAAAATCCCCCCACAGCCGCGATCCTCACTTGGCACTGAATTGTTTCCCCATTCTTTCTTCTCTGCTTATATAAATTTGTATTGATAAAGGTGCTCATAAAGTTTGTAAAGTTTTGAACTATGCCTTCAAAAAAGATATGTGGTTTTTGGGGCGCTCAGCTGCGTGGTTATCAGTGTCTGTACAATATCACAATCTTTGCACTGTCAGTCTTGCCACTTTTCCGAATGATGATGAAGTGATGAGAACAACACAGATACCCAGTTCCTGGACAGAGAAAATCCCTGACCTAAACGGGAACAGGCTGTAAATGGGAAAAATCAACTTAAATACCCGACTTTGACAAACGATAGATTGTCATGGTCCGGCACCTGGAAACGATCATTTCGGAAACGGCAAAGCTGTTGGCCTGTTCACACACTCTGTTATGAACATGCATGGCCAATAGTGGATGAACGGTAAAGTCAGCTGTTGGCGACGAGTTGTTGGATGGACATCAGTCATCCCGGAATGTAGAGATCGGCGGCTTGCCGGCTGTGTAAAATAGGACAGACGGTGATCTGTGTCAGATCTGACGTCACAGTAGAATAATACTGGTGCAGGCACTACCCGTTTTGGAGCATACCGACCAGCGCACACTGTTGAATTGGGGATTCCGCAACCGACAGCCGCTATACGTTTCCATGTTGACTCAGCGACACCGTTAGTCGCCATTTGTAGCCACTGTATCTAAGAGACTAGGAACGTGTCATCTGGTCCAATGAACCACGCTCCTTGATACATCAAGTTAATGATTGTGTGCAAATACGCCGTCATCCAAGTGAACTGCTGCTCGAAACACGCACCTCATCAAAGACTTGGCCGGTGGAGCTAATAGTATGCTACTGGAGACGTATGGTAGTAATCGAAGGTACCAGGATAGATATGGACTACTTTAACAACGATGCAGACCACCGTGTTGCTTCATGCTTGATGTCTTCCACGCTGGCGGTGACATGTTACGCACCATAACTCTATATGCCACAAGGCTACAATCTTGTTAGTGTGGTTTGTGGTGCAAGTTGGTTTCGTCCACAAATCACCTGCCCGCAACTTACGGAATTTGCATGTCCTGTACGTAACACCAGATGCCCTCTTCCTCTGGAAACTTTCCAGATACTTGTCAAAGTCGTGCTTTCCAAATGTGGACCAACACTTTACTAAGCAAGTTGTCGTAATGTTTTATCTCATCTTTGTACACTGGTGTGTCTATTTGTTACACAAAATGAACAGGGCGGATTTATTACGCTGCTTTATTCTGCCATTATTTATGAGCTTTGCTTTTATGTGTCACTAACATTGCTGTGTTGGCTGCTGCCGCTCAGCCACCTTCCTGCTTGTGGCTAACCCCTTCGTTTAAATAAGCACCGCCGCTATTAAAACGCAATTTGTTTACAATATGACTTGAATAAAGGGGAGTGGTCCTAAGGCAGTTATCTTAGGGTGATGACCTATTAAAAAGTTTCATCACCTGAGAATGCAATTTCTACTGGCCCAAATCTGGTCGTGACTCAATGAAAAGTGCTCTACAGCCAATACAGATTATTTCTTTCAATACACTCATTATTTGCTGTGTCCTCCTTCAGCAGCGATCAGTTGTTGAATTGTCCTTGGCCTACTAATTTTATGTATATACACTCCTGGAAATGAAAAAAAGAACACATTGACACCGGTGTGTCACACCCACCATACTTGCTCCGGACACTGCGAGAGGGCTCTACAAGCAATGATCACACGCACGGCACAGCGGACACACCAGGAACCGCGGTGCTGTGCGTCGAATGGCGCTAGCTGCGCAGCATTTGTGCACCGCCGCCGTCAGTGTCAGCCAGTTTGCCGTGGCATACGGAGCTCCATCACAGTCTTTAACACTGGTAGCATGCCGCGACAGCGTGGACGTGAACCGTATGTGCAGTTGACGGACTTTGAGCGAGGGCGTATACTGGGCATGCGGGAGGCCGGGTGGACGTACCGCCGAATTGCTCAACACGTGGGGCGTGAGGTCTCCACAGTACATCGATGTTGTCGCCAGTGGGCGGCGGAAGGTGCACGTGCCCGTCGACCTGGGACCGGACAGCAGCGACGCACGGATGCACGCCAAGACCGTAGGATCCTACGCAGTGCCGTAGGGGACCGCACCGCCACTTCCCAGCAAATTAGGGACACTGTTGCTCCTGGGGTATCGGCGAAGACCATTCGCAACCATCTCAATGAAGCTGGGCTACGGTCCCGCACACCGTTAGACCGTCTTCCGCTCACGCCCCAACATCGTGCAGCCCGCCTCCAGTGGTGTCGCGACAGGCGTGAATGGAGGGACGAATGGAGACGTGTCGTCTTCAGCGATGAGAGTCGCTTCTGCCTTGGTGCCAATGATGGTGGTATGCGTGTTTGGCGCTGTGCAGGTGAGCGCCACAATCAGGACTGCATACGACCGAGGCACACAGGGCCAACACCCGGCATCATGGTGTGGGGAGCGATCTCCTACACTGGCCGTACACCTCTGGTGATTGTCGAGGGAACACTGAATAGTGCACGGTACATCCAAACCGTCATCGAACCCATCGGTCTACCATTCTTAGACCGGCAAGGGAACTTGCTGTTCCAACAGGACAATGCACGTCCGCATGTATCCCGTGCCACCCAACGTGCTCTAGAAGGTGTAAGTCAACTACCCTGGCCAGCAAGATCTTCGGATCTGTCCCCCATTGAGCATGTTTGGGACTGGATGAAGCGTAGTCTCACGCGGTCTGCATGTCCAGCACGAACGCTGGTCCAACTGAGGCGCCAGGTGGATATGGCATAGCAAGCCGTTCCACAGGACTACATCCAGCATCTCTACGATCGTCTCCACGGGAGAATAGCAGCCTGCATTGCTGCGAAACGTGGGTATACACTGTACTAGTGCCGACATTGTGCATGCTCTGTTGCCTGTGTCTATGTGCCTGTGGTTCTGTCAGTGTGATCATGTGATGTATCTGACCCCAGGAATGTGTCAATAAAGTTTCCCCTTCCTGGGACAATGAATTCACGGTGTTCTTATTTCAATTTCCAGGAGTATATATATTCTCCAGTTCACGTGTCCTGTACCACGCTCCGGCAAGTTTCTCCAGCAGCCTGATCTTGTTTGTGGGTCCATTCCTTTTGCAATTTCCGGGTTCAGTCCATACAAGACTTTTCCAATGAGGATGATGTCGGAGGAGTTCAGCTGGCCGCAGTGTCCAAGCGGTTCTAGGCGCTTCAGTCTGGAAGCACGCGACCGCTAAGATTGCAGGTTCGAATCCTGCCTCGGGCATGGATGTGTGTGCTGTCCTTAGGTTATTTAGGTTTAAGTAGTTCTAAGTTATAGGGGACCAGTTAAGACCCTCTGTGGTCAGAGCCATTATTTTTCTCCAGTTCCATAGTGCTCCGGTCCATTTGAACCATTTGAGGAGGTCCATGGCCAGAACAAAATATGAATCCTATTCTCACTTAAATATTTAGCCACAGCTTTTGCCTTGTAGCGTGTGCAGAATTGTGCATAAAGATTTAATTGTTGTCGGTGAATCATTCCTTCACCTGGTGAACAAGTAGAACTTCCAGTTCTGACGTGTACTGATCCTAACGTATCGTCGATTTCACAATATAAAGGCGTCCACTTCCTTTGCCACTTATTACAGGCCATTAATAATAGAGGTTGGCTGATTCTTTCAACTATGCAGTCTTCGTGGAATTTTTCTTGGCTCGTGAGTCTCATAAATTCAGTTGTGTCTTGCTAAATTTCACAAATTTGGATATCTGTATTATAATAAAATCAGCACATTGATGTTATGGTTTATTTACGTCATTCCAATTATACATGGTCCAGTTTCCGTTCTTTTTGACCCATTCTAGTCGATTATGTTTCACTAATGGCATAAGTTTCTGTTTCTTGTCAGGACGACATCGCATCCCCCTTTCATCGAAACTTCGTTACAGAGTCCTGGTGGATATAGGTAGTCCACTATCCTCCAATATGTTCTTAATCATCTGTATCGGTTTTCCACTAGAATTTGTCTTATTTCTTTGTATGTACCAGGGCATATAATGGGTGTTCGAGCACATTTTCCTTCCCGTTACGTTCCGATACTTCCATTATTTTCCAGTTATTCGTTTAAATTTCGAAATGTGGATCGTGAAATTCCTTCCATATGATCACTATCCTGCTGACTATATTGACTGTGTGACAAAAGAGTCCATAGTATGGCCATTTTTCCGTGGAGTGACGTGGATACCCTTACCCATATAAAAAAACACTCACAGAGAAGTAATATTCAGAATTATTTATGTCTTGTACGTGACCAGGACTTTTATATAAAAAGTAATTAAAATGCAAATGTTAATAAGAAGTACAGTATACTAGTACAAGACACGGAAGTAATAACATACTACAAAAAAAAAAAACACATAGGGTTTTCTATTAAATGGATCTCAATCTCTGCAATTTTGATGGACTTATCACTTGCTGCATAAAGATCTTCTGTGGTGCAAGGATCTGGCAGGTTTCTGCAGAATAGGACTTGTTATGCGCCCTGCACATCGCCTTTTCACAAAATTCCTCCCCAGTGGAGTAGCCCTACTTCCTTAGGTTCGCCTTGCATCTTGACATTCTTGTCCTCAGTCGGTTTAGAGCTTTCCAGCACATTCAGCATGAATTCATTAAGGGTGAAAACATGGAATACATTACACAAGGTTTACCCAACGTTCGATAATAATTCAAAAAATCACAAATCTTCTGTCCATAGTACACTTCACTTCACAATGATAGTTCTCACAGCCACAACCATTCAATATCTCGAGTAAATACTGAAATGACGGTGTGAATACATTATTTAAAGGATATACATTCTTGTCAAAAAAACAATATAAGCTTATTTGCTTTTCAGCAATACGGCTCATGGAACATTGTTTAGTGTACAGTACTTCCCAACCAAACTTGAGAACTTCCTGAACTACATGTCAAGTACATTAATTTGGCACCCCATTGTAAGTGCTCGCCAACGGCCTTGCTGCGGTGGTGAACTGGTTTCCGTCAGATTACCGAAGTTAAGCACGGTCGAGCTGGGCTAGTACTTGGAGGGTGACGACCCAGCCTGCCGAGCCCTGTTGGCAAGCAGGGTGCACTCAGCCCTTGTGAGGCAAACTGAGGAGCTACTTGACTGAGAAGTAGCGGCTCGAGTCTCGTAAACCGACACACAGCAGGAAAGCAGTGTGCTGACCTTATGCCCCTACGTATCAGCATCCAGTGACGCCTGAGGGCTGAGAGGTTGACATGGCGGACGGTCGTTACCACAGGGCCTTCATGGTCTGTTTTACTGTAAGTACTCCACACAAAACATTTGTTTTCCCCAGGAGACATCAGAGTAACAATGTATACCAGCAACTCTAAATGTAACTATGACCCTAACTGGGGTTAAAATAGAGTTCACTGGTTTTTCCAGGTATTCCACCGCCAACTGATTCCACTCATTGATGAAAGGATTACTTCGTATCATCCGCTTTTTAAAGCAGCCACAGATGTTTCCTACGGGATTAACATCTGGGTACCATCGAGGTGCGTTAGGGGGCTCAATGTACATCATTCTAGGATCATTTTTACGCTCCTGTGAACATGGCTCTTGTCTTTTGGGAAGCATCCACAGGATGCTTGTCTGGAGGTTGTAGAATTAAAGGCAGTCAAGAAATCTGGACTACGCTCTCCACACATTGCAGGATAAATGCATTACTAGGCCGTCAGTGATCTCGCCTTTCTGTATCATTTGAAAAGACGCGAAATTGTAATGAGTCGGACGATATCACTCGTCTCCAGACAGTTATGGGCCAGTGTTACTGATATGTGGCCCACTGAGAGGATGCAGCTTTTGGTACCTCTATGGGCGATTGCTTTTTGCACGGTACAAGACGCCACTTCTAGATTGGGTGCAGTTACATTTGTGCTGTTCTTTCAGCAACTATACCCTTCTCAAAGGTTGCAATTCTACACTTCCAAAGCAGAGGATTACGCTGCCTGTGGTACACTCAGGATGCTATTGACGCTTTTGGAAGAGCGTCCTGTCGCTACCTTCGGTCTGCCACCAGCCATCTGTCCGACCATCTTTCCATAAACTACCTACCACCCAGTGCTCGCCGGCATTGCCCCCTGCTTTAGTTACTTTCCTGTCTCCAGTGGACAACGCCTTTCATCATGGAGACTCACTACCACCATCATTTACACCTCCCATTTCCTTGCACCCACTGTTACCTTGTGGAGTGCCTCCTGTGGGACTAAGCTGCCTACTCCACTCCCCTCCTCACAGTCTCCTCCTCAGCTGTCTCCTCCTCGTCTGTGTATCCCCACATGTATGTTGCTTCTGTCCCTTCTCCTGCTCCTGGCCCACCCCTGCCCACACCCCTGCTGCTGCTCGCTCCTTCCCCTGCTCGTGCCCCTGCTCTTGCTCCTGCCCCTCCCACTGCCTACTCCACTCCCCTCCTCACAGTCTCCTCCTCAGCTGTCTCCTCCTCGTCTGTGTATCCCCACATGTATGTTGCTTCTGTCCCTTCTCCTGCTCCTGGCCCACCCCTGCCCACACCCCTGCTGCTGCTCGCTCCTTCCCCTGCTCGTGCCCCTGCTCTTGCTCCTGCCCCCTCCCACTGCCTACTCCACTCCCCTCCTCACAGTCTCCTCCTCAGCTGTCTCCTCCTCGTCTGTGTATCCCCACATGTATGTTGCTTCTGTCCCTTCTCCTGCTCCTGGCCCACCCCTGCCCACACCCCTGCTGCTGCTGCTCCTTCCCCTGCTCGTGCCCCTGCTCTTGCTCCTGCCCCCTCCCACTGCTATTGCCCACCGTGAAGACTTTCGACCGCTCCCCACCCACCCAGCTACAGCTACTCCCTCCCCAATCAGAAACACCATCTGCTCTGCCACAGTCTCCGCAATAGAGTGCCCAACCTCCATTCCTGGTGCCACTAACTCACAAGAGGGACCTGCCTCCCTCCACGTTCCAATCCACCCACTCCCTCACCCCTCCTCCCAGGCTGCAAATGCAAGAAACCTCCCAAGCGCCCAAGTGGTGACCTCACCCCCACCCTCTCGTCCAAAAAATCACCATCTGCCCTTCTTCCCATTGATACCCGCCATGGACACCACCTCCCCAGTCACTTCCCTGCACAACTTCATCCTTGCCAACCCTGATACAAAATTCCTAGACGCCCAGACCCTCACCCTCAAAATCTATAAATACTTCCCAAGTGCCCCCGTTACCCAACTCATCCTCCACCCCCTCCAGAGACTCTGCCCTCATCAAATCGTGCTCTACCTCTTCCCATACTGATCTCCTCAACTGCCTTCCCTGCATCACCTTCGACCCCATGCATCACTCACCCACTTCCTTACATCCTCCTCTCCTTGTCAGACCCAACACCCTCGTTCTCCACCAACCCTCACTACCGTAATCACAAAACTCAGCACTGTGATCATGGAGGCACAGGTGTTGGCAAAACTGAATGCCTACCCCACACTGAAAATCTGCTTATCCCACTGCATTTACAACTCCACTGGCCCTACCTCTCTCACATGTATCTTTACTGATATCCACCTCCTCCATAGGTCATCTACTCCCTAAGGGAGCCCTGATTTTCAACCGTTGACCTGACCTGCTCCCCTCCTCAACCCTACTATTTCCAACATTGTCGCTTGTAGAGTCACCACCTCACCCAAAACTGTAATAATGCCCCACGTGCCCGCACTGTTAGGCCTCCCACTTCCTTAAACAATGCCCTAGCCTCACCTCTCCTTCTTTCTGCTCCATCTGCCACAAACCCCACCCCACCTACTCCTTCAAATGCAAATCCAAACTCTTCTCACCAACCCGGAGCTCATTGTCACTGTTTGCCTCATCTACCAGCCCATCCACCCAACAATTCTCTCTGCCCTCCTCCTATGTCTGAAGACATCAATCATTTACCTTCACCCACTTACACACCCTTGTTTAAGCCCCTCTCTCCTTCCCCCACTTTCTGTTCCCCTCTTACCTCCTGGCATGTCAACAGTATTCTCTCCTCTACCTAAACATTTGCTCACTCCCTGCCAACAAATACCTCTTCATGCATACCCTATCACAGCACCAAGCTGACTCCTTCATCCTTAATGACATCTTTGTCCAACCTCACCATGTTGTTCATAGCTCTTCCTGTTTCCTTCACCATATAGACAATTCCTTTCCCCTAGCCTGAAGTGGGGTCGCTATTGGCCACCTAAAGCATCTTCCTGTCTGGCCACAACCCCTCCTCAATGATCCAACTGAACATCTTCTCCTCAGCATCTTTTTTCCCTCCCTCACCATCACCTGTGCCATGATCTATGTCTGTCGCACAGTTCGTCTCGCCTAAGATTTGTGTTCCCATGTTGACCATACCTTCTTCTCCTTCGTGATTCCTGCAAACCTGAAAATCTACAGGCATGATCCTATCACCCTTCAGCATGGCATCAGTTCCTTATGATCCTCCATGGTGACCTTGTTCCTCACCCACAACACACCTGTCCTGAAAGTAACCCCAACCCAGATGTTACCTTCAATTCCCCCAACCTCCTTGGTCGTATTGCTGTGGACATTCTTGATCCCATTGGTAGTGACCAACTCCCCGTCCTTCTCACTGTCTCCTCTGCCTGTGGACCCCCTGCAGACCCCTGCCAGCTGCCCCTTAAAGTCCATCCTCAACTACTACTGTGTTGACTGAGATGCCTAGTGCAAATCCATTGCCCCACAGGTGGAAAGCCACCCCCTTACCTTTCACCATCCTGCTGCCATCACACGTGCTTCTTCCTTCATCCAGAAGACCAAAACTGATGTTGTGGAGTCCCACGTTCCTACTAAACTCATCCACCATCATCACTCTATTCTTCCTCCAAAGACTGTCCTTCTTAGTGAATCTCTCAGGCTCTACTGCTGCTTCCTCTGTACCTGTGACTGGGGTACACTCATCTACCCCTTGCAATTACAGCTCACCTGAAACCTCCTTACAACAAAGAAAGGCCAGGACTGGCGCCAGACATGCACATGCCTCATTCCACCCTCTCTGTCAACTCCTCCAAGTACTGATCAGCCTTCCACTGACTTACTGGTAGCCATCTCACTTTGCATTACCCTATTCTCTGCAACAATCGCCCCTTCCATGACAACCTTGTAAGGCCAACCATTTTGCTTCCAACTTATCCAAGGTCCTCTCCATTCCTGACAATCCCTATTTTGATTATTCCCTCTTCCTCACTGTCCTTGAATGCACTGATACCTCTGTCCCACAGCTTGCCCCTAGTTTCCACTACTTGGATCAGTTATCCCTCCTCAGACATGAACAATCCCATCATTGCACATAACATCAAATTTGTCCTTCACTCCAAACACAACACTGCCCCTGGTCACAATGGTGTCACCTACCACCACCTCAAGAAATTCCCCCCTCCCCCCTGGGTGCCCTTGATACCCTGTACAACATCCTGTACAACATCCTGACCTGTGGAAACCTTCCTGTGTCCTGATGTTCTCTAAACCTAACAAACCAACACTCTGACACCTCTTTCCATCGCCCCATCTACCTCACCTCCATGTTAAGTAAGGTCTTCGAGTCCACCCTCTCCTGCAATATTCATCACCACCTTAACCAGAACCACCTCCTTCCACTTACCCAGTGTGGCTTCTGGCCCTCATTCTGAGATGACGACCAGCTTCTTAATCTTATTACTCATCTTTCCCTCCAACTTAACTCCCGTTGCTCTCCTATCTTTGTTTCCCTCAACCTCTAGAACGCCTACAACCATGTCTGGCATCTCGGACCCCTCTTCAAATTCCAGACCTATGCTCTCCCTGTCTCGTTGCTTCCTTCCTCCCTCATCGTCCCTGCTATGTGACAATCCACACTTTCAACTCCCGTACTTTCTGTCCCACCTCTGGTGTGCACCAAGGCTCCATCCTTTCCCTTAACCTCTATCTCCTGGATACTGCTGATATGCCGAAACCTCCTCCACTTGTTCATCTTCTCCAATATGCTGATGACACTGCCATCCTGGCCCTTTATTCTACCCTTAAAACGGCACAATGTACCCTCCAAACCCATCTTAGCCAGTTCACCACTTGGTGCAACCAGTGGTTCCTGCATATCAACCCCTCCAACACCCAGGAAATCACCACAGGCTGCACCACCAGCTCCTACTGTCTCCATGATTTCTACCTAACCAGTTACGGTCGTCCTACCCACCTCAATCCTACCATAAAATACCTCAGCTTCCCCTTGACCATCGCCTCATATGGACTCCTCCTCTCCTTATGATCCAACACAAAGCCCACAATACTGGTATGTCCCACCCTCTCTCCATCTCCACACCCTCCACCGCCTTTCCCAATGCAACCTCCAGCAACTACCCCTCCCAGATGATGAGCTCCGCCCTGACATCTTCCCTCCAACAACTCTAACCCCACGTCCAACCTCCTACTCTTCAGGGCTCCCTGTCTGCTCCCCTTCCTCAGGGTGGTTTTCTTCCCTTCTACACCCACTCCTTTACCTGTGACCTCTACTGTGTCTGAGCCCCCTCCTGCCTTGTCTTTGTTCTTCATCTCCTACCCTACCCATTTCCTGCCTCTTGATGCAACCCCTGCCCCCCTTTTCCCTCTTCCATGCACCCAACAAGCACCCCACCACCCCACCTTCCTGCCGTCTTTTCCCTCCTCTCTGGACTCCAGTCCCCTGGCGGGTCCCTACCAGCAGTTTTTATTCTTTGTGAGTGCTATGTCGTTTTCAGCCTTTTTTTAAAGTGTCTCACTCTGTATGATTTTCATTTCTGTGTTTTTATATCTCCCTGTATTCGTCCTTTTGTGTAGAGCTCCATCTTTATATATGTTTCTAAATCCACTCGGCTGAAGAGCGCCGGACTGTGCTGCTGCGAGACCCCCCCTGCGCACATGGGGAAATTACAATAAAGGAAAAGGAAAACTTGGCAACTGGACGGGGCTGAGCACTGGTAGCGACAATTTCAGTCGGGTTTGAAGCCTGTTGTTCATGACAATGCGTGACATTCACCGTCTTTACAACCACTTTTTATATACCATTTTACATGGCTACAAGTGGTACAGAATTACTTGTAGACACACGGGACATCATGCATTGATGCACCAACAAATAGACTAACATCATTTACCGTGTGTTAATGGTCAGATTCAAACATGATAGCTTTTGTCAGCCATTGCGTCATGTAGCAATGTCGACCCATCTTACTGTACTCCTTTCCTCTACCTAAGTGGCTCATAAACACCACTTACATGATCGGCTGGTACCCGTTCCACAGGGTTCCAAATGGACCAGTGAGATTTTTAAGAGGGTGATCTTAGATTCTGAGAAAAATTTAGACTCAGTTTCAATAAAATGTAAGCTTTCAGCCCTTGAGACACAAGACACTGACTCATCTGAAGTTGGCACGCTGGAGTATACACGCTTCACCAGGATATTCGAAGATTCATAAGTGAAAAGGTACCCGGTGAGGTACACACCTGTTGACATTTTAGGCACTTTTTCTTTCTAGTGTAGAATAATTTTAAAATTCATGGAGATAATTAATAGAATAAGAGTGAGAGTATACACGAAAATAAATAATTTTAATGTAGAAATAAGGTGTTCTCAGCATATCCAACAGAAAATATTATTAAAATTGACAGTGATGCAATAGAATGAAGAATAGTATATGAGATCTCTTTTAGTGCAGTTGAAGACAACTGAATGGATTGGATCTTATGACTTGTGTAGAGAAAGAGGTAAAAACAAATGTTACAAGCTTTTAAGGTCGTCGTTAGCTTCTAAAGACTGGCCAAACACACATCGAATTGCCTGATTATTCTGATATATCCAAGGAAATTAATTTAATAGTGCAGCAATCAGAATATGGCTGCAAACCAACATTGTGCCTATGGATTACTTCTCCATCTACATCTACCCTCTCGAAACTACCGTGAGGTGCATGGCAGAGGGTATGTCCCATTGTGCCAGTTATTAGGGTTTCATCCTGTTCCATTCACGTACAAAGCGCAGGAAGAATGATTGTTTGAGTGCCTCTGTACATGCAGTAATTATTCTGACCATATTCTCACGATTCTTATGTTTGCGATACAGAGGGGCTGTAGTATATTCCCAGAGCCATTATTTAAAGCCGGTTCTTGAAACATTGTTAACAGATTTTCTCATGATGGTTATAGTTTACGTCTATCTTCAAGAGTCTTTCAGTTCAGTTCCTTCAGTACCTCTGTGACACTCTCCCAGGAAGTAAATAAATCTTTGACCATTCATGTTGTACTTCTCTGTATACGTTCCATATCTGCTATTAGTCCTATTACTCAATATATCATTTATTTCATTCGTTTACAAGTAGTTGCAATGACATGCTAACAGACTTCCAACGTTAAATTTCAGTGTTCCTTTGTCTTTGTTACGATTCTTTGAAATAAAAAATTATAAAGTTTTGACTATCCACGATGTCCCATTAAATAAGTTTAACGCACTGCTGATAGGATTTGCTACGTTTTGAATACCAAGCTGTAGCTCACAATAATAAATTATGGTTTCAGAATTGTGGCTCATTATTTAAAATGTCTTTAGTTAGTAAAATCCTGTTACTGTCTTTCGACATTTCTGGTATAGGATTGTTACTGGACGCCTTCTTTCGTTTCGATTGCTTAAGGTGTTTCGAAGGTATTAATTTTGAAAGACGAAAATAATTTGTTTTTATGCCTTACACTTTTCGCTTTCTTTTATTTTGGAAGCACCATTAGTCACCTTTAAAACATCTATGTTGTGTAAATATTTTGTATAATGTTTGTGAGCTGTGCTGCAGCTCGCGTTGGGGCTGTTTGTAGGTTTCCGTCCTCTGTTGGAGACCAGACCGTATCGCGTAGTTGGCATGGTTGCAGTTGTTTGTCTTCTTCTCGTGTTCACTGGCGCCACTTGGTTTCGCAAGCGTTGTCTGTTCGCTAGTGGCAGCAGCAGCGGTTATCGGTATCTTTGGGGTTACATCGTGCTTCTTCCAGGCCGTGTCAGTGTGCAGTTCGGTTAGGGACTCAGGAGGAGGGAGCCAGGTCCGCGCAGTGTGACGACACGCCGAGACCACTGGCGGCGTGCATGGACTGCCACATCGCAGGCCTGTGGTCACGAGGGTGCACGACCTCATCGTAAACCGGATCCTGCAAGCTTTGAGTGCATTTGTTTTCAAGTAGAGAAACCTCCACCACTGTGAGGTCTTGCGATTCTCAAGTGACTTAGGTTCATGTTGCTGCACGTAGTGTTGCTAAGGCGAAGACAGCGAGTGGAGTGCTTGGGAAAGGAGGATTGGATTAGCTTTCCTGGACTCCAAGTTACTATTTATTGCGTTCAGTTGTTACCATTTGTTAAGTTCAACCACCGGTATTTTTTCCTGGCTCTTGGCCGTTAACGCCCCAGTTACATGCCCTGGGGATTAGTGTATGTAGCGGCAGTATACGTTTCCTCGCCTCCCCGCTGCTGTCCGATGAGACGTGTAGTTTTAACAGCTTTCTTGATTGTAGGTTTCTTGGCGATTCTTCTACTCTGGTGGTAGTGATTCCTTTCTCATTTCGGGCGCTCTAAGGACAGTATTCTGCGAACGGAGTCCAGACCGCCGGTTCCGGCTTCGCCGAATTTTTACATCTTTGCACTTGGCCTATTGGACGTCCGGTAGCCTCAGCAAGATTATCATTAGTCATTCGTTAGACTGCCACTAGTCTGAGCTACCATCTGATGAAGTGAATACAACTCTTGGCTGCCTATCTTATCGCTCGCAAAAGTGTTTTTGGCTGGACCTACTCAGAGGTCGATGCCTGGTACACTGTCTGTGACTGAGCCTTGTGTTTTATTATTGTATTTGCTGTTTTATTTTACGTTTCTAAACTTTTTGTGTAATTGCCATTCTTGGCGTTACAGTGCAAGTTTACCATCATTTTGTCTCAACTGTTTGGTGATCAGTTGCTTGTCCTTTTAAATTATCCTTTGCTGTTGTATTTCCTGTTTTACTGTATTTTTAAAGTTTTTCATATAATTGCAACTCTTGGCGTTACAGCCTATTTAAATGGTTGTGCTACCAAGTTTACCATCATTTTGTTCACCAGTTTGGTGATCAGTTGCCTGTCTTTTTGAATTAACCTTTGCTATTGCATTGCTATTCTACAGTTCGTTTGTTAAGTTTTTTTATAACTGCCGCTCTTGGCGTTAAAGGCCTTCAGCTGTGACTGTGGTTACTTGCATTAAATTCTAATTGGGGTCAGATTGGCTTGTTGTTAAAACGTTATTTGCTGTGTCTGTATTTTACGCTCATTTAAATTGTAACGCACTGAAAGCACTATTAATTACACAGTTGTTTATTCTTTCATTAATGAAATTTGATATCTTTATTTATTGCTGAGTCTGGAATTACCGTTTTTAAATAAATGTTTGTAATTGCAAAAGTGAACCAATAGTAGCTGATTACGGCCCCGTCCACAATCGTAAGTGAATCCTGCCTTCCTTGACTACCCGGTACCAGTTTGCTGATGTATAACGTTTCATCATTATTCACTTATTGTTATGTAAGATAATACTTTCTTGAGTGCAAGTTTTGTAACATTAAATTTACGATGTAGTTCCGGCCACTGAACACGCTTCGTAAATAAACGGCAATGATAAGAATATTATGTAAAACAAACAGCCTTTTTATGAAGTTGCATAGATGCCACATGCCTTCAAGAAAATTGTAATAATATAGGAAAACTGAAAAATTATTGAAAACATACACATAACTGGATAACGTAGGTTTACTTCTTTAATCGTCTGTGACTAATATATTATTTCACCTACAGAGTAACTCTGCAAACGTGTTCTCTCGCTTTGTTTCTCTCCTTCATGTTTCTCCACCACCTCTGGTTGAATTCCTCCCGTAGAAATCACACAAATCTCAACCATCTCCGATTCGCGCCCCTCATGCTATGAACTCCCTGCAAACAGCAAATAAGCAGAGGAAGAGCCATATGCAGAACCATTAAATTTAACCGTCGCTCTCCTGAACGTGTACGCTGCATCCTGCCAATATCAGAGCCTCAGTTGTCGATAGCTCAAATCTGACAGCTCCGAAACTCCACATCCTCGAAAACTGCGGGCGCCCATCTCCTGACTTCTTCTGTTTGTTAAACGCGTGAGTACACCAGCCACGCACACAATCTCATACAGGGAAAACACATATTCATGGGTCATACCTGACGGTGTGGGACTATTAACTTCTGGTGCGGAGAGACTTCAACGACAAATAGAGGACATTAAGGTTGAAAGTGTTTCACAATATCAATAACAATAGTGGGAAAATACTGTATACTTAATACACTGAGAAGAAAATAGTAAAATAAACAATAGAGTAATACATCCAGTTAATGAGCTTTGTATTTAGCGTGGCTGAAGGCGAGAACTGAACGAACACCTACATAAGTGAAACGATGGGTGTAAATGGCCAGGTAAGCTATATGATAAGTACATCTGTAGAGTTGCCGCCCCTCCAGATATATCGAGACCGTCACCGTTGTGGATATGCGTGTCCCGACATCCCGACAGACCCAATTTTGTCCCGACGCAAAATACTATTACGAGAATAGCTCAAGTAATAAAGTAGTAACATCTGTTAGCGCAACATGTACATGCAGCTTCGCTGTTTCATTTATGTCAATAAATTTATGTTGACAAGGTCGTCTCACTGAGGGCGTTGCATGTTGCGTCTCCTGTATCGACGATGCAAATACCTCGTAAATCTAGCGACATCATTCGAGAAAATACCAGACCTCTACAGTACCACGGAGCTGGATCTACTTACACGTCGCTATGCGGATGATTCGGACAGTTTCCAACTGAATGGAGATCTGATAAGACGTTTATTTCTAAACGTAATACGAACCACGAATGCAAGTTACTAGTGTTTGAAATGTTTATCTTGGATATATAGGGAGTGAAGTGTGTAGTGATGTGCGCTTTGGGGACTAAAATTTTGGTGTCTTCTGTTTACCGCCTAATAAACTTTTCGTATTTCATTAAAATGCCCAAGCGCGGAAAGAGAAAGTGGCACTTTTCGAATGATTTCGCAAAAGAGTGGCCTTTTGTCAAGAAAGGACGTATGGATCAGGAAGCATTGCGTGAGATTTGTAGCTGTTGCTTCTCAGTAGCCCACGGCGGTAAGGCACACGTGAGGCGTCGCATTTGTACGAAGTATCATACAAAAAGATTCGCGGTATCATCGACATCGGCATCGATTTCATTTCTACAGCCGCATCCCAGCGTGTCCCAAAGAGGTCCCAGCCGGATAGGGCAAACCTGTACAACCGAAACTGATTTTAGAATCAGCGTGTGTAACAAGTTTTGACTAATATTAGTGAGACATGAACGTTACGGTTTTGTAACAGAGGAGAGAGAGAGGGAGGTGACTTATAAATTATTACAAGTGACAGGAAAATAATCAAGAGGAAAACGTCACTACGACTGCAAGGTAAGTGATTTGTTGGGTTCTGGACACGCAGCAGTGTGAACAGATAAGAAACAGACCAAGGAACTTCGTTGTTAAAATTGAAAAAACAAAAAAATCACTGACGACGACCTAAGAGAAAAATATTAGAAAAAATGTATAGTCAATTTCTGAATGTAACGCTTGGTAAAATCTCTGTCCGACAATTTACACCGATGATTAGACGACACAAAATTATTTGTTTTGTCCATTGTATCATGATGTATTAGAGAGTTACGCACTTGTAGAATTAGACAGTAACTGCGGAATTAACATTACTTAAAACAAAATAATTATCTCAATTTAATTAAATAGGGAACATTTACGGAAGAAAATAACGTATTTGGCTGTGAACTGAATTGCATTCACGTCCACCTGAGTGTGTATCTCGAAACTATATTCATGAGAAGCTATAATATAATTTTACGTAAGAGCAGTTGAACGGAATGGACAGTGTCTTGAAAGGAGGATATAAGATGAACATCAACAAAAGCAAAACGAGGATAATGGAATGTAGTCGAAGTAAGTCTAGTGATGCTGAGGGAATTAGATTAGGAAATGAGGCACTTAGTGCGGCTGGTCCCGGTGGAGATTCGAGTCCGCCCTCGGACATGGGTGTGTGTGTGTTTGCCCTTAGGATAATTTAGGTTAAGTAGTGTTCAGTTTAGGGACTGATGATCTTAGCAGTCCCATGACATTTAACACACATTTGAACATTTTTTAGGCACTTAAAGTAGTAAATGAGTTTTGCTATTTGGGGAACAGAATAACTGATGATGGTCGAAGTAGAGAGGATATAAAATGTAGACTGGCAATGGCAAGGAAAGCGTTTCTGAAGAAGAGAAATTTGTTAACATCGAGTATAGATTTAAGTGTCAGGAAGTCGTTTCTGAAAGTATTTGTATGGAGTGTAGCCATGTATGGAAGTGAAAAATGGACGATAAATGGTTTGAACAAGGAAAGAATAGAAGCTTTCGAAATGCTACAGAAGAATGCTGAAGATTAGATGGGTAGATCACATAATTAATGAGGAAGTATTGAATAGGATTGGGGAGAAGAGAAGTTTGTGGAACAACTTGACAAGAAGAAGGACCCGTTGGTAGGACATGTTCTGAGGCATCAAGGGATCAGAAATTTAGCATTGGAAGGCAGCGTGGAGGGTAAAAATCGTAGAGGGAGACCAAGAGATGAATACACTAAGCAGATTCAGAAGTATGTAGGTTGCAGTAAGTACTGGGAGATGAAGAAGGATAGAGTAGCATGGAGAGCTGTATCAAACCGTCTCAGGACTGAAGACCACAACAACAACAACAACGTCCCCATTTAGTGCTTTACAAAACCAGTCTTATACACATCTTTGTTTCGTGACCTCGTTAAAAAAAGAGTCACATGTAGTCAAATGTGATTAGTATCAATCCTTACATAATACTTTTCTGACCTATTCCAAATTTGTATTTACGCTTTCATAGCTGGGTCTTGCTTAAGTGGCATGCCGTAAGATAATAAGATTGTCCACATAATACATTATTCTGTTAGCTGTTCAACAGAGATGAATACTAAATATTAATCATTGTTAATCCTCCAAAACTAACTATTGAATTTTAGTCAGTTACATGTGTTTTGTGAAGACGTTCCTAAAATTTATATGGGTGAAGCGAGATTTTTTTTTGAGTCATCAGTTTTCTGATTGCTTTGATGCAACCCACCAGTATTCCTCTCCTGTGACAATTTCTTCATATCGGAGTAGTACTTGCACCAAAGATCCACATTCTTCTGTTGGATGTATTGCAATCTCAGTTTTTACCCTTTACAGCTGCATCTAGTGAAAATTAATTATATATTTTTACTTGGACTGAAATAACTGAGTAGCGGAAACTTCTAAATTTAATTCTGAAACTGCTGAGTGTAACTGAATGCAAGTGAATGTGCTACAACTGCTGAGTGAAACTGAGCGTACTGTCTCTTTGCTTATCTTTGTCATTTCATATCTGACATACAGAATTATTCCTCACAAATACAACTCAAACGCAATTTGACTGCTCAAACAAGTAAAACAAAAGAATGGTCCTGAATTAGAAGAAATCCTAACAATAACCCATACATTTCATAAGTCACTTACCTCACAGAAAATCTTCATTACACTAACTACAGCGACACACCAAGCTCCAATACAGCCAGCTAAGTAAAAGATTCCAACCACTCTCGGCTCCATCTACCAACAGGCACACGGCTAGCAAAGAAAAGATTCCGCTGCAGAGCAAATAATGTAGTTAGCAAATTCTACGTCAATAATGCGACATCCAGTTCAAAAAAATGATATAATCGTCGGTGATATCCAGTTCCAAAAGTTATATAATCATCAACAAAATTAAATTACCGTGACGGACACATGTATAGACCGTCCGCTCGCGGTAACACATCAGATCTCTAACCTCCATCACTCCCAACATCCAACCTCCATAACTGCTAGCTGCTAACTTCCAAATGCCTGCCCCACCAGCCACACAGAGTCTCTTAAAGAGGGCACACAGTGCTGTCAGAGTTATTGATGTAGTCTATCGCTCTGCCATCTACACACATATAAACAGGCTACTTACACATTTACTGTGGAAGCTATTCCTTGATATTTTGATAAATGTCCTATCATCCTGTCCTTTTTTCTGCCTGTGTTCTCCATATATTCATTTCTTTGTCGATTCTGTGGAGAACCTCTTCATTCCTTATCTTATCAGTTCATATAACTTTCAACGTTGTTCAGGAACACCACATCCCAAATACTTCTACTCTGCTCTTTTTCGGCTTTGCCGTAGGCTATGATTCACTACCACAGAATTCTGAGCTCCAGAAATATTTTCTCAGAATTCTCTTCCTCGTGTTTCATAGGAGCAGACTTCCTTCGGCCAGAAATGCGCTCTCTGGCTAAAGTAGTCTGATTTTTCCAATCTCCTTGCTTAGTCTGATATGCGTTATATTGTTTCCTACGTGGCAGAATATCTCCATTTCGTCTATATAGTCACCACTAGTGTTAATATTGTGGCGCTAATCTCGTTCCTGAAAATCCTCAATCCGTATTCTGTACTCATTAGACCGTCCATTCCATTCCACAAGTTCTGTAGAGTTTCTTCAATTTTAATAAGGATATCAGTGTCACCAGTAAGTCTTATCACTGTTATTCTGTCATCCTCCATTTTAATCTCAATTTTGGAAATTGTTCAAATGGCTCTAAGCACTATGGGACTTAACATCAGGTCATCAGTCCCATCGACTTAGAACTATCTAAACCTAACTAACCTAAGGACATCACACACATCCATGCCTGAGGAAAGATTCGAATCCGAGACGGCACCAGCCATGTGGTTCCGGAGTGAAGCGCCTAGAACCGCTCGGCCAACCACTTTTGAAACTTCGTTTCGTTTTCATCATTGCGTCTCCGATGTAGTGAATTAAGAGCAGGGGCTGAAGACTGCACCTGTGTCTTGCACCTTTTCTGATACGAACGTTTCGTTCTTGGTCGTCCATAATTATCATTCCCCTCACGGTTCTTATATACAGAGTGATTCAGAAGTAACTGTATACACTACGTGAGTGTAATGTATGCATCAAAATAAGCATAAAATGTTCAATTAAGTTTTGTCTGAAATTGATTTATTTCAGGGTAATGCATTAAAGTGGGGAGAACAAGTGCAACCCAAACGATACAAAATTAATTGTTCTCAGAAAGTAGCGACACGAAGAGACCCGAAATTTAACACGATTACGTACCGTACATTTAATCCAGAATACGTTGAAAATGAAGGAAAATGAAACGCCTACAGCCGTCCTTATAATCTTATTAAAAGTGTAGCTGCCAGTTTCGGAGCTTCAGTGTGCCATCTTCAGGTCTTACTTGATGCTGAAGGTCAACTCAGTCGGAATTAGATGGTTGGAGTGCTGACTTCACACTTACAGATAGTCTGGGTGGACCATTAATCTTGGTCACTGACGCAGCGTATATATTCGATGGTGATAATCCCTTCAGCATCAACAAAGGCCTAAAGATGGCACATTAAAGCGCTGAAACTGGTAGCTACACTATAAATAAGATCGTAAGGACGGCTGTAAGCGTTTCATTTTCTTACAGTAGTGAACGGCCATGGTCTCCAAGACCTCCAGTCAAAAGGATGGACATACAAAAACTGTTCAAAATGATGTCCATTTAGGCAAACACAGTGATATGCTCGACGTATTAGTCTCACGGCTCTAGAAATGTAGAACGCTACGTTAAATATCGTTCTGCACAGTTTCTCAGCCATTTTCACTTTGCTCCTGCAGTTGCACTACCTTCAAAATTGCAACATCGTACAAGAGCTCCTTCAGATTGCCTCAAAGTTAGAACGACAGGGTGCAAGATCTGACGAGCCATGGTGTTGGTCATATACGACCCATCCACTTATCGGAACAGATAACATTGAGATCTTTCTCCTCCCGCCTGAAATGTACAGAGAAACTGTAACACGCCCGGGAGTACTAATGGGAGTGGGGGACCCTGAAAGTGTTGTCTCTTCTGCTTTTCTGACCGTGCGGCCTACCCACACCACGTACGTGGTAACTCCGCCACGGTCGTATTCCTCCTCCACACTGCTGCTGGCTTGCCTGAAATTATCTATCGAAATATGCAGGCGGGTTTATGGAAGCCACTTAACTTCTAGCATGACACTATACTACGTCCGGTATGAACATCTGTATTCTGAGACGATAAGAAATCACAGGTTGCACTGTTTACACTCTAAATCTTAAATATTTGTCCCAATTAACAATCTTGATGATTATCTGTCCACAATACCACTTGGACGAGCGTACGCGTACCGAACACGGCGCGTATGATTGTTGATGCGAAAGCCGAATAATCGAACGAAAGTTCTTACGCTCGCCACGCATACACAGATTTCTCTTGATACCAGTCCTCCTTAACACTAGTAATGATATAACACTGTCCGTAAACTTAATTTTTCAGTTCTAATTTGTACGAGCGTGCGCGCAACCGCCTCGCCGCGTTTCATTGTTGATGATGCGGAACGCGATGATCGAACGCACATTCTCACGTACGCTACAAGACACTGGCACCTAAATGCTCACTTTCGTGGTAAATAGTATTACCCGGTTCACATCAGTTCATTCTTGGAGACCGAACAAGGCGCGGATGATTGATATAGTACGGTACGACATGCAACGAGAGGATACACAATTACGTTATCAGCTGCACTGCTCATTTTTAAATTACTTCTTGACGCACTTTCCTCTGAATCATTTACTTGTTTTATCACTTTACTGTAATAGCACTTGTAGCAACACTTCAGCTTCCATACTAACAATGCCTCTCACATGCAGAGCTACACACTACACACAACATAACATTTTCGTGTAATGCTCGACTCTACAGATGCGGCTGCCCACAAAGATACTCCACAACTAAGCAAAACTATCACGCATAAACCGTAAGTTGGTTCGTGTAGCGAGTGGCATATCATGAAGCACACCACACAACTTACGTTCCAAACACTGTCCATACAACCTGACAATCAAGTTCTGTGGAATAAAATGTGGTTCGCGTAGCTGGTTATCCGCTATACTACTCCAAATGTGCACTGCAAAACGATGGCGATAATCTCTTACGTAGTTAGGCGAGGTTTCTCATATGCACACACATGCATCGTGCTCGAATAACCATTCACAGAAATTCTGAAGCCCACGGAAGTCTACAGGTGTCAGCTCCTGTACCTTCCGCAGATGAAGTGGGTGAAATGTTTGTCACCGAAGCAGACACCGTACTCTTCAGGCAAACTTACGCACACTGACTTATACCTTCAAGCCAGCAGTTGCCAACATCCGGCACAGAAGAATGGAATGCTCAAAACACAGGTCCACAGAGCACAAACTCTGTCCCATCCTGATAGTCTGGCCACAGAAATAGAACACTTACAATCAGTGTTCAGCAGGAATGAGTACTCCTCTAGAGATATCCAGAATGCACTTCAACCTGCCAACCGGCCAAAGGATCCAGAAGAAGAACCAGAAGAGGCAAAGAAGATGGCATACTTGCCATATGCCGGACCTATCTCTACCAAGATGAACAGGATTCTCCAGAAATATGACATCAAGAGCATATTTTGCCCACCCACTAAAATTGGGGCTATGCTGGGGAATGTAAAAGATGACCTGGGGCTACTCAAGCAAGGTATTTACAACATACCATGCCAGTGAAGGACGTCATACATTGGCCAGACCACCAGAACTGTGGACATCAGGTGTAAAGAACACCAGAGACATACCAGACTCAGGCAGGCAACTAAATCAGCCATAGCAGAGCATTGTCTGGAACTTGGTCATTCAATGGATTACAATGACACCAAGATTGTGACACAGACCTCAAGAGTTTGGGACAGTGTCATTGAGATTAAGGTCACAGACAATCTAATCAACCGTGACTCGGGATACCAAATCAGCACTGCCTGGAATCCAGAACTTGAGCTTGTGAAAACTCAACGCAGGACACTCCGGGATTCTGCAAGAAATATAAGCAGAGACCGAGAGAACAGCCGTGAGACAAGGTGTTGGACATTAAAGACCAGATCTGACACACCCCAGATCATGAACTCGACTTCAGAAGACGGCCAGGACGGGCGTGGACTGCGGAGGGAACACCGGCGACCTGAGAGGGACAATGTAGCCGCGTCTGGCGGGCGCGGACCTCAGATGGAACACACGACGCGGCGCGGACCGATTAGGGAGCGCCCAGCACGCAACAGAAGTGGAAACCGTAGTGACAGTCATGAGACAGAGTGCCCAACATCTTAGATCGGGTCTGACACACCCCAGATGACAACCACAACCGTTGAGGACGGCCAAAACGGGCGTCGATGGCAGTCGGAACATCCGCGACTGGAGGGGTCCGTTGAAGCCGAGTCTAGCGGGCGCGGACCACAGATGGAACACTCGACTCGGCGCAGACCGATTAGGGAACGCCCAGCTCCTCCCAGGCATAAATACTGGACTCGATCGACTCAAGGACCTGTCTCAGGTAGCACCTGAAGAAGACAGCGAGGCACGCTGTTGAAATATCGTGCGAGAACGACGCGAACATCCGGCTGGATTCCCGAATATCCAAGATGTCAACAGATCGCCGGGAAAGCATGAAGAATTACAGTCTTACTGTAGTTAATCTAACTGGACGGCCAGTAATAATAACCTGATGAAAATAGATGTTTCTTTCTTTTTAAGTAGTACGCCAGCTCGGAATTTCACATCACTCAGTATGTAAGTAGGATGTTTAGGTTTTTTTATTGGTAACGCCAACGCCACGTAGCGCTCTGTAAGAAAATCACTGGCTGTGCTGTGTGCTGTCTGTGGCTGGTTTGCATTGTTGTCTGCCATTGTAGTGTTGGGCAGCGGCAGCTGGATGCTAACAGCGCGTAGCGTTGCGCAGTTGGAGGCGAGCCGCCAGCAGTGGTGGACGTGGGGAGAGAGATGGCGGAGTTTTGAAATTTGTAAGAATTGGTGTCATGAACTGATATATATATTATGACTATTAAGGTAAATACATTGTTTGTTCTCTATTAAAATCTTTCATTTGCTAACTGTGCCTCAGTAGTTAGTGACTTCCGTAGTTTGAATCTTTTAGTTAGCTGGCGGTAGTGGCGCTCGCTGTATTGCAGTAGTTCGAGTAACGAAGATTTTTGTGAGGTAAGTGATTTGTGAAACGTATAGGTTAATGTTAGTCAGGGCCATTCTTTCGTTGGGATTTTTGGAAGTCAGATTGCGTTGCGCTCAAAATATTGTGTGTCAGTTTAAGCACATTCGTGTATAATTGTTCAAAGAGGACATTTCACATAGACCAGTCGTGTATAATTTTCCCAAGGGGACGTTTCAAGTAAAATTACTTATAATAAATTAACAGATTTTTAGTAACAATAGCATGTGTGCTTTGTTTATTACTTAATGTCTGTGCTGTGTCTTTGACTTGGAAAGGTCTTGAAGAGAGTGGTATTTTTTTTTTTTCTTGGAGTCTACACCGTCACTTCTCCATCCCCCCTCCCCGTCCCGCCCTTCACACCTCCTCCACACTCTGCAAGTCACCATACACTGCGTGCTCCTCTACTAATTGTTTCCTTTCCAGTTCGCATACCAAGTGAGGGAAAAACCACTGTTAATATGTCTCCATACGAGTTACGGTGTTTTGAGGGAGGAGGCCAGACAGCGATGTCATTGGTGTCAGCAGATTAGGGAAGCACGGAGAAGGAAGTTGGCCGTGCCTTTTCAAAGGAACCATCCCAGCATTTGTCAGGAGCGATTTAGGGAAAACACGGAAAACCTAAATCAGCATGGCCGGACGCGGAATTGAACCGTCGTCCTCCCGAATGCGAGTCCATTGTACTAACGACTGCGCCACCTCGCTCGGTTCTCTATATCAGCCATTACCTTCGTGGACCTTATGCGCAGTGTATATTGGCGGCGCGGCAGTAGAATCGTTCGGGAGTCAGCTTCAAATGCCGGTTCTCTAAATTTTCTCAGTAATGTTTCTATAAAAGAAGGTCACCTTCCCTCTAGGGATTCCCATTTGAGTTCCCAAGGCATCTCCGTAACACTGACCTGTTGTTCGAACCTAGCAGCCCACCTCTGAAGTTCTTCTCTTCTTCCTTCAATCTGACCTGTTACGGATCCCAAACACGCGTGCAGTACTGAAGAGTAGGTCGTGTCAACGTCCTATATGCGGTATCCTTTACATGTCAACCACTTCATCCTAAAATTCTCCCAATAAACCGAAGTCGACCATTCGCCTTCAGTACCACAGTTCTCACATGTTCATTCCAGCTCATTTCGCTCTGCAGCGTTACGCCCAGATATTTAAAAGATGTGACTATATGTCAAGCAGGACACTAGTAACACTGCATCCGAACATTACAGGTCTGATCTGCCTGCTCACGTGCATCAACTTGCATTTTTCCATTCATCGCACCGACTGGGAATTTTGTCTAATTCGTCTTGTATCGTCCCACAATCACTAAACCTTACCGTACACTCCGGCATCATCAGTGAACAACCACAGATTGCTGCCAAACGCGTCCGCCAAATCCTTTATCTGTACAGAGATCAACAGCGGTCCTATCACACTTCCCTGGGGCACTCCTGACGATAACCTTGTCTCTGATAAACACTCGCCGTCGAGGACGACATACTGAACTCTCTTTTTTATTAAGTTTTAGAGTCACTCACATATCTGTGTATTCCACGCGCTCGTAACTTCGTTAATAACTTACAACGGGGCACCGTGTCAGTGCTTTCCGGACATCTAGAAATATGGAATCTGCCTGTTGCCCTTCATCCATAGTTCGCTGTATACCACGTGAGAAATGGGCAATCTGAGTTTCTCAATAGAGATGCTTTCTAAAACTATGCTGATTCGTGGACATAGGCTTCTAAGTCTCATCGAAGTTTATTGTATTAGAACTAAGAATATGTTCAAGGATCCTGCTGCAAACATAGTTTAGGGATATTGGTCTCTAATTTTACGAGTCCGTTCTTTCACCCTTCTTATACACTGGAGTCACCTGCGCATTCTCCCAGTCGCTTAGGACTTTTTGCTGGGCGAGAGATTCCCAATATATGCGAGATAGATAAGGGGCCACTGTCACAGACTACTCTTTGTAAAATCGAACTGGGATTCAGTCTGGACCTGGTGATTCATCTTTCAGTCGTTCCTCTACGCCCGGCGTGCTTATTACTACGACTTGCATACAGGAGTCTGTCCGATGGTCAAATGGCGGTATGTTTGTACAATGTTGCTGTGTCTACGATTTCCAGAATGTGAAATTTAAAACTCAGGTTTTACTTTTGCCATCTTCAGCGGCCACACCAGACTTGTCAACAAGGGACTGAATGGATGCCTTAGATCCGCTTAGCGAATTTAAGTATGACCAGTATTTTCTCGGGTTCTGTGCGAGATCTTTTGCTATGGCGTGACGGTGGTTGTTGTTTTGAGCCTCTCACATGGGCCTCACCACAGACGTATGAGTCAGTACTAACCTTCGCTTGTTGTGATTTGTGCGTTCCTGTATCTGAATTTAACATGGATATATTACTGCATACACAATTGTCCTATTTTTAATAAACTCGTGAAAATGTAATACGCAAAATGAGTACCAACGACGAGTTCATTTTACCACATACGAACTCTGGGCCATGTTGGTAATACGGGAGAATAAGCTTTCTCGACTACGTGATGCGCATCGCGTTTCAGCCAGCTGCGATAATATATTTTAGTAGTTGTAACGAGGGGGGAGGGCAAGCATCGTGGTGTGATGGTGCTCGGGCGCCAACAGCTGTTTGCAGTAGTTAAGTGCGTGCAAATGTAAATTAGCCCATTAGTGCCCAGCGATACGTTAATAGTACTCGTGACACGACTAGACTTCTACTGAGCTTATGGACAACAACAAACTTCTATAATTTGTTATGCATATTTCATGATTTTTCAAACTGTTTCATTCCTGTGTTATTAGTTTTGAGAAGCAGTTCACTTTGAGAACACATGGCAGTTGAATTTAGGAATGTTCTTCTACAGCCAGAATTCCTTCACACATCGGGTTTAGAATAAGTATAACAATATTTTCCGGTATTCATTTTCGTTCAAAAAGTGCAAGTGGTTCCTTAAGATTCCAAAAATCAGAGACCACTTATTTAAATTGATGCAACATTAATCCTATGAATGGGACACATTCTGCATTTGCAACATTATATGAAATTAACGCCAAGCAGTCATAACAACTCATAATAATTTTCACGCGTCATTATGTTATGCGTACGCTGCTGTAATTCTGTATTACTTTGAGGGCACTAGGACTGTGTGAGAAAACCGTCTGTACTTAAGAAGAAGTAAACAGAGAAAGGTGAAAGAAGTACTATTCTGCCATACAAAAGCAAAATGGTCTGTTTCTATGCAAATAGCATAAGAACTCTGTTGTTTCTGCACCATAAAATACAAGAGGTGTGAGCCAAGTACCTAATTTTAAAAGATACCCTCAGCTGTCAAGAAAACATATTGCAGTATCTCGACCCTCCATCATGACAGAAAGCAACAAGTATATTGGTGAACAGATGAAAGGGATCAAAATGTTAATGCGTTAACTTTAAATATTTGTAACAAGAAGTGGTATCGGGCTCTTAGCAGTTGTTTACTGGACGTCACTGTACACAGTGCGTGGGTCTCAAGTGGACAAATGGAAATACAACCTCTCATGTAAGTTTTCTAAGAAAAAGTTCTGTAGGTAGATGTGAGGAGGTATGTGACACGACCACAGAGAAGGCCTGTACGAATCTCACAATCCAGTACCGGACTGGATGAGCTCCGATTCCACGGAAACAAGCAGACTCTCAAAATACATGAATTCAACAGAAGACGATGTCCTGAAATAAACCCATACCCGTGCCCGTACCCAGGGAAAGGAATGAAATGTGGGACTGTGTGTTGAAACTGACGTTGATTTTCAAAGCAAGTAATGTGTTGTTTTTGTTTTTGGTTTTAAATTTGTGCTCATCTATAATTTGTTTCTTTCAGTACAAATAATGTAATCTTTTCACAGAAATATGTTTTTCTGTCAATAGTATTTAGCGTTACATACACACATCAAAAAAAGGTTTGCATCACTTCGGTTCCGAAAGTTCCGGAACCTGCGCAGAAAATTGGAATGGAGATGAACATAAACATCATTTCCGCCCTTTATTTTGCTCATGAAAACCACACATTGCATGTTGTACTACCACAGAGCGCTACCTTAAGAGGTGCTGGTCCAGAATGCTGTACATACCGGTACTCCTAATAGACAGTAGCACGTCCTCTTGCATTGATGCATGCCTGTATTCGTCGTGGCATACTATCCTCAAGTTCGTCAAGGCGCTGTTGGTCCAGATTGTCCTACTTCTCAACGGCGATTCGTCGTAGATCCCTCAGAGTGGGTAGTGGGTCACGTCGTCCATAAACAACCCTTTTCAATCTCTGCCAGGCATGTTCGATAAGGTTCATGTCTGGAGAACATGCTGGCCACTCTAGTCGAGCGATGTGGTTATCCTAGTCATTCGCAACATGAGCAAGACGGGGGCGCGAATTGTCGTCCATGAAGATGAACGCCTCCAAATATGCTGCCGATATGGTTGCCCTATCGGTTGAAGGATGGCATTCACGTATAGCAAAGCCGCTATGGCGCCTTACATGACCACCAGCGGTGTACGTCGGCCCCACATAATGCCACCCCAAAACAGCAGGGAACCTCCACCTTGCTGCACTCGCTGGACAGTGTGTCTAAGGGGTTCAGCCTGACCGGGTTGCCTCCCAACACGTCTCCGACGATTGTCTGGTTGAAGGAATATGCCATGCTCATCGGTGAAGACAGCGTGATGCCAATCATTAGCGGTCCATTTGGCATACTGTTGAGCCCATCTGTACCGCGCTGCGTGGTGTCGTGGTTGCAAAGGTGGACCTCACCATAGACGTCGGGAGTCAAGTTGCGCATCATGCAGCCTACTGCGTACGGTTTGAGTCATACCATGACGTCATGTGGATGCACGAAAAGCATTATTCAACATAGTGGCGTTGCTGTCAGGATTCCTCCGAGCCATAATCCTTAGGTAACGGTCATCCACAACAGTAGTAGCCACCTGGACGAGGCATGTCATCATCAGTTGCTGTCTCTCTGTATGTCCTCCATGTCCGAACAACATCGCTTTGGTTCACTCCAAGACGCCTGGACACTTCCCTTGTCGAGAGCCCTTCCTGGCACGAAGTAAGAATGCGGACGCGATCGAATAGCGGTCTTGACCGTCTATGTGTGGTTGAACTACAGACAACGCGATCCGTGTACCTCCTTCCTGGTGTATTGACTGGAACTGATCCGCTGTCGGATCCCTTCCATCTAACAGGCGCTGCCCATGCATGGTTGCGTACATTTTTTGGCGGGTTTCGTGACATCTCGGTGCTCTGAGGCATCTCTGTCAAAAGAGCACAATGATGGTGCTCGCAGAAGTGTTTCGGAGCACACCGTTCATCGTGATTTGTTGAATATGGAGGTCCACAGCAGACTACACCTACGTGTTCATATTTTGACCCAACGACTTCATCAGTTACGATTGCAGTGGGCATGGGACTCGGGCTTCGACGTTCGATCAATGGAAACATGTCGGCGCCTTGAATGAATCACAGTTTTTGTACGCTGCATAGATAGTCGTCCACACAAACGCCATCATCGAGGTGAACGGCGGCTCGCAACGTTCAGCACGCCACGGATGGAGGTTGGTGGGAGCAGTATTGTGCTATGTGAAACATCGTCGTGCAGTTGCATGGGATCTGTGGTAGTAATCTAAGACACGCTGACCTGCATCCCTTCGTGCATGATACCGTCCCCGACGGCCAAGTCATTTTCCATCAGTGTAACTGTCCATGTCTTGGAACGAGAACAGCACTACAGTGGTTTCAGAAGCATTGTGGAGAACTCGCGCTACTGTCTCGCCTGATGTAAATCCTGTGGAACCCATCTGGGTCACTATCGATCACTATCACCGTAGACGCAAATCAGCTTCCCCATTATTTACGCGAAATACATGACCTATGCATAGACATGTAATGCCACATACCTCTACAAACCTTCCAGCGGTGTTTGAGTTCAGATTGTCAGTTTATCAAAGGGTCGATTCATTAGATTTACATATTCATGTCCCAGGCTGCACTGTGATGAAATATGAAAACTGTGTCTAAACTATTAATTGTACGGAAGACTAATAACACTACTTTACTTATGAGTAACTGATACTCTAGTAACTGATACTCTACTTAGTCAAAAGTTTCCGGACACTCCAATGTAAAGCGTAAAGAACCACAAGATGTCACGAGAGGTAGACCCTCCAGCATAAAAAGAGTCAGGAGGTATCGTATCACCAGTAAAGCAGCAGTAACAGCTCAGTCACATCGAATGCGAACTGGTCATTGGATATCAAAGGAGTAAAAAATCCATCAGGAACATTTAAACCAAATCAAAACTGGCCAAGCCTGCTCATGATGTGATTGTGAAGTGGAAACGCGGAAGAACAAGTACAGCTAAATCAAGACCAGGTGCATGTACTGAGGGATTGGGACCATCGAGCATTGCGGAAGATGGTTATACAAAATCGGATGAAACCAGTGGAATGAATCACTCGTGGGTACAAAAGCGCTAATAGTAGTCCTCCTAACACAGTGATTGTAGGGATTTAAAGAAAATAGGGAACAACAGTCGAGCTGCTCTGGTCTGATTTCGCTGAAATGAAACGAAAGCTGCGATTTATGTTCACCTCGCTTGGTAACCATTTGTAACTTTCAAAGAAGCGTCATGAGTGGTGAATATTGAGAAAAACGTACACGTTTCTGTTGTTGACGTATTAAAATTTGCTTCTTTTGTCACAACACAGCATAGTTTACACAATGTCACCTCTGTAATACGTCACGCAGACGCAACTGTGAAAGAATTCTGAAACAGTGGTTTAGTAAGTTTATTAAGTAAGCACGTGAGGAAAATTTAGTTCAACAGTTTATGAAACAGCACGGCCTTGGTACAAAAATAAACGTGTAATGTCTTCACTTACGTCGTTCCAAAATCCACTGTATTTCACCAGCTATCGATGTCCCTTAAAAATTATACTTTTTCATCGAAAAAGTCCGTGTTTCGTGGAATAACATGGTAGGTAATGAAGTTTTGCACAGTAAGAACATGGAAAAGTACTCTCCTCTTTGTGTGCTATCATTGGAAAATTTCATCTCGATATCTCAAATCGTTTATGAAATATGAGCAATTTTGTGGATATTTCACTCTGGCTTTATAGCTGGAGCGGCGTGATCGCAAATGAGTGTTCTGCGTCACGTCAGTTTCCTCGACGTTGGTGACAGATAGAACCCTACACCCAACCTAAAGAAAAATTCATTACTTTCACGTCAATATCACAATAAAAACGACCATTAATGAAATGATGGGTACATCATAAGGAACCTGACATATAAAGTTATAAGTAAAGCAAAAATGAAATTATTTTACCCAACTGTTCCGTAAAATCGTTTGAGAAAGGTTGCAGGGCGTGCGCCTCGATTCTGTCATCTCCGACCGGCCAAAATGTGGCAAACACTGTCGGTCTCCCCTTCCAAACCAACGATTTAACTTGCAAAGCGCTTTGGACGAAAATTGGTCACTGGGCGTTCTCCACCGTCTCCTGCTTGGACTCTAGTAGATGGTGCTACTATGGCACAGGGGTGTTTTTCGTGTTTAGGTGGTGGTCAGCTTATAGCACTTAAGAAAAGGCTAAACACGATTTACAGCAGTGTGTACTGCACACAGTACAGGAACAGTTCAGAGACGATGATTGTAGTAACATGATAATATACCCCGTCACAGAGCAGCTTCAGTGGGCCAATAGTTTGTGGATAATAACTTTCCTAAAATGGACAATACACCCCAAAATTTTTCCAAGCATGTGACTTACCATTTGGTGTCCTCCTCCTCCTTTTCCGTTGTACACTTTACCCATAGCGATTTTCATGACTAGTTGTGATATGCAGTGTACTCAAATTAGCCAAAATTTTTCCAAGCATGTGACTTACCATTTGGTGTCTTCCTCCTCCTTTTCCGTTGTACACTTTACCCATAGCGATTTTCATTACTAGTTGTGATATGCAGTGTACTCAAATTAGCCAAAATTTTTCCAAGCATGTGACTTACCATTTGGTGTCCTCCTCCTCCTTTTCCGTTGTACACTTTACCCATAGCGATTTTCATTACTAGTTGTGATATGCAGTGTACTCAAATTAGCCAAAATTTTTTCAAGCAAGTGACTTACCATTTGGTGTCCTCCCCCTCCCCTGTACCCTTGTACACTTTACCCATAGCGGTTTTCGTTACTAGTTGTAATATGTTGTGTATATTCGTTCTCTTCTTCGTCTCATTCATACAATGAACATGACATAGGATCAAAAAGATGTTGATATTCCTTGTAACAGCTGTTAAAAACTGCGGGTCACCTTACACTGTTCATGCATCTTCTGAAACATCTGTTTCTCCCGTGACAGAAGCTAAGAATAAGCACCAGATCCGCTTTGGCATTATATTTGCCTATGTATTTGAAGGTCTCTTGCTACTCTGTGTTGCACTTCTCTCTGATTGTTGATTTAATAGCGTTTAAAAGCGCTAAACTTCTAATTCCAGGAGCGCCATAGCCCTGTCATAGAGAGCTTCTTCGACTAGTTTGTCTACCAGTTTTCATTTCCATGATGACGATGATGTGTGGTTTGTCGGGCGTACAACTGCGCGATCATCGGCGCCCGTACAAAGTTCCAGTTTTTACACAGTCTAATTTTTACACAGTTCGTTCTAGTCAATGATGATGATGATGATGATGATGATGATGATGAAGACAATACAAACACCCAGTCCTCTGGGGTAAAATATTCCGGAGGTAAAATAGTCCCCAATTCGGATATCTGAGCGGGACTACTCAAGATGACGTCGTTATTAAGAGAAAGAGAAACTGGCGTTCTACGGATCGGACCGTGGAATGTCAGATGCCTTAATCGGGTAGATAGGTTCGAAAATTTAAAAAGGGAAATGGATAGATTAAAGCTAGATATAGTGGGAACTAGTGAAGTTCAGTGGCAGGAGGAACAAGACTTTTGGTCAGGTGAATACAGGTTTATAAATAAAAAATCAAATAGGGGGAACGCAGGAATAGGTTTAATAATGAATAAAAAATAGAAGTGCGCGTAAGCTACTACAAACAGCATAGTGAACGTTATTGTGGCCAAGATAGACACGAAGCCCACGCCTACTACAGTAGTACAAGTTTATATGCCAACTAGCTCTGCAGATGATGAAGAAATTGATGAAATGTATGATGAAATAAGAGAAATTATTCAGGTAGTGAAGGAAGACAAAAAGTTAATAGTCGTGGGTGACTGAAATTCGAGAGTAGAAAAGGGAGAGAAAGAAACATATTAGGTGAAATTGGATTGGGGGTAAGAAATGAAAGAGGAAGCCGTCTGGTAGAATTTTGCACAGAGCATAACTTAATCATAGCTAACACTTGTTTCAAGAATCATAAATGGAGAGTGTATACATCGAAGAATCTTCGAGATACTAGAAGGTATCAGATACATTATATAATGGTAAACAGAGATTTAGGAACCGGGTTTTAAATTGTAAGACATTTCCAGGGGCAGATGTGGTTATGAACTATAGATTAAAACTGAAGAAACTGCAAAAAGGTGGTAATTTAAGGAGATGGGACCTGGATAAACCGACTAAACCAGAGGTTGTGCAGAGTTTCAGGGAGAGCATAAGGGAACAACTGACAGGAGTTGGGGAAAGAAATACAGTAGAAGAAGTATGGGTAGCTCTCAGGGATGCAATAGTGAAGGCAGCACAGGATCAAGGAGATAAAAAGACGAGAGCTAGTAGAAATCCTTGGGTAGCAGAAGAAATATTGAATTTAATTGAGGAATGGAGAAAATATAAAAATGGAGTAAATTAAGCAGGCAAAAAGGAATACAAATGTTTCAAAAATGAGATCGACAAGAAGTGCAAAATGGCTAAGCAGGCATGGCTAGAGGACAATTGTAAGGATTTACAGGCTTATCTCACTAGGGGTAAGATAGATACTGCCTACATGAAAATTAAAGAGACCTTTGGAGAAAAGAGAACCACTTGTATGAATATAAAGATCTCAGATGGAAACTTATTAGATGAAATGGGAGATATGATACTACGTGAAGAGTTTGACAAACCACTGAAAGACCTGAGTCGAAACAAGGCCCCAGGAGAAGACAACATTCCATTAGAGCTACGGACGGCCTTGAGAGCGCCAGTCCTGACAAAACTCTACCATCTGGTAAGCAAGATATATGAGTCAGGCGAAATACCACCAGACTTAAAAAATAGCATAATAATTCCAACCACAAAAAAGCAGGTTTACAGGTGTGAAAATTACCGAACTGTCAGTTTAATAAGTCACAGTTGCAAAATACTTAAGCGAATTCTTTATAGACGAATGGAAAAACTGGTACAAGTCGACCTCAGGGAAGATCAGTTTTGATTCCGTAGAAATATTGGAACACGTGAGGCAATACTGACCCTACGAATTATCTTGGAAGATAGATTAAGGAAAGGCAAACCTACGTTTCTAGCATTTGTAGACTTAGATAAAGCTTTTGACAGTGTTGACTCTCTTTCGAATTCTGAAGGTGACAGGCAGCAAAAGGCTATTTAGAATTGGCACAGAATCCAGATGGTAGTTATAAGAGTCGAGGGGCATGAAAGGGAAGCTGTGGTTGGGAAGATAGTGAGGCACGGTTGTAGCCTATCCCCAATGTAATACAATCTGTATACTGAGAAAGAAAAGAAAATAAAAATTCACAGTAGGAATTAAAAACCACGGAGAAGAAATAAGAACTTCGAGGTTTACCGATGATATTGTAATTCTGACAGGGACAGCAAAGGACCTGGAAGAACAGTTGAATGGAGTGGACAGTGCCTTGAAAGGAGGATATAAGATGAACACAAACAAAGGCAAAACGAGGATAATTAAATCCGGTGATGCTGATGGAATTACATTAGGAGATAAGACAGAGTAGTAAATGAGTTTTGTTATTTGAGGAGCAAAATAACTCACGAAGGTCGAAGTAGAGAGAAAATAAAATATAGACTGTCAATGACAAGGAAAGCGTTTCTGAAGAAGATAAGTTTCTTAACGTCGAGTATAGGTTTAAGTGTTAGGAAGTCGTTTCTGAGAGTATTTGTTTGGAGTGTACCCATGTATGGAATTGAAACATGGACGATAAATAGTTTCGACAAGAAGCGAATGGAAAATTTCTAAATGTGGTGCTACAGAAGAATACTGAAGATTAGATGGGTAGATCACATATCTAATGAGGAGCTACGGAATAGAATTGAGGAGACGAGAAATTTGTGACACAACTTGACCAGAAGAAGGGATCGGTTGGTAGGGATCATCAATTTAGTATTGAGAAGGGGAGGGGAATTTTTTACCGCTTTTATAAGTTTTTCAGACGTGAATTTAAAAGCAGGACCCCTACTGTTGACATTGGAAAACCCAAGAAAGGACCCCAGAACTATGTGGTGTCGGCCAAGAAAAGTGTAAAGAGAATTGTGAAGGAAAGTGTCAGAGTTCTAGGAACCGTAGAAACTTTTGGTTTCCTGTCGCCTGGAAAGCATCGAAATCGCAAGGGACCTGTAGTACAAATGGATAGTTTTCACAATAATGTTTTAAAGTACTCCATGTCAATGATGAATGCCGGATATAACAAAAAGCTACAGTTATGCAGACATCAATGGTAAACACTTCGCCAAGGTAAAGAATTTTAAAAGACGTTGGTTCTAATGGCTCTGGGCACTATGGGACTTAGCATCTGAGGTCATCAGTCCCCTAGAACTTAGAACTACTTAAACCTAGCTAACCTAAGGTCATCACACACATCCATGCCCCAGGCAGGATAGAACGTGCGACCGTAGCAGTCGCACGATTCTGGACGGAAGCGCCTAGAACCTATTAGCCACCGCGGCCGGCAAAAGACGTTGGTTCCAGATATTTTAAGAAGAGAGTTTTTAGTTCAAAGAAGTGACCTGGGTGCACCATGAACTATATCCTATGTAAAGATTCACGGTACATGAGAAGAAAGTAGTTCAACAGTTTATTACCTAGATGAAACATGGGTCAAATACAGTCATTCCAAGATCTGCCAGAAAATGAGTGATGGTCCTGGCGGTTTTAAAGTTCTCATAGGGATAGGTTCTCAGATAATTATTCTGCATACTGACTCTTCTTCTGGTTTTATTTCTGAGAATAAACTTGTATTTACATGCAAGAAAAACAGCAATGATTACCATTCAGCAATGAATGTTGTCAGTTTTGTGACGTGATTCACAATTCTTGTCATACATTATAGGAGTGCATTGTTTCACGGTGAGATGTAGAAAAATAGTTTCAAGTGCCTTAAAATCACAAGCTTTGGTCTGAGTACACCTCTCCCATTATCAAGTGGTGACCGTCTCCTGGTTGCTGCTGCCCCTCTTATATAGCTGCGCTGCCTTCCATGATGTCAGTGGCACCCACTCCGGCACAGGTCCCACGCTGTGCTTAGCTGCAGGCCGCCGTCTTTACTGAGCGTGTTGTCGCAAATTTTTGTTTCGATTGTTTCTTTTTTATGCTACCCCAAAAACAGTTAGTCCTTGTGATAATAGGAAAACGGCTACAACAACCGCCAGATTTCGCAAGCTATCTTTCCCAAAATACTTGAGCAGCAAAACTACAAGGTGGGCTCAAAGAAGTTTTTGTTCTTGCCATTCTGTGGCTCAATAACAGGAAAGATAAGCCGGCTCATAAAGAGGCATAAAATCGATTCGGTCTTCAGGGTTCCAGCAGAAATTCGACAATTCTGTGAAAGATGACATAGGCCTCAGAATGCCAGGAGTATATAAAATACCGTGTGGGTGTGGACGGCTTTATATTAGAGAGGCTGTGCGTACCATTGAGCAGCGCTGAGTAAAAGACGAGAGATGTTTTCGTCTACGGTACCCAGAGAAATCAGTGGTAGCATAGCGTGCATTAGAAGACGGTCATTGTATTGAATTCAGCGACGCATCTATTGTCACACGGACTAGCAGTTTTTGGGCTAGCATGAGAAAAGAAGTGATCAACATCAAAATTTGTGACAAGACACTCAATAAAGACAGCAGCCTGAAGCTAAGCCATCGGAAGATTGAAGCCGTCACGGCGGCCGCACAACGCAAACGTTACCATATATGGTGCCGGAGCAGGTACCAGTGACGTCACGGAAGCCAGCCCGCCTATATAAGGACCGTAGCAGCAACCAGAAAGTCACCACTTGACAATGGTCGATGAGTACTCGGCCGAAAGCTCGTGGGTTTTAAATTACTTGATACGGCTGGAAGACCAAGAAACATTTACTTGTCATACCTTGCTTCGACGTCAGTCATTGCCAGTTATAACTGAACTCTTATAGAGAAAAAAATCTAGTAAAAGTACTACAAAATCGGATATTTTTCCGCAGGTTAAAAATAAAAAATATTAACTACCGTATCTGCTGCAGCTCGTTAATTTATACTGTACAAATCACGTGACGGAATGTACAAAATTGACATCCTTGCACGTGAATGGTATCACACAGTTCTGTGTTTACCCAACACGCCACTGTCATTGTAGCCCCATAGAATTAATTTGGGCAAAGAGTTTTAAGGCTATGTGGGAAAGAAAATAAAACATTCAAGATAATATACAGTGAATCGCTTGTACATGAGGCAATGGACAACATCCCACATGTAGCGTGGGCACAGACCGCGTGGCTTGTTGAAAAGCTACAGAAAGATGAATTTTACAGGAAAGTGATGATGGATATAAGCCTTGAACCTATCATCGTAAATTTAAAATCAGATTGTTCGGAAACAGACTCAAATAGAAGTGATGATGGTATTACGATGCAGCCTTTGGAACAAAGTAGTAATATTTCCTAGTTTCGAAGACTCGTCGTTTAAAAAATGTGTTTGTCAATGTATCATTTGCATACACAATAATGAGAACTTCCTAGCACTTTTGATTAGGTCTTCGTATTCTTCTAATTATGCAGACTATAAAGTTCAAAATGTCGCCCAAGGAGAAGTTAAGCTTCTCCCACCATGTTGTAAACCTTTGTCGTTTCAAAGGCACGAACCAGATAAGGCCCTAAAAATGACAGTAACTGTTACTTGTAGGGATAGCGGTGGTTTTAGATGTTATCCGCCAGATTCCCTGGATTTATTCGCAAATGACGGTTAATTTTTTGCTTGTTCAGTGGATTATAAATGCAGTCTCTCACTGTAATATCGATTGTCTTAGTTTACACTCATAATGCCCGTTAACATAGAAAAATATGAGAACTTACTGACCATTTTTACGATAGTGTTTTACGTTAGTCTTTTCTACCACTAACTCTTTTTTACACGCAGTGTTTACACTTAACTATCGTCAGACACACACACTCACACAAACACACACACACACACACACACACACACACACACACACACACACACACACTTTGCCCATTTTTAAAATTCTATTGAGCAGAGGCATTTGTCAAGCAAATATAACGATTTCGGTTGTGCTTGAAGTTAATTTTGTTGTGTATAAAATTTTTAAATATAAAGCAGTTCAAATCGGAATAAATGGTACTTATTGCAAGCAATTTCAATGTCGTTTTGAGAAAAATTGTACTTCAGGTCTTCACAAAGCTCTGTCATCTGTTCTGGCCTCCCGACGTCACGCAGAGTAAATCTGTGCAGCAGTGGACGTGAATTACTGACATGAATTAATATTTCTCTTATGACGATTGATCGAAATTGGATTTAATATTTATTATTCAGCTCATAGATTTGAACATATAATACAATGTATCGTATGCAAACGAGCCTGACTGTTATCTACAGCAATGCAGTTCGGCAGCGTGGACTGTTTGCCGTCCCTCTGCTACCGCGCATGTGCAGTCCTCATCCACCCCCCCCCCCCCCCCCCCCGCCCCCACACACACACACTTCTTTTCCGCACCGCCTCTATGCGCGGAAGTGCCGTCCTCGGTGACGCGGGCTTCAGTATACTCCTGTACCACCGGTGATGCTTTTTGTGCACCATGTAAATTATCCGGAGATAAGGCCGCTATTGCTACTAATAGTATTGCAGATTTGAAAAATATTTCGGAAAACCATTCCGAGTCATATATTGAGGCAGAAAAAATGCACTGCCACAGTGTGTTGAAAAGGGTGTTTGCTAACAAGTCGTGGGCGTCCCCTACGTGGATACGTTGAAAGTTTCCATTCATTACACAGTGGTCAATTTATGATGTCTCTTGATCTGATAGCCAAGTTTGATGCTTTTCTCGCACAGCACATTGAACGGTATCGAAATCCAAGTCGGGGACATACACGTTATCTTTCTTCAACAATCTGCGATGAATTAGTAGAGCTTCTTTCTGAATGAATAAAAATAATTATCATAGTGAATTAAAACACGCCAAAAATTTCTTTATAATAGTAGATTCTGCTGCGGACATTTCACATATTGATCAATTATCTTTCATATTAATATATGTGAACGAGAATGGCGAACCTGTTTAACGCTTCCTTCTGTTTTTTCCAAACTCGGGACAAAAGTCCGAAAACTTAGCTGAGGCCATACTAGAAATACTGTCTACAAACTCCATTGATAGCACTGACAGTAAAGGCCAGTCATATGACAACGCAAGTAATATGTCAGGAACCTACACTGGTTTGCAGGCACTCATTAAAGACCGAAATCCGAAAGTGCATTGAGTGCCTTGTGCAGCACATTCCCTGAATTCAGCCGACACTAGTGCTGCAAGCTGCTGTCGGAAAGCATGTTCATTTTTCAATGTAGTGCAAAAGGTTTATAATTTTTTCTCTGCTTCTACGATCGCTGGGATAAACTTCATTCTTTCACGAAACCAGTAAGCAAAAGGGTGAAATGTTTACCAAAAACACGTTGGTCATCAAGAGAGGAAGCGTGTGTAAGTCTATATGAAAACTAGGAGGGCGTTATCAATGCGCTCACAAATATTGCCAATAACACGTTTGAAAAACCACTTATGCGAAATGAGGCGTCAGCTTCATTGAATCAACTCAGCAGAATAGAAACAGTATTCATGTTGACAGATTGGAACGTCATACTCCAGAGATTTAATAGTGTAAATCTGATATAGCAAAGTGTAGATATTGATACTAAAATCGTGCATGAATTGTATGATTCACATGTAGGATTTATGTCTTCTATTCGTGGCGTGTTCGACTATTATGAAAATAAATCCATGGAGATTGTGACTATGAAAGCACCTATAAAAGATCACGAAAACGCAAACTTTGTGATGGCGAAGAAGCGGACTCTGAAGAAGTTTTCAGACTGTAAATACATTTCTCCCAGTAATCGGCAACTTGTATGCCGAATTAGTGAGGAGAAGGAGAGCTACAGAACACTGTTGGACTCCTTCGCATTTCTGAGTAACCTTAGGAACAGTTCGCCAGACCATATTGGTGAACGTGTAGCAAAACTCCAAGCGTCATATGACACAGATTTAGAGCCTTCCTTCCCTAGCGCATATGTACATATCGTGGAACTTTTGATATCTTCTGAAATTAGTGACATACGAGTCGAAATGAGTAAATTTCTACGAAAAAAGAGGTTACAGTCCGTGTTTCCGAATGTTGACATTGTTCTTAGAATATTTGTATGTATGGCACTTATACATTGTTCAGCTGAACGCTCGTTTCCGGCTCTTTAAAGACTGAAATCGTACCTACGTTCTACGTTGTCTGAGGGGGAATTGAATGCCTTGTCCATTCTTCACATCGAAACCGACTTCCTGATGACCGTCTGAACAATGAAGATATGATAAAAGAGACTTCTGCCGTCAAAGCCAGACGCAAACATTGGTGACTGGTGAATTTGTTTGTTTATTCAAACCCGTTTTAAAAATTTAAGATGATAATGTCATTTTTATTATAACTTCGAGCACATTCACTGGATTTACAAAGTACGTATTACTTGTTTATTTTATAACTGCCGATGGCAGAACGGGGAACTAAACCTCGTTTCCAGAATGAGATTTTCACTCTGCAGCAGAGTGTGCGCTGATATGAAACTTCCTGGCAGATTAAAACTGTGTGCCCGACCGAGACTCGAACTCGGGACCTTTTCCTTTCGTGGGCAAGTTCTCTACCATCTGAGCTACCGAAACACGACTCACGTCCGATACTCACAGCTTTACTTCTGCCAGTATCTCGTCTCCCACCTTCCAAACTTTACAGAAGCTCTCCCGCGAACCATGCAGAACTAGCACTCCTGAAAGAACGGATATTGCGGAGACATGGCTTAGCCACAGCCTGGGGGATGTTTCCAGAATGAGATTTTCACTCTGCAGCGGAGTGTGCGCTGATATGAAACTTCCTGGCAGATTGAAACTGTGTGCCCGACCGAGACTCGAACTCGGGACCTTTGCCTTTCGCGGGCAAGTGCTCTACCATCTGAGCCACCTTTCTTTCAGGAGTGCTAGTTCTGCATGGTTCGCAGGAGAGCTTCTGTAAAGTTTGGAAGGTGGGAGACGAGATACTGGCAGAAGTAAAGCTGTGAGTACCGGGCGTGAGTCGTGCTACGGTAGCGCAGATGGTAGAGCACTTGCCCGCGAAAGGCAAAGGTCCCGAGTTCGAGTCTCGGTCGGGCACACAGTTTTATACCTCTTTTAATTGCAGACAAGACAGAAGGCGCCCGACAATACTGACCAATATCTGAACGACCCAGGCCGCTCTGCGCTGTGCAGTCACGTCATACTGATATTGTATTACATTACAAGTGATGCGTATTCTTGGCGTCTGCTGAAATGTATAGTTATCGAGGAAATATATGTTATCGGAGAGTACGCTCTGATGAAAAAGCATTAATAAATAACGTAGGTCAGTTCTGTCGATAAATACGGAAAAGCTTTGCTAATACCGTTAGAAAGAGTTATGGTGAGAGCAGTAGCAGCAGTATAAATCTGTTCAGACCTTACATGGATAAAAGGTATTGTGTTCACTTATTATGCAGCATCTAGCTACACAGACTCCATTGTTTTACACGTTAACTCTTAGATTATAAAACAAAGTTGATTTTTGCACACTAGTTTGTTAAATAATGTAATAGCAAATCCAGTTCTGTGTTTCTTTGTTTGTATTTAACTATTACTTTTTGTACCGGAATCATTTTCATTTCTTACTCTTTCCTATAGATTCACGTATTAATATCGAAAGTGTTTTTTCTTATCTGCTACACATTCAAGTTATTAAATCGTAAAACGACATTGTACATATTAATATCTAATGTATGATACGTTCGCTTCAACTTTTAGATTTTAACACAACTTTTTTGTTTTCATGTTCAACGGTTTCGTGTAAAAGAACATGTGTAGCAAGAATCTGCTGCCTCCTACAATCTCTGCTGAATTTTTAGGCCATAAAAGAAAACTTATTTTCCTTGTGTTCGTTTCTGTTGTCTTTCGACAGAAGACTGTGTTGACACAATGCAGTTTTAAGTTTGTTTTATCCGCTGCCGTACAACAAGTACAGTTCAGGAACCATATTACATTTTGACATAGCACGACTGGACAGCTGACACGTCCTTCAGGACACAGAATAGCAGAGCACGGAAACAGATCACAGCGCTCCCACCCAAAACGGCAACTGTGAAGTGATCGGGTAATAGTTGTTATTTAAAACATGTTTTATTTGGAGGGACGGGGGGAGGGGGCGCATATAATGTGGTGTTTCTAAAGGCGCAAAATTTTTTAATCTGCCACTGCCAATACACACATTAGGCAATCAACTTTGGCAGGCATGAACCATAGAACAATACTTCGAGAAATTAATACAAATGGGTACTGAGTTACGTACGGAACATCAGTACAAAAATCACAAACGTATCCACAGATCTCGGAAATTTAGATCAGAGTTTCAGTATCTTAGGCCAAAAAGTCACAACACTTTCGAACGACTTCAGAAATATGCGTACTAACGTGAACATACAGTTGACAGATGCAGCCAACAAATTAGATAGAGCATTTACTAATACGTACAATCAGCTAGACAGAAACATTTCTAGTATGAGTGAAGAGCAAGGCCAAAGACCACATCACATTGAGGAACTTGCAAAGGCGCAGGGTACTTTACCAAGTGTACATCAAAGCTTGGCTCAAGTGGTTACAACAATTCAAACACGCTTACCTGAAATGCACATTTGGTACCAATTATACCCTAGCTCAAAACTGCGTCTCAGAATAACAAATTTATGTTGATGCCGTTGAAAAGATCCTAAAAGAAAGAGAACATAACATTCTCACTAAAATGGATAGTGATATGAAAGTAACTAAAAGTAAGATTCGCTCCGAACTTATCAGTGAATGAAGTTGTTCGATCGAACAGCCCTCGGCAGCTAATCAAAACAAAAGCACTACCACATATCAGTCACGCTAACATTGTTTCGCCAAAATCAGATTATGACAAAAGTGAAGGAGAACAGTTTGCAAACAGCCAAACGTATGTGCCAGTGTCGCCATAGGGAGCTTTTCCACCTCCGGAAAAGCGCCGCAGTCTGGTGGCGAAATGCCTCACCTATCAACAGTCGTAGTAGGCGGTGGTCTCATGAAACACACACCATTCACAGCCTTCTGACAAGAATCCAAGAAAACAAATCCCGTTGTCTTTGTGAGAGCGTTTAGAAGCGTTTTACCTCGGCATTGGGAGAAATGTGAAAGATTCAGTTCGTTTTTTGTTTCATTCAAGGAAATATGCGTCTTTGGACAACGAAGTTGCAGGTTATTGTCGAACGTATGCAGAATTTGAACTGGCCTTTTTAGAGAAATGTTGATTGTAGGGAATTCAGGAAAGAGTAAGAATGGATGATTTCGATCCATAGCCAATTAATGTAAAATAAGGCGGTATTTCGATAGATACTTAAACAAGAGTTACTGGAGCAATCCAATTACACATGTCAATGTTTTGAGAGTACTAAAGAGTCGTTTGCCAAATAACACTCACGAAAAACTGGTAAATGTGCCAGCTTATGACCTAGAACACTATCTTGCGGAATTGGATTCGATTGAAGTTGTATACGAGAGTAGTCAAAAATCAAACAAGCGTAACAGAAAACCGTTGGGTCCACTGAAAACTGAACGATTTAATAATCATTTTGATGGTAATAATAGCAGGAACCAGTACGGTAACGCACAGTGCGATTAGCGTCCATATGCGCCGTAGCAGGGATATAACAGTAGTGGAGGATACGGAAATCATCACAGTACGGATTTCCAAGAAAGAAATTATAGAATTTACAATTCACGGTACTATGGCTCCGTACCGAGAAATTACCGTTGGGATAATTGGCGTGGTCCCGTCAACAATTAACAACAACGGTACAGAAATGGGAATGAACACACACGCATTAACAACAATTATGAAAATAACCCCTATTGGAACGGCATACATTCAAATCAGTAAAAAGCCGCCCACAATAATGCGCAGAACAGAACAAGTAAAAATACCGATCACTTTATAAACATTGTAGAAGTGACTGAAGGTAGCGGTAGCACCCTGCCCCCTCCCTCCCCCTCTCCAGCCCGCCACACACAGACAGTAAACGTCAGTCGGTTGGCCTAGAAACCTTGCTGCCGACCGAAATCGTGAGTGTGAGCAGGATGTAAGAAAAAAAAAATCTTAAGCTGTGACAAACAAATCGATGTGCGAGGTGACCCACATTATGTTACCAAAAGTATCCTGACAATTGGCTGAAAATTATTTACAAGTTCGTGGCACCTTCCATCCATAATGCTAGAATTCAATATGGAGCTGACCCACCCTTAGCCATGATGACAGCTTCCACTCTAGCAGGTATACGTTCAGTCAGGTGTTGGAAGGTTTGTTGGGGAATGACAGCCCATTCTTCAAGGAGTGCTGCACTGAGTAGGGGTACTGATGTCGGTTGGTGAGGCCTGGCACGAATTCGGCGTTCCAAAACATCCCAAAGGTGTTCTATAGGATTTAGATCAAGTCTCTGTGTAGGCCAGTCCCTTACAGGGGCGTTATTGTCGTGTAACCACACCGCCACAGGCAGTGGATTATGTACAGATGCTCGATCGTGTTGAAATATGCAATCGCCATAAACGAATTGCTTTTCAACAGTGGGAAGCAAGAATATGCTTAAAACATCAATGTAGGCCCGTGCTGTGATAGTGCCATGCAAAACAACAAGGGGTGCCGGACCCCTCCAGGAAAAACACCACCACACCACAACACAACCACCTCCGAATTTTACCGTTGGCACTACACAAGCTGACAGATCATGTTCACCGTGCATTCACCACACCCACACACTGCCATCTGATCGCCACATTGTGTACCTAGATTTGTCACTCCACACAACGTTTTTCCAATGTTCAGTCGTCCAATGTTTACGCTCCTTACACCAAGCGAGGCATTGTTTGGCATTTAGCGGCGTGATGTGTGCCGTATGAGCAGCTGCTCGACCATGAAATCCTAGATTTCTCACCTCCTGCCTAACTGTCGTAGTATTTGCAGTGGATCCTGATACAGGTTGGAATTCCTGTGTGATGGCCTGGATAGATGTTAGCCTATTACATATAACGACCCTCTCCAACTCTCGGCGGTCTGTAAGTCAAAAGAGGAGTTCGGCCTGTACGCTTTTGTCCTTTACGTGTCCCTTCGTGTTTCCACTCCAGTCACATCGGACACAGTTGAAATAGGGATATTTAGGAGTGTGGAAATCTCGCGTACAAACGTATGACACAAGTAACATCCAACTATTTCACCACGTTCGAAGCCCGTGAGTTCTGAAGAGCGCCTCGTTCTGCTCTGTCACGATGTCTAATGACTACTTAAGTTGCTGATATGGAGTACCTGCCAGTAGGTGGCAGCCCATAGCACCTAAGATCAAAAATGTATGTTTCTGGGGGTGTCCGGGTACGTTTGATCACATAGAGAACATACGGATAAGACAATTATGTAAGAGGAATAGACGATAAACTACAGGCTACAGTTGATAACAAAATAGGAACAATAGACGTAAATGTGATGCTTGACACAGGAGTGGCTACGAATCTTGCTTCTTACGGCCCATTCAATGAGATAACCTACCTACTTTACCTGGGCAGAACTGCCATATTTGAAAAGATATAGGAAATAACCAAAGTGAATCAAATTACAAATCTGTATTCCAAAACCTTTCGCTGGAACCACAGTTACTTGTACATTCCTCGTGATAGAAAAACTAATAGTTAACTGTGCAAATGGAAGTGAAACATGGACGATAATGAGTTTGGGCAAGAAGGGAACAGAAGCTTTCGAAATGTGGTGCTACAGAAGATTGCTAAAGATTAGGCGAGTAGATCACATAACTAAAGAGGAGGTATTTAATAGGATTGGGGAGAAGAGGAGTTTGTGGCACAACTTGACTAGAAGAAGGGACCGGTTTGTGGGACATGTTCTGAGGCATCAAGGTATCACCAATTTAGTATTGGAGGGCAGCGTGGAGGGTAAAAATAGTAGAGGTAGACCAAGATATGATTACAGTAAGCAGATTCAGAAGGATGTAGGTTGCAGTAGGTACTGGGAGATGAAGAAGCTTGCACAGTTTCTAAATTTAAAAATGCTAGAAACGTAGGTTTGGCTTTCCTTAATATCTTCTAAGGTAAGTCGTAGGGTCAGTATTGTCTCACCTGTTCCAACTTATTTAGGTAACCCAAACCGAACTTCCCTGACGTCAGTTTCTACCAGTTTCTCCATCCGTCTGTAAATAATTTGCATTACTATTACCAATTTAGTACTGGAGGCCACCGTGGAGGGTAAAAGTCGTAGAGGGAGAGCAAGAGATGAATACACTAAGCAGATTCAGAAGGATGTAGGCTGTAGTAGGTACTTGGAGATGAAGAATCTTGCACAGGATAGAGTAGCATGGAGAGCTGCATCAAACCAGTCTCAGGGCTGACGACCACCACAACAACAGCCCTGTATTCATCTGACCAGAAATCGTGTTCCTCCTGCCACCGAACTTCACTAATTCCCACTAAATCTAGCTTTAACTTATCCATTTGCCTTTTTAAATTTTCTAACATACCTGCCCGATTAAGGGATCTGTCATAACATCCTCTGATCCGTAGAATGCCAGTTGACTTTCTCCTGATAACAACATCCTCCTGAGTAGTCTCCGCTCGGAGATCTGAATGGGGGACTAAGCTACCTTCACAATATTATAACCAAGGAGACGCCATCGTCATTTAACCATACATTAAAGCTGCGTACCCTGATGAAAAATTACGGCTGTAGTTTCCCCTTGCTTTCAGCCATCGGCAGTATCAGCACAGCAAGGCCGTTTTAGTTAATGTTACAAGGCCAGTCAATCATCCAGACTGTTTCCCCTGCAACTACTGAAAATGCTGCTGCGATTCTTGAGGAACCACACGTTTGTCTGCCCTCTCAACAGATTCCCCTCCAATGTGGTTGCACCTACGGTACGGCTGTGTCGCTGAGGCCTGCAGGCCTACCCACATCGCAAGCTAACCACTAGGGCCACACCACCCGCAAGTTTTAGAGTGAGACTTTTTCGCGTCTCTGTTACGTTGCAAACTTTAAAAACATTGCCCCACCACGAAAAGTATAACGTTTCTCATTGGATGGACAGAATTTTTGTAGGCGGAGCTTAAGGTTAACATTGAGACCCTGATTGGTCAGATGAAAACACAGCCAGATAGTTTTTTTTTTAACCAACTTCGGTAAATGGTAGTAAGGAGATGTTAGGAGAGGGAGTTGCTTCCGAGATGACGAGGTGAGTGGAGCTGTGCTGTTCGCCGCCGCCCTGACGCTGCCTAAACACCGACAAGGTAATGAACGCACGCGATGCCGCATTTTTGAGCGCATAAGGCTTCACTCAGAACTGCAGAAGTATCATCTGTTACACCTCCTTTTTGCGTAATACTAGTTTCGATCGTCAGTTAAAGCTCCTGGTGTTCACATTTGCCACTTGAAGTTAAAATCTGAAACGCGATGATTTTTCTGTTATATAGTTATTGAGAAGCCACATCAGCCACTGTAATTTACTACAAGTTAGATAAGTAATTAAAGGTAGCTGAGGGTCACTATAGACCATATTGATAGTTTTCTCTTTTGTGAAACTTAATTTAAACCTAGATTATAGACGTGATATGGCATAGGTCATCCTTCGATCCATTGTAGAACTTGGAAACCCTCTCAGGGAATATTCGATCACATTTTTGTTGAACGCAGTTGGTTTTTATCATCCTGTATCAATACATTTCCTATTATCAATAGTGCAATTTATAAACAATGTTTTTTGAGTAGAATAAAATTTCCAATGGTAAACGTAACTGCTTTTTCGACGTTATTTTACCAGCTAACTAAAAATAGGAAAGCCTTGAACCCCTTCCACTAAATTTAGTTAGTATTAAGATTCTTTTACAGGGAGTGCAGCGGAGCTGACGCTGAAATCATTAAGTATTTGGTTATATCATCGCTAGTCTCACTGAACTCTTCTGAATTCTACATGTCATGGCCGGCCGCGGTGGTCTCACGTTCTAGGGGCGCAGTTCGGAACCGTGCGACTGCTACGGTCGCAGGTTAGAATCCTGCCTCGGGCATGGATGTGTGTGATGTCCTTAGGTTTGTTAGGTTTAAGTAGTTCTAAGTTCTAGGGGACTAATGACCACAGCAGTTGAGTCCCATAGTGCTCCGAGCCATTTGAACCATTCTACATGTCTTGTGTGGCTTGGCGTCTCTTTACCAGCAACAGGTCCCAGGTTCAAACTAGTCAATTGCCTAAAAAACACGCTCAGAGCGTCGTTGCGCGAAAGTGGTAGGGAGACACGATATAGAACAAACAGACAACACCATGAATGCTAGAATATAACCGTGAATTATTGGAGGGTTGTGAACAGTAATAGTAAAGAACTGTTAAACGCTAATGTGCAGCTGTCGGATACATCATTTAAATTGTCAGTGTTGAACTTCCAACCACCTTTATTTCAGCCAGTGTAGCAACGTATTAAGTTGGCACGAAAGACAATCAACGAAGAAATAAAGCAGGTGAGCGTCACAGGTGTCGTTTTGTTCAAGTGGTAATTTATATCTAAGATGAAGAGAATATTTTGGCAGATGACCTGTCTACTCATCCACAATGATTGAATGAATATGAAAATTTAACAGAACAAATAATTGACTTTTGGATCTACTCCTGTACAATGGTTCATGTAGGCCCTATTACACTACTGGCCATTAAAATTGCTACACCACGAAGATGACGTGCTACAGACGCTAAATTTAACCGACAGGTAGAAGATTCTGTGACATGCAAATGATTAGCTTTTCAGAGCTTTCACACAACATTACCGCCGGTGGCGACACTTTCAACGTGCTGACATGAGGAAAGTCTCCAACCGATTTCTCACACACACAAACAGCAGTTCACCGGAGATGCCGGGTGAAACGTTATTGTGATGCCTCGTGTAAGGAGGAGAAATGCGTACCATCACGTTTCCGACTTTGATAAACTTCGGATTGTTGCCTATCGCGATTGCCTGTCGTATCGCGACATTGCTGCACGCATTGGTCGAGATTCATTGACTGTCAGCAGAATATGAAATCTGTGGGTTCAGGAGGGTAATACGGAACGATGTGCTGGATCCCAAAGCCCTCGTATCACTAGCAATCCAGATGGCAGGCATCTTATCCTCATGGCTGTAATGGATCGTGCAGCCATATCTCGATCCCTGAATCACCAGACGTTTGCAGGACAACAACCATCTGCACGTACGGTTCGGCGACATTTGCAGAAGCATGGACTATCAGCTTGGAGACCATGGCTGCGGTTACCCTTCACAATGCATCGCAGACAGGAGCGCCTGCGATGGTCTACTCAAGGACGAACCTGGGTGCACGAATCGCAAATCGTCATTTTTGCGGACGAATTCAGGTTCTGTTTACAGCATCATGATGGTCGCATCCGTGTTTGGCGACATCGCGGTAAACGCATGTTGGAAGCGCGTATTCGTCATCGCCATACTGGCGTATCACCCTGAGTGATGGTATGGGGTGCCATTGGTTACACGTCTCGGTTACCTCTTGTTCGTATTGACGGCACTTTGGGAAGTGGACGTTACATATGAGATGTGTTACGACCCGTGGCTCTACCCTTCATTCGATCCCTACGAACCCCCACATTTCAGCAGGATAATGCACGACCGCGTGTTGAAGGTTCTGTACGGGCCTTTCTGTATACAAAAAATGTTAGACGGCTGCCTCGGCCAGCACATTCTCCAGATATCTCAACAACTGAAAACGTCTGGTCAATGGTGGCCGAGCAACTGGCTCGCCACAATACGCCAGTCACTACTCTTGATTATCTGTGGTATCGCGTTGAAGCTGCATGGGCAGCGTGCCTGTACACGCCATCGGAGCTCTGTTTGACTCAATGCCCAGGCGTATCAAGACCGTTAATATGACCAGAGGTGGTTGTTCTGGGTACTGATTTCTCAGGATCTATGCACCCAAATTGCGTGATGCCCGTTTATCATCTGCTTATCTTCTTGGTGTAGCAATTTTAATGGCCAGTTGTGTATTTGAGAATGTGTGAAAACATGAGAACTTCAAGAGGAAGATGGTCGATGGAACAAGGTAGGGCAACAACTAACAAGTACTGATGATGCAGACTTAGGAAATCGTTATAGGAGATTTTTAATATCGTCGAACGTATCATTCTGGTAACTGGTTTTGTTTGTTTACCAGAAGGATATGTAGACAGTTTTCTCAGGTATACACATAACTCATGGGGTCACTGTGGTGTAGTTAAGTGTGCACATACAATGTATTAATGCTATTTCCCTAACATTAGACATAGAGTACAACCGGTCATCGAGAAATGCGTAATCTGTCGAAAGACCAAACACTCCAACAGATCACCATTCAATGAATTTCGTCCTATTGTACCAGTAAAACCCTTTTAGTTATCATCTGTCGATGACACAGGACCTTTTCCGACGGCAAAAGGACTGAAATATCTAACAGCCTTGTAAGACGTGTTTTTAAACATCTGCAGTACTAAGCCATCAAAATTCTAACGGCAGGGCCCATAATCAACCGAATCGTGAAAGAATATTTTGTGAGAGTGGATGAACCAAAATCTGTTCTGACGTGTAATGCAACTAATTTCACAATTGTAGAGGGAAAGCATTTGTCAAGTCACATAACATAAAAGATAATTATTTACCGAAATTTCATCCCAACGACAGCACAATAGAATTTAGTATTTTGTGAGCTTAAGAGATTTATCAGAATGTATACACCACACAGACATAAAATGGATTGGCTGCATGGCAGCGTTTATAAATAATTTTCCACACTCATCAACAGGTTTTACTGAAAACGGCTCAGTGTACAAGAAGTATAAAATAGACAGCTGGGTTAGGCCCTTAACTAAATTTTCTGAGAAAGAGATACCGTTAGAAGAAATAGACAAATCTTAATAACGTTGGGAGCAAAAGTACTGGCTACCAAAAAATAATATGATAGACGAATAGGTCGCACAACTACTTTTGACGTTGGACTGGGTGTGCTGTTGAGCACACATTTTCAGTCTACGGAATCCGGGCAGCTTAACAAGAATGGCAGTTACTATACACACGACTGCACGTTATACACAGAGTAACACACTCGACATGTTATTTTTTGAGCAACTTGGAAAATATGTGGATTATATCCATATAAAGGCGTCACATAATTTATACGCTAAATAAAAGAGGTCAACGCACCTCACCAATTTCTGCACTTAATACCCAAGCGAAAATACAGTACGCTGTTACATGTAAACCCAAAACACAAAAGGTCAATGCACCTCAACCACTTCAGCGCCTACATCCCTCACGGAAAACACAACAATCTGTAATCCTTATAGAAATTTGGAGAGTCTATCTGATAGTAAAGTATGAAAACATTTCTAGAATGTGACACAATGTACATATTTTGCTTGAGAATCTTATAATGAAAGTTATACTAGCTATCATGCAAGATAAATGCGAAGATTCTTCCAAATCTGTGAAATTTGTTACTCTATTCAGACCGAAATGACAATATACAACTGTACGTTAAATACACTTTTGGATATGGTGAATATGAACGACAACATCACAGTTTGGCAGCATATGCTGAGCGCAGTGCGAGGGGAGGAGTTAACTTAGTTGTGAGTTGTTAACATTTCCCCCCTGTCCTCTTCCCACTTTTGATTTAGTCTGCAGGGCCAGTATCCGCGAATGCGCTTTGTACCCAATGCACCAGTGCGCCGCCTGACAGACGATGATAGAATGTAAGAGAGACAGCGTGTTGTTCAAACATTAACTAGAGAAAATGACAAAATAGGACTCAACTGCACAAAGTAAATACGAAGTGTGTCACGAAAGATGCCCGAGAGGGGCCGCGGAACACATGGTTTGCATGTCAGCTGTTACCACTGCATCTGCCGGTTGTCTCCATGCTTAGTTTTTGGACACCAATACTTTGCACGTACCTCCTACACGGTGCAACTTAGTGTATTGGTGTTTGTTTTGTCCAGTCTAATCGGTTCAAACACTTATTGCATTGGTGTTTGTTTTGTCCAGTCTAATCGGTTCAAACACTTATTGCTGGACGTCATTATTGCAACCGATCCCATTCCAGGGCTTTCCCTGCCTGTATGTCGTTAGACGCGGTTCTCAAACAGAAACAGTGTGCGCGTGTCTTCTATACTGTGCGACTGAGTGTTGAGTTGTTTTGTTTCGAGAGTTCTGCCGAGCTTCCATTCGGTATGATATACACATAGTATCAACGAGTTTTCTTGTGTTGAAGTAAGAAAAAACCGAAAAGTATGTCGAATAACAACTTGAATTCGTAGAAAAATTTCCTGGAGTGCATGTTCCTAATGATTCGAAGATACGCAGATTATTGAAGAAATGTCAAGAGATTGGGTCTGTGTTAGGCAAACTGAGGCTTAGGGAAACCAATGTTTAATAAAAAATAGACGACATAGGGGACAGAGGCATTGTAAAGAGGTCCGAGAAAATCTCTGTGCCGTTTGGCATTTCAGACTGGTGTGTCGAGAGCACCTGCTCACAGAGCTGTGCACAAAGTGAAATTGAAACCACACATAACAGCGGTCATGCATCAACTAAGGAATTCAGATACTGTTGCACGACATCGTTATTGCAACTGGCTGTTACAGTATGTGCACGATTGGGAAGCCAATCCTGAAATGCTTTTTTTCTGATGAAGCATCGCTACATTTGTCGGGGTACATAAATTCTCAGAACAATCGACGTTGGAGCTCATTAAGTACATTAACCGCCTCTGCAATATGTGAAAACCGGAGCGTGGTGTGAAGTTAGAGCAAGACGAATTACTGGACCAATCTTTTTCCACCAGACAAGGTATGTTAACAATATATTACAGCCATTTTTTCGGGAACTAACACCTAAAGAAAATATATACCGTTATTTCAAGCAAGCCAGTGCAAGACCACACATGTCCAATGCTTCTATGACAGCAATACAAAGTGTTTTTGATGATAGGGTAGTTGACTGTCCTCCTCGTTCTCCAGATCTAAGTCCATGTGATTTTTATCTGTACAGAATGTTAAAGACTGTCGTATATAATCAATCCCCTGACACACGAAGAGCTGGAAGATAGGGTCCTGCTAGTCATTTCCCAAATTTCGGCAGCAGAAATTCGTCAATTGGTTGCTGATGTGTTCAGGAGATGTTAGGCCGTTCTCATCACATAAGGGCCACATTTTGACCATCTACTGTAAAAATGTAAGCTTAAGTTAATCGGACAGTAACAATGTTAATGCCTTAACTCAGGGGAAGCGCACGTAGCCCACTACCGGCAATTTAGTGTTCGAGACAAGGACAACAGCACAACGAAGGACAAGGAAGATGGAAATTTTTGTAGCAGACAGTTGTCATAAATATAAATGGTGACAAACATTTAATTGATTGTGAAAAATAATTACATAATATGAAACAGAATTTGTAATACTTTCCTTATATATGTAAAGTAATTTTAATATAGTGTAAGAAAATATAAAGTAAAATATATGACGTACAAAGAATTTGATAAAATAAAGGTTGACACATCGCTCACACACATTAGTTAAAAAAAGTAATAGGCAAATATGCCAATAGATGGAAGGTCAAAATAAAGGTTTCTAACCCTTTATCAGTGAAAAAGATGACTCCAATTTCCCCCATGAGTAAAAAGCGTAAAATGTATGAATTTGTATAATTTAATAAGAAAAGGAAGTTTTGTACTCTGTGCTATGTTTCTGAATGCACAGGCCAAAGCTGACGGCTCGTGTAAAGGCACTTGCTAGAGGTTTCGAAAGAGGTGTACGTAAAGTAAAAAATGAAGCGATGCGCTGCAGCAGAGGTGCTATTAGATGAGAGACATGTGACTATTGCTGTTTTTAAGCTGCCAGAAAGAGAGGATCCGTGGAGAGTCTTGACGAAGAGAGGACGCCAACATTTTATAGCTGCCCCTATTGTAACACTTTTCATAATAATATTGGATTTTGGGTTAATGTAAAAGACGTCAAGTAACATACAGTGATTATTTATTTGACCAATCTCATCTCACCACATCGAAATACGAGTTTCAACAATCAGCAATCTCTACAACCTGTATCCAAGACTGTAGCAGAAGGAAGAGGTAAAGTTCCCCACTGAGAAGAAAATATATCCAAGAACATTTACTATTAAATTTCCTAGAAAGTTTATTTCAGATACATTTGATAGTGTGTTTGGCAGTTGGCCATAAACGTATTTTATTAACTTCCATTTACGACTTCACAGTTAAAAATCATAAAACATTTAAAAGCCAGAAACTCTAATTCATTATGAGTCCAGTAGCAAAAATAGAATATGGTACAATTGCATTAAAGGAAATATCCTCCAGTTACAAATCCGATTAATCAAAAAGTTTTTCAAACACATTTTACTGCAACATAAAAACACATTTCAACAGCGATTGGAATGTCATCATGTGGACATACAGGGTCTTCAGGAATTCCTGTTATGAGCTTCTATGACTTGTAGAGCGGAATGAGTACATAATATTTTGAATAGGAACCCATGTTGAGAAACGCCATCCAAAGACCAATGTACCATCTAGCACTTTCATTCATTAGAAGAACTGTATCCACCTTGCTACTGTATCAACAACAACCATGCATCTTAAAATTTTCAACTTTTCCAAAACTTCAGTACATATTCATCATATTTATGTGGACATTTAGGCCTCATTTTCTACCAGACAGTTGCGAAGAAGAAGCATTATGTATAACAATCTATCATAATACCTCCATTAATCATGTTTATTACAGGTACATTCTTGTACATCCAGACTTCAAAAGGACGATTCTAAGATATAAGTGTAATTTAATTTCCACCAGTTTATTTAAGGAAAGGCGATTGCACTGTCGCATTAATCATGCTGGAAACAGACAATAGTATTCCTAGTATCACAGTGGTAAACTGCAAGCTATATTTGTGAAACATTGACAGTTTGAGTTACAAGCACATATCAATACCCTAAAACTGAAATAAGAAAAGGAGACAATAGGCTTTACAAAGGGAAGTTCAATAGGACCACAAATTGGTTTTTCAGAGGAACAAGTTTAAAAACAAATTGTAATAAATGTTATGTGTTAGCTTAGCCAGTAAATATACTACCTGTTAGCACAATTCACATCAAGTGTAATATTACAACAGATACATATCTCAATGATAAATTTATTGACAATAATTGGCCCCGAATATAAAATAGCGGAGTGCACACCAACTACTTTCCAATGACATTTCCAGTTGAGTATTGTAGGCCAAGATTGACATATAGCCTACTATCGCAGCTGCAAAATTGTAACATGTCCACATCTAAAGCGGGAGCAGCAGCATCATTATGGTGGTGTGATACAAACCCTATTAATGCAGCCATTAGTGTACCAGTTTCCAAAGGAAATGCAGCGTGATAAGACAGGAAAAGTATAAACTCTTTAAATTTCTAAGTTTCAAACCACACTATAGTGTAGCTCAATATAACTGACCCAGTTCAGTATGATGAATTAATGATGTGTTGGGAATGTTTCTCCCACAAACCTTTGCTTTGGTTACATTTAATAGTAATCATGAGATGAGAATTCTCAATCAACACCAGGAGACCTCAACAGTTTCAGACAACAGCACCCTATACTTCAAAAGAAAACTTGTGAAAAAGGATGGGAGCCCTACAGATGATATGTAATGCTTTTGCATATTTGTTTCATGAAATTATATAAGAAATTGGCTCTGCAAGAAATTTAGTTTTTACACCAACTCTTAAAACATGTTTATACATAAATTTCACTCTTGAATTGTTTAGAAAATGCAGACGGATCAACAAGTGACTACAAACTCTTTAGCACATGTATACCACTCAAGACCTTTATTGGATGTTTCAAGAACACAAATGCGTTATCGTGAATCCTAGTAAGAAATGCAACAGATAATAATGCACACATTTAGGGACAGCAAAGTAATCCTGAAAGAAATAAGATAGTGTTTGAGAGGTTAGTGCTAGAGAAGCCTGATGAAGAGCGTTTAAAATTTTTAAAGATTTTGAATGCCGCTTATAATGAGCCTAATGATTTTAAAAACTGTTCCCACCTAGAGTGGAAAGTATCCGTGTGTGACTGACAAATTTTTAGTACTGTTGTGAATTTTTCAGTTTACAGGATAGTCACGCACACTATTAGCCCTTTTTTTTATAAAACTTTAATTATTATTTTAACGAAACAGATGATTGGGAAAATTAAATTTTAAAAAAATAACGGAAGTTTATCAGTGTTCAGACTGAAAGCTGGTGCCCTATTTACTGGAAAACGTTATTTTCTAAGAACAGGAAACAAAAAAATTGGAAACGAAGAGTAGGAAACAGGGTGCAATACCGCGTTCAAACCTAACGCACAAAGATCGTTGAAGGGTACACAAAAGGAAATGAACCACAACTAATTGTTTCTATTTAAGACAAATTCCGCTCGCACCGCAGTTCTGCTCCTTATGGATAACCACATACTGGTACAGTAAGTTTGTACGAAGAAAACGTAGTTGCGTATATCCACAGTCTTACCAAATGGTCTATGAGATATTTCAAAAAGAATTTGAAACTGGAAGAACAGCTCGTCGTAGTGATTAATTACGTCTGAATACCCGAAGTATTATCCAAAAGATTAGCTGAGGGCCAGTATTGTTACTACACCACATGCTACACGTGGTCATCTCCATTTACAGAAATGTGTTCAAATGGTTCAAATGGCTCTGAGCACTATGAGACTTAACTTCTGAGGTCATCAGTCCCCTAGAACGTATGACTACTTAAACCTAACTAACCTAATGACAGCACACACTTCCATGCTCGAGGCAGGATTCGAACATGCGACCGTAGCTGTCGCGGGGTTCCAGACTGTGGCGCCTAGAACCGCTTGGCCACCCCGGTCGGCGGTGTCTAATACACATAAACAGCTTTGCACTGGGTCGGACACACGGTCCATTTTGTAGTTTTATATTTGTGGCCTCCAGCCTGGTAATGCCATGCTCCTTAGCCAAAGAAGACGTAAAAGTTTCCCTTAGTCTCTTCTCTGGACACTTTATAAAATCTATTAGGTGGTTACCTGTAACTTTCTTTACTCCTGGACTTGTGATTTAGTATAAATTTGTTACATACCTTCAGCCTACAATTGGAGCTCATCCACATTAAACAGTTTATTCCAGCTGTTTTATTGTTGTCCACAATCACATTGCTGCGTCCCTGATGCTCTCCTTCCATGCGGAAGTCGTGGGTTGATATTAGGTAGTCGCACATCTCAATTTTATTAAAAATTCCTTCAAAGTCTTGAGTTATGTGTAAATCCAAAATGTAATAACCGTCTACAAGTACCTGCTGCAATATTCCGGGCAACTCCTCCATCAGAACATCCGATTTAACGTCCGCTAATTCCACTTTATATGATATAGCCACAGGATTTTTAAATTTCTTCGAAATCATCTCCAATGCTTCCTTGCCGATTTTGACCAATATTCCTCTTGCTGTCACATTGTCGCTTCCATGTAGGAGAAATGGCAGCTTTGCCTTGACACCATGTCTTGCGGTGACGAACTTGGAGAATTTACTACGTAGATAATAGTTAAATGAGCCACACATCTCCTCCTTTAACATTACAGATCGTCCCTTCTCTTCCTTTTGATCACAGATTTTAACTGTCATCATGTTATAGCAAAAGGGCTCAGTAATAGGAGTAAGCACATTTTAATTCTTCTTAGTAACGAGAGTACCATTTTCGGTGTAATTTGCGTTGCCAGTGTCAGAAACAAGATTGTCCAGGTTCCACAATAATAACCATAAACCAAAGCGTTCGTCAGTTGGTCTCGTCCTCCTCCCTAACAGTTGAGGCATATTAAGCGCTTTGGAGGAATCCGTGTTGACACTTTCAGCTACCACAGAAGACTGATCAGATGTGGCCAACATGCATCCTTTTATACTCTACAAATCCGAGATGATTGCACCTCGGTCACGTGATTTACGATCATACATTCTGCTTAGATCCTAGCCCAATTGCGCTATTTTGTGCGCAATGTGTCTGTGGCAGGAAAGACGACTGCCCCCTCGAGTATCATCCTATCCCGCTCCGCACTATACCGCTTTCACGCTCGGATACTACGATGCTCTAGTCCGTCCAGCTATTGCGCTGCACCATCCCTCCAAAACCATGTCCGGGGACAGTGCTATACTCTATTGTACGAATACTGTGCTGTACCACCCCGTCCGAAACCGAATCCAGGTACAGCCCCAGACTATTGCATGGATCGTGCGCTACACTATACCGTCCAAAAACGTGTCCATGTACTCGCGGGATGCAGTCGCCTTCCCTCCCACGAATACCTTCTGTATCTATGCTGTGTGTGTTCGAAAATTGAGCAGCACAGAGACAGAAGTGATGACACTTTCTGCAAGACCTGACCATCATTTTGCAGGACAATGGTCAAGCACGTACAGTGCAAGCTGATTTGTTTGTCTGATGGGACTGTTAAGTGCTATACCACCTACTGCACTCCCCTGACTTAAGCCCTCGTGAGTTCAGCTCGATGTCTAAACTGAAGGAAACACTTCACAGCATTCGCTTCAGAACTGCTACAAATTCGTCGGGCAATAGACCGTATCGCTCGAACTGTCAACACAACTGGCACTGTTAAGAGTATCCTACGACTTCCACATCACTGGCATAGGGGTAATACACAATGCTGGTGACTACTTTGTAGGCCAGTAAAACTTTGAAACACGTACCTATTTTGTACGAGCTGTAATGGTAGTTGGCACTATTAAAGTTCCATCCCTCGTGTTTGTTTGGGGACGTCGATGCATTTAGTCGTTTTTCATGGCTGATCCCCAGCAGGGCTATGAATGTGGACATCATGATACACAACTTGGGGACCACATTTACATGTATTGGCCTACCAAGGGTTTTAGTAATAAAGGACCCACTTTTGTTTCAAGGGAATTCAGGCAGTTTTGCTTTCAGAATGCAGTTGAACGTGTGACCCTAATATCCACAACCTTCCTTTGTCCAGGGAGTCAATCGCAACTTAAAGGTAGTCCTGATAATTTATCACAGTAAAGGTCAAAATAAGTGGGATGAGTCACTTAAGTGGCTAAATTTTGCATTAAATGCAGCAATGCACGAAGCACATAAAGCCACTCTAGGAAGTTTGGATTTAGCGTATCCCGTTAATTCTCACATTTCCAATCTGTGGGGAGTAAACGACCTCCTCTCTGAGAAGGTAGACGCCGTTACCGTCAGAAACAATTCGAAGAGGGTCCTTAATACCATTAAACTGCTTCTCCGCCGGCAGTCAGAACGGTACAAAAATGGGATGCGTCCTACCTCTTTTAAAACTGGCGACTTTGTCTTCTACAAAAACTTTAAAAGGTATGGTAGGGTTGCAGGAAGGATTACGAGTAAGATACTCTCTAGATTTGTTGGGACATTCAGAATTGCTGAGACGCCCTCCCCAGTATGGTTTGTGGCTGAGAACGTGGCTACACGGCGGCAATCTCGGGTTTATGAAAGCCAGACCGAGGTTGCGGGTCCCCTGGGTGGGGTACCGGTAGCTTCGAGCTGAAATCCGTTTGCTTATTTGTTTAGAAAGAGTTCCTGTAGCGGTAAGGGCCCTCAAAGAAAAAATTTGTAGTTTTCATTTAGGAAGTCTGACTTAAATGTTTGGTATAAGATCTAATATGACGTGCAAATCCTTATTTCAGGTAGCGTATAGTAAAAGGAGGACAGTAGTGAAACGTAGAAGAGAGACTGAGCAACCATTTTTGTGTAAACTACAAGAAAATTAGAAACGAATTTGTGATTAATGTAGATTGTGAAGGGATGTATTATAGGATGTTTATTTTTTTCTTATTTAGTGCGGAATGCTTCTGCTGTAAAAAGAATTTGTCATATTGTGTGTCCTCGAGTTTCAGTATAAAGATAGTGTATCAACGTCAAGGATATTTACTTCAAGAATTAGTCATCGACGAAAACGAAATTCCAAAGAAACTTAAATACAGGGGCCTTCCAGCTCCGCCGTTCAATCAGGTAGATTTCACTGGAGTAATGTCATTCTCTTCCAGTGATAATACTGTGTCACAAAAGAAACAACATCAGTACTGACAGGTCCACGAAAATATCCAGTAAGGCTAACAACCTCTAATGTACTATATGGACCATTCGTTAGACATACTGGTCAATTGTTTGAAGAGAATTTATACTGAGGTCGGTTATATGACTGGTGACGTCAGAGTGCTGAGACATCGTGCGTAAACGCGAGTGTCAGAGGCCTAAGGATGTTTGTAGAGTGAAACTCCACGAAGATAAAATATGAATGACGAGAATTTATTACAATGGATATGAGCAACATCTAAGTGAGTTTTCTCGCCTACTGACGCCTTTAGTCCTTATCAAATAAATGTCGTTTGATATCCGCAGGCGATCATTGACTGTCACACAGCTACGTTATTGATTTCACACACGCCGCTGGCGAGCTGCCTAATGAGCAGAGAATAAGCGGAGTAGAGGACCATCACGAGCGTGGGGGCGCACTAGCAGAGGCGTAACTCTGCTCTCTGCTTGTGACGTTTTGCTACGAATGTTGCAGCTTTCTATGACATAGTGACATCGAAAGGCAGATATCCAAGTCTGAGCCAACGTCCGTGTATCAGTTTAGAGTTCCACAAATGTTCAGAACAAACCTTTACAGCCTAGCCTTACAGTGGGTACACTCTGCCGTCAATTTCAGAACTCTGTCCTGAAAAATACAATAATTTTTAAGAACACGTTATGATAATATCGTTATAGTGATCTATTAAGATGACATCGTTGTTACTTTTTTTTAAACTGCTGCGTCTAACTATGCTCACTGCATGTGATTCAGTCACTAAATTAGATAATTTTGAACGAAATTGAAGACACAACCACGGCAGCAAACTTTCGATCTGCAACAGATACCGAAAACGCATCTGGAAGTTCGGCATCATAGTAAACACAACGTATCCTGTCTGCAGAAATGATCCACAGCTCAAATTCAACTGGTAGCTGAAACCACTGGCACAGTTGCCCACTTATCTAAGAAGTGCAAGACACTGTCCTCTAGCGTAACACTCCGTAACTTAGCGAACATATATGTATAGTGGTACGCATATGGAAATCATAAAGGTTCTGTTGCATTGCGTTACTTGTTTATTGAAGAAATGTCTTTTATGTTAACTCTATTACCTGTACAGTTCAATACTTTTCATAGACATTTACAAGCTATAAAACTGTTCCACTCAAACAATGAAGTAAATAGTGCTAAATATTTTGGACTGCAAATGGAACACCGACTTGGTTGAGAAAGCTGCAACATAGAATGAATGATGCGCATTTGTTGAACCGTTACACCATACGGCCGCTCGCGAGTTTCGCTTCTATGTCGACCTCTTCATCTTAGAGTGTCAGCTGCATTCCCGTCTTCAGTTATTGTTTGGTTATATCCCAATCTCAGCCTCCCCCTAAATTTTTTATCATGTACATCTCCCTCAAGTTCTAATATATATCCAATCATCCTGTCTCTCCTTCCTATCGATATTTTCCGCCTGTTTCTCGTCTCGCTGTTGTAGCAGAGAACGCCTTCATTCAGTCCAGATAATTTTTAGAGCCATTCTGTAGACGGTAGAAGACGCAAATAACGAAGTAACGTAAGTGTCCAGCACCGCAGATCCAAAAGTTTAAAAATGATAGTCATTAATTAAAACGCTTCTATATATCTATAAAGTGTGTCTAACAGTAAATCGTAGGACATGATACAACATGTAAAAATAGTGTCGCTATGTTCCACCATGCGACAGATCGTGATATCTGGTGCGGGCTGATGGATTTTCCTATCAAAAATGAAGAAGGAATCTGCTTCCTGCGTAGCATCCTTAAATGGCACAAAAATTTTGTTGGAGAGTGCGGTGTATAACGCGGCTACGAGTTACTGAACATGTACATTGTAGCGGATCTCCTGCAACGGCGATAAATGTACGAGACCAGCTTGAGACATAACGCTCGTGTATTGAAGTAATAACGTTAATATGACAGGAATGAAAATAATACTTTTATCGGAAACAACTACCAATTGCATATTCGAGTGATCGTAGGTAAAACAATAATGTGGCGATTCGTATAAGAGCGATGGTAGGGAAGTGTGACAGAACCGCTATTATTCTCTCTATATATGGGTGATCTGACTCGCACGGAAAGCAACAATCCGCAGCTGTTTGTTGATGATGCTGTAGTGCACGGGACGGTGTAGTCGTTGAGTGACTGTAGGAGCCGGCCGCAGTGGCCGAGCGGTTCTAGGCGCTACAGTCTGGAACCGCGCGACCGCAACGGTCGCAGGTTCGAATCCTGCCTCGGGCATGGATGTGTGTGATGCCCTTAGGTTAGTTACGTTTAAGTAGTTCTGATTTCGAGGGGACTGACGAACACAGAAGTTAAGTCCCATAGTGCTCAGAGCCATTTTGACTGTAGGAGAATGCAAGATATTACACAACATTTCTAGTTGATCTGATGAACGGGGGCTTGGTCTAAATACAGAAATGTAAGTTAATACAGATAATTTGGAAAAAGAATGGCATAATGTTCAAATATGATATTAGTCGTGTGCTGCTTGGCACATTCACGTCGTTTAAATATATAGGAGTAGGACTGCAAAGCGATATGAAATGGAACGGCCACGTATGGATGGTAGTGTTAGAGGCGATTAGTGGACTTCGGTTTATTAGGATAATTTACGGAAAGTGTGGCGCGTCTGTAAATGAGACGGTGTACGTACCGCTAGTGCAAGCCATTTTCAGTACTGCTCGAGTGTTTGGTAATCTCACCAGGTCAAATTACACGGAGGCTAGGACAAATTTCATGGGATAGTGATATGCACAGGTACGGATAACGGTAATATGCCGTATACAAGGTATAAAAGAGCAGAGCACTGGCGGAGCTCTCGTTTGTACTTAGGTGATTCATATGAAAAGGTTTCTGACGTCATTGTGGCCGCATGACGGAAATTAACAGACTCTGAATGCGGAATAGTAAGTGGAGCTAGATGCACGCGACATTCCCTTTTGGTAATCAGTAGAGAATTCAGTATTCCGAGAGCAAGAGTGTCAAGAGCGTGCCGAGAATACCAAATTTCAGGCATTACATCTCACCACGGACAATGCAGTGCTCGACAGCCTTCATTTAGTGACCGAGAGTAGCACCGTCTGCATAGAGTTGTCAGTGATAACAGACAAGCAACACTGCGTGGAATAACCACAGCAATCAATGTGGGACGTACGACAAACGTGTCCATTAGGACAATGCGGCGAAACGTGGCTATAATGAGCTGCAGCGCCTCTCCTGGGCTCGTGAACGTATCGGTTGTACCCTGGACGATTGGAAACCCATCACCTGGCCAGATGAGTTGCGAGTCCAGTTGGTAAGAGGTGCTGGTAGCGTGAGCAGACACCACGAAGCCACGGACCCAAGTCGTCAACAGGGGACGGCACAAGATGGCGGTGGCTCATTAATACTGTGCGCAGTATTTCTGTGTCCGCTGGTCGAACTCATCTGATCATTGACTGTGGAATGGTTATGTTCTACTCCTTGGAGACCATTTTCCGCCAATCAGTTCTTATGGATGACAATGCGCGATGTCACCAGGCGACAACCGTTCCCAACTGCTTTGAAGAACATTCTGGCCGAGTGAGTGATTTGGCCGACCAGGTCGCCAGGCATGAATTCCATGGAACATATGTGGTCAATTATTCAACATGACAGTGAGAATCACATTATTGATTTTGCTGCCAACCGGTTTCAGCCCCAGATGGGGTCATCTTCACAGCAATTTACACCCTTTGGTCGCTCGCTGGAATCGTCACCCCGCCTGTGCACGGTTAGTAAACGATAATTGATAATTACCAACCGTGCACAGGCAGGGAGACGACTATAGCGAGCGACAAAATGGTGTAAATTGCCCTGAAGATGACCCCATCGCGGGTTGAAAGCGGTTGGCGGCAAAATAAATAATGTGATTGTGACTGTCGTTTTGAGTAATTGATTAGAAGTAAATTAATCGCTGTTTATCTCTATACAACTATGTTGTCTAAAAATTTGAACATATATGGGACATAACTGAGAGATCAGTTCGTGTACAAAATCCCTCACCGACAACACTTCGGCAGTTACTGATTACTGTAGAGGCAGCATTACTAAATGTTTATGCTGGGAACTTCTAACTACTTGAGTTCACGCCGCATCGAGCTGCTGCTGTATATCGGACAAAAGAAGGTCTGACACGATATTGCGAGGTATCCCATGACTTTTGTCATCTCATTGTAAAGGAGGACATTCAAGTGTTTCAGAGACGGGCCGCTACCTTTGTTGCCGGTAGGTTCGATCAGACCGCGAGTACTACGAAGCTCCTTAGGGAACTCACACGGCATTCCCTGAACGGAAGACGACGCTCTTTTTACAAAAACTGTTGACAGCATTTAGAGGAGTGGCATTTTAAGTGGCCTGCAGAACGATTCTAGCGCTGTTGACGTACATTTCGCGAAAGGACCACTAAAGTGAGAGAAATTAGGACTCGCGTCAAATTTATCCTTCTTTCTAGTTGCAAGTCGAACAGGAAGGAAATTTCTAGCTGAGGTAAGAGGTATCCTTCGCCACCTTCCATACGGTGGCTTGCAGAGCATATGTGTATATGTAGATGAAGTATTACACTGTTTAGATGTTTTAAATGATTAATCAGGTACACAATGATAGAATAGTGCAGTAAGGGTGTATATAAGGTGGTGGCGCGAAGTGCGGCATAGAGGAACGGCTGTCGTGGGCATTTCAGTAGAGTGGAGGGGTGTCAGGTGGTGGGCGGTGGGTGTGGTGGTGGGTGGGCGTCGCCTGAGCTGTGGGCGGCGTGGCGGCCGCCGGTGAGTGCGGATCGCTGTTGCCCTGACCAGGCGGCGCCGGTGCCGCTGCCGCTGCCGACACCGCCTGCGGTCTCTGCCGCTGGCCGTTGCACTGAGCTGCGCCAGAGGCTGCTGCTGCTGCTGCCTTTCGAGCGCAACTCACCTGTGTCGTGTACCTACTAGCATAACTGTCACCACCCTTACGTCTAGCTCTGATCTTCTCCTGTTTAATCTGCAGAGTCTACAGTATCTTCGTTAGAGCCCCAGGGAAACAATCTATTGCGAAACCTTTTTGTGCAGTTCTGTTTGTAATACACTCTGTATCTACTTCGTACTTCTCATATATTACGAGTTCGTTTTCATCCCAGCTTTGAACTGAGAATGGCGTTAACGATTCACGTTCTCCTCCGGCCCATACAAGCTACGTATCTCACAGTAAACTTATTATTTCGAGTTACGACAAGATACGAATATGTTAATTCAACTAGTAATTACATATTATCCGCACACACACACACACACACACACTCTCACACACACACACACACACACACACACAAAGAGGAAAACGAAGATTATTGTGGGTTACCATCACGTCGAAGGCCAGGTCATTAGAAACGAAGCAAAAGCACAGATCGGCGAAAATGGCGAGGGAAATCGGCAATGCTCTTCGAAAGAACCATTAAAATCATTTTTAATGTGACTGAAAGTTATTACAGACGCGTGCGACCAGTTTCAATGAAAATAATTTAAAACAGCTTTTAGGTCGTGAATAATGGTCACTTGATGTTACTGTAATCTTTTTATTTTTCCATTACGCGTTTCGAGTGCTGCTCATCTTCAAACGTTTTGATAAAAACCATTAATAGAGACTTTTTAGACTTCTATACAAAGAAAAGAAGTTATTCAGATTGTGAAGGGAGACGAAAATTTAATAGTCATGGGTGACTGGAATTGGGCAGTAGGAAAAGGGAGAGAAGGAAACGTAGTAGGTGAATATGGATTGGGGGTACGAAATGAAAGAGGAAGCCGCCTGGTAGAATTCTGCACAGAGCACAACTTAATCATAGCAAACAATTGGTACAAGAATCATGAAAGAAGGTTGTATACATGGAAGAAACGTAGACATACTGGCAGGTTTCAGATAGATTATATATGGTAAAACAGAGATTTACGAACCAGGTTTTAAATTGTAAGACATTTCCAGGGGCAGATGTGGATTCTGACCACAATCTATTGGTTAAGATCTATAGATTAAAACTGAAGAAACTAAAAAAAGGTGGGAACTTAAGGAGATGGGACCTGGATAAACTGACTAAACCAGAGGTTGTACAGAGTTTCAGGGAGAGCAGAAGGGAACAATTGACAGGAATGGGGGAAAGAAATGCAGTAGAAGAAAAATGGGTAGCTTTGAGGGATGAAGTAGTGAAGGCAACAGAGGATCAAGTAGGTAATAAGACGAGGGCTCGTAGAAATCCTTAGGTGACAGAAGAAATACCTAATTTAATTGATGAAAGGAGAAAATTCGGAGTAGGTATTAAAATCCATGGAGAAGAAATAAAAACTTTGAGGTTCGCCGATGACGTTGTAATTCTGTCAGAGACAGCAAAGGACTTGGAAGAGCAGTTGAATGCAATGGATAGTGTCTTGAAAGGAGGGTATAAGATGAACATCAACAAAAGCAAAACGAAGATAATGGACTGTAGTGGAATCAAGTCGGGTGATGCTGAGGGAATTAGATTAGGAAATGAGACACTTAAAGTAGTAAAGGCGTTTTTCTATTTTGGGAGCTAAATAACTGATAATAGTCGAAGTAGAGAGGATATAAAATGTAGACTGGCATGGCAAGGAAGGCGTTTCTGAAGAAGAGAAATTTGTTCACATCGAGTATAGATTTAAGTGTCAGGAAGTCATTTCCGAAAGTATTTGTATGGAGTGTAGCCATGTATGGAAGTGAAACATGGACGATAAATAGTTTGGACTAGAAGAGAATAGAAGCTTTTGAAATGTGGTGCTACAGAAGAATGCTGAAGATTAGATGGGTAGATCACATAACTAATGATGAAGTATTGAATAGGATTGGAGAGAAGTTTGTGGCACAACTTGACTAGAAGGGATCGGTTGGTAGGACGTGTGTTGAGGCATCAAGGGATCACCAATTTCGTATTGGAGAGCAGCGTGGAGGGTAAAAATCGTAGAGGGAGACCAAGAGATGAATACACTAATCAGATTCAGAAGGATGTAGGTTGCAGTATGTACTGGGAGATGAAGAAGCTTGCACAGGATAGATTAGCATGGATAGCTGCATCAAACCAGTCTCAGAACTGAAGACCGCAACAACAACAACAACAACAACAACAACAACACTGATACACGACCTCTGCCCCCCCCTCCCATCCCATGTACCATGGACCCTGCTATTGGTGGGGAGGCTAGCGCCCCTCAGCGATGCACATAACCGTACCGTAGATGCAACAACAGTGGAGGGGTATCCAATGAGAGGCCAGAAAACGGGTAGTTCCTGAAGAGGGGCAGTAGCCTTTTCTGTATATCCACGGGCAACAGTCTGGATGACTGACTGAACTGGCCTTGCAACATCATCCAAAACAGCGTTGCAGTGTTGGTACTGCGGACGTTTGAAAGCAAAAGGAAACTACAGCCATGATTTTTCCCCTAAGGCATCCAGTTTTACTGTATGGTTAAATAATGATTCCATCCTCTTGCCTAAAATATTCCAGAGATAAAATAGTTTCCCATTCGGATCTGCGGGCGGTGACAACACAGGAGAAACAAATCTGGCATGGGTCGGAGTGTGGAATTTTTTGAATATTTGTGGTAAGTTTCTGTGAAACCAAATTGCTCAAGTCTTCGTTCCCTAGGCTTACACACTACTTAATCAATTTAACCTAACTTACAATAAGAACAACACACACACACACACACACACATGCCCGAGGAAGGACTCGAATGTCCGACGGGGGGAGACGCGCGAACCTTTGCAAGGCGCCCCAGACCGCAAGGCTTCCCCGGGCGGCGAGAGCGTGGAATGTCAGATCCCTTAGGGCAGCAGGTATGTTAGAAAATTTAAAAAGGCAAAAGGATAGGTTAGAGTTAGATAGAGTGGAAATTATCAAGTTCGGTGGCAGGAGGAAAAAGGCTTTTCGTCAGTTTAATACAGGTTATAAATACAAAATCAAGTAGGGGCAACGCAGGAAAAGGTTAAATGATGAACAAAAAGAAAACAGGAATGCGAAAAACTGCTACGAACAGTGTAATGAACTCGTTATGGTAGCCACGATAGACACGAAGCACAACATACCGCAGTAGTACAAGTTCATATGCTAACAAGCTCCGCAAATGATGAAGAGATGGATATATGTACGATAACACAAAATAAATCGTTGAGATAGTTAAGGGAGACGAAAATCTATTAAACATGAGGGACTGGAATTCGACAGCAGAATAATGAAGAGAAGTATTAGATGGATATGAACTGGGGATAAGGAGTGAAAGAAGGAGCCGCCTGGTAGAACTTTGCACAGAGAATAAGTTAGTCAGCGATAACACTTGGTTTAAGAATCATATACGTGGAAGAGGCCTGGAGACACTGGAAGGTTTCAGATAGATTGTGCAATGCTAAAACAGATTTTAAATTGTAATACATTTCCAGGGGAAGATGTGGATTCTGACCACAATTAATTGGTTAGGAACTATAGATTAAAACTGAAGAAGCAACAAAAACTTAGGAATTTAAGCAGATGGGACCTAGATAAACTGAAAGAACCAGAGTTTCTGAGAGTTTCAGAGCGAGTATTAAGGAACGATTGATAAGGAGAGGGGAAACGAATACTACGGAATAGGAATGAGTAGCTTTGAGAGATGAAATAGTGAAGGCAGCAGTGAATCAATTGGGGAAAAAGACGAGGGCTATTATAAATCTTTGGGTAACACAAGAAATATTGAATTTAATTGATGAAACGAGAAAATATAAAAATGCAGTAAATGAAGCACGCGAAAAGGAATACAAACGTCCCAAAAATGAGATAGACAGGAAGTGCAAAATAGCTAAGCAGGAATGGCTGGAGGACAAATGTAAAGAAGTAGAAACATATACCACTAGGGGTCTAGATGCCATATACAGGTAAATTAAAGATACCGTTGGAGAAAAGAAAACCACCTCTATGAATGTCAAGAGCTCTGATAAAAAGCCAGTTCCAAGCAAAGAAAGGAAAACACAAAGTTGGAATGAGCATATACAGAGACTATACTTCAGGACAATATTATGAAGCTGGAAGAGGACGTAGATGAAGATGAGGTGAGAGACATCGCACGATCTGAAGAATTTCAGAGCACTGAAACATCTAAGTCGATCAAGGCCTCGGGAGTAGACAACATTCTGATAGAGCTACTAATAGCCATGGGAGAGCCAGACATGCCAAAACTCTTCCATCTCGTGTGCAAGAAAAATGTAATAATACCCTTTCAAAGAGAACAGGTGCTAAAAGGTGTGAAATTTACCGAACTATCAGTTTAATAAATCACGGTTGCAAAATATTAACAGGAATTCTTAGCAGACGAATCGAAAAACTTGTAGCAGCCGACCTCGGGGAAGATAAGTTTGGATTCCGTAGAAATGTAGGAACACGCGACGCAGTACTGACTCTACGACTTATGTTAGAACACACGTTTTGTTGGCTTACAGAAAGCCTTTCACAATGTTGACCGGAATACTCTCTTTCAAGTTCTGAAGGTGGCAGTGGTAAAATACAGGAAGCGAAGCGCTATTTACAATTTGTACAGAAACCAGATGGCTGTTATAAGAGTCGAGGGTCACGAAAGGGAAGCAGTGGTTGATATAGGAGAGAGAGAGGGTTGTAGTCTGACCCCGTTATTGTTCAATCTGCGTATTGAACAAGCAGTAGAGTGAACAAAAGAAAAAAAATTGGTGTAGAAATTAAAACCCAAGGTGGAGAAATAAAAACCTTGAGGTTTCCCGATAACAGCAAACGACTTGGAAGAGCCCTTAAAGTAATGGCCAGTGTCGGGAAAGGAGAATATAAGATGAACGTCAACAAAAGTAAAACGGGAATGATGAAATGTAGTGGAATTAAATCAAGTTATGTTGAAAGAATCAGATTAGGAAATGAGGCTCTTAAAGTAGCAGATGAGTTTTGCTATTTGGATAGCAACATAACTGATGATGGTCGAAATAGAGTGGATTTAAAATATAGATTGACGATGGCAAGAAAAGCGTTTCTGAAGAGCTGAAATTTGGTAACATAGAGTATAGATTTTGGAACCAGGAAGTCTTTTCCGAAAGTATTTGTATGGACGATAAACAGTTTAGACAGGAAGAAAATAGAAGCTTTTGAAATGCTAAAGGTTAGATCCGTAGATCATAACTAATGAGGAGGTACTGAATAGGATTGGGGAGAATAGGACTTTGTGGCACAACTTGATTAGAAGAAGGGATCGCTTAGTAAGGCACATTCTGAGGCATCATGGGATCGCCGATTAGCATTGGAGGAAACGGTGGAGGGTAAAAATCGTAGAGGGAGATAAAGATGAATACACTAAGCACATTCAGAAGGATGTAGGTTGCAGTTGTTACTCGATGATGAAGAAGCTTTCACAGAATAGTGCAGCGTGGAGAGCTGCACCAAGCCAGTCTTGGGTCTGAAGACCACAATAACACACACAGGTAAGCAAGCTCATAAAATAAGAATATATGTGTGAAAGAAAGACTGCTTAAAGAGTACATACCATTGAGACATAACGAATACAAAGCTTTAAAATAGTTGTCAAATGTGAATAGATACAACATGAAGACTTTTAACCTGACTTGTACATTACTTGTAGCGACTATAGCTTCGTACAGGCAAGTTCGCTAAAGCTGGATGGCGTAAGGCCATAGGTTCTGTCATACGTCAATGCAGTGATTTGACAGACAATTTCGTTTTCAAATCCAGGAAAATACATAAAATGTATAACGTACAACTTATTATACATTTTTCATATGACGCGTTCATCCACCTGTGCCCCTTCTACAATTAGTCAATCGCCTTGACATAGATTGATAGAGTTGTCCGATGCCCTTCTGAGCGTTAACGTGCCTAATTATGACCATGTGGAGCGTTAGAGCGTCCAAATTTCCAAGCTTATAGTTGCCCGGTCCGTAATGCTATAAATGTTTAAATGTTCTGAGTTTGGGAGAGATCCGACCACTTTACTGGCCAAGGTACGGTTTGGCGAGCATCAAGACAAGCAGTAGAAACTCTCGCCGTGTGCTGACGGAAATTATCTTGCTGAAATGTAAGTCCAGTTTGGTTTGCCACGAAGGGCTATAAAACGAGGCGTAGAATATTTTCGACGTACTTCCGTGTCGTTAGAGTACCATGGACGACAACCACAGGGATCGTGCTATTAGAAGAAAGGGCAGCTCAGATCACTATTCCTGGTTGTCGAGCCGCATGGCGACGACAGTCGCGGTGGTATCCCATCACTGGCTGGGGCGTCTACAGTCTCTTCTTCGTTCTCGAATCTCACTGACTGAGGTAGAACTGCCGCCAGTGATGAGTTCCGATTTGAATTGAGCCCCGATGGCTAGCGAAGACTTGTCTTGAAGAGAGAGTACGGTTTCACAAACAAGGAAATCCGTTATTCGAGGTATCAGGTTCAGTCTTCAGGAAGACTCATTCGAAAGCATTGTGTTAACAATTGTGACAGGAACAATATTAGCTGCTAATGATTCACCATGTGATCAGGAGGGAAATGAGTGTCCGGGAGGTGCAGAGATCAACTTTCTATGGGATGTATGTATTACACTCCACAAAATGGACGTCGACATTCAAGACATATTTGAAAACAAGCGATTAACTCGCATCATGAACACCGAAAGAAGAATGGCTGGCCACAGAGATGACGAGGGTTCACACCGTCAAGATAGAAGGCGAACTCCTTGGGAGCTACAAATCGTGTAAAGTAGGTATGTAGAACTGTAAACGGATCCTAGCCAATACTCTAAATACGTTACGTATCAAGAATAATGGCGATGTAACGTTTGTGTTCAATTTCTGGTTAAGCCAGCTTACAAGGGCAATTATAAATTGAAATATTACAGGGTCGCCACCAGTCCAAGCACTTCCTAACAATTAAGAAGAGACCGAGCTGGAAATTATCAGTTTAATTAAATTAAGAATTTAACTATAAGAATGTTATATTTTGAAGAAACTAACAAGATGAACAGAATTGTATGTGATATATCAATGGAACTGTTTAATTAAATGTCATAGTTTCTTCAATTTGAGACAATACACCGTTCACATTGATTTTTTGCTCCCATTTTTGTTCATCATAACCAAACAGATTAACTTCAAAAACTCAAGGAATAGAAAATTTATTTGAAAACTGGCATCAGTGAGAAAGATAAAGGACGCAGAGTTTATCTTTTACGTAGCACATTTATTTCATTACTGAACTTGATGCACTTCCTATGAATAGACTTGACTGGCGCCTAAATAAGAAAGTTTAACCAGATAATTCGCAAAAAATGGTAGAATCACGCAATTAAAAAGAAAAAAACACACAAAAGAGAAGTGAAACACAATAATTCAATCATTCCACATACATACCCACGACTGTGCGAAAGGAGCAAAGCAACTTCCAAAGTTTTAATTTCAACCACCATCATCGCCGATTTTTAATAACATAATTATGCCACATTCCCAAAATACATAACTACGCACGCTTCAGTTAAACTGAAGTACTTAAATATGCCATGAATTTAACATAGGGAAGTTCTAATTCAACTTGCTTCCTGTCAGCAGAAACCCTCTCTAGGAGCTGCGAACTGTACTCACCAACTGTTAGCTGCAATGTCCTTTTTCCACAGTGATTCGCCAAACTACCGGTGCAACGGAAGCTGCCAGAGGGGAGACTTCCGCCACCAACTTAACAGACAAATCAACCTCAGACTAAAAGAGGTAAACCTCTCCGTCCACGTACTGTGATCCTAAGTTGGTCATCCTGTGCTGCCCTCCAAACGAGAGGCAACCATCACCTGCTGCTAACAGATGACAACAAACTAAGCGTCCCCCACAAAAAAAACCGAAACCACTCGTAAAAACACTAATTCAGTCACATTCACGCACTCATAGTGGAGCGTGAAGGGAAAAAGGTAATAAATACAGGTCATGATTTCCTATGGAACACAAAAAAATCAAACATAATATCATTTAATAAGCCTTAGTTTGATTGCTCAGTCTTTCTGGGAGAGTTAATAAATTAAACCGCAATCAGGCGGTGGACAGAACAGGAAGTACAGAATCCAGTGAGACAAGAGTCTATGAAACGACCCCACAGAGTCGTTTCAACCATGCAGGACGCTCAGCTGGGTATCCACTCGTAAAGACTGCATATACAGGCTGGGGCAAATAAAAGTGCCCGGTGCACAGAGTTCCAGGATGCAAAGAAACAAAGCAGAGGCAAAGATATATGGTGCTAATCCAACTATAGCAGATATGAAAGTGACCACCAGTCAGCTCTTGGCACTTTTGGACCATGGTCAGCAAGTTGCTGAATGCGGAACCAATCACTGCTGCAATAACTACAGGCTCATCTAGAATATTCTGCTACTGTTCTTGAAGACTATGAGGGTTTTTGTGATACACCGTAAACTTGTGGGCTCCCCCACAAAGTAATCGCACACACATAGATCGTGTGACCAGGATGGTCGGCTACGGCTGCGACCAGACTGACCTCTGGAAAAACTCTGTCACGTATGAAGATTGTGTAAAGTTGCTGCAAGGCTCGGTCGGTTGTTTAGCAGTTGATCTACCATGTTGTAAGTAACTAGGTTTTTTCCACCTCCGTTAATGCTGTCACAAATGGTGACAAATGGTCGGTAATCTAATTCGCCGAAGGTCCGGGTCACTTTTACTTGCCCCACGCTATAGGGTCTTATTGTTGTAACAAGTAATGAGAAGTGATGGATTGCGATGGGATGCAACTGAGTGTGAAACAGTTTGTCGCGGAGCTTATCGTGTAACCGGCTATCCTTTAAGGCTTAGCTGCTTATAGTGCGGTAATATGTTTTATAAGCACGGAAGAAAACATCCAAAGGCTGAATTTGCCAGTTGTTCCAGGTGGATTGCAGTGTCACACGCTTTTCACTTTTCCCTTGAAACCACTGTAATCTGTGTCGGACGCAATTTGTTGTGTATAACGTTGTAGGTGACTATTGTGCATATCCTGTAATTTGCATCGAGCAACAACCCTGACACGGGCAAATATCAGTTTTTGTAACAAGTGCGCCTTGTCTTCCCTTGAATATCATCGTTTTTCTTAAGCATTACAAGGTCAAATTACTGCGGACTTACTCGAAATCTGTTCATAACTGTTTTTTCTATACTGCGGAAGATCTTCCACGCACGTAAATACACTCCTGGAAATGGAAAAAAGAACACATTGACACCTGTGTGTCAGACCTACCATACTTGCTACGGACACTGCGAGAGGGCTGTACAAGCAATGATCACACGCACGGCACAGCGGACACACCAGGAACCGCGGTGTTGGCTGTCGAATGGCGCTACCTGCGCAGCATTTGTGCACCGCCGCCGTCAGTGTCAGCCAGTTTGCCGTGGTATACGGAGCTCCATCGCAGTCTTTAACACTGGTAGCATGCCGCGACAGCGTGGACGTGAACCGTATGTGCAGTTGACGGACTTTGAGAAAGGCCGTATAGTGGGCATGCAAGAGGCCGGGTGGACGTACCGCCGAATTGCTCAACACGTGGGGCTTGAGGTCTCCACAGTACATCGATGTTGTCGTCAGTGGTCGGCGGAAGGTGCACGTGCCCGTCGACCTGGGACCGGACCGCAGCGACGCACGGATGCACGCCAAGACCGTAGGATCCTACGCAGTGCCGTAGGGGACCGCACCGCCACTTCCCAGCAAATTAGGGACACTGTTGCTCCTGGGGTATCGGCAAGGACCATTCGCAACCGTCTCCATGAAGCTGGGCTACGGTCCCGCACACCGTTAGGCCGTCTTCCGCTCACGCCCCAACATCGTGCAGCCCGCCTCCAGTGGTGTCGCGACAGGCGTGAATGGAGGGACGAATGGAGACGTGTCGTCTTCAGCGATGAGAGTCGCTTCTGCCTTGGTGCCAATGATGGTCGTATGCGTGTTTGGCGCCGTGCAGGTGAGCGCCACAATCAGGAATGCATACGACCGAGGCACACAGGGCCAACACCCGGCATCATGGTGTGGGGAGCGATCTCCTACACTGGCCGTACACCTCTGGTGATCGTCGAGGAGACACTAAATAGTGCACGGTACATCCAAACCGTCATCGAACCCATCGTTCTACCATTCCTAGACCGGCAAGGGAACTTGCTGTTCCAACAGGACAATGCACGTCCGCATGTATCCCGTTTCACCCAACGTGCTCTAGAAGGTGTAAGTCAACTACCCTGGCCAGCAAGATCTCCGGATCTGTCCCCCATTGAGCTTGTTTGGGACTGGATGAAGCGTCGTCTCACGCGGTCTGCACGTCCATCACGAACGCTGGTCCAACTGAGGCGCCAGGTGGAAATGGCACGGCAAGCCGTTCCACAGGACTACATCCAGCATCTCTACGATCGTGTCCATGGGAGAATAGCAGCCTGCATTGCTGCGAAAGGTGGATATACACTGTACTAGTGCCGACATTGTGCATGCTCTGTTGCCTGTGTCTATGTGCCTGTGGTTCTGTCAGTGTGATCGTGTGATGTATCTAACCCCAGGAATGTGTCAATAAAGTTTCCCCTTCCTGGGACAATGAATTCACGGTGTTCTTATTTCAATTTCCAGGAGTGTATGTTTATTGGCGTCCCCTTGGACGATGATTGTACTTTTACTACGTTTCATGGGGACGGGATTTGTGGCTCCCTGTCCAACAAGAATGATGAACTAAATGACTAGACAACTTTTCAGTATCATTTTCATTTGGTAAGCATGTATTGTCATCATTGTACTCCTCATGGACATTGTACGCACAGTCGAGCATATACGACACCACGCATTCCACTACTCATCTTGCAAAAACACTAAAATATCATCTGCCACTTCTTTCACAATTCTGCGACATTCCTTGGGTTCACTTCTGACATAATCTCAACTCCAGCAACTGCTGTTGTCGATATAGTGTAACGTTAGCTTTGTTTGTCGGTGTCATTGCTCTGATTTGTACCTACGCCACTAGCACTGTAGCACTGTTGACTAAGCAGTTCAGCTACGCTCCGCGGTCTCATACTGTGCTCGCCACTACACACCTACAGTCCCGAGACTTGTTTCTATTATCAGCATATTTTCGGATTGAGGTGGTCGACAACATGTGGGGCATCGAAAGCCATAAACATCACAGGCCTTTTGCTAACTCTAAGTGAAGGGGTTCCTTGTGAGTAATAAGTGTTTTCAGAGAGCAGGATAATATATAACTGGAAAGTGTATGTGAAGCACTGAATTTCACTTCACTGAAAATAGTTACTAAATATATTACAGTTCTCTTGGAATGAAAGTGCAAATTCTAGAAATCAGATGTATTTAGGTTAGCGATATATTAAACAGAATCGCTAGTCGAAAAACAAATGCAGCAATAAACGCCTATACAATGACTACTTAAATTAGAAATTTTCACAAGAATTTATGTTTCTTTCTCACCCCCTATCCAGTCGCAATAAAAAGAAGTTGCAAATTACGAAACATTAATGGTGGTACATACACACATAGTAGTACACGGTCCACATAAAAAATTTAAAAAAGTATTATTAATAGGAATAACCAACGCTACATGTAGTACCACTTCATTGTCCAAAATGATCTACCACACGATTCTCCAGTTCATCACTAGAGTGTGATATTTTGCTTTAGTTCCTCTAGTGTCATGCTACAATACTGTGAATCAGCAATTTCTGTGTGTATCAGGACTGCAAACTTCTCTGTGGAAACAAACAAGAAGTGAGTTATGTAATGTTATGCTTTCGAGACAGTAATTAACTTCAAGATTACACTTTCCAATTGTGCAGAATGCAGAGTTCATACTACAACACTATTTGTCTATGGTTCATATGACTTTTTGTATAATGTTTTGCTCTAAAATTTACGCATATTGTATTAAGTTTTCTGTATATGTAAAGTAAAGTGTGCTATACTGAAGGATGAAGCTCTTTGCATTGTATGTGAGTAATATATGTAAAATACTATGTAAACTGTTTATTATGTTAATTAATTTTCTGACGACATTTTGTATCGAAAAATATTGTGTATAAACTGTTCATTTTGATATAAATTTGACAGTTGTAAGAAATGGTTATGCTTGAGAACAATGTGAGAAACACTTGTTATGTAAAAGTTGGTGCGCTGTTGTTTGGAACTAAAGTGGCTCTGGGGAGTGGAAAAGGCCGTAAGGGCGAGTTGGCGCGCTACCTAGAGCAAGCGAGGAAAGTAAGTCACACAATCTGTAAGCAGCAGTGATTGAGGCTACACCCATGTGGAGCAGGAAAAGCTTTGGCTGCAAAATTGCACAAAAATGACTGAAAACGGCTTACGGTGTAACTGTGAGTTGTTGGGCTACTGTATGTAAAACTGAATGACGCCAAGAAGAGACACTGAGCTCATACAGCTAGATACCTGCAGGTCTGACTGCGGATAGTATAGTCATCATAACTGTTTGCCACGCGCAAGACTACAGTCACCAGATAAGATATTTTTGGTATTCTATTTCCGTACGGCATGAATCATTAGTTTCAACTGTGTTTTATTCATGAATAATCATTCTTGAACTTTAAAGAAACTGGTTCACCCTGTTACTTCATCCTAATCATACACCTATATAGGGTTCCATCCTGGTGTTTGATTAATTTGAGTATCCTGTTTTACAGACTTATGAAGTGGCAAGATAATATAAAGAGGCACTGTTTAAACTGTTTTCATGTAAATAATATGACATATGTGTGAGGGCAGTACCCACGGTGCCAACAGCAGTGGACCAAATGGGGGACATGTGGGACGTGCTCGAAGTCTCTCACATCCCTATGCCCGCCCCCCCCCCCCCCCCCCCCCGCCCCACAGTGATGCTCCATGGCAGCAGCCCAAAGCTGTGTGATGGTAGCCAGCACAGCCTCGAGCTGTGAGTGGAACGTCGCCATCTCAGCTCGCATCTGTACACAGCAATCACAGTTCCAAACCATTACGACAGTCGCTCCTGTTTGAAGCTCATAAACATATACAACAAACGAATGGTGTACTCGCCTTCTTAGCGGCAGGAACACGAGGTGCTTTGTCACTGGTGGTCTGTCAGACACTGAGCTGTACTAACAAAAACCTGTACGATCCCAGGGTCGATAGCAACGGCGGTATGGTACGCTACACTGTTATTAAAATAAAAGCTTGTGACTAGTAAGCACTGGAAAACGCAAGACATTAAAAAATACTCTAGTAACTACACAGGTTTAAGTAAATAAACAAGTAGCTCCTGCTGGAAGCTCGGAAATATACAGCAAACAAACGGTGTACTGGCCATCTTAGCAGCAGGAACACGAGGTGCTCCGTCTCTGACGATCTATGTGACGCTGAAGGGTCTGAATCAGAGGCTCAGGCAGTTCTGTGACCATTTAGGCTGCAGATTCCTTGACTTGCGCCATTGGGTGGTTGGTTTTCAGGTTCCGTTTAGAAGGTAAGGCGTCCACTGCACACAGGAAGCGGCTACACATGTAGTGGAGGCTATGGGGAGGGGAATGGGAGGTTGTTTAGGTTAGAGGGCCTCAAGGCACCACAGAAAGGGCGTCCGTCTAAAAGGGGGCAGGTAAAACACAGTTAGTTAAGCAGCAAATAATCCTGGACAAATAGGGAGCATCGTCACGAATACAAGGATTAGCGACCACAAGGCAGTTGCTGCTAGGCAGAATACCGTAACTCCTACATCCATCAAAAAGAAACCCAAAGTATATCTACTAAAAAAACTGATAAAAATGCTCTTAACGCCTTTTTAAGATACAGTCTGCATTCCTTCCGATCTGACCATGTAAGCCTAAGAACTTGTGGAATGATTTCAAAGAGATAGTATCGACAGCAACTGAGAGATATACACCACATAAATTAATAAGTGATGGTACTGATCCCCCATGCTATACAAAATGGGTCACATCTCTGTTGCAGAAGCAACGAAACAAGCATACCAAATTTAAAAGAACGCAAAAAACCCAAGACTGGCAAAGCTTCACAGAAGTTCGAAATATAGCGCGTACTTCAATGCGAGATGCTTTCAATGATTTCCACAACGAAATTCTGTCTCTAAATCTGGCAGAACACCCAAAGAAATTTTGGTCATACATAAAGACGCAATCAATACCTTCAATGCTCGGCAACAACAGTGAAGTCACTAATGACAGTGGCACTAAAGCAGAGCTATAAAACTCGATTTTCCGAAACTCCTTCTCCAAGTAGACAAAGTAAATATTCCTGAATTCCAATCAAGAACAACTGACAAGATGAGAAAAATAGAAATAGATATCCTCGGTGTCGCAAAGCTGCTTAAATCAATAAATGCAAGGCTTCAGTCTAGATTGTATACCAGTCAGGTTCCTCTCAGAGTATGCTGATACAATAGCTCCATATTGATCAATTATATGTAATCGCTAGGGTCACAGAAAGGTCCATACCTAAACAATGGAAAATTGCTCAAGTCACACCAATATCCAAGTAGAGAAGTAGGAGTAATCCGGTGAATTAAAGGCCCATATCACTAACGTCGATTTTTGGAACATATACTTTATTCGAACATTATGAATAACCTCGAAGAAAACGATTTATTGGCACGTAGTCAGCACGGCTTCAGAAAATATCGTTATTGAGAAACACAACTAGCTCTTTATACTCATGAAGTAATGGGTGCTATCGACAGGGCAGTAATGAGTGCTATCGACAGGGCATTTCAATTTGATTCCATATTTTCAGATTTCCAGAGGGCTTTGGACACCGTTCCTCACAGGCGTCTTCTAACCACACTGCGTGCCTATGGAATATCACCTCAGTTGTGCTACTGGATTCGTGATTTCCTGACAGAAAGGTCGCAGTTTGTAGTAATAGACGGAAAGTCAACGACTAAAACAGAAATAATATCCAGCGTTCCCCATGGGAGTGTTATAGGCCCTCTAATGTTCCTGATCTATATTAGCGACATAGGAGACAATCTCCGTGGCCGTCTTAGAATTTATGCAGATGATGCTGCCATATACCGTCTTGTAAAGCCATCAGATGACCAAAACGAATTAGAAAATGATTTAAATAAGACATATGTATGGTGCAAAAAGTGGCAATTGACCCTGAATAAAGAAAAGTGTGAGGTTATTCACATGAGTACTGTAAGAAATCCGCTAAATTTCGATTACGCGATAAGTCACACAAATCTGAAGGTTGTAAATTCAACTAGATACTTGGGGATTACAATTACAAATACCCTAAACTGGAACGATCACATAGGTAGAGTGTGAGTTGAGCCAACCAAAGACTGCGATTCACACGCAGAACACTTAGAAGGTGCGACAGGACTACTTAAGAGACTTTACACCACGCTTATCCGCTCTATTCGGGAGTGTTACTGTGCGGTGTGAGATCCGCATCAAATGGGACTGACGGATGGCATCGAAGAAGTACAATGATGGGCAGCTCGTTTCGTTATTATCGCAAAGTAGTGGAGATAGTGCCACAGACATGATACGTGAATTGGAGAGGCAATCATTAAAACAAAGGAGTTTTTCGTTGCGATGGGATCTTCTCATGAAATTTCAGCCACCAGTTTTCTCCTCCGACTGCGAAAACAATTTGTTGGCACCCAACTACAGAGGGATAAATGATCATCACGATCAGATAAGAGAAATCAGGGCTCACACAGAAAAATTTAAGTGCTGGTTTTTCCCGCGCGCCGTTCGAAAGTGGAACGGTAGAGAGACAGCTTGAAGGTGGTTCATTGAAACTTGTGCCAGGCCCTTTATTGTGAATAGTAGAGTACCACGTAGATATAGATGCAGGGACAAAATCCCGCAGTAACGAAATTACGTGTCACTAGTGGAAGAGTGTAAATTGATTACAGTGAATTTAAATGTAATTTTGCATCATAAAGTTAAAGAGTTCATAAATATTTTCGTCTAGGGCAATAGTTAAAGAAAACTTGTCGTAGTTGTTTTACTGAAAGGCGTAATGAAAATTTTAGTTAGAGTAATAACACATCCATGCTTTAATACATTAAAGAGGAATAAAGTCAAACTATTGTTGTTTTTTAAAAGTTTTCTGGACTATTGTAAAGTGTTATAGTAAAAGTATGCTCACATAAAATTCAGTCACACTGAATCGAAGGTACTAGGATCTCTTAAATGCATAAACAGAATTATTTCAAGGCGTAATAGCTTTTGAAAGTTAATTCCAGTATGAAAGAGATTTTCTTAAAGTGAAATGTTTCGTATGAAAAAATTTGTGCTTTAATATCTAAGTATTTTAATATTTAACTTTCTCGCTTATGAAAATCGCTTTGCTAATGGTCCCCTCTGGCCAATTTTTTTTTTGGGCTTTCTTAAAGTTATCTACTGCTTTTTTCTCTTTTAAAAACGTAATGTATAATGGCGTAGTAGTGAAATAATTCAATTGTCTGCACCAACACTGTTTACATAGAGTAATATTTATTTGAAGAAGCAACGTAAACAGTAGCAAAATTCATACTATTGCTTTTTCAATACTTCACTGTCTCATTGTCTTGATAGGGTGGCGACCGTTAGTACATATTTGAAAACCACTAAATGAACTTGGAAGTGAGTTGTCCTGGCTTCAATATAATACTATTCATATTGCGTTTCTTTCTAACCGTAAGGTAAAATTTTAGGGAAAGAATTGAATAGCCTGTTTTACTTATGCATTAGACAGAAAACACGGTGAAATCCTGTAAAAAGGGCGTCTCTATTGATTAGCTTTTCCTATAAACAGGACTATTCTCTCATTATGTTCATTATTTGAAACTAAAGTAAATTTAGTAACAGGGTTATATATGGCAACACAGAGACAAGGTTTCCTACGCTTTTAATCCAAGCTCAGATTAAGAAAGAAGTACATTCAGAGAATGAAGACAATGGGGTGGACAATAATCAACAAAATGGAAAACAACCGATTTATTTGTATGCATTACTACACAGTATACACACACAGCTGATAGCGCAAAACAAGAACATTTCAATTTCAAGCGAATAAATGAAGGCTCAAGATGAAAACATTGCCAGTATAAACGAAGAACTTAGGAGACAGAGTGAGGAAATGGAATGCAATAACCAAAAGTTAGAAAAAGTTAATGATAAAATAGGTTTTCTTGCTGAGGAACTTAAAACAAGAAGAAAGATGTGAAAGATTTAGGTGAAACAGGCAGTATTATGCAGGTAGAAATTGTGGACATTAATGATAGGTTTGAAACTGAAGTAGAGAAAATACAGGATCAGGTCGAACCTATGGTAGAGTGAAAGGTTGAGGAAAAGATTTCCCATGTTAAGAAAGTAGTAACGAAAGCAAACGAAGAACAGATTTCTCAACAGAGACTGACTGCTCAAGAGACTGAGAAAAACCTAGAAAGGAAAATAGGGCATGCGAATAGGATGAAATAACACTTCCAGTATACAAGGAAAAGTTAGTGACCTAGAATGAAAGATTACGGTAATGGCTCTTATGTGGTAGCCAGAACACCTGTTTACAAGGTACTAGAGGTCGAAGAAAAATTCAACCCTTACCGAAAACACAGTGCATTGTCGTAATTAGTGGTTTAGCATCAGATGGTAAACGATGGTGAATTAACTTAAGCACTGAAGCAATACCTTCAGTGAATTTAGACAGGAGTTCTTGGACGAGTATTGGTCCGATCAGAAACAAAATAGCCTCTGCCGCCAGATTATAAAGGTGAGAATGTTCGAAGGTATAGGCCAAATGAATATGAAAGAATTTTGTGAGTCATGGTATGGGAGATTGGCTCACTTAAGGAATCAAAGGAGTGATTCTGAGATCACGTGAGTACTCTGGAAGAAATTACAGGAATATTCCAAAAGATAAGTAGGCAGTAACCACCGAACTTTTTCTGCATTTTTAGAAAAAAGTGATTGGCGAAGACCATTGGCGAGAAAACAACTTCCGTCAGAATAGTAACCGCCGGAATGAAAGAAACTATCGGAATAATAGCAATGATGAGCAGAATGAAAACCAGTATCAGGTTAATAATGTTCAAAGAGGAATGTTTTCTGCTAACCATCGCGGAAGCGGACATAGGCCGCTTATTAAGTCCCATAGAGAGGAGTTAAACTAAATAACGCGAACGTTGAGGGCTGGACGGACGCAGGAACAAGAAATATTCTCGACATAGACACAGAAGCTTCGATACACGGCAGTACGGAGCTGATGAGATGCCAGGCACTAGGCTTGCCACGACAGATGGTAATGCAGGTGAATCACATTCAGCTAACAACAGGCGTAATTCGTGTACTAACAAGCCGCTGCAGGGACCGCTGTAGCGAGAATTAATCCTATAGTAGTGCAGACGGTGAGTGACGTCACAGGGCAATCAGCTGAGGCTGTGAGTAAGCCAATAGACGGGGCATCGCCCACTGTAACCAATTCTGAGGCTACGGACAGACAATGTCCAGTAACCTAGATGGAGGAGAGTTTGTATGGTATTGATAATTGGCCTATACCCGTGAGTAATCAGTATGACGGTACTAAGCAGTGTAACGAAATGGACGATAGCGTTACGACGACCGAAAGGAGGTAAAGGAGAAAGGTTTATTGTCTAGAACTGCGAAGAGTACGCGAGTTGCCAATACAATTGAATCAAAAAGCACCACGCAGGGAATGCGTGACTAATGCTAGGGAAAATGAAGAGGCCGTCAGCAGACACGAAGCGGGAGATGCAGATTTACACTTTGCTGAAGAATCATTCCGTGACAACGAATCTGCGGATAATGTTTCTGTTATCTATAATCCAGATTTAAAGGAAGACGAATTTGTGGGACTGATAGAAATCCACAAAGATTATAATGCTTGTGAAGTGCAAGTTGATGACAACAGGAAAGACAAGGAAGACAGTTCTGATGAAGACGAACTACCAACAGAGGAAAACAATCTCTCTGCTACAAAGGTTAAACAGAAGGAAGTCGTTACTATAGAATAATCGAGAAATGCGACAATTACGAGACAAGTGAGATCTAGAGTTCTCAAAGAAATTAAGAAGAGCTTTCATGTTAGAAACCGACTTACATGAAAATGAAGAAAGCATCCGTCTAATGATTCAGAATCGGAGTAAACGAAGCTCACTGAAAAAATCCTTCAGATAGAAATAAGACTATCAGGAAATGAGAATATTTCGTACGAAAAGTTGCAGAAATTGGACAGTAAACAGGAAAACAAAGTTATCAAGAGGAAATAAAAACTGTAAATGTCGAGACCCGTGAAGAAGCAGTAATGTCAATACAGGATCCGGAAGACATAACGGATCCTAAGACATAGGTACCACCAGACGAAATGATTAGCAAAAAGCTTCAACTAAATATCATGAAGGACTATGCGATCAGAAAGAAGAAAGAACCACCCGACTTAGAATGCAAGGAGATGAATGTCATTTCATGGGAAGACCTACAGTGGTAGACCAAGACTTATTGTGGGAGTAGCAAGAGAACAATAAAGTGAAAGTGATGAAACTAACCATAGTCCCGATTGAGGTTTATGGTTACAAAATTATTATTGGGCACTGGTTCCTAGATTAGTGTGATGTCTCAAACTTTCTACGATTACATTAAAGAGAATCAAAATAGTGGTAATGTCAGTAAAGGGAATCAGAATAGTGGGCGTGACTGAAAGAAAGATAAAACTGACTAAGATGCAAATTTTGACAGAATTTGTAATAAAGGGTCGTCTTTTTTACACACGATTTTCTGGTGACTTCGGAACTTAGCACCGACATAATTATGGGCTACAGAAACAAGAGGTAGTCATCAGTTGCGCAAAGACAACTGTTAGTATCATGAGTGAGGAAGGGACTGTGAACATAGAGTTTTAGTAGTGAACCAGACTTTTAGTCTATGATGAGGGGGATGGATACTAGTAATGAAGGATTATCAGAATTGTTTGAAAGTTATCAGGTAAGAAGATCAAGAGTTTAGAACCGATGTTAGAACAATATCGTGAAATTGTCACTGACAAAGCATATTTGGATCCAGTGCAGTGTAAACGAGTTACTGAAAATATTGCATCAAAATTACAGTGTGTTTTCAGATACTCCTGGTAGAATGAAAGATTTTGAGTATGACAAGAAAATTCTGCCACACCAGTCGTTTTTCGTTTTCTCGTGTCAGGTACCAACAGCAAAGAAACAGGTCGTTCAAGCCGAAATTGACAAGACACTTACATGGAGAGTTATGGAGCGTAGCAATGTACTGGCTGTTGTAAGGAGGACGATGGGGTAAGAGTGGTAACTGAAGCCAGGACTTTAAACAAGATAGTAAAGTTGTAAACAGATCGACTGAGGCCTTAGATGAAATGTTGCAAAGGTTCTATGATATCAAATATTTATCTAGCTTCGACCTGATGCTGGATACTGGCAAGTTGCGCTGCATGCCGATTCAAGAAAATACACAACTTTTCTTTTAGGTGGCACGTGTTATCATTACGAGGTGATACCTTTTGTTTTAAATACATAAGTTTTTGTATTCATACGTCCTTTAAATTGGGTGTTAGGATGGGAAATGATCAGTGGACTCACAATTTCGTGGACGATTTGTTGATCGCCCTGAAGAATGGAGGGAGCATAGCGATGGCTGTCATCCATTATCGTGTAAAGTCTTGAAGTAGCGATTTATTAGAACAGGTATTTGTAGCATTACAGAAAGAAGGAATGACGTTGAAGTGTAAGAAATGTGTGAGAGTGAGAAAAAAATCAAACCTTTGGGACAGATTATTTAGACAGAAGGGATAAAGAAGGATCCTGAGCTGCTAAAAGCTATGGAAAGTGTCCCTCTCCAAAGAACATGAAACAGCTAATAGCTTGTCTAGGATTAGGTGGGTTTCATACAAAATATGCAAAAGGGCAAGCTCTTAATAGTCAAGCTTTAAATAATTTGCTACAAAAGAATGGTGCATTGGTTTGGACTGCTGAACGCCAAAGGGATTTTGAAGAAATAATAATGGAATTACGTACTGATAACATGCTACATCATTATGACTTGCCATTGCCATTCCAAATGAGCACAGATAGCAACAATTATAGGACTGTAGTATCAATCTTACAGGAAGTGGAATCTCAAGAGGAAATTGTTCACAGAACCACTGCCTTCGCAAGCAGGACATTAACAAAATATGAACGAAATTATACTATTTCAGAAAAGAAGGCGTTATCTGCAATTTGGGGATTGAAGAAATTTCGGTAATTATTTATGCATACTGAACATAAAGCTCCCACAATTTTGAAGGATTGCATACTGTTGAACCAGAGGCTGTCTCTTGGGATTTATTTTTACAACAATACGATTATGAACTATTGTGTGTGAAAGGAAGAGAAAAATAAATTGCTGATACACTGTCAAGGCTACCTGATGGCAATGAGCAAACCAATTCAGAAAAAAAATTAGGATGGCACTTTTAAAATGTTGTACTTAAAAGAGGTAGCTGAGAGTACAAGAATAGCCAATATATGTAAAAATATTACGAGATGCCAAAACAAAGATGAAGCGTGGAAATCAGTAAGGCCAAATTTGACAGTAATAATTGTCCGCCGATGCCAAAATTTTACACATTGTTTAAAGGGATACTGTTTATTAGAAAAAGGAAAAATAGTGAAGAATGCCCAGTCCGTTCACCATCACAGTTTGAAACAGAATTAACTGATTACTTTCATTTCAGATATGGACATTCTCGGGCGAAAAACTGCCATCAGAAAATTCCAAGTGTCGTCAAAATTGGGTGTATTGTTTTGAAGAAGATTAAAGAACGTTGAATGAAATGGGATGTTTGTCAAAGAGCTAAAGTGGCCACCAGTACTAACATAGGTACTATGCAGAGTCTCAAACCATTAGATAATTTAAAGCTACTGTCCATGGATCTATATGGGCCCCTACCTAAAACCGCTTGAAATTTCACCTACATTCTAATTATTTTAGATGCATTTTCAAAATTTATTAAACTATATCCAATCAGCACAGCCAGGGTAAAAGTGGTTTTCCATAAAATGCTTGAATACTTTAATGAGATAGGTATACCAAGGAGAGTACTATCTAACAATGGTCCGCAATTTATTGCAAAATCATGGTTAGAAGGAATGAAGCAAGTAATACACATTTCAGCCTGTCAGTCATCTAGTAATCCCGTAGTACGCTAAATGTGAAAATTAGGAAGACTATGCATTACACACTGTCACCAAAACTATAGAACTTGGGCAAATTTACCACAAAATTTGAAGTAATCATGAGTTCATTACAACATTACACCACTGGTTTCACACCTGAAGAAATCATGTTCGGCCACAAACTAAAAGTTTGATAGAAGAAGTGTTAGAATACATTCCAAGTAAAGAAATGTATTTGGAAAAGAAAACGGAAAAGGTGAGAGAACTAAGTACACGAAACGCAGATACAAGAGCCAAAAGGAGCGATGGAAATCTAAAATTTTCAAAATTTAACGTTGGTGAACTGGTACTTTTAAAGCCAACGAAAAATGTAGTAAGGCAAATCACAAAATTTCAAATTGTAATTATGTTTACTATGGTCCTACTGATATTCCAGGATTACCACATCCTAATGCATACTTTGTGGTTTATCCAGAAAACTACTAGAAACTAGAAACGTAGATACGTCACAGACGTAGGATAGACGTCAAATGACATTGCCGATCCGACGTAACCATCATATCGATGACTATAATGTTGCATAAGCACCTAGCAAATTTCAAACAGCTGTAGCACGTTTCCAGACATAGCTTACTGATCAGAATACTATGTATTCGCTTCTTTTACATATTGTGGAAGTTTATGACTGGAATACCGGAACATCCTATATAAACAAGTCGCCTTGCTGAGCTTTTTCGTGTCTGTTACTGCCTTCTCGGTCGTTAAAGCTTCTGAAGACGTCTCCAGCATTTGAAGATGAAATGTTAGGCGGAGAATTATGAATTGGACCACTGTCTCACGCCCATAAAACAAACACAAGCAATTATGTGTTGATACAGTTAGCTTATTATGTTTACTCTTGTGATACTGTGCTCTTTGTTTGAATAATTGGAAACTCGTCTTTAGGCTTCCGCGCAGAGAGAGTAAGCAGTGTTGTACGGGATCGAGGCGGCTGGCGCAGACAGGCTGGCTGGAGGGGCGTGGCCGGGCCACTAATTATTCCTGAGGCAGCTGCTCTGGAGGGCCGCGCAGCCAGCCGTCCGTCTCCCGCCTCCTGACTCCAGCACTCGCTGCCGGCGCTCCAGACCTGCTTGCCGCTGGAGGGCGAAGGGGACCGGACGCCTCTCCACCACCTTAGTCTCCGCTCACGGCAGAGGAACGAGCGGGCGCCTCTGCGTAAGATCTGGCCCATACGTCGAATCTACAGAGCTGCCGTTAGCAACTATAAAGTTCGCAATACGTACTCCAGACTGCAAATTAGGGCAATAAAGCAATGTCCGATTGCACCCGTCTGCTTCGACCCATGACGTCATATTTCGAGCAAGGAGGATAGTTTGCACGAGTTACTAAGATAGCCACAGACAACATTTAAACCGGCCCAACATTATTCAAGATGGCAACCACAAGGTACACCATTACCATCGTAAACAAACATAAAAAACACCAAAATATTTTACCTAGCTAATACACTGAAACGCCAAAGAAACTGGTACACTCATGCATATTCAAATACAGAGATATGTAAACTGGCAGACTACGGCGCTGCGGTTGGCAACTCCTACATAAGACAAGTGTCTGGCGCAGTTATTACATCGGTTACTGGTGCTACAATAACGGGTTATCAAAATTGAAGTCAGTGTGAACGTGGTGTTACAGTCGGCGCAGGAGCGATGGGACACAGCATCTCTGAGGTAGCGACGAAGTGGGGATTTTCCAGTACGACCATTTCACGAGTGTACCGCGAATATCAGTAATCCGTATTTTGTTCTGAAACGTAAACATTGGTGCCCGTCCAAGGTCTTCGCTGCGGAACATAGATTCTTGAACACACATATTTAGGACTCTCACTCCACTGGTGTCTTCACACTAAGACGTTTTGCTTCAGATAACACTAATCAACAGCCATTTTGCATCTGGGATGTGATACATCAACTAGAGTGTATTTTGGTGTGTAGAATCGGGATGTACCTTTCAAAATGTTCTAGCACGTACCATTTTTGAGTTGTTAAAGGTTTTATTTTCTTCGTATTCCGTATTTCGCTTTTTGCTGTTCTCTTTTGGTGTTTAATTGTTTGTTTTTGGTTTGCAGAGGAGAGCTGTAAGATCTACAAATCATCAGTAAATGGTTGGTGTGGTAATCCAGTGGTGTGAAAGAGACCCTTAGTGAGTGTTTCCTTTGAACGATAGTGAAAAACGTTTTGTGTTTAAAACTCACACTAAGAACAATGACAACTAGTAAATATTGTTGCTGTTTAAACCACCCTGACAACTTTTGTTATGTGTGTGGGAAATTCACTCCAAAAAACCAAAGAAAACTAACCACTGATTTGTTAAAAAGGTATATAAATTTGTTTTTTGATTGTGCTGTTTGTGATCAAGATAAAATTTTTGTACCTCGTATTGCCTTCATAACCTGTACTTCAACCGAATTGTTGAAAGAAAAACGCCGAGCCATGGCATTCCCTGTTCCGATGGTGTAATGTGAGCCTAAAGACCATAATTGCAACTGTTACTTCTGTCTTACAAATATTTCTGGACATTCAAGCAAAACTAGACATAAAATAAAGTACTTAAATGTATCTTCAGTGCATTTGCTTGTGCCTCATTATGAGGGGTTCCTGTCTGTAACTTGGCACCATGTCAAGTGAATCAGAAAGTATTGAAAAAAGAGAAGAGTACTGCCCTTAATATCACGATTCTTCCTCTCAGCTCTTCAATCAAAAGGAATTGAACAACGGAACCTTCTAGCTCCAGGGGAAAATTTTCTGTTTCAGATCAAGAGGTACCTTCTTCGCTCAACATTTCGATGTGCAGATTTCAGTGTGTGTATGCAGAGATGTCAATGGTCTGATAATGCAGCCAGGTGCACAACATATTCCATAATCCATAACTGACTCCAGTAAAACCAGCTTGAAAGAAGTACTACTGTATAATGGCAATGCATTTCCATCGGTACCTTTGGTTTGCGCAGTAGACATGGAAGAAACTTATGAAACCGTGGCTTTGATGCTTGAGGCAATAAAATACAAGATCATGAATGGCAGTTTTGCTGTGATATAAAAGTTGTTGCACACCTTACAGGATTACATGCTGGATTCACGAAATACTGCTGCTTTTTATGCCTTTGTGGCAGCCGTGACACCAAGAACCAATACACAGTCAAATAATGGCCTATAAGGAAATCGTATGTTCCTGGAAAGGTAAATGTGAAAAATACCCTATTTTTTGAGCCCGATTAAATCATTTTGCCTCCCCTTCATATCACGTTGGGCCTTATCAAGAACTCTGTAAAAGCTCTGGATAGAGGAGGTGAGGTCTTCCATCACTTAAAAGAAAAGTTTCCCAAATTAAGTGAGACAAAGCTGAAACAAGGTATATTTATTGCACAATAAATAAAAAAATTCCTGAAACATCCAACCTTTGATACCATACTGGTAGACATCGAATTATCTGCTTGGTCTTCATTTAAAGCAATATTGTGAAGGGCTTTTTGGGTAAGAGTAAAGACAAAAACTATGTTACCATTGTGAATGTTCTGTTGGACAACCATAAGAACATGGGGTGTGGGATGTCGCTTGAAATTCGCTTTTCACATTATCGCATTCATTTCTTCCTGGAAAATTTGGGAGCCATAAGCGACGAGCATGGTGAACGCTTTCACTATGACATTCTTACAATGGAACACCTTTACCAAGGCCATTGGAACCCTTCAGTGATGGATGAATACTGCAGGTGTCTTGTTAGGGAGAGTGATGAAACGGCAAACAAAAGAAGAGTCTCGTCGTCGCATTTTTCAAAAACCAGAGACGATTAAAGGTAGAAATATCTTCTGAACTAATTTGGACATTTTATAGGCATCATGCCCATATAAACATACAAAATGGTATTGTTGTTTGACTTAATTGTGTTAATTTTTGCTATTACCATTCTTTATTCTGCTGTGTATCTAGCAAATGTAACGTCATAGAGAAAAACTGATTTTACCAGTGTATTCAGCACCCGAAAATTAGGTAAATCCACCCATTTAAAACAAGGTGCCGAAAAAAAATTTTAAATTTGTTAACTAGTTTAATGGGACGGCTAATGAGGACGAAAGATATAAAATTATTGAAACTACCCAGCTTGCCTTCGATTGTGCCTTACAACTAGTTTTCTGGAAGGTTAACAATTTTCTCTACTTTATCATGATTGTCACAATCTGTTTTGCAGCTGAGAGTTAATTAATCATACACTAGTTAACAGGTCACTTTAGGAGGAGTATTCCTTGAAAGCTTACTATTTTACGGTCCTGGTTAAAGAAATTTCAAAGTTTTTGCTTTTTTCAAGGAATCCTAGCCGTTACCACAGAGTTCTGAGGTTGGAATAATTAGTGGAATTTCTGTAGTTAGGACTCAACACATTCAAGAGATAAACACGCGAACGACAATCTTCAACAAGTTTTCGTTTAATCGCATCTTCAATTTGAAAACAGACATTTTAATATCGACACAGGATTCTTATTCATAGCAGGAGCTTGCCGAATTAGGAGGGAGAGGGACGTCTCGTTTCGGAAAACATCCACAATGTCACTGATAAGTGAGATATATGTACATTATTTAACAATCTTTTTCTGAGCATTGCTGCTGAATGAAATAAAAACTTAGTCTCTGCAGGAAACGGTACAACTCTCTTGGCAAATGCTTTTCCGAGATTAATGTCTGAAATATTCCTCTGTGATAATGATAAGCGGCAGGTTGAGTCAATAATTAAATCACTGAAGACTAACGACTCTTAAGGATATGATGGCGTGCTTTTCAGAACATTAAAGTACTGTGCTACACATGTTAGCCCTGTACTTTGCCATACTTGTAATTTTTCCTTTAAGAATGGTCGGTTTCATCAACGCTTAAAGTAGTCAGTAGTAAAGCCGCTTTATAAAAAGAGAGAAATGGGTGATGTAGACAATGTTAGACCTATTTCTACCCCGTCAGTGATTGCTAAAGTTATTGAAAAGGCTGTGTATGTAAGGATAATTGATCATTTTATGTCACACCCTTTGTTACCAAATGGACAGTTCTGCTTTAAAAGTCATTTAACAATTGAAAATGCTGTATTCTTTTTTCTCTGTGAAGTACTGGATGGAATAAACAAAATGTTTCAAACGTTACGCATAATTTTTTTATTTAACTAACGCGTCTGATCGTGTTGATAAAAAATTATTGCTCCATAAGTTGGACCATTACAGAATACAGGAAGTAGCTCACAATTGGTTCACCCCTTACTTTAACTACAGACAGCGAAGTTCATTATTCACAGTGCAAAGAATGAGGTGATGTGGGGTGTGAGTGGGGTACGTGGTTAGTGAAACTGAATTGTAGAAATTCCTAGGTGTTCAGATAAATAGTAAACTGTCGTGGAAAGCCCACATTGAGGCTCTTATTCGAAAACTTAATGCTGCCATTTCTACTGTTCGAACGGTTACTGAAGTAAGTGATCGTTCGACACTAAAAATAGTCTACTTTGCTAATTTTGATTCGCTTATGTCTTATGTCTTCCCGTTCTAAAATGATATTTTTGGCTGAGAAACGGGAAGTACGGGCAATAAGTGGTGTAAGTTCACGAACCTCTTGACGATCTCTGTTCACTAGTATGGGTATTTTGACATTGTCCTCTCAATGTTTATATTTATTACTGTCGTTTCTTGTTAACAGTATCATCTTATTCCCAAGAATTAGCAGCTTTCACTCATTTAATACTCGGTAGATATCCAGTCTGCATTTGGATCGTTCTTTCTTAACTCCTGTGCAGAAATTTGTGCAGTGTATTGCTGCGTCCATTTCCAAATAGCTACCACGATAATTAAAAAATCTTAATAGTAATCCACCCGCTTTCAAATCGAAAATGAAGAGTCTCCTCATGGCACACTCCTATTCTGTTGAGGAGTTCCTTGAAAATTAATCTGATTGTTGTGTTATATTGTTGATTGTGTTTACTTAAACTTATGGCTTGGCCTTTTTTGGGGTTCATAAACATTTTATTTCATCCGTTATTACTTTTATGTTGTAATTTCACGTACTGATAAGTTCCATTACCTTGGAGATGTACTCCTCAATTTGGTTTTAAGGAACTTGATGTGTAAATAAATAATATAGTCTTCTGCTCTGCGGGCCAGTTTCCAGTTCAGTTTTGATGAACCTTACAGTTTTTCTTCCTCTGTTACTTAATGTGGCAGCCACCTTGATATTGAATTCTATCTATGTTAAGAATTCTTGCGACGGTATATGATAGAATAATTTCATTCAGAAAGACCTATACGTACTATTCACAAACAATTGTAAGCAGATTCTCAAAAAATTTCTTCTGGTTATGTGACAGCATTGTCAATAATATTGGCAAAGCGCTGACATACCCATAAGGAAGTGACCCTCAGTGGCCTCAGAAGCCTATGCTTAAATGTAAGCACATTGTTTAATTGTACATTGTACTCCCATTAAGCAGCAAATTCATGTCACATTCTCTTTTGGAATGAACGAAAAATGACTATGTAGTCCTGTACGTGCTCATATCTCTCTGATATCGGTTATTACGTGAGATACAGTACTAAAGCAAGAAAACTGTCGAGGTGTCTACTGATAATGCCTGTTCGGAAAAAACTGGTGTTCTACGAGACCGTGTCGCCTTTATGCAATTTATAGTTTATAAGCACCTCTGTTACACTTTTACCGAGAACTTGTTTCTACGCGGAAGTGCGTCTCCTAGATCTTTCGAGAACCTCTGACAGGCTAAACTCAAGGCTTGTGTATTCTCCGGACAAACTTTTCATTCGTACTCTTCTGAGATCTCATGTTCGCAGCATTTATTAGTACTGTAGAGGGGAAAAGAATTAAAGTCAGACAGAAGAGTATTTTCTCACAAAGACGTTTTGTTGGCCGTCTCTCAATGTGGTGCACCCTTGGACAGAGCAGGTGGCTTAACAGGATGTGGCTTCCATGTTGTTAATGTTGATTACTCAAGGCACTATCTCACGTTATGTCATGAGTGAATGTCCTCAGTTCACAAGATGGTGCTGAGGTAGGCAATTTGTCAGTTGCTTACCCACTCTGCTGAACACTGGGCTTGCTCCAATCTCCAGTTTTCTTTCGGTTTATTGCTGAACTTGTGTCCTAGTGTCACTGTGCTGTCTGAACAGTTTAGGGTGTCGAAACAATATGGAAGCAGGACGAGTATATGACTCCACAGTGGAGACTGCGTAGTGTACTTGCAACAAGCTGTGAGAGCAAGTGTTTGATATTACTATTGCAATTACACGTTTTGCACTTTTGATACACTGTGCTGCCGCAGGAAATGTAAACACGTTTGGATGGAATTGTGCAGGTCTGGATCATTGGACTGGTACTGACTGTAGGGCTCAATGTAGCTCCATGGCTCTGGAGTAAAGCATGTTACGTGGGAAGGGGGAGTTGGGACTTCCATGGCAGTACTGTTAAGGCTCCCAACATATTACAATCCAATGGTAGGCTATGTAACACTACCCCAGGCTAAGAATCTCGCTGTGTGTGCACCCAGGAACCGGTGGATAGTGTTCTACTCACGGATAGGCTACAGCGTTCCTGTAGAGTGAATCTAGTCGTCTATTCATCTCGTGCGTCTCAGAATCACGCTACATCTTATGCACGAACACCATTCAAGAATTGATTTATCGTGTACGCATTAGAGCACTGAAGCGGCGCCTGATTTTTAACACAGAATTCAGCAGAGGAAAACCAAGCCACTACTGTCAGCCACCGGAACACCCTATCAATCCTGCAACCCCTCCACGTTCTTGGAAACCTAGTGGGAGGTAGCAGGAAGGGGCATTACTTCTACATCCCGTTGAATATTCGGTTAAGTCGCTGCAGATGTGCTCAGTAAATGTTAGATTTGTCTGTCAACGCTAATGAATCGCTTTTATACATTTTTCAGGTTAATGTCTTTTTTTTATCTCGCAAGTCGTTTATTTCGTTTATCCTATGAATAGGGAGCAACTTTCCTAGAGTGTCAATTGTTTCGACTTCATTATCTACCCTTGTCTCTGTAGGATGTAATAGGACCACCCCTACCTGAAACACCGAAGTCCAGAAATCCAAATTTGTCAGAGGTTTCCCGCAGTTCATGTTACCATAATTGCATGCGGAAGAAGCACTCCTCGATCTGTTGCAAGCTAACTCATAAATATCAGCAACATCGACCTCATACCAGGTGTAGAAGTATGAAACCGGACTTTCCCTATAGATGGTGCTAGCCGTCAGTGTAGGGCCCGTGACATCGCGTCTGCAGCTCGATCTGCTTCCTGTAACGGCTGACGACAAATGTCAACACACAGTAACCCAAGTTCCATACATCGGTATCTGTTTCGAGCCCGTAAACATATCGAGTTTTGTGTTTGCGAAATTCGAACTAAGATTTACGGACAGCGTTGGTTATCTGTCATCGTTTGAAGAAAACTGCTGCAGAATCACATCGAATGCTTTTCTAAGCTTTCGGCGAACATGCGCTTGGGAAAATACAATGTTTCGACTGGTTCAAAAAATTCAAAACTGGTGATTTCGACGTAAGAAATGACGAGTGCGGGAAACCACTAAAAAGGTTCGAAGACAACGGATGGCAGGCCTTATTGGATGAAGACAATACTCAACAGGAACTCGCGGAACAATTGAATGTGACGCATGAAGCCGTTTCTCTTCGGTTGAAAGCTATGGGAAAGATACAGGAAGTGGTAAAATTAGTTCCGCATGAACAGAATGAAAGACAGCAAGCAAATCGAAAGACCACTTGTGAAATGTTGTTCGCCGGTACAAGGGATAGTCGTTTCTTCATCCAACAGCGACAGGTGATGAAAACTGGATATATTTTGATGATCCTAGGGGTCGTAAATCACGGATGAATCCAGAGTAACCGCCGACATCCACTGCAACACCAAATCTCTTTGGAAAGAAGACAATGCTCTGTGTTTGGTGGGATCAGAAGGGTGTCATCTATAATGACTGTTGTAACTTGGTGAAACCGTTAACTGTGATCGCTACCAATAGCAAGTGATCGATTTAAATCTAGCATTACGTGAAAGTGACCGGAATATAGAAAAGGCAACACAATGTCCTATTGCTCCATGATAACGGCCCATCGCATGCCGTAAAACGGGTCAGGGAAACGATGGAGGCGCTCATTTGTGGACTACTAGGCCATGCGGCTTATTGTCCAGACTTAGCTCCGTCCGATTATCATCTGTTTGCATCACAGGGACATTATCTCGCTGAACAACACTTCAATGCGCATGGCCCGAAAATGGCTGGTTGACTTCATCGCTTCAAAAGAAATGACTTTTGGGGTCTCATTCACAGGCTGCACGAGAGCTGGGAGAAGGGTATAAATGGCAATGGACATTTTTTGAATGAAATATAGGTTATCAATTTCAAGCAACAGACATGTAATTATTGCAACCAAATTCCTGTTTCATACACACCTACACCTGGTACGTATTTCGTGTATAACTGTGACGAACATGCGATAGCAAATGTGTGACTAAAGTGAATTATTTCGGTTTCGTAGATATGAGTCGAATTTCGTACGTGCCATCAAAACAGCGGTACACATTAAACAAGTTAGTCACATGCACGAGGCATATGTAGGAAACTTAGCTTCTCCATTCCTCGCCGACACTCTGAGAAAGATCAAACAGGGAAAAGGCTGACCGGCTGAACAGAAGAGGAAATTACATCTGTGTCGGTGCAACATTTGAATTTCTTAGAAAGACCAATATCTTTCGTAAATGAAATAAATACCGTACGACCGACCACATAGAATAGCGTAACGCGCAACGCTATTTCCCCCAAGAAAGAGAGGAGAAACAGAGCCTGAGCCAGATAGAGTCAAAAATGTCAAATGTGTGTGAAATCTTATGGAACTTAACTGCTAAGGTCTTCAGTCCCTAAGCTCACACACTACTTAACCTAAATTATCCTAAGGACGAGCACACCCATGCCCGAGGGAGGACTCGAACCTCCGCCGGCACCAGCCGCACAGTCCATGACTGCAGCGCCCCAGACCGCTCGGCTAATTAATCCCGCGCGGCCGTGATAGAGTCCGCCATCAACTTTCACATCACCCACTCGTGTTCTGCTGACTTGGCAACCAGTGGTTTCTTTTCGCTCTACAGAAGAAGAAACCATTTTGTGGCAGACATTTCGGGAATGACAATAAGTTGAATTTTGAGTTGAAATGTTTCCTTTCCAGCCAAAATGCTCATCTTTAAACACGAGATCTCCACCAAGTTATTTATCGTTGCAATAGTTTGCCACACTGAAGGTGCGGCGATGCAGGCTCGTTCTTTCAATTGGAATTTATTCACTTACTATAATCACCATCTTAGAACCATGGTCTGCGCTAAAGTGACATACAATACGATTCAAAATAGAAAAATTGTTGAGACGTCTCTCAATGGAATGATTCAATCCGACATTTCGAAACATACCCTTAAATTTTTTATACGGTAACAATTCACCTCAGGAAAGATGTTGTCAAAATTTGAACTGCTAAGACGCAATGTATGTATTCTAAAAAAAAGTTACATTGAAAACTACCAAATTTTTAGCTCTCCAGGTGACTAGAGAAACTCACGACACTAACGGAGCTGCAGCAGAATGCGCCTGTGCAACATGGAATGTGCATATTCTTGGTTGGTGGCGACTTCACAAACAAATAAAACGACGGCACGATCGTAATTTGTAAAGCAAATTTCAGTGTGCGTTGATACTCTCTATCTCAAACAACTGTCTACAGTTACTCCACTCAACGTTGTAGTCATTTAATATTCGTAATAATTACCAGTTACTTTAGCGGTATCACTAAGTGTTAACAAGAAAGATGAAACTCAGTTAGCATTCATTGTGCGGAACGCTTGTGGCGTAACGCGATGTTCACTAGGACATCATGTTTCACTGTGGTTTCTTACACTACCCAAAAATGGTCCTGTTTTATATAAACTCGGTGTACAGTAAATTAAGAAAAAAGAATTCACTGTACGTAGCCTCGTTTGTGTATGTGCTGATGATGCGGACAATATGTGGACACGCGGTGAGCAAAATTCGCAATAAAGTACGAAAAATAACTGTCATTGGCTTTGACAGTACATATGGAGGGTGCAATCAAATCCTCGGAGCAGGAGGCACACCAACAGTCAAGGAGCGAAAGAAATGAACACTGTCTTTGAACTGACTTAGTTTGATGGTAGACGTTGCTTAAAATGCTTCAATGTATTTAGACTTATGTGATTGTCATCATTCAGAACGTTACTGTAAAATGGAACTCTCATTTGTATGACTAGAGTTGTTCAAACGTAGGAGAATCATTGATGAAAGCAGTAAACATTATTTTAGTGGTGTTGAGTGGTGAAGTTTTTTTCAGTGCCACAATAAAATGAAGTCTGACGTAATAAAGCTCTTACACAGCCGCGTTACAGACTAGTTGGACCACGAGAACTTTTAGGATGGCGAACGTAATTATCTACCATAATTAGCGAGAAGGTAACATTGACTGACAGATACAACGTAGATGTTACATACACATAAAACTAAACAGAGCGTACGTTTAACCCCATGTGGTGACCTAACATTGAGTCGGAGGCGTGCTGTATGGTTGATAAAAGAAACTTTAGAAAGAAGACACAACAAATTTTTAAGACTCTTAACAAAATATTAAGAGGAAACGAGATGTTGCTACTAGCAACAACGAATCAAGAAGAGAACTTACCAAATGAACAGAATACATTCTTACACAAAATTCAACTATTAGGGAACTGAAATTACTCAAAATTATTTTAGAACAACATTTAAAGAATATATATATAGTTAAGGCCCACCGGCCACTTGACCATCTTCTTCTTCTGTGCGAATGCACAAACAGTGCCCGAACTCTTACGGGAATCGGCAACGCGCCGCGAGTAATGAGTATAATGGGCGGGGACACTACAAATGTAGTGCGGGACAATACGTTGAGAATGTGGGTTTCGCGGGAGGTGTGCCAGAGATAAATCCCTGCAGTCGCGCGATCATATATGTCCTCGGTGGCTGAGATGGATCGCCGGCACGGTAGCTCAGCGTGTTCGGTCAGAGGGTTAGCTCCGCTCTGTAATAAAATAAAAATAAGTTAATCGATCAACAGCGAACTTAAAACGGATGTCTTACGACGTCCGCCCCGATCAGATGTAGCGAACAAAACGAGATATATATAAAAAAAGGATGGATAGAGCGTCAGTCATGATGTAAGCAGGAGATCTCGTGTTCGAGTCCCGGTCGGGGCACACATTTTCATTTGTCCCCGTTGACGTAGGTCAACGCCTGTAAGCAGCTAAGGATGTTCATTTCATTGTAATATTTAAAGAAGTTATCTATAATTTTAGATGTGCAGTAGTGCTGGAATGCGGCAAACACCAGCCAGATTTGCTACAACGGGGTATGTGGCACGAGTATCAGGCGCGTAAAAATAAATTCACAGCGGCACTAGAGAATATGGCAGTGTACTTGGTAACTGAAGTCTAGTTACGAGCTGCCGTACGTTCCGAGACTGCGGCATTAAAAAAAAATAAATTAAAAAAATGGCTCTGAGCACTATGGGAGTTAACATCTGAGGTCATTAGTCCCCTAGAACTGCTTAAACCTAACTAACCTAAGGACATCACACACATCATACCCGAGGCAGGATTCGAACCTGCGACCGTAGCGATCGTGCGGTTCCAGACTGAAGCGCCTAGAACCTCTCTGCCACACTTGCCGGCACTGCGGCATTAATTCACCGTCCCTGCGGCAGCAGTTTGTCAACATTCTGCTACCGCTTCGCGATGCATCGCAGCCCATCGGCAAAACGCAGCATTCGTGGGCAGCCCATGGCCAATGATCAGAGGTTTGCTGTCAGCCAACACCAGCACGCAGTACAGTCCATTCGGTGAGCTAAATACCAACATTTTATTTCCACAGTACACGTGGTGAAAATTTGTGGCAAGTGAATCTGTGAGACTTTGTGTCATAATTTTATTTCAGTTGTTTTTTCGGTTACGTGCCTCTGCTATAAGTTTAAATTATAATAGGTTTAATGTATACCAATAGTAGCATGTGCGATGGAATTCGTGGCACCATCGGAAATGTCTGAATGGTTTCAGGAAACGACAACTAGTCTTGCTAACACATTAGAAGCACATGATAAAAGGTTAGAAACATGAATAGACTTTAAACTGACTTAACAAGAAGGAGCTATTGGGCAAGTAAAGAAAAATATAAGAAAGAAAGTGCAAAAAAACCATTGAAACATAATTCCTTTCTCGTATAACCACACAAGAAAGGAGTAGATACTATAGAAAATAAAATCGATAGTTTAACTGAAATCTACCAGCAACAGTATATACTATAGTGACTACTAAACTTACAGGGGTCAAAGAGAATTTCCAAGCACTAAGTAATGAAATGCCAAAGACGCAAGAAAGAGTTGAAACCTTAGAAAACTAGTAGGTGTTTAATCCACATACTACTTTAACCAGTTTAGAGAAAGGATTTCAAGATTTCATAGAGTTAAAGGTACAGGCCACTGTGGAATCTTCTAGAAGACGTACACGTACCACTTCTGTGGATAGTACTGCACAACCATAATAAGAATTTCGAAAATTGTGGGAAGTTTTAGAGGAAACAATTAGATACTGAAAAAATGGAACAAGGCTAATGAAGTTGCGACTAAAGAATAGTTGGAGGGTTTTCTGTTAGGATCAAGTTTAAATTAATCCAAGCAGTTTCCTGAATTTGAACCAGACGGGGAACTACTTCACCACAGGCATTTTCTAGATCATTAACAAGACTCTTGAAAAATGGATTTAGAATTAGGCTATTTAATAGGAGATGCAGTAGAATGGGACAAATCACTATCAAAATACATCAAGTTTTGCGAAAATTACCAAAGTTGTTCAAGATAAAATACTGGTCCACTATCACATTTCAACATAAAATACTCGTCCACTATTACACTTCAAAAATTAACACATTAACTGTTTGATTATAAAAATTATAATAACATTTGGCGTTCTTGCAAGAAATGTGTGAAATGGCACCTTACACAGTCCAAATATTTAGACAATAAAATACAAGAATGACATTTAGTGAAAGAATTGGTAAGATGTTTACCTTATTATGTCTGTAAACAAGTCCAGTATCGAGGATAGACAAATGTTAGTGGTGTGTTAACATATACTGAGTAGATAATTTAAACAATGCAAGGAAGGACTACTTCCATCAGTCACTGGACACTAATGACAAATCGTTACACTCCCAGATTTCAATGGAAGAATGAAAGAAAATTTTGTAAGGTCAAAAGACAATATTATAATAATAAGGTAAACAACGAAACACATGAACAGTCTATGAAATGTACTTCCTACAGTCGTTCCAGCACTCGAGGCGATGTTCATGATACCGCGGGAGCAGAAGGTACATTGGTATCAAAAAGTAATATCTCTTACACACATAATTCTCACTGGTTACTAGAAGAAGATGCCTTGGTAGAGGAGGGACAAATAAAGCCTATTATTGTGAGAGTAACTTTTAAAATTGATGTTGATATTCACTTAGACTCCGATAGTGAGATACAAATAATTTCTAAGGAATTTATGTCCTCAGTTAGTAGTAAATGGTAATGTCCAGTATTACTATTAACTAGAGTTTATGTAGTAGGCATAATGGAAAGTAAAGGTAAGTCTGTATTATAAGAAACAAGAATACCAATTATAATGGATGTTTATGTGCCTTATCAAACTTTATTGGTTGTCAATAACTTGTATTTATTGCTCCAAACTGATTGATTGTTACAACAGAAAGTTTCACTGGATTTTGGTCCTAACAGAGTATCATGAAGAATTGCAACTATTTCTTACAATGAACCATTCCAGAATAAAACAAAAGAAATTAGTCAAGAGTTAAAAGCGGTAGCCAAGATAAGTTTGGTGGGTACTGCTAAAATAGTAGTAGTGGAGAATGTTGTAGACGAAATGGTTGAAATACAAGGATGTCTACAATGGAATCAGATATTCTGACAGAAGAACAGAAGGAGGAATTACATTGTATATTAATTATAAATAAGGAAGTTTCCTACTGATAAGCCACCACCGATAGGAGACTGTGCCTGTAGGTGTAAAAGAAAATATGTTACGATATTTTCTTGTAGGCCATACACTATTTTTATGAGTTTATGGATAGAGGTATGGGAAGAGATTCACCCACAAATGATCGAAAATGGGATCATCTAACTAAATCCATCTGTAGACAATGATCTCTATTGGTAATAAAGAAAGTTAATGATGGTGTGTGCTTAGTATTACATGGTCGAACATTAAACATTAACATTTAAACAGAAAGAGACCGACCAGTAGGAATAGATGAATATTTGAGCAAGCCGATTTCCTTAGTACAACGAATCTGACAGTCAGGTACTGGCAAGTGATAATGGATGAAGATTCATGACCACCATATACACATTTCCAAGGGAAGTCTTACCAGTTCCAAGTGCTTCTATTTGGTGTGAATATATCGGTAACTATTTTTAAAAAAGCGTTGGACAGAGCACTTGCAGATGAAGTATTGTAAGATTAAATAATGTATGTAGAATTTATGCTGTTAATATCAAAATCATGGGATGAACATTGTGAATTATTAACTTGAACCTTCTAAAAACTATGCAACCATGGTATTAGAATTAAGTTAACAAAATCTCACTTTGGTAGAAAGGGACACAGCTTGACCCCAAAAATACGAGTAGTCGGAGATTGCCCAGACTAGTGATTACATTCATTTTAAGGTTTAGCGAGATTCTAAAAAGGTAAATACATGAATGACCCATCTTCATTTTAATTGTTTAAGCAAAAAACTAAATGGAAATGTGATAAGGAAACTCCTCAATCCTTTAATAATATCAAAAATTCATGTTACGTACTAAGCTACTTAGGTATCCAATGTTGCACATGGTTTGGAACAGGGATTAGGTTGTTAAAGGTTTCAAGGAGAAGTGTAAACTGGCTGGGATAATAGCGAAATCTTTAAGGGGGGCACTGAATCTCATGGCAGTATTTCATTAGACTAAGGTCAGTGTCCAATCATCCTACATTGATTGAAATTAAGCTTAATGAGAAGCTAAGAGACGCAGGTACTATAGACATGAAAATTCACAAGCTTCTCATAACACGACAGGGAAAAATAGTGTTAGTATGTGACAAGATTAACATAAAAGCACAGTGAAAAATAATGTTAATACACTCCTGGAAATTGAAATAAGAACACCGTGAATTCATTGTCCCAGGAAGGGGAAACTTTATTGACACGTTCCTGAGGTCAGATACATCACATGATCACACTGACAGAACCACAGGCACATAGACACAGGCAACAGAGCATGCACAATGTCGGCACTAGTACAGTGTATATCCACCTTTCGCAGCAATGCAGGCTGCTATTCTCCCATGGACACGATCGTAGAGATGCTGGATGTAGTCCTGTGGAACGGCTTGCCGTGCCATTTCCACCTGGCGCCTCAGTTGGACCAGCGTTCGTGCTCGACGTGCAGACCGCGTGAGGCGACGCTTCATCCAGTCCCAAACATGCTCAATGGGGGACAGATCCGGAGATCTTGCTGGCCAGGGTAGTTGACTTACACCTTCTAGAGCACGTTGGGTAGCACGGGATACATGCGGACGTGCATTGTCCTGTTGGAACAGCAAGTTCCCTTGCCGGTCTAGGAATGGTAGAACGATGGGTTCGATGACGGTTGGGATGTAACGTGCACTATTCAGTGTCCCCTCGACGATCACCAGAGGTGTACGGCCAGTGTAGGAGATCGCTCCCCACACCATGATGCCGGGTGTTGGCCCTGTGTGCCTCGGTCATATGCAGTCCTGATTGTGGCGCTCACCTGCACGGCGCCAAACACGCATACGACCATCATTGGCACCAAGGCAGAAGCGACTCTCATCGCTGAAGACGACACGTCTCCATTCGTCCGTCCATTCACGCCTGTCGCGACACCACTGGAGGCGGGCTGCACGATGTTGGGGCGTGAGCGCAAGACGGCCTAACGGTGTGCGGGACCGTAGCCCAGCTTCATGGAGACGGTTGCGAATGGTCCTCGCCGATACCCCAGGAGCAACAGTGTCCCTAATTTGCTGGGAATTGGCGGTGCGGTCCCCTACGGCACTGCGTAGGATCCTACGGTCTTGGCATGCATCCGTGCGTCGCTGCTGTCCGGTCCCCGGTCGACGGGCACGTGCACTTTCCGCCGACCACTGGCGACAACATCGATGTACTGTGGAGACCTCACGCCCCACGTGTTGAGCAATCCGGCGGTACGTCCACCCGGCCTCCCGCATGCCCACTATACGCCCTCGCTCAAAGTCCGTCAACTGCACATACGGTTCACGTCCACGCTGTCGCGGCATGCTACCAGTGTTAAAGACTGCGATGGAGCTCCGTATGCCACGGCAAACTGGCTGATACTGACGGCAGCGGTGCACAAATGCTGCGCAGCTAGCGCCATTCGACGGCCAACACCGCGGTTCCTGGTGTGACCGCTGTGCCGTGCGTGTGATCATTGCTTGTACAGCCCTCTCGCAGTGTCCGGAGCAAGTATGGTGGGTCTGACACACCGGTGTCAATGTGTTCTTTTTTCCATTTCCAGGAGTGTATATTGCATCGGAATATCAGGTGATTAAAAAACAAAGTAGATGAGTTTTTTGTTTGTTTAGAAGATTTAGAAACTGAGGGTGGAACAGATGTACTATGCCTGTCTGAACAACAATTAGTCACAGGTATGGAAATGGTAAATGTTAGTGAATATGAGGTTTCAGCACATGTAAGTAGAGACACTATGGAGAGAGGAGAAGTTGCCATATATGTTAAAATTGGTTCATGTGAAAAATCTGGAAACTAAATTTTGCATTGAGCAACATTTAGAAGCATGTGTTTGTGAGCTTAAACTAACCAATGGCACTTTATAATTATAGCTGTGTATAAGTCCCCACTGGGAAATTTCGAAATATTTTTGAATAACTTGGATTCTTTGCTGTGCTATCTATCATACAGAAGAAAGGATATTGTTCTTGGGAGTATTTCAATGTTGATTTTCTGAAAGAGTCTAATAGAAAACTTGACCTGGAAGTATTACTTGGTTGTTTCTATATGACATCAGTTATTGATTATCTTACTCGGGTGGTACAGGAAAGCAACACACCAAAAGTGTTTTCATAGACCAAGATAAATTTAAACAAATAAAAACTGTTCCTGTTAAGAATGGTCTGTCTGGTCATGATGCACTTCAAGTTATAGTGTATGATATAGTCACATACAGTAATGAAAACAGTCCTCCAAAATAGTGCATTCAATTAACGATTTAACAATTCAAAATTTTAGATAAGCTTACAGCAGTTAAACTGGGATGACGTGTTTGGGGAACATGGTGATAATTTAAAATGTAACCTATTTCATGATACCTTTGTGAGTATTTTAGAAAACAAATTCCCTAAGAAAACAGTGAGAGATAACTGTAAGAAACAATGCAAAAAGCCGTGGCTTACTAAAGGGATAAAAATATGTTGTAAACAGAAAAGGGAAGCGTATCTTATATCTAAGAGTAATGATCACAAAAGAGCAAAACGTTATAAAAACTACTGCACTATATTAAGAAAAGTTATTAAAAAGTCCACAAGTATGTCTATTATGTCTGGCAAGAGCTCATCTGATGATAAAATTAGAACAATTTGGAATATTTTTATAAGAGAAACAGGGCAACTGAGAGTACAGGAGGACTGTATTTCTACCAGACACAAGCAAAAGTATGTTAACAAGAAGTCAAAAGTAGAAAACATTTTAATAACCATTATTAAAGTGTTCAAGAGAAAATAGAATCCAGCTATTCTTTACGAAATGAAAGGCAGTATATGCAAGAGGCAGTACCTATAAAATGGGATTAAACTGAAATTCAACCCACCTCACGTACTGAATGTAGGCAAATAATAAATTCAATCCAAAGTAAAAGCTCACATGGAATTTATGGCACTTCCAACAAAGTACTAAAAGCTTGTTCCCAACAAAATTCTCAGCCACATATGTACTAACACACTGAAATAGGGCATTTTTCCAGATAGACTGAAATATGCTGTTGTTGAACCATTGCATAAAGAAAAGATAGATCTGATGTTAACAACTACCACCCAATCTCACTTCTAACCGCTTTATCCGAAATTCTTGAAAAAGTAATGAATTCAAAACTACTAACAAAATGTCAGTTTTGGTTTTCAGAAGGGCTTTTCAACAGAAAATGCTATATATGCTTTCACTTATCAAATATTGAATGCTTTGCATAACTGAACATCACCCATTGGGATATTTTGTGATCTCTCAAAGGCTTTTGATTGTGTTTATCATGAAATTCTTCTAGATAAGCTTAAATATTGTGGTATGAGTGGGACAGTGCACGAATGGTTTAAATCATACTTAACTGAAAAAATGCAGAAGTTTGAAATTAACAGTACAAATAGTCTGCAAACATCAGCAGAGTCCTCTAACTGGGGAGGTATCTAGAATGGTGTCCTACAGGGTTCAGTCTTTGGTCCCTTATTGTTCCTAATATATATCAACAACTTGCCACTCTATTTTCAGGAAGCTACAAAGCTAAGTTCTTTTTGCTCTCTGATACAAGTATAGTAATCACACCCAACAAGCAAGAATCAGCTGAGGAAATTGTAAATAATGTCTTTCAGAAAATTATTAAGTGGTTCTCTGCAAATGAACTTTCTACATTTTGAGAAAAAAACACTGTTTATACAATTTTGTACAGTATTTGGCATAACACCATTGCTAAATATAGACTATGAACAGAAGTACTGCAGAATACTCAAAATTTCTTGGTGTGTGTATTGACGGGAAATTGAATTGGACGGAACACATTGACTATCTGCTGAAATGGTTAGGTTCAGCTACTTATGCTGTTAGGTTTATTGTAAATTTTCGTGATAAACGTATCAGTAAATTAACTTTTCACTCACTGCTTCCATATGTCATCATATTTTGGGTTAATTCTTCATTAACAGAAAAATTTTTCATTGCACAAAAGCGTGTAATCAGAATATAGCTGGAGCTGATCCAAAGTCACCTTGCAGAAATTTATTTAAGGGACCAATTATATTCACAGTACCTTCGGAATACATACATCCACTTATGAAATTTATCATTAATAACCGACCCTAATTCAAAAATAATAGCAAAATGCATAGCTACAACACTAGAAGAGAGGATGATGATTTAATATTCTAGATAAAATCTCACTTCGCACTGAAAGGGGTGAATTATGCGGCCACAAAAAACTTTGGTCATTTGCCAAATAGTATTAAAAGCGAAAGATAGCTAACCAACATTTAAAAGCAAATTAAAAGAAATTATGAATTACAACTACTATTCAATAGATGATTTCTTAGATATGAAGCAGTAACGAAAAGAAATCAATGTAAAAAAAAGTAATTTGTGTAAAGTAAAATTATGTTAAAGTGAAGTATTCGTGATCTATGGTACAAGGATTAATGTATCTATGCATGTGTGGGATGCAGCACAAGGAGAACATAGTACTGTAGGTTTTGCTAGCCAAAGTCTTAACAAGAATGAATGAAACCATAGAGCAACAGTAAAGGAAAGAAGAGTAAACGGCTTCACAGCTGAATAATAAGATGTGTATTATTATTTTTTCAGCAGTTCCACACATATACATTATATTAAATCCTCATCAAATTCATTACCTGACGCACTTTCCCAATTGCCCCATAGTATGGATATGTTAATGAGCTCAGAGGAACCATGCAGGAATCAGTTTTACTATTTACTTTTTATCTATAAATTACAGTTAGGTGAATTAGTACTGGCGAAATCACCTCATCAGAGTTCCAGTTTGAAAAAGGTGATTGTAAAATTTTTTCATCATTATGAGGTAATTTATAAAAATAATCAAAATTACTCACCATATAACGGTATTTCTGGTAGATCAAGCCCATGGGCAAGGTAAAGGACTATACGATGTTGGTATGATTAAGAGATATAAGAATTAATGCATCATCCCCTGTTTATTTTACCTACATTGGTTCCTTACTCTTGTAGCTCGTCGACTATTCAGTCAAAAAGTACGCAAGAGCGTAAGTGAGTTGCGATGGAGCCGGCCACAGGCGAGCGAGATCATTATGCGTTGCAAAGCAAAACACAGACGACTTTAGTTGCAAAGTGGAGCCAGCTGAGCGCGGTATAGCAGCAGCGGACGCTGGTAATACTTTAGAGGAAGGACGAAACCGTTTCCTCATTTGCCACCATGGAAGTGATTAGAGCACATGCCTTAACCCCTAAACGAACGTAATCTGGAGCAAGTAAGCACGCAGTCATGCTCATACTAGCCTCTGACACCCAGAACATCATCCCAGAATGCAGTAATGGGCCCACTGTTCGACCATAAGACAGGGTAGCCTGTCTTGAGTCACAAGGCAGCTGCCCACCCGCTGCAGGAAGTTCGGAGGTGAGCCAACGCGTTGTCATCACAGTCGCAGAGGAAGACGTTGCTGACAGCAGCATGCGAGTGACGACATGCTCGGCCCCAATCTCTGTGTTGTCAGCAATTCTGTATGTCTACAGTTTCACATGAGAGGCACTTGGACGCCTCCACCATACCGTTCCTGATGTAGGATAAAGAAATTAACTGAGCAAATCTACTGTTGTCCTGATGTCTTATTTCATTCTCCACGGGTGACAATTGAAGAGTCTTTTAACACCAGCCTACGGGATCGTGCGTAAACAAAAAATAAAATGTATTATGGTCATGGAGGTGAAGTTTTCGGTAGTGAATTTTATAAAAAAGGTTTTATTGCAGATGGAGAACCAGTGGATTTCTGTAATTTTAGACGTAATGGGAGTCGTGCTTGGTGAGTGCCTGTTAGATGTGCACAGTGTAGCCTTGAGGCTCACTCAGCGCCATGTACACATTCAGTTCCAGAAAATGTGATACATGCAATTGTTGGTGGCATTTGCTTCGACAACACTGAGAGTTTCGATGCCTCATGATTAAATGTAAGAGTCCGTGTATTGTCATCTCTGGTCTTATAAATGTTAACTCTCAAAACGAGTATTGTCAAGCTCAAAGTTTCGACTGAACCAGAGATGAAGGGTGTGCCACAGCCGGAAGCAGTATGCATATTGTTGGAAAAGGTAGGAGAGTTAAAAGCCAATAATACAGAATTGTATTGGTTGGTACAATTGCGATCATTGCAGAGGAGAGCAGATGTGACAGTCCCAAGTTTAATTGCTCCGTTTTCTAGTAAGGCTGTCGAGAATGAGTAAGCCTTTGTGGAAGACCTTGGAAATCTGGCTGCGCTGGAAGGTTAGTCTGATACGGAATTATTGAATGTCGCAAAACAGACTAACAGCGGGAGCAAAAACTTATGCAGCTTACAGAAACTCTTATGCGAGCCCCAACATTTGAAGAATTCAAAGAAGGATTAGTTCAGAAATATAAGAAAAGAAATAGTGCCAGATACTGTAGCGAAAATTTAGAGGCAATAACTAAGAAAAATATGGCACCTGTGGAACCGTTTGCATATAGGATAAGGAAATTTAATGAATGCAGCTGTGCATTAGGACAGGATGCTACAGTCAATGAACTTAGTTTGCAAGAATCTGAGCAGAGGGCCCTCGAGGCTTTTTTAAGAGGCTTGCATGTGAAAATGTGAAGACATGTGCGGACATGGGGACCGACGGGATTGCGCACAGAAGTGTGTTAGCTATTCATTGTGAAGAAATCGATTTGTCGACTGGGATCCAGTGTAAACGAACAATGTTCGTAGCTAATACAGAATGTGTCAGATGTGGAGGAACAAGCATGTAAAGAGGCTGTGTCGTCAGCCTGTGGGTATGTGAATGAAGTAACAGGAAGTAAAAGTGTTTAACACCAACAGGAACCACAGGTCCAGCTATGGTCCATTCCAGTAAGATTGGATGCTATTAAATCGTATGCAGAGGTGGACTGTGCGATACGAGGATTAGTAGGAAAAAGGGATTTCAGGATTTTATTGGAAACAGGGGTGTATGTATTGGTCACCAGTAGTGATCTGATGGAAGGGAAGTAATGGGACCCACCAGAGTACACCTCATGGAGTTGGGGGTAAATATGTCACAGTATTAGGATCAGTGGACAGACAGTTTCCTGGATATGATTAAATTTAAACAATGCATAAAGATTGTGTCACACGTGAGTGAGGGCTACGACATTGTTCTGGGATTAGATTTCTCATATTAGCGTTGTGCCATAATCGATGTTTGACAAGAACTTGGAGGAAAAAATGATTCAGTTAATTCAAGCCATTGACAGTGTAGCGTTATCATGAGAAGACTCTGTCATGGAAGACATACCGATTAAACTGTGAACGACCATATTAAGAATTGAGCCATGGTATTATGTACCTAAGGGGGAAATTACTTCGTGTCAGTGTTCAGTCTAGCTTAACGGCAGGAATTTTGTGTGTGGTGGAACCATTAAAAGGTAATGAAGTATTAGATCAGGTGGATTGCTTGGTTAAAAGAGGTATTTTAAACATACAAGAAATAACGGGTGAAAAGAAGGTACCTGTTTCAATAGATAATTTGAGGGCAGAAGACGTAGGATTAACAGAGGTGTTGTTAATCGCTAATAGCACATGCTGGAGGAGGAAGAATGGGGCGTGAGGGGCGTCATCCATGGACAACTGCTGAATTAGGATTAAAAGTGAAGCACCTAGAGAGAACCAATAGGAAACAGATGGAAAAATTAATTTTGGAATTTAACGATTTATTTTTGCAGAAAGACCATTGTAAGCTACGCCCATTACACAGCAGAGCACACAAAGGGAAATGAATCTCCAGTGTACGGCCAACTATACATAATACCTAGGTAACTGCAGAGATTTATCGATCAAGAGGTGAAAAATGGAATGATTGAAGAAAGGAACAATCCATGGGGGTGGGGTAGGGGGATAGAATAGTTGTCATGTCAAAAAAAAAAAACTGTGGATTGTATCGAAAATATAGATTTTGTTGTGATTACGAACACCTAAATTCAAAACCGATAGCGGATGCCAAACATCACAGAAACCTTGGATCATCATTTAGAGCAATGCAAATATTTTTGAAGAATGAATTTGAAGAGTGGTTATCATCGTATAGAGGCTGCACCACAGGGTCGACAGAAAATGTCATTTTCGGCACCCTGGAAACACTGCCAATTCACAAGAATGCCATCCGGATTAAAAAATGCACCTGTGGCGTTTCAGAGATTGTTGAACGAAGTACTCATACATTTAATATATTTAAATGCTTATTGTATCTCGATGACATAATCGTCTAAAAAGAGTGATGTGGAGCAGCATAAGCAGCGATTAAGGGAAGTATTTCTAAGGTTAAAAGCAGTGAAGTTAATCAGAGTGAAGAAAGTGTAATTTCATGATTGAGGAGATAGAACATCTAGGTCATATCCTAAGTACAAATGGAGTTAAAACAGACCCAAGATTAATTAGAGTTGTATGTGAATTTCCTGTGCCAGAATCTGAGTAGTAGTTGTAGTCGTTCTTGGGACTGGGGAATGTTACTGCCGGTTTGTAAAAGGATTTGCGATTATTGCCAGACCATTGACGCAGCTGTTAAAAAAGGGGAAAAAGGGTAATAATTCGTGTGGTCAGAGGAGTTCCAACATGCTTTTCAGGAGCTAAAAGCGGCTTAAACTTCGAGCTGATAATGGTATTTACAGATTTTAATAGAGAATTTGTGTTATCAAATGATGCATGGAACTGTGCTCTTGGCTACGTGTTGTCACAAGAGGCATAAAAGGGAAGTTGGGGCTGTGGGTAGTGGTACCAGCGAAGCCAAGGAACAGAGTGCTACATGAAGCTCATGATCACGTATGAGTGTCATGGAGGTTGCAATCTACCATCCAAAAAGTATCGGAAAGGAATTGCTGAAGGAATAGGGAGACAAACGTAAACCAGCATGTACGGACTGAATACAGTGGGCACAGATAGCGGATTTGTGTCGGAGAAAGTACCATTGCCGAGGTTTTCGGAAGCATTCGCACCATTCGAATTTGTGGGAATTGGTGTTTTACGTCCATTCAATAAAATAACTGCAGGGAATAAGTACGTACTCACAATCACAGATAATTTTTCACAGCCTGTGGAAATGGTCGCAATTTCAAACCACCAGGCAGCAGTGGCAGAAGCACTTGTGAAGAATTGGATACTGAAATTTGGAATGCCTAAAACAAAAATAATAGAGCAGGGAACAAACTTCAACTCATATCTATTAAAGAATTTGTGTAAAATATTGAATATGACGAAGTTAAGGACGAGTCATCCCCATCCACAAGGCAACTGAAAGAGTACTTGTGACAATCGAGAAGATGCTTGGATACTACATTGACTCACATCACACCAACTGGGATGTCTATTTGAAGTATGTCATCTCCAACTCTAAGCAGCAAACGAATTCAGGATTTTTATCGACATATGAAGTAGTATGTAGTCGTAAAATGCCATCACTGTTCATGTGGTGTCCTGCCCACTCCTGTCTTATTGGGTGCTGCAAATCACATTGATGGTTTCCATTACAATAAAGTTGATTGACAGTACTTATAACTTTGGGTCGCAGGTAATTGGCGACACGCAAACAATCAATATCCTTTACTATATACGTACAATGTCCATACAAGTAATTCACGCAAGTTCATATGGATCACAAGTAATGACTCTTGTAGTGCCTCTTTTCTAGTGCGTGATTTCTAGTCTGGGTCTGTTAGGGCGCGTCTTCTACTGTCCGACCGAGACTGGCAGGAGTGGCGCATTATATCCTCTCCGGACAGAGCCCCTCCTGTCGTGGTGCGGTATTAATCAGCGTATTATTGGCTGACGTCGTCTCACAGCCTTCTCTGTAGTTACGTTCTTGAACTTCATGCTGGTGCTTGTCGTTTCGTCTGAACAGTTAGACATATTGAAAGTGAAGAAAGGGAATACTGCAGAGTCTGTAAAGCAATTTGCCAGTGTGATTAGGGAAAATATACAAGCACTGGAGAAACAGGAAGAAGCAGTGGGCCATATGGCAAGAATGCCATACTAAAAGCTTGGTCAGTGGGTGATGCCAAAGAGAAAGATGAAGAGGTTTTTTGCAAAGTATCAGCTTCCATATCAAGTGGTAGAGACTAAGTCTCCAGTAAATGTCAAGATTCAGTTGCCGACGAAAACGATAATTGTTCATGTTGGGCAGTTGAAACCTTATCCAAGAAGTATGGAAGGTGTTGAAGGGGTAGGAGATGCAGATCAAAAGCGAGGAGAAAGGTGTCAGAAGAGAAACAAGAAGATGAAAGAAACGGTAACGAGAAAACTTGTATTGATTAATATCTAGGAGATAGTCATTTAATATTTTTTTGGATTCGGTACGGATTCAATGTTATTAGTATAAGCAGCTGTGGAGCGGCGATAAATTTAAGAGGGAGCAAAGTTTCGTGCCCATAGGTGAAGTGCAGAAGAGACGAAATGACGCAGTTCATAGCGGGATGGATCGGCGGGTTGAGGCGCGTTAGTTCTACTCTACCTTTGATAAGATGGTATCAGTGGCTTGTTGTTTCGAGCAGGGGAAGTTCACGTCAGCAAAAGAGGATCAAATTAAACGGGAGTGGTTTGTTATTAAATGGACAGCATGTGACTTTCTGTCTGCCTGCCACGATTTCAGGGATAACTCACATGAATATTTCCGAGCCACCTGTGTATTGGCCAGAGAAGCCATGGAAGTGCTACCTACGGCAGATATAATCAGCTTACATCAAACTCTAGGTCCGAAATTACTGCAGTCAATAACCATGCTACTTAACCAGCAGGAGGAACGAATCTCCCTGGAAACCTTATTGCAGCATCTAAATTTATATTGGGAAAATCAATACCGGAAAGAGACAACATTGACTACTGTCATACCAGCTGCCACAGCAGTCCTTGTTTTGGTACCTAGAGGGTGAAGAGCAAAACTGAGCTCAGACCCAGCTGTCGTTCATATTCCAATAGACTGGATAAGCCAAGCATAAAAACAGCGGAAGATAATGCACGAGGGGGTAGTATAAAGAAGAATTGATTCACTTTAGCTTGTAGCTTGAGAATATGCAAAACGTTCTTGTGCAAGAAGCCTAGTAATTAAATAAGCTCCATAGCGTTTGAGTTCATAAGCAGGGCAAGGAGCCCTGTGGAAATGTGTAAGTGATGTTGTTGTTGTTGTCTTCAGTCCTGAGACTGGTTTGATGCAGCTCTCCATGCTACTCTATCCTGTGCAAGCTGCTTCATCTCCCAGTACCTACTGCAACCTACATCCTTCTGAATCTGCTTAGTGTACTCATCTCTCGGTCTCCCTCTACGATTTTTACCCTCCACGCTGCCCTCCAATGCTAAATTTGTGATCCCTTGATGCCTCAAAACATGTCCTACCAACCGATCCCTTCTTCTAGTCAAGTTGTGCCACAAACTTCTCTTCTCCCCAATCCTATTCAATACCTCCTCATTAGTTACGTGATCTATCCACCTTATCATCAGTATTCTTCTGTAGCACCACATTTCGAAAGCTTCTATTCTCTTCTTGTCCAAACTAGTTATCGTCCATGTTTCACTTCCATACATGGCTACACTCCAAACAAATACTTTCAGAAACGACTTCCTGATACATAAATCTATATTCGATGTTAACAAATTTCTCTTCTTCAGAAACGCTTTCCTTGCCATTGCCAGTCTACATTTTATATCCTCTCTACTTCGACCATCATCAGTTATTTTACTTCCTAAATAGCAAAACTCCTTTACTACTTTAAGTGTCTCATTTCCTAATCTAATTCCCTCAGCATCACCCGATTTAATTTGACTACATTCCATTATCCTCGTTTTGCTTTTGTTAATGTTCATCTTATATCCTCCTTTCAAGACACTGTCCATTCCGTTCAACTGCTCTTGCAAGTCCTTTGCCGTCTCTGACAGAATTACAATGTCATCGGCGAACCTCAAAGTTTTTACTTCGTCTCCATGAATTTTAATACCTACTCCAAATTTTTCTTTTGTTTCCTTTACTGCTTGCTCAATATACAGATTGAATAACATCGGGGAGAGGCTACAACCTTGTCTCACTCCTTTCCCAACCACTGCTTCCCTTTCATGCCCCTCGACTCTTATTACTGCCATCTGGTTTCTGTACAAATTATAAATAGCCTTTCATTTCCTGTATTTTACCCCTGCCACCTTTAGAATTTGAAAAAGAGTATTCCAGTCAACATTGTCAAAAGCTTTCTCTAAGTCTACAAATGCTAGAAACGTAGGTTTGCCTTTTCTTAATCTTTCTTCTAAGATAAGTCGTAAGGTCAGTATTGCCTCACGTGTTCCAACATTTCGACGGAATCCAAACTGATCCTCCCCGAGGTCTGCATCTACCAGTTTTTCCATTCGTCTGTAAGGAATTCGCGTTAGTATTTTGCAGCCGTGGCTTATTAAACTGATAGTTCGGTAATTTTCACATCTGTCAGCACCTGCTTTCTTTGGGATTGGAATTATTATATTCTTCTTGAAGTCTGAGGGTATTTCGCCTGTCTCATACATCTTCCTCACCAGCTGGTAGAGTTTTGTCATGACTGGCTCTCCCAAGGCCGTCAGTAGTTCTAACGGAATGTTGTCTACTCCGGGGGCCTTGTTTCGACTCAGGTCTTTCAGTGCTCTGTCAAACTCTTCACGCAGTATCGTATCTCCCATTTCGTCTTCATCTACATCCTCTTCTATTTCCATAATATTGTCCTCAAGTACATCGCCCTTGTATAAGCCTTCTATATACTCCTTCCACCTTTCTGCCTTCCCTTCTTTGCTTAGAACTGGGCTGCCATCTGAGCTCTTGATATTCATACACGTGGTTCTCTTCTCTCCAAAGGTCTCTTTAATTTTCCTGTAGGCAGTATCTATCTTACCCCTAGTGAGATAAGCTACTACATCCTTACATTTGTCCTCTAACCATCCCTGTTTAGCCATTTTGCACTTCCTGTCGATCTCATTTTTGAGACGTTTATATTCCTTTTTGCCTGCTTCATTTACTGCATTTTTATATTTTCTCCTTTCATCAATTAAATTCAATATTTCTTCTGTTACCCAAGGATTTCTAGCAGCCCTCGTCTTTTTACCTACTTTATCCTCTGCTGCCTTCACTACTACATCCCTCAGAGCTACCCATTCTTCTTCTACTGTATTTCTTTCCCCTATTCCTGTCAATTGTTCCCTTATGCTCTCTCTGAAACTCTGTACAACCTCTGGTTCTTTCAGTTTATCCAGGTCCCATCTCCTTAATTTCTCACATTTTTGCAGTTTCTTCAGTTTTAATCTATAGGTCATAACCAATAGATTGTGGTCAGAGTCCACATCTGCCCCTGGAAATGTCTTACAACTTAAAACCTGGTTCCTAAATCTCTGTCTTACCATTATATAATCTATCTGATACCTTTTAGTATCTCCAGGGTTCTTCCACGTATACAACCTTCTTTCATGATTCTTAAACCAAGTGTTAGCTATGATTAAGTTGTGCTCTGTGCAAAATTCTACTAGGCGGCTTCCTCTTTCATTTCTTAGCCCCAATCCATATTCACCTACTATGTTTCCTTCTCTCCCTTTTCCTACACTCGAATTCCAGTCACCCATTACTATTAAATTATCGTCTCCCTTCACTATCTGAATAATTTCTTTTATTTCATCGTACATTTCTTCAATTTCTTCATCATCTGCAGAACTAGTTGGCATATAAACTTGTACTACTGTAGTAGGTGTGGGCTTCGTATCTATCTTGGCTACAATAATGCGTTCACTATGCTGTTTGTAGTAGCTTACCCTCATTCCTATTTTCCTATTCATTATTAAACCTACTCCTGCATTACCCCTATTTGATTTTGTGTTTATAAGCCTGTAGTCACCTGACCAGAAGTCTTGTTCTTCCTGCCACCGAACCTCACTAATTCCCACTATATCTAACTTTAACCTATCCATTTCTCTTTTTAAGTTTTCTAACCTACCTGCCCGATTAAGGGATCTGACATTCCACGCTCCGATCCGTAGAATCCCAGTTTTCTTTCTCCTGATAACAACATCCTCCTGAGTAGTCCCCGCCCGGAGATCCGAATGGGGGACTATTTTACCTCCGGAATATTTTACCCAAGAGGATGCCATCATCATTTAATCATACAGTAAAGCTGCATGTCCTCGGGAAAAATTACGGCTGTAGTTTCCCCTTGCTTTCAGCCGTTCGCAGTACCAGCACAGCAAGGCCGTTTTGGTTAATGTTGCAAGGCCATCCAGACTGTTGCCCCTGCAACTACTGAAAAGGCTGCTGCCCCTCTTCAGGAACCACACGTTTGTCTGGCCACTCAACAGATACCCCTCCGTTGTGGTTGCACCTACGGTACGGCCATCTGTATCGCTGAGGCACGCAAGCCTCCCCACCAACGGCAAGGTCCATGGTTCATGGGGGGGTGTAAGTGATAGGGCTAAAGAGTCCATCTGTACAATAATTACTGAGTGGCAAAACATGGCCAGAAGAGCCGGTCTCCAGGAGCACTAATGTGAAGGATAATCTCGTTTTGTCGATCTGAGGGACCGGTCTTGGTGAAAAGGAGGGCAGAGTAGCGTGTCGACCGTATTCAGTCCAAAAAATACGCCATAGTCGAAGTGAGTTGCAACAGAGCCAGCCGCAAGAACGCGAGAGTGTTATACAATGCAAAGCAAAACATGGCCAACGGTTTTGTGAAGTGAAGTCAGCTAGGCATAGTATAGCAACAACGGATACTGCAGTATGCTAGTGGAATGATGGAAGCCTTTCCTCACTTGCTACCATCGAAGGTTTAGAGTACATGCCTTAAGCCTTAAACAAGTACGGAGACTGTAAGCACTCAGCCATTTGTATACTCAATGCATTCTCATATCAGTATCACAGTCTATACCACGAGCCCGTGACATCCAGAGGGACATGCTGGAATGCTGTAAGATTATGATGAGGATGATGATTATGTTTGGCTTGTGGGGCGCTCAACTGCGCGGTTATCAACGCCCGTACAATTTCCATATCTTTTCTCATTCCAATTTCGCCACTTTCATGAATGATGAAGAAATGAGGAGGACAACACAAACACCCAGTCATCTCCAAGCAGGTGAAAATTCCTGACCCCGCCGGGAATCGAACCCGGGACCCCTTGCTCGGGAATGCTGTCAGGCATCCACTGTTTGACCACGAGACAATGCAGCCTGCCCAGAATCATGAGGGAGCTGTCCGTTCACTGGAGGGAGTTCACGGCCATCATCAGCTGTGCTTCCCAGCTGTCATCATGGTTGCAGCCAGAGGCATCGCTGACAGTGACACTGAAGTGACACCAAGCTCTGTCCTACTCTTTGCAGTGTGTTCAGTGCCATATGTCTACTGCTTCACATGAACTAGACGCCTCCACCAAGCTGTTGCTGATTGATGTACTGTGTCAGAAGGCCGAAATGAAGAAATTAATTGGACAATCTACTGTCATCCTGACCTCTATTTTCACTCTCCACAGGTGGCAATCTAAGGATATAAATATACTTACAATACCATCCGCGGAGTACCACCTTATCAAGCACAAACAAGTATATAGTTAAATCAGCTTCAACAACGGGGAAGTCAAGATAGATATCACTTTGTATGAATTACATGTGCAACAATTTAGCTGTCTTATTTGTAACAGTAATGATACATGGCAAATTTTATGTGATTTACGTGATTCACATTCACTCGGGATATTACGATTACGCAGTGCTACGCTAGAAGAAAAAACTTTCAGTGGATCTGAGCACCTAAAATTCTGGCAGTGCGTTTCTTGTGTTATATTCTTCCTGCATGAAAAATTTCAGGATGAGTTTCAGATTGGACTATTTTCTCGTCAGCACGATATATAAACCTTCTGTTTCCGGAGGCAAAGGATTTACTTTCCGAATAGTCTCGCAGAATCGAGCGCGCGGTGTTCTTTCACGCTTCGAAAATATGACATTGTCCTCTATTCTGATTGACTTGAACGTACAGCTGCTAATCAGTCTCATAGCTAGTCGCAACAGGTGTGTCAGTTCTTTCCTTGACCAATCCCCGACTGTGGCTTAACACATACTTTAACCATTTTCTAAGCTTAGTATTTTACCAGAAGCAAATGAAATAATCACATCGACAGCAGTCTTAACTGGTTTTGATTCTAGAATCCCTAGACTGTCTACATTAAGCAATCCATAGTACTTAGATGACCCAACCCACTGCTCGTTTACACAACAGGATTCACACGCTCATCCAAAATTAATTATAAACAAATATCAAAGCCGGTCGATGTGGCCGTGCGGTTCTATGCGCTTCAGTCTGGACCCGCGTGACCGCTACGGTCGCAGGTTCGAATCCTGCCTCGGGCATGGATGTGTGTGATATCCTTAGGTTAGTTAGGTTTAAGTAGTTCTAAGTTCTAGGGAGCTGATGACCACAGATGTTAAGTCCCATAGCGCTCAGAGCCATTTGAACCATTTTGAACAAATATAAAGAATCCTACATCATACAAGTTTTTATTTCGCCCTCACTCACTCTTACTACGTAATGAATTAAGACACTGTCAGGCACTGAAAATAATAATTGCTGGTTGATAGCTGTAACATTAAGTAAACTTACGTTGTTATGAACAAAAATTACTACTCGTTTATCGGTTTACTTGGCTGTGTGGGTTGAATTATGTCCAGACAGTGGCGCTGTACATTGCTGTGCGTGGGGCACGTGCACGTAGCACCTGACAGTTAGGCTGCGCTGCCTGGCAAGCCAGACGTGTGGGCAGCAGCGTACTGCGACGCGCCGAGCAATATCGGGTTTGCGCCGGCGGGCGGAGACGGGAGACGCTTGCAGGCGGCTCCTGAACAGGTGGCGGCAGCGTATAGTGGCGCTGAATCACTGCCGCCGGCGACGGCAGCTCTGAATGCCGGCGCAACTGTGTCGGCAGCAGCGGCGGCCTGTTAGTCACGGTCCGCATCTCTACGCCCCCAGCAGACTCTGTGCTACGTGAGCTCGTGTATCGCCAGATGCTGCCGCGCATCCAACCCTACTTCCTTCATCATGCACACAATAGTTGCAAATCACTCGCTCAGGCTTGTAATTAAGTATTTAATATCTTCTTATATTCGTTCTTAAAATGTAAATCATTTTATCTATATCACATTGAGATGGATTAAAAATTAGAATCCCTAAACGCTCAGCCATTCTCCACTACTTTTTCTTTCGTCATTTAATACGGCAGTCGGGTTTTACTATCTGAAACGCCTTGCCTACCAAGGAATATGCATTGCAGGCCACTTGGACAGCCAACGCTATGTTTCATCGAACATAAATGAAATGGCACGTAATAAGAGCACTCAGCTTTAACTGGTGCTTCAAAATAAATATATCAGGTTATTGTTGTTGTGGTTTTCAGGCCAGAGACGGGTTTGATGCAGCTCTCCATGCTACTCTATCCTGCCCAAGCTGCTTCATCTCCTAGTAACCATTGTAGCCTAAATCCTTCTGAATCTGCTTACTGTATTCAACTCTTGGTCTCCCTCTGCGACTTTAACCGCTCACGCTTCCCTCTAGTGCTAAATTGGTGATCCCTTGAAACCTCAGGAAGTGTCCTACCAACAGACCTCTCCAATTCTATTCAGTACCTTCTCTTTATCTCTACCCATATAATCTTCAACATTCTTCGGTACCACCACATTTCAAAACTCCTATTCTCTTCTTGTCTAAACTGTTAATCGTCCATGTCTCACTTCTGTACGTGGCTATAACCGAGAAATAATTTCATGAGGACTTCCTGGCAAATCTAAACTCGATGTTAACAACTTTCTCTTCTACAGAAACGCTTTTCTTGCAATTGCTAGTCTACATTTTATATCCACTCTACTTCGACCGTTATCACTTATTTTACTTCCAAAATAACAAAACTGCACTACTACGGTAAGTCTCTCATTTGCTAATCTAACTCCCTCAGCATCACCTAATTTAATTCGACTTCTTTCCATTATCCTCGTTTTGCTTTTATTGATGTTCAATTTATATCCTCCTTTCAAGGCACTCCATTCCTTTCAGCTGCTCTTCCAGTTTCCCTGCTGCCTCTGAGAGAATTACTATGTGGTCCGGAAACTTAAAAGTTTTAATTTCTTCTCTCTTGACTTTAATTTGTGCGCCAACTTAGGAAATATAATTTACTCAAGACTAACGGAGCTTAGGTCAACGACTTCAGTGAGGCCTAACAAAACTTCATTTGCATAATACATTACATAAACACGTCAGTACTACGAAGCCGTATTCAGACACTAGCATAAAGGACGTAACAATGGAATACTCATCAGCAGGATGATAATGAAGAAGTTTCTAGTCAACGTAATGCCTCGGAACGACTGTGGCAGCCTTCAGACTCAACTGATAGGACGGTTATCTTTTCTACGAATGATCGGTGCCAAACTTAAAACCACTATGAGAAGCCGATGAGACTTTATGCATATGTGTTGTCCAGTGTCTCTAGTACTCCAGTCGATCGCATCAGGTCACACTTTTCAATTGTGAGCGCACGGTGAACTTGTAAAGATGCCTAGAACAATAGAGTCCCCTGCCGAGTGTGAAGTGCGTGTTGTCGTCCGATTTGTTCATGCCGAAGAGTTTCCGCTGATTTCATTGAGCCCACAGAACTTACCTGTTACTCGCGATAGCACAGTGCTGCAATGCTGCGGGAACTTTGAAGCAGGATGCACAGAAGTTCTTGCCGCAGGCGGTCAGGGACGGAAGCGAGTGTGAGCTGCTGATCTCGTACGGTGAGGGGATCAGGAGAATTGAGAAAATCGTCTCGAAGAGCTACTCAGAACAAGCGAAGACGAATGTTGTCAGCAGGCATTGCCCTTCATGAAAAAGTTCGGCGCACACTGCAACTTCAACACAGGCACTCCTACAACGCTTTCGATGGGAAGTGTTCGATAAACAACCTTACAGCCTGGACTTGGCTTCGTCTCATTTTCATCTCTTTTCTCACATGAACCGCTAGCTATGGTGACAGCAGTTTGGTACTGATAACGAGCTGCAGGCCAGGGTAGAGAATTGGTGGAAAGCACAATCGCCTTCCTCCAATGAGTGCCTGTTGGAAAGTCGGTACCACGTATCGACAAATGGCTATGTCGGAACGGCGACTCTGCACAGAAAGCCCTGAAAGGTGTAGTACCGAAATGTTTCAAATACAACATTTTGGATTTTCACGGTGGCTACTATTCCACGACGACCGTACATCGGGAAAAAAAGCCCTCGTCTATCTATTATGTGATGAGATGACAGTAATTATTTAAAATGAATTTAGTGCCAATAGTTGTAACTCAATAATTTAATAGTTTATTCATTTATGGGCAAACCGAAAGTCTGAATCGAGCTGTCTTTACATTATGTTACGTACCAGTAGAGCCGTACAGTGAGCTGCCGACATGCCAAACGGAGTTTTTGCTGGCACACACACACACACACACACATACACACACACACAATTTCAACTTTTGTGTTGGACAATAACAATATTTCCCTGGAAATAAATTAAAAAACTTTCAATTCTTCGATTCTGATTAAGGTTTTCGCGAGATATCCCTCGGCCATGAGGCGTACGCCGTAATAGTGAGTCCCCTCACACACATTCCCAGCCGGTGGATGCTCCGCGCCGCTGCCAGCCTGCTGGGATCTTCGACTGAAACGAACGAAATTCTCCAATAAAGGAATGAAAGATATTACAAAATCGTAAAACAGTGAAGATAATAAAGGCCTGTGGCATCACGCCATATCACAGTCCAGAAGCACACCTTTATTATTTTCCAGAAATCACTAGTATTAACAACAACTGACTTCTCGCGCACTCTGCCGGCAAATCAATTTAATTTTTTTTTTAATCTAAGAAGTGCAGATATATATATATATATATATATATATATATATATATATATATATGTCTGTTATACCAAATATTCTGCTATTTTTATATCGTTTAAATCTGTAATAAAATATATGAAAAAGTGTGATAGAAAGGTAATAAAAAATTAGCACAGGTAATACAAAAGTTGAAACAGTTTCACACGCTACTAATAGGTGACACTGGTTATCAAAAATGGGTCAAATGGCTCTGAGCACTATGGGACTTAACATCTGCGGTCAGCAGTCCCCTATAACGCAGAACTACGTAAACCTAACTAACCTAAGGACATCACACACATCCGTGCCCGAGGCAGGATTCGAACCTGCGACCGTAGCGGTCACGTGGTTCCAGACTGAAGCGCCTAGAACCGCACGGCCACACCGGCCGGCCACTGGTTATCCATGTATACTATAAAAATGGGTGTACTTATGTACGTATGTAAGTGTTCATCCACGAGCGACGTTCTGTAAGAAACGGAACACTTTTTCACGGCCAATTTCGGTTGAAAAAATGCGGAATTTGGTGTCGGACATAGAGGAATATTCCTGCATCAGCAATATGGTGTTACGAAGTTTCTATAAATGGTTGCAGCACAACGCAGTCTTCAAAACGGCGTCTCTAAAGGAGGTACGTTCAAGCAGAAAGCTGTCATTGAGTTTTCTTTTTGGCGAACAACCAGAGCGTCTTCACCTTCAGCACGATAAGCAAGGCCTTAGACAAGCCCGTGCACCCGAGAGCAGCTGACAAAACATCACTGGACAGATCTTCGTCATCTGCCCTGCAGCCCGGATCTCGTACCTTCCATCTGTATGGCCGAATGAAGGAGGCACTTGGCGGGAAGCGTACATGGATGTTGGAAGGTTACTGATGCAGTAAGACGTTGGCTTCGACGTATTCCAGTAGAATGGTACTACACTTACACACAGGCCTTTCGAGTAAGGTGGCGTAAGCCGTCGCACAGACCGGAGGGTTTTGTAGCCAAAAGAGTGGAGAACACATGGTGTATTGGAATCCTGCATAAAACCAACCTCCTTACAGGAAGAAATACGTTGCATCATCTATTAAACGTGCCTCCTTTGTTTGTATGTTCCGCATATCATCCTAAACCACTAAACTGATTTCAACCAAACTTAGTACGCATATCACTTCCAGTCTGGAAGATAATTCCCTATGCAGGTAAAAACCTCCTACCTACCAGGGGGTGGGGGGGGGGGCTAGGTGAAAAAGCTGTGTTGTCCACGACTTGCAAATAGCTATGCTTTGTTCACCCGGTATTTGAGAATGAGATGACATAGTCATTTGCTACAAACTCCACACGTAATTTCAGACCTGTAGAAAAAACTTTTTCTCTCCGACAACAGAAACAAAACGGTGAAAGGAATAAAGCTTAGCCCTTTACTAAGGAATAACGCTTATCCATTTACTAAGGAATAAAGCTTATCCCTTTACGATAGCTTCGCATTTCATGCATTAATACTTGCCACTGACGCATGAGGTTTTACGTTACAATTCCTTTAATACTAATTATATTCGTGGCATGTTTTGCAGACAGTATTCACATATGTCAGTGAATGTGCCAGCAAAATTATGTCATTGTGCGATATATGTTTCAGCAGATATGACGATACAGATAGTGAAATGTCTGAAAAACTTCCACGTTATGCATGCCGTTTAAATTCATTACTTGTTTGGTACTAACTCTATTACCAACAAATTTCGCAGACAGTATCCACATATGTTGCTGAATGTACGTACGAAAACATATCATTGTATGAGAGATAGTTCAGGAGATACGACTTCGTAAATAATGAGCTGCATGAAACACCAGGGCGTAATTCGTTGGAGATGTAGGTACAATATCCGTATAAATACGTGTGAAATAAATTAAATATATTTGACATTTCTTTACGAGAGTAAAGCCACTGGCAGAAAGCTCATTCTAAACTCCTGGATAGAATTCAACCAAATTTGATACACATATTTTGAGTCAGCAATCTTCTCCCTGGTTTGATGCGTCCTGTCATGAATTTCTCTCCTGTGCCAACATCTTCATCTCAGTAAAACTTGTAATCAGCGTCCTCAATTATTTTCTGTAGGTATTTCAATCTGTTGCCTCTACAGTTATTCCCCTCTGCAGCTCCCTCTACTGCCATGGAAGTCATTCCATGATGTCTTAAAAGATGTCCTGTCATCCTGTCCCTTCTCTTTGTCAGCTTTTTTTCCACGTATTCCTCTCCTCTCCGATTCTGCGCGGAATCTCCTCATTCCTAACCTTACCAATCCACCTACTTTTTAACATTCGTCTGAAGCATCACTTGTCAAATGCTTCGATTCACTTCTGTTCCTGTTTTCCCACAATCCATGTCACACTACCATATAATTCTGTACACCAAACGTACATTCTCAGATATTTCTTCCTCAAATTAATTCTTATGTTTGATACTTGTAGTCTTCTTTTGGAAAGGAATACCCTATTTTCCAGAGCTACTCTGCTTTTGAAGTCCTTATCCGTTCGTCATTGCTTATTTTGCTGCCTAGGTAGTAGAATTCCATTACTTCATGTAATTCCTGACCATCGATCCTGATAAGTTTCTCGTTGTTCTCATTTCTCCTACTTCTCATTACTTTCGTCTTTCTTCCATTTACTCTCAGTCCATATTCTGTACTCATTAGACTATTCATCCCATTCAGCAGATCATTTAATTCACCTTCACTTTCACTCAGGATAGCAATGTCTTCAGCGAATTTTATCACGCTTTTCACCTTGAATTTTAATCCAACTCCAGAACCCTCCTTTTATTTTCATCATTTCTTCCTCGGTGTACAGATTTAACAGTAGGGGACATCGTTGTCTTACACCCTTTTTAATACGAGCACTTCGACTGGTCATCCACCGTTATTACTCCCTCTTGTCTCTTCTATACACTGTACATTATCCGTCTCTCCCTTTCTGTTACCCCTATTTTTCTCAGAATTTATAACATCTGGCACCTCTGGCACCACTTTACACTGTCTAACGATTTCCAGGTCAACAAATCCTATGAACGTGTCTTGATTTTTCTTTTGCCTCACTTCCATTATCAATCGTAAAGTCAGAATTACATCTCTGGTGCCTTTACTTCTCCTGAAGCAAAACTAATCGTCGTCTGATACATCCTCGAATTTGTTTTCCATTCTTTCGTACTTTATTCTTGTCAGCATCTTGGATGCATGAACTCTTAAGCTGATTGTGCGATAATTCTTGCACTTGTCAACTCTTGTAGTCTTCAGAATTTTTTGGACGATATTTTTCCGAAAGTCAGATTGTATGTCTGGCGAGACATTCTACACAATAACGCGGATAGTCGTTTTGCTGCCACTTACCCCAATGATTTCAAAAATTCTGACGGAGTGTTATCCATCTCCTCGGCCTTATTTGATGTCCTCCAAAGCTCTCTTAAGTTATGATTCGAGTATTGGATCCCCTATCTCTTCTGATTCGACTTCTGTTTCTTCTTCTGTCACATTAGACAAATCATCCCCCTCATAGAAGATTTCAACGTAGTCTTCCCACCCATCGGCTACCTCCTCTCTACTGAAAAGTGGAATTCCAATTTCACTCTTAATACCACCACCCTTGGTTCAAATTTCACCAAAGGTCGTTTCGACTTTTCTATATGCTGTTCCAGTCATTCCTACATTCACTCTTTTTGATTTCTTCATAGTTTCATGCAGCGATTTCGTTTTAACTTCCTTACAGTTCCTATTTATTTCATTCTTCAGCACTTTTATTTCTTTATTCGTGAACTTCCCTTAACATTTTTGTAATTCCTTCTTTCATCGATCAGCTGAAGTATTTCTTCTGTTACCTACGGTTTTTTTTGCAATTACCTCCTTTGCAGTTATGTTTTTCTTTGCTGCTTCTGTGATTGCTCTTTTTAGAGATGTCCATTCCTCTTCAACTGTACTGCCTACTTAGCTATTCCTCACTGCTGTATCTACAGACTGAAGAACTTCAAGCGTGTCTCGTCATTCATTAGTATTCTTGTAGTCCACTTCATTGCGTATTAATTCTTCCTGACTAATCTCTTAAAGTTAAGCATACTGTTCATCACTACTACATTGTGATCTGAGTCTATATCTACCCTTGGGTAAGCCTGACAATCTAGTATCTGTTTTCGGAATCTATTCTGATCATGATGTAATCAACTGAAAATTTGTTGTATCGCCCGATCTTTTCCACGTACACCTCCACCTCTTGTGATTCTTGAACAGAGTATTCGCTATCACTAGTTGAAACGTGCTGCAGAACACAATATTTCTCCTCACTCATTCCTTGTCCCAAGCTAATTCCTCCTGTAACCTTTTCTTCTGCTCCTTCCCTCGTGACTGTCTTTTTTCGTATCGTATTGTTGTTGTTGTTGTTGTCTTCAGTCCTGAGACTGGTTTGATGCAGCTCTCCATGCTACTCTATCCTGTGCAAGCTGCTTCATCTCCCAGTACCTACTGCAATCTACATCCTTCTGAATCTGCTTAGTGTACTTATCTCTCGGTCTCCCTCTACGATTTTTACCCTCCACGCTGCCCTCCAACGCTAAATTTGTGATCCCTTCATGCCTCAAAACATGTCCTACCAACCGATCCCTTCTTCTAGTCAAGTTGTGCCACAAACTTCTCTTCTCCCCAATCCTATTCAATACCTCCTCATTAGTTACGTGATCTATCCACCTTATCTTCAGTATTCTTCTGTAGCACCACATTTCGAAAGCTTCTATTCTCTTCTTGTCCAAACTAGTTATTGTCCATGTTTCACTTCCATACATGGCTACACTCCAAACGAATACTTTCAGAAACGACTTCCTGATACATAAATCTATATTCGATGTTAACAAATTTCTCTTCTTCAGAAACGCTTTCCTTGCCATTGCTAGTCTACATTTTATATCCTCTCTACTTCGACCATCATCAGTTATTTTACTTCCTAAATAGAAAAACTCCTTTACTACTTGAAGTGTCTCATTTCCTAATCTAATTCCCTCAGCATCACCCGATTTAATTTGACTACATTCCATTATCCTCGTTTTGCTTTTGTTGATGTTCATCTTATATCCTCCTTTCAAGACACTGTCCATTCCGTTCAACTGCTCTTCCAAGTCCTTTGCCGTCTCTGACAGAATTACAATGTCATCGGCGAAACTCAAAGTTTTTACTTCGTCTCCATGAATTTTAATACCTACTCCAAATTTTTCTTTTGTTTCCTTTACTGCTTGCTCAATATACAGATTGAATAACATCGGGGAGAGGCTACAACCCTGTCTCACTCCTTTCCCAACCACTGCTTCCCTTTCATGCCCCTAGACTTTTATGACTGCCATCTGGTTTCTGTACAAATTGTAAATAGCCTTTCGCTCCCTGTATTTTACCCCTGCCACCTTTAGAATTTGAAAAAGAGTATTCCAGTCAACATTGTCAAAAGCTTTCTCTAAGTCTACAGATGCTAGAAACGTAGGTTTGCCTTTCCTTAATCTTTCTTCTAAGATAAGTCGTAAGGTCAGTATTGCCTCACGTGTTCCAACATTTCGACGGAATCCAAACTGATCCTCCCCGAGGTCCGCATCTACCAGTTTTTCCATTCGTCTGTAAGGAATTCGCGTTAGTATTTTGCAGCTGTGACTTATTAAACTGATAGTTCGGTAATTTTCACATCTGTCAGCACCTGCTTTCTTTGGGATTGGAATTATTATATTCTTCTTGAAGTCTGAGGGTATTTCGCCTGTCTCATACATCTTGCTCACCAGCCGGTAGAGTTTTGTCATGACTGGCTCTCCCAAGGCCGTCAGTAGTTCTAATGGAATGTTGTCTACTCCGGGGGCCTTGTTTCGACTCAGGTCTTTCAGTGCTCTGTCAAACTCTTCACGCAGTATCGTATCTCCCATTTCGTCTTCATCTATATCCTCTTCCATTTCCATAATATTATCCTCAAGTACATCGCCCTTGTATAAACCTTCTATATACTCCTTCCACCTTTCTGCCTTCCCTTCTTTGCTTAGAACTGGGCTGCCATCTGAGCTCTTGATATTCATACACGTGGTTCTCTTCTCTCCAAAGGTCTCTTTAATTTTCCTGTAGGCAGTATCTATCTTACCCCTAGTGAGATAAGCTTCTACATCCTTACATTTGTCCTCTAGCCATCCCTGTTTAGCCATTTTGCACTTCCTGTCGATCTCATTTTTGAGACGTCTGTATTCCTTTTTGCCTGCTTCATTTACTGCATTTTTATATTTTCTCCTTTCATCAATTAAATTCAATATTTCTTCTGTTACCCAAGGATTTCTAGCAGCCCTCGTCTTTTTACCTACTTTATCCTCTGCTGCCTTCACTACTTCATCCCTCAGAGCTACCCATTCTTCTTCTACGGTATTTCTTTCCCCTATTCCTGTCAATTGACCCCTTATGCTCTCCCTGAAACTCTGTACAACCTCTGGTTCTTTCAGTTTATCCAGGTCCCATCTCCTTAATTTCCCACATTTTTGCAGTTTCTTCAGTTTTAATCTACAGGTCATAACCAATAGATTGTGGTCCGAGTCCACATCTGCCCCTGGAAATGTCTTACAACTTAAAACCTGGTTCCTAAATCTCTGTCTTACCATTATATAATCTATTTGATACCTTTTAGTATCTCCAGGGTTCTTCCACGTATACAACCTTCTTTCATGATTCTTAAACCAAGTGTTAGCTATGATTAAGTTGTGCTCTGTGCAAAATTCGTATTATCTTTTCAATATCCTCATATACTTTCTACTCTTTCTCTTCATCTTCAGCTGCGACGTCGGCGTGTATACCTGTACTATCGTTGTCGGTGTTGGTTTGAAGTTGATTCTGATAAGACCAACCCTATCACTGAACGATACACAATAACACACTCTCTGCCCTACTTTGCTATTCGTAACAAATCCTGATCCCGTTGTACTATTTTCTGCTGCTGTTGGTATTACCCTATACTCATTCGACCAGAAATCGATGACTTCTTTCCATTTCACTTCACTGATCACTACTATATCTTGATCGACCCTTTGCATTTCCCTTTTCAGATTTTCTAGCTTCCCTACCCCATTTAAGGTTTTGACATTCCACGCTCAACTTGTAGAAAGTTATACTTTCGTTGATTATTCAGTCTTTTTCTCATGTTGACCTGCCCCTTGGTAGCTCCCTCCTGGAGACCCGAATGAGGGACCATTCCGGAATCTTTTGCCAATGGAGAGATCATCACGACACTTTTCAATTACAGGTCATATGTCCCTGGATACACGATATGTGTCTTTAATGCAGTGATTTCTATTACCTTCTGCAACCTCGTGCCGTTGATTATTGCTGGTTCTTCCGCCTTTAGGAGTAGTTTCCCACCCGAAGGACAAGAAAGTGTCCTGAATCTCCATCTGCTCCTCCGCCCTCTTTGCAACGCAATAGGCAGATTGAGGGTAACTTATCATGCCGGAAGTTTTCGGCCGCCAATGCTAAAAATTAATCAAAACTTCAGCGGTGGCAGGTTCCGAACACGGGATCGATGACGTTCTGATTATTAATAAAAGACACTATCCCCCTTTTTCTCTTCGTTTTGTGCTATATTGATCGTTGCGTTTTGTCTGGGCGGACGTCACATAAGAACCGGTCAAGTTGACCGTTGATTCCTTTAATCAGTTTTTTTTATTACAGAGGGCCATCGGCTCTCTGACCACACACCCTAAGCTACCGTGCCGGCTCCCCTACACCACGGGTCTTTTATCTCGAAATTAATAGTGTGGGAATAATAACTACCAGCCTGGTATTGGGGTGGGGCTGAAAAAGTGGTGAAAGAAGAGGGTTGGATGATATTGACAAAGTAGGAGAAAGAGATGGACGCAGATAGGGGAGGAGGAAAGGGGAAAATGAACAAAGAGAGGAGAGACACAGAAAGGGAAGAGAACATGAACAGAGGCAGGGTGGTGGACGAGATGAACAGAGGGGGGGAGAACGGAAGAGGTGGACAAATAGATTCGAATAAATAGGAGGGGCGTTCAATAAGTAATGCAACACACTACTTTGTGAAAGTAAGTTGATTTTATTCTTCCTTGATCTTTTGTGTAAAACACCCTATTTTTCAACACAGTCTCCGTTGAATTCGACGGCCTTATATGACTGGGAGGGCCTGTATACCCGCGTGGTACCACTATATTAATCGACATCGGAGACAACATCTTGCTGCGTCAGTAACCTCCTCAACATCCACGTACTGGTTCCCGTGGAATGCATCCTTCATTGGACCAAACAGATGGAAATCGGAAGGTGCGAGGTCCTGGTCGTGCCTTGCATGAGGAGGAACAGTCCAAAGAAATTTTGTGAGCTCCTCTCAGGTGCGTAGACTTGTGTGGGGCCTCGCGTTGTCATGGAGAAAGAAAAGTTAGTTTTTATTTTTGTGGCTAGAACATGCTGAGGTCGTTTCTTCAATTTCTTGAGGGTAGCACAATACACTACTGCGTTGATCGTTGAACCAGGAGGGAGAACATAAAACACTGTGTCCCAGAAGACGGTGGCCATGACATTACCGGCTCATGGTGCGTCTTTGAACTTTTTCTTCAGAAGAAAGTGGTGACAATGCATGAATTGCCGTTTTGTTTCCTGTTCGAAGTGATGAACCCATACTTCATCGCCTGGGACAATATTCGACATATATTCTCGCGAGCAGCCTCGTAACACACAAGCAGTTCCGCACAGATTCAGTTCTCCGAGTACCTCAAGTGGTGAACGAATCTGTCAGCACAACCAACAAAGACGTTGAGTTGTGCAGCGATGTGTTTCACTGTGATCCGTCGTTCACCTCGAATGAGGCTGTCCGCTCTTTCCAACATTACAGGAGTCACAGGTGTCTGCGGCCTGCCGGCACGCGCGAAATCGGACATGCCTGCTCGACTTTGTTGCGATGATAACAGGTACATAGCCTAACGACTTACTGTGCTTTTGTTCACTGCCAAGTATCCGCTGACATTCTGCAAGCGTTTATGCGTATCGGCGATGCTGTGGTTTTCCGCCAAAAGAAATTCAATGACAGTTCTCTGCTTGGAATGCACCTCCGTTACACTCGCCATTCTGAAGGTTACGTATAGCGCTGCCACCAATCGGGACTTCATGAAACCATAAAGGCTAAAGCGGGAATATTACACTGAGTCCCACAACAAATTCAGCAATTTTTTTTCAACCGATATTGATCAATAAAGGTGTTGCATAATTTAATGAAGGCCATACGTACATACCTGTCCACAGCTGGGCACACCGTTTCTTTCATAAAACATTAGCACATCTACTGAAATGCTTCAAACTAAACTGTTTACTAAACAGAAAGTTTAGTGTGTTAGTGCCTTGAATTTACTGTGCCATTACAATCAGTTCTGTCCTCTCCATCGGAACAATAACGACTGGTATCGTTCATCTCGCTTCATATTTATTTCTAGGGAACACACGGTTAAGAATGGTTTTGCATTTTCGTTATCGACTTTGGAGAGTTTCCATTTTCACAGGTTTGTAAAACGAATGAGAAAGACTATTGTGAATGAGATCGGAATGAGCAAGTAACATCGTACATAAGAATAACGATCTGAAACACCAAATTCCTTCCAATTTCATGACCACACTAAAAGACGAAATGTGCCATCTTTATTGTGAGCTTAGAGATAATAGCTTTACCACAAAACGAATTCTGTGTGCGGCCATAAAATAATTCCTTATTGTTTAATCATTGCTGTTTCCAAGGCGTCGGACAGTTACAACAAAATCTCGCAATACCACTTCAGAAAATGTTATTGTATTTCCACTATTCTTTACCGTTATTTCCTCGATGTTATTAAAGAACTGCATTTGGTGCCGTTGGCATAATGCATTTTGAGTTACTATGCGCTCTCCACCTACATAACATGTTTCAATCACGGTGTAGGTCCGACGTTTTATTCTACACGTCTTAACAAAACAAAATAAAAAAGTAACAGTGCTCGGACTCAAGTATTTTCGTTGCAAAAATTCTTATCTGCCTTTGGAATGGATGCCGTAGTCTTGCCTTTCTTTCTCCATGATTTAAAGGACTATAATATCCGTACAGGAGTCTTTCATCCTGTCATTAGCAGATGTTTGAAAACGGTGAGTAGAGGTGATTAGCAATCACAGTTATGTCAGTACAAACAGAGCTCAAATTTTACATTGATCATTGCGTGTCAGATAGAAGCCGTATGCTTCGCTTGCGGGGTAACCATGTATTGTGCGTCCGAAACGCTAATTGTCAATGTATTTTTACAAAACATTTTGCACTTACAGAATACGTTAACGCAAAATTTGTGAAATATACCTATGCATTATTACGAAGACACTTCATTCAGCAGTTGCTGTTGCTGTCTGTCTGTGCGAAGACTGCTTTGATGCAGATCTCACTCTCGTCCACCCTGCACACGCCTACGACAACTCTCACACTCTACATGTATCCTCCGCAAGCCACCGTACAGTGCGTGGTGGAGAGTATCCTGTACCACTACTAGTCATTCCTGACGTGTTCCACTAGCAAACAGAACGAGAGAAAAACAACTATCTATGCGCCTCAGAAAGAGCCCTAATTACTCTTAGCTTTTTGGTCTTTACGCGAAAAGTACTTGGGTGGCAGCAGAATTGTTCTGTAGTCAGCTTCAAAGGTCCGTTCGCTAAATTATTTCGTCAGTGTTTCTCGAAAGGAACATCGTTTCTGCTCCTGGGATTCCCATTTTGAGTTCCCGGAATACCTCTTTAATACTTGCGCGTTATTCGAATCTAATTGTGAGATTTCTAGCAGATTTCTAGCAGACCGTCTCTCGATTGCTTCTGTGTCTTCCTTTGATCCAACTTGCTGTGCCGGCCGCGGTGGTCTCGCGGTTCTAGGAGCGCAGTCCGGAACGGTGCGACTGCTACGGTCGCAGGTTCGAATCCTGCCTCGGGCATGGATGTGTGTGATGTCCTTAGGTTAGTTAGGTTTAAGTAGTACTAAGTTCTAGGGGACTGATGACCACAGCAGTTGAGTCCCATAGTGCTCAGAACCATTTGAACCAACTTGCTGTGGGTACCCCAAACTCTCGATCAGTGCTACAGAATGGGTCGCTCTATAATGTCCTATATGTCGTCTCTCCTACAGATGAACCACCCTTTCCTAAACTATTCCTAATAAACCGAAGTCGACTTTCGCCTTCCCTACAATCATCCTTACACACACGTTTCACTTCATATTGATTTGCAATGATGATCTTACATATTTAATCCACGTGATTGTGTCAAACAGCACCCTGATAATGCTGAATTTGAAAATTATTGGTTTTCTTACTCACCTGCATTAACTTACTTTTTTTTTTTGCACTTACATGCAGTTATCATTCATCACACTAACTAGAAATTTTGTATGACCCATCTTGTTCCTCCTACCGAACACTACTGCAAACAGCCGCAGATTGCTGCTCACCCTGCCCGCTAGATGATTTATATACAAAGAGAACAAGAGCGAACCTTCACACTTCGCTGGGGCTCTCATGTCTCTGATAAACACTGGCCGTCGACGACAGCGTATTGTGTTCTATTACTTCAGAAGTGTAGCAGCCGCTTACGTATCGGAGAACCCACTCCGTTTTCCGGCACCTTCGTTAACTCTACAGTGAGTTACTTATCTTTAGTATTACGTTTCAAAAACTTTCATTCTCTTCTAGACTACAGCGCTAACAGCCCACGTTTCAGTTGCAGAAAGGATTTTAATGCAGAAAAATAATTTTTTAAAATACATCCTTAGTATGAAATTTGTTTTCTATAAAGGCAAATTTCTCGTTTTTTACCTACACGTTTCCTCCTACAGCCGCTGTGCATTTATTGTGTTTGCTTCTGCCATTTTTCTACTTTTATTCTCCCGCCATTGTCGCGTTTATGCCCACTAGATTCAATTACTCTTCTTATATTTTTGATGATATTCATGTTATAACCTCTTTCCGACGCTATCCGTGCAAGAGATCTACATCTGCATCTACATTTATACTCTGCAAGCCACCCAACGGTGTGTGGCGGAGGGCACTTTACGTGCCACTGTCATTACCTCCCTTTTCTGTTCCAGTCGCGTATGGTTCGCGGGAAGAACGACTGTCGTAACACCTCCATGCACGCTCGAATCTCTCTCTAATTCTACATTCGTGATCTCCTCGGGAGGTATAAGTAGGGGGAAGCAATATATTCGATACCTCATCCAGAAAGGCACCCTCTCGAAACCTGGACAGCAAGCTACACCGCGGTGCAGAGCACCTGTCTTGCAGAGTCTGCCACTTGACTTTGCTAAACATCTCCGTAACGCTATCAAGCTTACCAAATAACCCTGTGATCTTCCAAGCAATCTGCCGTTTCTGACGGAACTACGATGTCATCGCCAAACCTCAAAGCTTTTGTTTCATCTCTGAACTTCATTACCCCAGTCGAATTTCTCCCTGGCATCATTTGCTGTTAGACCAAGTTATAGAATGAATAACTTCCGATATAGGCTACGACTCTGTGTCATTCCCTCTTCGACTACAGCATCAATTTTGATGTTCTTCGTTTATTATAACTGCAATCTGGTTTCCGTACAGGTTGTAGACACATCTTTTATCCCTATATTTCATCATTGCCACTTTCAGAACTTAAGAGTATTCCAGTCAAACTACCGTCCCCAATAAAAATATTACAAAAACTTGAAAGTGTTACTTAAAAAATTTATATTCTATTATTATTATAGTATAAAATTCTGTGCGTCATTTTCGAGTGCAAATAATAAAGAAGATGCACTCTGATAATAACGGACCACGCAGATGTAAAAGAAAACATCTTTTGCCATCTTTTGTCCGTAATCACTCTTCTTGTCTTCGATGCTAGTAGTCGGACATCTTGGCGAGTGCTATTGAATGTAAGCATAATTGTACTTGTAATCAGATAATATATTAGTTTCATGCCATTATTCACTTTTAATTGTAAGAGGTGAGCCCTATTCATGTCCGCTTCCTTTGAATATCAGTAGCTGAAGTTATTTTCAGCGGAACAATTGCAGCCACAACCGTCATTACGTGGTAATTTTAATTTATGAAATTAGCGGAAGCGAATTATTCGCTCGCTTCAATTATAATACAATTTTTTTCCACAGCCGCCAGCCGCTGAAAAGGAAGACATAGCTTTAAAATTTTTATTTTCAATTTAACAGCCGAGGTCCAGAGCAACGCTCAGATTACAATGCATTACGAAAGAAAATGGTAAGAAATTATTCTCTCGCGCGTGTGGCCAAATGCAAATAGTAATCAGGGATCTCATATTTGAGCAGAAACTTTTAGCCGAGGCAAGAACCTAAAAAAGTGTATTTCATTTTTCAACTTACATGTAACGTGTTACAAGATCAGTGTGTCTTACAGTTATTAACGTGCTTAATGGTTTTGCTAAGGATTATCTTTCACTGAACAAACCGTCTTACAAAAAGCAATTTAATTCGAATCAAAAAAATTAATAATAAACTAATAACAAAATTAGCAATTAATTTTGAGAAAAGTCCACCACTTAATAACGACATTCATATAAAAAGAAATATAAAACTATTTTTATATTATCATAAATCGCGAGAGGTCAACATTGTCAAGAAACTTTCTGAACCTACAAAAGTTATCAATGTACATTTGTCTTTCCTCAATGACTCCTCTAAGATAAGCCGGAGGATCACAATTGCCTCGCATGTGCCTGCAATTCCCGGGTACTCAACTTGGTCTCTGCGGAGGCTGGCTGCTACCAGTCTTCCCATTCACCTATACATGATGTCTGACAATGATTTGAGTGATAACCCACGGTTCAGTAATATCCACATCTGTCAGAAATTATCTCCATCCGAACTGAGATTATAGTATTCCTCTCAAGTCCATTAGTATACCGTCTGTCCCGTGTATATTGCCTATCAGGTTAACTAGCTTGGTTATGATACCTCTCCCAAGAGTCTCAATAATTCAAAAGAAATGTCGCCTGTTCCATGTGCTTTGGTTCGACTACGTACTTCATTGTTCTGCCTGTTCATCTTCACCTATTTTCGATAGAGTTACCTATTCGTACGTTTCTTTTGCATCGCTCTCCTATACTCTCTTTTAACCTTCCCGTCTTCTCTTCTTTGCTTTGCAGCTTTCTCGTATAAACGTACATATTTCATTTTAAAAGATCTGATTATTCTGCCATATAACTACGTATCTTACGATGGTGGAGACAAAACCAAAATATTTAATTTACTGTAAAATAATGAATTCATGTTTCTAGGATTTTTAGTTAAAATTTGAAGAAGTTGTTTTCTCTGTATCCTGAAACAAACTACTAAGAATCATAGTAAATAATAAGTAATTGATGCATATACTCACTTTTTTCTTTACCAGTCCACTTTTGAAATATAACCAACTTCTTGCTTTATAGCTCGTGCCGGCTAGACCTGTAGGTTACTTCTTTGTTAAATCGACAAAACACTTAAGTATTGCCCTCGTCTACATTATTTGGTATACTATGTGATCAAAAGTATCCGGACACCTCGCAGAAAATGACCCACAAGTTCGTGGCACCCTCCATCGGTAATGATGGAATTCAGTATGGTGTTGGCCTACCCTTAGCCTTGATGACACTCTCGCAGGCATATGTTCAATCAGGTGCTGGAAGGTTTCGTGGGGAATGGCACGCCATTTTTCATGGAGTGCTGCGCTGAGAAGAGATATCGATGTCGGTTGGTGAGGCCTGGCATGAAGTCGGCATTCTAAAAAATCCCAAAGGACTCTGTGCAAGCCAGAAATGTTATTGTCGTGTAACCACTCCACCACAGGCCGTTCATTATAAACATGTGTTTGATCGTGTTGAAAGATGCAGTCGACACCGAGAATTGCTATTCAGCAGTGGGAAGCAAGAAGGTGCTTAAAACATCAATGTAGCACTGTTCTGTGATAGTGCCACGCCAAACAACAAGGGGTGCAAGCCCTCCTCCATGAAAAAAACGACGACACCACAACACCACCGCCTCCGTTTTACTGTTGTCACTACACACGCTGGCAGATGACGTTCACGGGACATTTGACATACCCAAACCTTGTCATCGGATCGCCACATTGTGTACCTTGATTTTTCTCTCCACACAACATTTTCTCATTATTCACGCTCCTCACATCATGCGAAGCGCCGTTTGGCATTTATCGGCGTGATGTGTGGCTTATGAGCAGCCGCTCAACCATGGAATCCAAGTTTTCTCACCTCCCCTCTAACTGTCATAGTACTTCCACTGGACCCTATTGCAGATTGGAATTCCTGTATGACGGTCTGGATAGATTTCTGCCAATAACACATTACGACCCTCCTCAACTATCAGTGGTTCAAAATGGTTCAAATCGCTCTGAGCACTATGGGACTTAACATCTGAGGTCATGAGTCACTTAGAACTTATAACTACTTAAACCTAACTAACCTAAAGACATCACACACATCCATCCAACGTAGCGGTCGGGCGGTTCCAGACTGAAGCGCCTAGAGCCACTCGACCACATCGGCCGTTAACTATCGGTGGTCTCTCTCAGTGAGCAGACAAGGTCGGCCTGTATGCTTTTGTGTCGTACGTGTCCCTTCACGTTTCCACTTCACTATCACACCGGAAACAATGGACCTAGGAATGTTTAGGAGTGTGTAAATCTTGCGTACAGACGTATGAAAAGTGACATCCAATCACCTGATCGCGTTAGAAGTTCGTGAGTTCATCGAAGCGTACCATTCTGCTCTCTCGCGATATCTAATTACTACTGAGGTCCCTGGTATGAAGTACCTAGCAGCACAATGTACTTAATATGAAAAACTTATGTTTTTAGGGGTGTCCGGATACTTTTGATCGCATAGTGTATGTACTGATGAATGAATTTTGAGAAAATTAAATTATAATGCCCTATCCACATTTTCACAAGCAAGGAACTTGATTCTGTTATATATGGTTTCATTTAGAAACCATGATGGTTCTTTTTTTGTTTAACATGTTTTTATTCAATGCGTACGCTTTCAGAAATAATTATCGATTGTATTTAGTATGGTTTTTGCTTAGTCGTTGCCTCCTGCAGAAGGAGTACAATATCAAAAGAGACTCTACACCGTCTGTATCGCTACATTCAAACTCTTCCAAGCGGTATGCTTCCCATAATCAGAAGGAGCATTACACATTATTAATTTTTCTTCCTTAGCTTAATGGTTCTTACCTGGCGCTGAAAGAAGAAAAAGGTTTTCAGGTTTGAAAAATATATAAAATGTTCTGATGGTATCAGTGACAGACTGTACAGCGTCTGCCTGAAAAATTTTCTGAAGGAAAGAAATATTTCTCTGTCGTAAATAACATGTATATAGGACGTAGTAGCCATCACGAATGTTTCCTACAAACATTTTACCACAAGGATTTAAGCGGGATGCATTTAAAATATGTTTCTATATAATGAAGTTAAAAATTAAGTTGACAATTAAATTACAGTATGAAGAGTTAATTGAGTGGCCAAGCAAAGATCTTTACATGTAGGGGAAGTTCTTACCAGAAAAGGTCTCTCCCTTGAGCTTGACCAGGTGGGAGTACATTGCATTCCGCCCCAGCGTCCTGGTTACCCTTGACCACCTTGAGTTGGCCTATATGGGCCATTATGAGTTTGTTGGAAGATGGATCTTGGATCAGAAGACTGACCGGGAAGATAGCTCTTACGACAATATAATATCCGACAAATCTAGGAACCATTTTAGCAGTGACCTGAGCATCTTTACTTTGTGAGCAGAAATTCTTAAAAAATACAGTACTACCCACAGGTAACGATACCGGACAGCTCCCGTGATTGTAGCTGACAGCCTCCATTCTGTGCGCCAACCTCCCAATTTTTCCTTATGGTTTCAGGATCACCATCCTCCGGGAGAAAATCGTTGATCCCCCATAAGTTAGAAAGTGGAGAATTGACTATGTAAGAAAACAACGTGGCAGCAGTCGTCTTGTGGGCCTCTTGCACACCAGTATTCAAAGCAAAATTTAGGCCCTTAATGTATTCATCCCCCTTTGTCTACGAGTGCTGGTGAAAGATGGTAAGCACCGACTTTAAATTCCGGTTCACTCTCTCAGCGAACGATGGTTGGGGGTAATAAAGAATGGTGGTTTCGTGAGATATTCCACTACCAAAACAGAACCTTTTAATTTCTTTTGAGACAAATGTCGGCGCATTATCGCTCACTAACACTCTGGGAGGACCAAACAAGGCAAACACCCGACCCAGAAGTTCAACAGTGGTTTCCGCAGTTCCTAACTTGCTCGACATTAATCACACAAATACAGAGAATGCGTCAACCATGACGAAGAGATACCTGTTTCCATGCCGGGTGCGTGGCAAGGGTCCACGGTAATCGACAAAGATTTTGTCCATGGAGTTTTCCTCTCTGGTCGAAGTTAGTTGCCCTTTACGCTTATTCTGGACGGGTTTCACTTTACAACATTCTTGGCATTGGCGCTCTAACTTTCAAACGTTCCCATTCAATGTGGATCAGGTAAGGTGCTACTTTATCTTCATGACGGTCTTATGAACACGCAAATGAGCCCCACACAAGGAATTATGGAATTAATGAAAAACAGCTGGAACCAAACCCTTGGATAGACAACTTGTCTTTGCCGTCATAACGAGACCTAAAACACATAATTCTCCTTTTAATGGAATATCCCGTGACCTCTACCCCTTCCTGCAGCTCGTGCTTTATGGGAGCTAACTGAGGATCCTCATCCTGCTTCTGGCTCAGAACACCAAACAAGCCCGGAATCTCGGCTAAAACCGCTCCCACAGAAACATACTCCTGGTCACACTCAGATGATTGATCAGAATCGTCTCCAGAAAAAATCGACTCAGGGCTTCGGCGTAATTAATTTACGCAGGCTTCCGCAGAACCTGCACCCTTTTGCCGTCAGCTCTGTTTTCCTTTATCAAGGTGTGCCGAACAATCACGCACAAAGTCTTCTTGCTGATTACAATGTTAACAAGTACCAGACTTCATGGGTCTACGCTTTATCAAACTTTCTGTACCGACAAATCTCTCAATTACTAAGCTAGAACCGTTATGAATAGCGCCTCGCGTCTCTTCGCTGCATCGAAATTTGTCTATCTCGGTAACTAACACATCAAGGTCCGAAAAACTTTGCGGCCTCTCGACAAAAAGGACTCACCACCGATCCACAGGACACGCCCACTTGATAATATTGTTTACAACTTCCATTTCGGGAGATTAGGAATGTTCGAATGGGTGTCAAATCTTATGGGACTTAACTGCTAAGGTCATCAGTCCCCGGGAGATTAGGACACAACACTTTAACTGCCATTCTAATTTCTTCAATATGCCGGGTCAAACTCTCCCCAGGACCACTGACATCATAAACATACCGATTAATGAATTCGTAACGAAACCTGCTACACAATCTATTTGTGGTGTCACCGCCAGACACCACACTTGCTAGGTGGTAGCCTTTAATTCGGCCGCGGTCCGTTAGTATACGTCGGACCCGCGTGTCGCCACTATCAGTGATTGCAGACCGAGGGCCGCCACACGGCTGGTCTAGAGAGACTTTCTAGCTCTCGACCCAGTTGTACAGCCGACTTTGCTAGCGATGGATCACTGACTTCTACGCTCTCATTTGCCGAGACGATAGTTAGCATAGCCTTCAGCTACGTTATTTGCTACGACCTAGCAAGGCGCCAGTATCCGTACTATTGATATTGTGAATCATGTACCATAAAGAGCGACGTTCTCCATTAATGGATTAAAGTATTCCACCAGCTACGTCCGCTTTTCGCAATTCTAATTACCTTGTCATGTTCCAGACCTCACGCCAGCCTGCGTGAGCTAAAACGCGTGCATTTCGGCCTCCTTTAGGTATACGGGTTGGCTCTCCTGCCAACCACAACACTATTTTCTAACAACTTTTGCCTAAACTCGGTGAGTGTGGTCGCTCTGCAACAATGTCAGCAATTACTCTGCTAAGTTTGCCTTGGGCTAATGGAAATATAGCCTGAAAAATGACGGTATCGGCAAGTTGTAACACCCTGCCCTGAATCAGCAAACGAACTGTTAACCACAACAAGTCAACAATTTGCTCATTCGTGTCTATGCTCAACTTGGAAATGCCCTGAAGTATAATCTTTTGAGGATTAGGCAACTTACTAAATCAATTACAGTTATGACAATTATTCCCCTCTACAGTACCAACTACCTTAGAACTGTACTCTTTCGTGTGATCAGAACGCTCTTTCTTGGCCGCATTCACTTGCCAGTTCAAGATTCTCCCGTCCAGCTGAAGCTGCTTAGGGTCTGAATTAATTATACTAAGGTCGGCAACTCGATTAATAAGATGATTTATCGGCGCTTGAACGCGAAACACTTGTGCGCGCATAGGCACACTGCCGTGCAGTGACTGAAGGTTGGCCTGCGAGCTGTCCAGGAGGCTGTCGCAAACAGAGCAAGCGTCGCATACAGTACGGAGCCTACGGCGTCAGTAACATTAAGACAACTTCAGCAAACACCTGATGGCAAACACCTCAAAAGCGCAACAGTATTAGTAAAGAATATTACATGGGAAAAAATTCATTTACACTACAAACAGCAAAACATATGATCAAATAATTGTCACAAATATCAACCATCGGCTATTGTCAGTAATTATCAAAACGTCACTGCCTGCGAAGTAGCCAAAATTACTAACAAATGTGGTTCAAATCGACGCCAGTAGCAATAATTCCTCCTCCTCTACCAGCATAGGACAGCGGTTGCCGCTACCACAGTACTAGGAACCTTCATTTTAAATGTCTGTCATGGTACTCAAGCATCTTTAACAAGATCACAGTTAACAAGAGATACAGTCACTTATCCCGTTACACACAGAAAACTCGTTAATTACTTAGTAAAAATTAAACATACTACAAATGCAGAAATCGTATTTTTTTCTTCGTTTTTTTTGTAGATGCAAACAATTTATTAAACAGCTCGAGCTAGTGATACTAGCCGACAGGTAAGTATTGTTATGCCTCAGAAATAAGGTAGCTAGATTATACTACTTTCACTGGCTACACAGTTCGTAAATCAGAAGAATTACATCCGCATTCTATACGCTTAGATTCTCAGATCAGTTTGGAAGAGGGACAGCCACAAACCCACACACATTGAAAGAACTCGACTCAAGTAGTGCCAGGTGAAACCTTCATAAATAATACATTTATATTTATAAGAACGGACAACCAGGACACGGAGGCAAAATAGCCACCTCACAACACCAAGTGACTTGCACACTGTTTGGATGCTCACCGTTATTTTTCGCAAAATCCAGCACCAATTAACAAACTCCTGTTTGGAAAGCGCCAAGAGAAGGGTGTAACGAGGATTACTTGTAGTCATAAACCTACGCTTATCATCCTGCAGACGCCACCGCGTCCAGTACTTGCGAAGGTCAGACCGGACTCCAACCCGTCACCACCATGCACATAAACTGCTTGCCACTTCAATTGCAGCGGACACTCCGAATACTGGGCGTTCTGCCGAAGTAGCTTTCAACGAGCCACGTTCACGGCTGCGATCAACAATCGGCCCCGCCAAACCCTCAGTGAGCAAAGGCCCCACTTTTGACAACGGACCATGCCAGACGCTTGGCCACATCACGCCCCCTCGCTTGCTCTCGCCGTCCATTTATTTCACACTCCTCCTTTTCTCCAGATCGCCGCAGCCCTTAACTACCTTCTCCTCCGGCATGCCCTCCACCGGCGACAGTGGCGCTCCGTGCGTTCGTACGACCAGAGGGATTCCAAATCCGCGGGAATTACGCGGAATTAAATGCGTGTGTAAGGCGCAAAAGGGTCGGATTGTTTCATCTGATCGGCATTAAGTCTTTACTGGAAGGAGTTGTAGAGCAAAAGTAGTTGGAATTTTTTAACATATTCACTTGGTCTATGATTGAACAATGCTTTCAAAACCTTCCAAAGCTAAGCCACCTGGGCATCGCTTCCTTCACTTGTACATCGAATGTGAATCGACGGCCTCTGAAACCACCTGTAAGTGAACCAAACGTATGGAAATCCGACGTGGCGAGGACAGGACTGTATGCAGGAAGTTCCAACACATAGAAATGCATTTTCCGAAGAGTCTGAATAGTGTGGGGGAGATATGGGACGACCTTTGTCATCGAAAGACAGAATACCGTTTGTCAACAGATATTTGCTTAGAATTTCAGGCTTCAGCTTCTTGCAGAACGTCACATAGTAACGTTAACTCTTCATTAATAATCCTTTTCTAGCTAATGTCCCATAATTGCCCCTTGCGCGTCCTAAAAGGTTGTTAGAATAATTTTTCCTGCCTGTGGTTGACTCCTGAATTTTCTTTTGGCCGGAAATCCTGGGTGTTTCCGTTCTATCCTCCGGCGTTTACCCTCTGGTTCTCTAAGTAATGAACACATGTGTCTAAGTAATGAACACAAGTTCATCAACATCGTAGTTGAGTAGCTGCAGGCCTCGCGCGTGTGCTATTTGATGAGTTGTTGTGGAACCCACCTTACAAATATTTCACAGATTTTGAACCTCTTAATTTTGTGTTATACGCAGAACCTCAAGTAATGCCATTTCATCAACATTCGTCGATTAATCAGAATGCTGTCGCGGACTTGCTCATTGTTGGATTACAACCAGAATTGACTTTGATTTCCTGCTGTTTCCTCGTCCTTCACGCTCAATCTGCAGCTTAATCGGCTTAAACACTTAAGTGTGGTAAAACACTGAACCCGATTTTGCTGAAGGGCTTCTATGGATTTCAGCTAGTGGTACAAGCCCTAAGAAACACATTGCATAACGCCGTTCTGCACTGGATACAAACGGAGAGTAACCCTGCCATATTTATTTCGTAACAATGCAAAACGAAACGTACTGACAACATTGACTATACTCGACGAAACAAGGGTATACACTAAAGTGGGTAGCAAACGAACAATACGAGACTGGAATAGAAGGGAGAACCGATAGAGATACTCAAGGTACCCTCCGCCACATACCGTCAGGTGGCTTGCGGGGTATGGATGTAGATGTAAATGTAGACGAAACTAGACGTCAAGACGCTTGAGCCATGGCTGGCTCGTGTTACGCTTTGCATTAAACGTTGGTTGCTATTCTGTGATTAGTCTCCCGCGGTTGTCCTCTCTCTCCGCGAGTCGCAGCTGCAGCGTGTATCGATATTCGTGCCCTTGTACTACGTTTGGCCTCGCGCGTATAGTTTCTGGCTGTGCCGTGCGGGGGCAGTTGGCCGGTTGGCGTGCCGCAGCGAGGAATCTGTGGCGCGTGTCTGGACGGGGCTGCTGGCGGCGTCCACGCGCGGTCGGAGTGCTAGGGGCTGTAAGTTCAGTCTTTATTTAATCTACCAGCCAGTCCCAACTGTTCACATTGTGTCCTTTGAATATCATTGTGGGCTGGTGGGACAATCCCGCGAGCAACAACGTGAATTTTCAATTTGGCCGCCTTCCTATGGAGTTTAACTTAACTTAATTATTTTTGAACTGAAGTGCACCAGCGCAATCTTCCGCCTTGTGGCCGTCAACGTTCCGGTTATCTGTCCCCGACGTTGACGTAAATTCAGGCAGTGTATTTTCCTCGTTGTGTTGTGGCTGTCCAGCACTGCGTGCAGTTTGACAGCTGAATGTGTAATTCGTTGTGGGCGCCGATACCTTCTGCGTTGTTCCATTGAACTGCCTGTTGTGTGCTGGTCGGGTGGAGCGAAAGTTGGTCCGTTGACTGACTCTCGGTTGAGTTGCCGTCGGACTGATAATTGTTGGACCGACAGCCTGTGTCACCTAAGCAAGCGTTAGGGTTTGAATTCCAGGCCGACCCTTGGAAATTTCTGAGCGCCGTTTGATGTGCTGCCCTTTCTTATTTGTCCTTGTTGGTTTATATATGGCTTCTGGCCAATTTTAAATTGAAGTTGTTTTGCCCCTAAGGCGTGAGATTGTTTGGGCCTTCAGATGATTTAAAGAAATTTTAGGATAAGGCCTTCTGCCTTTTAAATTCAAATTCCTGTTTTTCGGTCTTAAGTTATTGGCCTTGAGCCGATTTTAAATTAAAGTTGTTTTACCCTTGAGGCGTGAAATTGAATCCCGCATTTAGCCAGGAATTAGGTTCTGAAATTAATGTTTGGCTTGCTCTGTTTTTAATGTTTTCTTTACTCTTTTAATGGTTGTCAAATGAATAAAAAAATGGCTCTGAGCACTATGGGTGGTCATCAGTCCCCTAGAACTTAGAACTACTTAAACCTAACTAACCTAAGGACATCACAAACATCCATGGCCGAGGCAGGATTCAAACCTGCGACTGTAGCAGTCGCGCGATTCCGGACTGCGCGCCTAGAACCGCGAGACCACCGCGGCCAGCGTTAAATGAATAAAGTAGTATGTTCGAGTGCAACTGACTACCACTCATTTTGGCCCCTTTCCACAAATTAAACTATCTGTCCTGTCCTGCAGGTATAGCATGGGATCTCACTGCTGATTTAAGAGTAATTTATGACAAATGAACGGACTGAAATCCGTCCACAGGCCCGATACAATACATTCTGATTTCAGACAACGAAGAATATCAACCCGATTAATAGAAGAGAGTATATCAACCATGTTAGACTGGAGAAAGGAAACGTTAATATATCAATAATCAAGTGCAGGTAAAACCACGGAAAAGTCCTAGAACTCGTCCTGCTTATTTACAGTAAAATTGTGCATATAGTACTTGGGAGGAGAAAGCTAGTTGAGAAAGACGTCAGCAGAAATTAAATTCTAAAAAAGGATTACAATGTGCATAGCAAAAGTATATTGAACTTCGATGGTGGAGAAAAGTTTAAAACAGTAAATAGTACTATATCGTCTACTGAAATAAGTACAGATTCTGGATGCGAAGTAAATTATAGCAATCTTGAAGGTGGATCAAACATTGTAATCGGATATTTTTATAGAGTCCCTGCCTCAAAAGTAGTACTGTTGGAACATACGAATGAAACTTTGAGAAAGTGGCGCGTAAGCTTCTGTAAAATTATGGGTGGAGGCTTCAACTTACCAGTTGCAGGCTGGTAGGTACAAGAGATTAAGGCGGAAAATAGTGACAACGAATCGTGCGAAATTTTTCAAAATGACTTATTGGAAATCATCTCCAACAGTTGATCAGAGCACTAAATTGTGAAGGTAACATCTTAAACCTTTTGTTTAAAACAAGGCCGAACTTTTTGTCTGCGTTAACGCAGGACAGGGAATTAATGATGACAAGGCCGTTCTGGAATTCGACCATAAGAAGGAATTTAATGCAGATGGGAGAATATTTCTGAGCAGCAAAAACTTATTACAGATTATCTGAGTGGTCAACACGAAATTTTACTTTCCCAGACTGAAAATGTTGTGCATAAATGGAAAATTTATATGTGTACAGGGCAAAGTTGTGATGAATCGTATAGATCTGTCGTAGGACGCAGCCTTATTAGGAAGCGACTAAAGAGAGATTCCTCGCCGCAGTGGTAACACCGGTTCCCGTGAGATCACCGAAGTTAAGCGCTGTCGGGCGTGTTCGGAAGTTGGATGGGTGACAATCTATGCCGCCATGCGCTATTGTCATTTTTTGGGGTGCACTCAGCCTCGTGATGCCAATTGAGGAGCTATCGACCGAGTAGTAACGGCTTCGGTCAAGAATACCCGAGGATGACACGGCGGTCGGATGGTCCCGGTAGGCCACTCGTGACCTGAAGACGGAGTGCTAAAGAGAGATTCACTGCGAAAGTTAAACACAGCCAAAGCCTCATAAACAAACAGAAACCGAACGAAGCCAAAATTACTGTATTGACTCCCATGTATAAAGCGTTTAGTGAATTCGGAAATAAAATTCTGTCTGGTGATATGACAGAAAATCTTAGGAAGTTTTGATTAGTAAATGGTACGAAGTTACCTGTCGAGGTACTGTGTGACGATAGTGAAATCGAAGCGGAAGATGACAGAGAAAGTGCCGAAATACTGAGCGTCATATTCACTGTAGAATGTCGCACTGTTGTTTCTCCTTCGAATCGTCACACAAACGAGAAAATGACAGATATCGAAAGAAGTGACAGCTGAGATCGCTCAACAACAGATGAGTGGACTCCTGTAGGATTCTACGTAGAGCAGGTGGGACAGCGTGCTCCCCTTCTGGCACCGGTGTGCCGCAGCTCGCAGCAGGAACCAGCGTTCCCGATGACTGGAAGAGCCAGCAGGTCACCCCGTTTTCAGTCAGGGTTGGATTTCGAAAAAGAGAGAGAAAGAACAGAAGATACCGTCATCTTTGTGGATACCGTATCCTTGACTTCCAGAACGTGCTCGATACATTTGTCCATTGCTGCTTAATGAACAAAATATACGGTTACGGAATATCAGATCATCTTTGTGCTTGGAATGAAGAGTTCGTAGCGAACTGAGAATTTCATTCTTAGGAAAGAGGCATCCTCAACCGTAGCCTAAATATAGCTTCGGGTGTTTTCCAAGGGAGTTTTTTGGAAATTTGTCGTACGTTTATGGGACCAAATTGCTTAAGCCATCGGTCCCTAAGCTTACCCACCACTTAATCTGACTTAAGACAACTTACACTGTGGACAAAAAATAAACACACACACACACACACACACACACACACACACACACACATATGCCCGAGGGAGGACTCGAACCTCCGACGGGGGAGACATACGAACCGTGACAAGACGCCTCGGACCAAGCGGCTACATTTCGCGGCCCAAGGGAGTCTTCCAGAAACATTACTTTGGGAAATATGTACAAAGGAGGAAGTGGATAACGTCAGAAGTTCCACGACGTTTCTCGCAGATGACACTGTTATATACAGGTAAGCGGCAACCCTTGAAATTTGTAGAGAAATGCAAGAATTCCTATAGAGGATCGACGCTTTGTGCAAGAATTTGAAGCTGACCTTCAGCATAAACAAATATAGCGTGTTATGCAAAAGTAGGCAATAAAATCCATTACCTGTTTGGTTACTCAATTGCAGAACAATCACTGGAAGCAATTGCATCCATTAAATATATGGTTTACGGAGCGACTTAAAGCGGAACGAGCACCTAAAACTAAGAGAATGTAAGGCAGATGCCAGAGAGACTCATTGGAAGCATTCTCAGGAAGTGCAGTCCACCACAAAGCAAAGGAAGTAGCTTACAAAATATTCATCGGACCAATACCTGATATTACTCATCACTATAGGATTCATACCAATAGGACTGACTGAGTAAATAGAGAACATCCAAAGAAGAGCTGCGCGTTTCGCCGAAGGTTCATTGTAAGTTCGGAAGCGTCAAGGAGATACTCATGCAACTGCAGTTTCAGACGCTACAAGAGATGAGTTCTGCATTGCGGTTAGTTAAATCTCCAAGAGCGTGTGTTCCTAGCAGAGTCAACCAACATAATCTTTTCTCCTACATACACATAGCGAAAAGAACATGAACGTACACTTGTAGGAGTGAAGCTGACACGGAGGGTTACGCTCAATTATTGTTCCCGCAGACCATTCACGACTGCAACAGAAAGGGTGGGAGGGGCAGTGACAGTGGGGCACGAAGTACTGTCCAGCACACATACATGGGTTGTGGAGTGTAGATGTAGACGTATATGAACAACAGAATACAGTAATTTAATATGGGAAACGCAAATACTTATAAAATAAAATCATGTAGTTTGAAACACACACACGAAAAGGCAAGGGAGGAGGTTAAACGGAGAAAATGGTTGAAAAACCGAATGAGAATACATGGTCACATCAAGGCCCAGTTGGACGAATAGAAAGCAGGAGAATAGTTAGATGTGTTCATTCTGATCGCCTCTAGTTTTATAGACCCTTCAACTCGTATGCAAAGATTTTGGTAAATGGTCTTATCCACTCCACCAAACACGATCATCATTAACAATGAAAGTAATCTCAGGAACTGTTTGCAATCGGAGCAGTGGAGAGTACCACTTAAACATTACCCAGATAATAAGACCTCACTATCTTATATCCGCTCAGCAGATGTCGCAAAGTGACTGTAATCTGACCTTCCTCGGTAGGTATACCGCCGTTCATTGGTCTGTTACATCATATACGTTACTCGTTGCAGAACGTTTGCAGTCACAGTTCACTTTCTATACTGCGAAATACGTTCAGATCGTTTCCGCAGAAGTACTACCTTCCGCGCTGTCGAAGACACAATTTGTGCAGTGATCACTAACATCACATGTAACACTGCCTCATTCTTGGAGGGAGAACAGGTTTCACCGAAGGCACCAAAGAGGGTGCACCAGTTTACGAGTCCTTGTTGTGTGCCCTTCGCAGAGTAATATGTTATTGCTTATTGGTGTAATTGGCTCAAATGGCTCTGAGCACTATGGGACTTAACATCTGAGATCATCAGTCCCCTAGAACTTAGAACTACCTAAACCTAAGTAACCTAAGGACATCACAAACATCCATGCCCGAGGCAGGATTCGAACCTGCGGTCGAGCGGTTCCAGACTGTGGCGCCTACAACCGTTCGGCCACTCCGGCCGGCCGATGTGGTTTTAGAGCACTCTCAGTAAGTGGTACTTCATCACTGCTCGCCAGCCTCGCTTGTAGCTATGAAACTGCAGACGTGTACTCGCACTTCAGAACACAGTAAATGAGCCACGACTACGTGTGGTGAATCGATACACGTTCAGAATAGCCATACGGCGGCTTTACTACTGTCACCGGGAAGCACAAGTTCGTAGACGCTTGTTAACGCAGTTCTGATGGCGCTGGCGCGTAGACACAGTTCACAGGAGACGGGAGCCTCGTCACTCCACTACAGATGACACGGGCTGTGTTATGGCGAGTTGACGGCACAACAGCGCCTACTCCGCCAGAAACTTGCTGGTAATGGGCAGGATCCGAACTCGAATAGAACTGCCCTCCTGGTTCAGGGCCGAGGGGCTGCGGTAACTCCTCGGAACTACGGGACTCACGGCTTCTTCCTACCCCCTCACTGGTACCTCGTGATACCACATAGCTGTGCAGCACCTCTGCGGTGGTCGATACTTCATGCGCTGCTCTCAGTGCTCGTCGACACCGCAATTACTAACCATGTTGAGCTGATAGCTAAATCCTGTGCCAAGCTTTACGTTTCCAAGTCCTAAGTTAAGCAGTAGCTACGCTAGACCCGTTTAATGTACGTGTGACATTAGGCATGCGACAAACCTATAGATAAAGGATATGGGTAGATTTTCTAATTAGATTCCCTAACGATAAATTGTATTTGCGTCTTGTATTTGCGTCATGTTACAATCATGATTCGTGCCGTTATACTTTCGTTACTAAACTGTAGCCCAGTCGTCACTCACCAAATTTGCCTGCGAGTAGCCGCGCGGGCTTAGCCGAGCGGTCTTAGCCGAGCGGTCTTGGGAGCTGCAGTCATGGACGGTGCGGAGGTTCGAGTCCTCCCTGGGGCATGGGTGTGTGTGTTTGTTCTTAGAATAATTTAGGTTAAGTAGTGTGTAAGCTTAGGGACAGATGACCTTCGCAGTTAAGTCCCATAAGATTTCACACGTATTTGAACATTATTTTTTTTATTTGCGAGTAGCTCTGTCTCTCTGTTAAAAGGTAGTTGAGTCTTCTCGCATTACTTCAATCATGACATTGTGAAACTTCCGAGTCACTTGTTTTGATGAGACAGAACAGTGTACACACTATCTTTATGCAAATATTCGCGACGAAATAGTCCGTGATGAACCTTTTTTTACACATAACAGCCATTTCAGTGGATAATGGTAGAAAATGTGATAAGCGGTAAAGATATTAGAAAAGGATAGTTTGCTACTCACCATACAAATGACCCCTCGAGTTTATTCACCAAAGAAAATGCACACACATTCACACAAGCAGGCGCACCTCATTTACTCATGATCGCTACCAATGGCATCTGCGACCGGACAGAAGTACCGGTGGTAAGCCCCTTGTGTGCGCAAGGTGCGCCTGCTTGTCTGAATATGTGTGCGTTTTCGTTGTGCCTGTCTGCAACTCAGTAAGTCATCTTTGGTGTGATTATCAACCTGTAATTTTCCTAATATTATAAATATTCCAACCTGTACTTGAAATTATTTGATTAAGTATTAAAGAACCATATGTCCTACTGCACATCGATTAAAATGTTTCCAAAACGGAAGATGTTAACACGTAGCCAGGAATACTAAATTAAACCTTAAAAAATTTCTTCAACTGAAATCGCCTCGATACAGACGTCCTTTCAACCTTCTCCAAACGTGAAGACAGTAGACAATTAAATAAATGAACATGGAATTGAAGATCACCTCGACTGAGGAAAGTCCAATGGAATGGCAATTACTTCTAGGAGGACGCAGTTGTCAATATTGCCGCGACATCATTAAGGGTTATTAACTACAAGGTGTAAAGAGAGTTGCAGTGCAGGTTCGACAGCTGAACATCAATATAAATTAACGTCAAGTAATGTTCGTTAATATAGGAGTATGTGGACTGATGTAAGTTCTAGAACTGTGGGGAAACAAATGCCAAACCCGTAGGTGTTGCTAGAGTCTGCATTAAACGATTACAACAAGAAGCACCGCTGTTACCCCCGCAAACATGCCAGCTGGTTACCACCGATTTGTGTGTCATTCATGAGCGAATGGTGTCATGTGGATGCGGTACGGGAGGTGTGGGCCACCACACCACACTCTCTGGCGTTTTCGGATTAGAAGACTACTGACCAGCGAAGTAGCTTCTGTACTGCTGACTGCACGAGAGAATTTGCGTCCTGTTTCAGTCCTCCCACCAAAGAAAAACCTCTAGAAGTGCCGGGAATGGAACTGAGGTGTCAGGTCAGAGGGGTGTTCTGAACACAATTTCGACACAGAGCAGCTCAATAGGCTGTGGAGTTGAAGGGGTAGGCTAGCAATAGAACAGTGCATCACCATTGACTAGACACTCATTTATTGAACACATAAGTCAGTTATTAATTACCCAAAGGAACAATCAGTACAAATTACAAAATAACATTCTTTTCCTTTAAGTCACTCAAACATTTAAACAGGCAAATAGCAATCATTTAACTGAAACTCTTTTAAGGCAGCAAGACTAGAAAATTTGAATGATGAGTTAAAATCATATTTAAATAGGCTCTGACCGAGCATATTTTAAAACGAAATACTTCCTTTAAGGAACCAGCGATCAAAATTAATTGCACAATCCTCAACAACCATATTACATCCAGGACATTTAAGGTTAAACAGTAATATGTAACATCAGAGAGCTGCAGTTCGAAGTTTTAAGCAACACGTTTCAGATGGACTGCACTGCAACACTACAATACAAGTCCCACAGAGGATCTCCCCACACAGGACGTTATTGCCGCAATCGACAAAATATCAACATCATTCCATGTAGAGACCTAAAACAAACTAAAAGCTCTCTTAAGTTTGGTACAGTTAATTCTCTTTCAACATAACATACATCACAAGTATAAACCTAGGACCGCACCGACACCCCGCAATTTAGCACGCGAAAAACAACAGCGATGCACTCATCACGTATCCTTAAAATCCAAGAACAGAAAGCCAGCTCCCCAATAGCGGAACATTTAACCACGCGCAGCGTGCGGGATTGCGGGCTGCTGATCTCGCCGTTAACTTCAACACCAGTTCAAATACTAGTCAGCCTACACTCTTGAACGACCATACACATTCCTTCAGTTACTGCATAGAACGCCAATGTGATAGGCAAACAGACCAGCATATGATAAAAATTTAAGCAATTTCCTTACTAGACAACTCTTATGAATAGTAGCCGTATTTTGTTTTATTTTTAACGTGAGTGCACCCACAATCAAAAGACAAACAACGCCAATCATAAGGACAGTAGCACATAAGCAAGTAGCAATGGTAACTTCTGCTTAGATGGCTACAAATCAGCGCGTGATTTAACACACCAGAGAACAGTCTTTACAACATAATCATCAATACAATAGCAATTTACTCACACGTGTACTCCCCCACGATTTCGATTCGCAAATCCATAGACAAAACGTGGAAAACGTATCACTTAGACCAACATAATGGTGCTCCCTCAGTTACCCCAAATAACTGACTGCCCTAGTTGCACAGCAAAGAACCAAACCTAATAAAACCACCACAGTTTTTGCCTCTAAATTGTCACAGTGCAAGTGAGACTCAATCACAAATGTAATTTTAGATCAACATTTCCCGTATAGTCAACAGTTCCCTCCCACAGGACCTCGCCTCGTTACTCCTCGCGTAGGCCTCAGAGGGCGCTGCTTACCGCCCTGACCGTGGCAGGAAGATAAACCACCAGAGTGGCACTATCGATATGAGCCGCCACGGCTCAGGAACCAACGTCTTCCACATGGCGGTGAGCCACACTGACCACTCAGCTATGGACCCAGTTTTAAAGGCCGACCGCTGTGCCATCCTCGCCCAACTAGCATCACTGGATGCGGATATGGATGGGCTCGAGGCTGTACACCGTTCTCCAAGCTATTATCAGTTTTCGTGATCTCGAGGAGCTGCTACTCGGTTATTTAGCGCCTCAGTCGGCATTACGAAGCTGAGTGCTTCCCGGTAGGCCAACAGCACGTGACAGTCCAGATGACCACCCGTCCAAATGTCAACTACACCCGACAGTGTTTAGCCTTGGTGTTCTGCCGGGAACCGTTTCATCGGGCGTGGCACGGTAATTGACAATGAAACGATGGAGGTCACTAAAAGGACACTATTTTATCTATTCTCGGATGTTGTTAGTCACTCTGTGCGATTGACGGAGGACATCGAGAGGGTGCAAAGAAGGGCAGCTCGTTTTGTATTATCGCGTTATAGGGGAGAGAGTGTGGCAGATATGATACACGAGTTGGGATGGAAGTCATTACAGCATAGACGTTTTTCGTCGCGGCGAGACCTTTTTACGAAATTTCAGTCACCAACTTTCTCTTCCGAATGCGAAAATATTTTGTTGAGCCCAACCTACATAGGTAGGAATGATCATCAAAATAAAATAAGAGAAATCAGAGCTCGAACAGAAAGGTTTAGGTGTTCGTTTTTCCCGCTCGCTGTTCGGGAGTGGAATAGTAGAGAGATAGTATGATTGTGGTTCGATGAACCCTCTGCCAAGCACTTAAATGTGAATTGCAGAGTAGTCATGTAGATGTAGATGTAGATGTGTCTTGAAAACACGTGTGGTGAAAAAAAAATGGTTCAAATGGCCCTGAGCACTATGGGACTTAGCATTTGTGGTCATCAGTACCCTAGAACTTAGAACTACTTAAACCTACCTAACCTAAGGACATCACACATATCGATGCCCGAGGCAGGATTCGAACCTGCGACCTTAGCAGTCGCGCGATTCCGGACTGAAGTGCCTAGAACCGCTAGACCACCGCGGCCGGGACGTGTGGTGATTTTGCGTATCGGGAGGCCTTGAATTATACAGGGCTGTAATTTTGAATTTCACCTACCTACCTTCCAGTACCCAGTGCACTAAGGATTTGAAACCGATCCAAGTTCAAATAGCGCATAAGAGTCCTAAGCGAAACTCCCAGATAATGCCACATTCAGTATAAAGCAACCCCTGGTAAACTGTTCGCTTTAGACTACGTGGGGTTCCGAGTTAAGAGTTCGAAGCTGCCCACAACTGCCAAAAATTGTAACTCCCATGGAACTCCTATAATAACCAAATAATAGCTTATCTCTTTTCGTAAAAAAGAATTACTTGAAAGAACTTGGCTCATGTTAATCATCAATATATCAACACTTACCTAACAATCATATCACACTCTTAAGAGTATTCTTTGATTGACACAAGATTATAGCCTGGATGTGGTGGCGCATGCTGTAGAGGTCCAGCTGGTCTAGCTCCGTCTGCGCCATAGCAAACAGCATGGCTCGCACAAATAAGACTTCAGTAACACAGCCAGTTTCATCATTAACACCCACAAAATTGTCCTCACCTGTAGATCGTTTGAACTCACAACAGCATTGGTAAATAAAATTCTGATAACGTCGCCACCACTGTACGCCAATAGGCGATTCGTTACAAATGATCCACGTAAGAAATACAGAACATTCAAATAACAGGCGTCCAATGTGTTATAGACTCCAACGGTTTACGTAGCAAAAAAGACGTTGTATGACACGGAGAGCTTTACTCACAGAACTGTGACAACTCACTTGCCAAAACGAGCCTGTTACGTACCCCGGCATCGTCACCTCTAATGACTATGATTGCAAAATTAGGGATATTCTGCTTTGTACATTGTGATGCCGGAAGTTTTTCATAGCACACACCATTTACGAACCAAACACTGTGGCGTTGTGAAAAAGACTAAACGATAGGATAGACAGTGTAGGAGATTATTGTCGTAATAAAAATTATTTTCTGCTTTACATCCTGTTGAAACTAAAATTATTAGGAGGCGTAGAATATGAATGTGGTACACTATGTAAATTCTGCGACGTATCACACGGTGGGCTGTCCATTACGCATGCAAATGTAAAGGACACTTCATACAAACGTGCAAGTTTCGTGGTGTAAAAAAAACTCAGCAGTGCTGTTCCAAATGAAACTCTACAAGATTTCAACAAAAACGGACGGCACACAAACTGTAGGTGCAGTTTATTACTACAGAGAGATAATTTTTGCTATATAGTATATATTTTTACTGTGCTATACAGTATGACTCAAAAGGAAAGGAAATTTTGGAATGGAGGTTAATAGATTAACACAATTCCTTGACACATATTTATTTATGTAAATCTATAGAGCAGGATATGCTTTTATTGAATGTCATAAGCATCTTTTTTACTTGGATATCACATCCCCCCTCAGCACACACATTCCTGCAGTCTGACAGAAACGTTATGCATGGATGGACGTAACATTTCAATTTGAATCCAAGAGGTGTTGGTAAATCGCGCTTTTAATGTTTCGCCACAAGAAAAAAAATCAAAAGTTGTCAATTCAGGCGCTCTTAGGGGCCATGAAAATATCACTGTGCCTTGAAATGTCACGGTTACCAAACAAGTCGCACAGTTCCCATCGACATCAGTGCTGTGTGTACGGTTGCTCCATCATATTGCAACCAACTGTTGGCGGGACAATGGGGCAATTCAGGAGCAAAAAAAATTTCCATCATGGCAACGTATCAAACAGACTTTACAACGATTGCGGTCGCATCATCATCATAAAAAAAGGTAGGGGCCTATGACGCCACTCGATGACATGATACACGATACATTAGGCTTGTTGCAATGACGTAAATTTTGCTGAGACCAATAGCGAAAATTCTGTCTATTAATAAAGCCACTGAGCTTCGTCCGAAATCCATAGGTAGTTAATCAAATTTTCGTCTTCCTGCGCTTTTGCTAACATGCGTTCAGCGTGTTGTGTACACATGAGCAGATCGTTAGGTTGACGTTGCTGAGCTACCTGCAACTTGTACGGATAGAATTTTAAATGCGCTTTCGGTATTCATTGAATACTCAAACGATGCAACAGTAGAGACTCTGCTTGACGTTAGCACACTGGACTTGCATTCGGGAGGACGAGGGTTCAGACCCGTGTACGGCCTTCCAGATTTTCCGTGATTTCTTTAAATAGCCGCAGGCAGATGCCGGAATGGTTCTTTTAAAAGGACACAGCCGATTTCCTTCCCCATCCTCGATAAACTCCAAGCTCGTGCTCCATCTTTAATGACGTCGACGTTAAACCCGGTCTTCCTTCCTTCCTTCTACTTGATGCCGAAAAGAGCATTGTGGGTCTCTTAATCAAAGCAGTTCTCACAGCCTCGCTCTTGTGTCCCGTACGAGCGGTTCCGGGTCTGATTCTTCAGTGCAGAACAAGGTGCCTCAAAATGGCGCACCCAGGAGTCGATTGGATGCGCTGAGGGAACTGTGTGATTCCCTGCTATTGCTCTCAGTCGTTTCTGTGACGTTTTGACATAGGCCTTGGTGTCTGGTTATGACTTTGCTTTAGAATATAAGACGCCGGGTGTGAAACCATCGGGCCCCAAAGAGCTCGCAGCGTCAGGCACGCCTCGCCCCCGTCCTATCTCACTCCACAGAGCTTACGTCGCCTGCAGAGCAGCCGCCGTGGTTTACAGCCACATCTGGTGCCAGGCCGTTAATTAGCAGGCACAGCGACCACCCCTGCCGGCTGCGGCAGTCCGGGCCCCACAAAATCAGAGCCGGTCTAATACCGTACGGAGACCCTAGGGCCGCGGAAGCGGGTGTCTCACACTCGCCGTCATCCGTGTCACGGATACTGAGTTAATGTGCAGCTTCAACGTTATCAGTGATGAAATCTTCATCTACCGAACAGTTGTGGATGGAGACCTACGTGACGAAGAAAGCGAAGTGGATCTACAACCAACACAGGCTTCTCATTCGTGGTTTGTTTGTTTGTTTGTTTGTGTTTGTGTGTGTGTGCGTTCGTATTTTATTAAGAAGTAGGATTGAAACCAATGCGAACAAACTGAAGAAACTAAAGCTCCCAAAAAATCGATGTATGGAATAAATTCCTGTTAATTGTAGACGAAAACAGTGAGTCTGCTTGATAAGAATCGCTCGTAAACTGTTATACAATACTGTCATTATTGTGATTCTAGCCGGGAAGAAGTCATTCAAATGAACGCACTTGTAAGAAATTTCCCAGGGACACAGCTCCTTCAGGAAGGAGGGGAGGGGGGTAATGGGGCAGTAATAAAAGGAATATAACAGCAAAGCGTAGTATAGGCATTATATCTTTTATAATTAAATGTATCGCTAAGACATTTAACTCTCTTCATTATCTACGTTAATGATCGAAGCAGAACAAATGAATTAAAATTTGTGCTGTGGCCAGGACACAAACCTGGGTTGTTTTGTTTGCTAGGCAGAAATGCTAACCATTACATCACCACTCCGCGATAGCCAACATTTCTGCATGAACTACCCAAGTTGAGTGCCCTCCCCAGCACAAACTTCAGTTCATTTCCTCTGCCTCGATCATTATCGTAGATAATGAAGAGACTTAAATGTCTCAGGGATACATTTAATTATAAGCTCTATAATATAACCTATGGTACAGGACTTTATCATTACGTCCAATGCTGGGTTGCTATTCCAATGTAGAAGAGCCATAGCAGTAGCGACAATGTAGGGGAAAATAAACAGAAGGTGTGAAGTTTGCGATGGGGAGGGCACTCAACTTGTGTAGGTCGTCCAGCAATGTTCAGCATAGTGGCATGGAAGTGTAATGGTCAGCATTTCTCCCTACCAAGCAAGAAAACCCGAGTTCAAGTCCCGGCTGCAGCATAAATCTTAATTCATTTCTTCTGCTTCTATGAGATCTTTTAATGCCGTTTCTCTTGAACGTTTCGTAGAATAAGACCAAGAATAATTAGATCTAGGCACACAATATGGAGAAGTGAGCGTCTGAGATGTCATGTCATGTTCTGTTACTATAAACTGACATGGCTTGAAACAGGCTGATGCAGTGCGAAACAGCGTAATGCTTTCTGTTATTACAGAAGTTAATAATAAAAACGTACCGCGACAGTTGGTACATGGACTGCTTCACAGAATTAGCTGTATTATTTGAAACTTGCACCACATTACATAAACACAGACTGGTCTCTTGTGAATGACGTATTATTCACCACTGAATTTTTGGATGTTAGAAAGACGGGAGTAAATAATATAAAAGAAATATACAAAAAGATAGCTGACTGGAACATTTCGCCGGATGTGATGGACATCTTTTTCCCTCTGGCGAGGGTGCCAATACAATAAAAGCCTCCGAAAATCACGAAAGAGCTTTCCTGTGTTTATCATTGTTAAAGATAGCTTTTAGCCACATTTAGATGAAGACAAAATCTTATTAACTCATGGTAAGGGAATCATGGAAACAATAAATGCTCCAAAATTCGTTGTACAGTACATGGAGAAAAATAGTTTTGCACACTATGAAACAGATTGTACCCTATGTCAGCGTCCTTCCACAGTCTGTGTAACGAAGTTGCTGCTTTACTGACGGAAAAGAACTCCTGCTACAGATTACAGGTCTATGATAATGAGATTGAAGGTATTCCTTAGCAATTTATAGAGGCGTCTTTTGAGTTAAAAGACGAAAACAACATTCAGACAAGTTCTTTAGTTCTTTTGTTTCACATACTTCAACAAACCTACTTGCCAATGACAATGACTGTGAGCTAAGTTTCATTAGTACCATTAGAAGTACTGTTCCATTATGGTATAAGGTAAGGATAAATTTGCAATGAAACAGTGTTGTTCATGTTTACCAATGGACATGAAATTTTAATAAGAGTTGCAAGGCATTGAAAATCGAGCCGTGACTTTTTTAAGTGAGAAGGTTGTAGTTATATTCAAGCATTAAACTTCTATTTCCCTTTGACCATCTTTTTGCTATCACATACTGTGCTTGATAGTCCACTCCACAGGTGAGTTGTCAACATGTCTGACTGCCATGCGGGGAATCTGAGTCTTGTTCCCTGTACTGCCAGGGATTTTTCCTTGGTGGTAGGAGCTACTGTTAAAGGGTGCAGTCAACCTCGTGAGTCCAATTTAGGAGCTACTTGACCGTTATGCCGAGCACATCTTTGATACTGCATCCAGTGATGCCATTGCCATAGGATGACATGGCGATCGATGGGGCCTCACTGGTCCGTCTAGGGTCATAATGTGCAGCTCTAATCTGTTTGATGTAAAACAAAAACAAAAATTCTTAACATTGTTCGACCAGTGTGTGCAAATTGGGCAGGTGCGTGCGTGAAAGCTTATGTTCAAATTTCCGTGAAATCTTATGAGTCTTAACTGTTACGGTCACCAGTCACTAAGCTTACACACTACTTAACCTAAATTATCCTAAGGACAAAGACACACACCCATGCCTGAGGGAGGACTCGAACCTCCGCCGGGACCAGCCGCACACTCCACGACTGCAGCGCCAAAGACCGCTCGGCTAATCCCGCGCGGCTGGGCAGGTGCAACATGCAGTCATTAACTTAATCGCTTTTGTAAAGTTAGTGCGTATTTCCTTGCAGCGAAACGGAAGTATTATAATTCTGTAACACATGCTTTTGGGGTACGACTTCATGATGTCCACATCAATTTTGTTATAGTTCTCACTCGCTTATCATTCGCTGACTCCCTCCCTCCCCCCCTCCCTCTCTCTCTCTCTCTCTCTCTCTCTCTCTCTCTCTCTCTCTCTCTCTCTCTCTCTCTCTCTCACGTCTCTCTTGTTTATTCTTCTAGTGTATTTCACCGACACCTGGAGAGAGAGAGAGAGATCGTTTCAATGACTGAAAGAACAGTAAGCTTTTCGATGCAAATAAAGTAAATATTTTTATTTGCATGCACCCAGACGATAATGATGACACCTTAAAGCCATGGGGCTGACGTGGAAAGGGTTGGTAGGTCTAACAAGCCTCGTTGCAGTTGTATATTATGCATCCCAGCAACAAGGCACTTACTGAGCGATGATCTCTTACATGTGCAAGGAGAGGAAAGAAGGTTCTTACATCCGGCTTATAAAGACAATGTACACGAAATCGAGCGGTCAGGATTTACGAGTGGGCATCAAGAACGGACGTTAAATGACAAAGCAGGAAATTTGGTTAAAAATGGTTCAAATGGCTCTGAGCACTATAGGACTTAACATCTATGGTCATCAGTCCCCTAGAACTTAGAACTACTTAAACCTAACTAACCTAAGGACAGCACACAACACCCAGTCATCACGAGGCAGACAGGAAATTTGGTCTAAGAAAGAGAATATATTGCCGTGTGCGGAATAAAGAGGGCTCGCCTAGGGAGGACGAACGACCGTATGGGAATCAACGGAAGGACAAGTGGCCGGCCATGATGTGCAGAGTCAGAGGTTCTGCCTCCAAAGAAAGACGTCTGTTCTAGTCGGGATCCTGTTTAAAAGAGACGGAAGCAACTGTGTTCTGCAGTGCAGAATCCTCCAACGTCCACACACTTGACTTGATTCCCACGCACTCTGTTGGCTGAAACCGATGCCGCAAATTCGCTAGTAATTTCAGCGAGGGCTCAAGGCTTCAGCAGCTGTAACTGGACAGAAACATCTCATGCCATTGCTCTCAAATAGTGACAGCTGCTTTGGGGGAAACTTCACAAATATGTGTGTGCTTTTTTGTACATCCAAATCCACCAAAAGGAAATACAAAACATATATATTCAAAGAAGCGGATAAAAAATCTCTCGACTCCTTCCTGAGAGACAATCTCCACTCCTTCCAAATTAACAATGTAAGTGTAGATCAGATGTGACTTATATTCAAAGAAACAGTAGCTGACGGAGAGATTTACACCGAACAAATTAAGACAAAGGTGGTACTGATCCCTCACGTTACCCAAAACACGTCAGAACGCTGTTGTACAAGCAACGAAGAAAGCATGCCGAACTTATAAGTTACGTAGGATTATGTAAACAAAGTTAATTGCCTGACTGAGAGTTCTTCGAACTACCTTCAGACTATTTATTTGTAGTTCCATTTACTAAAATATCGTGGAAAAAATAAACACAAAACTTTCTGTACGAGCTGTAATTTTTCTTATCCTATTATGATGATCTTTTCTCCCTATGCAGGGTGGTGAGAGTAAAAATTTTCTCTTTCACAGGACAACGTCTGCGACTGAAATTTATTTGAATGATCTTGCCACGACGAAAAATGCCTTCGTTTTAATGATTTCCATATCATCTTGCTTATTATGTCCGTGCCACTCTCTCACCTGTTTCGCGATAATACTCGTACAATACGAGCTGCTCTTGTTTGGACTTTTCGATGTCCTCCGTCAATACTCTTTCGTAAGAGACCCATAGAATACAGCAACACTCTACCAGATGTTGTATATGCGTAGCGCATGCAGCCTGTTTAGCAGACATGTTTGTATCTTCTAAGAATAGTGCCCATGAAACAGTCTTTCGTTTACCTTCCCCGCAACGTTATCTATGTGATCATTCCAGTTTAGGTCATTCATAAAAGTAATTCATAGGTATTTTGTCGAATTAACAACGTTTAAATTTCTGTTATTTATTATGGAACTGAAATTTAAAGTGTTTCTTCTTCTACTCATGTGCATCACACTTTTTCCTTACTGAGAAAGAATTGCCATTTTTCATGCATCGCGTATAAGTTATTTTGCTATTGATTTTGATCTTTTGATGACTCTACTAGACGGTAAATGACAGCATCGTATGCAAACAATGCAAGACGGCTGCTCAGATTGTCTCCTAAATCGTTTAAGTAAATCAGAAACAGCGGATGGCCAAGAACACTTCCTTGTGGAAAGCCGGGTATCATTTCAAATGGTTCAAATGGCTCTGCGCACCATGGGACATAACTTCTGAGGTCATCAGTCCCCTAGAACTTAGAACTACTTAAACCTAACCAACCTAAGGACATCACACACATCCATGCCCGAGGCAGGATTCGAACCTGCGACCGTAGCGGTCGCGCGGTTCCAGACTGTAGCGCTAGAACCACTCGGAGACTCAGGGATATCATTTCATTTTACTAGAAGATTTTCCGTCGATTAATATGTACTGCGACCTCTCTGACAGGAAATCACGAATCTAGCAGAAGAACTGAAGGGATACTCCATAGGTACGCAAATCTGATTACAAATCTCTTATGAGACTGGTGTCAAAAGCTTCTGGAAATCTAGGAATGTAAAATCAGTTTGAGATCTCTTGTCGAAAGCACTCATTACTTTGTACGAATCAACAGCTAGTTATGTTTTATAAGAACGAAGTTTTCTGAATCCATGATGACTGTGTGACAACCGTCGAGGTAATCCGTGATGTTCGGACACTGCGTATGTTCCAAAATCCTACTGGAAATCAGTATTAGTGATATGAGTCTATAGTTCAGAGAATTACTCCTACATGCTTTCTTGTTAATTGGTGTGACCTGTGCAATTTTCCAGGGTTTTGGTATGGATCTTTCGTCGACAGAGCGGTTGTATATGATTGATAAGAATGGAGCTATTGTATCAGAAAAGGAACGTTAAGTTATATTATCTGGGCCGGAAGACCTGCCTACATTAAGTGATTTAAGATACTTCGATACACCGAAGATATCTGGTTCTGCGTTACCTATGTTGGGATTTGTTCTCTCAAATATCCACGTTTTCTTCTTTGGTGAAGGAATATTGGAGAATTTGTTTAATAACACCAATTAGTGGCGCTGTCACTGGTAATGTTACTATTGGTACCGCGCAGTCAACGTATTGATTGTGTCTTGCTGCTGGCGTACTTTACATAGTGATGGATTTTCTGCAAGATTCGGACAGAGTTTCGTTGTGGAAAGTATTAAAATAGTCTCGCACTGAAGTCCGCGCTAAGTTGTGAGCTTCAGTGAAACATCGTCAGTCTTGGATATTTGGTATTCTTTTAGATCTGGCATGCTTTCTTCGTTGCTTCTAAAACAGCGTTCTGACGTGTTTTGTGTAACGTGATTGATCAGTACCACCTTTGTCTTAATTTGTTAGCTGTAAATCTCTCCGTCAAATACTGTTTCTTTGAGTATAGGTCACATCTGATCCACACTTACATTGTTAATTTGGAAGGAGTGGAGATTGTCTCTCAGGAAGGCGTCGAGAGGTTTTTATCTGGTTCTTTGAATATATATGTTTTGTATCTCGTTTTGGTGGATTTGGATGTTACAATATCAGTCTCGCAACAACGACCTTGTGGTCACTAATCCCTATATCTGTCATAATGCTCTATATTTTTCGGGATTGTTTGCTGCTAAGAAGCCAAGTACGTTTCCGCAACGAGTTACACTTCAAGTGAGCTCCTGAACTAACAGCTCAAAATAATGTTCGGGGGAAGCGTTGAGTACAATTTCTGACGATTTTCTATACCTGTCACCTTCTCTGATTGCGTATTTTCGCCAACATACCGAGAGTACATTGAAGTCACCACCAACTATAGTTGTGTACGTGGGTAATATCTGTGATTAAACGCAACTTTTCTTTATCCACAGCAAAAATTTCCCATATGAAGTTTTCCGAAATTCCTTCACCAGGGAAGACGAATGGAATATTCCAGAATTTGAAACACGAACATCTGCTAGCATGAGTTTCTTAGAAGTAGATACCTTAGGGGTTGCGAAGCAACTCAAATCGCTTGATACGGGCAAGTCTTCAGGTCCAGATTGTATACCGATTAGGTTCCTTTCAGATTACGCTGATACTATAGCTCCCTACTTAGCACTCATATACAACCGCTCGCTCACCGATAGATCTGTACCTACAGATTGGAAAATTGCGCAGGTCGCACCAGTGTTCAAGAAGGGTAGTAGGAGTAATCCATTTAACTACAGACCTATATCATTGACGTCGGTTTGCAGTAGGGTTTTGGAGCATATACTGTATTCAAACATTATGAATCACCTCGAAGGGAACGATCTATTGACACGTAATCAGCATGGCTTCAGAAAACATCGCTCTTGTGCAACGCAGCTAGCTCTTTATTCGCACGAAGTAATGGCCGCTATCGACAGGGGATCTCAAGTTGATTCCGTATTTCTAGATTTCCGGAAAGCTTTTGACACCGTTCCTCACAAGCGACTTCTAATCAAGCTGCGGAGCTATGGGGTATCGTCTCAGTTGTGCGACTGGATTCGTGATTTCCTGTCAGGAAGGTCGCAGTTCGTAGTAATAGACGGCAAATCATCGAGTAAAACTGAAGTGATATCAGGTGTTCCCCAGGGAAGCGTCCTGGGACCTCTACTGTTCCTGATCTATATAAATGACCTGGGTGACAATCTGAGCAGTTCTCTTAGGTTGTTCGCAGATGATGCTGTAATTTACCGTCTAGTAAGGTCATCCGAAGACCAGTATCAGCTGCAAAGCGATTTAGAAAAGATTGCTGTATGGTGTGTCAGGTGGCAGTTGACGCTAAATAACGAAAAGTGTGAGATGATCCACATGAGTTCCAAAAGAAATCCGTTGGAATTCGATTACTCGATAAATAGTACAATTCTCAAGGCTGTCAATTCAACTAAGTACCTGGGTGTTAAAATTACAAACAACTTCAGTTGGAAGGACCACATAGATAATATTGTCGGGAAGGCGAGCCAAAGGTTGCGTTTCATTGGCAGGACACTTAGAAGATGCAACAAGTCCACTAAAGAGACAGCTTACACTACACTCGTTCGTCCTCTGTTAGAATATTGCTGCGCGGTGTGGGATCCTTACCAGGTGGGATTGACGGAGGACATCGAGAGGGTGCAAAGAAGGGCAGCTCGTTTTGTATTATCGCGTTATAGGGGAGAGAGTGTGGCAGATATGATACACGAGTTGGGATGGAAGTCATTACAGCATAGACGTTTTTCGTCGCGGCGAGACCTTTTTACGAAATTTCAGTCACCAACTTTCTCTTCCGAATGCGAAAATATTTTGTTGAGCCCAACCTACATAGGTAGGAATGATCATCAAAATAAAATAAGAGAAATCAGAGCTTGAACAGAAAGGTTTAGGTGTTCGTTTTTCCCGCTCGCTGTTCGGGAGTGGAATAGTAGAGAGATAGTATGATTGTGGTTCGATGAACCCTCTGCCAAGCACTTAAATGTGAATTGCAGAGTAGTCATGTAGATGTAGATGTAGATCATCTGTCTGTTTGCAAACGAGACTCATGGGCTCTTCAGGTTGCTGAGAAACTTATACCCTGCAAATGACTACTGATGGATGACGTCATCTGCCCAGGCTTCGAAACGTGATGGACAGTGGTTCAAATCCTTGCCTGTTCATCCAGATTTAAGTTTTTTGTGATCTATCCAAAACCTTCAACGGAAATGAAGAAAGGGTTCCTCTGAGAAATGTACAGCCGAGTTCCTTTCCATCCTCCACCTCTAAAGAGCTCGTAGCCGACGGAATCTAAAACACTAATTTGCCGGCCGTTGTGGCCGTGCGGATCTAGGCGCTTCAGTCTGGAACCGCGTGACCGCTACGGTCGCTGTTTCGGATCCTGCGTCGGGCATGGATGTGTGTGATGTCCTTAGGTTAGTTAGATGTTAGGGTCCCATAGTGCTCATAGCCATTTAAACCATTTAAAACATTAATTTACCGCCATTCTTTCTTTGGGGATGGAGTCTTCCGTGCCAACGGCAACAAAGATCGAGCCCCGAAGCGTGCTTAGCGGATCAGACGCTCGACTTCCACGCAGACAGCTATCACTGACTCTGATGAGTAGGCATTCTCTCTCTCTCTCTCTCTCTCTCTCTCTCTCTCTCTCTCTCTCTCTCACTCTCATTCTGCAGCACAGCAACTTCCTTTGATTGCACTGATACTAATATATGCCTGCTGATCTCACTCATACGTGAATTACCACCATATAAGCCGATGTAAGCAATGTAGTTAGGGAAAATGGTTGAAATTCCAAAATAAATATTGACACGGGAAAATAATACCCACCTATGTAGTCAGACAGCAGATTTAAAATGAAGGAAAAATTACGCAAGAGTGGTTAACAGTAGCTGGTAAGATTGTCGAGTTTGTCTCGTATTATTCAACTTTTACCTGAAGACAGGTAATTACACGTAAAGAACTGTATGTTGAGTAAATTACACACCGGAGACTATAAACAAATGTTTCAGTTTCTGATGACGTAATTTAATGTGTGAAACCTAATTTCAAATGCCTGTAAATGAGAGAAATGCCGTGTAGCTATGGCCTCACGTCGGGTAGACCGTTCGCCTGGTGCAGGTGTTTCATGTTGAGGAAACTTCGGAGACTTGCGTATCGATGGGGATGAAATGATGATGATAAGGACAACACAGCAGCCAGTCCCTGAGCGGAGAAAATGTGCGATCAAGCCGGGAATCGAACCCGCGCCGTTAGGTATGACACTCCGTAGCGCTGACCACTCAGCCACCAGGGAATATTAGGTAAATTTTCTCTGGTGTTTCCGCAAATATTTTGTAGTTTCATTATTGCAATGTATAATTGCTCTCAACCCAGACAAATACAGCTCATCATGTCTTTTATGCGACACGCTGTGGTGCCGGAATGTGTCAGTTTGTTTCTCATTACAACAAAATTATTTCTAAAGTGAAATTCTATGTAGCCATTCGATAGAGCGGTCAAAACCTAGACTAGTGCGATATTTTTTTCCTCGATATGTGTTATCAGGGACAATAAAACACGAAAAATGCCCTGTACTCCAGCAACACCTGAGAAGCAGCGTTGCTGCAGGATGGTAGCAGCTGTTGTCGCTGCTGGATAACTGATTACTCTTCGTGTTTCACTGTAAATCCATACCGTTGAAACAAAAATCACACTAGACTACTCTGAGTTCACTTAATCGAATGAGTAGAAAAGTCATTTTGCGTGTAAAGGAAACAAGCCGAAGCTTTCCTTCGACGCAGGGCGTCGCGTGAGAGATGGGGTGAGCATTATTTGTTTGAGCTGACGCCATCTGCACATTGCAAAAAGTAAATTGCAAATATTTGGCGAAGCAACAGAGAACCCGCGCTCGACGGCTCTTAGGAGAACATATAGTGTGTGAATCACCTAAAACTTGCACCGCAAATACTAGTATTGTGGAAATGGAAAGAGCTGTTCATGTGCAGTTTTCAAAGAATGAATCGACAGTCAGGGGCTCGTATTATTAGCCAATAACTGTAACAATACATAAAATGTGTGTTTTTTGTGCAAAAATAAACTTTTTACGTGTAACAATGCCTGTTGACATTAACATGGTAAAAGCAAGGTAAATTAGCATAGCAATGGTGTTTGTAGCAGCGTTCAAGTCGTTCACGAGATTTCGTATTTTGAAAAGTTACCACGTTGAAATTTGTTTGAGCCATTCAACCCGCGAATTTGCGAGGTACGATGTTGTTATGTTTGCTTACAGTGTGCTTGTCTGTTCCTTCAAGTGGTTGAAATGGCTGTGAGAACTATGGGACTTAACATCTGAGGTCATCACTCCTCTAGAACTTAGAGCTACTTAAACCTATCTAACCTAAGGTCATCCGGCCGAGGTGGCGGAGCGGTTCTAGGCGCTTCAGTCTGGAACCGCGCGACAGCTACGGTGGCAGGTTCGAATCCTGCGTCGGGCATGGATGTGTGTGATGTCCTTAGGTTAGTTACGTTTAAATAGTTCTAAGTTCTAGGGTACTGATCATCTTAGAAGTTAAGTCTCATAGTGGTCAGAGCCATTTGAACCGAAGGACATCACACGCATCCATGCCCGAGGCAGGATTCGAACCTGCGACTGTAGCAATAGCGCGGTTGTGGACTGAAGCACCTAGAACCGCTCGGCCACCGCGGATGGCCTCTGTTTCTTGAGTGCACTTATAGTTGCTGGTGAGTTAGTCTGTGACAGAGCAAGCGGTAGGTCGTGAGTGGACGATGGGATTTACCAATAAAGAAAAAGCCCATATGCTCATAGTCTATGGAGAATGTAGAAAGAATACAGGTCGTTCTTGCATCGTTTATGCAGCAACAAACAGACGTCTATAATCTCGGCAGTTTATCAAGCTCTTCAACCAGTTACGTGAAAGTGGGAGTGCAACACCTAGACAACGTATGAGAAGGGAACAGTGACGACAGAAGAGGACTAAATTAATATTCTTGCTGCTGTTGCAGTTGATCCGTAAGTTAGCTCCCGCGTAATTGCACAAGGAAGTGGCTTGAGTCGGAAAAAGTGCCATACATATTCTCCATCGACAAATATTCCACCCCTATCACATCTCTGTCCACCAAGAGCAGCCTGGAAACGATTAAGAGAGTCGTGTTAACTTCTCTACGCAGGCTTTGCGACAAGATACTCAAAATATATCATGTCTCTTGTTTAGTGATGAAGCCACATTTACTAATCAAGCCGGGTAAACCGCCGAAACATGCAGTATCGGTCTGTTGACAATTTGCGTTGGCTTCGTCAGGTGGAACATTAGTGTCCATGAGTACAAACGTGTGGTATAGGACAGTGAACCATCAGCTCATAGTCCCGTCATCTCGCACAGCTCGCACAAGTGTCGCACCCTCCCACTAGATAATTTTTCACGGATGCTAGGAGACGCTCCTCTGCATACTAGGAGGAACTTGTGATACCAACAGTCCTTAGTGCAAGAAGTACCACAGCCCGTTTTGTTTGTTTTTAATTCGTTAGATGACAGGTTAGCAGAGATCTGAAAACTTATGTGATAAGTCGCTTTCCGTTAGCAAAACAGCATTAGTTACCTGTTTTCGAAAAGTACAACACACTTTAAAAACAAAGTTATATAAATTAAAAATAACTTCAAATGGGTCGCATGTGTTCACAATCAATTACAGATTAATCTGTTTGAAAAACGCCGAACTGGTGACATAAAATCTCCCATCATCCTTAATTCTCCCAACTTTAGTGTGCAGATCAACTATTATTAGATGTCAGCAAAAGGAAGGGTGACGTGTATGACGCCGCATGCGTCCAATCGCTGAAAACAGAACAGCTGGCCCTCCTGTCACTACCAAATACAATATCGAAGAATAAAAGGTTTCAAAAGAGCAGGCATCCAAAGAACAGAATGGTCTGCTTCTCCTCGAAACTGGGGAAGTAGTTTCGGCAACTTCTTTTTGTCACAATACGCACCGTAGTCGCAGCTGACTGATTTGTGTGATCAGTAGGGTTTTTTCTCTACTGGCATGACACTCCCGCTAATAAGAACTGCAGCATGAACTGCACCATATCAGATAAACTCTGCTCAGTAAAGCGGCTAGTGAAACACAAATTTTACTCAGCCATAATTGATAAGAAATATGGTGTGGTAGGCATCCCAGAAGTTCCCCGCTAACGTTTGTTTCACCTCAGCAGCCAACCATCTTCACGTGGTATCATGTTGAGGTTCTGTATACTTATTTTTCTATAGAAGCTTGCATCATCCTTGAGATGTGGGTACTTAGTTCAGGATCCTCGTATCTAGTGGCTTATAACTTCGTCTACGTGGTTACTGAAGCATTTCCAGATTTTACAGCTTTAGAGCTCCACAGCTTCGAGTTAGCCAAAATAGCACTGAGACTATACTGGCCTAGTGCTTATAGTATTTCTCCATCAATCAGCGGATGCATACAGCTCGATGTACGCGTGGGGCTTGTGAGAATTTCCCCTCACACAAAGAGAAGTAGAAAGCTTCATCTGACGCGGAAACATTCAAAAAATCTAAATACCTCACACGTGACCAGCCTGAAAGCTGTTCATATGGATAAATGAACTAGAATCCATTAATTCTTATTATCCCCCATGTGATTCAATCTGCATATTGAGCAAGAATAAGGAAACCAAAGAGAAGGTTTGAAAGGGACTCAAAGTTCAGGTAGATGATCACATTTTATTTCTGATAGAGACGGCAAAGGACTCTGAAGATCAGTTGATAAACGGCCGCCACCGCAGCTGAGTGGAGAGCGCGCCGGGTTGTCATGCTGGAGCGTCTGGGTGCAGTTACCGGCTGGGTTGGTGATTTTCTCCGCTCAGTGTCTCCGTGTTGTGTCGTCATTATCATCCCGATTTCCTCCTCATCGACGCGCAAGTCGCCGAAGTGGCGCCACCTCAAAAGATTGCACCAGGCGATTAGGTCTACCCACCGGGAGACCCTCGCCACACGACATTTCATTTCAGTTGATAAATGGATAGTATCCTGCGATGAAATTTGTCTGTAGTGTACGCTTGTACGGAATTAAAACGATGATGATACACAATTCGGAAAAGAATATTTTAAAACGGGGTACTACAGAGAAATGCTAAAATTTTTGTGGTAAGATCTTACGGGACCAAACTGCTGATGTCATCTGTCCCTGAGCTTACACATTCGCGTATCATGTCGTTTCTGGAAACCCAGAATCTACTCTGTAGGAATCAACATGGATTCCGGAAAAAGCGATCGTGTGAGACCCAACTCGCTTTCTTTGTTCATGAGACCCAGAAAATATTAGATACAGGCTCCCAGGTAGATGCTATATTCCTTGACTTCCGGAAGGTGTTCGATACAGTTCCGCACTGTCGCCTGATAAACAAAGTAAGAGCCTACGGAATATCAGACAAGCTGTGTGGCTGGATTGAAGAGTTTTTAGCAAACACAATACAGCATGTTGTTCTCAATGGAGAGACGTCTACAGACGTTAAAGTAACCTCTGGCGTGCCACAGGGGAGTGTTATGGGACCATGGCTTTTCACAATATATATAAATGACCTAGTAGATAGTGTCGGAAGTTCCAGGCGGCTTTTCGCGGATGATGCTGTAGTATACAGAGAAGTTGCAGCATTATAAAATTGTAGCGAAATGCAGGAAGATCTGCAGCGGATAGGCACTTGGTGCAGGGAGTGGCAACTGACCCTTAACATATACAAGTGTAATGTATTGAGAATGAATAGAAAGAAAGATCCTTTATTGTATGATTATATGATAGTGGAACAAACACTGGTAGCAGTTACTTCTGTAAAATATCTGGGAGTATGCGTGCGGAACGATTTGAAGTGGAATGATCATATAAAATTAATTGTTGGTAAGGCGGGTACCAGGTTGAGATTCATTGGGAGAGTCCTTAGAAAATGTAGTTCATCAACAAAGGAGGTGGCTTACAAAACAATCGTTCGGCCTATACTTCAGTATTGCTCATCAGTGTGTGATACGTACCAGATCGGGTTGACGGAGGAGATAGAGAAGATCCAAAGAAGAGCGGCACGTTTCGGCACAGGGTTACTTGGTAAGCGTGATAGCGTTACCGAGATGTTTAGCAAACTCAAGTGGCAAACTCTGCAAGAGAGGCGCTCTGCATCGCTGTGTAGCTTGCTGTCCAGGTTTCGAGAGGGTGCGTTTCTGGATGAGGTATCGAATATATTGCTTCTCCCTACTTATACCTCCCGAGGAGATCACGAATGTAAAATCAGAGAGATTCGAGCGCGTACGGAGGCTTTCCGGCAGTCGTTCTTCCCGCGATCCATACGCGACTCGAACAGAAAAGGGAGATAACGACAGTGGCACGTCAAGTGCCCTCCACCACACACCGTTGGGTGGCTTGCGGAGTATAAATGTAGATGTAGATGTACTTAATCTAACTTAAACTAACTTACGGTAAGGACTACGCACACCCATGCCCGAGGGAGGACTCGAACCTCCGACGGGGGAAAGAATGCTGAAGGTTAGATGGGTACATCGGACAGCTAATAAAGGGATACTGAATGGAAACAGGGAGAAAAGTATTAACAGCGCAGCTTGACTAAAAGAAATGATCAAGAATCCTGAGCCATCAAAGATCAGCAAATTTAGTACTAGAGGTAAATGTGAGTGGTAAAAGTTGCGGAGAGAGACGTAGCATATTCCAGTGGGCTTCGTTTGCAGTATATATGCAGAGATAAAGAGGCTTGCAAATGAACTATCATGAAGAGATGCATCAAACAAGTCTTCGGACAGAAGATAACTACTAAAACAACAATAGGTAAAAATTAAATGGTTTAATACTTATATCCAATAACAAAGCACCAGAATAAAAAGTTACTGTTGAAAATTTGAAAAATTGTTTTAACTTTACTATCATTAAAAAATTGGGTAATTATAAAGCAATTGCATCAAAAGTCATTAACAGTTTTATTTCAGAAATACGTAATCCACAAAATGATAAGTATTTGCAAACACTTCAATATTTCTCTTTGTATGAGTTTCAGAATTGGCTTCACGTACAAAACTGTGAGAACATGGATCTTTGCAGCTACATATTCTTTTTGGTTTTGTAAGTAGTTAAGTTGAAAGAACTTCACTTAACCTTTCTTGTAATCAGTACAGACATCCCTTGGCTGTCCCTTAATTCGATATGTCCCATTCCGCTGGCAATATTGTATAAGCATTTATTCTGTTTATAAAATCAAAGTGACCAAATCGATATGAGGAAGAATAGGAACACAGAAATGATACGCAATCCAATTATTACTCATGCATATGCATATTTCTACTAGAAATAGCAAACTTCAACAATTCTCGAGTTGTAATCCGACAAAATGCCATATGACTTTTCTGATGTACAGGCAGATGGTAACTGTACACCAGCAGAGTCATATGGTGACATGTACCGCTGGCAGTTTGTCGGATTACAACTCACTCAACGCTACTGAAGATGATACACTCACTGTACACAACGGTTCCGTATGGAATCAAACTGCACTGTTAGTATAAAATTATTTAATGAATTATGCAAAATGTAGTTGTGCATGGTGTCATGTGTACTTGTTTGAAACAAGTCGCCAGGTAATCAAAATCGTTATTTTCGCATTCTGATTATTGGTTCAAATGGTTCAAATCGCTCTGAGCACTATGGGACTTAACATCTGAGGTCATCAGTCCCCTAGAACTTAGCACTACTTAGACCTAACTAACCTAAGGACGTCACACACATCCATGCCTCAGGCAGGATTCGAACCTGCGACCGTAGCGGTCACGCGGTTCCAGACTGAAGCGCCTAGAACCGCACGGCCACACCTGCCTGCTGATTATTGAAGCACACGGATGAAACATAGCGATTACTGTCATGACAATATTGTAAATGCTCATTGGTTTGTTTAAGATGTACACGCGATTACAGAAAACACGACTATGCACTGAAAGGAATAACACGAAGTATGTGAGTGAAGGTCGAACCACAGCTAAGTCACCCCGCCCGCGTCGGTAAAAGGTCATCGCTGTTTCTCCGATTTCTCAGAAGCCCTGACTTCTTTGTGAATGTGAATCACTGTATCAGAATGGACGTTTCTGAGTGCTACGTTTGAAGTACTGGTGTAACTAGCTGTATCATTTCATTAATCGTTTCCCTTCATTAAAATCAGTTCCTCTATGAAGAGTAACTTAGCAACAATTATGGTTGTTAATAATTCCCGGAAATTAAATTTTAAGCTTTTCTAAATACTTTTATTTCTTATCACTACTGTCCTTGCTCAGAAGTTCCTTTTACATATTTCACGCGCATTGCCGTGAACAACTTGTTTAAATTATATGGAGTGAAATGAGCGCTACTTGTTTAATAACCCCCGGAAATTAAATTGTAACGTTTTCTACATATTGATATTTGTTATCAGTACTGTTCTTGCACAGAAGCTCCTTTTAAATATTTCACGTGCATTGCCCTGAACAACTTGTTTAAATTATATGGAGTAAAATGAGCGCCACTTGTTAAATAGTGGCAAAGCTTTTACATGTTTATAACGATGTAAGTATCTAAATACAATAGGGATGAGATGATGAGTGGATGCATTTCTCATCATTCCAATCGTTACTTTTGCGATGAATTGTTTAGCTACGTTGCGTCAACTAACTATATGTCAGGGGCCCATCGAAAATTGCTCTGATACCAGTGTGAGTATTGTTTTTGATTAAAACTGTCATTTCTAATGGTATCATTGCATATTTCTGTTAGTTACTTTCCGTACTATACTGTAACAGTTCTACCTGTGTAAGGTCCAAGTTTCACTGTGTATGTTACTTTGTTACACAGCATGCGGATGTTACTTTCAATCTTAGGTTTTGGGCACCAGTGTCGATTTTAGACAATTTAATGGTGCAGATGGCTCTTTGTGGACTGAACTTACATTGTTCGTGACAGTAAAGAGGTGCTATTTTGTCTGATAGACGCATTTTTAACATCACGTACTAACATGCGTAAATGAACAAACCCTTCTCCACTATAGGATCACTGTTACGAACGTTTTTGCCGACAATGGAGCTGTTAATTGTTTACGGACGTTGTTGTGAAGTAAATGTATACACTCGTAATTCATAGCCTACTCATTTTCATAAAGAGAGATTGAGATGATTCTAAAAACTAACAGTCATTAGACTAAAGCTTTATAATATTGGCTAAAAATCAATGTTTTTATGAGGGATCCGTACAGCAGCAAGTCACACAAAATATGCGTTCGGAAGAGTCTGAAATGTCACCTTCATGCTTGTGTATTCCCTTCTAACCACTTCTCTTATTTTTGAGATGAGATTTAAGATATTATGTTCTGGTAAAAGTGAACTGATCTCCAATCCATAGATAACTATGCTCTTTAGTGGAGAGTTGGACAACAAATCTGAAACACTTAAAAATCTGCAGGCAGTGGAAATGGACTTCTGGAGGACATCAGCAAGACTTTCTAGACAAGAGAAAGTGAGGAGCGACGAAATAATAAAGACGATGGAAGTAATAAAAAGAAAACATGACGTGGTGGATAGAAGGAAGTAACAATGGTACGGGCATGTAAGAACAATGGAGGAAGGCAGAATTCTGAAAATGATCCTGGAACGGGAACCTGAGGGAAAGAAGGAAGAGGACGCCCTATGATCACATGGCTCCAAAATGTACGATGGCACAGAAGAAGAAGATGTACAAGATCGAAACACCTAGAGGGACATACTGAGGAGAAAAATTAAGATCTTACGTAAAAGATGTAAAAATTTTCGGGTATTTGTTATTTTGGAGGAAAACTTTGTATAGAAGGAAACTCAATAAATAAAAGAAAGTAGACTGATATCGAGATGCTGTTCTAAGCATTTTATGCAGCTAATTTTTATGTTCTATAGATATTTTTGGGTTAGCTGAATACATTGGAAGCAAAATCAAATGCCTCCTTGTCATCCCACATAAAGCACATATGTTAATATGTGTACTCTGTAATGAATCACCAGCGCCAAACATGACAGAGTGTGCAAACACTGACACTGGTTTGCAATTGAGGCATGCTGTCTTACATTATTTAAGAGAGGGATAAGGTACGCTAATTACATTTATTTCACAGTTCAGAACCCAAAAATACGTTAAGACCCTACTAAGTAGAATGTGGTTAATCAGGATTCCACATCCTGTATTGAGTCTAAGGCAATGTATGTTATATTGTAAGTTAATAACTGTCATGAATTCAAACGAAGATAAAACTAAATGCTTCTCCTGTTAATTAATATCATCTATCAAAAGTTAACTGCAGACAGTTAGATGTGGTACAACACGGATAACGTGCTTGCGGCTTTTTGGATTATGCAAGCATGCATGGAAACACAATGTATCCTAACGAGTTTTCAACCTACAGATTCTTAAACAACGTTTTGTTATTAATTAAATGCCACAGCTACCCGACTGGTATTTACGTCGTAAACATTTTCTGTTAACTCGATTTCAGCGTTGCTAATGGATCCTGAACATCTGCTACGCATCGTAATTATACAGGAACAGCAGGAAGTTGGATTTTCATACGGTTTCAGAGCTTTAGGGTACACGTAAGCAATTTCTCTGATGTTGCTGCCAGCAGACGACTGCTTTTTTAACAGCAATGGAAATGTTCTCCTCTGAATAATGAGTTCGTATGGGGCAGTGTGTTTGACAAAACGTTTCTTTGTTTGTATTCCATCATCATCTGTTATTCTCCTTTCTCGGAAGTTGTCCTCTGTAGGAAGTAATTTCGTGTTGTGGATTAATGTTACAGCTGCAATAAGCTACTTTATCACAGTTACTTGTCTTATCACATCGACTTTACAGTACGTGGCAGTGAGGCGAGAAATATTGCACATTATAACGAATGAAGGCTTGTGAGAATATGTTACTAGGAAAACATGACTGGAAGTAATCAACACTCAGTTCCAAATCAGAGACACGAACCCCAAAGAAATTAAAAGCGTTAAGCAAACAAAACTGCTTTATTGTTCTGTGAAACGAATCCGACGAACAGCTGATACCCACTTACAATGCAAGTCTATTGATGCCTTTAGAAGCATGTAACCAAAATAAACCTTTTAACATCTAAATATGCAATTGAATTCCTAATTTACTACTGTTCTAAAAATATTTAGAGTATAGATATTACTTAATATTAGTTAACGTTGTTAATATTTCGTAATTAAATACTATACATTTTAGTTAGTTATAGCTGTTACTCGGTTTTTGCAGTCGAAATCAAGTTTATTTGGAAAAAATATAAAAATAACGAGCAAAAGTAATTGTTTCCTACAAGTAAGTAGGAATCTAGTGAAACGAAGAAATAAGTTATTAGAGACAGTAACTCAACGACCTGAGATCGATCTTAGAGGTAAGATATTAACCCAACACAAAAACGTTGTATCAATGTACACATGTTTAAGAATTGCATATAAACACAACGTGTCGATTGTTTTTCACCGCGGCACGTTATTTGAAAATGAATGAAAAGTAATTGGTGTGCCATGTTGAGCTTTGTGTCTGATACATTTAAGTGAAGTCGAGTTAGGTCCTGTATTCTCTGTGCTTTACAACTTGATTTTGCCTAACTTACATTATGATCTGAACCAATACCTCGTCTTTAAAGCGTCATTACTGATGTGATTAAGCCATCAAGACCGTTACGTCCTCCCCACTCTTCCCCCATCAGCCCTCTCCAGGCCAGATTTACGGGAGCAGTATGAAGACAGCCCTAACTACCACAGCTATTTTTTGAAATCAAATTTTTATGATTCGTTCTTCGTTAACGCTCTGTTCCTAGCGCACAACCTCGGGCTATAGTCGGGAGAAACAGAATCATTTCAAAGGAGAGCTTGCCATTGCTATTTGCGATAAGGGTGCAGTTCCAGCTGTACAGGTACAGCAGCTTTTGTAGTGTGAATTTCTTAGTTAAGTACCCAGATCTTGTTGATGAAGCTCAACTTTTCTGACTACATTCATTAGCTTCTTGGTCGTAAATTTAACTACACTACATGACAACTGCATGGTCCTCAAGTTCTTCATCTTCGTAACTACTTTGAATAGCAAACTACATTGTGAACACAGAGACAAAATTTTCATTGTTCCGCAAACTAACTTTATCAATGTTCAGGCTGCAGCCCATTGCTGATTGTTGTATCTCAATTACTCAAGTAAAAGTTAGATTTATTGAGGGATTGACATGGCCCCCATGGTGGATGCCAAAAGGTGGTAAATTAATTCCGTAGTGATGAATACACGGAAACTTTTAGTTTATTATAATTATTATTTTCACATATCAAAAATACAAATGTAATCAAAGAGCTGAGTTTACAGGGCGCAGACAACGCACTTACGGGTCAGGAAGGATCGAAAGGTTGGAGGGGACTGTAGTAGGGAATAAACCCCTTCACATCACCACTCGACAGAGACGTCATCAGTCGTCAGTGACCTTAGTTGTTTTTGGGCCCTAAAACAAATATAACCAAAAAAACAGTCACCTGGTGGCGGTGGGGGAATGGATCACCATGCCGTGAATGTGACAGTAATTTAATCAACGTTGCAGTGAGTACGTATCTAACAGTTACACACAAGATGCACTAATACACTAGATATAAATGTGAGTGTAGTGTGCCCGTCACAGGGTCGTCATGACAATCATCGCTATAAACTGCCGCCTTCACTACCAGCTGCAGTGATCAACCACATATAGGTGATAGGCTAGAAATGTCGGCAGTGAGATAGAACGGATTCTGGAAGAACACAGATTGCTTGTATTCCAGTAGCGAATGGTCCAGTGATAAATAGCAACTATGTATGACTGTGTACCATCCAAAAATCTTCCTTCTGTGCGGTACAGAAGTCACTAGCACGTTTGAGAAATTCTGTTCCCTACCCAATGGATCTCACAACTTATTGAAGATATATCATATACTTCAAGTTCATAGTACAGAGAGAAATAGCGTTAATGAAGTTTCGTTTGGGAAATCGTTTGCGTCGAAGATTACCTCTTGTTAGCATTGTATGCTATGGTGTTAAGGAACCATAATTGTTTTTGACGAGTGCCAGTATTTTCTCACGGCGGAAATCGACGGCCTATCATGCGTATTTCTTTCCCTTCTACAACCATTTCATCTACTTTACTGCCTTTACAGGATAACAACAGAACAACTATTTTTCCAGAATAAACACTCCACACACACGACATCGTCGTGGCTGGGGCGTAGCGCCTAGTATAGCACCTATGTAAGTCTGCTGGCAGCAAGCAGCTTCCAGCAGAGATGAGCCATGAATATCTCGAATCAGATGCACGATCCGACCCAGTAGCTATCTGCAGGTAATTATGGCCGTGGCCAAAAGGCGTCAGCATCTTACAGACTATAAGATTTTTAGTCGTCGAAAAAATATGTTTAGGAATTTGTGAATATTACGACTGTTATTAACTTACGGTTATTTAATATGTTGAACTGACAATGTGAATGCGAAGTAATGTAATTAATGAATACTAACCTGTGCATTAACTGTGTAAACTTTAGCACGAAAAAATTGAATATACACACAGAATGAATCACACTCCCACGAGAAATTTGTAACATTTTATGGTACTCAAAGAAGAAACATCTTATAATAATTCAGTTATTTAAAATGAAGTTATTTTAATATTTGTAGATTTTCTAACTGCTAATAGAAAATTTTAAGTGCTGAGTGGTCACGTTCAAAAGACGCTGGATTGTCCTTTTTAATAATGATATCGGATTGTCTAATATGTATATCACCTAGTCAGAGGACGGTATGTTCGCGGGTATTTTGTGAGCTAAAGAATTGCTTGGAATATCTAACAATGGTTTTAGAGCTCTCCTTTTATCATATTAGATCGCTAGTGTTAGGAGCTCTGAACAGATATCAGGATTTTGTGGAATAATGAGTTAAACTTGACAGTAGAGTGCCGCAAATTGAACGTGAAAGAGTGCGAAAAACTAACATACGAAATTCTCAATTGTGTGTAAACTCTGACTTTTCAAGAATAAAAATCTGCATTACATGTTGCTCAAGTCGAGGCCAATAACTGAACGTTCAAAGGCATTGTGTTGTGGAATATTTGAGCGACCATTCTGTCACAGACAATCCATTTTATAATCTTCCAGTAAAGGCCTAGTTAAATACCTTAAACTGGCTACCATGGGGGACTGTGTTTGCGCGTGTGTGCCAAAATTGTAACGTCATATTATCACGGACAGTGCGGTATTTTTGTATCAGACAGATCGTAATATATTTAAGTTTTGCTTACAAACTACCTTTAATTTAACAGCTTAGTAACCTGACACCACAGCTCATTTAATGTAACTTGTAGAAAGGTGTAATACGACTGGTTTTCTACAACTTCCCCAGTCGATAAACGTTGTTTGTTTTTAACGACGTGCGTTCGAGTTGCAGAAGAAGATGAATGCACTGTTTTCCTTACAATTAACTACGCCGTTGCATAATCTAACTTCCACCATACTGAGTGTATCTTGCATTGCCCGTAGGGTGCCCTCTGTCTACCGAGGGGGTTGAATCAGCTGGCCTCTCACCAGCGTTTCTGGGACTTATGATCTTCAGACCATGATCATTGGAAGGAGATGTCACAAGCAAACAGCCCAGTAAGAACCAGGGTGGTTATCTCTGGATGGCGAGCAGGGCGCTGGGTGTGAGTGGTTGGGTTCTTCGATGGTCAAGGAATCATAAATTCAACCACCTCATCCTACTTAATTTATGTAGAACACATACAGTTGTGATGATGGCAGCGCCAGGTAGTGCACTGGGGTCCACAGTAGCTAGTAGGTGAAGTCGCCACATCAACAACCGTGTGTCATTGGTCACGTAGGAGTACCACCAACAGAAAGGCTTGTAAGTAATGGTTCAAATGGCTCTGAGCACTATGGGACTTAACATCAATGGTCATCAGTCCCCTAGAACGTAGAACTACTTAAACCTAACTAACCTAAGCACAACACACAACACCCAGCCATCACGAGGCAGAGAAAATCCCTGACCCCGCCGGGAATCGAACCCGGGAACCCGGGCGCGGGAAGCGAGAACGCTACCGCACGACCACGAGATGCGGGCTGTAAGTAATGGACGTTGACAGGCAGTAGCAGTAGGTCAGGTGCAAGTCACTCCAGGCTGCAGACTGTGGACCCATGTCCCTTCAAAGGTTACCCAGGAGTCATTTGATGACAGCTTGGAGGAGACCCCAGACGGAGGGCACCCCATCAGGAACTGGCAGCGTCTGGCCTAGGAGCAGCTCATGCACCATAAATAGCGGAGGCAGTGGATAGTTGTGGCCGATTCTGGATGACCCACATTGGGACGACGGCTGGGGTGTAGTAGTTCTCAACATAGGTAGCAGTCGGAGACATATACACCGAGGCCAGAGCAGACAGTATACGTACTCGATCGACTCGGTTCTGCTATGACAAGGCACTACCTCTACTCACTTAGAGGACCCAGGACAGAGCAGCACTATGCTGTGCTGGTGTCTTGCAGCATGTCGTTTCAGCGTTACTCCGGCACTCACACTAGAATTTTCTGCAGCTTATTGAATTGGATGACCTTAACAAAGTTTTAAAGAGCTACAGTAATATACTGTAATAAAGAAAATAACGGGAATTTAAATCATTTTCTTTGCTTTCTTTCGTCAGACGATAACATAAATATCATTTACCAGATGTCCGCCCACGGTAGGTGAGTGCTCAGCGTGACAGTATGTCAATGCTAAGACCCGAGTTCGATTCCCGGCTGCGTCGGAGATTTTCTCCGCTCAGGGACTGGGTGTTGTGTTGTCCTACTCTTCATCCCCCAGCGAAGCGCAAATCGCCTAAGTGGCGTCAAATCGAAAGACTAGCACCCGGCGAACGATCTACCCGACGGGACGCCCTGGTCACACGACATTCACATTTATTTACCAGATGTGTTTTAGTCAACTACACGGCTTTGCAAAACCGATCATCAGTACTCACGGAAATGATAGGACTGTAATAGGTGTAGTGATCGTATGTGTAAATATTAGTTATAAAATTAAGTAAAGGCTTGGTGAAGGAATTTACAGGGACTCAAGCACGCTAGCAGATCCACGGATGTGGAGCAGGACCGCGGAGAGGTAAACGTCCGATCGAGTATGCGAGCCAAGCAGTCAGCAGTCTACTGGGGGCGTCGTCCGGAGGACACTGCCCGCCCCGCTGGAAAGCTGGGCAGACGGATGAGGAGCCAGCATAAGTCACGTGTACGCTACACGAGGGAACCTTCTAGCATCGAACCACAGAGGTCAGTCACTGTGCTACAAACGTCACGACGTCAGCAGGAACACGAAATAAATACCACGGAAAGAGGCAGCTCCCTCTCGAAGTTTGCAGCTTCTTCTGAAGTCTGCTGGGAGACTGCTCGAAGTCTGCTGGAACCGCTGGTCAACTTATGGAGTACGCTTGTCATGTTCCGGAAGCCTCGTGACGTTTGCTGGGCGTGCTGATGTATTCCCGACGGTACGCATGAAGAAGAAGCGGCAGCTACGGAGGTCATAGGACAGCATCGAACCTGATAGCAGCGTCTAGTTACCACGACTTACGAAGAAAAAAGAAGATATCGTCCCTTCGCCAGTAAGTCACAGAAGTCGAGTCTTCGATCTGAGTCAAGTCATTAAAGTCGAAATCTCACCAATAGCAACGGAGGAAGACGTATAGTGAATAACCCGGGTGACTGGTTCGGACGAAGGGATGCAGACATAAAGGATACCACAAACAAGGCATTAGTGCGACCATTTCCAGAATAGTATTCCTACATTTAGACTCCTTATCAAGAAGGTACGGTAACGGACATCGAATGAATTCAGAGACGCTCTTCTCTTGCTGTACGGTATGTAGTCAATGGTTTGTTGGAAGGCTTCTGTGAAAATCAATTACTTACATAAAGCATACCACAAACAAGGCATCAGTGCGACCATTTCCAGAATAGTATTCCAACATTTAGACTCCTTATCAAGTAGATACGGTAACGGACATCGAATGAATTCAGAGACGCTCTTCTCTTGCTGTACCGTATGTAGTCAATGGTTTGTTGGAAGGCTTCTGTGAAAATCAATTGCATACATAAAGGATACGACAAACAAGGCATTAGTGCGACCATTTCCAGAATAGTATTCCTACATTTAGACTCCTTATCACGTAGGCACGGTAACGGACATCGCATTAATTTAGAGACGCTCTTCTCTTGCTGTACGGTATGTAGTCAATGGTTTGTTGGAAGGCTTCTGTGAAAATCAATTGCATACATAAAGGATACCACAAACAAGGCATTAGTGTGACCATTTCCAGAATAGTGTTCCTACATTTAGACTCCTTATCAAGTAGGTACGGTAATGGACATCAAATGAATTCAGAGACGCTTTTCTCTTGCTGTACGGTGTGTTGTCAAGGGTTTGTTGGAAGGCTTGGGTGAAAATCAATTGCACACATAAAGGATACCACAAACAAGGTATTAGTGCGACCATTTCCAGAATAGTATTCCTACATTTAGAATCCTTATCAAGTAGGTACGGTAACGGACATCGACTGAATTCAGAGACGCTCTTCTCTTGCTGTACGGTCTGTAGTCAGTGGTTTGTTGGAAGGATCCTGTGAAAATCAATTGCATACATAAAGGATACCACATACAAGGCATTAGTGCGACCATTTCCAGAATAGTATTCCTACATTTAGACTCCTTATCAAGTAGGTACGGTAACGGACATCGAATGAATTTGGAGACGCTCTTCTCTTGGTGTACGGTCTGTAGTCAATGGTTTGTTGGAAGGCTTCTGTGAAAATCAATTGCATACATAAAGGATACCACAAACAAGGCATTAGTGCGACCATTTCCAGAATAGTATTCCTACATTTAGACTCCTTATCAAGTAGGTACGGTAACGGACATCGAATGAATTCAGAGACGCTCTTCTCTTGCTGTACGGTATGTAGTCAATGGTTTGTTGGAAGGCTTCTGTGAAAATCAATTGCATACATAAAGGGTACCACAAACAATGCATTAGTGCGACCATTTCCAGAATAGTACTCCTACATTTAGACTCCTTATCAAGTAGGTACGGTAACAGACATCGAATGAATTCAGAGACTCTCTTCTCTTACTGTACGGTCTGTAGTCAATGGTTTGTTCGAAGGCTTCTGGGAAAATCAATTGCATACATAAAGGATACCACAAACAAGGCATTAGTGCGACCATTTCCAGAATAGTATTCCTACATTTAGACTCCTTATCAAGTAGGTACTGTAACGGACATCGAATGAATTCAGAGACGCTCTTCTCTTGCTATGCGGTATGTAGTCAATGGCTTGTTGGAAGGCTTCTGTGAAAATCAATTGCATACATAAAGGATACCACAAACAAGGCATTAGTGCGACCATTTCCAGAATAGTATTCCTACATTTAGACTCCTTATCAAGTAGGTACAGTAACGGACATCGAATGAATTCAGAGGCGCTCTTCTCTTACTGTACGGTCTGTAGTTAATGGTTTGTTGGAAGGCTTCAGGGAAAATCAATTGCATACATAAAGGATACCAGAAACAAGGCATTAGTGCGACAATTTCCAGAATTGTATTCCTACATTTAGACTCCTTATCAAGTAGGTACGGTAACAGACATCGAATGAATTCAGAGACGCTCTTCTCTTGCTGTACGGTATGTAGTCAATGGCTTGTTGGAAGGCTTCTGTGAAAATCAATTGCATACATAAAGGATACCACAAACAAGGCATTAGTGCGACCATTTCCAGAATAGTATTCCTACATTTAGACTCCTTATCAAGTAGGTACAGTAACGGACATTGAATGAATTCAGAGACGCTCTTCTCTTACTGTACGGTCTGTAGTCAATGGTTTGTTGGAAGGCTTCTGGGAAAATCAATTGCGTACCTAAAGGATACCACAAACAAGGCATTAGTGCGATCATTTCCAGAATAGTATTCCTACATTTAGACTCGTTATCAAGTAGGTACGGTAACGGACATCGGATCAATTTAGAGACGCTTTTCTCTTGCTGTACGGTATGTAGTCAATGGTTTGTTGGTAGCCTTCTGTGAAAATCAATTGCATACATAAAGGATACCACAAACAAGGTATTAGTGCGACCATTTCCAGAATAGTATTCCTACATTTAGAATCCTTATCAAGTAGGTACGGTAACGGACATCGACTGAATTGAGAGACGCTCTTCTCTTGCTATACGGTCTGTAGTCAGTGGTTTGTTGGAAGGATTATGTGAAAATCAATTGCATACATAAAGGATACCACATACAAGGAATTAGTGCGACCATTTCCAGAATAGTATTCCTACATTTAGAATCCTTATCAGATAGGTACGGTAACGGACATCGAATGAATTCAGAGACGCTCTTCTCTTGCTGTAAGGTCTGTAGTCAATGGTTTGTTGGAAGGCTTCTGTGAAAATCAATTACATACATAAAGGATACCACGAACAAGGCATTAGTGCGACCATTTCCAGAATAGTATTCCTACATTTAGACTCCTTATCAAGTAGGTACAGTAACGGACATCGAATGAATTCAGAGACGCTCTTCTCTTACTGTACGGTCTGTAGTTAATGGTTTGTTGGAAGGCTTCAGGGAAAATCAATTGCATACATAAAGGATACCAGAAACAAGGCATTAGTGCGACAATTTCTAGAATTGTATTCCTACATTTAGACTCCTTATCAAGTAGGTACGGTAACAGACATCGAATGAATTCAGAGACGCTCTTCTCTTGCTGTACGGTATGTAGTCAATGGCTTGTTGGAAGGCTTCTGTGAAAATCAATTGCATACATAAAGGATACCACAAACAAGGCATTAGTGCGACCATTTCCAGAATAGTATTCCTACATTTAGACTCCTTATCAAGTAGGTACAGTAACGGACATTGAATGAATTCAGAGACGCTCTTCTCTTACTGTACGGTCTGTAGTCAATGGTTTGTTGGAAGGCTTCTGGGAAAATCAATTGCATACATAAAGGATACCACAAACAAGGCATTAGTGCGACCATTTCCAGAATAGTATTCCTACATTTAGACTCGTTATCAAGTAGGTACGGTAACGGACATCGGATCAATTTAGAGACGCTTTTCTCTTGCTGTACGGTATGTAGTCAATGGTTTGTTGGTAGCCTTCTGTGAAAATCAATTGCATACATAAAGGATACCACAAACAAGGTATTAGTGCGACCATTTCCAGAATAGTATTCCTACATTTAGAATCCTTATCAAGTAGGTACGGTAACGGACATCGACTGAATTCAGAGACGCTCTTCTCTTGCTATACGGTCTGTAGTCAGTGGTTTGTTGGAAGGATTATGTGAAAATCAATTGCATACATAAAGGATACCACATACAAGGAATTAGTGCGACCATTTCCAGAATAGTATTCCTACATTTAGAATCCTTATCAGATAGGTACGGTAACGGACATCGAATGAATTCAGAGACGCTCTTCTCTTGCTGTAAGGTCTGTAGTCAATGGTTTGTTGGAAGGCTTCTGTGAAAATCAATTACATACATAAAGGATACCACGAACAAGGCATTAGTGCGACCATTTCCAGAATAGTATTCCTACATTTAGACTCCTTATCAAGTAGGTACGGTAACGGACATTGAATGAATTTACAGACGCTCTTCTCTTGCTTTACGGTCTGTAGTCAATGGTTTGTTGGAAGCCTTCTGTGAAAACCAATTGCATACATAAAGGATACCACAAACAAGGCATTAGTGCGACCATTTCCAGAATAGTATTCCTACATTTAGACTCCTTATCAAGTAGGTACTCTAGCGGACATCGAATGAATTCCGAGCCGCTCTTCTCTTGTTGTACGGTATGTAGTCAATGGTTAGTTGGAAGGCTTCTGTGAAAATTAATTGAATACATAAAGGACCACAAACAAGGCATTAGTGCGACCATTTCCAGAATAGTATTCGTACATTTAGACTCCTTATCAAGTAGGTACGGTAACGGACATCGAATGAATTCGGAGACGCTCTTCTCTTGCTGTAAGGTATGTAGTCAATGGTTTGTTGGAAGGCTTCTGTGAAAATCAATTGCATACATAAAGGATACCACAAACAAGGCATTAGTGCGACCATTTCCAGAATAGTATTCCTACATTTAGACTCCTTATCAAGTAGGTACGGTAACAGACATCGAATGAATTCAGAGACTCTCTTCTCTTGCTTTACGGTCTGTAGTCAATGGTTTGTTGGAAGGCTTCTGTGAAAATCAATTGCATACATAAAGGATACCACAAACAAGGCATTAGTGCGACCATTTCCAGAATAGTATTCCTACATTTAGACTCCTTATCAAGTAGGTACTGTAACGGACATCGAATGAATTCAGAGTCGCTCTTCTCTTACTGCACGGTCTGTAGTCAATGGTTTGTTGGAAGGCTTCTGGGAAAATCAATTGCATACAAAAAGGATACCACAAACAAGGCATTAGTGCGACCATTTCCAGAATAGTATTATTACATTTAGACTCCTTATCAGATAGGTACGGTAACGGACATCGAATGAATTCAGAGACGCTCTTCTCTTGCTGTAAGGTCTGTAGTCAATGGTTTGTTGGAAGGCTTCTGTGAAAATCAATTACATACATAAAGTATACCACGAACAAGGCATTAGTGCGACCATTTCCAGAATAGTATTCCTACATTTAGACTCCTTATCAAGTAGGTACGGTAACGGACATCGAATGAATTTACAGACGCTCTTCTCTTGCTTTACGGTCTGTAGTCAATGGTTTGTTGGAAGGCTTCTGTGAAAACCAATTGCATACATAAAGGATACCACAAACAAGGCATTAGTGCGACCATTTCCAGAATAGTATTCCTACATTTAGACTCCTTATCAAGTAGGTACTCTAGCGGACATCGAATGAATTCCGAGACGCTCTTCTCTTGTTGTACGGTATGTAGTCAATGGTTAGTTGGAAGGCTTCTGTGAAAATTAATTGAATACATAAAGGACCACAAACAAGGCATTAGTGCGACCATTTCCAGAATAGTATTCGTACATTTAGACTCCTTATCAAGCAGGTACGGTAACGGACATCGAATGAATTCGGAGACGCTCTTCTCTTGCTGTACGGTATGTAGTCAATGGTTTGTTGGAAGGCTTCTGTGAAAATCAATTGCATACATAATGGATACCACAAACAAGGCATTAGTGCGACCATTTCCAGAATAGTATTCCTACATTTAGACTCCTTATCAAGTAGGTACGGTAACGGACATCGAATGAATTCAGACGCTCTTCTCTTGCTGTACGGTATGTAGTCAATGGTGTGTTGGAAGGCTTCTGTGAAAATCAATTGCATACAAAAAGGATACCACAAACAAGGCATTAGTGCGACCATTTCCAGAATAGTATTCCTACATTTAGACTCCTTATCAAGTAGGTACGGTAACAGACATCGAATGAATTCAGAGACTCTCTTCTCTTACTTTACAGTCTGTAGTCAATGGTTTGTAGGAAGGCTTCTGTGAAAATCAATTGCATACATAAAGGATACCACAAACAAGGCATTAGTTCGACCATTTCCAGAATAGTATTCCTACATTTAGACTCCTTATCACGTAGGTACGGTAACGGACATCGAATGAATTCAGAGACGCTCTTCTCTTGGTGTACGGTCTGTAGTCAATGGTTTGTTGGAAGGCTTCTGGGAAAATCAATTGCATACATAAAGGATACCACAAACAAGGCATTAGTGCGACCATTTACAGAATAGTATTCCTACATTTAGACTCCTTATCAGGTAGGTACGGTAGCGGACATCGAATGAATTCAGAGACGCTCTTCTCTTGCTGTAAGGTCTGTAGTCAATGGTTTGTTGAAAGGCTTCTGTGAAAATCAATTGCATACATAAAGGACCACAGACAAGGCATTAGGGCGACCATTTCCAGAATAGTATTCCTACATTTAGACTCCTTATCAAGTAGGTACAGTAACTGACATCGAATGAATTCACAGACGCTCTTCTCTTGCTTTACGGTCTGTAGTCAATGGTTTGTTGGAAGGCTTCTGTGAAAATCAATTGCATACATAAAGGATACCACAAACAAGGCATTAGTGCGACCATTTCCAGAATAGTATTCCTACATTTAGACTCCTTATCAAGTAGGTACTGTAACGGACATCGAATGAATTCAGAGACGCTCTTCTCTTGCTGTACGGTATGTAGTCAATGGTTTGTTGGAAGGCGTCTGTGAAAATCAATTGCATACATAAAGGATACCACAAACAATTCATTAGTGCGACCATTTCCAGAATAGTACTCCTACATTTAGACTCCTTATCAAGTAGATACGGTAACGGACATCGAATGAATTCAGAGACGCTCTTCTCTTGCTGTAAGGTCTGTAGTCAATGGTTTGTTGGAAGGCTTCTGTGAAAATCAATTGCATACATACAGGATACCACAAACAAGGCATTAGTGCGGCCATTTCCAGAATAGTATTCCTACATTTAGACTCCTTATCAAGTAGGTACAGTAACGGTCATCGAATGAATTCACAGACGCTCTTCACTTGCTTTACGGTCTGTAGTCAATGGTTTGTTGGAAGGCTTCTGTGAAAATCAATTGCATACATACAGGATACCACAAACTAGGCATTAGTGCGACCATTTCCAGAATAGTATTCCAACATTTAGACTCCTTATCAAGTAGGTACAGTAACGGACATCGAATGAATTCAGAGACGCTATTCTCTTACCGTACGGTCTGTAGTCAATGGTTTGTTGGAAGGCTTATGTGAAAATCAATTGAATACATAAAGGACCACAAACAAGGCATAAGGGCGACCATTTCCAGAATAGTATTCCTACATTTAGACTCCTTATCAAGTAGATACGGTAACGGACATCGAATGAATTCAGAGACGCTCTTCTCTTGCTGTAAGTTCTGTAGTCAATGGTTTGTTGGAAGGCTTCTGTGAAAATCAATTGCATACATACAGGATACCACAAACAAGGCATTAGTGCGACCATTTCCAGAATAGTATTCCTACATTTAGACTCCTTATCAAGTAGGTACGGTAACAGACATCGAATGAATTCAGAGACCCTCTTCTCTTGCTTTACGGTCTGTAGTCAATGGTTTGTTGGAAGGCTTCTGTGAAAATCAATTGCATACATAAAGGATACCACAAACAAGGCATTAGTGCGACCATTTCCAGAATAGTATTCCTACATTTAGACTCCTTATCAAGTAGGTACTGTAACGGACATCGAATGAATTCAGAGTCGCTCTTCTCTTACTGCACGGTCTGTAGTCAATGGTTTGTTGGAAGGCTTCTGGGAAAATCAATTGCATACAAAAAGGATACCACAAACAAGGCATTAGTGCGACCATTTCCAGAATAGTATTATTACATTTAGACTCCTTATCAGATAGGTACGGTAACGGACATCGAATGAATTCAGAGACGCTCTTCTCTTGCTGTAAGGTCTGTAGTCAATGGTTTGTTGGAAGGCTTCTGTGAAAACCAATTGCATACATAAAGGATACCACAAACAAGGCATTAGTGCGACCATTTCCAGAATAGTATTCCTACATTTAGACTCCTTATCAAGTAGGTACTCTAGCGGACATCGAATGAATTCCGAGACGCTCTTCTCTTGTTGTACGGTATGTAGTCAATGGTTAGTTGGAAGGCTTCTGTGAAAATTAATTGAATACATAAAGGACCACAAACAAGGCATTAGTGCGACCATTTCCAGAATAGCATTCGTACATTTAGACTCCTTATCAAGCAGGTACGGTAACGGACATCGAATGAATTCGGAGACGCTCTTCTCTTGCTGTACGGTATGTAGTCAATGGTTTGTTGGAAGGCTTCTGTGAAAATCAATTGCATACATAATGGATACCACAAACAAGGCATTAGTGCGACCATTTCCAGAATAGTATTCCTACATTTAGACTCCTTATCAAGTAGGTACGGTAACGGACATCGAATGAATTCAGACGCTCTTCTCTTGCTGTACGGTATGTAGTCAATGGTGTGTTGGAAGGCTTCTGTGAAAATCAATTGCATACAAAAAGGATACCACAAACAAGGCATTAGTGCCACCATTTCCAGAATAGTATTCCTACATTTAGACTCCTTATCAAGTAGGTACGGTAACAGACATCGAATGAATTCAGAGACTCTCTTCTCTTACTTTACAGTCTGTAGTCAATGGTTTGTAGGAAGGCTTCTGTGAAAATCAATTGCATACATAAAGGATACGACAAACAAGGCATTAGTGCGACCATTTCCAGAATAGTATTCCTACATTTAGACTCCTTATCACGTAGGTACGGTAACGGACATCGAATGAATTCAGAGACGCTCTTCTCTTGGTGTACTGTCTGTAGTCAATGGTTTGTTGGAAGGCTTCTGGGAAAATCAATTGCATACATAAAGGATACCACAAACAAGGCATTAGTGCGACCATTTACAGAATAGTATTCCTACATTTAGACTCCTTATCAGGTAGGTACGGTAGCGGACATCGAATGAATTCAGAGACGCTCTTCTCTTGCTGTAAGGTCTGTAGTCAATGGTTTGTTGAAAGGCTTCTGTGAAAATCAATTGCATACATAAAGGACCACAGACAAGGCATTAGGGCGACCATTTCCAGAATAGTATTATTACATTTAGACTCCTTATCAGATAGGTACGGTAACGGACATCGAATGAATTCAGAGACGCTCTTCTCTTGCTGTAAGGTCTGTAGTCAATGGTTTGTTGGAAGGCTTCTGTGAAAATCAATTACATACATAAAGTATACCACGAACAAGGCATTAGTGCGACCATTTCCAGAATAGTATTCCTACATTTAGACTCCTTATCAAGTAGGTACGGTAACGGACATCGAATGAATTTACAGACGCTCTTCTCTTGCTTTACGGTCTGTAGTCAATGGTTTGTTGGAAGGCTTCTGTGAAAACCAATTGCATACATAAAGGATACCACAAACAAGGCATTAGTGCGACCATTTCCAGAATAGTATTCCTACATTTAGACTCCTTATCAAGTAGGTACTCTAGCGGACATCGAATGAATTCCGAGACGCTCTTCTCTTGTTGTACGGTATGTAGTCAATGGTTAGTTGGAAGGCTTCTGTGAAAATTAATTGAATACATAAAGGACCACAAACAAGGCATTAGTGCGACCATTTCCAGAATAGTATTCGTACATTTAGACTCCTTATCAAGCAGGTACGGTAACGGACATCGAATGAATTCGGAGACGCTCTTCTCTTGCTGTACGGTATGTAGTCAATGGTTTGTTGGAAGGCTTCTGTGAAAATCAATTGCATACATAATGGATACCACAAACAAGGCATTAGTGCGACCATTTCCAGAATAGTATTCCTACATTTAGACTCCTTATCAAGTAGGTACGGTAACGGACATCGAATGAATTCAGACGCTCTTCTCTTGCTGTACGGTATGTAGTCAATGGTGTGTTGGAAGGCTTCTGTGAAAATCAATTGCATACAAAAAGGATACCACAAACAAGGCATTAGTGCGACCATTTCCAGAATAGTATTCCTACATTTAGACTCCTTATCAAGTAGGTACGGTAACAGACATCGAATGAATTCAGAGACTCTCTTCTCTTACTTTACAGTCTGTAGTCAATGGTTTGTAGGAAGGCTTCTGTGAAAATCAATTGCATACATAAAGGATACCACAAACAAGGCATTAGTGCGACCATTTCCAGAATAGTATTCCTACATTTAGACTCCTTATCACGTAGGTACGGTAACGGACATCGAATGAATTCAGAGACGCTCTTCTCTTGGTGTACGGTCTGTAGTCAATGGTTTGTTGGAAGGCTTCTGGGAAAATCAATTGCATACATAAAGGATACCACAAACAAGGCATTAGTGCGACCATTTACAGAATAGTATTCCTACATTTAGACTCCTTATCAGGTAGGTACGGTAGCGGACATCGAATGAATTCAGAGACGCTCTTCTCTTGCTGTAAGGTCTGTAGTCAATGGTTTGTTGAAAGGCTTCTGTGAAAATCAATTGCATACATAAAGGACCACAGACAAGGCATTAGGGCGACCATTTCCAGAATAGTATTCCTACATTTAGACTCCTTATCAAGTAGGTACAGTAACTGACATCGAATGAATTCACAGACGCTCTTCTCTTGCTTTACGGTCTGTAGTCAATGGTTTGTTGGAAGGCTTCTGTGAAAATCAATTGCATACATAAAGGATACCACAAACAAGGCATTAGTGCGACCATTTCCAGAATAGTATTCCTACATTTAGACTCCTTATCAAGTAGGTACTGTAACGGACATCGAATGAATTCAGAGACGCTCTTCTCTTGCTGTACGGTATGTAGTCAATGGTTTGTTGGAAGGCGTCTGTGAAAATCAATTGCATACATAAAGGATACCACAAACAATTCATTAGTGCGACCATTTCCAGAATAGTACTCCTACATTTAGACTCCTTATCAAGTAGATACGGTAACGGACATCGAATGAATTCAGAGACGCTCTTCTCTTGCTGTAAGGTCTGTAGTCAATGGTTTGTTGGAAGGCTTCTGTGAAAATCAATTGCATACATACAGGATACCACAAACAAGGCATTAGTGCGGCCATTTCCAGAATAGTATTCCTACATTTAGACTCCTTATCAAGTAGGTACAGTAACGGTCATCGAATGAATTCACAGACGCTCTTCACTTGCTTTACGGTCTGTAGTCAATGGTTTGTTGGAAGGCTTCTGTGAAAATCAATTGCATACATACAGGATACCACAAACTAGGCATTAGTGCGGCCATTTCCAGAATAGTATTCCAACATTTAGACTCCTTATCAAGTAGGTACAGTAACGGACATCGAATGAATTCAGAGACGCTATTCTCTTACTGTACGGTCAGTAGTCATTGGTTTGTTGGAAGGCTTACGTGAAAATCAATTGAATACATAAAGGACCACAAACAAGGCATTAGGGCGACCATTTCCAGAATAGTATTCCTACATTTAGACTCCTTATCAAGTAGATACGGTAACGGACATCGAATGAATTCAGAGACGCTCTTCTCTTGCTGTAAGTTCTGTAGTCAATGGTTTGTTGGAAGGCTTCTGTGAAAATCAATTGCATACATACAGGATACCACAAACAAGGCATTAGTGCGACCATTTCCAGAATAGTATTCCTACATTTAGACTCCTTATCAAGTAGGTACGGTAACAGACATCGAATGAATTCAGAGACCCTCTTCTCTTGCTTTACGGTCTGTAGTCAATGGTTTGTTGGAAGGCTTCTGTGAAAATCAATTGCATACATAAAGGATACCACAAACAAGGCATTAGTGCGACCATTTCCAGAATAGTATTCCTACATTTAGACTCCTTATCAAGTAGGTACTGTAACGGACATCGAATGAATTCAGAGTCGCTCTTCTCTTACTGCACGGTCTGTAGTCAATGGTTTGTTGGAAGGCTTCTGGGAAAATCAATTGCATACAAAAAGGATACCACAAACAAGGCATTAGTGCGACCATTTCCAGAATAGTATTATTACATTTAGACTCCTTATCAGATAGGTACGGTAACGGACATCGAATGAATTCAGAGACGCTCTTCTCTTGCTGTAAGGTCTGTAGTCAATGGTTTGTTGGAAGGCTTCTGTGAAAATCAATTACATACATAAAGTATACCACGAACAAGGCATTAGTGCGACCATTTCCAGAATAGTATTCCTACATTTAGACTCCTTATCAAGTAGGTACGGTAACGGACATCGAATGAATTTACAGACGCTCTTCTCTTGCTTTACGGTCTGTAGTCAATGGTTTGTTGGAAGGCTTCTGTGAAAACCAATTGCATACATAAAGGATACCACAAACAAGGCATTAGTGCGACCATTTCCAGAATAGTATTCCTACATTTAGACTCCTTATCAAGTAGGTACTCTAGCGGACATCGAATGAATTCCGAGACGCTCTTCTCTTGTTGTACGGTATGTAGTCAATGGTTAGTTGGAAGGCTTCTGTGAAAATTAATTGAATACATAAAGGACCACAAACAAGGCATTAGTGCGACCATTTCCAGAATAGTATTCGTACATTTAGACTCCTTATCAAGCAGGTACGGTAACGGACATCGAATGAATTCGGAGACGCTCTTCTCTTGCTGTACGGTATGTAGTCAATGGTTTGTTGGAAGGCTTCTGTGAAAATCAATTGCATACATAATGGATACCACAAACAAGGCATTAGTGCGACCATTTCCAGAATAGTATTCCTACATTTAGACTCCTTATCAAGTAGGTACGGTAACGGACATCGAATGAATTCAGACGCTCTTCTCTTGCTGTACGGTATGTAGTCAATGGTGTGTTGGAAGGCTTCTGTGAAAATCAATTGCATACAAAAAGGATACCACAAACAAGGCATTAGTGCCACCATTTCCAGAATAGTATTCCTACATTTAGACTCCTTATCAAGTAGGTACGGTAACAGACATCGAATGAATTCAGAGACTCTCTTCTCTTACTTTACAGTCTGTAGTCAATGGTTTGTAGGAAGGCTTCTGTGAAAATCAATTGCATACATAAAGGATACGACAAACAAGGCATTAGTGCGACCATTTCCAGAATAGTATTCCTACATTTAGACTCCTTATCACGTAGGTACGGTAACGGACATCGAATGAATTCAGAGACGCTCTTCTCTTGGTGTACTGTCTGTAGTCAATGGTTTGTTGGAAGGCTTCTGGGAAAATCAATTGCATACATAAAGGATACCACAAACAAGGCATTAGTGCGACCATTTACAGAATAGTATTCCTACATTTAGACTCCTTATCAGGTAGGTACGGTAGCGGACATCGAATGAATTCAGAGACGCTCTTCTCTTGCTGTAAGGTCTGTAGTCAATGGTTTGTTGAAAGGCTTCTGTGAAAATCAATTGCATACATAAAGGACCACAGACAAGGCATTAGGGCGACCATTTCCAGAATAGTATTCCTACATTTAGACTCCTTATCAAGTAGGTACAGTAACGGACATCGAATGAATTCACAGACGCTCTTCTCTTGCTTTACGGTCTGTAGTCAATGGTTTGTTGGAAGGCTTCTGTGAAAATCAATTGCATACATAAAGGATACCACAAACAAGGCATTAGTGCGACCATTTCCAGAATAGTATTCCTACATTTAGACTCCTTATCAAGTAGGTACTGTAACGGACATCGAATGAATTCAGAGACGCTCTTCTCTTGCTGTACGGTATGTAGTCAATGGTTTGTTGGAAGGCGTCTGTGAAAATCAATTGCATACATAAAGGATACCACAAACAATTCATTAGTGCGACCATTTCCAGAATAGTACTCCTACATTTAGACTCCTTATCAAGTAGATACGGTAACGGACATCGAATGAATTCAGAGACGCTCTTCTCTTGCTGTAAGGTCTGTAGTCAATGGTTTGTTGGAAGGCTTCTGTGAAAATCAATTGCATACATACAGGATACCACAAACAAGGCATTAGTGCGGCCATTTCCAGAATAGTATTCCTACATTTAGACTCCTTATCAAGTAGGTACAGTAACGGTCATCGAATGAATTCACAGACGCTCTTCACTTGCTTTACGGTCTGTAGTCAATGGTTTGTTGGAAGGCTTCTGTGAAAATCAATTGCATACATACAGGATACCACAAACTAGGCATTAGTGCGACCATTTCCAGAATAGTATTCCAACATTTAGACTCCTTATCAAGTAGGTACAGTAACGGACATCGAATGAATTCAGAGACGCTCTTCTCTTACTGTACGGTCTGTAGTCAATGGTTTGTTGGAAGGCTTATGTGAAAATCAATTGAATACATAAAGGACCACAAACAAGGCATTATCGCGACCATTTCCAGAATAGTATTCCTACATTTAGACTCCTTATCAAGTAGATACGGTAACGGACATCGAATGAATTCAGAGACGCTCTTCTCTTGCTGTAAGTTCTGTAGTCAATGGTTTGTTGGAAGGCTTCTGTGAAAATCAATTGCATACATACAGGATACCACAAACAAGGCATTAGTGCGACCATTTCCAGAATAGTATTCCTACATTTAGACTCCTTATCAAGTAGGTACAGTAACGGTCATCGAATGAATTCACAGACGCTCTTCTCTTGCTTTACGGACTGTAGTCAATGGTTTGTTGGAAGGCCTCTGTGAAAACCAATTGCATACATAAAGGATACCACAAACAAAGCGTTAGTGCGACCATTTCCAGAATAGTAATCCTATATTTAGACTCCTTATCAAGTAGGTACGGTAGCGGACATCAAATGAATTCAGAGACGCTCTTCTCTTGGTGTACGGTCTGTAGTCAATGGTTTGTTGGAAGGCTTCTGTGAAAATCAATTGCATACATAAAGGATACCACAAACAAGGCATTAGTGCGACCATTTCCAGAATAGTATTCCTACATTTAGACTCCTTATCAAGTAGGTACGGTAACGGACCTCGAATGAATTCAGAGACGCTCTTCTCTTGGTGTACGGTCTGTAGTCAATGGTTTGTTGGAAGGCTTATGTGAAAATCAGTTGCAAACATAAAGGATACCACAAACAACGAATTAGTGCGACCATTTCCAGAATAGTATTCCTACATTTAGACTCCTTATCAAGTAGGTACTGTAACGGACATCGAATGAATTCAGAGTCGCTCTTCTCTTACTGCACGGTCTGTAGTCAATGGTTTGTTGGAAGGCTTCTGTGAAAACCAATTGCATACATAAAGGATACCACAAACAATTCATTAGTGCGACCATTTCCAAAATAGTATTCCTACATTTAGACTCCTTATCAAGTAGGTACAGTTACGGACCTCCAATGAATTCAGAGACACTCTTCTCTTGCTGTACCGTATGTAGTCAATGGTTTGTTGGAAGGCTTCTGTGAAAATCAATTGCATACATACAGGATACCACAAACAAGGCATTAGTGCGACCATTTCCAGAATAGTATTCCTACATTTAGACTCCTTATCAGATAGGTACGGTAACGGACTTCGTATGAATTCAGAGACGCTCTTCTCTTGTAGTACGGTCTGTAGTCAATGGTTTGTTGGAAGGCTTCTGTGAAAATCAATTGCATACATAAAGGATACCACAAACAAGGCAATGGTGCGACCATTTCCAGAATAGTATTCATACATTTAGACTCCTTATCAAGTAGGTACGGTAACAGACATCGAATGAATTTAGAGACGCTCTTCTCCTGCTTTACGGTCTGTAGTCAATGGTTTGTTGGCAGGCTTCTGTGACAACCAATTGCATACATAAAGATACCAGAAACAAGGCATTAGTGCGACCATTTCCAGAATAGTATTCCTACATTTAGACTCCTTATCAAGTAGGTACGGTAGCGGACATCGCATGAATTCAGAGACGCTATTCTCTTGTTGTACGGTATGTAGTTAATGGTTAGTTGGAAGGCTTCTGTGAAAATCAATTGTATACATAACGGACCACAAACAAGGCATTAGTGCGACCATTTCCAGAATAGTATTCCTACATTTAGACTCCTTATCAAGTAGGTACGGTAATGGACATCAATTGAATTCGGAGACGCTTTAATCTTGCTGTACGGTCTGTAGTCAATGGCTTGTTGGAATGCTTCTGTGAAAATCAATTGCAAACATAAAGGATACCACAAACAAGGCATTAGTGCGACCATTTCCAGAATAGTATTCCTACATTTAGACTCCCTATCAAGTAGGTACTGTAACGGACATCGAATGAATTCAGAGTCGCTCTTCTCTTACTGCACGGTCTGTAGTCAATGGTTTGTTGGAAGGCTTCAGGGAAAATCAATTGCATACAAAAAGCATACCACAAACAAGGAATTAGTGCGACCATTTCCAGAATAGTATTCCTACATTTAGACTCCTTATCAAGTAGGTACGGTAACGGACATCGAATGAATTCAGAGACGCTCTTCTCTTGCTGTACGGTATGTAGTCAATGGTTTATTGGAAGGTGTCTGTGAAAATCAATTACATACATAAAGGATACCACAAATAATTCATTAGGGCGACCATTTCCAGAATAGTATTCCTACATTTAGACTCCTTATCAAGTAGGTACGGTAACGGGCCTCGAATGAATTCAGAGATTCTCTTCTCTTGCTGTAAGGTCTGTAGTCAATGGTTTGTTGGAAGGCTTCTGTGAAATTCAATAGCATACATACTGGATACCACAAACAAGGCATTAGTGTGACCATTTCCAGAATAGTATTCCAACATTTAGACTCCTTATCAAGTAGGTACAGTAACGGACATCGAATGAATTCACAGACGCTCTTCTCTGGCTTTACGGTCTGTAGTCAATGGTTTGTTGGAAGGCTTCTGTGAAAACCAATTGCATACATAAAGGATACCACAAACAAGGCATTAGTGCGACCATTTCCAGAATAGTATTCCTACATTTAGACTCCTTATCAGATAGATACGGTAACGGACATCGAATGAATTCAGAGACGCTCTTCTCTTGCTGTAAGGTCTGTAGTCAATGGTTTGTTGGAAGGCTTCTGGGAAAATCAATTGCATACATAAAGGATACCACAAACAAGGCAATAGTGCGCCCATTTCCAGAATAGTATTACTACATTTAGACTCCTTATCAAGTAGGTATGGTAACGGACATCGAATGAATTTAGAGACGTTCTTCTCTTGCTTTACGGTCTGTAGTCAATGGTTTGTTGTAAGGCTTCTGTGAAAACCAATTGCATACATAAAGGATACCACAAACAAGGCATTAGTGCGACCATTTCCAGAATAGTATTATTACATTTAGACTCCTTATCAAGTAGATACGGTAGCGTACATCGAATGAATTCAGAGACGCTCTTCTCTTGTAGTACGGTATGTAGTCAAAGGATAGTTGGAAGGCTTCTGTGAAAATCAATTGAATACATAAAGGACCACAAACAAGGTATTAGTGCGACCATTTCCAGAATAGTATTCCTACATTTAGACTCCTTATCAAGTAGGTACGGTAACGGACATCGACTGAATTCAGCGACGCTCTTCTCTTGCTGTACAGTCTGTAGTCAGTGGTTTGTTGGAAGGATTCTGTGAAAATCAATTGCATACATAAAGGATACCACATACAAGGCATTAGTGCGACCATTTCCAGAATAGTATTCCTACATTTAGACTCCTTATCTAGTAGGTATGGTAACGGACCTCGAATGAATTCAGAGACGCTCTTCTCTTGCTGTAAGGTCTGTAGTCAATGGTTTGTTTGAAGGCTTCTGTGAAAATCAATTGCATACATACTGGATACCACAAACAAGGCATTAGTGCGACCATTTCCAGAATAGTATTCCTACATTTAGACTCCTTATCAAGTAGGTACAGTAACGGACATCGAATGAATTCACAGACGCTCTTCTCTGGCTTTACGGTCTGTAGTCAATGGTTTGTTGGAAGGCTTCTGGGAAAACCAATTGCATACTTACAGGATACCACAAACAAGGCATTAGTGCGACCATTTCCAGAATAGTATTCCTACATTTAGACTCCTTATCAGATAGATACGGTAACGGACATCGAATGAATTCAGAGACGCTCTTCTCTTGCTGTAAGGTCTGTAGTCAATGGTGTGTTGGAAGGCTTCTGTGAAAATCAATTGCATACATAAAGGATACCACAAACAAGGCATTAGTGCGCCCATTTCCAGAATAGTATTACTACATTTAGACTCCTTATCAAGTAGGTACGGTAACGGACATCGAATGAATTTAGAGACGCTCTTCTCTTGCTTTACGGTCTGTAGTCAATGGTTTGTTGTAAGGCTTCTGTGAAAACCAATTGCATACGTAAAGGATACCACAAACAAGGCATTAGTGCGACCATTTCCAGAATAGTATTATTACATTTAGACTCCTTATCAAGTAGATATGGTAGCGGACATCGAATGAATTCAGAGACGCTCTTCTCTTGTAGTACGGTATGTAGTCAATGTTTAGTTGGAAGGCTTCTGTAAAAATCAATTGAATACATAAAGGACAACAAACAAGGTATTAGTGCGACCATTTCCAGAATAGTATTCCTACATTTAGACTCCTTATCAAGTAGGTACGGTAATGGACATCGACTGAATTCAGAGACGCTCTTCTCTTGCTGTACGGTCTGTAGTCAGTGGTTTGTTGGAAGGCTTCTGTGAAAACCAATTGCATACATAAAGGATACCAGAAACAAGGCATTAGTGCGACCATTTCCAGAATAGTATTCCTACATTTAGACTCCTTATCAAGTAGGTACGGTAATGGACATCAATTGAATTCAGAGACGCTTTAATCTTGCTGTACGGTCTGTAGTCAATGGCTTGTTGGAAGGCTTCTGTGAAAATCAATTGCATACATAAAGGATACCACAAACAAGGCATTAGTGCGACCATTTCCAGAATAGTATTCCTACATTTAGACTCCTTATCAAATAGGTACGGTAACGGACATCGAATGAATTCAGAGACGCTCTTCTCTTGGTGTACGGTCTGTAGTCAATAGTTTGTTGGAGGGCTTCTGTGAAAATCAATTGCATACATAAAGGATACCACAAACAAGGTATTAGTGCGACCATTTCCAGAATAGTATTCCTACATTTAGACTCCTTATCAAGTAGGTACTGTAATGGACATCGACTGAATTCAGAGACGCTCTTCTCTTGCTGTACGTTATGTAGTCAATTGTTTGTTGGAAGGTGTCTGTGAAAATCAATTACATACATAAAGGATACCACAAACAATTCATTAGTGCGACCATTTCCAGAATAGTAATCCTACATTTAGACTCCTTATCAAGTAGGTACAGTAACGGACATCGAATGAATTCAGAGACGCTCTTCTCTTACAGTACGGTCTGTAATCAATGGTTTGTTGGAAGGCTTCTGGGAAATTCAATTGCATACCTAAAGGATACCACAAACAAGGCATTAGTGCGACCATTTCCAGAATAATATTCCTACATTTAGACTCCTTATCAAGTAGGTACGGTAACGGACATCGAATCAATTTAGAGACGCTCTTCTCTTGTTGTACGGTCTGTAGTCAATGGTTTGTTGGAAGGCTTCTGTGAAAATCAATTGCATACATAAAGGATACCACAAACAAGGTATTAGTGCGACCATTTTCAGAATAGTATTCCTACATTTAGACTCCTTATCAGATAGGTATGGTAACGGACATCGAATGAATTCAGAGACGCTCTTCTCTTGCTGTAAGGTCTGTAGTCAATGGTTTGTTGGAAGGCTTCTGTGAAAATCAATTGCATACATACAGGATACCACAAACAAGGCATTAGCGCGACCATTTACGGAATAGTATTCCTACATTTAGACTCCTTATCAAGTAGGTTAGGTAGCGGACATCGAATGAATTCAGAGACGCTCTTCTCTTGTTGTACGGTATGTAGTCAATGGTTAGTTGGAAGGCTTCTGTGAAAATCAATTGAATACATAAAGGACCACAAACAAGGCATTAGGGCGACCATTTCCAGAATAGTATTCCTACATTTAGACTCCTTACAAGTAGGTACAGTAACGGACACCGAATGAATTCACAGACGCTCTTCTCTTGCTTTACGGTCTGTAGTCAATGGTTTGTTCGAAGGCTTCTGTGAAAATCAATTACATACATAAAGGATATCACAAACAATTCATTAATGCGACCATTTCCAGAATAGTATTCCTACATTTAGACTCCTTATCAAGTAGGTACGGTAACGGACATCGAATGAATTTAGAGACGCTCTTCTCTTGCTGTACGGTATGTAGTCAATGGTTTGTTGGAAGGTGTCTGTGAAAATCAATTACATACATAAAGGATATCACAAACAATTCATTAATGCGACCATTTCCAGAATAGTATTCCTACATTTAGACTCCTTATCAAGTAGGTACGGTAATGGACCTCGAATGGATTCAGAGACGCTCTTCTCTTGCTGTAAGGTCTGTAGTCAATGGTTTGTTGGAAGGCTTATGTGAAAATCAATTGCATACATACAGGATACCACAAACAAGGCATTAGTGCGACCATTTCCAGAATAGTATTCCTACATTTAGACTCCTTATCAAGTAGGTATAGTAACAGACATCGAATGAATTCACAGACGCTCTTCTCTTGCTTTACGGTCTGTAGTCAATGGTTTGTTGGAAGGCTTCTGTGAAAACCAATTGCATACATAAATGATACCACAAACAAGGCATTAGTGCGACCATTTCCAGAATAGTAATCCTACATTTAGACTCCTTATCAAGTAGGTACGCTAGCGGACATCGAATGAATTCAGAGACTCTCTTACCTTGCTGTACGGTATGTAGTCAATGGTTTGTTGGAAGGCGTCTGTGAAAATCAATTCCATACATAAAGGATACCACAAACAATTCATTAGTGCGACCATTTCCAGAATAGTATTCCTACATTTAGACTCCTTATCAAGTAGGTACGGTAACGGACCTCGAATGAATTCAGAGACGCTCTTCTCTTGCTGTAAGGTCTGTAGTCAATGGTTTGTTGCAAGGCTTCTGTGAAAATCAATTGCATACATACTGGATACCACAAACAAGGCATTAGTGCGACCATTTCCAGAATAGTATTCCTACATTTAGACTCCTTATCATGTAGGTACAGTAACGGACATCGAATGAATTCACAGACGCTCTTCTCTGACTTTACGGTATGTAGTCAATGGTTTGATGGAAGGCGTCTGTGAAAATCAATTGCATACATAAAGGATACCACAAACAATTCATTAGTGCGACCATTTCCAGAATAGTATTCCTACATTTAGACTCCTTATCAAGTAGGTACGGTAACGGACCTCGAATGAATCCAGATATGCTCTTCTCGTGCTGTAAGGTCTGTAGTCAATGGTTTGTTGGAAGGCTTCTGTGAAAATCAATTGCATACATAAAGGATACCACAAAACAAGGCAATAGTGCGCCCATTTCCAGAATAGTATTACTACATTTAGACTCCTTATCAAGTAGGTACGGTAACGGACATCGAATGAATTTAGAGACGCTCTTCTCTTGCTTTATGGTCTGTAGTCAATGGTTTGTTGTAAGGCTTCTGTGAAAACCAATTGCATACATAAAGGATACCACAAACAAGGCATTAGTGCGACCATTTCCAGAATAGTATTATTACGTTTAGACTCCTTATCAAGTAGATACGGTAGCGGACATCGAATGAATTCAGAGACGCTCTTCTCTTGTAGTACGGTATGTAGTCAATGTTTAGTTGGAAGGCTTCTGTTAAAATCAATTGAATGCATAAAGGACCACAAACAAGGCATTAGGGCGACCATTTCCAGAATAGTATTACTACATTTAGACTCCTTATCAAGTAGGTACAGTAATGGACATCAATTGAATTCAGAGACGCTTCAATCTTGCTGTACAGTCTGTACTCAATGGCTTGTTGGAAGGCTTCTGTGAAAATCATTTGCATACATAAAGGATACCACAAGCAAGGCATTAGTGCGACCATTTACAGAATAGTATTCCTACATTTAGACTCCTTATCAAGTAGGTACGGTAACGGACATCAAATGAATTAAGAGACTCTCTTCTCTTACTGTACGGTCTGTAGTCAATGGTTTGTTGGAAGGCTTCTGGGAAAAACAATTGCATACATAAAGGATACCACATACAAGGCATTAGTGCGACCATTTCCAGAATAGTATTCCTACATTTAGCTTCCTTATCAAGTAGGTACGGTAACGGACATCAAATGAATTAAGAGACTCTCTTCTCTTACTGTACGGTCTGTAGTCAATGGCTTGTTGGAAGGCTTCTGGGAAAATCAATTGCATACATAAAGGATACCAGAAACAAGGCATTAGTGCGACCATTTCCAGAATAGTATTCCTACATTTAGACTCCTTATCAAGTAGGTACAGTAATGGACATCAATTGAATTCAGAGACGCTTCAATCTTGCTGTACAGTCTGTACTCAATGGCTTGTTGGAAGGCTTCTGTGAAAATCATTTGCATACATAAAGGATACCACAAGCAAGGCATTAGTGCGACCATTTACAGAATAGTATTCCTACATTTAGACTCCTTATCAAGTAGGTACGGTAACGGACATCGAATGAATTCAGAGACGCTCTTCTCTTGGTGTACGGTCTGTAGTCAATGGTTTGTTGGAAGGCTTCTGTGAAAATCAATTGCATACATAAATGATACCACAAACAAGGCATTAGTGCAACCATTTCCAGAATAGTATTCCTACATTTAGACTCCTTATCAGATAGATACGGTAACGGACATCGAATGAATTTAGAGACGCTCTTCTCTTGCTTTACGGTCTGTAGTCAATGGTTTGTTGTAAGGCTTCTGTGAAAACCAATTGCATACATAAAGGATACCACAAACAAGGCATTAGTGCGACCATTTCCAGAATAGTATTATTACATTTAGACTCCTTATCAAGTAGATACGGTAGCGGACATCGAATGAATTCAGAGACGCTCTTCTCTTGTAGTACGGTATGTAGTCAATGTTTAGTTGGAAGGCTTCTGTAAAAATCAATTGAATACATAAAGGACAACAAACAAGGTATTAGTGCGACCATTTCCAGAATAGTATTCCTACATTTACACTCCTTATCAAGTAGGTACGGTAACGGACATCAAATGAATTAAGAGACTTCTGCTCTTACTGTACGGTCTGTAGTCAATTGTTTGTTGGAAGGCTTCTGGGAAAATCAATTGCATACCTAAAGGATACCAGAAACAAGGCATTAGTGCGACCATTTCCAGAATAGTATTCCTACATTTAGACTCCTTATCAAGTAGGTACGGTAATGGACATCAATTGAATTCAGAGACGTTTTAATCTTGCTGTACTGTCTGTAGTCAATGGCTTGTTGGAAGGCTTCTGTGAAAATCAATTGCATACATAAAGGATACCACAAACAAGGCATTAGTGCGACCATTTCCAGAATAGTATTCCTACATTTAGACTCCTTATCAAGTAGGTACGGTAACGGACATCGAATGAATTCAGAGACGCTCTTCTCTTGGTGTACGGTCTGTAGTCAATAGTTTGTTGGAGGGCTTCTGTGAAAATCAATTGCATACATAAAGGATACCACAAACAAGGTATTAGTGCGACCATTTCCAGAATAGTATTCCTACATTTAGACTCCTTATCAAGTAGGTACTGTAATGGACATCGACTGAATTCAGAGACGCTCTTCTCTTGCTGTACGGTATGTAGTCAATTGTTTGTTGGAAGGTGTCTGTGAAAATCAATTACATACATAAAGGATACCACAAACAATTCATTAGTGCGACCATTTCCAGAATAGTAATCCTACATTTAGACTCCTTATCAAGTAGGTACAGTAACGGACATCGAATGAATTCAGAGACGCTCTTCTCTTACAGTACGGTCTGTAGTCAATGGTTTGTTGGAAGGCTTCTGGGAAATTCAATTGCATACCTAAAGGATACCACAAACAAGGCATTAGTGCGACCATTTCCAGAATAATATTCCTACTTTTAGACTCCTTATCAAGTAGGTACGGTAACGGACATCGAATCAATTTAGAGACGCTCTTCTCTTGTTGTACGGTCTGTAGTCAATGGTTTGTTGGAAGGCTTCTGTGAAAATCAATTGCATACATAAAGGATACCACAAACAAGGTATTAGTGCGACCATTTTCAGAATAGTATTCCTACATTTAGACTCCTTATCAGATAGGTACGGTAACGGACATCGAATGAATTCAGAGACGCTCTTCTCTTGCTGTAAGGTCTGTAGTCAATGGTTTGTTGGAAGGCTTCTGTGAAAATCAATTGCATACATACAGGATACCACAAACAAGGCATTAGCGCGACCATTTACGAAATAGTATTCCTACATTTAGACTCCTTATCAAGTAGGTTCGGTAGCGGACATCGAATGAATTCAGAGACGCTCTTCTCTTGTTGTACGGTATGTAGTCAATGGTTAGTTGGAAGGCTTCTGTGAAAATCAATTCAATACATAAAGGACCACAAACAAGGCATTAGGGCGACCATTTCCAGAATAGTATTCCTACATTTAGACTCCTTACAAGTAGGTACAGTAACGGACATCGAATGAATTCACAGACGCTCTCCTCTTGCTTTACGGTCTGTAGTCAATGGTTTGTTCGAAGGCTTCTGTGAAAATCAATTGCATACATAAAGGATACCACAAACAAGGCATTAGTGCGACCATTTCCAGAATAGTATTCCTACATTTAGACTGCTTATAAAGTAGGTACTGTAACGGACATCGAATGAATTCAGAGTCGCTCTTCTCTTACTGCACGGTCTGTAGTCAATGGTTTGTTGGAAGGCTTCAGGGAAAATCAATTGCATACAAAAAGGATACCACAAACAAGGAATTAGTGCGACCATTTCCAGAATAGTATTCCTACATTTAGACTCCTTATCAAGTAGGTACGGTAACGGACCTCGAATGAATTCAGAAACGCTCTTCTCTTGCTGTAAGGTCTGTAGTCAATGGTTTGTTGCAAGGCTTCTGTGAAAATCAATTGCATACATACTGGATACCACAAACAAGGCATTAGTGCGACCATTTCCAGAATAGTATTCCTACATTTAGACTCCTTATCAAGTAGGTACAGTAACGGACATCGAATGAATTCACAGACGCTCTTCTCTGGCTTTACGGTATGTAGTCAATGGTTTGATGGAAGGCGTCTGTGAAAATCAATTGCATACATAAAGGATACCACAAACAATTCATTAGTGCGACCATTTCCAGAATAGTATTCCTACATTTAGACTCCTTATCAAGTAGGTACGGTAACGGACCTCGAATGAATCCAGAGATGCTCTTCTCTTGCTGTAAGGTCTGTAGTCAATGGTTTGTTGCAAGGCTTCTGTGAAAATCAATTGCATACATAAAGGATACCACAAAACAAGGCAATAGTGCGCCCATTTCCAGAATAGTATTACTACATTTAGACTCCTTATCAAGTAGGTACGGTAACGGACATCGAATGAATTTAGAGACGCTCTTCTCTTGCTTTATGGTCTGTAGTCAATTATTTATTGTAAGGCTTCTGTGAAAACCAATTGCATACATAAAGGATACCACAAACAAGGCATTAGTGCGACCATTTCCAGAATAGTATTATTACATTTAGACTCCTTATCAAGTAGATACGGTAGCGGACATCGAATGAATTCAGAGACGCTCTTCTCTTGTAGTACGGTATGTAGTCAATGTTTAGTTGGAAGGCATCTGTGAAAATCAATTGAATGCATAAAGGACCACAAACAAGGCATTAGGGCGACCATTTCCAGAATAGTATTCCTACATTTAGACTCCTTATCAAGTAGCTACGGTAACGGACATCGACTGAATTCAGAGACGCTCTTCTCTTGCTGTACGGTCTGTAGTCAGTGGTTTGTTGGAAGGATTCTGTGAAAATCAATTGCATACATAAAGGATACCACATACAAGGCATTAGTGCGACCATTTCCAGAATAGTATTCCTACATTTAGACTCCTTATCAAGTAGGTACGGTAACGGACATCAAATGAATTAAGAGACTCTCTTCTCTTACTGTACGGTCTGTAGTCAATGGTTTGTTGGAAGGCTTCTGGGAAAATCAATTGCATACATAAAGGATACCACATACAAGGCATTAGTGCGACCATTTCCAGAATAGTATTCCTACATTTAGCTTCCTTATCAAGTAGGTACGGTAACGGACATCAAATGAATTAAGAGACTCTCTTCTCTTACTGTACGGTCTGTAGTCAATGGCTTGTTGGAAGGCTTCTGGGAAAATCAATTGCATACATAAAGGATACCAGAAACAAGGCATTAGTGCGACCATTTCCAGAATAGTATTCCTACATTTAGACTCCTTATCAAGTAGGTACAGTAATGGACATCAATTGAATTCAGAGACGCTTTAATCTTGCTGTACAGTCTGTACTCAATGGCTTGTTGGAAGGCTTCTGTGAAAATCAATTGCATACATAAAGGATACGACAAACAAGGCATTAGTGCGACCATTTACAGAATAGTATTCCTACATTTAGTCTCCTTATCAAGTAGGTACGGTAACGGACATCGAATGAATTCAGAGACGCTCTTCTCTTGGTGTACGGTCTGTAGTCAATGGTTTGTTGGAAGGCTTCTGTGAAAATCAATTGCATACATAAATGATACCACAAACAAGGCATTAGTGCAACCATTTCCAGAATAGTATTCCTACATTTAGACTCCTTATCAAGTAGGTACTGTAACGGACATCGAATGAATTCAGAGTCGCTCTTCTCTTACTGCACGATCTGTAGTCAATGGTTTGTTGGAAGGCTTCTGGGAAAATCAATTGCATACAAAAAGGATACCACAAACAAGGAATTAGTGCGACCATTTCCAGAATAGTATTCCTACATTTAGACTCCTTATCAAGTAGGTACGGTAACGGACATCGAATGAATTCAGAGACTTTCTTCTCTTGCTGTACGGTATGTAGTCAATGGTTTGTTGAAAGTTGTCTGTGAAAGTCAATTACATACATAAAGGATACCACAAACAATTCATTAGTGCGACCATTTCCAGAATAGTATTCCTACAGTTAGACTCCTTATCAAGTAGGTACGGTAACGGACCTCGAAAGAATTCAGAGACGCTCTTCTCTTGCTGTAAGGTTTGTAGTCAATGGTTTGTTGGAAGGCTTCTGTGAAAATCAATTGCATACATACAGGATACCACAAACAAGGCATTAGTGCGACCATTTCCAAAATAGTATTCCTACATTTAGACTCCTTATCAAGTAGATACTGTAACGGACATCAAATGAATTCAGAGACGCTCTTCTCTTGCTGTACGGTATTTAGTCAATGTTTTGTTGGAAGGCGTCTGTGAAAATCAATTGCATACATGAAGGATACCACAAACAATTCATTAGTGCGACCATTTCCAGAATAGTATTCCTACATTTAGACTCCTTATCAAGTGGGTACGGTAACGGACATCGAATGAATTCAGAGACGCTCTTCTCTTGCTGTAAGGTCTGTAGTCAATGGTTTGTTGGAAGGCTTCCGTGAAAACCAATTGCATACATAAAGGATACCACAAACAAGGCATTAGTGCGACCATTTCCAGAATAGTATTCCTACATTTAGACTCCTTATCAAGTAGGTACGGTAACGGACATCAAATAAATTAAGAGACTCTCTTCTCTTACTGTACGGTCTGTAGTCAATGGTTTGTTGGAAGGCTTCTGGGAAAATCAAATTCATACATAAAGGATACCAGAAACAAGGCATTTGTGCGACCATTCCCAGAATTGTATTCCTACATTTAGACTCCTTATCAAGTAGGTACGGTAATGGACATCAAATGAGTTCAGAGACTCTTTAATCTTGCTGTACGGTCTGTAGTCAATGGCTTGTTGCAAGGCTTCTGTGAAAATCAATTGCATACATAAAGGATACCACAAACAAGGTATTAGTGCGACCATTTCCAGAATAGTATTCCTACATTTAGACTCCTTATCAAGTGGGTACGGTAACGGACATCGAATGAATTCAGAGACGCTCTTCTCTTGCTGTAAGGTCTGTAGTCAATGGTTTGTTGGAAGGCTTCTGTGAAAATCATTTGCATACATACAGGATACCACAAACAAGGCATTAGTGCGACCATTTCCAGAATAGTAATCCTACATTTAGACTCCTTATCACGTAGGTACGGTAACGGACCTCGAATGAATTCAGAGACGCTCTTCTCTTGCTGTAAGGTCTGTAGTCAATGGTTTGTTGGAAGGCTTCCGTGAAAACCAATTGCATACATAAAGGATACCACATACAAGGCATTAGTGCGACCATTTCCAGAATAGTATTCCTACATTCAGACTCCTTATCAAGTAGGTACGCTAACGGACCTCAAATCAATTCAGAGACGCTCTTCTCTTGCTGCAAGGTCTGTAGTCAATGGTTTGTTGGAAGGCTTCAGTGAAAATCAATTGCATACATACAGGATACCACAAACAAGGCATTAGTGCGACCATTTCCAGAATAGTATTCCTACGTTAAGACTCCTTATCAAGTAGGTACAGTAACGGACATCGAATGAATTCACAGAGGCTCTTCTCTTGCTTTACGGTCTGTAGTCAATGGTTTGTTGGAAGGCTTCTGTGAAAATCAATTACTTACATAAAGCATACCACAAACAAGGCATTAGTGCAACCATTTCCAGAATAGTATTCCTACATTTAGACTCCTTATCAAGTAGGTACTGTAACGGACATCGAATGAATTCAGAGTCGCTCTTCTCTTACTGCACGATCTGTAGTCAATGGTTTGTTGGAAGGCTTCTGGGAAAATCAATTGCATACAAAAAGGATACCACAAACAAGGAATTAGTGCGACCATTTCCAGAATAGTATTCCTACATTTAGACTCCTTATCAAGTAGGTACGGTAACGGACATCGAATGAATTCAGAGACTTTCTTCTCTTGCTGTACGGTATGTAGTCAATGGTTTGTTGGAAGTTGTCTGTGAAAGTCAATTACATACATAAAGGATACCACAAACAATTCATTAGTGCGACCATTTCCAGAATAGTATTCCTACAGTTAGACTCCTTATCAAGTAGGTACGGTAACGGACCTCGAAAGAATTCAGAGACGCTCTTCTCTTGCTGTAAGGTTTGTAGTCAATGGTTTGTTGGAAGGCTTCTGTGAAAATCAATTGCATACATACAGGATACCACAAACAAGGCATTAGTGCGACCATTTCCAAAATAGTATTATTACATTTAGACTCCTTATCAAGTAGATACTGTAACGGACATCAAATGAATTCAGAGACGCTCTTCTCTTGCTGTACGGTATTTAGTCAATGGTTTGTTGGAAGGCGTCTGTGAAAATCAATTGCATACATGAAGGATACCACAAACAATTCATTAGTGCGACCATTTCCAGAATAGTATTCCTACATTTAGACTCCTTATCAAGTGGGTACGGTAACGGACATCGAATGAATTCAGAGACGCTCTTCTCTTGCTGTAAGGTCTGTAGTCAATGGTTTGTTGGAAGGCTTCCGTGAAAACCAATTGCATACATAAAGGATACCACAAACAAGGCATTAGTGCGACCATTTCCAGAATAGTATTCCTACATTTAGACTCCTTATCAAGTAGGTACGGTAACGGACATCAAATAAATTAAGAGACTCTCTTCTCTTACTGTACGGTCTGTAGTCAATGGTTTGTTGGAAGGCTTCTGGGAAAATCAAATGCATACATAAAGGATACCAGAAACAAGGCATTTGTGCGACCATTCCCAGAATTGTATTCCTACATTTAGACTCCTTATCAAGTAGGTACGGTAATGGACATCAAATGAGTTCAGAGACTCTTTAATCTTGCTGTACGGTCTGTAGTCAATGGCTTGTTGCAAGGCTTCTGTGAAAATCAATTGCATACATAAAGGATACCACAAACAAGGTATTAGTGCGACCATTTCCAGAATAGTATTCCTACATTTAGACTCCTTATCAAGTGGGTACGGTAACGGACATCGAATGAATTCAGAGACGCTCTTCTCTTGCTGTAAGGCTGTAGTCAATGGTTTGTTGGAAGGCTTCTGTGGAAATCATTTGCATACATACAGGATACCACAAACAAGGCATTAGTGCGACCATTTCCAGAATAGTAATCCTACATTTAGACTCCTTATCACGTAGGTACGGTAACGGACCTCGAATGAATTCAGAGACGCTCTTCTCTTGCTGTAAGGTCTGTAGTCAATGGTTTGTTGGAAGGCTTCCGTGAAAACCAATTGCATACATAAAGGATACCACATACAAGGCATTAGTGCGACCATTTCCAGAATAGTATTCCTACATTCAGACTCCTTATCAAGTAGGTACGCTAACGGACCTCAAATCAATTCAGAGACGCTCTTCTCTTGCTGCAAGGTCTGTAGTCAATGGTTTGTTGGAAGGCTTCAGTGAAAATCAATTGCATACATACAGGATACCACAAACAAGGCATTAGTGCGACCATTTCCAGAATAGTATTCCTACGTTAAGACTCCTTATCAAGTAGGTACAGTAACGGACATCGAATGAATTCACAGAGGCTCTTCTCTTGCTTTACGGTCTGTAGTCAATGGTTTGTTGGAAGGCTTCTGTGAAAACCAATTGCATACATAAAAGATACCACAAACAAGGCATTAGTGCGACCATTTCCAGAATTGTAATCCTACATTTAGACACCATATCAAGTAGGTACGGTAGCGGACATCGAATGAATTCAGAGACGCTCTTCTCTTGGTGTACGGTCTGTAGTCAATGGTTTGTTGGAAGGCTTCTGTGAAAATCAATTGCATACATAAAGGATACAACAAACAAGGCATTAGTGGCACCATTTCCAGTCTAGTATTCCTACATTTAGACTCCTTATCAAGTAGGTACGGTAACGGACCTCGAATGAATTCAGAGACGCTCTTCTCTTGCTGTAAGGTCTGTAGTCAATGGTTTGTTGGAAGGCTTCTGTGAAAACCAATTGCATACATAAAGGATACCACAAACAAGGCATTAGTGCGACCATTTCCAGAATAGTATTCCTACATTTAGACTCCTTATCAAGTAGGTACGGTAACGGACATCGAATGAATTCAGAGACGCTCTTCTCTTTTTGTACGGTATGTAGTCAATGGTTAGTTGGAAGGCTTGTGTGAAAATCAATTGAATACATAAAGGACCACAAACAAGGCATTAGTGCGACCATTTCCAGAATAGTATTCCTACATTTAGACTTTTATCAAGAAGGGACGGTAATGTACATCGACTGAATTCAGAGACGCTCTTGTCTTGCTGTACGGTCTGTAGTCAGTGGTTTGTTGGAAGGATTCTGTGAAAATCAATTGCATACATAAGGGAAACCACATACAAGGCATTAGTTCGACCATTTCCAGAATAGTATTCCTACATTTATACTCCTTATCAAGTAGGTACGGTAACGGACATCAAATGAATTCAGGGACTCTCTTCTCCTACTGTACGCTCTGTAGTCAATCGTTTGTTGGAAGGCTTCAGGGAAAATCAATTGCATACATAAAGGATACCAGAAACAAGGCACTAGTGCGACCATTCATAGAATAGTATTCCTACATTTAGACTCCTTATCAAGTAGGTACGATAATGGACATCAAATGAATTCAGAGACGCTCTTCTCTTGCTGTAAGGTCTGTAGTCAATGGTTTGTTGGAAGGCTTCTGTGAAAATCAATTGCATACATACAGGATACCACAAACAAGGCATTAGCGCGACCATTTCCAGAATAGTAATGCTACATTTAGACACCATATCAAGTAGGTACAGTAACGGACCTCAAAACAATTCAGAGACGCTCTTCTCTTGGTGTACGGTCTGTAGTCAATGGTTTGTTGGAAGGCTTCTGTGAAAATCAATTGCATACATACAGGATACCACAAACAAGGCATTAGTGCGACCATTTCCAAAATAGTATTCCTACATTTAGACTCCTTATCAAGTAGGTACGGTAACGGACATCGAATGAATTCAGAGACTTTCTTCTCTTGCTGTACGGTATGTAGTCAATGGTTTGTTGGAAGTTGTCTGTGAAAGTCAATTACATACATAAAGGATACCACAAACAATTCATTAGTGCGACCATTTCCAGAATAGTATTCCTACAGTTAGACTCCTTATCAAGTAGGTACGGTAACGGACCTCGAAAGAATTCAGAGACGCTCTTCTCTTGCTGTAAGGTTTGTAGTCAATGGTTTGTTGGAAGGCTTCTGTGAAAATCAATTGCATACATACAGGATACCACAAACAAGGCATTAGTGCGACCATTTCCAAAATAGTATTCCTACATTTAGACTCCTTATCAAGTAGATACTGTAACGGACATCAAATGAATTCAGAGACGCTCTTCTCTTGCTGTACGGTATTTAGTCAATGGTTTGTTGGAAGGCGTCTGTGAAAATCAATTGCATACATGAAGGATACCACAAACAATTCATTAGTGCGACCATTTCCAGAATAGTATTCCTACATTTAGACTCCTTATCAAGTGGGTACGGTAACGGACATCGAATGAATTCAGAGACGCTCTTCTCTTGCTGTAAGGTCTGTAGTCAATGGTTTGTTGGAAGGCTTCCGTGAAAACCAATTGCATACATAAAGGATACCACAAACAAGGCATTAGTGCGACCATTTCCAGAATAGTATTCCTACATTTAGACTCCTTATCAAGTAGGTACGGTAACGGACATCAAATAAATTAAGAGACTCTCTTCTCTTACTGTACGGTCTGTAGTCAATGGTTTGTTGGAAGGCTTCTGGGAAAATCAAATGCATACATAAAGGATACCAGAAACAAGGCATTTGTGCGACCATTCCCAGAATTGTATTCCTACATTTAGACTCCTTATCAAGTAGGTACGGTAATGGACATCAAATGAGTTCAGAGACTCTTTAATCTTGCTGTACGGTCTGTAGTCAATGGCTTGTTGCAAGGCTTCTGTGAAAATCAATTGCATACATAAAGGATACCACAAACAAGGTATTAGTGCGACCATTTCCAGAATAGTATTCCTACATTTAGACTCCTTATCAAGTGGGTACGGTAACGGACATCGAATGAATTCAGAGACGCTCTTCTCTTGCTGTAAGGTCTGTAGTCAATGGTTTGTTGGAAGGCTTCTGTGAAAATCATTTGCATACATACAGGATACCACAAAAAAGGCATTAGTGCGACCATTTCCAGAATAGTAATCCTACATTTAGACTCCTTATCACGTAGGTACGGTAACGGACCTCGAATGAATTCAGAGACGCTCTTCTCTTGCTGTAAGGTCTGTAGTCAATGGTTTGTTGGAAGGCTTCCGTGAAAACCAATTGCATACATAAAGGATACCACATACAAGGCATTAGTGCAACCATTTCCAGAATAGTATTCCTACATTCAGACTCCTTATCAAGTAGGTACGCTAACGGACCTCAAATCAATTCAGAGACGCACTTCTCTTGCTGCAAGGTCTGTAGTCAATGGTTTGTTGGAAGGCTTCAGTGAAAATCAATTGCATACATACAGGATACCACAAACAAGGCATTAGTGCGACCATTTCCAGAATAGTATTCCTACGTTAAGACTCCTTATCAAGTAGGTACAGTAACGGACATCGAATGAATTCACAGAGGCTCTTCTCTTGCTTTACGGTCTGTAGTCAATGGTTTGTTGGAAGGCTTCTGTGAAAATCAATTGCATACATAAATGATACCACAAACAAGGCATTAGTGCAACCATTTCCAGAATAGTATTCCTACATTTAGACTCCTTATCAAGTAGGTACGGTAACGGACATCGAATGAATTCAGAGACTTTCTTCTCTTGCTGTACGGTATGTAGTCAATGGTTTGTTGGAAGTTGTCTGTGAAAGTCAATTACATACATAAAGGATACCACAAACAATTCATTAGTGCGACCATTTCCAGAATAGTATTCCTACAGTTAGACTCCTTATCAAGTAGGTACGGTAACGGACCTCGAAAGAATTCAGAGACGCTCTTCTCTTGCTGTAAGGTTTGTAGTCAATGGTTTGTTGGAAGGCTTCTGTGAAAATCAATTGCATACATACAGGATACCACAAACAAGGCATTAGTGCGACCATTTCCAAAATAGTATTCCTACATTTAGACTCCTTATCAAGTAGATACTGTAACGGACATCAAATGAATTCAGAGACGCTCTTCTCTTGCTGTACGGTATTTAGTCAATGGTTTGTTGGAAGGCGTCTGTGAAAATCAATTGCATACATGAAGGATACCACAAACAATTCATTAGTGCGACCATTTCCAGAATAGTATTCCTACATTTAGACTCCTTATCAAGTGGGTACGGTAACGGACATCGAATGAATTCAGAGACGCTCTTCTCTTGCTGTAAGGTCTGTAGTCAATGGTTTGTTGGAAGGCTTCCGTGAAAACCAATTGCATACATAAAGGATACCACAAACAAGGCATTAGTGCGACCATTTCCAGAATAGTATTCCTACATTTAGACTCCTTATCAAGTAGGTACGGTAACGGACATCAAATAAATTAAGAGACTCTCTTCTCTTACTGTACGGTCTGTAGTCAATGGTTTGTTGGAAGGCTTCTGGGAAAATCAAATGCATACATAAAGGATACCAGAAACAAGGCATTTGTGCGACCATTCCCAGAATTGTATTCCTACATTTAGACTCCTTATCAAGTAGGTACGGTAATGGACATCAAATGAGTTCAGAGACTCTTTAATCTTGCTGTACGGTCTGTAGTCAATGGCTTGTTGCAAGGCTTCTGTGAAAATCAATTGCATACATAAAGGATACCACAAACAAGGTATTAGTGCGACCATTTCCAGAATAGTATTCCTACATTTAGACTCCTTATCAAGTGGGTACGGTAACGGACATCGAATGAATTCAGAGACGCTCTTCTCTTGCTGTAAGGTCTGTAGTCAATGGTTTGTTGGAAGGCTTCTGTGAAAATCATTTGCATACATACAGGATACCACAAACAAGGCATTAGTGCGACCATTTCCAGAATAGTAATCCTACATTTAGACTCCTTATCACGTAGGTACGGTAACGGACCTCGAATGAATTCAGAGACGCTCTTCTCTTGCTGTAAGGTCTGTAGTCAATGGTTTGTTGGAAGGCTTCCGTGAAAACCAATTGCATACATAAAGGATACCACATACAAGGCATTAGTGCGACCATTTCCAGAATAGTATTCCTACATTCAGACTCCTTATCAAGTAGGTACGCTAACGGACCTCAAATCAATTCAGAGACGCTCTTCTTTTGCTGCAAGGTCTGTAGTCAATGGTTTGTTGGAAGGCTTCAGTGAAAATCAATTGCATACATACAGGATACCACAAACAAGGCATTAGTGCGACCATTTCCAGAATAGTATTCCTACGTTAAGACTCCTTATCAAGTAGGTACAGTAACGGACATCGAATGAATTCACAGAGGCTCTTCTCTTGCTTTACGGTCTGTAGTCAATGGTTTGTTGGAAGGCTTCTGTGAAAACCAATTGCATACATAAAAGATACCACAAACAAGGCATTAGTGCGACCATTTCCAGAATTGTAATCCTACATTTAGACACCATATCAAGTAGGTACGGTAGCGGACATCGAATGAATTCAGAGACGCTCTTCTCTTGGTGTACGGTCTGTAGGCAATGGTTTGTTGGAAGGCTTCTGTGAAAATCAATTGCATACATAAAGGATACAACAAACAAGGCATTAGTGGCACCATTTCCAGTCTTGTATTCCTACATTTAGACTCTTTATCAAGTAGGTACGGTAACGGACCTCGAATGAATTCAGAGACGCTCTTCTCTTGCTGTAAGGTCTGTAGTCAATGGTTTGTTGGAAGGCTTCTGTGAAAACCAATTGCATACATAAAGGATACCACAAACAAGGCATTAGTGCGACCATTTCCAGAATAGTATTCCTACATTTAGACTCCTTATCAAGTAGGTACGGTAACGGACATCGAATGAATTCAGAGACGCTCTTCTCTTTTTGTACGGTATGTAGTCAATGGTTAGTTGGAAGGCTTGTGTGAAAATCAATTGAATACATAAAGGACCACAAACAAGGCATTAGTGCGACCATTTCCAGAATAGTATTCCTACATTTAGACTTTTATCAAGAAGGGACGGTAACGTACATCGACTGAATTCAGAGACGCTCTTGTCTTGCTGTACGGTCTGTAGTCAGTGGTTTGTTGGAAGGATTCTGTGAAAATCAATTGCATACATAAGGGAAACCACATACAAGGCATTAGTTCGACCATTTCCAGAATAGTATTCCTACATTTATACTCCTTATCAAGTAGGTACGGTAACGGACATCAAATGAATTCAGGGACTCTCTTCTCCTACTGTACGCTCTGTAGTCAATCGTTTGTTGGAAGGCTTCAGGGAAAATCAATTGCATACATAAAGGATACCAGAAACAAGGCACTAGTGCGACCATTCACAGAATAGTATTCCTACATTTAGACTCCTTATCAAGTAGGTACGGTAATGGACATCAAATGAATTCAGAGACGCTCTTCTCTTGCTGTAAGGTCTGTAGTCAATGGTTTGTTGGAAGGCTTCTGTGAAAATCAATTGCATACATACAGGATACCACAAACAAGGCATTAGCGCGACCATTTCCAGAATAGTAATGCTACATTTAGACACCATATCAAGTAGGTACGGTAACGGACCTCAAAACAATTCAGAGACGCTCTTCTCTTGGTGTACGGTCTGTAGTCAATGGTTTGTTGGAAGGCTTCTGTGAAAATCAATTGCATACATACAGGATACCACAAACAAGGCATTAGTGCGACCATTTCCAAAATAGTATTCCTACATTTAGACTCCTTATCAAGTAGGTACGGTAACGGACATCGAATGAATTCAGAGACTTTCTTCTCTTGCTGTACGGTATGTAGTCAATGGTTTGTTGGAAGTTGTCTGTGAAAGTCAATTACATACATAAAGGATACCACAAACAAGGCATTAGTGCGACCATTTCCAGAATAGTATTCCTACATTTAGACTCCTTATCAAGTAGGTACAGTAACGGACATCGAATGAATTCACAGACGCTCTTCTCTTGCTTTACGGTCTGTAGTCAATGGTTTGTTGGAAGGCTTCTGTGAAAATCAATTGCATACATAAAGGATACCACAAACAAGGCATTAGTGCGACCATTTCCAGAATAGTATTCCTACATTTAGACTCCTTATCAAGTAGGTACTGTAACGGACATCGAATGAATTCAGAGTCGCCCTTATCTTACTGCACGGTCTGTAGTCAATGGTTTTGTTGGAAGGCTTCTGGGAAAATCAATTGCATACATAAAGGATACCACAAACAAGGCATTAGTGCGACCATTTCCAGAATAGTATTCCTACATTTAGACTCCTTATCAATTAGGTACTGTAACGGACATCGAATGAATTCAGAGACGCTCTTCTCTTGCTGTACGGTATGTAGTCAATGGTTTGTTGGAAGGCGTCTGTGAAAGTCAATTGCATACATAAAGGATACCACAAACAATTCATTAGTGCGACCATTTCCAGAATAGTATTCCTACATTTAGACTCCTTATCAAGTAGGTACAGTAACAGACATCGAATGAATTCACAGACCCTCTTCTCTGGCTTTACGGTCTGTAGTCAATGGTTTGTTGGAAGGCTTCTGTGAAAACCAATTGCATACATAAAGGATACCACAAACAAGGTATTAGTGCGACCATTTCCAGAATTGTAATCCTACATTTAGACACCATATCAAGTAGGTACAGTAGCGGACATCGAATGAATTCAGAGACGCTCTTCTCTTGGTGTATGGTCTGTAGTCAATGGTTTGTTGGAAGGCTTCTGTGAAAATCAATTGCATACATAAAGGATACCACAAACAAGGCATTAGTGACACCATTTCCAGTCTAGTATTCCTACATTTAGACTCCTTATCAAGTAGGTACGGTAACGGACATCGAATGAATTCAGAGACGCTTTTCTCTTGTTGTACGGTATGTAGTCAATGGTTAGTTGGAAGGCTTCTGTGAAAATCAATCGAATACATAAAGGACCACAAACAAGGCAGTAGTGCGACCATTTCCAGAATAGTATTCCTACATTTAGACTTTTAACAAGTAGGTACGGTAACGGACATCGACTGCATTCAGAGACGCTCTTCTCTTGCTGTACGGTCTGTAGTCAGTGGTTTGTTGGAAGGATACTGTGAAAATCAATTTCATACATAAAGGATACCACAAACAAGGCATTAGTGCGACCATTTCCAGAATAGTATTCCTACATTTAGACTCCTTATCAAGTAGGTACGGTAACGGACATCGAATGAATTCAGAGACGCTCTTCTCTTGTTGTACGGTATGTAGTCAATGGTTAGTTAGAAGGCTTCTGTGAAAATCAATCGAATACATAAAGGACCACAAACAAGGCAGTAGTGCGACCATTTCCAGAATAGTATTCCTACATTTAGACTTTTATCAAGTAGGTACGGTAACGGACATCGACTGCATTCAAAGACGCTCTTCTCTTGCTGTACGGTCTGTAGTCAGTGGTTTGTTGGAAGGATTCTGTGAAAATCAATTGCATACACAAGGGAAACCACATACAAGGCATTAGTGCGACCATTTCCAGAATAGTATTCCTACATTTATACTCCTTATCAAGTAGGTACGGTGATGGACATCAAATGAATTCAGGGACTCTCTTCTCCTACTGTACGGTCTGTAGTCAATCGTTTGTTGGAAGGCTTCTGGGAAAATCAATTGCATACATAAAGGATACCAGAAACAAGGCATTACTGCGACCATTCCCAGAATAGTATTCCCACATTTAGACTCCTTATCAAGTAGGTACGGTAATGGCCATCAAATGAATTCAGAGACGCTTTTCTCTTGCTGTGCGGTCTGTAGTCAATGGCTTGTTCGAAGGCTTCTGTGAAAATCAATTGCATACATAAAGGATACCACAAACAAGGCATTAGTGCGACCATTTCCAGAATACTATTCCTACATTTAGACTCCTTATTAAGTAGGTACCGTAACGGTCATCGAATGAATTCAGAGACGCTCTTCTCTCACTGCTCGGTCTGTAGTCAATGGTTTGTTGGAAGGCTTCTATGAAAATCAATTGCATACCTAAAAGATACCACAAACAAGGCATTAGTTCGACCATTTCCAGAATAGTATTCCTACATTTAGACTCCTTATCAAGTAGGTACGGTAACGGACATCGAATGATTTCAGAGACGCTCTTCTCTTGCTGTACGGTATGTAGTCAATGGTTTGTTGGAAGGCGTCTGTGAAAATCAATTGCATACATAAAGGATACCACAAACAATTCATTAGTGCGACCATTTCCAGAATAGTATTCCTACATTTAGACTCCTTATCAAGTAGGTACGGTAACGGACATCGAATGAATTCAAAGACGCTCTTCTCTTGCTGTAAGGTCTGTAGTCAATGGTTTGTTGGAAGGCTTCTGTGAAAATCAATTGCATACATACAGGATACCACAAGCAAGGCATTAGTGCGACCATTTCCAGAATAGTATTCCTACATTTAGACTCCTTATCAAGTAGGTACAGTAACGGACATCGAATGAATTCCCAGACCCTCTTCTCTTGCTTTACGGTCTGTAGTCAATGGTTTGTTGGAAGGCTTCTGTGAGAACCAATTGCATACATAAAGGATACCACAAACAAGGCATTACTGCGACCATTTCCAGAATAGTAATCCTACATTTAGAATGCTTATCAAGTAGGTACGGTAGCGGACATCGAATGAATTCAGAGACGCTCTTCTCTTGGTGTACGGTCTGTAGTCAATGGTTTGTTGGAAGGCTTCTGTGAAAATCAATTACATACATAAAGGATACCACAAACAAGGCATTTGTGCGACCATTTCCAGAATAGTATTCCTACATTTAGACTCCTTATCAAGTAGGTACGGTAATGGACATCGAATGAATTCAGAGACGCTCTTCTCTTGGTGTACGGTCTGTAGTCAATGGTTTGTTGGAAGGTTTCTGTGAAAATCAATTGCATACATAAAGGATACCACAAACAAGGCATTAGTGCGACCATTTCCAGAATAGTATTCCTACATTTAGACTCCTTATCAAGTAGGTACTGTAACGGACATCGAATGAATTCAGAGTCGCTCTTCTCTTACTGCACGGCCTGTAGTCAATGGTTTGTTGGAAGGCGTCTGTGAAAATTAATTGCATACATAAAGGATACCACAAACATTTCATTAGTGCGACCATTTCCAGAATAGTATTCCTACATTTAGACTCCTTATCAAGTAGGTACGGTAACGGACCTCGAATGAATTCAGAGACGCTCTTCTCTTGCTGTAAGGTCTGTAGTCATTGGTTTGTTGGAAGGCTTCTGTGAAAATCAATTGCATACATACAGGATACCACAAACAAGGCATTAGTGCGACCATTTCCAGAATAGTATTCCTACATTCAGACTCCTTATCAAGTAGGTACAGTAACGGACATCGAATGAATTCACAGACGCTCTTCTCTGGCTTTACGGTCTGTAGTCAATCGTTTGTTGGAAGGCTTCTGTGAAAACCAATTGCATACATAAATCATACCAAAAACAAGGCATTAGTGCGACCATTTCCAGATTAGTATTCCTACATTTAGACTCCTTATCAAGTAGGTATGGTAACGGATATCGAATGAATTCAGAGACGCTCTTCCCTTGGTGTACGGTCTGTAGTCAATAGTTTGTTGGAAGGCTTCTGTCAAAATCAATTGCATACATAAAGGATACCACAAACAAAGCATTAGTGCGACCATTTCCTGAATAGTATTCCTACATTTAGACTCCTTATCAAGTAGGTATGGTAACAGACATCGAATGAATTCCGAGACGCTCTTCTCTTGCAGTACGGTCTGTTGTCAATGGTTTGTTGGAAGGCTTCTGGGAAAATCAATTGCATACATAAAGGATACCACAAACAAGGCATTAGTGCGACCATTTCCAGAATAGTATTCCTACATTTAGACTCATTTCAAGTAGGTACGGTAACGGACCTCAAATGAATTCAGAGACGCTCTTCTCTTGCTGTACGGTATGTAGTCAATGGTTTGTTGGAAGGCTTCTGGGAAAATCAATTGCATACATAAAGGATACCTCAAACAAGGCATTAGTGCGACCATTTCCAGAATAGTATTCCTACATTTAGACTCCTCATCAAGTAGGTATGCTAACAGACATCGAATGAATTCCGAAACGCTCTTCTCTTGCTGTACGGTCTGTTGTCAATGGTTTGTTGGAAGGCTTCTGGGAAAATCAATTGCATACATAAAGGACACCACAAACAAGGCATTAGTGCGACCATTTCCAGAGTAGTATTCCTACATTTAGACTCCTTATCAAGTAGGTACTGTAACGGACATCGAATGAATTCAGAGTCGCTCTTCTCTTACTGCACGGCCTGTAGTCAATGGTTTGTTGGAAGGCGTCTGTGAAAATCAATTGCATACATAAAGGATACCACAAACAATTCATTAGTGCGACCATTTCCAGAATAGTGTTCCTACACTTAGACTCCTTAACAAGTAGGTACGGTAACGGACCTCGAATCAATTCAGAGACGCTCTTCTCTTGCTGTAAGGTCTGTAGTCAATGGTTTGTTGGAAGGCTTCTGTGAAAATCAATTGCATACATACAGGATACCACAAACAAGGCATTAGTGCGACCATTTCCAGAATAGTATTCCTACATTTTGACTCCTTATCAAGTAGGTACAGTAACGGACATCGAATGAATTCACAGATGCTCTTCTCTGGCGTTACGGTCTGTAGTCAATGGTTTGTTGGAAGGCTTCTATGAAAACCAATTGCATACATAAAGGATACCACAAACAAGGCATTAGTGCGACCATTTCCAGAATAGTATTCCTACATTTAGACTCCTTATCAAGTAGGTACGGTAACGGACATCGAATGAATTCAGAGACGCTCTTCTCTTCTTGTACGGTATGTAGTCAATGGTTAGTTAGAAGGCTTCTGCGAAAATCAATCGAATACATAAAGGACCACAAACAAGGCAGTAGTGCGACCATTTCCAGAATAGTATTCCTACATTTAGACTTTTATCAAGTAGGTACGATAACGGACATCGACTGCATTCAGAGACGCTCTTCTCTTGCTGTACGGTCTGTAGTCAGTGGTTTGTTGGAAGGATTCTGTGAAAATCAATTGCATACACAAGGGAAACCACATACAAGGCATTAGTGCGACCATTTCCAGAATAGTATTCCTACATTTAGACTCCTTATCAAGTAGGTACGGTAATGGACATCAAATGAATTCAGAGACGCTTTTCTCTTGCTGTGCGGTCTGTATTCAATGGCTTGTTCGAAGGCTTCTGTGAAAATCAATTGCATACATAAAGGATACCACAAACAAGGCATTAGTGCGACCATTTCCAGAATACTATTCCTACATTTAGACTCCTTATCAAGTAAGTACCGTAACGGTCATCGAATGAATTCAGAGACGCTCTTCTCTCACTGCTCGGTCTGTAGTCAATGGTTTGTTGGAAGGCTTCTATGAAAATCAATTGCATACCTAAAAGATACCACAAACAAGGCATTAGTGAGACCATTTCCAGAATAGTATTCCTACATTTAGACTCCTTATCAAGTAGGTACGGTAACGGACATCGAATGATTTCAGAGACGCTCTTCTCTTGCTGTACGGTATGTAGTCAATGGTTTGTTGGAAGGCGTCTGTGAAAATCAATTGCATACATAAAGGATACCACAAACAATTCATTAGTGCGACCATTTCCAGAATAGTATTCCTACATTTAGACTCCTTATCAAGTAGGTACGGTAACGGACATCGAATGAATTCAAAGACGCTCTTCTCTTGCTGTAAGGTCTGTAGTCAATGGTTTGTTGGAAGGCTTCTGTGAAAATCAATTGCATACATACAGGATACCACAAACAAGGCATTAGTGCGACCATTTCCAGAATAGTATTCCTACATTTAGACTCCTTATCAAGTAGGTACAGTAACGGACATCGAATGAATTCACAGACCCTCTTCTCTTGCTTTACGGTCTGTAGTCAATGGTTTGTTGGAAGGCTTCTGTGAGAACCAATTGCATACATAAAGGATACCTCAAACAAGGCATTACTGCGACCATTTCCAGAATAGTAATCCTACATTTAGACTGCTTATCAAGTAGGTACGGTAGCGGACATCGAATGAATTCAGAGACGCTCTTCTCTTGGTGTACGGTCTGTAGTCAATCGTTTGGTGGAAGGCTTCTGTGAAAATCAATTACATACATAAAGGATACCACAAACAAGGCATTTGTGCGACCATTTCCAGAATAGTATTCCTACATTTAGACTCCTTATCAAGTAGGTACGGTAATGGACATCGAATGAATTCAGAGACGCTCTTCTCTTGGTGTACGTTCTGTAGTCAATGGTTTGTTGGAAGGCTTCTGTGAAAACCAATTGCATACATAAAGGATACCACATACAATTCATTAGTGCGACCATTTCCAGAATAGTATTCCTACATTTAGACTCCTTATCAAGTAGGTACAGTAACAGACATCGAATGAATTCACAGACGCTCTTCTCTGGCTTTACGGTCTGTAGTCAATGGTTTGTTGGAAGGCTTCTGTGAAAACCAATTGCATACATAAAGGATACCACAAACAAGGTATTAGTGCGACCATTTCCAGAATAGTATTCCTACATTTAGACTCCTTATCAAGTAGGTACGGTAACGGACATCGACTGAATTCAGAGACGCTCTTCTCTTGCTGTACGGTCTGTAGTCAGTGGTTTGTTGGAAGGATTCTGTGAAAATCAATTGCATACATAAAGGATACCACAAACAAGGCATTAGTGCGACCATTTCCAGAATAGTATTCCTACAGTTAGACACCATATCAAGTAGGTATGGTAACAGACATCGAATGAATTCCAGAGACGCTCTTCTCTTGCTGTACGGTCTGTTGTCAATGGTTTGTTGGAAGGCTTCTGGGAAAATCAATTGCATACATAAAGGATACCACAAACAAGGCATTAGTGCGACCATTTCCAGAATAGTATTCCTACATTTAGACTCCTTATCAAGTAGGTACTGTAACGGACATCGAATGAATTCAGAGTCGCTCTTCTCTTACTGCACGGCCTGTAGTCAATGGTTTGTTGGAAGGCGTCTGTGAAAATCAATTGCATACATAAAGGATACCAAAACATTTCATTAGTGCGACCATTTCCAGAATAGTATTCCTACATTTAGACTCCTTATCAAGTAGGTACGGTAACGGACATCGAATGAATTCACAGACCCTCTTCTCTTGCTTTACGGTCTGTAGTCAATGGTTTGTTGGAAGGCTTCTGTGAGAACCAATTGCATACATAAAGGATACCTCAAACAAGGCATTACTGCGACCATTTCCAGAATAGTAATCTTACATTTAGACTGCTTATCAAGTAGGTACGGTAGCGGACATCGAATGAATTCAGAGACGCTCTTCTCTTGGTGTACGGTCTGTAGTCAATCGTTTGGTGGAAGGCTTCTGTGAAAATCAATTACATACATAAAGGATACCACAAACAAGGCATTTGTGCGACCATTTCCAGAATAGTATTCCTACATTTAGACTCCTTATCAAGTAGGTACGGTAATGGACATTGAATGAATTCAGAGACGCTCTTCTCTTGGTGTACGTTCTGTAGTCAATGGTTTGTTGGAAGGCTTCTGTGAAAACCAATTGCATACATAAAGGATACCACATACAATTCATTAGTGCGACCATTTCCAGAATAGTATTCCTACATTTAGACTCCTTATCAAGTAGGTACAGTAACAGACATCGAATGAATTCACAGACGCTCTTCTCTGGCTTTACGGTCTGTAGTCAATGGTTTGTTGGAAGGCTTCTGTGAAAACCAATTGCATACATAAAGGATACCACAAACAAGGTATTAGTGCGACCATTTCCAGAATAGTATTCCTACATTTAGACTCCTTATCAAGTAGGTACGGTAACGGACATCGACTGAATTCAGAGACGCTCTTCTCTTGCTGTACGGTCTGTAGTCAGTGGTTTGTTGGAAGGATTCTGTGAAAATCAATTGCATACATAAAGGATACCACAAACAAGGCATTAGTGCGACCATTTCCAGAATAGTATTCCTACAGTTAGACACCATATCAAGTAGGTATGGTAACAGACATCGAATGAATTCCAGAGACGCTCTTCTCTTGCTGTACGGTCTGTTGTCAATGGTTTGTTGGAAGGCTTCTGGGAAAATCAATTGCATACATAAAGGATACCACAAACAAGGCATTAGTGCGACCATTTCCAGAATAGTATTCCTACATTTAGACTCCTTATCAAGTAGGTACTGTAACGGACATCGAATGAATTCAGAGTCGCTCTTCTCTTACTGCACGGCCTGTAGTCAATGGTTTGTTGGAAGGCGTCTGTGAAAATCAATTGCATACATAAAGGATACCACAAACATTTCATTAGTGCGACCATTTCCAGAATAGTATTCCTACATTTAGACTCATTTCAAGTAGGTACGGTAACGGACCTCAAATGAATTCAGAGACGCTCTTCTCTTGCTGTACGGTATGTAGTCAATGGTTTGTTGGAAGGCTTCTGGGAAAATCAATTGCATACATAAAGGATACCTCAAACAAGGCATTAGTGCGACCATTTCCAGAATAGTATTCCTACATTTAGACTCCTCATCAAGTAGGTATGGTAACAGACATCGAATGTATTCAGAGACGCTCTTCTCTTGCTGTAAGGTCTGTAGTCAATGGTTTGTTGGAAGGCTTCTGTGAAAATCAATTGCATACATACAGGATACCACAAACAAGGCATTAGTGCGACCATTTCCAGAATAGTATTCCTACATTTAGACTCCTTATCAAGTAGGTACAGTAACGGACATCGAATGAATTCAAAGACGCTCTTCTCTGGCTTTACGGTCTGTAGTCAATGGTTTGTTGGAAGGCTTCTGTGAAAACCAATTGCATACATAAAGGATACCACAAACAAGGCATTAGTGCGACCATTTCCAGAATAGTATTCCTACATTTAGACTCCTTATCAAGTAGGTACGGTAACGGATATCGAATGAATTCAGAGACGCTCTTCTCTTGGTGTACGGTCTGTAGTCAATAGTTTGTTGGAAGGCTTCTGTCAAAATCAATTGCATACATAAAGGATACCACAAACAAAGCATTAGTGCGACCATTTCCAGAATAGTATTCCTACATTTAGACTCCTTATCAAGTAGGTATGGTAACAGACATCGAATGAATTCCGAGACGCTCTTCTCTTGCTGTACGGTCTGTTGTCAATGGTTTGTTGGAAGGCTTCTGGGAAAATCAATTGCATACATAAAGGATACCACAAACAAGGCATTACTGCGACCATTTCCAGAATAGTATTCCTACATTTAGACTCCTTATCAAGTAGGTACGGTAACGGACATCGAATGAATTCAGAGATGCTCTTCTCTTGCTGTATGGTATGTAGTCAATGGTTTGTTGGAAGGCGTCTGTGAAAATCAATTGCATACATAAAGGATACCACAAACAATTCATTAGTGCGACCATTTCCAGAATAGTATTCCTACATTTAGACTCCTTATCAAGTAGGTACTGTAACGGACATCGAATGAATTCAGAGATGCTCTTCTCTTGCTGTATGGTATGTAGTCCATGGTTTGTTGGAAGGCGTCTGTGAAAATCAATTGCATACATAAAGGATACCACAAACAATTCATTACTGCGACCATTTCCAGAATAGTGTTCCTACACTTAGACTCCTTATCAAGTAGGTACGGTAACGGACCACAAATGAATTCAGAGACGCTCTTCTCTTGCTGTACGGTCTGTAGTCAATGGTTTGTTGTAAGGCTTCTGTGAAAATCAATTGCATACATACAGGATACCACAAACAAGGCATTAGTGACACCATTTCCAGAATAGTATTCCTACATTTAGACTCCTTATCAAGTAGGTACAGTAATGGACATCGAAAGAATTCACAGACGCTCTTCTCTCGCTTTACGGTCTGTAGTCAATGGTTTGTTGGAAGGCTTCTGTGAAAACCAATTGCATGCATAAAGGATACCACAAACAAGTCAATAGTGCGACCATTTCCAGAATAGTATTCCAACATTTAGACTCCTTATCAAGTAGGTACGGTAACAGATATCGAATGAATTCAGAGATGCTCTTCTCTTGGTGTACGGTCTGTAGTCAATGGTTTGTTGGAAGGCTTCTGTGAAAATCAATTGCATACATAAAGGATACCACAAACAAGGCATTAGTGCGACCATTTCCAGAATAGTATTCCTACATTTAGACTCCTTATCAAGTAGGTATGGTAACAGACATCGAATGAATTCCGAGACGCTCTTCTCTTGCTGTACGGTCTGTTGTCAATGGTTTGTTGGAAGGCTTCTGGGAGAATCAATTGCATACATAAAGGATACCACAAACAAGGCAATAGTGCGACCATTTCCAGAATAGTATTCCTACATTTAGACTCCTTATCTAGTAGGTACGGTAACTGACCTCAAATGAATTCAGAGACGCTCTTCTCTTGCTGTACGGTATGTAGTCAATGGTTTGTTGGAAGGCTTCTGTGAAAATCAATTGCATACATACAGGATACCACAAACAAGGCATTAGTGCGACCATTTCCAGAATAGTATTCCTACATTTAGACTCCTTATCAAGTAGGTATGGTAACAGACATCGAATGAATTCCGAGACGATCTTCTCTTGCTGTACGGTCTGTTGTCAATGGTTTGTTGGAAGGCTTCTGGGAAAATCAATTGCATACATAAAGGATACCACAAACAAGGCATTAGTGCGACCATTTCCAGAATAGTATTCCTACATTTAGACTCCTTATCTAGTAGGTACGGTAACTGACCTCAAATGAATTCAGAGACGCTCTTCTCTTGCTGTACGGTATGTAGTCAATGGTTTGTTGGAAGGCTTCTGTGAAAATCAATTGCATACATACAGGATACCACAAACAAGGCATTAGTTCGACCATTTCCAGAATAGTATTCCTACATTTAGACTCCTTATCAAGTAGGTATGGTAACAGACATCGAATGAATTCCGAGACGCTCTTCTCTTGCTGTACGGTCTGTTGTCAATGGTTTGTTGGAAGGCTTCTGGGAAAATCAATTGCATACATAAAGGATACCACAAACAAGGCATTAGTGCGACCATTCCAGAATAGTATTCCTACATTTAGACTCCTTATCAAGTAGGTACGGTAACGGACATCGAATGAATTCTGAGACGCACTTCTCTTGGTGTACGGTCTGTAGTCAATGGTTTGTTGGAAGGCTTCTGTGAAAATCAATTACATACATAAAGGATACCACAAACAAGGCATTTGTGCGACCATTTCCAGAATAGTATTGCTACATTTAGACTCCTTATCAAGTAGGTACGGTAACGGACATCGAATGAATTCAGAGACGCTCTTCTCTTGGTGTACGGTCTGTTGTCAATGGTTTGTTGGAAGGCTTCTGTAAAAATCAATTGTATACATAAAGGATACCACAAACAAGGCATTAGTGCGACCATTTCCAGAATAGTATTCCTACATTTAGACTCCTTATCAAGTAGGTACGGTAACGGATATCGAATGAATTCAGAGACGCTCTTCTCTTGGTGTACGGTCTGTAGTCAATGGTTTGTTGGAAGGCTTCTGTGAAAATCAATTGCATACATAAAGGATACCACAAACAAGGTATTAGTGCGACCATTTCCAGAATAGTATTCCTACATTTAGACTCCTCATCAAGTAGGTATGGTAACAGACATCGAATGAATTCCGAGACGCTCTTCTCTTGCTGTACGGTCTGTTGTCAATGGTTTGTTGGAAGGCTTCTGGGAAAATCAATTGCATACATAAAGGATACCACAAACAAGGCATTAGTGCGACCATTTCCAGAATAGTATTCCTACATTTAGACTCCTTATCAAGTAGGTACTGTAACGGACATCGAATGAATTCAGAGTCGCTCTTCTCTTACTGCACGGTCTGTAGTCAATGGTTTGTTGGAAGGCTTCTGTGAAAATCAATTGCATACATAAAGGATACCACAAACAATTCATTAGTGTGACCATTTCCATAATAGTATTCCTACATTTAGACTCCTTATCAAGTAGGTACGGTAACGTACCTCGAATGAATTCAGAGACGCTCTTCTCTTGTTGTAAGGTCTGTAGTCAATGGTTTGTTGGAAGGCTTCTGTGAAAATCAATTGCATACATACAGGATACCACAAACAAGGCATTAGTGCGACCACTTCCGGAATAGTATTCCTACATTTAGACTCCTTATCAAGTAGGTACAGTAACGGACATCGAATGAATTCACAGACGCTCTTCTCTGGCTTTACGGTCTGTAGTCAATGGTTTGTTGGAAGGCTTCTGTGAAAACCAATTGCATACATAAAGGATACCACAAACAAGGCATTAGTGCGACCATTTCCAGAATAGTATTCCTACATTTAGACTCCTTATCAAGTAGGTACGGTAACGGATATCGAATGAATTCAGAGATGCCCTTCTCTTGGTGTACGGTCTGTAGTCAATGGTTTGTTGGAAGGCTTCTGTGAAAATCAATTGCATACATAAAGGATACCACAAACAAGGCATTAGTGCGACCATTTCCAGAATAGTATTCCTACATTTAGACTCCTTATCAAGTAGGTATGGTAACAGACATCGAATGAATTCCGAGACGCTCTTCTCTTGCTATACGGTCTGTTGTCAATGGTTTGTTGGAATGCTTCTGGGAAAATCAATTGCATACATAAAGGATACCACAAACAAGGCATTAGTGCGACCATTTCCAGAATAGTATTCCTACATTTAGATTCCTTATCTAGTAGGTACGGTAACTGACCTCAAATGAATTCAGAGACGCTCTTCTCTTGCTGTACGGTATGTAGTCAATGGTTTGTTGGAAGGCTTCTGTGAAAATCAATTGCATACATAAAGGATACCACAAACAAGGCATTAGTGCGACCATTTCCAGAATAGTATTCCTACATTTAGACTCCTTATCAAGTAGGTATGGTAACAGACATCGAATGAATTCCGAGACGCTCTTCTCTTGCTGTACGGTTGTTGTCAATGGTTTGTTGGAAGGCTTCTGGGAAAATCAATTGCATACATAAAGGATACCACAAACAAGGCATTAGTGCGACCATTTCCAGAATAGTATTCCTACATTTAGACTCCTTATCAAGTAGGTATGGTAACAGACATCGAATGAATTCCGAGACGCTCTTCTCTTGCTGTACGGTCTGTTGTCAATGGTTTGTTGGAAGGCTTCTGGGAAAATCAATTGCATACATAAAGGATACCTCAAACAAGGCATTAGTGCGACCATTCCAGAATAGTATTCCTACATTTAGACTCCTTATCAAGTAGGTACGGTAACGGACATCGAATGAATTCTGAGACGCTCTTCTCTTGGTGTACGGTCTGTAGTCAATGGTTTGTTGGAAGGCTTCTGTGAAAATCAATTACATACATAAAGGATACCACAAACAAGGCATTTGTGCGACCATTTCCAGAATAGTATTGCTACATTTAGACTCCTTATCAAGTAGGTACGGTAACGGACATCGAATGAATTCAGAGACGCTCTTCTCTTGGTGTACGGTCTGTTGTCAATGGTTTGTTGGAAGGCTTCTGTAAAAATCAATTGTATACATAAAGGATACCACAAACAAGGCATTAGTGCGACCATTTCCAGAATAGTATTCCTACATTTAGACTCCTTATCAAGTAGGTACGGTAACTGATATCGAATGAATTCAGAGACGCTCTTCTCTTGGTGTACGGTCTGTAGTCAATGGTTTGTTGGAAGGCTTCTGTGAAAATCAATTGCATACATAAAGGATACCACAAACAAGGTATTAGTGCGACCATTTCCAGAATAGTATTCCTACATTTAGACTCCTCATCAAGTAGGTATGGTAACAGACATCGAATTAATTCCGAGACGCTCTTCTCTTGCTGTACGGTCTGTTGTCAATGGTTTGTTGGAAGGCTTCTGGGAAAATCAATTGCATACATAAAGGATACCACAAACAAGGCATTAGTGCGACCATTTCCAGAATAGTATTCCTACATTTAGACTCCTTATCAAGTAGGTACTGTAACGGACATCGAATGAATTCAGAGTCGCTCTTCTCTTACTGCACGGTCTGTAGTCAATGGTTTGTTGGAAGGCTTCTGTGAAAATCAATTGCATACATAAAGGATACCACAAACAATTCATTAGTGTGACCATTTCCATAATAGTATTCCTACATTTAGACTCCTTATCAAGTAGGTACGGTAACGTACCTCGAATGAATTCAGAGACGCTCTTCTCTTGTTGTAAGGTCTGTAGTCAATGGTTTGTTGGAAGGCTTCTGTGAAAATCAATTGCATACATACAGGATACCACAAACAAGGCATTAGTGCGACCACTTCCGGAATAGTATTCCTACATTTAGACTCCTTATCAAGTAGGTACAGTAACGGACATCGAATGAATTCACAGACGCTCTTCTCTGGCTTTACGGTCTGTAGTCAATGGTTTGTTGGAAGGCTTCTGTGAAAACCAATTGCATACATAAAGGATACCACAAACAAGGCATTAGTGCGACCATTTCCAGAATAGTATTCCTACATTTAGACTCCTTATCAAGTAGGTACGGTAACGGATATCGAATGAATTCAGAGATGCCCTTCTCTTGGTGTACGGTCTGTAGTCAATGGTTTGTTGGAAGGCTTCTGTGAAAATCAATTGCATACATAAAGGATACCACAAACAAGGCATTAGTGCGACCATTTCCAGAATAGTATTCCTACATTTAGACTCCTTATCAAGTAGGTATGGTAACAGACATCGAATGAATTCCGAGACGCTCTTCTCTTGCTATACGGTCTGTTGTCAATGGTTTGTTGGAATGCTTCTGGGAAAATCAATTGCATACATAAAGGATACCACAAACAAGGCATTAGTGCGACCATTTCCAGAATAGTATTCCTACATTTAGATTCCTTATCTAGTAGGTACGGTAACTGACCTCAAATGAATTCAGAGACGCTCTTCTCTTGCTGTACGGTATGTAGTCAATGGTTTGTTGGAAGGCTTCTGTGAAAATCAATTGCATACATAAAGGATACCACAAACAAGGCATTAGTGCGACCATTTCCAGAATAGTATTCCTACATTTAGACTCCTTATCAAGTAGGTATGGTAACAGACATCGAATGAATTCCGAGACGCTCTTCTCTTGCTGTACGGTTGTTGTCAATGGTTTGTTGGAAGGCTTCTGGGAAAATCAATTGCATACATAAAGGATACCACAAACAAGGCATTAGTGCGACCATTTCCAGAATAGTATTCCTACATTTAGACTCCTTATCAAGTAGGTACGGTAACGGACATCGAATGAATTCAGAGACGCTCTTCTCTTGGTGTACGGTCTGTAGTCAATGGTTTGTTGGAAGGCTTCTGTGAAAATCAATTACATACATAAAGGATACCACAAACAAGGCATTTGTGCGACCATTTCCAGAATAGTATTCCTACATTTAGACTCCTTATCAAGTAGGTACGGTAACGGACATCGAATGAATTCAGAGACGCTCTTCTCTTGGTGTACGGTCTGTTGTCAATGGTTTGTTGGAAGGCTTCTGTGAAAATCAATTGTATACATAAAGGATACCACAAACAAGGCATTAGTGCGACCATTTCCAGAATAGTATTCCTACATTTAGACTCTTTATCAAGTAGGTACAGTAACGGACATCGAATGAATTCACAGACGCTCTTCTCTGGCGTTACGGTCTGTAGTCAATGGTTTGTTGGAAGGCTTCTGTGAAAACCAATTGCATACATAAAGGATACCACAAACAAGGCATTAGTGCGACCATTTCCAGAATAGTATTCCTACATTTAGACTCCTCATCAAGTAGGTATGGTAACAGACATCGAATGAATTCCGAGACGCTCTTCTCTTGCTGTACGGTCTGTAGTCAATGGTTTGTTGGAAGGCTTCTGTGAAAATCAATTGCATACATAAAGGATACCACAAACAAGGTATTAGTGCGACCATTTCCAGAATAGTATTCCTACATTTAGACTCCTCATCAAGTAGGTATGGTAACAGACATCGAATGAATTCCGAGACGCTCTTCTCTTGCTGTACGGTCTGTTGTCAATGGTTTGTTGGAAGGCTTCTGGGAAAATCAATTGCATACATAAAGGATACCACAAACAAGGCATTAGTGCGACCATTTCCAGAATAGTATTCCTACATTTAGACTCCTTATCAAGTAGGTACTGTAACGGACATCGAATGAATTCAGAGTCGCTCTTCTCTTACTGCACGGTCTGTAGTCAATGGTTTGTTGGAAGGCTTCTGTGAAAATCAATTGCATACATAAAGGATACCACAAACAATTCATTAGTGCGACCATTTCCATAATAGTATTCCTACATTTAGACTCCTTATCAAGTAGGTACGGTAACGGACCTCGAATGAATTCAGAGACGCTCTTCTCTTGTTGTAAGGTCTGTAGTCAATGGTTTGTTGGAAGGCTTCTGTGAAAATCAATTGCATACATACAGGATACCACAAACAAGGCATTAGTGCGACCACTTCCGGAATAGTATTCCTACATTTAGACTCCTTATCAAGTAGGTACAGTAACGGACATCGAATGAATTCACAGACGCTCTTCTCTGGTTTTACGGTCTGTAGTCAATTGTTTGTTGGAAGGCATCTGTGAAAACCAATTGCATACATAAAGGATACCACAAACTAGGCATTAGTGCGACCATTTCCAGAATAGTATTCCTACATTTAGACTCCTTATCAAGTAGGTACGGTAACGGATATCGAATGAATTCAGAGATGCCCTTCTCTTGGTGTACGGTCTGTAGTCAATGGTTTGTTGGAAGGCTTCTGTGAAAATCAATTGCATACATAAAGGATACCACAAACAAGGCATTAGTGCGACCATTTCCAGAATAGTATTCCTACATTTAGACTCCTTATCAAGTAGGTATGGTAACAGACATCGAATGAATTCCGAGACGCTCTACTCTTGCTATACGGTCTGTTGTCAATGGTTTGTTGAGAGGCTTCTGGGAAAATCAATTGCATACATAAAGGATACCACAAACAAGGCATTAGTGCGACCATTTCCAGAATAGTATTCCTACATTTAGACTCCTTATCTAGTAGGTACGGTAACTGACCTCAAATGAATTCAGAGACGCTCTTCTCTTGCTGTACGGTATGTAGTCAATGGTTTGTTGGAAGGCTTCTGTGAAAATCAATTGCATACATAAAGGATACCACAAACAAGGCATTAGTGCGACCATTTCCAGAATAGTATTCCTACATTTAGACTCCTTATCAAGTAGGTATGGTAACAGACATCGAATGAATTCCGAGACGCTCTTCTCTTGCTGTACGGTCTGTTGTCAATGGTTTGTTGGAAGGCTTCTGGGAAAATCAATTGCATACATAAAGGATACCACAAACAAGGCATTAGTGCGACCATTTCCAGAATAGTATTCCTACATTTAGACTCCTTATCATGTAGGTACGGTAACGGACATCGAATGAATTCACAGACGCTCTTCTCTGGCGTTACGGTCTGTAGTCAATGGTTTGTTGGAAGGCTTCTGTGAAAACCAATTGCATACATAAAGGATACCACAAACAAGGCATTAGTGCGACCATTTCCAGAATAGTATTCCTACATTTAGACTCCTCATCAAGTAGGTATGGTAACAGACATCGAATGAATTCCGAGACGCTCTTCTCTTGCTGTACGGTCTGTAGTCAATGGTTTGTTGGAAGGCTTCTGTGAAAATCAATTGCATACATAAAGGATACCACAAACAAGGTATTAGTGCGACCATTTCCAGAATAGTATTCCTACATTTAGACTCCTCATCAAGTAGGTATGGTAACAGACATCGAATGAATTCCGAGACGCTCTTCTCTTGCTGTACGGTCTGTTGTCAATGGTTTGTTGCAAGGCTTCTGGGAAAATCAATTGCATACATAAAGGATACCACAAACAAGGCATTAGTGCGACCATTTCCAGAATAGTATTCCTACATTTAGACTCCTTATCAAGTAGGTACTGTAACGGACATCGAATGAATTCAGAGTCGCTCTTCTCTTACTGCACGGTCTGTAGTCAATGGTTTGTTGGAAGGCTTCTGTGAAAATCAATTGCATACATAAAGGATACCACAAACAATTCATTAGTGCGACCATTTCCATAATAGTATTTCTACATTTAGACTCCTTATCAAGTAGGTACGGTAACGGACCTCGAATGAATTCAGAGACGCTCTTCTCTTGCTGTACGGTCTGTTGTCAATGGTTTGTTGGAAGGCTTCTGGGAAAATCAATTGCATACATAAAGGATACCACAAACAAGGCATTAGTGCGACCATTTCCAGAATAGTATTCCTACATTTAGACTCCTTATCAAGTAGGTACGGTAACGGATATCGAATGAATTCAGAGATGCCCTTCTCTTGGTGTACGGTCTGTAGTCAATGGTTTGTTGGAAGGCTTCTGTGAAAATCAATTGCATACATAAAGGATACCACAAACAAGGCATTAGTGCGACCATTTCCAGAATAGTATTCCTACATTTAGACTCCTTATCAAGTAGGTATGGTAACAGACATCGAATGAATTCCGAGACGCTCTTCTCTTGCTATACGGTCTGTTGTCAATGGTTTGTTGGAAGGCTTCTGGGAAAATCAATTGCATACATAAAGGATACCACAAACAAGGCATTAGTGCGACCATTTCCAGAATAGTATTCCTACATTTAGACTCCTTATCTAGTAGGTACGGTAACTGACCTCAAATGAATTCAGAGATGCTCTTCTCTTGCTGTACGGTATGTAGTCAATGGTTTGTTGAAAGGCTTCTGTGAAAATCAATTGCATACATAAAGGATACCACAAACAAGGCATTAGTGCGACCATTTCCAGAATAGTATTCCTACATTTAGACTCCTTATCAAGTAGGTATGGTAACAGACATCGAATGAATTCCGAGACGCTCTTCTCTCTCTGTACGGTCTGTTGTCAATGGTTTGTTGGAAGGCTTCTGGGAAAATCAATTGCATACATAAAGGATACCACAAACAAGGCATTAGTGCGACCATTTTTAGTATAGTATTCCTACATTTAGACTCCTTATCAAGTAGGTACGGTAACGGACATCGAATGAATTCAGAGACGCTCTTCTCTTGGTGTACGGTCTGTAGTCAATGGTTTGTTGGAAGGCTTCTGTGAAAATCAATTACATACATAAAGGATACCACAAACAAGGCATTTGTGCGACCATTTCCAGAATAGTATTCCTACATTTAGACTCCTTATCAAGTAGGTACGGTAACGGACATCGAATGAATTCAGAGACGCTCTTCTCTTGGTGTACGGTCTGTTGTCAATGGTTTGTTGGAAGTCTTCTGTGAAAATCAATTGTATACATAAAGGATACCACAAACAAGGCATTAGTGCGACCATTTCCAGAATAGTATTCCTACATTTAGACTCTTTATCAAGTAGGTACAGTAACGGACATCGAATGAATTCACAGACGCTCTTCTCTGGCGTTACGGTCTGTAGTCAATGGTTTGTTGGAAGGCTTCTGTGAAAACCAATTGCATACATAAAGGATACCACAAACAAGGCATTAGTGCGACCATTTCCAGAATAGTATTCCTACATTTAGACTCCTTATCAAGTAGGTACGGTAACGGATATCGAATGAATTCAGAGACGCTCTTCTCTTGGTGTACGGTCTGTAGTCAATGGTTTGTTGGAAGGCTTCTGTGAAAATCAATTGCATACATAAAGGATACCACAAACAAGGTATTAGTGCGACCATTTCCAGAATAGTATTCCTACATTTAGACTCCTCATCCAGTAGGTATGGTAACAGACATCGAATGAATTCCGAGACCCCCTTCTCTTGCTGTACGGTCTGTTGTCAATGGTTTGTTGGAAGGCTTCTGGGAAAATCAATTGCATACATAAAGGATACCACAAACAAGGCATTAGTGCGACCATTTCCAGAATAGTATTCCTACATTTAGACTCCTTATCAAGTAGGTACTGTAACGGACATCGAATGAATTCAGAGTCGCTCTTCTCTTACTGCACGGTCTGTAGTCAATGGTTTGTTGGAAGGCGTCTGTGAAAATCAATTGCATACATAAAGGATACCAAAAACAATTCATTATTGCGACCATTTCCAGAATAGTATTCCTACATTTAGACTCCTTATCAAGTAGGTACGGTAACGGACCTCGAATGAATTCAGAGACGCTCTCCTCTTGCTGTAAGGTCTGTAGTCAATGGTTTGTTGGAAGGCTTCTGGGAAAATCAATTGCATACATAAAGGATACCACAAACAAGGCATTAGTGCGACCATTTCCAGAATAGTATTCCTACATTTAGACTCCTTATCAAGTAGGTACGGTAACGGACATCGAATGAATTCAGAGACACTCTTCTCTTGGTGTACGGTCTGTAGTCAATGGTTTGTTGGAAGGTTTCTGTGAAAATCAATTACATACATAAAGGATACCACAAACAAGGCATTTGTGCGACCATTTCCAGAATAGTATTCCTACATTTAGACTCTTTATCAAGTAGGTACAGTAACGGACATCGAATGAATTCACAGACGCTCTTCTCTGGCGTTACGGTCTGTAGTCAATGGTTTGTTGGAAGGCTTCTGTGAAAACCAATTGCATACATAAAGGATACCACAAACAAGGCATTAGTGCGACCATTTCCAGAATAGTATTCCTACATTTAGACTCCTTATCAAGTAGGTACGGTAACGTACCTCGAATGAATTCAGAGACGCTCTTCTCTTGTTGTAAGGTCTGTAGTCAATGGTTTGTTGGAAGGCTTCTGTGAAAATCAATTGCATACATACAGGATACCACAAACAAGGCATTAGTGCGACCACTTCCGGAATAGTATTCCTACATTTAGACTCCTTATCAAGTAGGTACAGTAACGGACATCGAATGAATTCACAGACGCTCTTCTCTGGCTTTACGGTCTGTAGTCAATGGTTTGTTGGAAGGCTTCTGTGAAAACCAATTGCATACATAAAGGATACCACAAACAAGGCATTAGTGCGACCATTTCCAGAATAGTATTCCTACATTTAGACTCCTTATCAAGTAGGTACGGTAACGGATATCGAATGAATTCAGAGATGCCCTTCTCTTGGTGTACGGTCTGTAGTCAATGGTTTGTTGGAAGGCTTCTGTGAAAATCAATTGCATACATAAAGGATACCACAAACAAGGCATTAGTGCGACCATTTCCAGAATAGTATTCCTACATTTAGACTCCTTATCAAGTAGGTATGGTAACAGACATCGAATGAATTCCGAGACGCTCTTCTCTTGCTATACGGTCTGTTGTCAATGGTTTGTTGGAAGGCTTCTGGGAAAATCAATTGCATACATAAAGGATACCACAAACAAGGCATTAGTGCGACCATTTCCAGAATAGTATTCCTACATTTAGACTCCTTATCTAGTCGGTACGGTAACGGATATCGAATGAATTCAGAGATGCCCTTCTCTTGGTGTACGGTCTGTAGTCAATGGTTTGTTGGAAGGCTTCTATGAAAATCAATTGCATACATAAAGGATACCACAAACAAGGCATTAGTGCGACCATTTCCAGAATAGTATTCCTACATTTAGACTCCTTATCAAGTAGGTATGGTAACAGACATCGAATGAATTCCGAGACGCTCTTCTCTTGCTATACGGTCTGTTGTCAATGGTTTGTTGGAAGGCTTCTGGGAAAATCAATTGCATACATAAAGGATACCACAAACAAGGCATTAGTGCGACCATTTCCAGAATAGTATTCCTACATTTAGACTCCTTATCTAGTAGGTACGGTAACTGACCTCAAATGAATTCAGAGACGCTCTTCTCTTGCTGTACGGTATGTAGTCAATGGTTTGTTGGAAGGCTTCTGTGAAAATCAATTGCATACATAAAGGATACCACAAACAAGGCATTAGTGCGACCATTTCCAGGATAGTATTCCTACATTTAGACTCCTTATCAAGTAGGTACGGTAACGGACATCGAATGAATTCAGAGACGCTCTTCTCTTGGTGTACGGTCTGTAGTCAATGGTTTGTTGGAAGGCTTCTGTGAAAATCAATTACATACATAAAGGATACCACAAACAAGGCATTTGTGCGACCATTTCCAGAATAGTATTCCTACATTTAGACTCCTTATCAAGTAGGTACGGTAACGGACATCGAATGAATTCAGAGACGCTCTTCTCTTGGTGTACGGTCTGTTGTCAATGGTTTGTTGGAAGGCTTCTGTGAAAATCAATTGTATACATAAAGGATACCACAAACAAGGCATTAGTGCGACCATTTCCAGAATAGTATTCCTACATTTAGACTCTTTATCAAGTAGGTACAGTAACGGACATCGAATGAATTCACAGACGCTCTTCTCTGGCGTTACGGTCTGTAGTCAATGGTTTGTTGGAAGGCTTCTGTGAAAACCAATTGCATACATAAAGGATACCACAAACAAGGCATTAGTGCGACCATTTCCAGAATAGTATTCCTACATTTAGACTCCTTATCAAGTAGGTACGGTAACGGATATCGAATGAATTCAGAGACGCTCTTCTCTTGGTGTACGGTCTGTAGTCAATGGTTTGTTGGAAGGCTTCTGTGAAAATCAATTGCATACATAAAGGATACCACAAACAAGGTATTAGTGCGACCATTTCCAGAATAGTATTCCTACATTTAGACTCCTCATCCAGTAGGTATGGTAACAGACATCGAATGAATTCCGAGACCCCCTTCTCTTGCTGTACGGTCTGTTGTCAATGGTTTGTTGGAAGGCTTCTGGGAAAATCAATTGCATACATAAAGGATACCACAAACAAGGCATTAGTGCGACCATTTCCAGAATAGTATTCCTACATTTAGACTCCTTATCAAGTAGGTACTGTAACGGACATCGAATGAATTCAGAGTCGCTCTTCTCTTACTGCACGGTCTGTAGTCAATGGTTTGTTGGAAGGCGTCTGTGAAAATCAATTGCATACATAAAGGATACCAAAAACAATTCATTATTGCGACCATTTCCAGAATAGTATTCCTACATTTAGACTCCTTATCAAGTAGGTACGGTAACGGACCTCGAATGAATTCAGAGACGCTCTCCTCTTGCTGTAAGGTCTGTAGTCAATGGTTTGTTGGAAGGCTTCTGGGAAAATCAATTGCATACATAAAGGATACCACAAACAAGGCATTAGTGCGACCATTTCCAGAATAGTATTCCTACATTTAGACTCCTTATCAAGTAGGTACGGTAACGGACATCGAATGAATTCAGAGACGCTCTTCTCTTGGTGTACGGTCTGTAGTCAATGGTTTGTTGGAAGGTTTCTGTGAAAATCAATTACATACATAAAGGATACCACAAACAAGGCATTTGTGCGACCATTTCCAGAATAGTATTCCTACATTTAGACTCTTTATCAAGTAGGTACAGTAACGGACATCGAATGAATTCACAGACGCTCTTCTCTGGCGTTACGGTCTGTAGTCAATGGTTTGTTGGAAGGCTTCTGTGAAAACCAATTGCATACATAAAGGATACCACAAACAAGGCATTAGTGCGACCATTTCCAGAATAGTATTCCTACATTTAGACTCCTTATCAAGTAGGTACGGTAACGTACCTCGAATGAATTCAGAGACGCTCTTCTCTTGTTGTAAGGTCTGTAGTCAATGGTTTGTTGGAAGGCTTCTGTGAAAATCAATTGCATACATACAGGATACCACAAACAAGGCATTAGTGCGACCACTTCCGGAATAGTATTCCTACTTTTAGACTCCTTATCAAGTAGGTACAGTAACGGACATCGAATGAATTCACAGACGCTCTTCTCTGGCTTTACGGTCTGTAGTCAATGGTTTGTTGGAAGGCTTCTGTGAAAACCAATTGCATACATAAAGGATACCACAAACAAGGCATTAGTGCGACCATTTCCAGAATAGTATTCCTACATTTAGACTCCTTATCAAGTAGGTACGGTAACGGATATCGAATGAATTCAGAGATGCCCTTCTCTTGGTGTACGGTCTGTAGTCAATGGTTTGTTGGAAGGCTTCTGTGAAAATCAATTGCATACATAAAGGATACCACAAACAAGGCATTAGTGCGACCATTTCCAGAATAGTATTCCTACATTTAGACTCCTTATCAAGTAGGTATGGTAACAGACATCGAATGAATTCCGAGACGCTCTTCTCTTGCTATACGGTCTGTTGTCAATGGTTTGTTGGAAGGCTTCTGGGAAAATCAATTGCATACATAAAGGATACCACAAACAAGGCATTAGTGCGACCATTTCCAGAATAGTATTCCTACATTTAGACTCCTTATCTAGTAGGTACGGTAACTGACCTCAAATGAATTCAGAGACGCTCTTCTCTTGCTGTACGGTATGTAGTCAATGGTTTGTTGGAAGGCTTCTGTGAAAATCAATTGCATACATAAAGAATACCACAAACAAGGCATTAGTGCGACCATTTCCAGGATAGTATTCCTACATTTAGACTCCTAATCAAGTAGGTATGGTAACAGACATCGAATGAATTCCGAGACGCTCTTCTCTTGCTGTACGGTCTGTTGTCAATGGTTTGTTGGAAGGCTTCTGGGAAAATCAATTGCATACATAAATGATACCACAAACAAGGCATTAGTGCGACCATTTCCAGAATAGTATTCCTACATTTAGACTCCTTATCAAGTAGGTACGGTAACGGACATCGAATGAATTCAGAGACGCTCTTCTCTTGGTGTACGGTCTGTAGTCAATGGTTTGTTGGAAGGCTTCTGTGAAAATCAATTACATACATAAAGGATACCACAAACAAGGCATTTGTGCGACCATTTCCAGAATAGTATTCCTACATTTAGACTCCTTATCAAGTAGGTACGGTAACGGACATCGAATGAATTCAGAGACGCTCTTCTCTTGGTGTACGGTCTGTTGTCAATGGTTTGTTGGAAGGCTTCTGTGAAAATCAATTGTATACATAAAGGATACCACAAACAAGGCATTAGTGCGACCATTTCCAGAATAGTATTCCTACATTTAGACTCTTTATCAAGTAGGTACAGTAACGGACATCGAATGAATTCACAGACGCTCTTCTCTGGCGTTACGGTCTGTAGTCAATGGTTTGTTGGAAGGCTTCTGTGAAAACCAACTGCATACATAAAGGATACCACAAACAAGGCATTAGTGCGACCATTTCCAGAATAGTATTCCTACATTTACACTCCTCATCAAGTAGATATGGTAACAGACATCGAATGAATTCCGAGACGATCTTCTCTTGCTGTACGGTCTGTAGTCAATGGTTTGTTGGAAGGCATCTGTGAAAATCAATTGCATACATAAAGGATACCACAAACAAGGTATTAGTGCGACCATTTCCAGAATAGTATTCCTACATTTAGACTCCTCATCAAGTAGGTATGGTAACAGACATCGAATGAATTCCGAGACGCTCTTCTCTTGCTGTACGGTCTGTTGTCAATGGTTTGTTGGAAGGCTTCTGGGAAAATCAATTGCATACATAAAGGATACCACAAACAAGGCATTAGTGCGACCATTTCCAGAATAGTATTCCTAAATTTAGACTCCTTATCAAGTAGGTACTGTAACGGACATCGAATGAATTCAGAGTCGCTCTTCTCTTACTGCACGGTCTGTAGTCAATGGTTTGTTGGAAGGCTTCTGTGAAAATCAATTGCATACATAAAGGATACCACAAACAATTCATTAGTGCGACCATTTCCATAATAGTATTCCTACATTTAGACTCCTTATCAAGTAGGTACGGTAACGGACCTCGAATGAATTCAGAGACGCTCTTCTCTTGTTGTAAGGTCTGTAGTCAATGGTTTGTTGGAAGGCTTCTGTGAAAATCAATTGCATACATACAGGATACCACAAACAAGGCATTAGTGCGACCACTTCCGGAATAGTATTCCTACATTTAGACTCCTTATCAAGTAGGTACAGTAACGGACATCGAATGAATTCACAGACGCTCTTCCCTGGCTTTACGGTCTGTAGTCAATGGTTTGTTGGAAGGCTTCTGTGAAAACCAATTGCATACATAAAGGATACCACAAACAAGGCATTAGTGCGACCATTTCCAGAATAGTATTCCTACATTTAGACTCCTTATCAAGTAGGTACGGTAACGGATATCGAATGAATTCAGAGATGCCCTTCTCTTGGTGTACGGTCTGTAGTCAATGGTTTGTTGGAAGGCTTCTGTGAAAATCAATTGCATACATAAAGGATACCACAAACAAGGCATTAGTGCGACCATTTCCAGAATAGTATTCCTACATTTAGACTCCTTATCAAGTAGGTATGGTAACAGACATCGAATGAATTCCGAGACGCTCTTCTCTTGCTATACGGTCTGTTGTCAATGGTTTGTTGGAAGGCTTCTGGGAAAATCAATTGCATACATAAAGGATACCACAAACAAGGCATTAGTGCGACCATTTCCAGAATAGTATTCCTACATTTAGACTCCTTATCTAGTAGGTACGGTAACTGACCTCAAATGAATTCAGAGACGCTCTTCTCTTGCTGTACGGTATGTAGTCAATGGTTTGTTGAAAGGCTTCTGTGAAAATCAATTGCATACATAAAGGGTACCACAAACAAGGCATTAGTGCGACCATTTCCAGAACAGTATTCCTACATTTAGACTCCTTAACAAGTAGGTATGGTAACAGACATCGAATTAATTCCGAGACGCTCTTCTCTTGCTGTACGGTCTGTTGTCAATGGTTTGTTGGAAGGCTTCTGGGAAAATCAATTGCATACATAAAGGATACCACAAACAAGGCATTAGTGCGACCATTTCCAGAATAGTATTCCTACATTTAGACTCCTTATCAAGTAGGTACGGTAACGGACATCGAATGAATTCAGAGACGCTCTTCTCTTGGTGTACGGTCTGTAGTCAATGGTTTGTTGGAAGGCTTCTGTGAAAACCAATTGCATACATAAAGGATACCACAAACAAGGCATTAGTGCGACCATTTCCAGAATAGTATTCCTACATTTAGACTCCTTATCAAGTAGGTACGGTAACGTACCTCGAATGAATTCAGAGACGCTCTTCTCTTGTTGTAAGGTCTGTAGTCAATGGTTTGTTGGAAGGCTTCTGTGAAAATCAATTGCATACATACAGGATACCACAAACAAGGCATTAGTGCGACCACTTCCGGAATAGTATTCCTACTTTTAGACTCCTTATCAAGTAGGTACAGTAACGGACATCGAATGAATTCACAGACGCTCTTCTCTGGCTTTACGGTCTGTAGTCAATGGTTTGTTGGAAGGCTTCTGTGAAAACCAATTGCATACATAAAGGATACCACAAACAAGGCATTAGTGCGACCATTTCCAGAATAGTATTCCTACATTTAGACTCCTTATCAAGTAGGTACGGTAACGGATATCGAATGAATTCAGAGATGCCCTTCTCTTGGTGTACGGTCTGTAGTCAATGGTTTGTTGGAAGGCTTCTGTGAAAATCAATTGCATACATAAAGGATACCACAAACAAGGCATTAGTGCGACCATTTCCAGAATAGTATTCCTACATTTAGACTCCTTATCAAGTAGGTATGGTAACAGACATCGAATGAATTCCGAGACGCTCTTCTCTTGCTATACGGTCTGTTGTCAATGGTTTGTTGGAAGGCTTCTGGGAAAATCAATTGCATACATAAAGGATACCACAAACAAGGCATTAGTGCGACCATTTCCAGAATAGTATTCCTACATTTAGACTCCTTATCTAGTAGGTACGGTAACTGACCTCAAATGAATTCAGAGACGCTCTTCTCTTGCTGTACGGTATGTAGTCAATGGTTTGTTGGAAGGCTTCTGTGAAAATCAATTGCATACATAAAGGATACCACAAACAAGGCATTAGTGCGACCATTTCCAGGATAGTATTCCTACATTTAGACTCCTTATCAAGTAGGTATGGTAACAGACATCGAATGAATTCCGAGACGCTCTTCTCTTGCTGTACGGTCTGTTGTCAATGGTTTGTTGGAAGGCTTCTGGGAAAATCAATTGCATACATAAATGATACCACAAACAAGGCATTAGTGCGACCATTTCCAGAATAGTATTCCTACATTTAGACTCCTTATCAAGTAGGTACGGTAACGGACATCGAATGAATTCAGAGACGCTCTTCTCTTGGTGTACGGTCTGTAGTCAATGGTTTGTTGGAAGGCTTCTGTGAAAATCAATTACATACATAAAGGATACCACAAACAAGGCATTTGTGCGACCATTTCCAGAATAGTATTCCTACATTTAGACTCCTTATCAAGTAGGTACGGTAACGGACATCGAATGAATTCAGAGACGCTCTTCTCTTGGTGTACGGTCTGTTGTCAATGGTTTGTTGGAAGGCTTCTGTGAAAATCAATTGTATACATAAAGGATACCACAAACAAGGCATTAGTGCGACCATTTCCAGAATAGTATTCCTACATTTAGACTCTTTATCAAGTAGGTACAGTAACGGACATCGAATGAATTCACAGACGCCCTTCTCTGGCGTTACGGTCTGTAGTCAATGGTTTGTTGGAAGGCTTCTGTGAAAACCAACTGCATACATAAAGGATACCACAAACAAGGCATTAGTGCGACCATTTCCAGAATAGTATTCCTACATTTACACTCCTCATCAAGTAGATATGGTAACAGACATCGAATGAATTCCGAGACGCTCTTCTCTTGCTGTACGGTCTGTAGTCAATGGTTTGTTGGAAGGCATCTGTGAAAATCAATTGCATACATAAAGGATACCACAAACAAGGTATTAGTGCGACCATTTCCAGAATAGTATTCCTACATTTAGACTCCTCATCAAGTAGGTATGGTAACAGACATCGAATGAATTCCGAGACGCTCTTCTCTTGCTGTACGGTCTGTTGTCAATGGTTTGTTGGAAGGCTTCTGGGAAAATCAATTGCATACATAAAGGATACCACAAACAAGGCATTAGTGCGACCATTTCCAGAATAGTATTCCTACATTTAGACTCCTTATCAAGTAGGTACTGTAACGGACATCGAATGAATTCAGAGTCGCTCTTCTCTTACTGCACGGTATGTAGTCAATGGTTTGTTGGAAGGCTTCTGTGGAAATCAATTGCATACATAAAGGATACCACAAACAATTCATTAGTGCGACCATTTCCATAATAGTATTCCTACATTTAGACTCCTTATCAAGTAGGTACGGTAACGGACCTCGAATGAATTCAGAGACGCTCTTCTCTTGTTGTAAGGTCTGTAGTCAATGGTTTGTTGGAAGGCTTCTGTGAAAATCAATTGCATACATACAGGATACCACAAACAAGGCATTAGTGCGACCACTTCCGGAATAGTATTCCTACATTTAGACTCCTTATCAAGTAGGTACAGTAACGGACATCGAATGAATTCACAGACGCTCTTCTCTGGCTTTACGGTCTGTAGTGAATGGTTTGTTGGAAGGCTTCTGTGAAAACCAATTGCATACATAAAGGATACCACAAACAAGGCATTAGTGCGACCATTTCCAGAATAGTATTCCTACATTTAGACTCCTTATCAAGTAGGTACGGTAACGGATATCGAATGAATTCAGAGATGCCCTTCTCTTGGTGTACGGTCTGTAGTCAATGGTTTGTTGGAAGGCTTCTGTGAAAATCAATTGCATACATAAAGGATACCACAAACAAGGCATTAGTGCGACCATTTCCAGAATAGTATTCCTACATTTAGACTCCTTATCAAGTAGGTATGGTAACAGACATCGAATGAATTCCGAGACGCTCTTCTCTTGCTATACGGTCTGTTGTCAATGGTTTGTTGGAAGGCTTCTGGGAAAATCAATTGCATACATAAAGGATACCACAAACAAGGCATTAGTGCGACCATTTCCAGAATAGTATTCCTACATTTAGACTCCTTATCTAGTAGGTACGGTAACTGACCTCAAATGAATTCAGAGACGCTCTTCTCTTGCTGTACGGTATGTAGTCAATGGTTTGTTGAAAGGCTTCTGTGAAAATCAATTGCATACATAAAGGGTACCACAAACAAGGCATTAGTGCGACCATTTCCAGAACAGTATTCCTACATTTAGACTCCTTAACAAGTAGGTATGGTAACAGACATCGAATTAATTCCGAGACGCTCTTCTCTTGCTGTACGGTCTGTTGTCAATGGTTTGTTGGAAGGCTTCTGGGAAAATCAATTGCATACATAAAGGATACCACAAACAAGGCATTAGTGCGACCATTTCCAGAATAGTATTCCTACATTTAGACTCCTTATCAAGTAGGTACGGTAACGGACATCGAATGAATTCAGAGACGCTCTTCTCTTGGTGTACGGTCTGTAGTCAATGGTTTGTTGGAAGGCTTCTGTGAAAATCAATTACATACATAAAGGATACCACAAACAAGGCATTTGTGCGACCATTTCCGGAATAGTATTCCTACATTTAGACTCCTTATCAAGTAGGTACGGTAACGGACATCGAATGAATTCAGAGACGCTCTTCTCTTGGTGTACGGTCTGTTGTCAATGGTTTGTTGGAAGGCTTCTGTGAAAATCAATTGTATACATAAAGGATACCACAAGCAAGGCATTAGTGCGACCATTTCCAGAATAGTATTCCTACATTTAGACTCTTTATCAAGTAGGTACAGTAACGGACATCGAATGAATTCACAGACGCTCTTCTCTGGCGTTACGGTCTGTAGTCAATGGTTTGTTGGAAGGCTTCTGTGAAAACCAATTGCATACATAAAGGATACCACAAACAAGGCATTAGTGCGACCATTTCCAGAATAGTATTCCTACATTTAGACTCCTTATTAAGTAGGTACGGTAACGGATATCGAATGAATTCAGAGACGCTCTTCTCTTGGTGTACGGTCTGTAGTCAATGGTTTGTTGGAAGGCTTCTGTGAAATTCAATTGCATACATAAAGGATACCACAAACAAGGTATTAGTGCGACCATTTCCAGAATAGTATTCCTACATTTAGACTCCTCACCAAGTAGGTATGGTAACAGACATCGAATGAATTCCGAGACCCTCTTTTCTTGCTGTACGGTCTGTTGTCAATAGTTTGTTGGAAGGCTTCTGGGAAAATCAATTGCATACATAAAGGATACCACAAACAAGGCATTAGTGCGACCATTTCCAGAATAGTATTCCTACATTTAGACTCCTTATCAAGTAGGTACTGTAACGGACATCGAATGAATTCAGAGTCGCTCTTCTCTTACTGCACGGTCTGTAGTCAATGGTTTGTTGGAAGGCGTCTGTGAAAATCAATTGCATACATAAAGGATACCACAAACAATTCATTATTGCGACCATTTCCAGAATAGTATTCCTACATTTAGACTCCTTATCAAGTAGGTACGGTAACGGACCTCGAATGAATTCAGAGACGCTCTCCTCTTGCTGTAAGGTCTGTAGTCAATGGTTTGTTGGAAGGCTTCTGTGAAAATCAATTGCATACATACAGGATACCACAAACAAGGCATTAGTGACACCATTTCCAGAATAGTATTCCTACATTTAGACTCCTTATCAAGTAGGTACAGTAATGGACATCGAATGAATTCACAGACGCTCTTCTCTCGCTTTACGGTCTGTAGTCAATGGTTTGTTGGAAGGCTTCTGTGAAAACCAATTGCATACATAAAGGATACCACAAACAAGGCATTAGTGTCGACCATTTCCAGAATAGTATTCCAACATTTAGACTCCTTATCAAGTAGGTACGGTAACGGATAACGAATGAATTCAGAGATGCTCTTCTCTTGGTGTACGGTCTGTAGTCAATGGTTTGTTGGAAGGCTTCTGTGAAAATCAATTGCATACATAAAGGATACCACAAACAAGGCATTAGTACGACCATTTCCAGAATAGTATTCCTACATTTAGACTCCTTATCAAGTAGGTATGGTAACAGACATGGAATGAATTCCGAGACGCTCTTCTCTTGCTGTACGGTCTGTTGTCAATGGTTTGTTGGAAGGCTTCTGGGAAAATCAATTGCATACATAAAGGATACCACAAACAAGGCAATAGTGCGACCATTTCCAGAATAGTATTCCGACATTTAGACTCCTCATCAAGTAGGTATGGTAACAGACATCGAATGAATTCCGAGACGCTCTTTTCTTGCTGTACGGTCTGTTGTCAATGGTTTGTTGGAAGGCTTCTGGGAAAATCAATTGCATACATAAAGGATACCACAAACAAGGCATTAGTGCGACCATTTCCAGAATAGTATTCCTACATTTAGACTCCTTATCAAGTAGGTACTGTAACGGACATCGAATGAATTCAGAGTCGCTCTTCTCTTACTGCACGGTCTGTAGTCAATGGTTTGTTGGAAGGCGTCTGTGAAAATCAATTGCATACATAAAGGATACCACAAACAATTCATTATTGCGACCATTTCCAGAATAGTATTCCTACATTTAGACTCCTTATCAAGTAGGTACGGTAACGGACCTCGAATGAATTCAGAGACGCTCTCCTCTTGCTGTAAGGTCTGTAGTCAATGGTTTGTTGGAAGGCTTCTGTGAAAATCAATTGCATACATACAGGATACCACAAACAAGGCATTAGTGACACCATTTCCAGAATAGTATTCCTACATTTAGACACCTTATCAAGTAGGTACAGTAATGGACATCGAATGAATTCACAGACGCTCTTCTCTCGCTTTACGGTCTGTAGTCAATGGTTTGTTGGAAGGCTTCTGTGAAAACCAATTGCATACATAAAGGATACCACAAACAAGGCATTAGTGTCGACCATTTCCAGAATAGTATTCCAACATTTAGACTCCTTATCAAGTAGGTACGGTAACGGATAACGAATGAATTCAGAGATGCTCTTCTCTTGGTGTACGGTCTGTAGTCAATGGTTTGTTGGAAGGCTTCTGTGAAAATCAATTGCATACATAAAGGATACCACAAACAAGGCATTAGTACGACCATTTCCAGAATAGTATTCCTACATTTAGACTCCTTATCAAGTAGGTATGGTAACAGACATGGAATGAATTCCGAGACGCTCTTCTCTTGCTGTACGGTCTGTTGTCAATGGTTTGTTGGAAGGCTTCTGGGAAAATCAATTGCATACATAAAGGATACCACAAACAAGGCAATAGTGCGACCATTTCCAGAATAGTATTCCGACATTTAGACTCCTCATCAAGTAGGTATGGTAACAGACATCGAATGAATTCCGAGACGCTCTTTTCTTGCTGTACGGTCTGTTGTCAATGGTTTGTTGGAAGGCTTCTGGGAAAATCAATTGCATACATAAAGCATACCACAAACAAGGCATTAGTGCAACCATTTCCAGAATAGTATTCCTACATTTAGACTCCTTATCAAGTAGGTACTGTAACGGACATCGAATGAATTCAGAGTCGCTCTTCTCTTACTGCACGGTCTGTAGTCAATGGTTTGTTGGAAGGCGTCTGTGAAAATCAATTGCATACATAAAGGATACCACAAACAATTCATTAGTGCGACCATTTCCAGAATAGTATTCCTACATTTAGACTCCTTATCAAGTAGGTACGGTAACGGACCTCGAATGGATTCAGAGACGCTCTTCTCTTGTTGTAAGGTCTGTAGTCAATGGTTTGTTGGAAGGCTTCTGTGAAAATCAATTGCATACATACAGGATACCACAAACAAGGCATTAGTGCGACCACTTCCGGAATAGTATTCCTACATTTAGACTCCTTATCAAGTAGGTACGGTAACGGACATCGAATGAATTCACAGACGCTCTTCTCTGGCTTTACGGTCTATAGTCAATGGTTTGTTGGAAGGCTTCTGTGAAAACTAATTGCATACATAAAGGATACCACAAACAAGGCATTAGTGCGACCATTTACAGAATAGAATTCCTACATTTAGACTCCTTATCAAGTAGGTACGGTAACGGATATCGAATGAATTCAGAGATGCCCTTCTCTTGGTGTACGGTCTGTAGTCAATGGTTTGATGGAAGGCTTCTGTGAAAATCAATTGCATACATAAAGGATACCACAAACAAGGCATTAGTGCGACCATTTCCAGAATAGTATTCCTACATTTAGACTCCTTATCAAGTAGGTATGGTAACAGACATCGAATGAATTCCGAGACGCTCTTCTCTTGCTGTACGGTCTGTAGTCAATGGTTTGTTGGAAGGCTTCTGGGAAAATCAATTGCATACATAAAGGATACCACAAACAAGGCATTAGTGCGACCATTTCCAGAATAGTATTCCTACATTTAGACTCCTTATCTAGTAGGTACGGTAACTGACCTCAAATGAATTCAGAGACGCTCTTCTCTTGCTGTACGGTATGTAGTCAATGGTTTGTTGGAAGGCTTCTGTGAAAATCAATTGCATACATAAAGGATACCACAAACAAGGCATTGGTGCGACCATTTCCAGAATAGTATTCCTACATTTAGACTCCTTATCAAGTAGGTATGGTAACAGACATCGAATGAATTCCGAGACGCTCTTCTCTTGCTGTACGGTCTGTTGTCAATGGTTTGTTGGTAGGCTTCTGGGAAAATCAATTGCATACATAAAGGATACCACAAACAAGGCATTAGTGCGACCATTTCCAGAATAGTATCCCTACATTTAGACTCCTTATCATCTAGGTACGGTAACGGACATCGAATGAATTCAGAGACGCTCTTCTCTTGGTGTACGGTCTGTAGTCAATGGTTTGTTGGAAGGCTTCTGTGAAAATCAATTAGATACATAAAGGATACCACAAACAAGGCATTTGTGCGACCATTTCCAGAATAGTATTCCTACATTTAGACTCCTTATCATGTAGGTACGGTAACGGACATCGAATGAATTCAGAGACGCTCTTCTCTTGGTGTACGGTCAATTGTCAATGGTTTGTTGGAATGCTTCTGTGAAAATCAATTGTATACAGAAAGGATACCACAAAAAAGGCATTAGTGCGACCATTTCCAGAATAGTATTCCTACATTTAGACTCCTTATCAAGTAGGTACAGTAACGGACATCGAATGAATTCACAGACGCTCTTCTCTGGCGTTACGGTCTGTAGTCAATGGTTTGTTGGAAGGCTTCTGTGAAAACCAATTGCATACATAAAGGATACCACAAACAAGGCATTAGTGCGACCATTTCCAGAATAGTATTCCTACATTTAGACTCCTTATCAAGTAGGTACGGTAACGGATATCGAATGAATTCAGAGACGCTCTTCTCTTGGTGTACGGTCTGTAGTCAATGGTTTGTTGGAAGGCTTCTGTGAAAATCAATTGCATACATAAAGGATACCACAAACAAGGTATTAGTGCGACCATTTCCAGAATAGTATTCCTACATTTAGACTCCTCATCAAGTAGGTATGGTAACAGACATCGAATTAATTCCGAGACGCTCTTCTCTTGCTGTACGGTCTGTTGTCAATGGTTTGTTGGAAGGTTTCTGGGAAAATCAATTGCATACATAAAGGATACCACAAACAAGGCATTAGTGCGACCATTTCCAGAATAGTATTCCTACATTTAGACTCCTTATCTAGTAGGTACGGTAACTGACCTCAAATGAATTTAGAGACGCTCTTCTCTTGCTGTACGGTATGTAGTCAATGGTTTGTTGGAAGGCTTCTGTGAAAATCAATTGCATACATACAGGATACCACAAACAAGGCATTAGTGCGACCATTTCCAGAATAGTATTCCTACATTTAGACTCCTTATCAAGTAGGTATGGTAACAGACATCGAATGAATTCCGAGACGCTCTTCTCTTGCTGTACGGTCTGTTGTCAATGGTTTGTTGGAAAGCTTCTGGGAAAATCAATTGCATACATAAAGGATACCACAAACAAGGCATTAGTGCGACCATTTCCAGAATAGTATTCCTACATTTAGACTCCTTATCAAGTAGGTACGGTAACGGACATCGAATGAATTCAGAGACGCTCTTCTCTTGGTGTACGGTCTGTAGTCAATGGTTTGTTGGAAGGCTTCTGTGAATATCAATTACATACATAAAGGATACCACAAACAAGGCATTTGTTCGACCATTTCCAGAATAGTATTCCTACATTTAGACTCCTTATCAAGTAGGTACGGTAACGGACAACGAATGAATTCAGAGACGCTCTTCTCTTGGTGTACGGTCTGTAGTCAATGGTTTGTTGGAAGGCTTCTGTGAATATCAATTACATACATAAAGGATACCACAAACAAGGCAATAGTGCGACCATTTCCAGAATAGTATTCCGACATTTAGACTCCTCATCAAGTAGGTATGGTAACAGACATCGAATGAATTCCGAGACGCTCTTTTCTTGCTGTACGGTCTGTTGTCAATGGTTTGTTGGAAGGCTTCTGGGAAAATCAATTGCATACATAAAGGATACCACAAACAAGGCATTAGTGCAACCATTTCCAGAATAGTATTCCTACATTTAGACTCCTTATCAAGTAGGTACTGTAACGGACATCGAATGAATTCAGAGTCGCTCTTCTCTTACTGCACGGTCTGTAGTCAATGGTTTGTTGGAAGGCGTCTGTGAAAATCAATTGCATACATAAAGGATACCACAAACAATTCATTAGTGCGACCATTTCCAGAATAGTATTCCTACATTTAGACTCCTTATCAAGTAGGTACGGTAACGGACCTCGAATGAATTCAGAGACGCTCTTCTCTTGTTGTAAGGTCTGTAGTCAATGGTTTGTTGGAAGGCTTCTGTGAAAATCAATTGCATACATACAGGATACCACAAACAAGGCATTAGTGCGACCACTTCCGGAATAGTATTCCTACATTTAGACTCCTTATCAAGTAGGTACGGTAACGGACATCGAATGAATTCACAGACGCTCTTCTCTGGCTTTACGGTCTGTAGTCAATGGTTTGTTGGAAGGCTTCTGTGAAAACTAATTGCATACATAAAGGATACCACAAACAAGGCATTAGTGCGACCATTTACAGAATAGAATTCCTACATTTAGACTCCTTATCAAGTAGGTACGGTAACGGATATCGAATGAATTCAGAGATGCCCCTCTCTTGGTGTACGGTCTGTAGTCAATGGTTTGATGGAAGGCTTCTGTGAAAATCAAATGCATACATAAAGGATACAACAAACAAGGCATTAGTGCGACCATTTCCAGAATAGTATTCCTACATTTAGACTCCTTATCAAGTAGGTATGGTAACAGACATCGAATGAATTCCGAGACGCTCTTCTCTTGCTGTACGGTCTGTAGTCAATGGTTTGTTGGAAGGCTTCTTGGAAAATCAATTGCATACATAAAGGATACCACAAACAAGGCATTAGTGCGACCATTTCCAGAATAGTATTCCTACATTTAGACTCCTTATCTAGTAGGTACGGTAACTGACCTCAAATGAATTCAGAGACGCTCTTCTCTTGCTGTACGGTATGTAGTCAATGGTTTGTTGGAAGGCTTCTGTGAAAATCAATTGCATACATAAAGGATACCACAAACAAGGCATTGGTGCGACCATTTCCAGAATAGTATTCCTACATTTAGACTCCTTATCAAGTAGGTATGGTAACAGACATCGAATGAATTCCGAGACGCTCTTCTCTTGCTGTACGGTCTGTTGTCAATGGTTTGTTGGTAGGCTTCTGGGAAAATCAATTGCATACATAAAGGATACCACAAACAAGGCATTAGTGCGACCATTTCCAGAATAGTAACCCTACATTTAGACTCCTTATCATGTAGGTACGGTAACGGACATCGAATGAATTCACAGACGCTCTTCTCTTGGTGTACGGTCTGTAGTCAATGGTTTGTTGGAAGGCTTCTGTGAAAATCAATTAGATACATAAAGGATACCACAAACAAGGCATTTGTGCGACCATTTCCAGAATAGTATTCCTACATTTAGGCTCCTTATCAAGTAGGTACAGTAACGGACATCGAATGAATTCAGAGACGCTCTTCTCTTGGTGTACGGTCTGTTGTCAATGGTTTGTTGGAAGGCTTCTGTGAAAATCAATTGTATACAGAAAGGATACCACAGAAAAGGCATTAGTGCGACCATTTCCAGAATAGTATTCCTACATTTAGACTCCTTATCAAGTAGGTACAGTAACGGACATCGAATGAATTCACAGACGCTCTTCTCTGGCGTTACGGTCTGTAGTCAATGGTTTGTTGGAAGGCTTCTGTGAAAACCAATTGCATACATAAAGGATACCACAAACAAGGCATTAGTGCGACCATTTCCAGAATAGTATTCCTACATTTAGACTCCTTATCAGGTAGGTACGGTAACGGATATCGAATGAATTCAGAGACGCTCTTCTCTTGGTGTACGGTCTGTAGTCAATGGTTTGTTGGAAGGCTTCTGTGAAAATCAATTGCATACATAAAGGATACCACAAACAAGGTATTAGTGCGACCATTTCCAGAATAGTATTCCTACATTTAGACTCCTCATCAAGTAGGTATGGTAACAGACATCGAATTAATTCCGAGACGCTCTTCTCTTGCTGTACGGTCTGTTGTCAATGGTTTGTTGGAAGGTTTCTGGGAAAATCAATTGCATACATAAAGGATACCACAAACAAGGCATTAGTGCGACCATTTCCAGAATAGTATTCCTACATTTAGACTCCTTATCTAGTAGGTACGGTAACTGACCTCAAATGAATTCAGAGACGCTCTTCTCTTGCTGTACGGTATGTAGTCAATGGTTTGTTGGAAGGCTTCTGTGAAAATCAATTGCATACATACAGGATACCACAAACAAGGCATTAGTGCGACCATTTCCAGAATAGTATTCCTACATTTAGACTCCTTATCAAGTAGGTATGGTAACAGACATCGAATGAATTCCGAGACGCTCTTCTCTTGCTGTACGGTCTGTTGTCAATGGTTTGTTGGAAAGCTTCTGGGAAAATCAATTGCATACATAAAGGATACCACAAACAAGGCATTAGTGCGACCATTTCCAGAATAGTATTCCTACATTTAGACTCCTTATCAAGTAGGTATGGTAACAGACATCGAATGAATTCCGAGACGCTCTTCTCTTGCTATACGGTCTGTTGTCAATGGTTTGTTGGAAGGCTTCTGGGAAAATCAATTGCATACATAAAGGATACCACAAACAAGGCATTAGTGCGACCATTTCCAGAATAGTATTCCTACATTTAGACTCCTTATCTAGTAGGTACGGTAACTGACCTCAAATGAATTCAGAGACGCTCTTCTCTCGGTGTACGGTCTGTTGTCAATGGTTTGTTGGAAGGCTTGTGTGAAAATCAATTGTATACATGAAGGATACCACAAACAAGGCATTAGTGCGACCATTTCCAGAATAGTATTCCTACATTTAGACTCCTTATCAAGTAGGTACAGTAACGGATATCGAATGAATTCACAGACGCTCTTCTCTGGCGTTACGGTCTGTAGTCAATGGTTTGTTGGAAGGCTTCTGTGAAAACCAATTGCATACATAAAGGATACCACAAACATGGCATTAGTGCGACCATTTCCAAAATAGTATTCCTACATTTAGACTCCTTATCAAGTAGGTACGGTAACGGATATCGAATGAATTCAGAGTCGCTCTTCTCTTACTGCACGGTCTGTAGTCAATGGTTTGTTGTTTGGCGTCTGTGAAAATCAATTGCATACATAAAGGATACCACAAACAATTCATTAGTGCGACCATTTCCAGAATAGTATTCCTACATTTAGACTCCTTATCAAGTAGGTACGGTAACGGACCTCGAATGAATTCAGAGACGCTCTTCTCTTGTTGTAAGGTCTGTAGTCAATGGTTTGTTGGAAGGCTTCTTTGAAAATCAATTGCATACATACAGGATACCACAAACAAGGCATTAGTGCGACCACTTCCGGAATAGTATTCCTACATTTAGACTCCTTATCAAGTAGGTACAGTAACGGACATCGAATGAATTCACAGACGCTCTTCTCTGCCTTTATGGTCTGTAGTCAATGGTTTGTTGGAAGGCTTCTGTGAAAACCAATTGCATACATAAAGGATACCACAAACAAGGCATTAGTGCGACCATTTCCAGAATAGTATTCCTACATTTAGACTCCTTATCAAGTAGGTACGGTAACGGATATCGAATGAATTCAGAGATGCCCTTCTCTTGGTGTACGGTCTGTAGTCAATGGTTTGTTGGAAGGCTTCTGTGAAAATCAATTGCATACATAAAGGATACCACAAACAAGGCATTAGTGCGACCATTTCCAGAATAGTATTCCTACATTTAGACTCCTTATCAAGTAGGTATGGTAACAGACATCGAATGAATTCCGAGACGCTCTTCTCTTGCTGTACGGTCTGTTGTCAATGGTTTGTTGGAAGGCTTCTGGGAAAATCAATTGCATACATAAAGGATACCACAAACAAGGCATTAGTGCGACCATTTCCAGAATAGTATTCCTACATTTAGACTCCTTATCTAGTAGGTACGGTAACTGACCCCAAATGAATTCAGAGACGCTCTTCTCTTGCTGTACGGTATGTAGTCAATGGTTTGTTGGAAGGCTTCTGTGAAAATCAATTGCATACATAAAGGATACCACAAACAAGGCATTAGTGCGACCATTTCCAGAATAGTATTCCTACATTTAGACTCCTTATCAAGTTGGTATGGTAACAGACATCGAATGAATTCCGAGACGCTCTTCTCTTGCTGTACGGTCTGTTGTCAATGGTTTGTTGGAAGGCTTCTGTGAAAATCAATTGTATACATAAAGGATACCACAAACAAGGCATTAGTGCGACCATTTCCAGAATAGTATTCCTACATTTAGACTCCTTATCAAGTAGGTACAGTAACGGACATCGAATGAATTCACAGACGCTCTTCTCTGGCGTTACGGTCTGTAGTCAATGGTTTGTTGGAAGGCTTCTGTGAAAACTAATTGCATACATAAAGGATACCACAAGCAAGGCATTAGTGCGACCATTTCCAGAATAGTATTCCTACATTTAGACTCCTTATCAAGTAGGTACGGTAACGGATATCGAATGAATTCAGAGACGCTCTTCTCTTGGTGTACGGTCTGTAGTCAATGGTTTGTTGGAAGGCTTCTGTGAAAATCAATTGCATACATAAAGGATACCACAAACAAGGCATTAGTGCGACCATTTCCAGAATAGTATTCCTACATTTAGACTCCTTATCAAGTAGGTACAGTAACGGACATCGAATGAATTCACAGACGCTCTTCTCTGGCGTTACGGTCTGTAGTCAATGGTTTGTTGGAAGGCTTCTGTGAAAACTAATTGCATACATAAAGGATACCACAAACAAGGCATTAGTGCGACCATTTCCAGAATAGTATTCCTACATTTAGACTCCTTATCAAGTAGGTACGGTAACGGATATCGAATGAATTCAGAGACGCTCTTCTCTTGTTGTACGGTCTGTAGTCAATGGTTTGTTGGAAGGCTTCTGTGAAAATCAATTGCATACATAAAGGATACCACAAACAAGGCATTAGTGCGACCACTTCCGGAATAGTATTCCTACATTTAGACTCCTTATCAAGTAGGTACGGTAACGGATATCGAATGAATTCAGAGACGCTCTTCTCTTGGTGTATGGTCTGTAGTCAATGGTTTGTTGGAAGGCTTCTGTGAAAATCAATTGCATACATAAAGGATACCACAAACAAGGTATTAGTGCAACCATTTCCAGAATAGTATTCCTACATTTAGACTCCTTATCAAGTAGGTACTGTAACGGACATCGAATGAATTCAGAGTCGCTCTTCTCTTACTGCACGGTCTGTAGTCAATGGTTTGTTGGAAGGCGTCTGTGAAAATCAATTGCATACATAAAGGATACCACAAACAATTCATTAGTGCGACCATTTCCAGAATAGTATTCCTACATTTAGACTCCTTATCAAGTAGGTACGGTAATGGACCTCGAATGAATTCAGAGACGCTCTTCTCTTGTTGTAAGGTCTGTAGTCAATGGTTTGTTGGAAGGCTTCTTTGAAAATCAATTGCATACATACAGGATACCACAAACAAGGCATTAGTGCGACCACTTCCGGAATAGTATTCCTACATTTAGACTCCTTATCAAGTAGGTACAGTAACGGACATCGAATGAATTCACAGACGCTCTTCTCTGGCTTTACGGTCTGTAGTCAATGGTTTGTTGGAAGGCTTCTGTGAAAACCAATTGCATACATAAAGGATACCACAAACAAGGCATTAGTGCGACCATTTCCAGAATAGTATTCCTACATTTAGACTCCTTATCAAGTAGGTACGGTAACGGATATCGAATGAATTCAGAGATGCCCTTCTCTTGGTGTACGGTCTGTAGTCAATGGTTTGTTGGAAGGCTTCTGTGAAAATCAATTGCATACATAAAGGATACCACAAACAAGGCATTAGTGCGACCATTTCCAGAATAGTATTCCTACATTTAGACTCCTTATCAAGTAGGTATGGTAACAGACATCGAATGAATTCCGAGACGCTCTTCTCTTGCTGTACGGTCTGTTGTCAATGGTTTGTTGGAAGGCTTCTGGGAAAATCAATTGCATACATAAATGATACCACAAATAAGGCATTAGTGCGACCATTTCCAGAATAGTATTCCTACATTTAGACTCCTTATCAAGTAGGTACGGTAACGGACATCGAATGAATTCAGAGACGCTCTTCTCTTGGTGTACGGTCTGTAGTCAATGGTTTGTTGGAAGGCTTCTGTGAAAATCAATTACATACATAAAGGATACCACAAACAAGGCATTTGTGCGACCATTTCCAGAATAGTATTCCTACATTTAGACTCCATTATCAAGTAGGTACGGTAACGGACATTGAATGAATTCAGAGACGCTCTTCTCTTGGTGTACGGTCTGTAGTCAATGGTTTGTTGGAAGGCTTCTGTGAAAATCAATTACATACATAAAGGATACCACAAACAAGTCATTTGTGCGACCATTTCCAGAATAGTATTCCTACATTTAGACTCCTTATCAAGTAGGTACGGTAACGGACATCGAATGAATTCAGAGACGCTCTTCTCTTGGTGTACGGTCTGTTGTCAATGGTTTGTTGGAAGGCTTCTGTGAAAATCATTTGCATACATACAGGATACCACAAACAAGGCATTAGTGACACCATTTCCAGAATAGTATTCCTACATTTAGACTCCTTATCAAGTAGGTACAGTAATGGACATCGAATGAATTCACAGACGCTCTTCTCTCGCTTTACGGTCTGTAGTCAATGGTTTGTTGGAAGGCTTCTGTGAAAACCAATTGCATACATAAAGGATACCACAAACAAGGCATTAGTGCGACCATTTCCAGAATAGTATTCCTACATTTAGACTCCTTATCAAGTAGGTACGGTAACGGATATCGAATGAATTCAGAGATGCTCTTCTCTTGGTGTAAGGTCTGAAGTCAATGGTTTGTTGGAAGGCTTCTGTGAAAATCAATTGCATTCATAAAGGATACCACAAACAAGGCATTAGTGCGACCATTTCCAGAATAGTATTCCTACATTTAGACTCCTTATCTAGTAGGTATGGTAACAGACATCGAATGAATTCCGAGACGCTCTTCTCTTGGTGTACGGTCTGTAGTCAATGGTTTGTTGGAAGGCTTCTGTGAAAATCAATTGCATACATAAAGGATACCACAAACAAGGTATTAGTGCAACCATTTCCAGAATAGTATTCCTACATTTAGACTCCTTATCAAGTAGGTACTGTAACGGACATCGAATGAATTCAGAGTCGCTCTTCTCTTACTGCACGGTCTGTAGTCAATGATTTGTTGGAAGGCGTCTGTGAAAATCAATTGCATACATAAAGGATACCACAAACAATTCATTAGTGCGACCATTTCCAGAATAGTATTCCTACATTTAGACTCCTTATCAAGTAGGTACGGTAACGGACCTCGAATGAATTCAGAAACGCTCTTCTCTTGCTGTAAGGTCTGTAGTCAATGGTTTGTTGGAAGGCTTCTTTGAAAATCAATTGCATACATACAGGATACCACAAACAAGGCATTAGTGCGACCACTTCCGGAATAGTATTCCTACATTTAGACTCCTTATCAAGTAGGTACAGTAACGGACATCGAATGAATTCACAGACGCTCTTCTCTGGCTTTACGGTCTGTAGTCAATGGTTTGTTGGAAGGCTTCTGTGAAAACCAATTGCATACATAAAGGGTACCACAAACAAGGCATTAGTGCGACCATTTCCAGAATAGTATTCCTAACTTTAGACTCCTTATCAAGTAGGTACGGTAACGGATATCGAATGAATTCAGAGATGCCCTTCTCTTGGTGTACGGTCTGTAGTCAATGGTTTGTTGGAAGGCTTCTGTGAAAATCAATTGCATACATAAAGGATACCACAAACAAGGCATTAGTGCGACCATTTCCAGAATAGTATTCCTACATTTAGACTCCTTATCAAGTAGGTATGGTAACAGACATCGAATGAATTCCGAGACGCTCTTCTCTTGCTGTACGGTCTGTTGTCAATGGTTTGTTGGAAGGCTTCTGGGAAAATCAATTGCATACATAAATGATACCACAAATAAGGCATTAGTGTGAACATTTCCAGAATAGTATTCCTACATTTAGACTCCTTATCAAGTAGGTACGGTAACGGACATCGAATGAATTCAGAGACGCTCTTCTCTTGGTGTACGGTCTGTAGTCAATGGTTTGTTGGAAGGCTTCTGTGAAAATCAATTACATACATAAAGGATACCACAAACAAGGCATTTGTGCGACCATTTCCAGAATAGTATTCCTACATTTAGACTCCTTATCAAGTAGGTACGGTAACGGGCATCGAATGAATTCAGAGACACTCTTCTCTTGGTGTACGGTCTGTTGTCAATGGTTTGTTGGAAGGCTTTTGTGAAAATCAATTGTATACATAAAGGATACCACAAACAAGGTATTAGTGCGACCATTTCCAGAATAGTATTCCTACATTTAGACTCCTTATCAAGTAGGTACGGTAACGGATATCGAATGAATTCAGAGACGCTCTTCTCTTGGTGTACGGTCTGTAGTCAATGGTTTGTTGGAAGGCTTCTGTGAAAATCAATTGCATACATAAAGGATACCACAAACAAGGCATTAGTGCGACCACTTCCGGAATAGTATTCCTACATTTTGACTCCTTATCAAGTAGGTACGGTAACGGATATCGAATGAATTCAGAGACACTCTTCTCTTGGTGTACGGTCTGTAGTCAATGGTTTGTTGGAAGGCTTCTGTGAAAATCAATTGCATACATAAAGGATACCACAAACAAGGTATTAGTGCGACCATTTCCAGAATAGTATTCCTACATTTAGACTCCTCATCAAGTAGGTATGGTAACAGACATCGAATGAATTCCGAGACGCTCTTCTCTTGCTGTACGGTCTGTTGTCAATGGTTTGTTGGAAGGCTTCTGGGAAAATCAATTGCATACATAAAGGATACCACAAACAAGGCATTAGTGCGACCATTTCCAGAATAGTATTCCTACATTTAGACTCCTTATCAAGTAGGTACTGTAACGGACATCGAATGAATTCAGAGTCGCTCTTCTCTTACTGCACGGTCTGTAGGCAATGGTTTGTTGGAAGGCGTCTGTGAAAATCAATTGCATACATAAAGGATACCACAAACAATTCATTAGTGCGACCATTTCCAGAATAGTATTCCTACATTTAGACTCCTTATTAAGTAGGTACGGTAACGGACCTCGAATGAATTCAGAGACGCTCTTCTCTTGCTGTAAGGTCTGTAGTCAATGGTTTGTTGGAAGGCTTCTGTGAAAATCAATTGCATACATACAGGATACCACAAACAAGGCATTAGTGCGACCACTTCCGGAATAGTATTCCTACATTTAGACTCCTTATCAAGTAGGTACAGTAACGGACATCGAATGAATTCACAGACGCTCTTCTCTGGCTTTACGGTCTGTAGTCAATGGTTTGTTGGAAGGCTTCTGTGAAAACCAATTGCATACATAAAGGATACCACAAACAAGGCATTAGTGCGACCATTTCCAGAATAGTATTCCTACATTTAGACTCCTTATCAAGTAGGTACGGTAACGGATACCGAATGAATTCAGAGATGCTCTTCTCTTGGTGTACGGTCTGTAGTCAATGGTTTGTTGGAAGGCTTCTGTGAAAATCAATTGCATACATAAAGGATACCACAAACAAGGCATTAGTGCGACCATTTCCAGAATAGTATTCCTACATTTAGACTCCTTATCAAGTAGGTATGGTAACAGACATCGAATGAATTCCGAGACGCTCTTCTCTTGCTGTACGGTCTGTTGTCAATGGTTTGTTGGAAGGCTTCTGGGAAAATCAATTGCATACATAAAGGATACCACAAACAATGCATTAGTGCGACCATTTCCAGAATAGTATTCCTACATTTAGACTCCTTATCTAGTAGGTACGGTAACGGACATCGAATGAATTCAGAGACGCTTTTCTCTTGCTGTACGGTATGTAGTCAATGGTTTGTTGGAAGGCTTCTAAGAAAATCAATTGCATACATAAAGGATACCACAAACAAGGCATTAGTGCGACCATTTCCAGTATAGTATTCCTACGTTTAGACTCCTTATCAAGTAGGTATGGTAACAGACATCGAATGAATTCCGAGACGCTCTTCTCTTGCTGTACGGTCTGTTGTCAATGGTTTGTTGGAAGGCTTCTGGGAAAATCAATTGCATACATAAAGGATACCACAAACAAGGCATTAGTGCGACCATTTCCAGAATAGTATTCCTACATTTAGACTCCTTATCAAGTAGGTACGGTAACGGACATTGAATGAATTCAGAGACGCTCTTCTCTTGGTGTACGGTCTGTAGTCAATGGTTTGTTGGAAGGCTTCTGTGAAAATCAATTACATACATAAAGGATACCACAAACAAGTCATTTGTGCGACCATTTCCAGAATAGTATTCCTACATTTAGACTCCTTATCAAGTAGGTACGGTAACGGACATCGAATGAATTCAGAGACGCTCTTCTCTTGGTGTACGGTCTGTTGTCAATGGTTTGTTGGAAGGCTTCTGGGAAAATCAATTGTATACATAAAGGATACCACAAACAAGGCATTAGTGCGACCATTTCCAGAATAGTATTCCTACATTTAGACTCCTTATCAAGTAGGTACAGTAACGGACATCGAATGAATTCACAGACGCTCTTCTCTGGCGTTACGGTCTGTAGTCAATGGTTTGTTTTAAGGCTTCTGTGAAAACCAATTGCATACATAAAGGATACCACAAACAAGGCATTAGTGCGACCATTTCCAGAATAGTATTCCTACATTTAGACTCCTTATCAAGTAGGTACGGTAACGGATATCGAATGAATTCAGAGACGCTCTTCTCTTGGTGTACGGTCTGTAGTCAATGGTTTGTTGGAAGGCTTCTGTGAAAATCAATTGCATACATACAGGATACCACAAACAAGGTATTAGTGCGACCATTTCCAGAATAGTATTCCTACATTTTGACTCCTCATCAAGTAGGTGTGGTAACAGACATCGAATGAATTCCGAGACGCTCTTCTCTTGCTGTACGGTCTGTTGTCAATGGTTTGTTGGAAGGCTTCTGGGAAAATCAATTGCATACATAAAGGATGCCACAAACAAGGCATTAGTGCGACCATTTCCAGAATAGTATTCCTACATTTAGACTCCTTATCAAGTAGGTACTGTAACGGACATCGAATGAATTCAGAGTCGCTCTTCTCTTACTGCACGGTCTGTAGGCAATGGTTTGTTGGAAGGCGTCTGTGAAAATCAATTGCATACATAAAGGATACCACAAACAATTCATTAGTGCGACCATTTCCAGAATAGTGTTCCTACATTTGGACTCCTCATCAAGTAGGTACGGTAACGGAGCTCGAATGAATTCAGAGACGCTCTTCTCTTGCTGTAAGGTCTGTAGTCAATGGTTTGTTGGAAGGCTTCTGTGAAAATCAATTGCATACATACAGGATACCACAAACAAGGCATTAGTGCGACCACTTCCGGAATAGTATTCCTACATATAGACTCCTTATCAAGTAGGTACAGTAACGGACATCGAATGAATTCACAGACGCTCTTCTCTGGCTTTACGGTCTGTAGTCAATGGTTTGTTGGAAGGCTTCTGTGAAAACCAATTGCATACATAAAGGATACCACAAACAAGGCATTAGTGCGACCATTTCCAGAATAGTATTCCTACATTTAGACTCCTTATCAAGTAGGTACGGTAACGGATATCGAATGAATTCAGAGATGCTCTTCTCTTGGTGTACGGTCTGTAGTCAATGGTTTGTTGGAAGGCTTCTGTGAAAATCAATTGCATACATAAAGGATACCACAAACAAGGCATTAGTGCGACCATTTCCAGAATAGTATTCCTACATTTAGACTCCTTATCAAGTAGGTATGGTAACAGACATCGAATGAATTCCGAGACGCTCTTCTCTTGCTGTACGGTCTGTTGTCAATGGTTTGTTGGAAGGCTTCTGGGAAAATCAATTGCATACATAAAGGATACCACAAACAAGGCATTAGTGCGACCATTTCCAGAATAGTATTCCTACATTTAGACTCCTTATCTAGTAGGTACGGTAACGGACATCGAATGAATTCAGAGACGCTCTTTTCTTGCTGTACGGTATGTAGTCAATGGTTTGTTGGAAGGCTTCTGTGAAAATCAATTGCATACATAAAGGATACCACAAACAAGGCATTAGTGCGACCAATTCCAGAGTAGTATTCCTACGTTTAGACTCCTTATCAGGTAGGTATGGTAACAGACATCGAATGAATTCGGAGACGCTCTTCTCTTGCTGTACGGTCTGTTGTCAATGGTTTGTTGGAAGGCTTCTGGGAAAATCAATTGCATACATAAAGGATACCACAAACAAGGTATTAGTGCGACCATTTCCAGAATAGTATTCCTACACTTAGACTCCTTATCAGGTAGGTACGGTAACGGACCTCGAATCAATTCAGAGACGCTCTTCTCTTGCTGTAAGGTCTGTAGTCAATGGTTTGTTGGAAGGCTTCTGTTAAAATCAATTGCATACATACAGGATACCACAAACAAGGCATAAGTGCGACCATTTCCAGAATAGTATTCCTACATTTAGACTCCTTATCAAGTAGGTACGGTAACGGATATCGAATGAATTCAGAGACGCTCTTCTCTTGGTGTACGGTCTGTAGTCAATGGTTTGTTGTAAGGCTTCTGTGAAAATCATTTGCATACATACAGGATACCACAAACAAGGCATTAGTGACACCATTTCCAGAATAGTATTCCTACATTTAGACTCCTTATCAAGTAGGTACAGTAATGGACATCGAATGAATTCACAGACGCTCTTCTCTCGCTTTACGGTCTGTAGTCAATGGTTTGTTGGAAGGCTTCTGTGAAAACCAATTGCATACATAAAGGATACCACAAACAAGGCATTAGTGCGACCATTTCCAGAATAGTATTCCTACATTTAGACTCCTTATCAAGTAGGTACGGTAACGGATATCGAATGAATTCAGAGATGCTCTTCTCTTGGTGTAAGGTCTGAAGTCAATGGTTTGTTGGAAGGCTTCTGTGAAAATCAATTGCATTCATAAAGGATACCACAAACAAGGCATTAGTGCGACCATTTCCAGAATAGTATTCCTACTTTTAGACTCCTTATCTAGTAGGTATGGTAACAGACATCGAATGAATTCCGAGACGCTCTTCTCTTGCTGTACGGTCTGTTGTCAATGGTTTGTTGGAAGGCTTCTGGGAAAATCAATTGCATACATAAAGGATACCACAAACAAGGCATTAGTGCGACCATTTCCAGAATAGTATTCCTACATTTAGACTCCTTATCTAGTAGGTACGGTAACTGACCTCAAATGAATTCAGAGACGCTCTTCTCTTGCTGTACGGTATGTAGTCAATGGTTTGTTGGAAGGCTTCTGTGAAAATCAATTGCATACATAAAGGATACCACAAACAAGGCATTAGTGCGACCATTTCCAGAATAGTATTCCTACATTTAGACACCTTATCAAGTAGGTATGGTAACAGACATCGAATGAATTCCGAGACGCTCTTCTCTTGCTGTACGGTCTGTTGTCAATGGTTTGTTGGAAGGCTTCTGGGAAAATCAATTGCATACATAAAGGATACCACAAACAAGGCATTAGTGCGACCATTTCCAGAATAGTATTCCTACATTTAGACTCCTTATCAAGTAGGTACGGTAACGGACATCGAATGAATTCAGAGACGCTCTTCTCTTGGTGTACGGTCTGTAGTCAATGGTTTGTTGGAAGGCTTCTGTGAAAATCAATTACATACATAAAGGATACCACAAACAAGGAATTTGTGCGACCATTTCCAGAATTGTGTTCCTACGTTTAGACTCCTTATCAAGTAGGTACGGTAACGGACATCGAATGAATGCAGAGACGCTCTTCTCTTGGTGTACGGTCTGTTGTCAATGGTTTGTTGAAAGGCTTCTGTGAAAATCAATTGTATACATAAAGGATACCACAAACAAGGCATTAGTGCGACCATTTCCAGAATAGTATTCCTACATTTAGACTCCTTATCAAGTAGGTACAGTAACGGACATCGAATGAACTCACAGGCGCTCTTCTCTGGCGTTACGGTCTGTAGTCAATGGTTTGTTGGAAGGCTTCTGTGAAAACCAATTGCATACATCAAGGATACCACAAACAAGGCATTAGTGCGACCATTTCCAGAATAGTATTCCTACATTTAGACTCCTTATCAAGTAGGTACGGTAACGGATATCGAATGAATGCAGAGACGCTCTTCTCTTGGTGTACGGTCTGTTGTCAATGGTTTGTTGAAAGGCTTCTGTGAAAATCAATTGTATACATAAAGGATACCACAAACAAGGCATTAGTGCGACCATTTCCAGAATAGTATTCCTACATTTAGACTCCTTATCAAGTAGGTACAGTAACGGACATCGAATGAACTCACAGGCGCTCTTCTCTGGCGTTACGGTCTGTAGTCAATGGTTTGTTGGAAGGCTTCTGTGAAAACCAATTGCATACATCAAGGATACCACAAACAAGGCATTAGTGCGACCATTTCCAGAATAGTATTCCTACATTTAGACTCCTTATCTAGTAGGTACGGTAACTGACCTCAAATGAATTCAGAGACGCTCTTCTCTTGCTGTACGGTATGTAGTCAATGGTTTGTTGGAAGGCTTCTGTGAAAATCAATTTCATACATAAAGGATACCACAAACAAGGCATTAGTGCGACCATTTCCAGAATAGTATTCCTACATTTAGACACCTTATCAAGTAGGTATGGTAACAGACATCGAATGAATTCCGAGACGCTCTTCTCTTGCTGTACGGTCTGTAGTCAATGGTTTGTTGGAAGGCTTCTGTGAAAATCAATTGCATACATAAAGGATACCACAAACAAGGCATTATTGTGACCAATTCCAGAGTAGTATTCCTACGTTTAGACTCCTTATCAAGTAGGTATGGTAACAGACATCGAATGAATTCCGAGACGCTCTTCTCTTGCTGTACGGTCTGTTGTCAATGGTTTGTTGGAAGGCTTCTGGGAAAATCAATTGCATACATAAAGGATACCACAAACAAGGTATTAGTGCGACCATTTCCAGAATAGTATTCCTACACTTAGACTCCTTATCAGGTAGGTACGGTAACGGACCTCGAATCAATTCAGAGACGCTCTTCTCTTGCTGTAAGGTCTGTAGTCAATGGTTTGTTGGAAGGCTTCTGTTAAAATCAATTGCATACATACAGGATACCACAAACAAGGCATAAGTGCGACCATTTCCAGAATAGTATTCCTACATTTAGACTCCTTATCAAGTAGGTACGGTAACGGATATCGAATGAATTCAGAGACGCTCTTCTCTTGGTGTACGGTCTGTAGTCAATGGTTTGTTGTAAGGCTTCTGTGAAAATCATTTGCATACATAAAGGATACCACAAACAAGGCATTAGTGACACCATTTCCAGAATAGTATTCCTACATTTAGACTCCTTATCAAGTAGGTACAGTAATGGACATCGAATGAATTCACAGACGCTCTTCTCTCGCTTTACGGTCTGTAGTCAATGGTTTGTTGGAAGGCTTCTGTGAAAACCAATTGCATACATAAAGGATACCACAAACAAGGCATTAGTGCGACCATTTCCAGAATAGTATTCCTACATTTAGACTCCTTATCAAGTAGGTACGGTAACGGATATCGAATGAATTCAGAGATGCTCTTCTCTTGGTGTAAGGTCTGAAGTCAATGGTTTGTTGGAAGGCTTCTGTGAAAATCAATTGCATTCATAAAGGATACCACAAACAAAGCATTAGTGCGACCATTTCCAGAATAGTATTCCTACTTTTAGACCCCTTATCTAGTAGGTATGGTAACAGACATCGAATGAATTCCGAGACGCTCTTCTCTTGCTGTACGGTCTGTTGTCAATGGTTTGTTGGAAGGCTTCTGGGAAAATCAATTGCATACATAAAGGATACCACAAACAAGGCATTAGTGCGACCATTTCCAGAATAGTATTCCTACATTTAGACTCCTTATCTAGTAGGTACGGTAACTGACCTCAAATGAATTCAGAGACGCTCTTCTCTTGCTGTACGGTATGTAGTCAATGGTTTGTTGGAAGGCTTCTGTGAAAATCAATTGCATACATAAAGGATACCACAAACAAGGCATTAGTGCGACCATTTCCAGAATAGTATTCCTACATTTAGACACCTTATCAAGTAGGTATGGTAACAGACATCGAATGAATTCCGAGACGCTCTTCTCTTGCTGTACGGTCTGTTGTCAATGGTTTGTTGGAAGGCTTCTGGGAAAATCAATTGCATACATAAAGGATACCACAAACAAGGCATTAGTGCGACCATTTCCAGAATAGAATTCCTACATTTAGACCCCTTATCAAGTAGGTACGGTAACGGACATCGAATGAATTCAGAGACGCTCTTCTCTTGGTGTACGGTCTGTAGTCGATGGTTTGTTGGAAGGCTTCTGTGAAAATCAATTACATACATAAAGGATACCACAAACAAGGAATTTGTGCGACCATTTCCAGAATTGTGTTCCTACGTTTAGACTCCTTATCAAGTAGGTACGGTAACGGACATCGAATGAATGCAGAGACGCTCTTCTCTTGGTGTACGGTCTGTTGTCAATGGTTTGTTGAAAGGCTTCTGTGAAAATCAATTGTATACATAAAGGATACCACAAACAAGGCATTAGTGCGACCATTTCCAGAATAGTATTCCTACATTTAGACTCCTTATCAAGTAGGTACAGTAACGGACATCGAATGAACTCACAGGCGCTCTTCTCTGGCGTTACGGTCTGTAGTCAATGGTTTGTTGGAAGGCCTCTGTGAAAACCAATTGCATACATCAAGGATACCACAAACAAGGCATTAGTGCGACCATTTCCAGAATAGTATTCCTACATTTAGACTCCTTATCAAGTAGGTACGGTAACGGATATCGAATGAATTCAGAGACGCTCTTCTCTTGGTGTACGGTCTGTAGTCAATGGTTTGTTGGAAGGCTTCTGTGAAAATCAATTGCATACATAAAGGATACCACAAACAAGGTATTAGTGCGACCATTTCCAGAATAGTATTCCTACATTTAGACTCCTCATCAAGTAGGGATGGTAACAGACATCGAATGAATTTCGAGACGCTCTTCTCTTGCTGTACGGTCTGTTGTCAATGGTTTGTTGGAAGGCTTCTGGGAAAATCAATTGCATACATAAAGGATACCACAAACAAGGCATTAGTGCGACCATTTCCAGAATAGTATTCCTACATTTAGACTCCTTATCAAGTAGGTACGGTAACGGACATCGAATGAATTCAAAGACGCTCTTCTCTTGCTGTAAGGTCTGTAGTCAATGGTTTGTTGGAAGGCTTCTGTGAAAATCAATTGCATACATAAAGGATACCACAAACAAGGAATTTGTGCGACCATTTCCAGAATTGTGTTCCTACGTTTAGACTCCTTATCAAGTAGGTACGGTAACGGACATCGAATGAATGCAGAGACGCTCTTCTCTTGGTGTACGGTCTGTTGTCAATGGTTTGTTGAAAGGCTTCTGTGAAAATCAATTGCATACATAAAGGATACCACAAACAAGGCATTAGTGCGACCATTTCCAGAATAGTATTCCTACATTTAGACTCCTTATCAAGTAGGTACGGTAACGGACATCGAATGAATTCAAAGACGCTCTTCTCTTGCTGTAAGGTCTGTAGTCAATGGTTTGTTGGAAGGCTTCTGTGAAAATCAATTGCATACATACAGGATACCACAAGCAAGGCATTAGTGCGACCATTTCCAGAATAGTATTCCTACATTTAGACTCCTTATCAAGTAGGTACAGTAACGGACATCGAATGAATTCCCAGACCCTCTTCTCTTGCTTTACGGTCTGTAGTCAATGGTTTGTTGGAAGGCTTCTGTGAGAACCAATTGCATACATAAAGGATACCACAAACAAGGCATTACTGCGACCATTTCCAGAATAGTAATCCTACATTTAGAATGCTTATCAAGTAGGTACGGTAGCGGACATCGAATGAATTCAGAGACGCTCTTCTCTTGGTGTACGGTCTGTAGTCAATGGTTTGTTGGAAGGCTTCTGTGAAAATCAATTACATACATAAAGGATACCACAAACAAGGCATTTGTGCGACCATTTCCAGAATAGTATTCCTACATTTAGACTCCTTATCAAGTAGGTACGGTAATGGACATCGAATGAATTCAGAGACGCTCTTCTCTTGGTGTACGGTCTGTAGTCAATGGTTTGTTGGAAGGTTTCTGTGAAAATCAATTGCATACATAAAGGATACCACAAACAAGGCATTAGTGCGACCATTTCCAGAATAGTATTCCTACATTTAGACTCCTTATCAAGTAGGTACTGTAACGGACATCGAATGAATTCAGAGTCGCTCTTCTCTTACTGCACGGCCTGTAGTCAATGGTTTGTTGGAAGGCGTCAGTGAAAATTAATTGCATACATAAAGGATACCACAAACATTTCATTAGTGCGACCATTTCCAGAATAGTATTCCTACATTTAGACTCCTTATCAAGTAGGTACGGTAACGGACCTCGAATGAATTCAGAGACGCTCTTCTCTTGCTGTAAGGTCTGTAGTCATTGGTTTGTTGGAAGGCTTCTGTGAAAATCAATTGCATACATACAGGATACCACAAACAAGGCATTAGTGCGACCATTTCCAGAATAGTATTCCTACATTCAGACTCCTTATCAAGTAGGTACAGTAACGGACATCGAATGAATTCACAGACGCTCTTCTCTGGCTTTACGGTCTGTAGTCAATCGTTTGTTGGAAGGCTTCTGTGAAAACCAATTGCATACATAAATCATACCAAAAACAAGGCATTAGTGCGACCATTTCCAGATTAGTATTCCTACATTTAGACTCCTTATCAAGTAGGTATGGTAACGGATATCGAATGAATTCAGAGACGCTCTTCCCTTGGTGTACGGTCTGTAGTCAATAGTTTGTTGGAAGGCTTCTGTCAAAATCAATTGCATACATAAAGGATACCACAAACAAAGCATTAGTGCGACCATTTCCTGAATAGTATTCCTACATTTAGACTCCTTATCAAGTAGGTATGGTAACAGACATCGAATGAATTCCGAGACGCTCTTCTCTTGCAGTACGGTCTGTTGTCAATGGTTTGTTGGAAGGCTTCTGGGAAAATCAATTGCATACATAAAGGATACCACAAACAAGGCATTAGTGCGACCATTTCCAGAATAGTATTCCTACATTTAGACTCATTTCAAGTAGGTACGGTAACGGACCTCAAATGAATTCAGAGACGCTCTTCTCTTGCTGTACGGTATGTAGTCAATGGTTTGTTGGAAGGCTTCTGGGAAAATCAATTGCATACATAAAGGATACCTCAAACAAGGCATTAGTGCGACCATTTCCAGAATAGTATTCCTACATTTAGACTCCTCATCAAGTAGGTATGGTAACAGACATCGAATGAATTCCGAAACGCTCTTCTCTTGCTGTACGGTCTGTTGTCAATGGTTTGTTGGAAGGCTTCTGGGAAAATCAATTGCATACATAAAGGACACCACAAACAAGGCATTAGTGCGACCATTTCCAGAGTAGTATTCCTACATTTAGACTCCTTATCAAGTAGGTACTGTAACGGACATCGAATGAATTCAGAGTCGCTCTTCTCTTACTGCACGGCCTGTAGTCAATGGTTTGTTGGAAGGCGTCTGTGAAAATCAATTGCATACATAAAGGATACCACAAACAATTCATTAGTGCGACCATTTCCAGAATAGTGTTCCTACACTTAGACTCCTTAACAAGTAGGTACGGTAACGGACCTCGAATCAATTCAGAGACGCTCTTCTCTTGCTGTAAGGTCTGTAGTCAATGGTTTGTTGGAAGGCTTCTGTGAAAATCAATTGCATACATACAGGATACCACAAACAAGGCATTAGTGCGACCATTTCCAGAATAGTATTCCTACATTTTGACTCCTTATCAAGTAGGTACAGTAACGGACATCGAATGAATTCACAGATGCTCTTCTCTGGCGTTACGGTCTGTAGTCAATGGTTTGTTGGAAGGCTTCTATGAAAACCAATTGCATACATAAAGGATACCACAAACAAGGCATTAGTGCGACCATTTCCAGAATAGTATTCCTACATTTAGACTCCTTATCAAGTAGGTACGGTAACGGACATCGAATGAATTCAGAGACGCTCTTCTCTTCTTGTACGGTATGTAGTCAATGGTTAGTTAGAAGGCTTCTGCGAAAATCAATCGAATACATAAAGGACCACAAACAAGGCAGTAGTGCGACCATTTCCAGAATAGTATTCCTACATTTAGACTTTTATCAAGTAGGTACGATAACGGACATCGACTGCATTCAGAGACGCTCTTCTCTTGCTGTACGGTCTGTAGTCAGTGGTTTGTTGGAAGGATTCTGTGAAAATCAATTGCATACACAAGGGAAACCACATACAAGGCATTAGTGCGACCATTTCCAGAATAGTATTCCTACATTTAGACTCCTTATCAAGTAGGTACGGTAATGGACATCAAATGAATTCAGAGACGCTTTTCTCTTGCTGTGCGGTCTGTATTCAATGGCTTGTTCGAAGGCTTCTGTGAAAATCAATTGCATACATAAAGGATACCACAAACAAGGCATTAGTGCGACCATTTCCAGAATACTATTCCTACATTTAGACTCCTTATCAAGTAAGTACCGTAACGGTCATCGAATGAATTCAGAGACGCTCTTCTCTCACTGCTCGGTCTGTAGTCAATGGTTTGTTGGAAGGCTTCTATGAAAATCAATTGCATACCTAAAAGATACCACAAACAAGGCATTAGTGAGACCATTTCCAGAATAGTATTCCTACATTTAGACTCCTTATCAAGTAGGTACGGTAACGGACATCGAATGATTTCAGAGACGCTCTTCTCTTGCTGTACGGTATGTAGTCAATGGTTTGTTGGAAGGCGTCTGTGAAAATCAATTGCATACATAAAGGATACCACAAACAATTCATTAGTGCGACCATTTCCAGAATAGTATTCCTACATTTAGACTCCTTATCAAGTAGGTACGGTAACGGACATCGAATGAATTCAAAGACGCTCTTCTCTTGCTGTAAGGTCTGTAGTCAATGGTTTGTTGGAAGGCTTCTGTGAAAATCAATTGCATACATACAGGATACCACAAACAAGGCATTAGTGCGACCATTTCCAGAATAGTATTCCTACATTTAGACTCCTTATCAAGTAGGTACAGTAACGGACATCGAATGAATTCACAGACCCTCTTCTCTTGCTTTACGGTCTGTAGTCAATGGTTTGTTGGAAGGCTTCTGTGAGAACCAATTGCATACATAAAGGATACCTCAAACAAGGCATTACTGCGACCATTTCCAGAATAGTAATCCTACATTTAGACTGCTTATCAAGTAGGTACGGTAGCGGACATCGAATGAATTCAGAGACGCTCTTCTCTTGGTGTACGGTCTGTAGTCAATCGTTTGGTGGAAGGCTTCTGTGAAAATCAATTACATACATAAAGGATACCACAAACAAGGCATTTGTGCGACCATTTCCAGAATAGTATTCCTACATTTAGACTCCTTATCAAGTAGGTACGGTAATGGACATCGAATGAATTCAGAGACGCTCTTCTCTTGGTGTACGTTCTGTAGTCAATGGTTTGTTGGAAGGCTTCTGTGAAAACCAATTGCATACATAAAGGATACCACATACAATTCATTAGTGCGACCATTTCCAGAATAGTATTCCTACATTTAGACTCCTTATCAAGTAGGTACAGTAACAGACATCGAATGAATTCACAGACGCTCTTCTCTGGCTTTACGGTCTGTAGTCAATGGTTTGTTGGAAGGCTTCTGTGAAAACCAATTGCATACATAAAGGATACCACAAACAAGGTATTAGTGCGACCATTTCCAGAATAGTATTCCTACATTTAGACTCCTTATCAAGTAGGTACGGTAACGGACATCGACTGAATTCAGAGACGCTCTTCTCTTGCTGTACGGTCTGTAGTCAGTGGTTTGTTGGAAGGATTCTGTGAAAATCAATTGCATACATAAAGGATACCACAAACAAGGCATTAGTGCGACCATTTCCAGAATAGTATTCCTACAGTTAGACACCATATCAAGTAGGTATGGTAACAGACATCGAATGAATTCCAGAGACGCTCTTCTCTTGCTGTACGGTCTGTTGTCAATGGTTTGTTGGAAGGCTTCTGGGAAAATCAATTGCATACATAAAGGATACCACAAACAAGGCATTAGTGCGACCATTTCCAGAATAGTATTCCTACATTTAGACTCCTTATCAAGTAGGTACTGTAACGGACATCGAATGAATTCAGAGTCGCTCTTCTCTTACTGCACGGCCTGTAGTCAATGGTTTGTTGGAAGGCGTCTGTGAAAATCAATTGCATACATAAAGGATACCAAAACATTTCATTAGTGCGACCATTTCCAGAATAGTATTCCTACATTTAGACTCCTTATCAAGTAGGTACGGTAACGGACATCGAATGAATTCACAGACCCTCTTCTCTTGCTTTACGGTCTGTAGTCAATGGTTTGTTGGAAGGCTTCTGTGAGAACCAATTGCATACATAAAGGATACCTCAAACAAGGCATTACTGCGACCATTTCCAGAATAGTAATCTTACATTTAGACTGCTTATCAAGTAGGTACGGTAGCGGACATCGAATGAATTCAGAGACGCTCTTCTCTTGGTGTACGGTCTGTAGTCAATCGTTTGGTGGAAGGCTTCTGTGAAAATCAATTACATACATAAAGGATACCACAAACAAGGCATTTGTGCGACCATTTCCAGAATAGTATTCCTACATTTAGACTCCTTATCAAGTAGGTACGGTAATGGACATTGAATGAATTCAGAGACGCTCTTCTCTTGGTGTACGTTCTGTAGTCAATGGTTTGTTGGAAGGCTTCTGTGAAAACCAATTGCATACATAAAGGATACCACATACAATTCATTAGTGCGACCATTTCCAGAATAGTATTCCTACATTTAGACTCTTTATCAAGTAGGTACAGTAACAGACATCGAATGAATTCACAGACGCTCTTCTCTGGCTTTACGGTCTGTAGTCAATGGTTTGTTGGAAGGCTTCTGTGAAAACCAATTGCATACATAAAGGATACCACAAACAAGGTATTAGTGCGACCATTTCCAGAATAGTATTCCTACATTTAGACTCCTTATCAAGTAGGTACGGTAACGGACATCGACTGAATTCAGAGACGCTCTTCTCTTGCTGTACGGTCTGTAGTCAGTGGTTTGTTGGAAGGATTCTGTGAAAATCAATTGCATACATAAAGGATACCACAAACAAGGCATTAGTGCGACCATTTCCAGAATAGTATTCCTACAGTTAGACACCATATCAAGTAGGTATGGTAACAGACATCGAATGAATTCCAGAGACGCTCTTCTCTTGCTGTACGGTCTGTTGTCAATGGTTTGTTGGAAGGCTTCTGGGAAAATCAATTGCATACATAAAGGATACCACAAACAAGGCATTAGTGCGACCATTTCCAGAATAGTATTCCTACATTTAGACTCCTTATCAAGTAGGTACTGTAACGGACATCGAATGAATTCAGAGTCGCTCTTCTCTTACTGCACGGCCTGTAGTCAATGGTTTGTTGGAAGGCGTCTGTGAAAATCAATTGCATACATAAAGGATACCACAAACATTTCATTAGTGCGACCATTTCCAGAATAGTATTCCTACATTTAGACTCATTTCAAGTAGGTACGGTAACGGACCTCAAATGAATTCAGAGACGCTCTTCTCTTGCTGTACGGTATGTAGTCAATGGTTTGTTGGAAGGCTTCTGGGAAAATCAATTGCATACATAAAGGATACCTCAAACAAGGCATTAGTGCGACCATTTCCAGAATAGTATTCCTACATTTAGACTCCTCATCAAGTAGGTATGGTAACAGACATCGAATGTATTCAGAGACGCTCTTCTCTTGCTGTAAGGTCTGTAGTCAATGGTTTGTTGGAAGGCTTCTGTGAAAATCAATTGCATACATACAGGATACCACAAACAAGGCATTAGTGCGACCATTTCCAGAATAGTATTCCTACATTTAGACTCCTTATCAAGTAGGTACAGTAACGGACATCGAATGAATTCAAAGACGCTCTTCTCTGGCTTTACGGTCTGTAGTCAATGGTTTGTTGGAAGGCTTCTGTGAAAACCAATTGCATACATAAAGGATACCACAAACAAGGCATTAGTGCGACCATTTCCAGAATAGTATTCCTACATTTAGACTCCTTATCAAGTAGGTACGGTAACGGATATCGAATGAATTCAGAGACGCTCTTCTCTTGGTGTACGGTCTGTAGTCAATAGTTTGTTGGAAGGCTTCTGTCAAAATCAATTGCATACATAAAGGATACCACAAACAAAGCATTAGTGCGACCATTTCCAGAATAGTTTTCCTACATTTAGACTCCTTATCAAGTAGGTATGGTAACAGACATCGAATGAATTCCGAGACGCTCTTCTCTTGCTGTACGGTCTGTTGTCAATGGTTTGTTGGAAGGCTTCTGGGAAAATCAATTGCATACATAAAGGATACCACAAACAAGGCATTACTGCGACCATTTCCAGAATAGTATTCCTACATTTAGACTCCTTATCAAGTAGGTACGGTAACGGACATCGAATGAATTCAGAGATGCTCTTCTCTTGCTGTATGGTATGTAGTCAATGGTTTGTTGGAAGGCGTCTGTGAAAATCAATTGCATACATAAAGGATACCACAAACAATTCATTAGTGCGACCATTTCCAGAATAGTATTCCTACATTTAGACTCCTTATCAAGTAGGTACTGTAACGGACATCGAATGAATTCAGAGATGCTCTTCTCTTGCTGTATGGTATGTAGTCCATGGTTTGTTGGAAGGCGTCTGTGAAAATCAATTGCATACATAAAGGATACCACAAACAATTCATTAGTGCGACCATTTCCAGAATAGTGTTCCTACACTTAGACTCCTTATCAAGTAGGTACGGTAACGGACCACAAATGAATTCAGAGACGCTCTTCTCTTGCTGTACGGTCTGTAGTCAATGGTTTGTTGTAAGGCTTCTGTGAAAATCAATTGCATACATACAGGATACCACAAACAAGGCATTAGTGACACCATTTCCAGAATAGTATTCCTACATTTAGACTCCTTATCAAGTAGGTACAGTAATGGACATCGAAAGAATTCACAGACGCTCTTCTCTCGCTTTACGGTCTGTAGTCAATGGTTTGTTGGAAGGCTTCTGTGAAAACCAATTGCATGCATAAAGGATACCACAAACAAGTCAATAGTGCGACCATTTCCAGAATAGTATTCCAACATTTAGACTCCTTATCAAGTAGGTACGGTAACAGATATCGAATGAATTCAGAGATGCTCTTCTCTTGGTGTACGGTCTGTAGTCAATGGTTTGTTGGAAGGCTTCTGTGAAAATCAATTGCATACATAAAGGATACCACAAACAAGGCATTAGTGCGACCATTTCCAGAATAGTATTCCTACATTTAGACTCCTTATCAAGTAGGTATGGTAACAGACATCGAATGAATTCCGAGACGCTCTTCTCTTGCTGTACGGTCTGTTGTCAATGGTTTGTTGGAAGGCTTCTGGGAGAATCAATTGCATACATAAAGGATACCACAAACAAGGCAATAGTGCGACCATTTCCAGAATAGTATTCCTACATTTAGACTCCTTATCTAGTAGGTACGGTAACTGACCTCAAATGAATTCAGAGACGCTCTTCTCTTGCTGTACGGTATGTAGTCAATGGTTTGTTGGAAGGCTTCTGTGAAAATCAATTGCATACATACAGGATACCACAAACAAGGCATTAGTGCGACCATTTCCAGAATAGTATTCCTACATTTAGACTCCTTATCAAGTAGGTATGGTAACAGACATCGAATGAATTCCGAGACGATCTTCTCTTGCTGTACGGTCTGTTGTCAATGGTTTGTTGGAAGGCTTCTGGGAAAATCAATTGCATACATAAAGGATACCACAAACAAGGCATTAGTGCGACCATTTCCAGAATAGTATTCCTACATTTAGACTCCTTATCTAGTAGGTACGGTAACTGACCTCAAATGAATTCAGAGACGCTCTTCTCTTGCTGTACGGTATGTAGTCAATGGTTTGTTGGAAGGCTTCTGTGAAAATCAATTGCATACATACAGGATACCACAAACAAGGCATTAGTTCGACCATTTCCAGAATAGTATTCCTACATTTAGACTCCTTATCAAGTAGGTACGGTAACAGACATCGAATGAATTCCGAGACGCTCTTCTCTTGCTGTACGGTCTGTTGTCAATGGTTTGTTGGAAGGCTTCTGGGAAAATCAATTGCATACATAAAGGATACCACAAACAAGGCATTAGTGCGACCATTCCAGAATAGTATTCCTACATTTAGACTCCTTATCAAGTAGGTACGGTAACGGACATCGAATGAATTCTGAGACGCACTTCTCTTGGTGTACGGTCTGTAGTCAATGGTTTGTTGGAAGGCTTCTGTGAAAATCAATTACATACATAAAGGATACCACAAACAAGGCATTTGTGCGACCATTTCCAGAATAGTATTGCTACATTTAGACTCCTTATCAAGTAGGTACGGTAACGGACATCGAATGAATTCAGAGACGCTCTTCTCTTGGTGTACGGTCTGTTGTCAATGGTTTGTTGGAAGGCTTCTGTAAAAATCAATTGTATACATAAAGGATACCACAAACAAGGCATTAGTGCGACCATTTCCAGAATAGTATTCCTACATTTAGACTCCTTATCAAGTAGGTACGGTAACGGATATCGAATGAATTCAGAGACGCTCTTCTCTTGGTGTACGGTCTGTAGTCAATGGTTTGTTGGAAGGCTTCTGTGAAAATCAATTGCATACATAAAGGATACCACAAACAAGGTATTAGTGCGACCATTTCCAGAATAGTATTCCTACATTTAGACTCCTCATCAAGTAGGTATGGTAACAGACATCGAATGAATTCCGAGACGCTCTTCTCTTGCTGTACGGTCTGTTGTCAATGGTTTGTTGGAAGGCTTCTGGGAAAATCAATTGCATACATAAAGGATACCACAAACAAGGCATTAGTGCGACCATTTCCAGAATAGTATTCCTACATTTAGACTCCTTATCAAGTAGGTACTGTAACGGACATCGAATGAATTCAGAGTCGCTCTTCTCTTACTGCACGGTCTGTAGTCAATGGTTTGTTGGAAGGCTTCTGTGAAAATCAATTGCATACATAAAGGATACCACAAACAATTCATTAGTGTGACCATTTCCATAATAGTATTCCTACATTTAGACTCCTTATCAAGTAGGTACGGTAACGTACCTCGAATGAATTCAGAGACGCTCTTCTCTTGTTGTAAGGTCTGTAGTCAATGGTTTGTTGGAAGGCTTCTGTGAAAATCAATTGCATACATACAGGATACCACAAACAAGGCATTAGTGCGACCACTTCCGGAATAGTATTCCTACATTTAGACTCCTTATCAAGTAGGTACAGTAACGGACATCGAATGAATTCACAGACGCTCTTCTCTGGCTTTACGGTCTGTAGTCAATGGTTTGTTGGAAGGCTTCTGTGAAAACCAATTGCATACATAAAGGATACCACAAACAAGGCATTAGTGCGACCATTTCCAGAATAGTATTCCTACATTTAGACTCCTTATCAAGTAGGTACGGTAACGGATATCGAATGAATTCAGAGATGCCCTTCTCTTGGTGTACGGTCTGTAGTCAATGGTTTGTTGGAAGGCTTCTGTGAAAATCAATTGCATACATAAAGGATACCACAAACAAGGCATTAGTGCGACCATTTCCAGAATAGTATTCCTACATTTAGACTCCTTATCAAGTAGGTATGGTAACAGACATCGAATGAATTCCGAGACGCTCTTCTCTTGCTATACGGTCTGTTGTCAATGGTTTGTTGGAATGCTTCTGGGAAAATCAATTGCATACATAAAGGATACCACAAACAAGGCATTAGTGCGACCATTTCCAGAATAGTATTCCTACATTTAGATTCCTTATCTAGTAGGTACGGTAACTGACCTCAAATGAATTCAGAGACGCTCTTCTCTTGCTGTACGGTATGTAGTCAATGGTTTGTTGGAAGGCTTCTGTGAAAATCAATTGCATACATAAAGGATACCACAAACAAGGCATTAGTGCGACCATTTCCAGAATAGTATTCCTACATTTAGACTCCTTATCAAGTAGGTATGGTAACAGACATCGAATGAATTCCGAGACGCTCTTCTCTTGCTGTACGGTTGTTGTCAATGGTTTGTTGGAAGGCTTCTGGGAAAATCAATTGCATACATAAAGGATACCACAAACAAGGCATTAGTGCGACCATTTCCAGAATAGTATTCCTACATTTAGACTCCTTATCAAGTAGGTATGGTAACAGACATCGAATGAATTCCGAGACGCTCTTCTCTTGCTGTACGGTCTGTTGTCAATGGTTTGTTGGAAGGCTTCTGGGAAAATCAATTGCATACATAAAGGATACCTCAAACAAGGCATTAGTGCGACCATTCCAGAATAGTATTCCTACATTTAGACTCCTTATCAAGTAGGTACGGTAACGGACATCGAATGAATTCTGAGACGCTCTTCTCTTGGTGTACGGTCTGTAGTCAATGGTTTGTTGGAAGGCTTCTGTGAAAATCAATTACATACATAAAGGATACCACAAACAAGGCATTTGTGCGACCATTTCCAGAATAGTATTGCTACATTTAGACTCCTTATCAAGTAGGTACGGTAACGGACATCGAATGAATTCAGAGACGCTCTTCTCTTGGTGTACGGTCTGTTGTCAATGGTTTGTTGGAAGGCTTCTGTAAAAATCAATTGTATACATAAAGGATACCACAAACAAGGCATTAGTGCGACCATTTCCAGAATAGTATTCCTACATTTAGACTCCTTATCAAGTAGGTACGGTAACGGATATCGAATGAATTCAGAGACGCTCTTCTCTTGGTGTACGGTCTGTAGTCAATGGTTTGTTGGAAGGCTTCTGTGAAAATCAATTGCATACATAAAGGATACCACAAACAAGGTATTAGTGCGACCATTTCCAGAATAGTATTCCTACATTTAGACTCCTCATCAAGTAGGTATGGTAACAGACATCGAATTAATTCCGAGACGCTCTTCTCTTGCTGTACGGTCTGTTGTCAATGGTTTGTTGGAAGGCTTCTGGGAAAATCAATTGCATACATAAAGGATACCACAAACAAGGCATTAGTGCGACCATTTCCAGAATAGTATTCCTACATTTAGACTCCTTATCAAGTAGGTACTGTAACGGACATCGAATGAATTCAGAGTCGCTCTTCTCTTACTGCACGGTCTGTAGTCAATGGTTTGTTGGAAGGCTTCTGTGAAAATCAATTGCATACATAAAGGATACCACAAACAATTCATTAGTGTGACCATTTCCATAATAGTATTCCTACATTTAGACTCCTTATCAAGTAGGTACGGTAACGTACCTCGAATGAATTCAGAGACGCTCTTCTCTTGTTGTAAGGTCTGTAGTCAATGGTTTGTTGGAAGGCTTCTGTGAAAATCAATTGCATACATACAGGATACCACAAACAAGGCATTAGTGCGACCACTTCCGGAATAGTATTCCTACATTTAGACTCCTTATCAAGTAGGTACAGTAACGGACATCGAATGAATTCACAGACGCTCTTCTCTGGCTTTACGGTCTGTAGTCAATGGTTTGTTGCAAGGCTTCTGTGAAAACCAATTGCATACATAAAGGATACCACAAACAAGGCATTAGTGCGACCATTTCCAGAATAGTATTCCTACATTTAGACTCCTTATCAAGTAGGTACGGTAACGGATATCGAATGAATTCAGAGATGCCCTTCTCTTGGTGTACGGTCTGTAGTCAATGGTTTGTTGGAAGGCTTCTGTGAAAATCAATTGCATACATAAAGGATACCACAAACAAGGCATTAGTGCGACCATTTCCAGAATAGTATTCCTACATTTAGACTCCTTATCAAGTAGGTATGGTAACAGACATCGAATGAATTCCGAGACGCTCTTCTCTTGCTATACGGTCTGTTGTCAATGGTTTGTTGGAATGCTTCTGGGAAAATCAATTGCATACATAAAGGATACCACAAACAAGGCATTAGTGCGACCATTTCCAGAATAGTATTCCTACATTTAGATTCCTTATCTAGTAGGTACGGTAACTGACCTCAAATGAATTCAGAGACGCTCTTCTCTTGCTGTACGGTATGTAGTCAATGGTTTGTTGGAAGGCTTCTGTGAAAATCAATTGCATACATAAAGGATACCACAAACAAGGCATTAGTGCGACCATTTCCAGAATAGTATTCCTACATTTAGACTCCTTATCAAGTAGGTATGGTAACAGACATCGAATGAATTCCGAGACGCTCTTCTCTTGCTGTACGGTTGTTGTCAATGGTTTGTTGGAAGGCTTCTGGGAAAATCAATTGCATACATAAAGGATACCACAAACAAGGCATTAGTGCGACCATTTCCAGAATAGTATTCCTACATTTAGACTCCTTATCAAGTAGGTACGGTAACGGACATCGAATGAATTCAGAGACGCTCTTCTCTTGGTGTACGGTCTGTAGTCAATGGTTTGTTGGAAGGCTTCTGTGAAAATCAATTACATACATAAAGGATACCACAAACAAGGCATTTGTGCGACCATTTCCAGAATAGTATTCCTACATTTAGACTCCTTATCAAGTAGGTACGGTAACGGACATCGAATGAATTCAGAGACGCTCTTCTCTTGGTGTACGGTCTGTTGTCAATGGTTTGTTGGAAGGCTTCTGTGAAAATCAATTGTATACATAAAGGATACCACAAACAAGGCATTAGTGCGACCATTTCCAGAATAGTATTCCTACATTTAGACTCTTTATCAAGTAGGTACAGTAACGGACATCGAATGAATTCACAGACGCTCTTCTCTGGCGTTACGGTCTGTAGTCAATGGTTTGTTGGAAGGCTTCTGTGAAAACCAATTGCATACATAAAGGATACCACAAACAAGGCATTAGTGCGACCATTTCCAGAATAGTATTCCTACATTTAGACTCCTCATCAAGTAGGTATGGTAACAGACATCGAATGAATTCCGAGACGCTCTTCTCTTGCTGTACGGTCTGTAGTCAATGGTTTGTTGGAAGGCTTCTGTGAAAATCAATTGCATACATAAAGGATACCACAAACAAGGTATTAGTGCGACCATTTCCAGAATAGTATTCCTACATTTAGACTCCTCATCAAGTAGGTATGGTAACAGACATCGAATGAATTCCGAGACGCTCTTCTCTTGCTGTACGGTCTGTTGTCAATGGTTTGTTGGAAGGCTTCTGGGAAAATCAATTGCATACATAAAGGATACCACAAACAAGGCATTAGTGCGACCATTTCCAGAATAGTATTCCTACATTTAGACTCCTTATCAAGTAGGTACTGTAACGGACATCGAATGAATTCAGAGTCGCTCTTCTCTTACTGCACGGTCTGTAGTCAATGGTTTGTTGGAAGGCTTCTGTGAAAATCAATTGCATACATAAAGGATACCACAAACAATTCATTAGTGCGACCATTTCCATAATAGTATTCCTACATTTAGACTCCTTATCAAGTAGGTACGGTAACGGACCTCGAATGAATTCAGAGACGCTCTTCTCTTGTTGTAAGGTCTGTAGTCAATGGTTTGTTGGAAGGCTTCTGTGAAAATCAATTGCATACATACAGGATACCACAAACAAGGCATTAGTGCGACCACTTCCGGAATAGTATTCCTACATTTAGACTCCTTATCAAGTAGGTACAGTAACGGACATCGAATGAATTCACAGACGCTCTTCTCTGGTTTTACGGTCTGTAGTCAATTGTTTGTTGGAAGGCATCTGTGAAAACCAATTGCATACATAAAGGATACCACAAACTAGGCATTAGTGCGACCATTTCCAGAATAGTATTCCTACATTTAGACTCCTTATCAAGTAGGTACGGTAACGGATATCGAATGAATTCAGAGATGCCCTTCTCTTGGTGTACGGTCTGTAGTCAATGGTTTGTTGGAAGGCTTCTGTGAAAATCAATTGCATACATAAAGGATACCACAAACAAGGCATTAGTGCGACCATTTCCAGAATAGTATTCCTACATTTAGACTCCTTATCAAGTAGGTATGGTAACAGACATCGAATGAATTCCGAGACGCTCTACTCTTGCTATACGGTCAGTTGTCAATGGTTTGTTGAGAGGCTTCTGGGAAAATCAATTGCATACATAAAGGATACCACAAACAAGGCATTAGTGCGACCATTTCCAGAATAGTATTCCTACATTTAGACTCCTTATCTAGTAGGTACGGTAACTGACCTCAAATGAATTCAGAGACGCTCTTCTCTTGCTGTACGGTATGTAGTCAATGGTTTGTTGGAAGGCTTCTGTGAAAATCAATTGCATACATAAAGGATACCACAAACAAGGCATTAGTGCGACCATTTCCAGAATAGTATTCCTACATTTAGACTCCTTATCAAGTAGGTATGGTAACAGACATCGAATGAATTCCGAGACGCTCTTCTCTTGCTGTACGGTCTGTTGTCAATGGTTTGTTGGAAGGCTTCTGGGAAAATCAATTGCATACATAAAGGATACCACAAACAAGGCATTAGTGCGACCATTTCCAGAATAGTATTCCTACATTTAGACTCCTTATCATGTAGGTACGGTAACGGACATCGAATGAATTCACAGACGCTCTTCTCTGGCGTTACGGTCTGTAGTCAATGGTTTGTTGGAAGGCTTCTGTGAAAACCAATTGCATACATAAAGGATACCACAAACAAGGCATTAGTGCGACCATTTCCAGAATAGTATTCCTACATTTAGACTCCTCATCAAGTAGGTATGGTAACAGACATCGAATGAATTCCGAGACGCTCTTCTCTTGCTGTACGGTCTGTAGTCAATGGTTTGTTGGAAGGCTTCTGTGAAAATCAATTGCATACATAAAGGATACCACAAACAAGGTATTAGTGCGACCATTTCCAGAATAGTATTCCTACATTTAGACTCCTCATCAAGTAGGTATGGTAACAGACATCGAATGAATTCCGAGACGCTCTTCTCTTGCTGTACGGTCTGTTGTCAATGGTTTGTTGGAAGGCTTCTGGGAAAATCAATTGCATACATAAAGGATACCACAAACAAGGCATTAGTGCGACCATTTCCAGAATAGTATTCCTACATTTAGAGTCCTTATCAAGTAGGTACTGTAACGGACATCGAATGAATTCAGAGTCGCTCTTCTCTTACTGCACGGTCTGTAGTCAATGGTTTGTTGGAAGGCTTCTGTGAAAATCAATTGCATACATAAAGGATACCACAAACAATTCATTAGTGCGACCATTTCCATAATAGTATTTCTACATTTAGACTCCTTATCAAGTAGGTACGGTAACGGACCTCGAATGAATTCAGAGACGCTCTTCTCTTGCTGTACGGTCTGTTGTCAATGGTTTGTTGGAAGGCTTCTGGGAAAATCAATTGCATACATAAAGGATACCACAAACAAGGCATTAGTGCGACCATTTCCAGAATAGTATTCCTACATTTAGACTCCTTATCAAGTAGGTACGGTAACGGATATCGAATGAATTCAGAGATGCCCTTCTCTTGGTGTACGGTCTGTAGTCAATGGTTTGTTGGAAGGCTTCTGTGAAAATCAATTGCATACATAAAGGATACCACAAACAAGGCATTAGTGCGACCATTTCCAGAATAGTATTCCTACATTTAGACTCCTTATCAAGTAGGTATGGTAACAGACATCGAATGAATTCCGAGACGCTCTTCTCTTGCTATACGGTCTGTTGTCAATGGTTTGTTGGAAGGCTTCTGGGAAAATCAATTGCATACATAAAGGATACCACAAACAAGGCATTAGTGCGACCATTTCCAGAATAGTATTCCTACATTTAGACTCCTTATCTAGTAGGTACGGTAACTGACCTCAAATGAATTCATAGATGCTCTTCTCTTGCTGTACGGTATGTAGTCAATGGTTTGTTGAAAGGCTTCTGTGAAAATCAATTGCATACATAAAGGATACCACAAACAAGGCATTAGTGCGACCATTTCCAGAATAGTATTCCTACATTTAGACTCCTTATCAAGTAGGTATGGTAACAGACATCGAATGAATTCCGAGACGCTCTTCTCTCTCTGTACGGTCTGTTGTCAATGGTTTGTTGGAAGGCTTCTGGGAAAATCAATTGCATACATAAAGGATACCACAAACAAGGCATTAGTGCGACCATTTTTAGTATAGTATTCCTACATTTAGACTCCTTATCAAGTAGGTACGGTAACGGACATCGAATGAATTCAGAGACGCTCTTCTCTTGGTGTACGGTCTGTAGTCAATGGTTTGTTGGAAGGCTTCTGTGAAAATCAATTACATACATAAAGGATACCACAAACAAGGCATTTGTGCGACCATTTCCAGAATAGTATTCCTACATTTAGACTCCTTATCAAGTAGGTACGGTAACGGACATCGAATGAATTCAGAGACGCTCTTCTCTTGGTGTACGGTCTGTTGTCAATGGTTTGTTGGAAGTCTTCTGTGAAAATCAATTGTATACATAAAGGATACCACAAACAAGGCATTAGTGCGACCATTTCCAGAATAGTATTCCTACATTTAGACTCTTTATCAAGTAGGTACAGTAACGGACATCGAATGAATTCACAGACGCTCTTCTCTGGCGTTACGGTCTGTAGTCAATGGTTTGTTGGAAGGCTTCTGTGAAAACCAATTGCATACATAAAGGATACCACAAACAAGGCATTAGTGCGACCATTTCCAGAATAGTATTCCTACATTTAGACTCCTTATCAAGTAGGTACGGTAACGGATATCGAATGAATTCAGAGACGCTCTTCTCTTGGTGTACGGTCTGTAGTCAATGGTTTGTTGGAAGGCTTCTGTGAAAATCAATTGCATACATAAAGGATACCACAAACAAGGTATTAGTGCGACCATTTCCAGAATAGTATTCCTACATTTAGACTCCTCATCCAGTAGGTATGGTAACAGACATCGAATGAATTCCGAGACCCCCTTCTCTTGCTGTACGGTCTGTTGTCAATGGTTTGTTGGAAGGCTTCTGGGAAAATCAATTGCATACATAAAGGATACCACAAACAAGGCATTAGTGCGACCATTTCCAGAATAGTATTCCTACATTTAGACTCCTTATCAAGTAGGTACTGTAACGGACATCGAATGAATTCAGAGTCGCTCTTCTCTTACTGCACGGTCTGTAGTCAATGGTTTGTTGGAAGGCGTCTGTGAAAATCAATTGCATACATAAAGGATACCAAAAACAATTCATTATTGCGACCATTTCCAGAATAGTATTCCTACATTTAGACTCCTTATCAAGTAGGTACGGTAACGGACCTCGAATGAATTCAGAGACGCTCTCCTCTTGCTGTAAGGTCTGTAGTCAATGGTTTGTTGGAAGGCTTCTGGGAAAATCAATTGCATACATAAAGGATACCACAAACAAGGCATTAGTGCGACCATTTCCAGAATAGTATTCCTACATTTAGACTCCTTATCAAGTAGGTACGGTAACGGACATCGAATGAATTCAGAGACGCTCTTCTCTTGGTGTACGGTCTGTAGTCAATGGTTTGTTGGAAGGTTTCTGTGAAAATCAATTACATACATAAAGGATACCACAAACAAGGCATTTGTGCGACCATTTCCAGAATAGTATTCCTACATTTAGACTCTTTATCAAGTAGGTACAGTAACGGACATCGAATGAATTCACAGACGCTCTTCTCTGGCGTTACGGTCTGTAGTCAATGGTTTGTTGGAAGGCTTCTGTGAAAACCAATTGCATACATAAAGGATACCACAAACAAGGCATTAGTGCGACCATTTCCAGAATAGTATTCCTACATTTAGACTCCTTATCAAGTAGGTACGGTAACGTACCTCGAATGAATTCAGAGACGCTCTTCTCTTGTTGTAAGGTCTGTAGTCAATGGTTTGTTGGAAGGCTTCTGTGAAAATCAATTGCATACATACAGGATACCACAAACAAGGCATTAGTGCGACCACTTCCGGAATAGTATTCCTACATTTAGACTCCTTATCAAGTAGGTACAGTAACGGACATCGAATGAATTCACAGACGCTCTTCTCTGGCTTTACGGTCTGTAGTCAATGGTTTGTTGGAAGGCTTCTGTGAAAACCAATTGCATACATAAAGGATACCACAAACAAGGCATTAGTGCGACCATTTCCAGAATAGTATTCCTACATTTAGACTCCTTATCAAGTAGGTACGGTAACGGATATCGAATGAATTCAGAGATGCCCTTCTCTTGGTGTACGGTCTGTAGTCAATGGTTTGTTGGAAGGCTTCTGTGAAAATCAATTGCATACATAAAGGATACCACAAACAAGGCATTAGTGCGACCATTTCCAGAATAGTATTCCTACATTTAGACTCCTTATCAAGTAGGTATGGTAACAGACATCGAATGAATTCCGAGACGCTCTTCTCTTGCTATACGGTCTGTTGTCAATGGTTTGTTGGAAGGCTTCTGGGAAAATCAATTGCATACATAAAGGATACCACAAACAAGGCATTAGTGCGACCATTTCCAGAATAGTATTCCTACATTTAGACTCCTTATCTAGTCGGTACGGTAACGGATATCGAATGAATTCAGAGATGCCCTTCTCTTGGTGTACGGTCTGTAGTCAATGGTTTGTTGGAAGGCTTCTATGAAAATCAATTGCATACATAAAGGATACCACAAACAAGGCATTAGTGCGACCATTTCCAGAATAGTATTCCTACATTTAGACTCCTTATCAAGTAGGTATGGTAACAGACATCGAATGAATTCCGAGACGCTCTTCTCTTGCTATACGGTCTGTTGTCAATGGTTTGTTGGAAGGCTTCTGGGAAAATCAATTGCATACATAAAGGATACCACAAACAAGGCATTAGTGCGACCATTTCCAGAATAGTATTCCTACATTTAGACTCCTTATCTAGTAGGTACGGTAACTGACCTCAAATGAATTCAGAGACGCTCTTCTCTTGCTGTACGGTATGTAGTCAATGGTTTGTTGGAAGGCTTCTGTGAAAATCAATTGCATACATAAAGGATACCACAAACAAGGCATTAGTGCGACCATTTCCAGGATAGTATTCCTACATTTAGACTCCTTATCAAGTAGGTACGGTAACGGACATCGAATGAATTCAGAGACGCTCTTCTCTTGGTGTACGGTCTGTAGTCAATGGTTTGTTGGAAGGCTTCTGTGAAAATCAATTACATACATAAAGGATACCACAAACAAGGCATTTGTGCGACCATTTCCAGAATAGTATTCCTACATTTAGACTCCTTATCAAGTAGGTACGGTAACGGACATCGAATGAATTCAGAGACGCTCTTCTCTTGGTGTACGGTCTGTTGTCAATGGTTTGTTGGAAGGCTTCTGTGAAAATCAATTGTATACATAAAGGATACCACAAACAAGGCATTAGTGCGACCATTTCCAGAATAGTATTCCTACATTTAGACTCTTTATCAAGTAGGTACAGTAACGGACATCGAATGAATTCACAGACGCTCTTCTCTGGCGTTACGGTCTGTAGTCAATGGTTTGTTGGAAGGCTTCTGTGAAAACCAATTGCATACATAAAGGATACCACAAACAAGGCATTAGTGCGACCATTTCCAGAATAGTATTCCTACATTTAGACTCCTTATCAAGTAGGTACGGTAACGGATATCGAATGAATTCAGAGACGCTCTTCTCTTGGTGTACGGTCTGTAGTCAATGGTTTGTTGGAAGGCTTCTGTGAAAATCAATTGCATACATAAAGGATACCACAAACAAGGTATTAGTGCGACCATTTCCAGAATAGTATTCCTACATTTAGACTCCTCATCCAGTAGGTATGGTAACAGACATCGAATGAATTCCGAGACCCCCTTCTCTTGCTGTACGGTCTGTTGTCAATGGTTTGTTGGAAGGCTTCTGGGAAAATCAATTGCATACATAAAGGATACCACAAACAAGGCATTAGTGCGACCATTTCCAGAATAGTATTCCTACATTTAGACTCCTTATCAAGTAGGTACTGTAACGGACATCGAATGAATTCAGAGTCGCTCTTCTCTTACTGCACGGTCTGTAGTCAATGGTTTGTTGGAAGGCGTCTGTGAAAATCAATTGCATACATAAAGGATACCAAAAACAATTCATTATTGCGACCATTTCCAGAATAGTATTCCTACATTTAGACTCCTTATCAAGTAGGTACGGTAACGGACCTCGAATGAATTCAGAGACGCTCTCCTCTTGCTGTAAGGTCTGTAGTCAATGGTTTGTTGGAAGGCTTCTGGGAAAATCAATTGCATACATAAAGGATACCACAAACAAGGCATTAGTGCGACCATTTCCAGAATAGTATTCCTACATTTAGACTCCTTATCAAGTAGGTACGGTAACGGACATCGAATGAATTCAGAGACGCTCTTCTCTTGGTGTACGGTCTGTAGTCAATGGTTTGTTGGAAGGTTTCTGTGAAAATCAATTACATACATAAAGGATACCACAAACAAGGCATTTGTGCGACCATTTCCAGAATAGTATTCCTACATTTAGACTCTTTATCAAGTAGGTACAGTAACGGACATCGAATGAATTCACAGACGCTCTTCTCTGGCGTTACGGTCTGTAGTCAATGGTTTGTTGGAAGGCTTCTGTGAAAACCAATTGCATACATAAAGGATACCACAAACAAGGCATTAGTGCGACCATTTCCAGAATAGTATTCCTACATTTAGACTCCTTATCAAGTAGGTACGGTAACGTACCTCGAATGAATTCAGAGACGCTCTTCTCTTGTTGTAAGGTCTGTAGTCAATGGTTTGTTGGAAGGCTTCTGTGAAAATCAATTGCATACATACAGGATACCACAAACAAGGCATTAGTGCGACCACTTCCGGAATAGTATTCCTACTTTTAGACTCCTTATCAAGTAGGTACAGTAACGGACATCGAATGAATTCACAGACGCTCTTCTCTGGCTTTACGGTCTGTAGTCAATGGTTTGTTGGAAGGCTTCTGTGAAAACCAATTGCATACATAAAGGATACCACAAACAAGGCATTAGTGCGACCATTTCCAGAATAGTATTCCTACATTTAGACTCCTTATCAAGTAGGTACGGTAACGGATATCGAATGAATTCAGAGATGCCCTTCTCTTGGTGTACGGTCTGTAGTCAATGGTTTGTTGGAAGGCTTCTGTGAAAATCAATTGCATACATAAAGGATACCACAAACAAGGCATTAGTGCGACCATTTCCAGAATAGTATTCCTACATTTAGACTCCTTATCAAGTAGGTATGGTAACAGACATCGAATGAATTCCGAGACGCTCTTCTCTTGCTATACGGTCTGTTGTCAATGGTTTGTTGGAAGGCTTCTGGGAAAATCAATTGCATACATAAAGGATACCACAAACAAGGCATTAGTGCGACCATTTCCAGAATAGTATTCCTACATTTAGACTCCTTATCTAGTAGGTACGGTAACTGACCTCAAATGAATTCAGAGACGCTCTTCTCTTGCTGTACGGTATGTAGTCAATGGTTTGTTGGAAGGCTTCTGTGAAAATCAATTGCATACATAAAGAATACCACAAACAAGGCATTAGTGCGACCATTTCCAGGATAGTATTCCTACATTTAGACTCCTAATCAAGTAGGTATGGTAACAGACATCGAATGAATTCCGAGACGCTCTTCTCTTGCTGTACGGTCTGTTGTCAATGGTTTGTTGGAAGGCTTCTGGGAAAATCAATTGCATACATAAATGATACCACAAACAAGGCATTAGTGCGACCATTTCCAGAATAGTATTCCTACATTTAGACTCCTTATCAAGTAGGTACGGTAACGGACATCGAATGAATTCAGAGACGCTCTTCTCTTGGTGTACGGTCTGTAGTCAATGGTTTGTTGGAAGGCTTCTGTGAAAATCAATTACATACATAAAGGATACCACAAACAAGGCATTTGTGCGACCATTTCCAGAATAGTATTCCTACATTTAGACTCCTTATCAAGTAGGTACGGTAACGGACATCGAATGAATTCAGAGACGCTCTTCTCTTGGTGTATGGTCTGTTGTCAATGGTTTGTTGGAAGGCTTCTGTGAAAATCAATTGTATACATAAAGGATACCACAAACAAGGCATTAGTGCGACCATTTCCAGAATAGTATTCCTACATTTAGACTCTTTATCAAGTAGGTACAGTAACGGACATCGAATGAATTCACAGACGCTCTTCTCTGGCGTTACGGTCTGTAGTCAATGGTTTGTTGGAAGGCTTCTGTGAAAACCAACTGCATACATAAAGGATACCACAAACAAGGCATTAGTGCGACCATTTCCAGAATAGTATTCCTACATTTACACTCCTCATCAAGTAGATATGGTAACAGACATCGAATGAATTCCGAGACGCTCTTCTCTTGCTGTACGGTCTGTAGTCAATGGTTTGTTGGAAGGCATCTGTGAAAATCAATTGCATACATAAAGGATACCACAAACAAGGTATTAGTGCGACCATTTCCAGAATAGTATTCCTACATTTAGACTCCTCATCAAGTAGGTATGGTAACAGACATCGAATGAATTCCGAGACGCTCTTCTCTTGCTGTACGGTCTGTTGTCAATGGTTTGTTGGAAGGCTTCTGGGAAAATCAATTGCATACATAAAGGATACCACAAACAAGGCATTAGTGCGACCATTTCCAGAATAGTATTCCTAAATTTAGACTCCTTATCAAGTAGGTACTGTAACGGACATCGAATGAATTCAGAGTCGCTCTTCTCTTACTGCACGGTCTGTAGTCAATGGTTTGTTGGAAGGCTTCTGTGAAAATCAATTGCATACATAAAGGATACCACAAACAATTCATTAGTGCGACCATTTCCATAATAGTATTCCTACACTTAGACTCCTTATCAAGTAGGTACGGTAACGGACCTCGAATGAATTCAGAGACGCTCTTCTCTTGTTGTAAGGTCTGTAGTCAATGGTTTGTTGGAAGGCTTCTGTGAAAATCAATTGCATACATACAGGATACCACAAACAAGGCATTAGTGCGACCACTTCCGGAATAGTATTCCTACATTTAGACTCCTTATCAAGTAGGTACAGTAACGGACATCGAATGAATTCACAGACGCTCTTCCCTGGCTTTACGGTCTGTAGTCAATGGTTTGTTGGAAGGCTTCTGTGAAAACCAATTGCATACATAAAGGATACCACAAACAAGGCATTAGTGCGACCATTTCCAGAATAGTATTCCTACATTTAGACTCCTTATCAAGTAGGTACGGTAACGGATATCGAATGAATTCAGAGATGCCCTTCTCTTGGTGTACGGTCTGTAGTCAATGGTTTGTTGGAAGGCTTCTGTGAAAATCAATTGCATACATAAAGGATACCACAAACAAGGCATTAGTGCGACCATTTCCAGAATAGTATTCCTACATTTAGACTCCTTATCAAGTAGGTATGGTAACAGACATCGAATGAATTCCGAGACGCTCTTCTCTTGCTATACGGTCTGTTGTCAATGGTTTGTTGGAAGGCTTCTGGGAAAATCAATTGCATACATAAAGGATACCACAAACAAGGCATTAGTGCGACCATTTCCAGAATAGTATTCCTACATTTAGACTCCTTATCTAGTAGGTACGGTAACTGACCTCAAATGAATTCAGAGACGCTCTTCTCTTGCTGTACGGTATGTAGTCAATGGTTTGTTGAAAGGCTTCTGTGAAAATCAATTGCATACATAAAGGGTACCACAAACAAGGCATTAGTGCGACCATTTCCAGAACAGTATTCCTACATTTAGACTCCTTAACAAGTAGGTATGGTAACAGACATCGAATTAATTCCGAGACGCTCTTCTCTTGCTGTACGGTCTGTTGTCAATGGTTTGTTGGAAGGCTTCTGGGAAAATCAATTGCATACATAAAGGATACCACAAACAAGGCATTAGTGCGACCATTTCCAGAATAGTATTCCTACATTTAGACTCCTTATCAAGTAGGTACGGTAACGGACATCGAATGAATTCAGAGACGCTCTTCTCTTGGTGTACGGTCTGTAGTCAATGGTTTGTTGGAAGGCTTCTGTGAAAACCAATTGCATACATAAAGGATACCACAAACAAGGCATTAGTGCGACCATTTCCAGAATAGTATTCCTACATTTAGACTCCTTATCAAGTAGGTACGGTAACGTACCTCGAATGAATTCAGAGACGCTCTTCTCTTGTTGTAAGGTCTGTAGTCAATGGTTTGTTGGAAGGCTTCTGTGAAAATCAATTGCATACATACAGGATACCACAAACAAGGCATTAGTGCGACCACTTCCGGAATAGTATTCCTACTTTTAGACTCCTTATCAAGTAGGTACAGTAACGGACATCGAATGAATTCACAGACGCTCTTCTCTGGCTTTACGGTCTGTAGTCAATGGTTTGTTGGAAGGCTTCTGTGAAAACCAATTGCATACATAAAGGATACCACAAACAAGGCATTAGTGCGACCATTTCCAGAATAGTATTCCTACATTTAGACTCCTTATCAAGTAGGTACGGTAACGGATATCGAATGAATTCAGAGATGCCCTTCTCTTGGTGTACGGTCTGTAGTCAATGGTTTGTTGGAAGGCTTCTGTGAAAATCAATTGCATACATAAAGGATACCACAAACAAGGCATTAGTGCGACCATTTCCAGAATAGTATTCCTACATTTAGACTCCTTATCAAGTAGGTATGGTAACAGACATCGAATGAATTCCGAGACGCTCTTCTCTTGCTATACGGTCTGTTGTCAATGGTTTGTTGGAAGGCTTCTGGGAAAATCAATTGCATACATAAAGGATACCACAAACAAGGCATTAGTGCGACCATTTCCAGAATAGTATTCCTACATTTAGACTCCTTATCTAGTAGGTACGGTAACTGACCTCAAATGAATTCAGAGACGCTCTTCTCTTGCTGTACGGTATGTAGTCAATGGTTTGTTGGAAGGCTTCTGTGAAAATCAATTGCATACATAAAGGATACCACAAACAAGGCATTAGTGCGACCATTTCCAGGATAGTATTCCTACATTTAGACTCCTTATCAAGTAGGTATGGTAACAGACATCGAATGAATTCCGAGACGCTCTTCTCTTGCTGTACGGTCTGTTGTCAATGGTTTGTTGGAAGGCTTCTGGGAAAATCAATTGCATACATAAATGATACCACAAACAAGGCATTAGTGCGACCATTTCCAGAATAGTATTCCTACATTTAGACTCCTTATCAAGTAGGTACGGTAACGGACATCGAATGAATTCAGAGACGCTCTTCTCTTGGTGTACGGTCTGTAGTCAATGGTTTGTTGGAAGGCTTCTGTGAAAATCAATTACATACATAAAGGATACCACAAACAAGGCATTTGTGCGACCATTTCCAGAATAGTATTCCTACATTTAGACTCCTTATCAAGTAGGTACGGTAACGGACATCGAATGAATTCAGAGACGCTCTTCTCTTGGTGTACGGTCTGTTGTCAATGGTTTGTTGGAAGGCTTCTGTGAAAATCAATTGTATACATAAAGGATACCACAAACAAGGCATTAGTGCGACCATTTCCAGAATAGTATTCCTACATTTAGACTCTGTATCAAGTAGGTACAGTAACGGACATCGAATGAATTCACAGACGCTCTTCTCTGGCGTTACGGTCTGTAGTCAATGGTTTGTTGGAAGGCTTCTGTGAAAACCAACTGCATACATAAAGGATACCACAAACAAGGCATTAGTGCGACCATTTCCAGAATAGTATTCCTACATTTACACTCCTCATCAAGTAGATATGGTAACAGACATCGAATGAATTCCGAGACGCTCTTCTCTTGCTGTACGGTCTGTAGTCAATGGTTTGTTGGAAGGCATCTGTGAAAATCAATTGCATACATAAAGGATACCACAAACAAGGTATTAGTGCGACCATTTCCAGAATAGTATTCCTACATTTAGACTCCTCATCAAGTAGGTATGGTAACAGACATCGAATGAATTCCGAGACGCTCTTCTCTTGCTGTACGGTCTGTTGTCAATGGTTTGTTGGAAGGCTTCTGGGAAAATCAATTGCATACATAAAGGATACCACAAACAAGGCATTAGTGCGACCATTTCCAGAATAGTATTCCTACATTTAGACTCCTTATCAAGTAGGTACTGTAACGGACATCGAATGAATTCAGAGTCGCTCTTCTCTTACTGCACGGTATGTAGTCAATGGTTTGTTGGAAGGCTTCTGTGGAAATCAATTGCATACATAAAGGATACCACAAACAATTCATTAGTGCGACCATTTCCATAATAGTATTCCTACATTTAGACTCCTTATCACGTAGGTACGGTAACGGACCTCGAATGAATTCAGAGACGCTCTTCTCTTGTTGTAAGGTCTGTAGTCAATGGTTTGTTGGAAGGCTTCTGTGAAAATCAATTGCATACATACAGGATACCACAAACAAGGCATTAGTGCGACCACTTCCGGAATAGTATTCCTACATTTAGACTCCTTATCAAGTAGGTACAGTAACGGACATCGAATGAATTCACAGACGCTCTTCTCTGGCTTTACGGTCTGTAGTGAATGGTTTGTTGGAAGGCTTCTGTGAAAACCAATTGCATACATAAAGGATACCACAAACAAGGCATTAGTGCGACCATTTCCAGAATAGTATTCCTACATTTAGACTCCTTATCAAGTAGGTACGGTAACGGATATCGAATGAATTCAGAGATGCCCTTCTCTTGGTGTACGGTCTGTAGTCAATGGTTTGTTGGAAGGCTTCTGTGAAAATCAATTGCATACATAAAGGATACCACAAACAAGGCATTAGTGCGACCATTTCCAGAATAGTATTCCTACATTTAGACTCCTTATCAAGTAGGTATGGTAACAGACATCGAATGAATTCCGAGACGCTCTTCTCTTGCTATACGGTCTGTTGTCAATGGTTTGTTGGAAGGCTTCTGGGAAAATCAATTGCATACATAAAGGATACCACAAACAAGGCATTAGTGCGACCATTTCCAGAATAGTATTCCTACATTTAGACTCCTTATCTAGTAGGTACGGTAACTGACCTCAAATGAATTCAGAGACGCTCTTCTCTTGCTGTACGGTATGTAGTCAATGGTTTGTTGAAAGGCTTCTGTGAAAATCAATTGCATACATAAAGGGTACCACAAACAAGGCATTAGTGCGACCATTTCCAGAACAGTATTCCTACATTTAGACTCCTTAACAAGTAGGTATGGTAACAGACATCGAATTAATTCCGAGACGCTCTTCTCTTGCTGTACGGTCTGTTGTCAATGGTTTGTTGGAAGGCTTCTGGGAAAATCAATTGCATACATAAAGGATACCACAAACAAGGCATTAGTGCGACCATTTCCAGAATAGTATTCCTACATTTAGACTCCTTATCAAGTAGGTACGGTAACGGACATCGAATGAATTCAGAGACGCTCTTCTCTTGGTGTACGGTCTGTAGTCAATGGTTTGTTGGAAGGCTTCTGTGAAAATCAATTACATACATAAAGGATACCACAAACAAGGCATTTGTGCGACCATTTCCGGAATAGTATTCCTACATTTAGACTCCTTATCAAGTAGGTACGGTAACGGACATCGAATGAATTCAGAGACGCTCTTCTCTTGGTGTACGGTCTGTTGTCAATGGTTTGTTGGAAGGCTTCTGTGAAAATCAATTGTATACATAAAGGATACCACAAGCAAGGCATTAGTGCGACCATTTCCAGAATAGTATTCCTACATTTAGACTCTTTATCAAGTAGGTACAGTAACGGACATCGAATGAATTCACAGACGCTCTTCTCTGGCGTTACGGTCTGTAGTCAATGGTTTGTTGGAAGGCTTCTGTGAAAACCAATTGCATACATAAAGGATACCACAAACAAGGCATTAGTGCGACCATTTCCAGAATAGTATTCCTACATTTAGACTCCTTATTAAGTAGGTACGGTAACGGATATCGAATGAATTCAGAGACGCTCTTCTCTTGGTGTACGGTCTGTAGTCAATGGTTTGTTGGAAGGCTTCTGTGAAATTCAATTGCATACATAAAGGATACCACAAACAAGGTATTAGTGCGACCATTTCCAGAATAGTATTCCTACATTTAGACTCCTCACCAAGTAGGTATGGTAACAGACATCGAATGAATTCCGAGACCCTCTTTTCTTGCTGTACGGTCTGTTGTCAATAGTTTGTTGGAAGGCTTCTGGGAAAATCAATTGCATACATAAAGGATACCACAAACTAGGCATTAGTGCGACCATTTCCAGAATAGTATTCCTACATTTAGACTCCTTATCAAGTAGGTACTGTAACGGACATCGAATGAATTCAGAGTCGCTCTTCTCTTACTGCACGGTCTGTAGTCAATGGTTTGTTGGAAGGCGTCTGTGAAAATCAATTGCATACATAAAGGATACCACAAACAATTCATTATTGCGACCATTTCCAGAATAGTATTCCTACATTTAGACTCCTTATCAAGTAGGTACGGTAACGGACCTCGAATGAATTCAGAGACGCTCTCCTCTTGCTGTAAGGTCTGTAGTCAATGGTTTGTTGGAAGGCTTCTGTGAAAATCAATTGCATACATACAGGATACCACAAACAAGGCATTAGTGACACCATTTCCAGAATAGTATTCCTACATTTAGACTCCTTATCAAGTAGGTACAGTAATGGACATCGAATGAATTCACAGACGCTCTTCTCTCGCTTTACGGTCTGTAGTCAATGGTTTGTTGGAAGGCTTCTGTGAAAACCAATTGCATACATAAAGGATACCACAAACAAGGCATTAGTGTCGACCATTTCCAGAATAGTATTCCAACATTTAGACTCCTTATCAAGTAGGTACGGTAACGGATAACGAATGAATTCAGAGATGCTCTTCTCTTGGTGTACGGTCTGTAGTCAATGGTTTGTTGGAAGGCTTCTGTGAAAATCAATTGCATACATAAAGGATACCACAAACAAGGCATTAGTACGACCATTTCCAGAATAGTATTCCTACATTTAGACTCCTTATCAAGTAGGTATGGTAACAGACATGGAATGAATTCCGAGACGCTCTTCTCTTGCTGTACGGTCTGTTGTCAATGGTTTGTTGGAAGGCTTCTGGGAAAATCAATTGCATACATAAAGGATACCACAAACAAGGCAATAGTGCGACCATTTCCAGAATAGTATTCCGACATTTAGACTCCTCATCAAGTAGGTATGGTAACAGACATCGAATGAATTCCGAGACGCTCTTTTCTTGCTGTACGGTCTGTTGTCAATGGTTTGTTGGAAGGCTTCTGGGAAAATCAATTGCATACATAAAGCATACCACAAACAAGGCATTAGTGCAACCATTTCCAGAATAGTATTCCTACATTTAGACTCCTTATCAAGTAGGTACTGTAACGGACATCGAATGAATTCAGAGTCGCTCTTCTCTTACTGCACGGTCTGTAGTCAATGGTTTGTTGGAAGGCGTCTGTGAAAATCAATTGCATACATAAAGGATACCACAAACAATTCATTAGTGCGACCATTTCCAGAATAGTATTCCTACATTTAGACTCCTTATCAAGTAGGTACGGTAACGGACCTCGAATGGATTCAGAGACGCTCTTCTCTTGTTGTAAGGTCTGTAGTCAATGGTTTGTTGGAAGGCTTCTGTGAAAATCAATTGCATACATACAGGATACCACAAACAAGGCATTAGTGCGACCACTTCCGGAATAGTATTCCTACATTTAGACTCCTTATCAAGTAGGTACGGTAACGGACATCGAATGAATTCACAGACGCTCTTCTCTGGCTTTACGGTCTATAGTCAATGGTTTGTTGGAAGGCTTCTGTGAAAACTAATTGCATACATAAAGGATACCACAAACAAGGCATTAGTGCGACCATTTACAGAATAGAATTCCTACATTTAGACTCCTTATCAAGTAGGTACGGTAACGGATATCGAATGAATTCAGAGATGCCCTTCTCTTGGTGTACGGTCTGTAGTCAATGGTTTGATGGAAGGCTTCTGTGAAAATCAATTGCATACATAAAGGATACCACAAACAAGGCATTAGTGCGACCATTTCCAGAATAGTATTCCTACATTTAGACTCCTTATCAAGTAGGTATGGTAACAGACATCGAATGAATTCCGAGACGCTCTTCTCTTGCTGTACGGTCTGTAGTCAATGGTTTGTTGGAAGGCTTCTGGGAAAATCAATTGCATACATAAAGGATACCACAAACAAGGCATTAGTGCGACCATTTCCAGAATAGTATTCCTACATTTAGACTCCTTATCTAGTAGGTACGGTAACTGACCTCAAATGAATTCAGAGACGCTCTTCTCTTGCTGTACGGTATGTAGTCAATGGTTTGTTGGAAGGCTTCTGTGAAAATCAATTGCATACATAAAGGATACCACAAACAAGGCATTGGTGCGACCATTTCCAGAATAGTATTCCTACATTTAGACTCCTTATCAAGTAGGTATGGTAACAGACATCGAATGAATTCCGAGACGCTCTTCTCTTGCTGTACGGTCTGTTGTCAATGGTTTGTTGGTAGGCTTCTGGGAAAATCAATTGCATACATAAAGGATACCACAAACAAGGCATTAGTGCGACCATTTCCAGAATAGTATCCCTACATTTAGACTCCTTATCATCTAGGTACGGTAACGGACATCGAATGAATTCAGAGACGCTCTTCTCTTGGTGTACGGTCTGTAGTCAATGGTTTGTTGGAAGGCTTCTGTGAAAATCAATTAGATACATAAAGGATACCACAAACAAGGCATTTGTGCGACCATTTCCAGAATAGTATTCCTACATTTAGACTCCTTATCATGTAGGTACGGTAACGGACATCGAATGAATTCAGAGACGCTCTTCTCTTGGTGTACGGTCAATTGTCAATGGTTTGTTGGAATGCTTCTGTGAAAATCAATTGTATACAGAAAGGATACCACAAAAAAGGCATTAGTGCGACCATTTCCAGAATAGTATTCCTACATTTAGACTCCTTATCAAGTAGGTACAGTAACGGACATCGAATGAATTCACAGACGCTCTTCTCTGGCGTTACGGTCTGTAGTCAATGGTTTGTTGGAAGGCTTCTGTGAAAACCAATTGCATACATAAAGGATACCACAAACAAGGCATTAGTGCGACCATTTCCAGAATAGTATTCCTACATTTAGACTCCTTATCAAGTAGGTACGGTAACGGATATCGAATGAATTCAGAGACGCTCTTCTCTTGGTGTACGGTCTGTAGTCAATGGTTTGTTGGAAGGCTTCTGTGAAAATCAATTGCATACATAAAGGATACCACAAACAAGGTATTAGTGCGACCATTTCCAGAATAGTATTCCTACATTTAGACTCCTCATGAAGTAGGTATGGTAACAGACATCGAATTAATTCCGAGACGCTCTTCTCTTGCTGTACGGTCTGTTGTCAATGGTTTGTTGGAAGGTTTCTGGGAAAATCAATTGCATACATAAAGGATACCACAAACAAGGCATTAGTGCGACCATTTCCAGAATAGTATTCCTACATTTAGACTCCTTATCTAGTAGGTACGGTAACTGACCTCAAATGAATTTAGAGACGCTCTTCTCTTGCTGTACGGTATGTAGTCAATGGTTTGTTGGAAGGCTTCTGTGAAAATCAATTGCATACATACAGGATACCACAAACAAGGCATTAGTGCGACCATTTCCAGAATAGTATTCCTACATTTAGACTCCTTATCAAGTAGGTATGGTAACAGACATCGAATGAATTCCGAGACGCTCTTCTCTTGCTGTACGGTCTGTTGTCAATGGTTTGTTGGAAAGCTTCTGGGAAAATCAATTGCATACATAAAGGATACCACAAACAAGGCATTAGTGCGACCATTTCCAGAATAGTATTCCTACATTTAGACTCCTTATCAAGTAGGTACGGTAACGGACATCGAATGAATTCAGAGACGCTCTTCTCTTGGTGTACGGTCTGTAGTCAATGGTTTGTTGGAAGGCTTCTGTGAATATCAATTACATACATAAAGGATACCACAAACAAGGCATTTGTTCGACCATTTCCAGAATAGTATTCCTACATTTAGACTCCTTATCAAGTAGGTACGGTAACGGACAACGAATGAATTCAGAGACGCTCTTCTCTTGGTGTACGGTCTGTAGTCAATGGTTTGTTGGAAGGCTTCTGTGAATATCAATTACATACATAAAGGATACCACAAACAAGGCAATAGTGCGACCATTTCCAGAATAGTATTCCGACATTTAGACTCCTCATCAAGTAGGTATGGTAACAGACATCGAATGAATTCCGAGACGCTCTTTTCTTGCTGTACGGTCTGTTGTCAATGGTTTGTTGGAAGGCTTCTGGGAAAATCAATTGCATACATAAAGGATACCACAAACAAGGCATTAGTGCAACCATTTCCAGAATAGTATTCCTACATTTAGACTCCTTATCAAGTAGGTACTGTAACGGACATCGAATGAATTCAGAGTCGCTCTTCTCTTACTGCACGGTATGTAGTCAATGGTTTGTTGGAAGGCGTCTGTGAAAATCAATTGCATACATAAAGGATACCACAAACAATTCATTAGTGCGACCATTTCCAGAATAGTATTCCTACATTTAGACTCCTTATCAAGTAGGTACGGTAACGGACCTCGAATGAATTCAGAGACGCTCTTCTCTTGTTGTAAGGTCTGTAGTCAATGGTTTGTTGGAAGGCTTCTGTGAAAATCAATTGCATACATACAGGATACCACAAACAAGGCATTAGTGCGACCACTTCCGGAATAGTATTCCTACATTTAGACTCCTTATCAAGTAGGTACGGTAACGGACATCGAATGAATTCACAGACGCTCTTCTCTGGCTTTACGGTCTGTAGTCAATGGTTTGTTGGAAGGCTTCTGTGAAAACTAATTGCATACATAAAGGATACCACAAACAAGGCATTAGTGCGACCATTTACAGAATAGAATTCCTACATTTAGACTCCTTATCAAGTAGGTACGGTAACGGATATCGAATGAATTCAGAGATGCCCCTCTCTTGGTGTACGGTCTGTAGTCAATGGTTTGATGGAAGGCTTCTGTGAAAATCAAATGCATACATAAAGGATACAACAAACAAGGCATTAGTGCGACCATTTCCAGAATAGTATTCCTACATTTAGACTCCTTATCAAGTAGGTATGGTAACAGACATCGAATGAATTCCGAGACGCTCTTCTCTTGCTGTACGGTCTGTAGTCAATGGTTTGTTGGAAGGCTTCTGGGAAAATCAATTGCATACATAAAGGATACCACAAACAAGGCATTAGTGCGACCATTTCCAGAATAGTATTCCTACATTTAGACTCCTTATCTAGTAGGTACGGTAACTGACCTCAAATGAATTCAGAGACGCTCTTCTCTTGCTGTACGGTATGTAGTCAATGGTTTGTTGGAAGGCTTCTGTGAAAATCAATTGCATACATAAAGGATACCACAAACAAGGCATTGGTGCGACCATTTCCAGAATAGTATTCCTACATTTAGACTCCTTATCAAGTAGGTATGGTAACAGACATCGAATGAATTCCGAGACGCTCTTCTCTTGCTGTACGGTCTGTTGTCAATGGTTTGTTGGTAGGCTTCTGGGAAAATCAATTGCATACATAAAGGATACCACAAACAAGGCATTAGTGCGACCATTTCCAGAATAGTAACCCTACATTTAGACTCCTTATCATGTAGGTACGGTAACGGACATCGAATGAATTCACAGACGCTCTTCTCTTGGTGTACGGTCTGTAGTCAATGGTTTGTTGGAAGGCTTCTGTGAAAATCAATTAGATACATAAAGGATACCACAAACAAGGCATTTGTGCGACCATTTCCAGAATAGTATTCCTACATTTAGGCTCCTTATCAAGTAGGTACAGTAACGGACATCGAATGAATTCAGAGACGCTCTTCTCTTGGTGTACGGTCTGTTGTCAATGGTTTGTTGGAAGGCTTCTGTGAAAATCAATTGTATACAGAAAGGATACCACAGAAAAGGCATTAGTGCGACCATTTCCAGAATAGTATTCCTACATTTAGACTCCTTATCAAGTAGGTACAGTAACGGACATCGAATGAATTCACAGACGCTCTTCTCTGGCGTTACGGTCTGTAGTCAATGGTTTGTTGGAAGGCTTCTGTGAAAACCAATTAGATACATAAAGGATACCACAAACAAGGCATTAGTGCGACCATTTCCAGAATAGTATTCCTACATTTAGACTCCTTATCAGGTAGGTACGGTAACGGATATCGAATGAATTCAGAGACGCTCTTCTCTTGGTGTACGGTCTGTAGTCAATGGTTTGTTGGAAGGCTTCTGTGAAAATCAATTGCATACATAAAGGATACCACAAACAAGGTATTAGTGCGACCATTTCCAGAATAGTATTCCTACATTTAGACTCCTCATCAAGTAGGTATGGTAACAGACATCGAATTAATTCCGAGACGCTCTTCTCTTGCTGTACGGTCTGTTGTCAATGGTTTGTTGGAAGGTTTCTGGGAAAATCAATTGCATACATAAAGGATACCACAAACAAGGCATTAGTGCGACCATTTCCAGAATAGTATTCCTACATTTAGACTCCTTATCTAGTAGGTACGGTAACTGACCTCAAATGAATTCAGAGACGCTCTTCTCTTGCTGTACGGTATGTAGTCAATGGTTTGTTGGAAGGCTTCTGTGAAAATCAATTGCATACATACAGGATACCACAAACAAGGCATTAGTGCGACCATTTCCAGAATAGTATTCCTACATTTAGACTCCTTATCAAGTAGGTATGGTAACAGACATCGAATGAATTCCGAGACGCTCTTCTCTTGCTGTACGGTCTGTTGTCAATGGTTTGTTGGAAAGCTTCTGGGAAAATCAATTGCATACATAAAGGATACCACAAACAAGGCATTAGTGCGACCATTTCCAGAATAGTATTCCTACATTTAGACTCCTTATCAAGTAGGTATGGTAACAGACATCGAATGAATTCCGAGACGCTCTTCTCTTGCTATACGGTCTGTTGTCAATGGTTTGTTGGAAGGCTTCTGGGAAAATCAATTGCATACATAAAGGATACCACAAACAAGGCATTAGTGCGACCATTTCCAGAATAGTATTCCTACATTTAGACTCCTTATCTAGTAGGTACGGTAACTGACCTCAAATAAATTCAGAGACGCTCTTCTCTCGGTGTACGGTCTGTTGTCAATGGTTTGTTGGAAGGCTTGTGTGAAAATCAATTGTATACATGAAGGATACCACAAACAAGGCATTAGTGCGACCATTTCCAGAATAGTATTCCTACATTTAGACTCCTTATCAAGTAGGTACAGTAACGGATATCGAATGAATTCACAGACGCTCTTCTCTGGCGTTACGGTCTGTAGTCAATGGTTTGTTGGAAGGCTTCTGTGAAAACCAATTGCATACATAAAGGATACCACAAACATGGCATTAGTGCGACCATTTCCAAAATAGTATTCCTACATTTAGACTCCTTATCAAGTAGGTACGGTAACGGATATCGAATGAATTCAGAGTCGCTCTTCTCTTACTGCACGGTCTGTAGTCAATGGTTTGTTGTTTGGCGTCTGTGAAAATCAATTGCATACATAAAGGATACCACAAACAATTCATTAGTGCGACCATTTCCAGAATAGTATTCCTACATTTAGACTCCTTATCAAGTAGGTACGGTAACGGACCTCGAATGAATTCAGAGACGCTCTTCTCTTGTTGTAAGGTCTGTAGTCAATGGTTTGTTGGAAGGCTTCTTTGAAAATCAATTGCATACATACAGGATACCACAAACAAGGCATTAGTGCGACCACTTCCGGAATAGTATTCCTACATTTAGACTCCTTATCAAGTAGGTACAGTAACGGACATCGAATGAATTCACAGACGCTCTTCTCTGCCTTTATGGTCTGTAGTCAATGGTTTGTTGGAAGGCTTCTGTGAAAACCAATTGCATACATAAAGGATACCACAAACAAGGCATTAGTGCGACCATTTCCAGAATAGTATTCCTACATTTAGACTCCTTATCAAGTAGGTACGGTAACGGATATCGAATGAATTCAGAGATGCCCTTCTCTTGGTGTACGGTCTGTAGTCAATGGTTTGTTGGAAGGCTTCTGTGAAAATCAATTGCATACATAAAGGATACCACAAACAAGGCATTAGTGCGACCATTTCCAGAATAGTATTCCTACATTTAGACTCCTTATCAAGTAGGTATGGTAACAGACATCGAATGAATTCCGAGACGCTCTTCTCTTGCTGTATGGTCTGTTGTCAATGGTTTGTTGGAAGGCTTCTGGGAAAATCAATTGCATACATAAAGGATACCACAAACAAGGCATTAGTGCGACCATTTCCAGAATAGTATTCCTACATTTAGACTCCTTATCTAGTAGGTACGGTAACTGACCCCAAATGAATTCAGAGACGCTCTTCTCTTGCTGTACGGTATGTAGTCAATGGTTTGTTGGAAGGCTTCTGTGAAAATCAATTGCATACATAAAGGATACCACAAACAAGGCATTAGTGCGACCATTTCCAGAATAGTATTCCTACATTTAGACTCCTTATCAAGTTGGTATGGTAACAGACATCGAATGAATTCCGAGACGCTCTTCTCTTGCTGTACGGTCTGTTGTCAATGGTTTGTTGGAAGGCTTCTGTGAAAATCAATTGCATACATAAAGGATACCACAAACAAGGCATTAGTGCGACCATTTCCAGAATAGTATTCCTACATTTAGACTCCTTATCAAGTAGGTACAGTAACGGACATCGAATGAATTCACAGACGCTCTTCTCTGGCGTTACGGTCTGTAGTCAATGGTTTGTTGGAAGGCTTCTGTGAAAACTAATTGCATACATAAAGGATACCACAAACAAGGCATTAGTGCGACCATTTCCAGAATAGTATTCCTACATTTAGACTCCTTATCAAGTAGGTACAGTAACGGATATCGAATGAATTCAGAGACGCTCTTCTCTTGGTGTACGGTCTGTAGTCAATGGTTTGTTGGAAGGCTTCTGTGAAAATCAATTGCATACATAAAGGATACCACAAACAAGGCATTAGTGCGACCATTTCCAGAATAGTATTCCTACATTTAGACTCCTTATCAAGTAGGTACAGTAACGGACATCGAATGAATTCACAGACGCTCTTCTCTGGCGTTACGGTCTGTAGTCAATGGTTTGTTGGAAGGCTTCTGTGAAAACTAATTGCATACATAAAGGATACCACAAACAAGGCATTAGTGCGACCATTTCCAGAATAGTATTCCTACATTTAGACTCCTTATCAAGTAGGTACAGTAACGGATATCGAATGAATTCAGAGACGCTCTTCTCTTGGTGTACGGTCTGTAGTCAATGGTTTGTTGGAAGGCTTCTGTGAAAATCAATTGCATACATAAAGGATACCACAAACAAGGCATTAGTGCGACCACTTCCGGAATAGTATTCCTACATTTAGACTCCTTATCAAGTAGGTACGGTAACGGATATCGAATGAATTCAGAGACGCTCTTCTCTTGGTGTATGGTCTGTAGTCAATGGTTTGTTGGAAGGCTTCTGTGAAAATCAATTGCATACATAAAGGATACCACAAACAAGGTATTAGTGCAACCATTTCCAGAATAGTATTCCTACATTTAGACTCCTTATCAAGTAGGTACTGTAACGGACATCGAATGAATTCAGAGTCGCTCTTCTCTTACTGCACGGTCTGTAGTCAATGGTTTGTTGGAAGGCGTCTGTGAAAATCAATTGCATACATAAAGGATACCACAAACAATTCATTAGTGCGACCATTTACAGAATAGTATTCCTACATTTAGACTCCTTATCAAGTAGGTACGGTAACGGACCTCGAATGAATTCAGAGACGCTCTTCTCTTGTTGTAAGGTCTGTAGTCAATGGTTTGTTGGAAGGCTTCTTTGAAAATCAATTGCATACATACAGGATACCACAAACAAGGCATTAGTGCGACCACTTCCGGAATAGTATTCCTACATTTAGACTCCTTATCAAGTAGGTACAGTAACGGACATCGAATGAATTCACAGACGCTCTTCTCTGGCTTTACGATCTGTAGTCAATGGTTTGTTGGAAGGCTTCTGTGAAAACCAATTGCATACATAAAGGATACCACAAACAAGGCATTAGTGCGACCATTTCCAGAATAGTATTCCTACATTTAGACTCCTTATCAAGTAGGTACGGTAACGGATATCGAATGAATTCAGAGATGCCCTTCTCTTGGTGTACGGTCTGTAGTCAATGGTTTGTTGGAAGGCTTCTGTGAAAATCAATTGCATACATAAAGGATACCACAAACAAGGCATTAGTGCGACCATTTCCAGAATAGTATTCCTACATTTAGACTCCTTATCAAGTAGGTATGGTAACAGACATCGAATGAATTCCGAGACGCTCTTCTCTTGCTGTACGGTCTGTTGTCAATGGTTTGTTGGAAGGCTTCTGGGAAAATCAATTGCATACATAAATGATACCACAAATAAGGCATTAGTGCGACCATTTCCAGAATAGTATTCCTACATTTAGACTCCTTATCAAGTAGGTACGGTAACGGACATCGAATGAATTCAGAGACGCTCTTCTCTTGGTGTACGGTCTGTAGTCAATGGTTTGTTGGAAGGCTTCTGTGAAAATCAATTACATACATAAAGGATACCACAAACAAGGCACTTGTGCGACCATTTCCAGAATAGTATTCCTACATTTAGACTCCATTATCAAGTAGGTACGGTAACGGACATTGAATGAATTCAGAGACGCTCTTCTCTTGGTGTACGGTCTGTAGTCAATGGTTTGTTGGAAGGCTTCTGTGAAAATCAATTACATACATATAGGATACCACAAACAAGTCATTTGTGCGACCATTTCCAGAATAGTATTCCTACATTTAGACTCCTTATCAAGTAGGTACGGTAACGGACATCGAATGAATTCAGAGACGCTCTTCTCTTGGTGTACGGTCTGTTGTCAATGGTTTGTTGGAAGGCTTCTGTGAAAATCATTTGCATACATACAGGATACCACAAACAAGGCATTAGTGACACCATTTCCAGAATAGTATTCCTACATTTAGACTCCTTATCAAGTAGGTACAGTAATGGACATCGAATGAATTCACAGACGCTCTTCTCTCGCTTTACGGTCTGTAGTCAATGGTTTGTTGGAAGGCTTCTGTGAAAACCAATTGCATACATAAAGGATACCACAAACAAGGCATTAGTGCGACCATTTCCAGAATAGTATTCCTACATTTAGACTCCTTATCAAGTAGGTACGGTAACGGATATCGAATGAATTCAGAGATGCTCTTCTCTTGGTGTAAGGTCTGAAGTCAATGGTTTGTTGGAAGGCTTCTGTGAAAATCAATTGCATTCATAAAGGATACCACAAACAAGGCATTAGTGCGACCATTTCCAGAATAGTATTCCTACATTTAGACTCCTTATCTAGTAGGTATGGTAACAGACATCGAATGAATTCCGAGACGCTCTTCTCTTGCTGTACGGTCTGTTGTCAATGGTTTGTTGGAAGGCTTCTGTGAAAATCAATTGCATACATAAAGGATACCACAAACAAGGTATTAGTGCAACCATTTCCAGAATAGTATTCCTACATTTAGACTCCTTATCAAGTAGGTACTGTAACGGACATCGAATGAATTCAGAGTCGCTCTTCTCTTACTGCACGGTCTGTAGTCAATGATTTGTTGGAAGGCGTCTGTGAAAATCAATTGCATACATAAAGGATACCACAAACAATTCATTAGTGCGACCATTTCCAGAATAGTATTCCTACATTTAGACTCCTTATCAAGTAGGTACGGTAACGGACCTCGAATGAATTCAGAAACGCTCTTCTCTTGCTGTAAGGTCTGTAGTCAATGGTTTGTTGGAAGGCTTCTTTGAAAATCAATTGCATACATACAGGATACCACAAACAAGGCATTAGTGCGACCACTTCCGGAATAGTATTCCTACATTTAGACTCCTTATCAAGTAGGTACAGTAACGGACATCGAATGAATTCACAGACGCTCTTCTCTGGCTTTACGGTCTGTAGTCAATGGTTTGTTGGAAGGCTTCTGTGAAAACCAATTGCATACATAAAGGATACCACAAACAAGGCATTAGTGCGACCATTTCCAGAATAGTATTCCTAACTTTAGACTCCTTATCAAGTAGGTACGGTAACGGATATCGAATGAATTCAGAGATGCCCTTCTCTTGGTGTACGGTCTGTAGTCAATGGTTTGTTGGAAGGCTTCTGTGAAAATCAATTGCATACATAAAGGATACCACAAACAAGGCATTAGTGCGACCATTTCCAGAATAGTATTCCTACATTTAGACTCCTTATCAAGTAGGTATGGTAACAGACATCGAATGAATTCCGAGACGCTCTTCTCTTGCTGTACGGTCTGTTGTCAATGGTTTGTTGGAAGGCTTCTGGGAAAATCAATTGCATACATAAATGATACCACAAATAAGGCATTAGTGTGAACATTTCCAGAATAGTATTCCTACATTTAGACTCCTTATCAAGTAGGTACGGTAACGGACATCGAATGAATTCAGAGACGCTCTTCTCTTGGTGTACGGTCTGTAGTCAATGGTTTGTTGGAAGGCTTCTGTGAAAATCAATTACATACATAAAGGATACCACAAACAAGGCATTTGTGCGACCATTTCCAGAATAGTATTCCTACATTTAGACTCCTTATCAAGTAGGTACGGTAACGGGCATCGAATGAATTCAGAGACACTCTTCTCTTGGTGTACGGTCTGTTGTCAATGGTTTGTTGGAAGGCTTTTGTGAAAATCAATTGTATACATAAAGGATACCACAAACAAGGTATTAGTGCGACCATTTCCAGAATAGTATTCCTACATTTAGACTCCTTATCAAGTAGGTACGGTAACGGATATCGAATGAATTCACAGACGCTCTTCTCTTGGTGTACGGTCTGTAGTCAATGGTTTGTTGGAAGGCTTCTGTGAAAATCAATTGCATACATAAAGGATACCACAAACAAGGCATTAGTGCGACCACTTCCGGAATAGTATTCCTACATTTAGACTCCTTATCAAGTAGGTACGGTAACGGATATCGAATGAATTCAGAGACACTCTTCTCTTGGTGTACGGTCTGTAGTCAATGGTTTGTTGGAAGGCTTCTGTGAAAATCAATTGCATACATAAAGGATACCACAAACAAGGTATTAGTGCGACCATTTCCAGAATAGTATTCCTACATTTAGACTCCTCATCAAGTAGGTATGGTAACAGACATCGAATGAATTCCGAGACGCTCTTCTCTTGCTGTTTGGTCTGTTGTCAATGGTTTGTTGGAAGGCTTCTGGGAAAATCAATTGCATACATAAAGGATACCACAAACAAGGCATTAGTGCGACCATTTCCAGAATAGTATTCCTACATTTAGACTCCTTATCAAGTAGGTACTGTAACGGACATCGAATGAATTCAGAGTCGCTCTTCTCTTACTGCACGGTCTGTAGGCAATGGTTTGTTGGAAGGCGTCTGTGAAAATCAATTGCATACATAAAGGATACCACAAACAATTCATTAGTGCGACCATTTCCAGAATAGTATTCCTACATTTAGACTCCTTATCAAGTAGGTACGGTAACGGACCTCGAATGAATTCAGAGACGCTCTTCTCTTGCTGTAAGGTCTGTAGTCAATGGTTTGTTGGAAGGCTTCTGTGAAAATCAATTGCATACATACAGGATACCACAAACAAGGCATTAGTGCGACCACTTCCGGAATAGTATTCCTACATTTAGACTCCTTATCAAGTAGGTACAGTAACGGACATCGAATGAATTCACAGACGCTCTTCTCTGGCTTTACGGTCTGTAGTCAATGGTTTGTTGGAAGGCTTCTGTGAAAACCAATTGCATACATAAAGGATACCACAAACAAGGCATTAGTGCGACCATTTCCAGAATAGTATTCCTACATTTAGACTCCTTATCAAGTAGGTACGGTAACGGATACCGAATGAATTCAGAGATGCTCTTCTCTTGGTGTACGGTCTGTAGTCAATGGTTTGTTGGAAGGCTTCTGTGAAAATCAATTGCATACATAAAGGATACCACAAACAAGGCATTAGTGCGACCATTTCCAGAATAGTATTCCTACATTTAGACTCCTTATCAAGTAGGTATGGTAACAGACATCGAATGAATTCCGAGACGCTCTTCTCTTGCTGTACGGTCTGTTGTCAATGGTTTGTTGGAAGGCTTCTGGGAAAATCAATTGCATACATAAAGGATACCACAAACAATGCATTAGTGCGACCATTTCCAGAATAGTATTCCTACATTTAGACTCCTTATCTAGTAGGTACGGTAACGGACATCGAATGAATTCAGAGACGCTTTTCTCTTGCTGTACGGTATGTAGTCAATGGTTTGTTGGAAGGCTTCTAAGAAAATCAATTGCATACATAAAGGATACCACAAACAAGGCATTAGTGCGACCATTTCCAGTATAGTATTCCTACGTTTAGACTCCTTATCAAGTAGGTATGGTAACAGACATCGAATGAATTCCGAGACGCTCTTCTCTTGCTGTACGGTCTGTTGTCAATGGTTTGTTGGAAGGCTTCTGGGAAAATCAATTGCATACATAAAGGATACCACAAACAAGGCATTAGTGCGACCATTTCCAGAATAGTATTCCTACATTTAGACTCCTTATCAAGTAGGTACGGTAACGGACATTGAATGAATTCAGAGACGCTCTTCTCTTGGTGTACGGTCTGTAGTCAATGGTTTGTTGGAAGGCTTCTGTGAAAATCAATTACATACATAAAGGATACCACAAACAAGTCATTTGTGCGACCATTTCCAGAATAGTATTCCTACATTTAGACTCCTTATCAAGTAGGTACGGTAACGGACATCGAATGAATTCAGAGACGCTCTTCTCTTGGTGTACGGTCTGTTGTCAATGGTTTGTTGGAAGGCTTCTGGGAAAATCAATTGTATACATAAAGGATACCACAAACAAGGCATTAGTGCGACCATTTCCAGAATAGTATTCCTACATTTAGACTCCTTATCAAGTAGGTACAGTAACGGACATCGAATGAATTCACAGACGCTCTTCTCTGGCGTTACGGTCTGTAGTCAATGGTTTGTTTTAAGGCTTCTGTGAAAACCAATTGCATACATAAAGGATACCACAAACAAGGCATTAGTGCGACCATTTCCAGAATAGTATTCCTACATTTAGACTCCTTATCAAGTAGGTACGGTAACGGATATCGAATGAATTCAGAGACGCTCTTCTCTTGGTGTACGGTCTGTAGTCAATGGTTTGTTGGAAGGCTTCTGTGAAAATCAATTGCATACATACAGGATACCACAAACAAGGTATTAGTGCGACCATTTCCAGAATAGTATTCCTACATTTTGACTCCTCATCAAGTAGGTGTGGTAACAGACATCGAATGAATTCCGAGACGCTCTTCTCTTGCTGTACGGTCTGTTGTCAATGGTTTGTTGGAAGGCTTCTGGGAAAATCAATTGCATACATAAAGGATGCCACAAACAAGGCATTAGTGCGACCATTTCCAGAATAGTATTCCTACATTTAGACTCCTTATCAAGTAGGTACTGTAACGGACATCGAATGAATTCAGAGTCGCTCTTCTCTTACTGCACGGTCTGTAGGCAATGGTTTGTTGGAAGGCGTCTGTGAAAATCAATTGCATACATAAAGGATACCACAAACAATTCATTAGTGCGACCATTTCCAGAATAGTGTTCCTACATTTGGACTCCTCATCAAGTAGGTACGGTAACGGAGCTCGAATGAATTCAGAGACGCTCTTCTCTTGCTGTAAGGTCTGTAGTCAATGGTTTGTTGGAAGGCTTCTGTGAAAATCAATTGCATACATACTGGATACCACAAACAAGGCATTAGTGCGACCACTTCCGGAATAGTATTCCTACATATAGACTCCTTATCAAGTAGGTACAGTAACGGACATCGAATGAATTCACAGACGCTCTTCTCTGGCTTTACGGTCTGTAGTCAATGGTTTGTTGGAAGGCTTCTGTGAAAACCAATTGCATACATAAAGGATACCACAAACAAGGCATTAGTGCGACCATTTCCAGAATAGTATTCCTACATTTAGACTCCTTATCAAGTAGGTACGGTAACGGATATCGAATGAATTCAGAGATGCTCTTCTCTTGGTGTACGGTCTGTAGTCAATGGTTTGTTGGAAGGCTTCTGTGAAAATCAATTGCATACATAAAGGATACCACAAACAAGGCATTAGTGCGACCATTTCCAGAATAGTATTCCTACATTTAGACTCCTTATCAAGTAGGTATGGTAACAGACATCGAATGAATTCCGAGACGCTCTTCTCTTGCTGTACGGTCTGTTGTCAATGGTTTGTTGGAAGGCTTCTGGGAAAATCAATTGCATACATAAAGGATACCACAAACAAGGCATTAGTGCGACCATTTCCAGAATAGTATTCCTACATTTAGACTCCTTATCTAGTAGGTACGGTAACGGACATCGAATGAATTCAGAGACGCTCTTTTCTTGCTGTACGGTATGTAGTCAATGGTTTGTTGGAAGGCTTCTGTGAAAATCAATTGCATACATAAAGGATACCACAAACAAGGCATTAGTGCGACCAATTCCAGAGTAGTATTCCTACGTTTAGACTCCTTATCAAGTAGGTATGGTAACAGACATCGAATGAATTCCGAGACGCTCTTCTCTTGCTGTACGGTCTGTTGTCAATGGTTTGTTGGAAGGCTTCTGGGAAAATCAATTGCATACATAAAGGATACCACAAACAAGGTATTAGTGCGACCATTTCCAGAATAGTATTCCTACACTTAGACTCCTTATCAGGTAGGTACGGTAACGGACCTCGAATCAATTCAGAGACGCTCTTCTCTTGCTGTAAGGTCTGTAGTCAATGGTTTGTTGGAAGGCTTCTGTTAAAATCAATTGCATACATACAGGATACCACAAACAAGGCATAAGTGCGACCATTTCCAGAATAGTATTCCTACATTTAGACTCCTTATCAAGTAGGTACGGTAACGGATATCGAATGAATTCAGAGACGCTCTTCTCTTGGTGTACGGTCTGTAGTCAATGGTTTGTTGTAAGGCTTCTGTGAAAATCATTTGCATACATACAGGATACCACAAACAAGGCATTAGTGACACCATTTCCAGAATAGTATTCCTACATTTAGACTCCTTATCAAGTAGGTACAGTAATGGACATCGAATGAATTCACAGACGCTCTTCTCTCGCTTTACGGTCTGTAGTCAATGGTTTGTTGGAAGGCTTCTGTGAAAACCAATTGCATACATAAAGGATACCACAAACAAGGCATTAGTGCGACCATTTCCAGAATAGTATTCCTACATTTAGACTCCTTATCAAGTAGGTACGGTAACGGATATCGAATGAATTCAGAGATGCTCTTCTCTTGGTGTAAGGTCTGAAGTCAATGGTTTGTTGGAAGGCTTCTGTGAAAATCAATTGCATTCATAAAGGATACCACAAACAAGGCATTAGTGCGACCATTTCCAGAATAGTATTCCTACTTTTAGACTCCTTATCTAGTAGGTATGGTAACAGACATCGAATGAATTCCGAGACGCTCTTCTCTTGCTGTACGGTCTGTTGTCAATGGTTTGTTGGAAGGCTTCTGGGAAAATCAATTGCATACATAAAGGATACCACAAACAAGGCATTAGTGCGACCATTTCCAGAATAGTATTCCTACATTTAGACTCCTTATCTAGTAGGTACGGTAACTGACCTCAAATGAATTCAGAGACGCTCTTCTCTTGCTGTACGGTATGTAGTCAATGGTTTGTTGGAAGGCTTCTGTGAAAATCAATTGCATACATAAAGGATACCACAAACAAGGCATTAGTGCGACCATTTCCAGAATAGTATTCCTACATTTAGACACCTTATCAAGTAGGTATGGTAACAGACATCGAATGAATTCCGAGACGCTCTTCTCTTGCTGTACGGTCTGTTGTCAATGGTTTGTTGGAAGGCTTCTGGGAAAATCAATTGCATACATAAAGGATACCACAAACAAGGCATTAGTGCGACCATTTCCAGAATAGTATTCCTACATTTAGACTCCTTATCAAGTAGGTACGGTAACGGACATCGAATGAATTCAGAGACGCTCTTCTCTTGGTGTACGGTCTGTAGTCAATGGTTTGTTGGAAGGCTTCTGTGAAAATCAATTACATACATAAAGGATACCACAAACAAGGAATTTGTGCGACCATTTCCAGAATTGTGTTCCTACGTTTAGACTCCTTATCAAGTAGGTACGGTAACGGACATCGAATGAATGCAGAGACGCTCTTCTCTTGGTGTACGGTCTGTTGTCAATGGTTTGTTGAAAGGCTTCTGTGAAAATCAATTGTATACATAAAGGATACCACAAACAAGGCATTAGTGCGACCATTTCCAGAATAGTATTCCTACATTTAGACTCCTTATCAAGTAGGTACAGTAACGGACATCGAATGAACTCACAGGCGCTCTTCTCTGGCGTTACGGTCTGTAGTCAATGGTTTGTTGGAAGGCTTCTGTGAAAACCAATTGCATACATCAAGGATACCACAAACAAGGCATTAGTGCGACCATTTCCAGAATAGTATTCCTACATTTAGACTCCTTATCAAGTAGGTACGGTAACGGATATCGAATGAATGCAGAGACGCTCTTCTCTTGGTGTACGGTCTGTTGTCAATGGTTTGTTGAAAGGCTTCTGTGAAAATCAATTGTATACATAAAGGATACCACAAACAAGGCATTAGTGCGACCATTTCCAGAATAGTATTCCTACATTTAGACTCCTTATCAAGTAGGTACAGTAACGGACATCGAATGAACTCACAGGCGCTCTTCTCTGGCGTTACGGTCTGTAGTCAATGGTTTGTTGGAAGGCTTCTGTGAAAACCAATTGCATACATCAAGGATACCACAAACAAGGCATTAGTGCGACCATTTCCAGAATAGTATTCCTACATTTAGACTCCTTATCTAGTAGGTACGGTAACTGACCTCAAATGAATTCAGAGACGCTCTTCTCTTGCTGTACGGTATGTAGTCAATGGTTTGTTGGAAGGCTTCTGTGAAAATCAATTTCATACATAAAGGATACCACAAACAAGGCATTAGTGCGACCATTTCCAGAATAGTATTCCTACATTTAGACACCTTATCAAGTAGGTATGGTAACAGACATCGAATGAATTCCGAGACGCTCTTCTCTTGCTGTACGGTCTGTAGTCAATGGTTTGTTGGAAGGCTTCTGTGAAAATCAATTGCATACATAAAGGATACCACAAACAAGGCATTATTGTGACCAATTCCAGAGTAGTATTCCTACGTTTAGACTCCTTATCAAGTAGGTATGGTAACAGACATCGAATGAATTCCGAGACGCTCTTCTCTTGCTGTACGGTCTGTTGTCAATGGTTTGTTGGAAGGCTTCTGGGAAAATCAATTGCATACATAAAGGATACCACAAACAAGGTATTAGTGCGACCATTTCCAGAATAGTATTCCTACACTTAGACTCCTTATCAGGTAGGTACGGTAACGGACCTCGAATCAATTCAGAGACGCTCTTCTCTTGCTGTAAGGTCTGTAGTCAATGGTTTGTTGGAAGGCTTCTGTTAAAATCAATTGCATACATACAGGATACCACAAACAAGGCATAAGTGCGACCATTTCCAGAATAGTATTCCTACATTTAGACTCCTTATCAAGTAGGTACGGTAACGGATATCGAATGAATTCAGAGACGCTCTTCTCTTGGTGTACGGTCTGTAGTCAATGGTTTGTTGTAAGGCTTCTGTGAAAATCATTTGCATACATAAAGGATACCACAAACAAGGCATTAGTGACACCATTTCCAGAATAGTATTCCTACATTTAGACTCCTTATCAAGTAGGTACAGTAATGGACATCGAATGAATTCACAGACGCTCTTCTCTCGCTTTACGGTCTGTAGTCAATGGTTTGTTGGAAGGCTTCTGTGAAAACCAATTGCATACATAAAGGATACCACAAACAAGGCATTAGTGCGACCATTTCCAGAATAGTATTCCTACATTTAGACTCCTTATCAAGTAGGTACGGTAACGGATATCGAATGAATTCAGAGATGCTCTTCTCTTGGTGTAAGGTCTGAAGTCAATGGTTTGTTGGAAGGCTTCTGTGAAAATCAATTGCATTCATAAAGGATACCACAAACAAAGCATTAGTGCGACCATTTCCAGAATAGTATTCCTACTTTTAGACTCCTTATCTAGTAGGTATGGTAACAGACATCGAATGAATTCCGAGACGCTCTTCTCTTGCTGTACGGTCTGTTGTCAATGGTTTGTTGGAAGGCTTCTGGGAAAATCAATTGCATACATAAAGGATACCACAAACAAGGCATTAGTGCGACCATTTCCAGAATAGTATTCCTACATTTAGACTCCTTATCTAGTAGGTACGGTAACTGACCTCAAATGAATTCAGAGACGCTCTTCTCTTGCTGTACGGTATGTAGTCAATGGTTTGTTGGAAGGCTTCTGTGAAAATCAATTGCATACATAAAGGATACCACAAACAAGGCATTAGTGCGACCATTTCCAGAATAGTATTCCTACATTTAGACACCTTATCAAGTAGGTATGGTAACAGACATCGAATGAATTCCGAGACGCTCTTCTCTTGCTGTACGGTCTGTTGTCAATGGTTTGTTGGAAGGCTTCTGGGAAAATCAATTGCATACATAAAGGATACCACAAACAAGGCATTAGTGCGACCATTTCCAGAATAGTATTCCTACATTTAGACCCCTTATCAAGTAGGTACGGTAACGGACATCGAATGAATTCAGAGACGCTCTTCTCTTGGTGTACGGTCTGTAGTCGATGGTTTGTTGGAAGGCTTCTGTGAAAATCAATTACATACATAAAGGATACCACAAACAAGGAATTTGTGCGACCATTTCCAGAATTGTGTTCCTACGTTTAGACTCCTTATCAAGTAGGTACGGTAACGGACATCGAATGAATGCAGAGACGCTCTTCTCTTGGTGTACGGTCTGTTGTCAATGGTTTGTTGAAAGGCTTCTGTGAAAATCAATTGTATACATAAAGGATACCACAAACAAGGCATTAGTGCGACCATTTCCAGAATAGTATTCCTACATTTAGACTCCTTATCAAGTAGGTACAGTAACGGACATCGAATGAACTCACAGGCGCTCTTCTCTGGCGTTACGGTCTGTAGTCAATGGTTTGTTGGAAGGCCTCTGTGAAAACCAATTGCATACATCAAGGATACCACAAACAAGGCATTAGTGCGACCATTTCCAGAATAGTATTCCTACATTTAGACTCCTTATCAAGTAGGTACGGTAACGGATATCGAATGAATTCAGAGACGCTCTTCTCTTGGTGTACGGTCTGTAGTCAATGGTTTGTTGGAAGGCTTCTGTGAAAATCAATTGCATACATAAAGGATACCACAAACAAGGTATTAGTGCGACCATTTCCAGAATAGTATTCCTACATTTAGACTCCTCATCAAGTAGGGATGGTAACAGACATCGAATGAATTTCGAGACGCTCTTCTCTTGCTGTACGGTCTGTTGTCAATGGTTTGTTGGAAGGCTTCTGGGAAAATCAATTGCATACATAAAGGATACCACAAACAAGGCATTAGTGCGACCATTTCCAGAATAGTATTCCTACATTTAGACTCCTTATCAAGTAGGTACTGTAACGGAGATCGAATGAATTCAGAGTCGCTCTTCTCTTACTGCACGGTCTGTAGTCAATGGTTTGTTGGAAGGCGTGTGTGAAAATCAATTGCATACATAAAGGATACCACAAACAATTCATTAGTGCGACCATTTCCAGAATAGTATTCCTACATTTAGACTCCTTATCAAGTAGGTACGGTTACGGACCTCGAATGAATTCAGAGACGCTCTTTTCTTGCTGTAAGGTCTGTAGTCAATGGTTTGTTGGATGGCTTCTGTGAAAATCAATTGCATACATACAGGATACCACAAACAAGGCATTTGTGCGACCATTTCCAGAATTGTATTCCTACATTTAGACTCCTTATCAAGTAGGTATGGTAACAGACATCGAATGAATTCCGAGACGCTCTTCTCTTGCTGTACGGTCTGTTGTCAATGGTTTGTTGGAAGGCTTCTGGGAAAATCAATTGCATACATAAAGGATACCACAAACAAGGCATTAGTGCGACCATTTCCAGAATAGTATTCCTACATTTAGACTCCTTATCAAGTAGGTACGGTAACGGACATCGAATGAATTCAGAGACGCTCTTCTCTTGGTGTACGGTCTGTAGTCAATGGTTTGTTGGAAGGCTTCTGTGAAAATCAATTACATACATAAAGGATACCACAAACAAGGCATTCGTGCGACCATTTCCAGAACTGTATTCCTACATTTAGACTCCTTATCAAGTAGGTACGGTAACGGACATCGAATGAATTCAGAGACGCTCTTCTCTTGGTGTACGGTCTGTTGTCAATGGTTTGTTGGAAGGCTTCTGTGAAAATCAATTGTATACATAAAGGATACCACAAACAAGGCATTAGTGTGACCATTTCCAAAATAGTATTCCTACATTTAGACTCCTTATCAAGTAGGTATCGTAACGGACATCGAATGAATTCACAGACGCTCTTCTCTGGCGTTACGGTCTGTAGTCAATGGTTTGTTGGAAGGCTTCTGTGAAAATCAATTGTATACATTAAGGATACCACAAACAATGCATTAGTGCGACCATTTCCAGAATTGTATTCCTACATTTAGACTCCTTATCAAGTAGGTACTGTAACGGACATCGAATGAATTCCGAGACGCTCTTCTCTTGCTGTACGGTCTGTTGTCAATGGTTTGTTGGAAGGCTTCTGGGAAAATCAATTGCATACATAAAGGATACCACAAACAAGGCATTAGTGCGACCATTTCCAGAATAGTATTCCTACATTCTGACTCCTTATCTAGTAGGTACGGTAACGGACATCGAATGAATTCAGAGACGCTCTTCTCTTGCTGTACGGTATGTAGTCAATGGTTTGTTGGAAGGCTTCTGGGAAAATCAATTGCATACATAAAGGATACCACTAACAAGGCATTAGTGCGACCATTTCAAGAATAGTATTCCTACATTTAGACTCCTTATCAAGTAGGTATGGTAACAGACATCGAATGAATTCCGAGACGCTCTTCTCTTGCTGTACGGTCTGTTGTCAATGGTTTGTTGGAAGGCTTCTGTTAAAATCAATTGCATACATACAGGATACCACAAACAAGGCATAAGTGCGACCATTTCCAGAATAGTATTCCTACATTTAGACTCCTTATCAAGTAGGTACGGTAACGGATATCGAATGAATTCAGAGACGCTCTTCTCTTGGTGTACGGTCTGTAGTCAATGGTTTGTTGTAAGGCTTCTGTGAAAATCATTTGCATACATACAGGATACCACAAACAAGGCATTAGTGACACCATTTCCAGAATAGTATTCCTACATTTAGACTCCTTATCAAGTAGGTACAGTAATGGACATCGAATGAATTCACAGACGCTCTTCTCTCGCTTTACGGTCTGTAGTCAATGGTTTGTTGGAAGGCTTCTGTGAAATCCAATTGCATACATAAAGGATACCACAAACAAGGCATTAGTGCGACCATTTCCAGAATAGTATTCCTACATTTAGACTCCTTATCAAGTAGGTACGGTAACGGATATCGAATGAATTCAGAGATGCTCTTCTCTTGGTGTAAGGTCTGAAGTCAATGGTTTGTTGGAAGGCTTCTGTGAAAATCAATTGCATTCGTAAAGGATACCACAAACAAGGCATTAGTGCGACCATTTCCAGAATAGTATTCCTACATTTAGACTCCTTATCTAGTAGGTATGGTAACAGACATCGAATGAATTCCGAGACGCTCTTCTCTTGCTGTACGGTCTGTTGTCAATGGTATGTTGGAAGGCTTCTGGGAAAATCAATTGCATACATAAAGGATACCACAAACAAGGCATTAGTGCGACCATTTCCAGAATAGTATTCCTACATTTAGACTCCTTATCTAGTAGGTACGGTAACTGACCTCAAATGAATTCAGAGACGCTCTTCTCTTGCTGTACGGTATGTAGTCAATGGTTTGTTGGAAGGCTTCTGTGAAAATCAATTGCATACATAAAGGATACCACAAACAAGGCATTAGTGCGACCATTTCCAGAATAGTATTCCTACATTTAGACACCTTATCAAGTAGGTATGGTAACAGACATCGAATGAATTCCGAGACGCTCTTCTCTTGCTGTACGGTCTGTTGTCAATGGTTTGTTGAAAGGCTTCTGTGAAAATCAATTGTATACATAAAGGATACCACAAACAAGGCATTAGTGCGACCATTTCCAGAATAGTATTCCTACATTTAGACTCCTTATCAAGTAGGTACAGTAACGGACATCGAATGAACTCACAGGCGCTCTTCTCTGGCGTTACGGTCTGTAGTCAATGGTTTGTTGGAAGGCTTCTGTGAAAACCAATTGCATACATCAAGGATACCACAAACAAGGCATTAGTGCGACCATTTCCAGAATAGTATTCCTACATTTAGACTCCTTATCAAGTAGGTACGGTAACGGATATCGAATGAATTCAGAGACGCTCTTCTCTTGGTGTACGGTCTGTAGTCAATGGTTTGTTGGAAGGCTTCTGTGAAAATCAATTGCATACATAAAGGATACCACAAACAAGGTATTAGTGCGACCATTTCCAGAATAGTATTCCTACATTTAGACTCCTCATCAAGTAGGTATGGTAACAGACATCGAATGAATTTCGAGACGCTCTTCTCCTGCTGTACGGTCTGTTGTCAATGGTTTGTTGGAAGGCTTCTGGGAAAATCAATTGCATACATAAAGGATACCACAAACATGGCATTAGTGCGACCATTTCCAGAATAGTATTCCTACATTTAGACTCCTTATCAAGTAGGTACTGTAACGGAGATCGAATGAATTCAGAGTCGCTCTTCTCTTACTGCACGGTCTGTAGTCAATGGTTTGTTGGAAGGCGTGTGTGAAAATCAATTGCATACATAAAGGATACCACAAACAATTCATTAGTGCGACCATTTCCAGAATAGTATTCCTACATTTAGACTCCTTATCAAGTAGGTACGGTTACGGACCTCGAATGAATTCAGAGACGCTCTTTTCTTGCTGTAAGGTCTGTAGTCAATGGTTTGTTGGAAGGCTTCTGTGAAAATCAATTGCATACATACAGGATACCACAAACAAGGCATTTGTGCGACCATTTCCAGAATTGTATTCCTACATTTAGACTCCTTATCAAGTAGGTATGGTAACAGACATCGAATGAATTCCGAGACGCTCTTCTCTTGCTGTACGGTCTGTTGTCAATGGTTTGTTGGAAGGCTTCTGGGAAAATCAATTGCATACATAAAGGATACCACAAACAAGGCATTAGTGCGACCATTTCCAGAATAGTATTCCTACATTTAGACTCCTTATCAAGTAGGTACGGTAACGGACATCGAATGAATTCAGAGACGCTCTTCTCTTGGTGTACGGTCTGTAGTCAATGGTTTGTTGGAAGGCTTCTGTGAAAATCAATTACATACATAAAGGATACCACAAACAAGGCATTCGTGCGACCATTTCCAGAACTGTATTCCTACATTTAGACTCCTTATCAAGTAGGTACGGTAACGGACATCGAATGAATTCAGAGACGCTCTTCTCTTGGTGTACGGTCTGTTGTCAATGGTTTGTTGGAAGGCTTCTGTGAAAATCAATTGTATACATAAAGGATACCACAAACAAGGCATTAGTGTGACCATTTCCAAAATAGTATTCCTACATTTAGACTCCTTATCAAGTAGGTATCGTAACGGACATCGAATGAATTCACAGACGCTCTTCTCTGGCGTTACGGTCTGTAGTCAATGGTTTGTTGGAAGGCTTCTGTGAAAATCAATTGTATACATAAAGGATACCACAAACAATGCATTAGTGCGACCATTTCCAGAATTGTATTCCTACATTTAGACTCCTTATCAAGTAGGTACTGTAACGGACATCGAATGAATTCCGAGACGCTCTTCTCTTGCTGTACGGTCTGTTGTCAATGGTTTGTTGGAAGGCTTCTGGGAAAATCAATTGCATACATAAAGTATACCACAAACAAGGCATTAGTGCGACCATTTCCAGAATAGTATTCCTACATTTAGACTCCTTATCTAGTAGGTACGGTAACGGACATCGAATGAATTCAGAGACGCTCTTCTCTTGCTGTACGGTATGTAGTCAATGGTTTGTTGGAAGGCTTCTGGGAAAATCAATTGCATACATAAAGGATACCACTAACAAGGCATTAGTGCGACCATTTCCAGAATAGTATTCCTACATTTAGACTCCTTATCAAGTAGGTATGGTAACAGACATCGAATGAATTCCGAGACGCTCTTCTCTTGCTGTACGGTCTGTTGTCAATGGTTTGTTGGAAGGCTTCTGTTAAAATCAATTGCATACATACAGGATACCACAAACAAGGCATAAGTGCGACCATTTCCAGAATAGTATTCCTACATTTAGACTCCTTATCAAGTAGGTACGGTAACGGATATCGAATGAATTCAGAGACGCTCTTCTCTTGGTGTACGGTCTGTAGTCAATGGTTTGTTGTAAGGCTTCTGTGAAAATCATTTGCATACATACAGGATACCACAAACAAGGCATTAGTGACACCATTTCCAGAATAGTATTCCTACATTTAGACTCCTTATCAAGTAGGTACAGTAATGGACATCGAATGAATTCACAGACGCTCTTCTCTCGCTTTACGGTCTGTAGTCAATGGTTTGTTGGAAGGCTTCTGTGAAAACCAATTGCATACATAAAGGATACCACAAACAAGGCATTAGTGCGACCATTTCCAGAATAGTATTCCTACATTTAGACTCCTTATCAAGTAGGTACGGTAACGGATATCGAATGAATTCAGAGATGCTCTTCTCTTGGTGTAAGGTCTGAAGTCAATGGTTTGTTGGAAGGCTTCTGTGAAAATCAATTGCATTCATAAAGGATACCACAAACAAGGCATTAGTGCGACCATTTCCAGAATAGTATTCCTACATTTAGACTCCTTATCTAGTAGGTATGGTAACAGACATCGAATGAATTCCGAGACGCTCTTCTCTTGCTGTACGGTCTGTTGTCAATGGTTTGTTGGAAGGCTTCTGGGAAAATCAATTGCATACATAAAGGATACCACAAACAAGGCATTAGTGCGACCATTTCCAGAATAGTATTCCTACATTTAGACTCCTTATCTAGTAGGTACGGTAACTGACCTCAAATGAATTCAGAGACGCTCTTCTCTTGCTGTACGGTATGTAGTCAATGGTTTGTTGGAAGGCTTCTGTGAAAATCAATTGCATACATAAAGGATACCACAAACAAGGCATTAGTGCGACCATTTCCAGAATAGTATTCCTACATTTAGACACCTTATCAAGTAGGTATGGTAACAGACATCGAATGAATTCCGAGACGCTCTTCTCTTGCTGTACGGTCTGTTGTCAATGGTTTGTTGGAAGGCTTCTGGGAAAATCAATTGCATACATAAAGGATACCACAAACAAGGCATTAGTGCGACCATTTCCAGAATAGTATTCCTACATTTAGACTCCTTATCAAGTAGGTACGGTAACGGACATCGAATGAATTCAGAGACGCTCTTCTCTTGGTGTACGGTCTGTAGTCAATGGTTTGTTGGAAGGCTTCTGTGAAAATCAATTACATACATAAAGGATACCACAAACAAGGAATTTGTGCGACCATTTTCAGAATTGTATTCCTACGTTTAGACTCCTTATCAAGTAGGTACGGTAACGGACATCGAATGAATGCAGAGACGCTCTTCTCTTGGTGTACGGTCTGTTGTCAATGGTTTGTTGAAAGGCTTCTGTGAAAATCAATTGTATACATAAAGGATACCACAAACAAGGCATTAGTGCGACCATTTCCAGAATAGTATTCCTACATTTAGACTCCTTATCAAGTAGGTACAGTAACGGACATCGAATGAACTCACAGGCGCTCTTCTCTGGCGTTACGGTCTGTAGTCAATGGTTTGTTGGAAGGCTTCTGTGAAAACCAATTGCATACATCAAGGATACCACAAACAAGGCATTAGTGCGACCATTTCCAGAATAGTATTCCTACATTTAGACTCCTTATCAAGTAGGTACGGTAACGGATATCGAATGAATTCAGAGACGCTCTTCTCTTGGTGTACGGTCTGTAGTCAATGGTTTGTTGGAAGGCTTCTGTGAAAATCAATTGCATACATAAAGGATACCACAAACAAGGTATTAGTGCGACCATTTCCAGAATAGTATTCCTACATTTAGACTCCTCATCAAGTAGGTATGGTAACAGACATCGAATGAATTTCGAGACGCTCTTCTCTTGCTGTACGGTCTGTTGTCAATGGTTTGTTGGAAGGCTTCTGGGAAAATCAATTGCATACATAAAGGATACCACAAACAAGGCATTAGTGCGACCATTTCCAGAATAGTATTCCTACATTTAGACTCCTTATCAAGTAGGTATCGTAACGGACATCGAATGAATTCACAGACGCTCTTCTCTGGCGTTACGGTCTGTAGTCAATGGTTTGTTGGAAGGCTTCTGTGAAAATCAATTGTATACATAAAGGATACCACAAACAATGCATTAGTGCGACCATTTCCAGAATTGTATTCCTACATTTAGACTCCTTATCAAGTAGGTACTGTAACGGACATCGAATGAATTCCGAGACGCTCTTCTCTTGCTGTACGGTCTGTTGTCAATGGTTTGTTGGAAGGCTTCTGGGAAAATCAATTGCATACATAAAGGATACCACAAACAAGGCATTAGTGCGACCATTTCCAGAATAGTATTCCTACATTTAGACTCCTTATCTAGTAGGTACGGTAACGGACATCGAATGAATTCAGAGACGCTCTTCTCTTGCTGTACGATATGTAGTCAATGGTTTGTTGGAAGGCTTCTGTGAAAATCAATTGCATACATAAAGGATACCACTAACAAGGCATTAGTGCGACCATTTCCAGAATAGTATTCCTACATTTAGACTCCTTATCAAGTAGGTATGGTAACAGACATCGAATGAATTCCGAGACGCTCTTCTCTTGCTGTACGGTCTGTTGTCAATGGTTTGTTGGAAGGCTTCTGGGAAAATCAATTGCATACATTAAGGATACCACAAACAAGGCATTAGTGCGACCATTTCCAGAATAGTATTCCTACATTTAGACTCCTTATCAAGTAGGTACAGTAACGGACATCGAATGAATTCAGAGACGCCCTTCTCTTGGTGTACGGTCTGTAGTCAATGGTTTGTTGGAAGGCTTCTGTGAAAATCAATTACATACATAAAGGATCCTCCCCCCATGAACCATGGACCTTGCCGTTGGTGTGGAGGCTTGCGTGCCTCAGCGATACAGATGGCCGTACCGTAGGTGCAACCACAACGGAGGGGTATCTGTTGAGAGGTCAGACAAACGTGTGGTTCCTGAAGAGGGGCAGCAGCCTTTTCAGTAGTTGCAGGGGCAACAGTCTGGATGATTGACTGATCTGGCCTTGCAACATTAACCAAAACGGCCTTGCTGTGCTGGCACTGCGAACGGCTGAAAGCAAGGGGAAACTACAGCCGTAATTTTTCCCGAGGACATGCAGCTTTACTGTATGATTAAATGATGATGGCATCCTCTTGGGTAAAATATTCCGGAGGTAAAATAGTCCCCCATTCGGATCTCCGGGCGGGGACTACTCAGGAGGATGTCGTTATCAGGAGAAAGAAAACTGGCGTTCTACGGATCGGAGCGTGGAATGTCAGATCACTTAATCGGGCAGGTAGGTTAGAAAATTTAAAAATGGAAATGGATAGGTTAATGTTAGATATAGTGGGAATTAGTGAAGTTCGGTGGCAGGAGGAACAAGACTTCTGGTCAGGTGACTACAGGGTTATAAACACAAAATCAAATAGGGGTAATGCAGGAGTAGGTTTAACAATGAATAGGAAAATAGGAATGCGGGTAAGCTACTACAAACAGCATAGTGAACGCATTATTGTGGCCAAGATAGATACGAAGCCCACACCTACTACAGTAGTACAAGTTTATATGCCAACTAGCTCTGCAGATGATGAAGAAATTGAAGAAATGTACGATGAAATAAAAGAAATTATTCAGATAGTGAAGGGAGACGAAAATTTAATAGAAATGGGTGACTGGAATTCGAGTGTAGGAAAAGGGAGAGAAGGAAACATAGTAGGTGAATATGGATTGGGGCTAAGAAATGAAAGAGGAAGCCGCCTAGTAGAATTTTGCACAGAGCACAACTTAATCATAGCTAACACTTGGTTTAAGAATCATGAAAGAAGGTTGCATACGTGGAAGAACCCTGGAGATACTAAAAGGTATCAGATAGATTATATAATGGTAAGACAGAGATTTAGGAACCAGGTTTTAAATTGTAAGACATTTCCAGGGGCAGATGTGGACTCTGACCACAATCTATTGGTTATGACCTGTAGATTAAAACTGAAGAAACTGCAAAAATGTGGGAAATTAAGGAGATGGGACCTGGATAAACTGAAAGAACCAGAGGTTGTACAGAGGTTCAGACAGAGCATAAGGGAACAATTGACAGGAATAGGGGAAAGAAATACAGTAGAAGAAGAATGGGTAGCTCTGAGGGATGTAGTAGTGAAGGCAGCAGAGGATAAAGTAGGTACAAAGACGAGGGCTGCTAGAAATCCTTGGGTAACAGAAGAAATATTGAATTTAATTGATGAAAGGAGAAAATATAAAAATGCAGTAAATGAAGCAGGCAAAAAGGAATACAAACGTCTCAAAAATGAGATCGACAGGAAGTGCAAAATGGCTAAACAGGGATGGCTAGAGGACAAATGTAAGGATGTAGAAGCTTATCTCACTAGGAGTAAGATAGATACTGCCTACAGGAAAATTAAAGAGACCTTTGGAGAGAAGAGAACCACGTGTATGAATATCAAGAGCTCAGATGGCAGCCCAGGTCTAAGCAAAGAAGGGAAGGCAGAAAGGTGGAAGGAGTATATAGAAGGCTTATACAAGGGCGATGAACTTGAGGACAATATTATGGAAATGGAAGAGGATGTAGATGTAGATGAAGACGAAATGGGAGATGCGATACTGCGTGAAGAGTTTGACAGAGCACTGAAAGACGTGAGTCGAAACAAGGCCCCCGGAGTAGACAACATTCCATTAGAACTACTGACGGCCTTGGGACAACCAGTCCTGACAAAACTCTACCAGCTGGTGAGCAAGATGTATGAGACAGGCGAAATACCCTCAGACTTCAAGAAGAATATAATAATTCCAATCCCAAAGAAAGCAGGTGCTGACACATGTGAAAATTACCGAACTATCAGTTTAATAAGCCACGGCTGCAAAATACTAACCCGAATTCTTTACAGACGAATGGAGAAACTGGTAGATGCAGACCTCGGGGAGGATCAGTTTGGATTCCGTCGAAATGTTGGAACACGTGAGGCAATACTGACCTTACGACTTATCTTAGAAGAAACATTAAGAAAAGGCAAACCTACGTTTCTAGCATTTGTAGACTTAGAGAAAGCTTTTGACAATGTTGACTGGAATACCCTTTTTCAAATTCTAAAGGTGGCAGGGGTAAAATACAGGGAGCGAAAGGCTATTTATAATTTGTACAGAAACCAGATGGCAGTAATAAGAGTCGAGGGGCATGAAAGGGAAGCAGTGGTTGGGAAAGGAGTGAGACAGGGTTGTTGCCTCTCCCCGATGGTATTCAATCTGTATATTGAGCAAGCAGTAAAGGAAACAAAAGAAAAATTTGGAGTAGGTATTAAAATTCATGGAGACGAAGTAAAAACTTTGAGGTTCGCCGATGACATTGTAATTCTGTCAGAGACAGCAAAGGACTTGGAAGAGCAGTTGAACGGAATGGACAGTGTCTTGAAAGGAGGATATAAGATGAACATCAACAAAAGCAAAACGAGGATAATGGAATGTAGTCAAATTAAATCGGGTGATGCTGAGGGAATTAGATTAGGAAATGAGACACTTAAAGTAGTAAAGGAGTTTTGCTATTTAGGAAGTAAAATAACTGATGATGGTCGAAGTAGAGAGGATATAAAATGTAGACTGGCAATGGCAAGGAAAGCGTTTCTGAAGAAGAGAAATTTGTTAACATCGAATATAGATTTATGTATCAGGAAGTCGTTTCTGAAAGTACTTGTTTGGAGTGTAACCATGTATGGAAGTGAAACATGGACGATAACTAGTTTGGACAAGAAGAGAATAGAAGCTTTCGAAATGTGGTGCTACAGAAGAATACTGAAGATAAGGTGGATAGATCACGTAACTAATGAGGAGGTATTGAATAGGATTGGGGAGAAGAGAAGTTTGTGGCACAACTTGACTAGAAGAAGGGATCGGTTAGTAGGACATGTTTTGAGGCATCAAGGGATCACAAATTTAGCATTGGAGGGCAGCGTGGAGGGTAAAAATCGTAGAGGGAGACCGAGAGATGAGTACACTAAGCAGATTCAGAAGGATGTAGGTTGCAGTAGGTACTGGGAGATGAAGCAGCTTGCACAGGATAGAGTAGCATGGAGAGCTGCATCAAACCAGTCTCAGGACTGAAGACAACAACAACAACAACATAAAGGATACCACAAACAAGGCATTTGTGCGACCATTACCAGAATAGTATTTTTACATTTAGACTCCTTATCAAGTAGGTACGGTAACGGACATCGAATGAATTCAGAGACGCTCTTCTCTTGGTGTACGGTCTGTTGTCAATGGCTTGTTGGAAGGCTTCTGTGAAAATCAATTGCATACATAAAGGATACCACAAACAAGGCATTAGTGCGACCATTTCCAGAATAGTATTCCTACATTTAGACTCCTTATCAAGTAGGTACTGTAACGGACATCGAATGAATTCAGAGTCGCTCTTCTCTTACTGCACGGTCTGTAGTCAATGGTTTTCTTCGAAGGCTTCTGGGAAAATCAATTGCATACATAAAGTATACCACAAACAAGGCATTAGTGCGACCATTTCCAGAATAGTATTCCTACACTTAGACTCCTTATCAAGTAGGTACGGTAACGGACCTCGAATCAGTTCAGAGACGCTCTTCTCTTGCTGTAAGGTCTGTAGTCAATGGTTTGTTGGAAGGCTTCTGGGAAAATCAATTGCATACATAAAGGATACCACAAACAAGGCATTAGTGCGACCATTCCCAGAATAGTATTCCTACATTTAGACTCCTTATCAAGTAGGTACGGTAATGGACATCAAATGAATTCAGAGACGCTTTTCTCTTGCTGTGCGGTCTGTAGTCAATAGCTTGTTCGAAGGCTTCTGTGAAAATCAATTGCATACATAAAGAATACCACAAACAAGGCATTAGTGCGACCATTTCCAGAATAGTATTCCTACATTTAGACTCCTTATCAAGTAAGTACAGTAATGGACATCGAATGAATTCACAGACCCCCTTCTCTTGCTTTACGGTCTGTACCCAATGGTTTGTTGGAAGACTTCTGTGAGAACCAATTGCATACATAAAGGATACCACAAACAAGGCATTAGTGCGACCATTTCCAGAATAGTATTCCTACATTTAGACTCCTTATCAAGTAGGTACGGTAACGGACATCGACTGAATTCAGAGACGCTCTTCTCTTGCTGTACGGTCTGTAGTCAGTGGTTTGTTGGAAGGATTCTGTGAAAATCAATTGCATACATAAAGGATACCACAAACAAGGCATTAGTGCGACCATTTCCAGAATAGTATTCCTACATTTAGACACCTTATCAAGTAGGTATGGTAACAGACATCGAATGAATTCCGAGACGCTCTTCTCTTGCTGTACGGTCTGTTGTAAATGGTTTGTTGGAAGGCTTCTGGGAAAATCAATTGCATACATAAAGGATACCACAAACAAGGCATTAGTGCGACCATTTCCAGAATAGTATTCCTACATTTAGTCTCCTTATCAAGTAGGTACTGTAACGGACATCGAATGAATTCAGAGTCGCTCTTCTCTTACTGCACGGTCTGTAGTCAATGGTTTGTTGGAAGGCGTCTGTGAAAATCAATTGCATACATAAAGGATACCACAAACAATTCATTAGTGCGACCATTTCCAGAATAGTATTCCTACATTTAGACTCCTTATCAAGTAGGTACGGTAACGGACCTCGAATGAATTCAGAGACGCTCTTCTCTTGCTGTAAGGTCTGTAGTCAATGGTTTGTTGGAAGGCTTCTGTGAAAATCAATTGCATACATACAGGATACCACAAACAAGGCATTAGTGCGACCATTTCCAGAATAGTATTCATACATTTAGACTCCTTATCAAGTAGGTACAGTAACGGACATCGAATGAATTCACAGACGCTCTTCTCTGGCTTTACGGTCTGTAGTCAATGGTTTGTTGGAAGTCTTCTGTGAAAACTAATTGCATACATAAAGGATACCACAAACAAGGCATTAGTGCGACCATTTCCAGAATAGTATTCCTACATTTAGACTAATTATCAAGTAGGTACGGTAACAGATATCGAATGAATTCAGAGACGCTTTTCTCTTGGTGTACGGTCTGTAGTCAATAATTTGTTGGAAGGCTTCTGTGAAAATCAATTGCATACATAAAGGATACCACAAACAAGGCATTAGTGCGACCATTCCCAGAATAGTATTCCTACATTTAGACTCCTTATCAAGTAGGTACGGTAATGGACATCAAATGAATTCAGAGACGCTTTTCTCTTGCTGTGCGGTCTGTAGTCAATAGCTTGTTCGAAGGCTTCTGTGAAAATCAATTGCATACATAAAGAATACCACAAACAAGGCATTAGTGCGACCATTTCCAGAATAGTATTCCTACATTTAGACTCCTTATCAAGTAGTTACAGTAACGGACATCGAATGAATTCACAGACCCCCTTCTCTTGCTTTACGGTCTGTACTCAATGGTTTGTTGGAAGACTTCTGTGAGAACCAATTGCATACATAAAGGATACCACAAACAAGGCATTAGTGCGACCATTTCCAGAATAGTATTCCTACATTTAGACACCTTATCAAGTAGGTACGGTAACGGACATCGACTGAATTCAGAGACGCTCTTCTCTTGCTGTACGGTCTGTAGTCAGTGGTTTGTTGGAAGGATTCTGTGAAAATCAATTGCATACATAAAGGATACCACAAACAAGGCATTAGTGCGACCATTTCCAGAATAGTATTCCTACATTTAGACACCTTATCAAGTAGGTATGGTAACAGACATCGAATGAATTCCGAGACGCTCTTCTCTTGCTGTACGGTCTGTTGTAAATGGTTTGTTGGAAGGCTTCTGGGAAAATCAATTGCATACATAAAGGATACCACAAACAAGGCATTAGTGCGACCATTTCCAGAATAGTATTCCTACATTTAGTCTCCTTATCAAGTAGGTACTGTAACGGACATCGAATGAATTCAGAGTCGCTCTTGTCTTACTGCACGGTCTGTAGTAAATGGTTTGTTGGAAGGCGTCTGTGAAAATCAATTGCATACATAAAGGATACCACAAACAATTCATTAGTGCGACCATTTCCAGAATAGTATTCCTACAATTAGACTCCTTATCAAGTAGGTACGGTAACGGACCTCGAATGAATTCAGAGACGCTCTTCTCTTGCTGTAAGGTCTGTAGTCAATGGTTTGTTGGAAGGCTTCTGTGAAAATCAATTGCATACATACAGGATACCACAAACAAGGCATTAGTGCGACCATTTCCAGAATAGTATTCCTACATTTAGACTCCTTATCAAGTAGGTACAGTAACGGACATCGAATGAATTCACAGACGCTCTTCTCTGGCTTTACGGTCTGTAGTCAATGGTTTGTTGGAAGGCTTCTGTGAAAACTAATTGCATACATAAAGGATACCACAAACAAGGCATTAGTGCGACCATTTCCAGAATAGTATTCCTACATTTAGACTCCTTATCAAGTAGGTACGGTAACAGATATCGAATGAATTCAGAGACGCTTTTCTCTTGGTGTACGGTCTGTAGTCAATAGTTTGTTGGAAGGCTTCTGTGAAAATCAATTGCATACATAAAGGATACCACAAACAAGGCATTAGTGCGACCATTTCCAGAATAGTATTCCTACATTTAGACTCCTTATCAAGTAGGTATGGTAACAGACATCGAATGAATTCCGAGACGCTCTTCTCTTGCTGTACGGTCTGTTGTCAATGGTTTGTTGGAAGGCTTCTGGGAAAATCAATTGCATACATAAAGGATACCACAAACAAGGCATTAGTGCGACCATTTCCAGAATAATATTCCTACATTTAGACTCCTTATCAAGTAGGTACGGTAACGGACCTCAAATGAATTCAGAGACGCTCTTCTCTTGCTGTACGGTATGTAGTCAATGGTTTGTTGGAAGGCTTCTGGGAAAATCAATTGCATACATAAAGGATACCACAAACAAGGCATTAGTGCGACCATTTCCAGAATAGTATTCCTACATTTAGACTCCTTATCAAGTAGGTACTGTAACGGACATCGAATGAATTCAGAGACGCTCTTCTCATGCTGTATGGTATGTAGTCAATGGTTTGTTGGAAGGCGTCTGTGAAAATCAATTGCATACATAAAGGATACCACAAACAATTCATTAGTGCGACCATTTCCAGAATAGTATTCCTACACTTAGACTCCTTATCAAGTAGGTACGGTAACGGACCTCGAATCAATTCAGAGACGCTCTTCTCTTGCTGTAAGGTCTGTAGTCAATGGTTTGTTGGAAGGCTTCTGTGAAAATCAATTGCATACATACAGGATACCACAAACAAGGCATTAGTGCGACCATTTCCAGAATAGTATTCCTACATTTAGACTCCTTATCGAGTAGGTACAGTAACGGACATCGAATGAATTCGCAGACTCTCTTCTTTGGCGTTACGGTCTGTAGTCAATGGTTTGTTGGAAGGCTTCTGTGAAAACCAATTGCATACATAAAGGTTACCACAAACAAGGCATTAGTGCGACCATTTCCAGAATAGTATTCCTACATTTAGACTCCTTATCAAGTAGGTACGGTAACGGATATCGAATGAATTCAGAGACGCTCTTCTCTTGGTGTACGGTCTGTAGTCAATGGTTTGTTGGAAGGCTTCTGTGAAAATCAATTGCATACATAAAGGATACCACAAACAAGGTATTAGTGCGACCATTTCCAGAATAGTATTCCTACATTTAGACTCCTCATCAAGTAGGTATGGTAACAGACATCGAATGAATTCCGAGACGCTCTTCTCTTGCTGTACGGTCTGTTGTCAATGGTTTGTTGGAAGGCTTCTGGGAAAATCAATTGCATACATAAAGGATACCACAAACAAGGCATTAGTGCGACCATTTCCAGAATAGTATTCCTACATTTAGACTCCTTATCAAGTAGGTACTGTAGCGGACATCGAATGAATTCAGAGTCGCTCTTCTCTTACTGAACGGTCTGTAGTCAATGGTTTGTTGGAAGGCGTCTGTGAAGTCAATTGCATACAAAAAGGATACCACAAAAAATTCATTAGTGCGACCATTTCCAAAATAGTATTCCTACATTTAGACTCCTTATGAAGTAGGTACGGTAACGGACCTCGAATGAATTCAGAGACGCTCTTCTCTTGCTGTAAGGTCTGTAGTCAATGGTTTGTTGGAAGGCTTCTGTGAAAATCAATTGCATACATACAGGATACATCAAACAAGGCATTAGTGCGACCATTTCCAGAATAGTATTCCTACATTTAGACTCCTTATCAAGTAGGTACAGTAACAGACATCGAATGAATTCACAGACGCTCTTCTCTGGCTTTACGGTCTGTAGTCAATGGTTTGTTGGAGGCTTCTGTGAAAACCAATTGCATACATACAGGATACCACAAACAAGGCATTAGTGCGACCATTTCCAGAATAGTATTCCTACATTTAGACTCCTTATCAAGTAGGTACAGTAACGGACATCGACTGAATTCAGAGACGCTCTTCTCTTGCTGTACGGTCTGTAGTCAGTGGTTTGTTGGAAGGATTCTGTGAAAATCAATTGCATACATAAAGGATACCACAAACAAGGCATTAGTGCGACCATTTCCAGAATAGTATTCCTACATTTAGACACCTTATCAAGTAGGTATGGTAACAGACATCGAATGAATTCCGAGTTGCTCTTCTCTTGCTGTACGGTCTGTTGTAAATGGTTTGTTGGAAGGCTTCTGGGAAAATCAATTGCATACATAAAGGATACCACAAACATTGCATTAGTGCGACCATTTCCAGAATAGTATTCCTACATTTAGAGTCCTTATCAAGTAGGTACTGTAACGGACATCGAATGAATTCAGAGTCGCTCTTCTCTTACTGCACGGTCTGTAGTCAATGGTTTGTAGGAAGGCGTCTGTGAAAATCAATTGCATACATAAAGGATACCACAAACAATTCATTAGTGCGACCATTTCCAGAATAGTATTCCTACATTTAGACTCCTTATCAAGTAGGTACGGTAACGGACCTCGAATGAATTCAGAGGCGCTCTTCTCTTGCTGTAAGGTCTGTAGTCAATGGTTTGTTGGAAGGCTTCTGTGAAAATCAATTGCATACATACAGGATACCACAAACAAGGCATTAGTGCGACCATTTCCAGAATAGTATTCCTACATTTAGACTCCTTATCAAGTAGGTACAGTAACGGACATCGAATGAATTCACAGACGCTCTTCTCTGGCTTTACGGTCTGTAGTCAATGGTTTGTTGGAAGGCTTCTGTGAAAACCAATTGCATACATAAAGGATACCACAAACAATCCATTAGTGCGACCATTTCCAGAATAGTATTCCTACATTTAGACTCCTTATCAAGTATGTACGGTAACGGATATCGAATGAATTCAGAGACGCTCTTCTCTTGGTGTACGGTCTGTAGTCAATAGTTTGTTAGAAGGCTTCTGTGAAAATCAATTGCATACATAAAGGATACCACAAACAAGGCATTAGTGCGACCATTTCCAGAATAGTATTCCTACATTTAGACTCCTTATCAAGTAGGTATGGTAACAGACATCGAATGAATTCCGAGACGCTCTTCTCTTGCTGTACGGTCTGTTGTCAAATGTTTGTTGGAAGGCTTCTGGGAAAATCAATTGCATACATAAAGGATACCACAAGCAAGGCATTAGTGCGACCATTTCCAGAATAGTATTCCTACATTTAGACTCCTTATCAAGTAGGTACGGTAACGGACCTCAAATGAATTCAGAGACGCTCTTCTCTTGCTGTACGGTATGTAGTCAATGGTTTGTTGGAAGGCTTCTGGGAAAATCAATTGCATACATAAAGGATACCACAAACAAGGCATTAGTGCGACCATTTCCAGAATAGTATTCCTACATTTAGACTCCTTATCAAGTAGGTACTGTAACGGACATCGAATGAATTCAGAGACGCTCTTCTCTTGCTGTATGGTATGTAGTCAATGGTTTGTTTTAAGGCGTCTGTGAAAATCAATTGCATACATAAAGGATACCACAAACAATTCATTAGTGCGACCATTTCCAGAATAGTATTCCTACACTTAGACTCCTTATCAAGTAGGTACGGTAACGGTCATCGAATCAATTCAGAGACGCTCTTCTCTTGCTGTAAGGTCTGTAGTCAATGGTTTGTTGGAAGGCTTCTGTGAAAATCAATTGCATACATACAGGATACCACAAACAAGGCATTAGTGCGACCATTTCCAGAATAGTATTCCTATATTTAGACTCCTTATCAAGTAGGTACAGTAACGGACATCGAATGAATTTGCAGACGCTCTTCTCTGGCGTTACGGTCTGTAGTCAATGGTTTGTTGGAAGGCTTCTGTGAAAACCAATTGCATACATAAAGGTTACCACAAACAAGGCATTAGTGCGACCATTTCCAGAATAGTATTCCTACATTTAGACTCCTTATCAAGTAGGTATGGTAACGGATATCGAATGAATTCAGAGACGCTCTTCTCTTGGTGTACGGTCTGTAGTCAATGGTTTGTTGGAAGGCATCTGTGAAAATCAATTGCATACATTATGGATACCACAAACAAGGTATTAGTGCGACCATTTCCAGAATAGTATTCCTACATTTAGACTCCTCATCAAGTAGGTATGGTAACAGACATCGAATGAATTCCGAGACGCTCTTCTCTTGCTGTACGGTCTGTTGTCAATGGTTTGTTGGAAGGCTTCTGGGAAAATCAATTGCATACATAAAGGATACCACAAACAAGGCATTAGTGCGACCATTTCCAGAATAGTTTTCCTACATTTAGACTCCTTATCAAGTAGGTACTGTAACGGACATCGAATGAACTCAGAGTCGCTCTTCTCTTACTGCACGGTCTGTAGTCAATGGTTTGTTGGAAGGCGTCTGTGAAAATCAATTGCATACATAAAGGATACCACAAACAATTCATTAGTGCGACCATTTCCAGAATAGTATTCCTACATTTAGACTCCTTATCAAGTAGGTACAGTAACGGACCTCGAATGAATTCAGAGACGCTCTTCTCTTGCTGTAAGGTCTGTAGTCAATGGTTTGTTGGAAGGCTTCTGTGAAAATCAATTGCATACATACAGGATACCACAAACAAGGCATTAGTGCGACCATTTCCAGAATAGTATTCCTACATTTAGACTCCTTATCAAGTAGGTACAGTAACGGACATCGAATGAATTCACAGACGCTCTTCTCTATCTTTACGGTCTGTAGTCAATGGTTTGTTGGAAGGCTTATGTGAAAACCAATTGCATACATAAAGGATACCACAAACAAGGCATTAGTGCGACCATTTCCAGAATAGTATTCCTACATTTAGACTCCTTATCAAGTAGGTACGGTGACGGATATCGAATGAATTCAGAGATGCTCTTCTCTTGGTGTACGGTCTGTAGTCAATGGTTTGTTGGAAGGCTTCTGTGAAAATCAATTGCATACATAAAGGATACCACAAACAAGGCATTTGTGCGACCATTTCCAGAATAGTATTCCTACATTTAGACTCCTTATCAAGTAGGTATTGTAACAGACATCGAATGAATTCCGAGACGCTCTTCTCTTGCTGTACGGTCTGTTGTCAATGGTTTGTTGGAAGGCTTCTGGGAAAATCAATTACATACATAAAGGATACCACAAACAAGGCATTAGTGCGACCATTTCCAGAATAGTATTCCTACATTTAGACTCCTTATCTAGTAGGTACGGTAACTGACCTCAAATGAATTCAGAGACGCTCTTCTCTTGCTGTACGGTATGTGGTCAATGGTTTGTTGGAAGGCTTCTGTGAAAATCAATTGCATACATAAAGGATACCACAAACAAGGCATTAGTGCGACCATTTCCAGAATAGTATTCCTACATTTAGACTCCTTATCAAGTAGGTATGGTAACAGACATCGAATGCATTCCGAGACGCTCTTCTCTTGCTGTACGGTCTGTTGTCAATGGTTTGTTGGAAGGCTTCTGGGAAAATCAATTGCATACATAAAGGATACCACAAACAAGGCATTAGTGCGACCATTTCCAGAATAGTATTCCTACATTTAGACTCCTTATCAAGTAGGTACGGTAACGGACATCGAATGAATTCAGAGACGCTCTTCTCTTGGTGTACGGTCTGTAGTCAATGGTTTGTTGGAAGGCTTCTGTGAAAATCAATTACATATATAAAGGATACCACAAACAAGGCATTTGTGCGACCATTTCCAGAATAGTATTCCTACATTTAGACTCCTTATCAAGTAGGTACGGTAACGGACATCGAATGAGTTCAGAGACGCTCTTCTCTTGGTGTACGGTTTGTTGTCAATGGTTTGTTGGAAGGCTTTTGTGAAAATCAATTGCATACATAAAGGATACCACAAACAAGGCATTAGTGCGACCATTTCCAGAGTAGTATTCCTACATTTAGACTCCTTATCAAGTAGGTACTGTAACGGACATCGAATGAATTCAGAGTCGCTCTTCTCTTACTGCACGGTCTGTAGTCAATGGTTTTGTTCGAAGGCTTCTGGGAAAATCAATTGCATACATAAAGGATACCACAAACAAGGCATTAGTGCGACCATTTCCAGAATAGTATTCCTACATTTAGACTCCTTTACAAGTAGGTACTGTAACGGACATCGAATGAATTCAGAGACGCTCTTCTCTTGCTGTACGGTACGTAGTCAATGGTTTGTTGGAAGGCGTCTGTGAAAATCAATTGCATACATAAAGGATACCACAAACAATTCATTAGTGCGACCATTTCCAGAATAGTATTCCTACACTTAGACTCCTTATCAAGTAGGTATGGTAACGGACCTCGAATCAGTTCAGAGACGCTCTTCTCTTGCTGTAAGGTCTGTAGTCAATGGTTTGTTGGAAGGCTTCTGTGAAAATCAATTGCATTCATACAGGATACCACAAACAAGGCATTAGTGCGACCATTTCCAGAATAGTATTCCTACATTTAGACTCCTTATTAAGTAGGTACAGTAACGGACATCGAATGAATTCACAGACGCTCTTCTCTGGCTTTGCGGTCTGTAGCCAATGGTTTGTTGGAAGGCTTCTGTGAAAACCAATTGCATAAATAAAGGATACCACAAACAAGGCATTAGTGCGACCATTTCCAGAATAGTATTCCTACATTTAGACTCCTTATCAAGTAGGTACTATTACGGACATCGAATGAATTCAGAGTCGCTCTTCTCTTACTGCACGGTCTGTAGTCAATGGTTTGTTGGAAGGCGTCTGTGAAAATCAATTGCATACATAAAGGATACCACAAACAAGTCATTAGTGCGACCATTTCCAGAATAGTATTCCTACATTTAGACTCCTTATCAAGTAGGTACGGTAACGGATCTCGAATGAATTCAGAGATGCTCTTCTCTTGCTGTAAGGTCTGTAGTGAATGGTTTGTTGGAAGGCTTCTGTGAAAATCAATTGCATACATACAGGATACCACAAAGAAAGCATTAGTGCGACCATTTCCAGAATAGTATTCCTACATTTAGACTCCTTATCAAGTAGGTACAGTAACGGACATCGAATGAATTCACAGACGCTCTTCTCTGGCTTTACGGTCTGTAGTCAATGGTTTGTTGGAAGGCTTCTGTGAAAACCAATTGCATACATAAAGGATACCACAAACAAGGCATTAGTGCGACCATTTCCAGAATAGTATTCCAACATTTATACTCCTTATCAAGTAGGTACTGTAACGGACATCGAATGAATTCAGAGACGCTCTTCTCTTGGTGTACGGTCTGTAGTCAATGGTTTGTTGGAAGGCTTCTGTGAAAATCAATTGCTTACATAAAGGATACCACAAACAAGGCATTAGTGCGACCATTTCCAGAATAGTATTCCTACATTTAGACTCCTTATCAACTAGGTATGGTAACAGACATCGAATGAATTCCGAGACGCTCTTCTCTTGCTGTACGGTCTGTTGTCAATGGTTTGTTGGAAGGCTTCTGGGAAAATCAATTGCATACATAAAGGATACCACAAACAAGGCATTAGTGCGACCATTTCCAGAATAGTATTCCTACATTTAGACTCCTTATCTAGTAGGTACGGTAACGGACCTCAAATGAATTCAGAGACGCTCTTCTCTTGCTGTACGGTATGTAGTCAATGGTTTGTTGGAAGGCTTCTGTGAAAATCAATTGCATACATAAAGGATACCACAAACAAGGCATTAGTGCGACCATTTCCAGAATAGTATTCCTACATTTAGACTCCTTATCAAGTAGGTATGGTAACAGACATCGAATGAATTCCGAGACGCTCTTCTCTTGCTGTACGGTCTGTTGTCAATGGTTTGTTGGAAGGCTTCTGGGAAAATCAATTGCATACATAAAGGATACCACAAACAAGGCATTAGTGCGACCATTTCCAGAATAGTATTCCTACATTTAGACTCCTTATCAAGTAGGTACGGTAACGGACCTCGAATCAGTTCAGAGACGCTCTTTTCTTGCTGTAAGGTCTGTAGTCAATGGTTTGTTGGAAGGCTTCTGGGAAAATCAATTTCATACATAAAGGATACCAGAAACAAGGCATTAGTGCGACCATTCCCAGAATAGTATTCCTACATTTAGACTCCTTATCAAGTAGGTACGGTAATGGACATCAAATGAATTCAGAGACGCTTTTCTCTTGCTGTGCGGTCTGTAGTCAATGGCTTGTTCGAAGGCTTCTGTGAAAATCAATTGCATACATAAAGGATACCACAAACAAGGCATTAGTGCGACCATTTCCAGAATAGTATTCCTACATTTAGACTCCTTATCAAGTAGGTACCGTAACGGACATCGAATGAATTCAGAGACGCTCTTCTCTTACTGCTCGGTCTGTAGTCAATGGTTTGTTGGAAGGCTTCTATGAAAATCAATTGCATACCTAAAAGATACCACAAACAACGCATTAGTGCGACCATTTCCAGAATAGTATTCCTACATTTAGACTCCTTATCAAGTAGGTACGGTAACGGACATCGAATGATTTCAGAGACGCTCTTCTCTTGCTGTACGGTATGTAGTCAATGGTTTGTTGGAAGGCGTCTGTGAAAATCAATTGCATACATAAAGGATACCACAAACAATTCATTAGTGCGACCATTTCCAGAATAGTGTTCCTACAATTAGACTCCTTATCAAGTAGGTACGGTAACGGACATCGAATGAATTCAGAGACGCTCTTCTCTTGGTGTACGGTCTGAAGTCAATGGTTTGTTGGAAGGCTTGTGTGAAAATCAATTGCATACATAAAGGATACCACAAACAAGGCATTAGTGCGACCATTTCCAGAATAGTATTCCTACATTTAGACTCCTTATCAAGTAGGTACTGTAACGGACATCGAATGAATTCAGAGACGCTCTTCTCTTGCTGTACGGTATGTAGTCAATGGTTTGTTGGAAGGCGTCTGTGAAAATCAATTGCATACATAAAGGATACCACAAACAATTCATTAGTGCGACCATTTCCAGAATAGTATTCCTACATTTAGACTCCTTATCAAGTAGGTACAGTAATGGACATCGAATGAATTCACAGACGCTCTTCTCTGGCTTTACGGTCTGTAGTCAATGGTTTGTTGGAAGGCTTCTGTGAAAACCAATTGCATACATAAAGGATACCACAAACAAGGCATTAGTGCGACCATTTCCAGAATAGTATTCCTACATTTAGACTCCTTATCAAGTAGGTATGGTAACGGACATCGACTGAATTCAGAGACGCTCTTCTCTTGCTGTACGGTCTGTAGTCAGTGGTTTGTTGGAAGGATTCTGTGAAAATCAATTGCATACATAAACGATACCACAAACAAGGCATTAGTGCGACCATTTCCAGAATAGTATTCCTACATTTAGACACCTTATCAAGTAGGTATGGTAACAGACATCGAATGAATTCCGAGACGCTCTTCTCTTGCTGTACGGTCTGTTGTCAATGGTTTGTTGGAAGGCTTCTGGGAAAGTCAATTGCATACATAAAGGATACCACAAACAAGGCATTAGTGCGACCATTTCCAGAATAGTATTCCTACATTTTGACTCCTTATCAAGTAGGTACTGTAACGGACATCGAATGAATTCAGAGTCGCTCTTCTCTTACTGCACGGTCTGTAGTACCAATGGTTTGTTGGAAGGCGTCTGTGAAAATCAATTGCATACATAAAGGATACCACAAACAATTCATTAGTGCGAACATTTCCAGAATAGTATTCCTACATTTAGACTCCTTATCAAGTAGGTACGGTAACGGACCTCGAATGAATACAGAGACGCTCTTCTCTTGCTGTAAGGTCTGTAGTCAATGGTTTGTTGGAAGGCTTCTGTGAAAATCAATTGCATACATACAGGATACCACAAACAAGGCATTAGTGCGACCATTTCCAGAATAGTATTCCTACATTTAGACTCCTTATCAAGTAGGTAGAGTAACGGACATCGAATGAATTCACAGACGCTCTTCTCTGGCTTTACGGTTTGTAGTCAATGGTTTGTTGGAAGACTTCTGTGAAAACCAATTGCATACATAAAGGATACCACAAACAAGGCATTAGTGCGACCATTTCCAGAATAGTATTCCTACATTTAGACTCCTTATGAGGTAGGTACGGTAAAGGACCTCAAATGAATTCAGAGACGCTCTTCTCTTGCTGTATGGTATGTAGTCAATTGTTTGTTGGAAGGCGTCTGTAAAAATCAATTGCATACATAAAGGATACCACAAACAATTCATTAGTGCGACCATTTCCAGAATAGTATTCCTACATTTAGACTCCTCATCAAGTAGGTATGGTAACAGACATCGAATGAATTCCGAGACGCTCTTCTCTTGCTGTACGGTCTGTTGTCAAAGGTTTGTTGGAAGGCTTCTGGGAAAATCAATTGCATACATAAAGGATACCACAAACAAGGCATTAGTGCGACCATTTCCAGAATAGTATTCCTACATTTAGACTCCTAATCAAGTAGGTATGGTAACAGACATCGAATGAATTCCGAGACGCTCTTCTCTTGCTGAACGGTCTGTTGTCAAAGGTTTGTTGGAAGGCTTCTGTGAAAATCAATTGCATACATACAGGATACAACAAACAAGGCATTAGTGCGACCATTTCCAGAATAGTATTCCTACATTTAGACTCCTTATCAAGTAGGTACAGTAACGGACATCGAATGAATTCACAGACGCTCGTCTCTGGCGTTACGGTCTGTAGTCAATGGTTTGTTGGAAGGCCTCTGTGAAAACCAATTGCATACATAAAGGATACCACAAACAAGGCATTAGTGCGACCATTTCCGGAAAAGTATTCCTACATTTACACTCCTTATCAAGTAGGTACGGTAACGGATATCGAATGAATTCAGAGACGCTCTTCTCTTGGTGTACCGTATGTAGTCAATGGTTTGTTGGAAGGCTTCTGTGAAAATCAATTGCATACATAAAGGATACCACAAACAAGGTATTAGTGCGACCATTTCCAGAATAGTATTCCTACATTTAGACTCCTCATCAACTAGGTATGGTAACAGACATCGAATGAATTCCGAGACGCTCTTCTCTTGCTGTACGGTCTGTTGTCAAAGGTTTGTTGGAAGGCTTCTGGGAAAATCAATTGCATACATAAAGGATACCACAAACAAGGCATTAGTGCGACCATTTCCAGAATAGTATTCCTACATTTAGACTCCTTATCAAATAGATACGGTAACGGACATGGAATGAATTCAGAGACGCTCTTCTCTTGCTGTACGGTCTGTAGTCAATGGTTTGTTGGAAGGCTTCTGTGAAAATCAATTACATTCATAAAGGATACCACAAACAAGGCATTAGTGCGACCATTTCCAGAATAGTATTCCTACATTTAGACTCCTTATCAAGTAGGTACGGTAACGGACATCGACTGAATTCAGAGACGCTCTTCTCTTGCTGTACGGTCTGTAGTCAGTGGTTTGTTGGAAGGATTCTGTGAAAATCAATTGCATACATAAACGATACCACAAACAAGGCATTAGTGCGACCATTTCCAGAATAGTATTCCTACATTTAGACACCTTATCAAGTAGGTATGGTAACAGACATCGAATGAATTCCGAGACGCTCTTCTCTTCCTGTACGGTCTGTTGTCAATGGTTTGTTGGAAGGCTTCTGGGAAAGTCAATTGCATACATAAAGGATACCACAAACAAGGCATTAGTGCGACCATTTCCAGAATAGTATTCCTACATTTAGACTCCTTATCAAGTAGGTACTGTAACGGAAATCGAATGAATTCAGAGTCGCTCTTCTCTTACTGCACGGTCTGTAGTACCAATGGTTTGTTGGAAGGCGTCTGTGAAAATCAATTGCATACATAAAGGATACCACAAACAATTCATTAGTGCGAACATTTCCAGAATAGTATTCCTACATTTTGACTCCTTATCAAGTAGGTACGGTAACGGACCTCGAATGAATTCAGAGACGCTCTTCTCTTGCTGTAAGGTCTGTAGTCAATGGTTTGTTGGAAGGCTTCTGTGAAAGTCAATTGCATACATACAGGATACCACAAACAAGGCATTAGTGCGACCATTTCCAGAATAGTATTCCTACATTTAGACTCCTTATCAAGTAGGTAGAGTAACGGACATCGAATGAATTCACAGACGCTCTTCTCTGGCTTTACGGTTTGTAGTCAATGGTTTGTTGGAAGGCTTCTGTGAAAACCAATTGCATACATAAAGGATACCACAAACAAGGCATTAGTGCGACCATTTCCAGAATAGTATTCCTACATTTAGACTCCTTATCAAATAGATACGGTAACGGACATCGAATGAATTCAGAGACGCTCTTCTCTTGGTGTACGGTCTGTAGTCAATGGTTTGTTGGAAGGCTTCTGTGAAAATCAATTACATACATAAAGGATACCACAAACAAGGCATTTGTGCGACCATTTCCAGAATAGTATTCCTACATTTAGACTCTTTATCAAGTAGGTACGGTAACGGACATCGAATGAATTCAGAGACGCTCTTCTCTTGGTGTACGGTCTGTTGTCAATGGTTTATTGGAAGGCTTCTGTGAAAATCAATTGCATACATAAAGGATACCACAAACAAGGCATTAGTGCGACCATTTCCAGAATAGTATTCCTACATTTAGACTCCTTATCAAATAGATACGGTAACGGACATCGAATGAATTCAGAGACGCTCTTCTCTTGGTGTACGGTCTGTAGTCAATGGTTTGTTGGAAGGCTTCTGTGAAAATCAATTACATACATAAAGGATACCACAAACAAGGCATTTGTGCGACCATTTCCAGAATAGTATTCCTACATTTAGACTCTTTATCAAGTAGGTACGGTAACGGACATCGAATGAATTCAGAGTCGCTCTTCTCTTACTGCACGGTCTGTAGTCAATGGTTTTGTTCGAAGGCTTCTGGGAAAATCAATTGCATATATAAAGGATACCACAAACAAGGCATTAGTGCGACCATTTCCAGAATAGTAATCCTACATTTAGACCCCTTTACAAGTAGGTACTGTAACGGACATCGAATGAATTCAGAGACGCTCTTCTCTTGCTGTACGGTATGTAGTCAATGGTTTGTTGGAAGGCGTCTGTGAAAATCAATTGCATACATAAAGGATACCACAAACAATTCATTAGTGCGACCATTTCCAGAATAGTATTCCTACACTTAGACTCCTTATCAAGTAGGTATGGTAACGGACCTCGAATCAGTTCAGAGACGCTCTTCTCTTGCTGTAAGGTCTGTAGTCAATGGTTTGTTGGAAGGCTTCTGTGAAAATCAATTGCATTCATACAGGATACCACAAACAAGGCATTAGTGCGACCATTTCCAGAATAGTATTCCTACATTTAGACTCCTTATCAAGTAGGTAGAGTAACGGACATCGAATGAATTCACAGACGCTCTTCTCTGGCTTTACGGTCTGTAGCCAATGGTTTGTTGGAAGGCTTCTGTGAAAACCAATTGCATACATAAAGGATACCACAAACAAGGCATTAGTGCGACCATTTCCTGAATAGTATTCCTACATTTAGACTCCTTATCAAGTAGGTACGGTAACGGATATCGAATGAATTCAGAGACGCTCTTCTCTTTGTGTACGGTCTGTAGTCAATGGTTTGTTGGAAGGCTTCTGTGAAAATCAATTGCATACATAAAGGATACCACAAACAAGGCATTAGTGCGACCATTTCCAGAATAGTATTCCTACATTTAGACTCCTTATCAAGTAGGTATGGTAACAGACATCGAATGAATTCCGAGACGCTCTTCTCTTGCTGTACGGTCTGTTGTCAATGGTTTGTTGGAAGGCTTCTGGGAAAATCAATTGCATACATAAAGGATACCACAAACAAGGCATTAGTGCGACCATTTCCAGAATAGTATTCCTACATTTAGACTCCTTATCAAGTAGGTACTGTTACGGACATCGAATGAATTCAGAGTCGCTCTTCTCTTACTGCATGGTCTGTAGTCAATGGGTTGTTGGAAGGCGTCTGTGAAAATCGATTGCATACATAAAGGATACCACAAACAATTCTTTAGCGCGACCATTTCCAGAATAGTATTCCTACATTTAGACTCCTTGTCAAGTAGGAATGGTAACGGACCTCGAATGAATTCAGAGACGCTCTTCTCTTGCTGTAAGGTCTGTAGTGAATGGTTTGTTGGAAGGCTTCTGTGAAAATCAATTGCATACATACAGGATACCACAAACAAGGCATTAGTGCGACCATTTCCAGAATAGTATTCCTACATTTAGACTCCTTATCAAGTAGGTACAGTAACGGACATCGAATGAATTCACAGACGCTCGTCTCTGGCGTTACGGTCTGTAGTCAATGGTTTGTTGGAAGGCCTCTGTGAAAACCAATTGCATACATAAAGGATACCACAAACAAGGCATTAGTGCGACCATTTCCAGAATAGTATTCCTACATTTAGACTCCTTATCAAGCAGGTACAGTAACGGATATCGAATGAATTCAGAGACGCTCTTCTCTTGGTGTACCGTATGTAGTCAATGGTTTGTTGGAAGGCTTCTGTGAAAATCAATTGCATACATAAAGGATACCACAAACAAGGTATTAGTGCGACCATTTCCAGAATAGTATTCCTACATTTAGACTCCTCATCAAGTAGGTATGGTAACAGACATCGAATGAATTCCGAGACGCTCTTCTCTTGCTGTACGGTCTGTTGTCAAAGGTTTGTTGGAAGGCTTCTGGGAAAATCAATTGCATACATAAAGGATACCACAAACAAGGCATTAGTGCGACCATTTCCAGAATAGTATTCCTACATTTAGACTCCTTATCAAATAGATACGGTAACGGACATCGAATGAATTCAGAGACGCTCTTCTCTTGCTGTACGGTCTGTAGTCAATGGTTTGTTGGAAGGCTTCTGTGAAAATCAATTACATACATAAAGGATACCACAAACAAGGCATTAGTGCGACCATTTCCAGAATAGTATTCCTACATTTAGACTCCTTATCAAGTAGGTAGAGTAACGGACATCGAATGAATTCACAGACGCTCTTCTCTGGCTTTACGGTTTGTAGTCAATGGTTTGTTGGAAGACTTCTGTGAAAACCAATTGCATACATAAAGGATACCACAAACAAGGCATTAGTGCGACCATTTCCAGAATAGTATTCCTACATTTAGACTCCTTATGAGGTAGGTACGGTAAAGGACCTCAAATGAATTCAGAGACGCTCTTCTCTTGCTGTATGGTATGTAGTCAATTGTTTGTTGGAAGGCGTCTGTAAAAATCAATTGCATACATAAAGGATACCACAAACAATTCATTAGTGCGACCATTTCCAGAATAGTATTCCTACATTTAGACTCCTCATCAAGTAGGTATGGTAACAGACATCGAATGAATTCCGAGACGCTCTTCTCTTGCTGTACGGTCTGTTGTCAAAGGTTTGTTGGAAGGCTTCTGGGAAAATCAATTGCATACATAAAGGATACCACAAACAAGGCATTAGTGCGACCATTTCCAGAATAGTATTCCTACATTTAGACTCCTAATCAAGTAGGTATGGTAACAGACATCGAATGAATTCCGAGACGCTCTTCTCTTGCTGAACGGTCTGTTGTCAAAGGTTTGTTGGAAGGCTTCTGTGAAAATCAATTGCATACATACAGGATACAACAAACAAGGCATTAGTGCGACCATTTCCAGAATAGTATTCCTACATTTAGACTCCTTATCAAGTAGGTACAGTAACGGACATCGAATGAATTCACAGACGCTCGTCGCTGGCGTTACGGTCTGTAGTCAATGGTTTGTTGGAAGGCCTCTGTGAAAACCAATTGCATACATAAAGGATACCACAAACAAGGCATTAGTGCGACCATTTCCGGAAAAGTATTCCTACATTTACACTCCTTATCAAGTAGGTACGGTAACGGATATCGAATGAATTCAGAGACGCTCCTCTCTTGGTGTACCGTATGTAGTCAATGGTTTGTTGGAAGGCTTCTGTGAAAATCAATTGCATACATAAAGGATACCACAAACAAGGTATTAGTGCGACCATTTCCAGAATAGTATTCCTACATTTAGACTCCTCATCAACTAGGTATGGTAACAGACATCGAATGAATTCCGAGACGCTCTTCTCTTGCTGTACGGTCTGTTGTCAAAGGTTTGTTGGAAGGCTTCTGGGAAAATCAATTGCATACATAAAGGATACCACAAACAAGGCATTAGTGCGACCATTTCCAGAATAGTATTCCTACATTTAGACTCCTTATCAAATAGATACGGTAACGGACATCGAATGAATTCAGAGACGCTCTTCTCTTGCTGTACGGTCTGTAGTCAATGGTTTGTTGGAAGGCTTCTGTGAAAATCAATTACATTCATAAAGGATACCACAAACAAGGCATTAGTGCGACCATTTCCAGAATAGTATTCCTACATTTAGACTCCTTATCAAGTAGGTACGGTAACGGACATCGACTGAATTCAGAGACGCTCTTCTCTTGCTGTACGGTCTGTAGTCAGTGGTTTGTTGGAAGGATTCTGTGAAAATCAATTGCATACATAAACGATACCACAAACAAGGCATTAGTGCGACCATTTCCAGAATAGTATTCCTACATTTAGACACCTTATCAAGTAGGTATGGTAACAGACATCGAATGAATTCCGAGACGCTCTTCTCTTCCTGTACGGTCTGTTGTCAATGGTTTGTTGGAAGGCTTCTGGGAAAGTCAATTGCATACATAAAGGATACCACAAACAAGGCATTAGTGCGACCATTTCCAGAATAGTATTCCTACATTTAGACTCCTTATCAAGTAGGTACTGTAACGGAAATCGAATGAATTCAGAGTCGCTCTTCTCTTACTGCACGGTCTGTAGTACCAATGGTTTGTTGGAAGGCGTCTGTGAAAATCAATTGCATACATAAAGGATACCACAAACAATTCATTAGTGCGAACATTTCCAGAATAGTATTCCTACATTTTGACTCCTTATCAAGTAGGTACGGTAACGGACCTCGAATGAATTCAGAGACGCTCTTCTCTTGCTGTAAGGTCTGTAGTCAATGGTTTGTTGGAAGGCTTCTGTGAAAGTCAATTGCATACATACAGGATACCACAAACAAGGCATTAGTGCGACCATTTCCAGAATAGTATTCCTACATTTAGACTCCTTATCAAGTAGGTAGAGTAACGGACATCGAATGAATTCACAGACGCTCTTCTCTGGCTTTACGGTTTGTAGTCAATGGTTTGTTGGAAGGCTTCTGTGAAAACCAATTGCATACATAAAGGATACCACAAACAAGGCATTAGTGCGACCATTTCCAGAATAGTATTCCTACATTTAGACTCCTTATCAAATAGATACGGTAACGGACATCGAATGAATTCAGAGACGCTCTTCTCTTGGTGTACGGTCTGTAGTCAATGGTTTGTTGGAAGGCTTCTGTGAAAATCAATTACATACATAAAGGATACCACAAACAAGGCATTTGTTCGACCATTTCCAGAATAGTATTCCTACATTTAGACTCTTTATCAAGTAGGTACGGTAACGGACATCGAATGAATTCAGAGACGCTCTTCTCTTGGTGTACGGTCTGTTGTCAATGGTTTATTGGAAGGCTTCTGTGAAAATCAATTGCATACATAAAGGATACCACAAACAAGGCATTAGTGCGACCATTTCCAGAATAGTATTCCTACATTTAGACTCCTTATCAAATAGATACGGTAACGGACATCGAATGAATTCAGAGACGCTCTTCTCTTGGTGTACGGTCTGTAGTCAATGGTTTGTTGGAAGGCTTCTGTGAAAATCAATTACATACATAAAGGATACCACAAACAAGGCATTTGTGCGACCATTTCCAGAATAGTATTCCTACATTTAGACTCTTTATCAAGTAGGTACGGTAACGGACATCGAATGAATTCAGAGTCGCTCTTCTCTTACTGCACGGTCTGTAGTCAATGGTTTTGTTCGAAGGCTTCTGGGAAAATCAATTGCATATATAAAGGATACCACAAACAAGGCATTAGTGCGACCATTTCCAGAATAGTAATCCTACATTTAGACCCCTTTACAAGTAGGTACTGTAACGGACATCGAATGAATTCAGAGACGCTCTTCTCTTGCTGTACGGTATGTAGTCAATGGTTTGTTGGAAGGCGTCTGTGAAAATCAATTGCATACATAAAGGATACCACAAACAATTCATTAGTGCGACCATTTCCAGAATAGTATTCCTACACTTAGACTCCTTATCAAGTAGGTATGGTAACGGACCTCGAATCAGTTCAGAGACGCTCTTCTCTTGCTGTAAGGTCTGTAGTCAATGGTTTGTTGGAAGGCTTCTGTGAAAATCAATTGCATTCATACAGGATACCACAAACAAGGCATTAGTGCGACCATTTCCAGAATAGTATTCCTACATTTAGACTCCTTATCAAGTAGGTAGAGTAACGGACATCGAATGAATTCACAGACGCTCTTCTCTGGCTTTACGGTCTGTAGCCAATGGTTTGTTGGAAGGCTTCTGTGAAAACCAATTGCATACATAAAGGATACCACAAACAAGGCATTAGTGCGACCATTTCCTGAATAGTATTCCTACATTTAGACTCCTTATCAAGTAGGTACGGTAACGGATATCGAATGAATTCAGAGACGCTCTTCTCTTTGTGTACGGTCTGTAGTCAATGGTTTGTTGGAAGGCTTCTGTGAAAATCAATTGCATACATAAAGGATACCACAAACAAGGCATTAGTGCGACCATTTCCAGAATAGTATTCCTACATTTAGACTCCTTATCAAGTAGGTATGGTAACAGACATCGAATGAATTCCGAGACGCTCTTCTCTTGCTGTACGGTCTGTTGTCAATGGTTTGTTGGAAGGCTTCTGGGAAAATCAATTGCATACATAAAGGATACCACAAACAAGGCATTAGTGCGACCATTTCCAGAATAGTATTCCTACATTTAGACTCCTTATCAAGTAGGTACTGTTACGGACATCGAATGAATTCAGAGTCGCTCTTCTCTTACTGCATGGTCTGTAGTCAATGGGTTGTTGGAAGGCGTCTGTGAAAATCGATTGCATACATAAAGGATACCACAAACAATTCTTTAGCGCGACCATTTCCAGAATAGTATTCCTACATTTAGACTCCTTATCAAGTAGGAATGGTAACGGACCTCGAATGAATTCAGAGACGCTCTTCTCTTGCTGTAAGGTCTGTAGTGAATGGTTTGTTGGAAGGCTTCTGTGAAAATCAATTGCATACATACAGGATACCACAAACAAGGCATTAGTGCGACCATTTCCAGAATAGTATTCCTACATTTAGACTCCTTATCAAGTAGGTACAGTAACGGACATCGAATGAATTCACAGACGCTCGTCTCTGGCGTTACGGTCTGTAGTCAATGGTTTGTTGGAAGGCCTCTGTGAAAACCAATTGCATACATAAAGGATACCACAAACAAGGCATTAGTGCGACCATTTCCAGAATAGTATTCCTACATTTAGACTCCTTATCAAGCAGGTACGGTAACGGATATCGAATGAATTCAGAGACGCTCTTCTCTTGGTGTACCGTATGTAGTCAATGGTTTGTTGGAAGGCTTCTGTGAAAATCAATTGCATACATAAAGGATACCACAAACAAGGTATTAGTGCGACCATTTCCAGAATAGTATTCCTACATTTAGACTCCTCATCAAGTAGGTATGGTAACAGACATCGAATGAATTCCGAGACGCTCTTCTCTTGCTGTACGGTCTGTTGTCAAAGGTTTGTTGGAAGGCTTCTGGGAAAATCAATTGCATACATAAAGGATACCACAAACAAGGCATTAGTGCGACCATTTCCAGAATAGTATTCCTACATTTAGACTCCTTATCAAATAGATACGGTAACGGACATCGAATGAATTCAGAGACGCTCTTCTCTTGCTGTACGGTCTGTAGTCAATGGTTTGTTGGAAGGCTTCTGTGAAAATCAATTACATACATAAAGGATACCACAAACAAGGCATTAGTGCGACCATTTCCAGAATAGTATTCCTACATTTAGACTCCTTATCAAGTAGGTACGGTAACGGACATCGACTGAATTCAGAGACGCTCTTCTCTTGCTGTACGGTCTGTAGTCAGTGGTTTGTTGGAAGGATTCTGTGAAAATCAATTGCATACATAAACGATACCACAAACAAGGCATTAGTGCGACCATTTCCAGAATAGTATTCCTACATTTAGACACCTTATCAAGTAGGTATGGTAACAGACATCGAATGAATTCCGAGACGCTCTTCTCTTCCTGTACGGTCTGTTGTCAATGGTTTGTTGGAAGGCTTCTGGGAAAGTCAATTGCATACATAAAGAATACCACAAACAAGGCATTAGTGCGACCATTTCCAGAATAGTATTCCTACATTTAGACTCCTTATCAAGTAGGTACTGTAACGGAAATCGAATGAATTCAGAGTCGCTCTTCTCTTACTGCACGGTCTGTAGTACCAATGGTTTGTTGGAAGGCGTCTGTGAAAATCAATTGCATACATAAAGGATACCACAAACAATTCATTAGTGCTAACATTTCCAGAATAGTATTCCTACATTTTGACTCCTTATCAAGTAGGTACGGTAACGGACCTCGAATGAATTCAGAGACGGTCTTCTCTTGCTGTAAGGTCTGTAGTCAATGGTTTGTTGGAAGGCTTCTGTGAAAGTCAATTCCATACATACAGGATACCACAAACAAGGCATTAGTGCGACCATTTCCAGAATAGTATTCCTACATTTAGACTCCTTATCAAGTAGGTAGAGTAACGGACATCGAATGAATTCACAGACGCTCTTCTCTGGCTTTACGGTTGTAGTCAATGGTTTGTTGGAAGGCTTCTGTGAAAACCAATTGCATACATAAAGGATACCACAAACAAGGCATTAGTGCGACCATTTCCAGAATAGTATTCCTACATTTAGACTCCTTATCAAATAGATACGGTAACGGACATCGAATGAATTCAGAGACGCTCTTCTCTTGGTGTACGGTCTGTAGTCAATGGTTTGTTGGAAGGCTTCTGTGAAAATCAATTACATACATAAAGGATACCACAAACAAGGCATTTGTGCGACCATTTCCAGAATAGTATTCCTACATTTAGACTCTTTATCAAGTAGGTACGGTAACGGACATCGAATGAATTCAGAGACGCTCTTCTCTTGGTGTACGGTCTGTTGTCAATGGTTTATTGGAAGGCTTCTGTGAAAATCAATTGCATACATAAAGGATACCACAAACAAGGCATTAGTGCGACCATTTCCAGAATAGTATTCCTACATTTAGACTCCTGATCAAATAGATACGGTAACGGACATCGAATGAATTCAGAGACGCTCTTCTCTTGGTGTACGGTCTGTAGTCAATGGTTTGTTGGAAGGCTTCTGTGAAAATCAATTACATACATAAAGGATACCACAAACAAGGCATTTGTGCGACCATTTCCAGAATAGTATTCCTACATTTAGACTCTTTATCAAGTAGGTACGGTAACGGACATCGAATGAATTCAGAGTCGCTCTTCTCTTACTGCACGGTCTGTAGTCAATGGTTTTGTTCGAAGGCTTCTGGGAAAATCAATTGCATATATAAAGGATACCACAAACAAGGCATTAGTGCGACCATTTCCAGAATAGTAGTCATACATTTAGACCCCTTTACAAGTAGGTACTGTAACGGACATCGAATGAATTCAGAGACGCTCTTCTCTTGCTGTACGGTATGTAGTCAATGGTTTGTTGGAAGGCGTCTGTGAAAATCAATTGCATACATAAAGGATACCACAAACAATTCATTAGTGCGACCATTTCCAGAATAGTATTCCTACACTTAGACTCCTTATCAAGTAGGTATGGTAACGGACCTCGAATCAGTTCAGAGACGCTCTTCTCTTGCTGTAAGGTCTGTAGTCAATGGTTTGTTGGAAGGCTTCTGTGAAAATCAATTGCATTCATACAGGATACCACAAACAAGGCATTAGTGCGACCATTTCCAGAATAGTATTCCTACATTTAGACTCCTTATCAAGTAGGTACAGTAACGGACATCGAATGAATTCACAGACGCTCTTCTCTGGCTTTACGGTCTGTAGCCAATGGTTTGTTGGAAGGCTTCTGTGAAAACCAATTGCATACATAAAGGATACCACAAACAAGGCATTAGTGCGACCATTTCCTGAATAGTATTCCTACATTTAGACTCCTTATCAAGTAGGTACGGTAACGGATATCGAATGAATTCAGAGACGCTCTTCTCTTTGTGTACGGTCTGTAGTCAATGGTTTGTTGGAAGGCTTCTGTGAAAATCAATTGCATACATAAAGGATACCACAAACAAGGCATTAGTGCGACCATTTCCAGAATAGTATTCCTACATTTAGACTCCTTATCAAGTAGGTATGGTAACAGACATCGAATGAATTCCGAGACGCTCTTCTCTTGCTGTACGGTCTGTTGTCAATGGTTTGTTGGAAGGCTTCTGGGAAAATCAATTGCATACATAAAGGATACCACAAACAAGGCATTAGTGCGACCATTTCCAGAATAGTATTCCTACATTTAGACTCCTTATCAAGTAGGTACTGTTACGGACATCGAATGAATTCAGAGTCGCTCTTCTCTTACTGCATGGTCTGTAGTCAATGGGTTGTTGGAAGGCGTCTGTGAAAATCGATTGCATACATAAAGGATACCACAAACAATTCTTTAGCGCGACCATTTCCAGAATAGTATTCCTACATTTAGACTCCTTATCAAGTAGGTATGGTAACGGACCTCGAATGAATTCAGAGACGCTCTTCTCTTGCTGTAAGGTCTGTAGTGAATGGTTTGTTGGAAGGCTTCTGTGAAAATCAATTGCATACATACAGGATACCACAAACAAGGCATTAGTGCGACCATTTCCAGAATAGTATTCCTACATTTAGACTCCTTATCAAGTAGGTACAGTAACGGACATCGAATGAATTCACAGACGCTCTTCTCTGGCTTTACGGTCTGTAGTCAATGGTTTGTTGGAAGGCTTCTGTGAAAACCAGTTGCATACATAAAGGATACCACAAACAAGGCATTAGTGCGACCATTTCCAGAATAGTATTCCTACATTCAGACTCCTTATCAAGTAGGTACGGTAACGGATATCGAATGAATTCAGAGACGCTCTTCTCTTGGTGTACGGTCTGTAGTCAATGGTTTGTTGGAAGGCTTCTGTGAAAATCAATTGCATACATAGAGGATACCACAAACAAGGCATTAGTGCGCCCATTTCCAGAATAGTATTCCTACATTTAGACTCCTTATCAAGTAGGTATGGTAACAGACATCGAATGAATTCCGAGACGCTCTTCTCTTGCTGTACGGTCTGTTGTCTATGGTTTGTTGGAAGGCTTCTGTGAAAATCAATTGCATACATAAAGGATACCACAAACAAGGCATTAATGCGACCATTTCCAGAATAGTATTCCTACATTTAGACTCCTTATCTAGTAGGTACGGTAACGGACCTCAAATGAATTCAGAGACGCTCTTCTCTTGCTGTACGGTTTGTAGTCAATGGTTTGTTGGAAGGCTTCTGTGAAAATCAATTGCATACATAAAGGATACCACAAACAAGGCATTAGTGCGACCATTTCCAGAATAGTATTCCTACATTTAGACTCCTTATCAAGTAGGTATGGTAACAGACATCGAATGAATTCCGAGACGCTCTTCTCTTGCTGTACGGTCTGTTGTCAATGGTTTGTTGGAAGGCTTCTGTGAAAATCAATTGCATACATAAAGGATACCACAAACAAGGCATTAGTGCGACCATTTCCAGAATAGTATTCCTACATTTAGACTCCTTATCAAGTAGGTACGGTAACGGACATCGGATGAATTCAGAGACAACCTTCTCTTGCTGTACGGTATGTAGTCAATGGTTTGTTGGAAGGCTTCTGTGAAAATCAATTGCATACATAAAGGATACCACAAACAAGGCATTAGTGCGACCATTTCCAGAATAGTATTCCTACATTTAGACTCCTTATCAAGTAGGTACGGTAACGGACCTCAAATGAATTCAGAGACGCTCTTCTCTTGCTGTACGGTATGTAGTCAATGGTTTGTTGGAAGGCTTGTGGGAAAATCAATTGAATACATAAAGGATACCACAAACAAAGCATTAGTGCGACCATTTCCAGAACAGTATTGCTACATTGAGACCCCTTATCAAGTAGGTACGGTAACGGACATCAAATGATTTCAGAGACTCTCTTCTCTTACTGTACGGTCTGTAGTCAATGGTTTGTTGGAAGGCTTCTGTGAAAACCAATTGCATACATAAAGGATACCACAAACAAGGCATTAGTGCGACCATTTCCAGAATAGTATTCCTACATTTAGACTCCTTATCAAGTAGGTACGGTAATGGAGATGTAATGAATTCAGAGACGCTCTGCTCCTGCTGTACGGTCTCTAGTCAATGGCTTGTTGGAAGGCTTCTGTGAAAATCAATTGCATACATAAAGGATTCCACAAACAAGGCATTAGTGCGACCATTTCCAGAGTAGTATTCCTACATTTAGACTCCTTTTCAAGTAGATACGGTAACGGACATCGAGTGAATTCAGAGACGCTCTTTTCTTACTGTACGGTCTGTTGTCAATGGTTTGTTGGAAGGCTTCTGGGAAAATCAATTGCATACATAAAGGATACCACAAACAAGGCATTAGTGCGATCATTTCCAGAATAGTATTCCTACATTTAGACTCCTTATCAAGTAAGTACAGTAAGGGACATCGAATGAATTCACAGTCGCTCTTCTCTGGCTTTACGGTCTGTAGTCAATGGTTTGTTGGAAGATTTCGGCGAAAACCAATTGCATACATAAAGCATACCACAAACAAGGCATTAGTGCGACACTTTCCAGAATAGTATTCCTACATTTAGACTGCTTATCAAGTAGGTACGGTAGCGGACATCGAATGAATTCAGAGACGCTCTTCTCTTGGTGTACGGTCTGTAGTCAATGGTTTGTTGGAAGGCTTCTGTGAAAATCAATTACATTCATAAAGGATACCACAAACAAGGCATTAGTGCGACCATTTCCAGAATAGTATTCCTACATTTAGACTCCTTATCAAGTAGGTACTCTAACGGACATCGAATGAATTCAGAGTCGCTCTTCTCTTACTGCACGGTCTGTAGTCAATGGTTTTGTTGGAAGGCTTCTGGGAAAATCAATTGCATACATAAAGGATACCACAAACAAGGCATTAGTGCGATCATTTCCAGAATAGTATTCCTACATTTAGACTCCTTATCAAGTAGGTACAGTAAGGGACATCGAATGAATTCACAGTCGCTCTTCTCTGGCTTTACGGTCTGTAGTCAATGGTTTGTTGGAAGGCTTCTGCGAAAACCAATTGCATACATAAAGCATACCACAAACAAGGCATTAGTGCAACACTTTCCAGAATAGTATTCCTACATTTAGACTGCTTATCAAGTAGGTACGGTAACGGATATCGAATGAATTCAGAGACGCTCTTCTCTTTGTGTACGGTCTGTAGTCAATGGTTTGTTGGAAGGCTTCTGTGAAAATCAATTGCATACATAAAGGATACCACAAACAAGGCATTAGTGCGACCATTTCCAGAATAGTATTCCTACATTTAGACTCCTTATCAAGTAGGTATGGTAACAGACATCGAATGAATTCCGAGACGCTCTTCTCTTGCTGTACGGTCTGTTGTCAATGGTTTGTTGGAAGGCTTCTGGGAAAATCAATTGCATACATAAAGGATACCACAAACAAGGCATTAGTGCGACCATTTCCAGAATAGTATTCCTACATTTAGACTCCTTATCAAGTAGGTACTGTTACGGACATCGAATGAATTCAGAGTCGCTCTTCTCTTACTGCATGGTCTGTAGTCAATGGGTTGTTGGAAGGCGTCTGTGAAAATCGATTGCATACATAAAGGATACCACAAACAATTCTTTAGCGCGACCATTTCCAGAATAGTATTCCTACATTTAGACTCCTTATCAAGTAGGTATGGTAACGGACCTCGAATGAATTCAGAGACGCTCTTCTCTTGCTGTAAGGTCTGTAGTGAATGGTTTGTTGGAAGGCTTCTGTGAAAATCAATTGCATACATACAGGATACCACAAACAAGGCATTAGTGCGACCATTTCCAGAATAGTATTCCTACATTTAGACTCCTTATCAAGTAGGTACAGTAACGGACATCGAATGAATTCACAGACGCTCTTCTCTGGCTTTACGGTCTGTAGTCAATGGTTTGTTGGAAGGCTTCTGTCAAAACCAGTTGCATACATAAAGGATACCACAAACAAGGCATTAGTGCGACCATTTCCAGAATAGTATTCCTACATTCAGACTCCTTATCAAGTAGGTACGGTAACGGATATCGAATGAATTCAGAGACGCTCTTCTCTTGGTGTACGGTCTGTAGTCAATGGTTTGTTGGAAGGCTTCTGTGAAAATCAATTGCATACATAGAGGATACCACAAACAAGGCATTAGTGCGCCCATTTCCAGAATAGTATTCCTACATTTAGACTCCTTATCAAGTAGGTATGGTAACAGACATCGAATGAATTCCGAGACGCTCTTCTCTTGCTGTACGGTCTGTTGTCTATGGTTTGTTGGAAGGCTTCTGTGAAAATCAATTGCATACATAAAGGATACCACAAACAAGGCACTAATGCGACCATTTCCAGAATAGTATTCCTACATTTAGACTCCTTATCTAGTAGGTACGGTAACGGACCTCAAATGAATTCAGAGACGCTCTTCTCTTGCTGTACGGTATGTAGTCAATGGTTTGTTGGAAGGCTTCTGTGAAAATCAATTGCATACATAAAGGATACCACAAACAAGGCATTAGTGCGACCATTTCCAGAATAGTATTCCTACATTTAGACTCCTTATCAAGTAGGTATGGTAACAGACATCGAATGAATTCCGAGACGCTCTTCTCTTGCTGTACGGTCTGTTGTCAATGGTTTGTTGGAAGGCTTCTGTGAAAATCAATTGCATACATAAAGGATACCACAAACAAGGCATTAGTGCGACCATTTCCAGAATAGTATTCCTACATTTAGACTCCTTATCAAGTAGGTACGGTAACGGACATCGGATGAATTCAGAGACAACCTTCTCTTGCTGTACGGTATGTAGTCAATGGTTTGTTGGAAGGCTTCTGTGAAAATCAATTGCATACATAAAGGATACCACAAACAAGGCATTAGTGCGACCATTTCCAGAATAGTATTCCTACATTTAGACTCCTTATCAAGTAGGTACGGTAACGGACCTCAAATGAATTCAGAGACGCTCTTCTCTTGCTGTACGGTATGTAGTCAATGGTTTGTTGGAAGGCTTGTGGGAAAATCAATTGAATACATAAAGGATACCACAAACAAGGCATTAGTGCGACCATTTCCAGAACAGTATTGCTACATTGAGACCCCTTATCAAGTAGGTACGGTAACGGACATCAAATGATTTCAGAGACTCTCTTCTCTTACTGTACGGTCTGTAGTCAATGGTTTGTTGGAAGGCTTCTGTGAAAACCAATTGCATACATAAAGGATACCACAAACAAGGCATTAGTGCGACCATTTCCAGAATAGTATTCCTACATTTAGACTCCTTATCAAGTAGGTACGGTAATGGAGATGTAATGAATTCAGAGACGCTCTGCTCCTGCTGTACAGTCTCTAGTCAATGGCTTGTTGGAAGGCTTCTGTGAAAATCAATTGCATACATAAAGGATTCCACAAACAAGGCATTAGTGCGACCATTTCCAGAGTAGTATTCCTACATTTAGACTCCTTTTCAAGTAGATACGGTAACGGACATCGAGTGAATTCAGAGACGCTCTTTTCTTACTGTACGGTCTGTTGTCAATGGTTTGTTGGAAGGCTTCTGGGAAAATCAATTGCATACATAAAGGATACCACAAACAAGGCATTAGTGCGATCATTTCCAGAATAGTATTCCTACATTTAGACTCCTTATCAAGTAAGTACAGTAAGGGACATCGAATGAATTCACAGTCGCTCTTCTCTGGCTTTACGGTCTGTAGTCAATGGTTTGTTGGAAGATTTCGGCGAAAACCAATTGCATACATAAAGCATACCACAAACAAGGCATTAGTGCGACACTTTCCAGAATAGTATTCCTACATTTAGACTGCTTATCAAGTAGGTACGGTAGCGGACATCGAATGAATTCAGAGACGCTCTTCTCTTGGTGTACGGTCTGTAGTCAATGGTTTGTTGGAAGGCTTCTGTGAAAATCAATTACATTCATAAAGGATACCACAAACAAGGCATTAGTGCGACCATTTCCAGAATAGTATTCCTACATTTAGACTCCTTATCAAGTAGGTACTCTAACGGACATCGAATGAATTCAGAGTCGCTCTTCTCTTACTGCACGGTCTGTAGTCAATGGTTTTGTTGGAAGGCTTCTGGGAAAATCAATTGCATACATAAAGGATACCACAAACAAGGCATTAGTGCGACCATTTCCAGAATAGTATTCCTACATTTAGACTCCTTATCAAGTAGGTACTGTTACGGACATCGAATGAATTCAGAGTCGCTCTTCTCTTACTGCATGGTCTGTAGTCAATGGGTTGTTGGAAGGCGTCTGTGAAAATCGATTGCATACATAAAGGATACCACAAACAATTCTTTAGCGCGACCATTTCCAGAATAGTATTCCTACATTTAGACTCCTTATCAAGTAGGTATGGTAACGGACCTCGAATGAATTCAGAGACGCTCTTCTCTTTGTGTACGGTCTGTAGTCAATGGTTTGTTGGAAGGCTTCTGTGAAAATCAATTGCATACATAAAGGATACCACAAACAAGGCATTAGTGCGACCATTTCCAGAATAGTATTCCTACATTTAGACTCCTTATCAAGTAGGTATGGTAACAGACATCGAATGAATTCCGAGACGCTCTTCTCTTGCTGTACGGTCTGTTGTCAATGGTTTGTTGGAAGGCTTCTGGGAAAATCAATTGCATACATAAAGGATACCACAAACAAGGCATTCGTGCGACCATTTCCAGAATAGTATTCCTACATTTAGACTCCTTATCAAGTAGGTACTGTTACGGACATCGAATGAATTCAGAGTCGCTCTTCTCTTACTGCATGGTCTGTAGTCAATGGGTTGTTGGAAGGCGTCTGTGAAAATCGATTGCATACATAAAGGATACCACAAACAATTCTTTAGCGCGACCATTTCCAGAATAGTATTCCTACATTTAGACTCCTTATCAAGTAGGTATGGTAACGGACCTCGAATGAATTCAGAGACGCTCTTCTCTTGCTGTAAGGTCTGTAGTGAATGGTTTGTTGGAAGGCTTCTGTGAAAATCAATTGCATACATACAGGATACCACAAACAAGGCATTAGTGCGACCATTTCCAGAATAGTATTCCTACATTTAGACTCCTTATCAAGTAGGTACAGTAACGGACATCGAATGAATTCACAGACGCTCGTCTCTGGCGTTACGGTCTGTAGTCAATGGTTTGTTGGAAGGCCTCTGTGAAAACCAATTGCATACATAAAGGATACCACAAACAAGGCATTAGTGCGACCATTTCCAGAATAGTATTCCTACATTTAGACTCCTTATCAAGTAGGTACGGTAACGGATATCGAATGAATTCAGAGACGCTCTTCTCTTGGTGTACCGTATGTAGTCAATGGTTTGTTGGAAGGCTTCTGTGAAAATCAATTGCATACATAAAGGATACCACAAACAAGGTATTAGTGCGACCATTTCCAGAATAGTATTCCTACATTTAGACTCCTCATCAAGTAGGTATGGTAACAGACATCGAATGAATTCCGAGACGCTCTTCTCTTGCTGTACGGTCTGTTGTCAAAGGTTTGTTGGAAGGCTTCTGGGAAAATCAATTGCATACATAAAGGATACCACAAACAAGGCATTAGTGCGACCATTTCCAGAATAGTATTCCTACATTTAGACTCCTTATCAAATAGATACGGTAACGGACATCGAATGAATTCAGAGACGCTCTTCTCTTGCTGTACGGTCTGTAGTCAATGGTTTGTTGGAAGGCTTCTGTGAAAATCAATTATATACATAAAGGATACCACAAACAAGGCATTAGTGCGACCATTTCCAGAATAGTATTCCTACATTTAGACTCCTTATCAAGTAGGTACGGTAACGGACATCGACTGAATTCAGAGACGCTCTTCTCTTGCTGTACGGTCTGTAGTCAGTGGTTTGTTGGAAGGATTCTGTGAAAATCAATTGCATACATAAACGATACCACAAACAAGGCATTAGTGCGACCATTTCCAGAATAGTATTCCTGCATTTAGACACCTTATCAAGTAGGTATGGTAACAGACATCGAATGAATTCCGAGGCGCTCTTCTCTTCCTGTACGGTCTGTTGTCAATGGTTTGTTGGAAGGCTTCTGGGAAAGTCAATTGCATACATAAAGGATACCACAAACAAGGCATTAGTGCGACCATTTCCAGAATAGTATTCCTACATTTAGACTCCTTATCAAGTAGGTACTGTAACGGAAATCGAATGAATTCAGAGTCGCTCTTCTCTTACTGCACGGTCTGTAGTACCAATGGTTTGTTGGAAGGCGTCTGTGAAAATCAATTGCATACATAAAGGATACCACAAACAATTCATTAGTGCGAACATTTCCAGAATAGTATTCCTACATTTTGACTCCTTATCAAGTAGGTACGGTAACGGACCTCGAATGAATTCAGAGACGCTCTTCTCTTGCTGTAAGGTCTGTAGTCAATGGTTTGTTGGAAGGCTTCTGTGAAAGTCAATTGCATACATACAGGATACCACAAACAAGGCATTAGTGCGACCATTTCCAGAATAGTATTCCTACATTTAGACTCCTTATCAAGTAGGTAGAGTAACGGACATCGAATGAATTCACAGACGCTCTTCTCTGGCTTTACGGTTTGTAGTCAATGGTTTGTTGGAAGGCTTCTGTGAAAACCAATTGCATACATAAAGGATACCACAAACAAGGCATTAGTGCGACCATTTCCAGAATAGTATTCCTACATTTAGACTCCTTATCAAATAGATACGGTAACGGACATCGAATGAATTCAGAGACGCTCTTCTCTTGGTGTACGGTCTGTAGTCAATGGTTTGTTGGAAGGCTTCTGTGAAAATCAATTACATACATAAAGGATACCACAAACAAGGCATTTGTGCGACCATTTCCAGAATAGTATTCCTACATTTAGACTCTTTATCAAGTAGGTACGGTAACGGACATCGAATGAATTCAGAGACGCTCTTCTCTTGGTGTACGGTCTGTTGTCAATGGTTTATTGGAAGGCTTCTGTGAAAATCAATTGCATACATAAAGGATACCACAAACAAGGCATTAGTGCGACCATTTCCAGAATAGTATTCCTACATTTAGACTCCTTATCAAATAGATACGGTAACGGACATCGAATGAATTCAGAGACGCTCTTCTCTTGGTGTACGGTCTGTAGTCAATGGTTTGTTGGAAGGCTTCTGTGAAAATCAATTACATACATAAAGGATACCACAAACAAGGCATTTGTGCGACCATTTCCAGAATAGTATTCCTACATTTAGACTCTTTATCAAGTAGGCACGGTAACGGACATCGAATGAATTCAGAGTCGCTCTTCTCTTACTGCACGGTCTGTAGTCAATGGTTTTGTTCGAAGGCTTCTGGGAAAATCAATTGCATATATAAAGGATACCACAAACAAGGCATTAGTGCGACCATTTCCAGAATAGTAATCCTACATTTAGACCCCTTTACAAGTAGGTACTGTAACGGACATCGAATGAATTCAGAGACGCTCTTCTCTTGCTGTACGGTATGTAGTCAATGGTTTGTTGGAAGGCGTCTGTGAAAATCAATTGCATACATAAAGGATACCACAAACAATTCATTAGTGCGACCATTTCCAGAATAGTATTCCTACACTTAGACTCCTTATCAAGTAGGTATGGTAACGGACCTCGAATCAGTTCAGAGATGCTCTTCTCTTGCTGTAAGGTCTGTAGTCAATGGTTTGTTGGAAGGCTTCTGTGAAAATCAATTGCATTCATACAGGATACCACAAACAAGGCATTAGTGCGACCATTTCCAGAATAGTATTCCTACATTTAGACTCCTTATCAAGTAGGTACAGTAACGGACATCGAATGAATTCACAGACGCTCTTCTCTGGCTTTACGGTCTGTAGCCAATGGTTTGTTGGAAGGCTTCTGTGAAAACCAATTGCATACATAAAGGATACCACAAGCAAGGCATTAGTGCGACCATTTCCTGAATAGTATTCCTACATTTAGACTCCTTATCAAGTAGGTACGGTAACGGATATCGAATGAATTCAGAGACGCTCTTCTCTTTGTGTACGGTCTGTAGTCAATGGTTTGTTGGAAGGCTTCTGTGAAAATCAATTGCATTCATACAGGATACCACAAACAAGGCATTAGTGCGACCATTTCCAGAATAGTATTCCTACATTTAGACTCCTTATCAAGTAGGTACAGTAACGGACATCGAATGAATTCACAGACGCTCTTCTCTGGCTTTACGGTCTGTAGCCAATGGTTTGTTGGAAGGCTTCTGTGAAAACCAATTGCATACATAAAGGATACCACAAGCAAGGCATTAGTGCGACCATTTCCTGAATAGTATTCCTACATTTAGACTCCTTATCAAGTAGGTACGGTAACGGATATCGAATGAATTCAGAGACGCTCTTCTCTTTGTGTACGGTCTGTAGTCAATGGTTTGTTGGAAGGCTTCTGTGAAAATCAATTGCATACATAAAGGATACCACAAACAAGGCATTAGTGCGACCATCTCCAGAATAGTATTCCTACATTTAGACTCCTTATCAAGTAGGTATGGTAACAGACATCGAATGAATTCCGAGACGCTCTTCTCTTGCTGTACGGTCTGTTGTCAATGGTTTGTTGGAAGGCTTCTGGGAAAATCAATTGCATACATAAAGGATACCACAAACAAGGCATTAGTGCGACCATTTCCAGAATAGTATTCCTACATTTAGACTCCTTATCAAGTAGGTACTGTTACGGACATCGAATGAATTCAGAGTCGCTCTTCTCTTACTGCATGGTCTGTAGTCAATGGGTTGTTGGAAGGCGTCTGTGAAAATCGATTGCATACATAAAGGATACCACAAACAATTCTTTAGCGCGACCATTTCCAGAATAGTATTCCTACATTTAGACTCCTTATCAAGTAGGTATGGTAACGGACCTCGAATGAATTCAGAGACGCTCTTCTCTTGCTGTATGGTCTGTAGTGAATGGTTTGTTGGAAGGCTTCTGTGAAAATCAATTGCATACATACAGGATACCACAAACAAGGCATTAGTGCGACCATTTCCAGAATAGTATTCCTACATTTAGACTCCTTATCAAGTAGGTACAGTAACGGACATCGAATGAATTCACAGACGCTCCTCTCTGGCTTTACGGTCTGTAGTCAATGGTTTGTTGGAAGGCTTCTGTGAAAACCAGTTGCATACATAAAGGATACCACAAACAAGGCATTAGTGCGACCATTTCCAGAATAGTATTCCTACATTCAGACTCCTTATCAAGTAGGTACGGTAACGGATATCGAATGAATTCAGAGACGCTCTTCTCTTGGTGTACGGTCTGTAGTCAATGGTTTGTTGGAAGGCTTCTGTGAAAATCAATTGCATACATAGAGGATACCACAAACAAGGCATTAGTGCGCCCATTTCCAGAATAGTATTCCTACATTTAGACTCCTTATCAAGTAGGTATGGTAACAGACATCGAATGAATTCCGAGACGCTCTTCTCTTGCTGTACGGTCTGTTGTCTATGGTTTGTTGGAAGGCTTCTGTGAAAATCAATTGCATACATAAAGGATACCACAAACAAGGCATTAATGCGACCATTTCCAGAATAGTATTCCTACATTTAGACTCCTTATCTAGTAGGTACGGTAACGGACCTCAAATGAATTCAGAGATGCTCTTCTCTTGCTGTACGGTATGTAGTCAATGGTTTGTTGGAAGGCTTCTGTGAAAATCAATTGCATACATAAAGGATACCACAAACAAGGCATTAGTGCGACCATTTCCAGAATAGTATTCCTACATTTAGACTCCTTATCAAGTAGGTATGGTAACAGACATCGAATGAATTCCGAGACGCTCTTCTCTTGCTGTACGGTCTGTTGTCAATGGTTTGTTGGAAGGCTTCTGTGAAAATCAATTGCATACATAAAGGATACCACAAACAAGGCATTAGTGCGACCATTTCCAGAATAGTATTCCTACATTTAGACTCCCTATCAAGTAGGTACGGTAACGGACATCGGATGAATTCAGAGACAACCTTCTCTTGCTGTACGGTATGTAGTCAATGGTTTGTTGGAAGGCTTCTGTGAAAATCAATTGCATACATAAAGGATACCACAAACAAGGCATTAGTGCGACCATTTCCAGAATAGTATTCCTACATTTAGACTCCTTATCAAGTAGGTACGGTAACGGACCTCAAATGAATTCAGAGACGCTCTTCTCTTGCTGTACAGTATGTAGTCAATGGTTTGTTGGAAGGCTTGTGGGAAAATCAATTGAATACATAAAGGATACCACAAACAAGGCATTAGTGCGACCATTTCCAGAACAGTATTGCTACATTGAGACTCCTTATCAAGTAGGTACGGTAACGGACATCAAATGATTTCAGAGACTCTCTTCTCTTACTGTACGGTCTGTAGTCAATGGTTTGTTGGAAGGCTTCTGTGAAAACCAATTGCATACATAAAGGATACCACAAACAAGGCATTAGTGCGACCATTTCCAGAATAGTATTCCTACATTTAGACTCCTTATCAAGTAGGTACGGTAATGGAGATGTAATGAATTCAGAGACGCTCTGCTCCTGCTGTACGGTCTGTAGTCAATGGCTTGTTGGAAGGCTTCTGTGAAAATCAATTGCATACATAAAGGATTCCACAAACAAGGCATTAGTGCGACCATTTCCAGAGTAGTATTCCTACATTTAGACTCCTTTTCAAGTAGATACGGTAACGGACATCGAGTGAATTCAGAGACGCTCTTTTCTTACTGTACGGTCTGTTGTCAATGGTTTGTTGGAAGGCTTCTGGGAAAATCAATTGCATACATAAAGGATACCACAAACAAGGCATTAGTGCGATCATTTCCAGAATAGTATTCCTACATTTAGACTCCTTATCAAGTAAGTACAGTAAGGGACATCGAATGAATTCACAGTCGCTCTTCTCTGGCTTTACGGTCTGTAGTCAATGGTTTGTTGGAAGATTTCTGCGAAAACCAATTGCATACATAAAGCATACCACAAACAAGGCATTAGTGCGACACTTTCCAGAATAGTATTCCTACATTTAGACTGCTTATCAAGTAGGTACGGTAGCGGACATCGAATGAATTCAGAGACGCTCTTCTCTTGGTGTACGGTCTGTAGTCAATGGTTTGTTGGAAGGCTTCTGTGAAAATCAATTACATTCATAAAGGATACCACAAACAAGGCATTAGTGCGACCATTTCCTGAATAGTATTCCTACATTTAGACTCCTTATCAAGTAGGTACTGTAACGGACATCGAATGAATTCAGAGTCGCTCTTCTCTTACTGCACGGTCTGTAGTCAATGGTTTTGTTGGAAGGCTTCTGGGAAAATCAATTGCATACATAAAGGATACCACAAACAAGGCAGTAGTGCGACCATTTCCAAAATAGTATTTCTACATTTAGACTCCTTATCAAGTAGGTACTGTAACGGATATCGAATGAATCAGAGACGCTCTTCACTTGCTGTACGGTATGTAGTCAATGGTTTGTTGGAAGGCGTCTGTGAAAATCAATTGCATACATAAAGGATACCACAAACAATTCATTAGTGCGACCATTTCCAGAATAGTATTCCTACACTTAGACTCCTTATCAAGTAGGTACGGTAATGGACCTCGAATGAATTCAGAGACGCTCTTCTCTTGGTGTACGGTCTGTAGTCAATGGTTTGTTGGAAGGCTTCTGTGAAAATCAATTGCATATATAAAGGATACCACAAACAAGGCATTAGTGCGCCCATTTTCAGAATAGTATTCCTACATTTAGACTCCTTATCAAGTAGGTATGGTAACAGACATCGAATGTATTCCGAGACGCTCTTCTCTTGCTGTACGGTCTGTTGTCAATGGTTTGTTGGAAGGCTTCTGGGAAAATCAATTGCATACATAAAGGATACCACAAACAAGGCATTAGTGCGACCATTTCCAGAATAGTATTCCTACATTGAGACTCCTTATCAAGTAGGTACTGTTACGGACATCGAATGAATTCAGAGTCGCTCTTCTCTTACTGCACGGTCTGTAGTCAATGGTTTGTTGGAAGGCGTCTATGAAAATCAATTGCATAATTAAAGGATACCACAAACAATTCATTAGTGCGACCATTTCCAGAATAGTATTCGTACATTTAGACTCCTTATCAAGTAGGTATGGTAACGGACCTCGAATGAATTCAGAGACGCTCTTCTCTTGCTGCAAGGTCTGTAATCAATGGTTTGTTGGAAGGCTTTTGGGAAAATCAATTGCATACATAAAGGATACCACAAACAAGGCATTAGTGCGACCATTTCCAGAATAGTATTCCTACATTTAGACTCCTTATCAAGTAGGTACGGTAACGGACATCGGATGAATTCAGAAACAATCGACTCTTGCTGTACGGTATGTAGTCAATGGTTTGTTGGAAGGCGTCTGTAAAAATCAATTGCATACATAAAGGATACCACAAACAAGGCATTAGTGCGACCATTTCCAGAATAGTATTCCTACATGTAGACTCCTTATCAAGTAGGTACGGTAACGGACCTCAAATGAATTCAGAGACGCTCTTCTCTTGCTGTACGGTATGTAGTCAATGGTTTGTTGGAAGGCTTCTGGGAAAATCAATTGCATACATAAAGGATACCACAAACAAGGCATTAGTGCGACCATTTCCAGAATAGTATTCCTACATTGAGACTCCTTATCAAGTAGGTACGGTAACGGACATAAAATGAATTCAGAGCCTCTCTTCTCTTACTGTACGGTCTGTAGTCAATGGTTTGTTGGAAGGGTTCTGTGAAAACCAATTGCATACATAAAGGATACCACAAACAAGGCATTAGTGCGACCACTTCCAGAATAGTATTCCTACATTTAGACTCCTTATCAAGTAGGTACGGTAATGGAGATTAAATGAATTCAGAGACGCTCTCCTCATGCTGTACGGTCTGTAGTCAATGGCTTGTTGGAAGGCTTGTGTGAAAATCAATTGCATACATAAAGGATTCCACAAACAAGGCATTAGTGCGGCCATTTCCAGAATAGTAGTCCTACATTTAGACTCCTTTTCAAGTAGGTACTGTAACGGACATCGAGTGAATTCAGAGACGCTCTTTTCTTACTGTACGGTCTGTTGTCAATGGTTTGTTGGAAGGCTTCTGGGAAAATCAATTGCATACATAAAGGATACCACAAACAAGGCATTAGTGCGATCATTTCCAGAATAGTATTCCTACATTTAGACTCCTTATCAAGTAGGTACAGTAAGGGACATCGAATGAATTCACAGTCGCTCTTCTCTGGCTTTACGGTCTGTAGTCAATGGTTTGTTGGAAGGCTTCTGCGAAAACCAATTGCATACATAAAGCATACCACAAACAAGGCATTAGTGCGACACTTTCTTGAATAGTATTCCTACATTTAGACTCCTTATCAAGTAGGTACGGTAACGGACATCGAATGAAATCAGAGACGCTCTTCTCTTGATGTACGGTCTGTAGTCAATGGTTTGTTGGAAGGCTTCTGTGAAATTCAGTTGCATACATAAAGGATACCACAAATAAGGCATTAGTGCGACCATTTCCAGAATGGTATTCCTACATTTAGACTCCATATCAAGTAGGTATGGTAACAGACATCGAATGAGTTCCGAGACGCTCTTCTCTTGCTGTACGGTCTGTAGTCAATGGTTTGTTGGAAGGCTTCTGTGAAAACCAATTGCATACATAAAGGATACCACAAACAAGGCATTAGTGCGACCTTTTCCAGAATAGTATTCCTACATTTAGACTCCTTATCAAGTAGGTACGGTAATGGAGATGTAATGAATTCAGAGACGCTCTGCTCTTGCTGTACGGTCTGTAGTCAATGGCTTGTTGGAAGGCTTCTGTGAAAATCAATTGCATACATAAAGGATTCCACAAACAAGGCAATAGTGCGACCATTTCCAGAGAAGTATTCCTACATTTAGACTCCTTTTCAAGTAGGTACGGTAACGGACATCGAGTGAATTCAGAGACGCTCTTTTCTTACTGTACGGTCTGTTGTCAATGGTTTGTTGGAAGGCTTCTGGGAAAATCAATTGCATACATAAAGGATACCACAAACAAGGCATTAGTGCGATCATTTCCAGAATAGTATTCCTACATTTAGACTCCTTATCAAGTAGGTACAGTAAGGGACATCGAATGAATTCACAGTCGCTCTTCTCTGGCTTTACGGTCTGTAGTCAATGGTTTGTTGGAAGGCTTCTGCGAAAACCAATTGCATACATAAAGCATACCACAAACAAGGCATTAGTGCGACACTTTCCAGAATAGTATTCCTACATTTAGACTGCTTATCAAGTAGGTACGGTAGCGGACATCGAATGAATTCAGAGACGCTCTTCTCTTGGTGTACGGTCTGTAGTCAATGGTTTGTTGGAAGGCTTCTGTGAAATTCAATTACATACATAAAGGATACCACAAACAAGGCATTAGTGCGACCATTTCCAGAATAGTATTCCTACATTTAGACTCCTTATCAAGTAGGTACTGTAACGGACATCGAATGAATTCAGAGTCGCTCTTCTCTTACTGCACGGTCTGTAGTCAATGGTTTTGTTGGAAGGCTTCTGGGAAAATCAATTGCATACATAAAGGATACCACAAACAAGGCATTAGTGCAACCATTTCCAGAATAGTATTCCTACATTTAGACTCCTTATCAAGTAGGTGCTGTAACGGACATCGAATGAATTCAGAGACGCTCTTCTCTTGCTGTACGGTATGTAGTCAATGGTTTGTTGGAAGGCGTCTGTGAAAATCATTTACATACATAAAGGATACCACAAACAATTCATTAGTGCGACCATTTCCAGAAAAGTATTCCTACACTTAGACTCCTTATCAAGTAGGTACGGTAATGGACCTCGAATCAATTCAAGAGACGCTCTTCTCTTGCTGTACGGTCCGTAGTCAATGGTTTGTCGGAAGGCTTCTGTGAAAATCAATTGCATACATACAGGATACCACAAACAAGGCATTAGTGCGACCATTTCCATAATAGTATTCCTACATTTAGACTCCATATCAAGTATGTACGGTAACGGATATCGGATGATTTCAGAAACAATCTTCTCTTGCTGTACGGTATGTAGTCAATGGTTTGTTGGAAGCCTTCTGTGAAAATCAATTGCATACATAAAGGATACCACAAACAAGGCATTAGTGCGACCATTTCCAGAATAGTATTCCTACATGTAGACTCCTTATCAAGTAGGTACGGTAACGGACCTCAAATGAATTCAGAGACGCTCTTCTCTTGCTGTACGGTATGTAGTCAATGGTTTGTTGGAAGGCTTCTGGGAAAATCAATTGCATACATAAAGGATACCACAAACAAGGCATTAGTGCGACCATTTCCAGGATAGTATTCCTACATTGAAACTCCTTATCAAGTAGGTACGGTAACGGACATAAAATGAATTCAGAGACTCTCTTCTCTTACTGTACGGTCTGTAGTCAATGGTTTGTTGGAAGGCTTCTGTGAAAACCAATTGCATACATAAAGGATACCACAAACAAGGCATTAGTGCGACCACTTCCAGAATAGTATTCCTACATTTAGACTCCTTATCAAGTAGGTACGGTAATGGAGATTAAATGAATTCAGAGACGCTCTCCTCTTGCTGTACGGTCTGTAGTCAATGGCTTGTTGGAAGGCTTCTGTGAATATCAATTGCATACACATAGGATTACACAAACAAGGCATTAGTGCGACCATTTCCAGAATAGTATTCCTACATTTAGACTCCTTTTCAAGTAGGTACTGTAACGGACATCGAGTGAATTCAGTGACGCTCTTTTCTTACTGTACGGTCTGTTGTCAATGGTTTGTTGGAAGGCTTCTGGGAAAATCAATTGCATACATAAAGGATACCACAAACAAGGCATTAGTGCGATCATTTCCAGAATAGTATTCCTACATTTAGACTCCTTATCAAGTAGGTACAGTAAGGGACATCGAATGAATTCAAAGTCGCTCTTCTCTGGCTTTACGGTCTGTAGTCAATGGTTTGTTGGAAGGCTTCTGCGAAAACCAATTGCATACATAAAGCATACCACAAACAAGGCATTAGTGCGACACTTTCTAGAATAGTATTCCTACATTTAGACTCCTTATCAAGTAGGTACGGTAACGGACATCGAATGAAATCAGAGACGCTCTTCTCTTGATGTACGGTCTGTAGTCAATGGTTTGTTGGAAGGCTTCTGTGAAAATCAGTTGCATACATAAAGGATACCACAAACAAGGCATTAGTGCGACCATTTCCAGAATAGTATTCCTACATTTAGACTCCTTATCAAGTAGGTATGGTAACAGACATCGAATGAATTCCGAGACACTCTTCTCTTGCTGTACGGTCTGTAGTCAATGGTTTGTTGGAAGGCTTCTGTGAAAACCAATTGCATACATAAAGGATACCACAAACAAGGCATTAGTGCGACCTTTTCCAGAATAGTATTCCTACATTTAGACTCCTTATCAAGTAGGTACGGTAATGGAGATGTAATGAATTCAGAGACGCTCTGCTCTTGCTGTACGGTCTGTAGTCAATGGCTTGTTGGAAGGCTTCTGTGAAAATCAATTGCATACATAAAGGATTTAACAAACAAGGCATTAGTGCGACCATTTCCAGAGTAGTATTCCTACATTTAGACTCCTATTCAAGTAGGTACGGTAACGGACATCGAGTGAATTCAGAGACGCTCTTTTCTTACTGTACGGTCTGTTGTCAATGGTTTGTTGGAAGGCTTCTGGGAAAATCAATTGCATACATAAAGGATACCACAAACAAGGCATTAGTGCGATCATTTCCAGAATAGTATTCCTACATTTAGACTCCTTATCAAGTAGGTACAGTAAGGGACATCGAATGAATTCACAGTCGCTCTTCTCTGGCTTTACGGTCTGTAGTCAATGGTTTGTTGGAAGGCTTCTGCGAAAACCAATTGCATACATAAAGAATACCACAAACAAGGCATTAGTGCAACACTTTCCAGAATAGTATTCCTACATTTAGACTGCTTATCAAGTAGGTACGGTAGCGGACATCGAATGAATTCAGAGACGCTCTTCTCTTGCTGTACGGTATGTAGTCAATGGTTTGTTGGAAGGCTTCTGTGAAAATCAATTACATACATAAAGGATACCACAAACAAGGCATTAGTGCGACCATTTCCAGAATAGTATTCCTACATTTAGACTCCTTATCAAGTAGGTACGGTAACGGACATCGGATGAATTCAGAGACAATCTTCTCTTGCTGTATGGTATGTAGTCAATGGTTTGTTGGAAGGCTTCTGTGAAAATCAATTGCATACATAAAGGATACCACAAACAAGGCATTAGTGCGACCATTTCCAGAATAGTATTCCTACATGTAGCCTCCTTATCAAGTAGGTACGGTAACGGACCTCAAATGAATTCAGAGACGCTCTTCTCTTGCTGTACGGTATGTAGTCAATGGTTTGTTGGAAGGCTTCTGGGAAAATCAATTGCATACATAAAGGATACCACAAACAAGGCATTAGTGCGACCATTTCCAGAATAGTATTCCTACATTGAGACTCCTTATCAAGTAGGTACGGTAACGGACATCAAATGAATTCAGAGACTCTCTTCTCTTACTGTACGGTCTGTAGTCAATGGTTTGTTGGAAGGCTTCTGTGTAAACCAATTGCATACATAAAGGATACCACAAACAAGGCATTAGTGCGACCACTTCCAGAATAGTATTCCTACATTTAGACTATTTATCAAGTATTTACGGTAATGGAGATTAAATGAATTCAGAGACGCTCTCCTCTTGCTGTACGGTCTGTAGTCAATGGCTTGTTGGAAGGCTTCTGTGAAAATCAATTGCATACATAAAGGATTCCACAAACAAGGCATTAGTGCGACCATTTCCAGAATAGTATTCCTACATTTAGACTCCTTTTCAAGTAGGTACTGTAACGGACATCGAGTGAATTCAGAGACGCTCTTTTCTTACTGTACGGTCTGTTGTCAATGGTTTGTTGGAAGGCTTCTGGGAAAATCAATTGCATACATAAAGGATACCACAAACAAGGCATTAGTGCGATCATTTCCAGAATAGTATTCCTACATTTAGACTCCTTATCAAGTAGGTACAGTAAAGGACATCGAATGAATTCACAGTCGCTCTTCTCTGGCTTTACGGTCTGTAGTCAATGGTTTGTTGGAAGGCTTCTGCGAAAACCAATTGCATACATAAAGCATACCACAAACAAGGCATTAGTGCGACACTTTCCAGAATAGTATTCCTACATTTAGACTCCTTATCAGGTAGGTACGGTAACGAACATCGAATGAATTCAGAGACGCTCTTCTCTTGGTGTACGGTCTGTAGTCAATGGTTTGTTGGAAGGCTTCTGGGAAAATCAATTGCATACATAAAGGATACCACAAACAAGGCATTAGTGCGACCATTTCCAGAATAGTATTCCTACATTGAGACTCCTTATCAAGTAGGTACGGTAACGGACATCAAATGAATTCAGAGACTCTCTTCTCTTACTGTACGGTCTGTAGTCAATGGTTTGTTGGAAGGCTTCTGTGTAAACCAATTGCATACATAAAGGATACCACAAACAAGGCATTAGTGCGACCACTTCCAGAATAGTATTCCTACATTTAGACTATTTATCAAGTATTTACGGTAATGGAGATTAAATGAATTCAGAGACGCTCTCCTCTTGCTGTACGGTCTGTAGTCAATGGCTTGTTGGAAGGCTTCTGTGAAAATCAATTGCATACATAAAGGATTCCACAAACAAGGCATTAGTGCGACCATTTCCAGAATAGTATTCCTACATTTAGACTCCTTTTCAAGTAGGTACTGTAACGGACATCGAGTGAATTCAGAGACGCTCTTTTCTTACTGTACGGTCTGTTGTCAATGGTTTGTTGGAAGGCTTCTGGGAAAATCAATTGCATACATAAAGGATACCACAAACAAGGCATTAGTGCGATCATTTCCAGAATAGTATTCCTACATTTAGACTCCTTATCAAGTAGGTACAGTAAAGGACATCGAATGAATTCACAGTCGCTCTTCTCTGGCTTTACGGTCTGTAGTCAATGGTTTGTTGGAAGGCTTCTGCGAAAACCAATTGCATACATAAAGCATACCACAAACAAGGCATTAGTGCGACACTTTCCAGAATAGTATTCCTACATTTAGACTCCTTATCAGGTAGGTACGGTAACGAACATCGAATGAATTCAGAGACGCTCTTCTCTTGGTGTACGGTCTGTAGTCAATGGTTTGTTGGAAGGCTTCTATGAAAATCAATTGCATACATAAAGGATACCACAAACAAGGTATTAGTGCGACCATTTCCAGAATAGTATTCCTACATTTAGACTCCTTATCAAGTAGGTATGGTAACAGACATCGAATGAATTCCGAGACGCTCTTCTCTTGCTGTACGGTCTGTTGTCAATGGTTTGTTGGAAGGCTTCTGGGAAAATCAATTGCATACATAAAGGATACCACAAACAAGGCATTAGTGCGACCATTTCCAGGATAGTATTCCTACATTGAAACTCCTTATCAAGTAGGTACGGTAACGGACATAAAATGAATTCAGAGACTCTCTTCTCTTACTGTACGGTCTGTAGTCAATGGTTTGTTGGAAGGCTTCTGTGAAAACCAATTGCATACATAAAGGATACCACAAACAAGGCATTAGTGCGACCATTTCCAGAATAGTATTCCTACATTTAGACTCCTTATCAAGTAGGTACGGTACGGACCTCGAATGAATTCAGAGACGCTTTTCTCTTGTTGTACGGTATGTAGTCAATAGTTTGTTGGAAGGCTTCTGGGAAAATCAATTGCATACATAAATGATACCACAAACAAGGCATTAGTGCGACCATTTCCAGAATAGTATTCCTACATTTAGACTCCTTATCAAGTAGGTACGGTAACGGACATCAAATGAATTCAGAGACTCTCTTCTCTTACTGTACGGTCTGTAGTCAATGGTTTGTTGGAAGGCTTCTGGGAAAATCAATTGCATACATAAAGGATACCACAAACAAGGCATTAGTGCGACCTTTTCCAGAATAGTATTCCTACATTTAGACGCCTTATCGAGTAGGTACGTTAATGGAGATGAAATGAATTCAGAGATGCTCTTCTCTTGCTGTACGGTCTGTAGTCTATGGCTTGTTGGAAGGCTTCTGTGAAAATCAATTGCATACATAAAGGATTCCACAAACAAGGCATTAGTGCGACCATTTCCAGAATAGTATTCCTACATTTAGACTCCTTTTCAAGTAGGTACGGTAACGGACATCGAATGAATTCAGAGACGCTCTTTTCTTACTGTACGGTCTGTTGTGAATGGTTTGTTGGAAGGCTTCTGGTTAAATCAATTGCATACATAAAGGATACCACAAACAAGGCATTAGTGTGATCATTTCCAGAATAGTATTCCTACATTTAGACTCCTTACCAAGTAGGTACAGTAACGGACATTGAATGAATTCAGAGACTCTCTTCTCTGGCAGTACGGTCTGTAGTCAATGGTTTGTTGGAAGGCTTCTGTGAAAATCAATTGCATACATAAAGGATACCACAAACAATGCATTAGTGCGACCATTTCCAGAATAGTATTCCTACATTTAGACTCCTTATCAAGTAGGTACAGTAACGGACATCGAATGTATTCAGAGACGCTCTTCCCTTGCTGTACGGTCTGTTGTCAATGGTTTGTTGGATGGCTTCTGGGAAAATCAATTGCATACATAAAAGATACCACAGTCAAGGCATTAGTACGACCATTTCGAGAATAGTATTCCTACATTTAGACTCCTTATCAAGTAGGTACGGCAACGGACATCGAATGAATTCAGAGACGCTCTGGTAGAATCGTAACAGGTCCGTATAGCCAAACTAAGGTGAAACAAACTTTCTTAGGAATCTGCAACGGTAATCGTCAAATGAATGACGAAAGAGTCCTCGCGCAGTATTACTGGTAAATATAGAGAAGGTGGGAGCTTCCGTTACAAGGTAAATGAAATGCCTGGTGTTTAAAAAGGCATTGTACTGAGGGTTTTTATTACATGCAGGGAACGGGGGAAAACGTCGTAAGCTGAGTCACAACGTGAATGAAAGTGTGTGTTGAGTGATCGAGACAAACGGTGATTCAAGAGGATTGTGACGAAAAATGAGAGGACGACAGATACAGAATTCAATGAAAAACTGAATTTCGCACTATTCCTGTCAACACGAAATCAACATGGACGGATGTTGAGAATTAGGAGCTTGCTGGCCGAGCTAGAAAACCAAACTCATCAACGATGCAAATAACCGTAACAATAGAGTATGGTGCCATGGATTTCTGAGCGATGGAGGAAAGTCATTTGATCCGATGATTCTTGTTCGACCCCGTTCCAACAATCTGGCCGAATTTGCGACCTAAGAGTGAAACATGGCGAGGGTTTCGATGATGTTTTAGAGCAGCCATATCATGGAACTCCCAACGCCCCATGGTTGATGTATCAGGACGTATTACTGCCAAGGACTGTGTGTTCATTTTGGTGATCAGGCCCATCCCATGGAAGAATCTTTGTTCCAGAATGGTGGTGCTGTGTTTCAAGACGTCAGGGCCCTTATGCGCTAGCTCACTTCGTTCAGTACTGGTGTTTGAGCATCGGGACGAACTGTCGCCTGTCACAAGAATCTGGCCGTCACAGTGACTAGATCTCAGCACTATTGAGCCCCGAGGACAAGGGTGGGTGATCGCTTTCCACCTCCATCGTCGTTATCCTTACTTACCACTATTTTGCATGAAGAACAGTATAAGATTTCCTTGATAACCATGCAGGACCTGTGTTCGTCCATCCCGAAACGATTGGAAGCTGTTTACTACACAGTAGTCATGGAACGTGTTCCGTATTTTGTGTTCCCATATTTTTGTTCACTCGCTATATGCCTTGTGTAGGAATCTTGAAAGAAAGAATACATTGCGAATACATATGCGCATTCCTTGTGTAAGAGGTCCATGACTGAGGAATTTATTGCTAGCAAATGTAATTTCGATGGATTGCTCATGCGCTGCCTGCGATGTGTGTGCTATAAGAGAATCTCAGACCAGAGAGCAGTGTTGGCTGCAATAAGGGCATTGGCAATAGGAGTAAGTAGTAGCTAGCAGTCTGGTGTATGGAGTAGGCGGGACCGGTCGTGGAGAGCGATGGCGGTGCCTGAAGTAATAGCAGCCGCGTGTAACAACTAAATTTTTACTATTGTAATATCAAGTCCCCCGTAAATGTTTTTAAAAATCTTTTAATAATAATCTTTCTTATAAAATTAACTTTTGACAATCATTCATCTGAATTTAAAGAGTTTACTAATTTCTCCAATCCATGGTCATCCCGATTAACGTAAGGAAAAATCATTTGTTTCTTTTTATACATTACAAATCTAGTGGCCAGCACTGCACTGGGCTGTGCCTGTAAAATTTCTTATAGGAGCAGATATACACACGTTATCCGGCTACTTCATTGAGGTAAGAATTTTCAATTTATTCAGAACAAATTTTCTGGGCCATGACGCAGCATTGCTGACGTCCAAATTTACCAGTTTAGGTTCACAGTCAGTTAATTATTGAAAGGATTTGTATGAGTCACATTTTTTTATTGTGAGGTTAGTCACGTTATTACTGCGAGGTTACGCTGAATGTGAAGGCTATACATATTTTTACTGTTGGGAGGTTACATATTGCCCAGTTACGTGAATGGAATAGGATAGAAAATCTATAATACTGGCACGTCGAAACCCTGCCTTGCACTGTATACTGGGTACTAGTGTATACATCTGATTACGTGTACATCTAGACTCCCACAAATATGCAACTGCCAAGGCGATGTGAGCGTTCTCTCGATAACATAGCAATTATTTCAAATTCAGTTATGATTGTGTTGCTTTGATAATCCAGTATAATTCCAAAGCGTAGTGACTGTATTTGAAAGTGAGTGCCTGCTTCACAGTACCCAAGAGTACACGAATGAAAGCAGTAAAAACGATTCTACAAGTTGTTTCTCGGACTATGCGATTTTGATTGGGTACCATTTTTATTAATTTAGGAACAAATTAAATATTAATAAGATGTTGCCTAAACGTTACAATTTTCTTTAAGAAAAGGAGAATTTGTTCTGCGATCAGGTATCCGAAGCAGGACAAGTTTCTTTCACTGTGATAGAACAGGTAGCAAAAGTCCATAGAAGTTGTGTATTCTCATACTAGTTATTATTAATTTATTTTGTGGATTTCTGAAACACTGAAAATAAACATACATAAAATGTGGAGCACAAAATTTAGGATACAAATTGCAAGAAATCATTTAGAACATATATGTAATTTATCTAATTTAGAGTCGCCCCCAGTTAATCTTCTAGTCTATCACCGAAAGATCTTGTGGGATATTCTTCGGTGATATGTCTGATGCTCCTTCCTTTTCCGTAGTCACAAAGTGGGGATAGTCGCTTATTCGTGTTAAAATTGTGCGCATCTGGGTACTAATTCTCTTTAGTGCTGACTATGCTTTGCGTGGTGGTTTCTGTGTGATGGGAAAGCGTATTATTGTGCTGTTGTCCATTTCATTCTTGCGTCTATGCATTAGTAACGTTGAACTCACCTCCTGTTGGTAGTAGCCGAGAGAGTCTGTACCACCGACCGGACAAACGTGTGGTTCCTGAAGAGAGGCAGCAGCCTTTGCAGTAGTTTCAGGGGCAACAGTGAGGATTTTTGACTGAACTGGCCTTGTAAAATTAACCAAAACGGTCTTCCTGTGCTGGTACTGCGAACGACTGGAAACAAGGGGAAACTACAGTCGTATTTCTTCCCGAGAGCATTCACCTTTACTTTATGGTTAAATGACGATGGCGTCCTCTTGGGTAAAATATTACAAAGGTAATATAGTCCTTCATTCGGATCTCCGGACTGGCAATACTCAGGATGACGTCATTATCAGCAGAAACAAAACTGGCGTTTTACGGATCGGAGATTGGAACGTCAGGGAGGTAGGTTAGAAAATTTAAAAACGAAAATGGGTAGGGTAAAGTTAGATATAGTGAGAGTTAATGAAGTTCGGTGGCAGGATGAACAAGACTTCTGGTCAGCTGAATACAGGGTTATAAATACCAAATCAAATAGAGGTCATGCACGACTAGGTTTATTAATCAATTAAAAATAGCAGTGCGGGTAAACTACTACGAACTGCATATTGAAACCATTATTGTAGCCAAATTAGACACGAAGTCCACGCCTACCACATTAGTACAAGTTTATATGACAACTACCGCCGCGGACGACGAAGTGATTGAAGAAATGTATGGGGAGATAAAAGAATTTATTCAGATAGTGAAGGGAGACGAAACTGTAATAGTCATGGAGGGCTGGAATTCGATACCAGGAAGAGAAGGAAAAGTAGTAGGAGGATATGGATTGGGGGTAGGGAATGAAGGAGGAAGCAGCCTGGTAGATATATGCACTGAGCATAACTTAATTATAGCTAACAATTGGTTTATGAATCATGAAAGAACGCTGTATACGTGGAAGCGGCCTGGAGACACTTGAAGGTTACAGACAGATCATATAATGATAAGACAGAGATTTAGGAACAAGATTTTAAATTGTAAAACATTGCCAGGGGCAGATGTGGATTCTGACCACAGTCTATTGAATATGAAATCAGATTACTTGTATAACTGAAGAAACTAAAAAGAGGTGTGAATTTACGGAAATGAGACCTGGAAAAATCGAAAAAACCACATTTTGTAGCGACTTTCAGAGAGCGCATTAGGGAAAGACTGACAAGAAGAGGGGGAAAGAAATACAGTAGAAGAAGAATGTGAAATGTTGAGAGAAGAAATAGTGAAGACAGCAGAGGATCAAGTAGGTAAAAACACGAGGGCTAGTAGAAATCCTTGGGTAACAGAAGAGATATTGAATTCAACTGATGAAAGGAGAAAATATAAAAATGCAGTAAATGAAGCAGGCAAAAAGCAATCAAACATCACAAATATGAGATTGACAGGAAGTACAAAATGGCTAAGCAGAGATGGCTAGAGGAAATATATAAGGATGTAGAGGCTTATCTCACTAGGACTAAGAGAGATATTGCCTGCAGGAAAATTAAAGAGACGTTTGGAGAAAAGGGAATTGTTTGTATGAATATCAAGATCTCAGATGGAAAGCCACTTCTAAGGTAAGAAGGGAAAGCAGAAAGACGGAAGGAGTATATAGAGGGTCTATACAAGGGCGATGTACTTGAGGCAATATTATGGAAATGAAAGAGGACGTAGGTGAAGACGAGATGGGAGATATGACACAGTGTGAAGAATTTGACAGAGCACCGGAAGACGGAAGTCGAAACAAGACCCCTGGAGTAGACAACATTCCATAACAACTACTGATAGGCTTGGGAGAGCCAGCATTGACAAAACTCTACCATCTGGTGTGCAAGATGTATGAGACAGGCAAAATACCCTGAGACTTCAAGTTGAATGTTATAATTGCAATCCAAAATAAAGCAGGTGTTGACAGGTGAGAAAATTACCGAACTATCAGTTTAATAAGTCACGTCTGCAAAATATTGACCCGAATTCTTTACTGACGAATGCAAAAACTGGTAGAAGCTGACCTTGGGAAAGGTACGTTTGGATGCCGTAGAAATATTGGAACACGTGAGGTAATACTGCCCCTACAACTTACCTTAGAAGATGATTAAGGAAAGGCAAACCTTCGTTTCTAGCGTTTGTAAACTTAGAGCAAGCTTTTGACAATGTTGACTGGAACACTCTCTTTCAAATTCTGAAGGTGGCAGGGGTTAAATTTAGTCAGCGAAAGGCTATTTACAATTTGTACAGAAACCAGGTGGCAGTTATAAGAGTCGAGGGGCATGAAAGGGAAGCAGTGGTTGGGAAAGAAATGAGACGGATTTGTAGCTTATCCCGGATGTTATTCAATCTATACATTGAGCAAGCAGTAAATGAAATCAAAAGAAAAATTTGGAGTTGGTATTAAAATCCCTGGAGAAGCAATAAAAACTATGAGATTTGCCGATGAGATTATAATTCTGTCAGAGACCACAAAGGACCTGGAAGATTATTTAAACGGAATGGACAGTGTCTTGAATGGAGGCTATAAAATATATATCAAGAAAATAAGAATGTGGATAATGGAATGTAGTATAATTAAATCAGGTGATGCTGAGGGAATTAGATGAGGAAACGCGACACTTAAAGCAGTAGATGAACTTAAGCTTTAGAAAGGTGGTGCTACAACAGAATGCTGAAGGTTAGATGGGTAGATCACGTAACTAATGAGAAGGCAGTGAATAGAATTGGGGAGAAGAGGAATTTGCGGCACAATATGTCTAGAAGAAGGGATCGGTTGGTGGGGCACGTTCTGAAGTATCAAGGGATCACCGGTTTAGTACTGGAGGGCAGTGTGGAGGGTAAACGTCATAATGGGCGACCAATAGATGAATAGACTAAGCAGATTCAGAAGGATGTAGAGTGCAATAGTTACTTGGAAATGAAGAAGCTTGCACAGGATGGAGTGGCATGGAGAACTGCATCAAACCAGTCTCTGTACTGAAGACCACAACAACATCATAACTGTGCTGCAGTATTGAGCGTATGAGAAGACAAGACCCAGAATAGAAGAACGTAGGGATGTAAAGGTTGTTCGTTAATGTGGCAGAATGCTTCAATTGTACCCTACGTTAGGTAAAATGAACTAGCATCTTGCTAGCAAACTCCTGACAGTAAGACACATTCAAGGTACTATGATAGTACGGAAGTAATGTAGATGTTACATGGTTTTCAAATGTCACATTATGGACAAGTACTCATGTACAGCACATCCCAACACCAAAACAATAACATTACTGGTCTGTTGGCTCTAATATCGATAGTTACACATGTTAAGGTCACGCTAATGTTAAATCAGTGATAATTCGTTTTCGGAAGACATTGATGTTAAAAATTCGTTTAGCAGAACCTGACAATATTACGGAGGTCATACAGATATACTACTGGGTTAACAGAACGAACTGGGTCTCAGAGAGGCTATGCTGGCGCTGAATCCTTTTGTTGCTGAGTTAAAAAATGACTGAGGTGGTGGATGTCCTGCAGCCTGCAGGATGAAACGTACCGCCGTGTGTTCCCAGACGATGCCTGTCTGCACTGACAGCGTTTCTCTTTTCTGGTCACAACCGACAGCACACTACCAGATTTGAATAACGCCTTTTCATGGGTGCGTATGTGTGTGCGTGCGTGAGCGGGTGCGTGCGGGCTTGCGTTTTGTGTGCCCTTGTGAGCGTATGTTGTGGCTGTTTGTTTCTTCGAGTGAGACAAAGTACATTTTCCCTGTGAGTCTTTAATCCCTGGGCACAAACAGGTTTTCTTTCGTTCTCTCTGCCTCCGCTAACATTCTGTTAATTTCGCAGAGGACATAACGCTAGAAAGTCTGTTCCGAGAAACCCCCGGCCGACGTGCAGCGTTTTTTACTGTCGTTATTCGTACGTGCAGTATGCATTCTAGTCGGATAGAGTTCCTTCCAGCTACCAGCATGAGGTGCGTCGTTTACAGACCTGCCCTTTAGGTAAAATAGTGAGCGCCTTTCCAGTGGGATGTTCTGAATATTTTTGAGCTGACGCACGTGAAATGACAACGAAATATTTCCTCTGGAACGCAAGGATTCCTCGTTCCGCAATTTCTGAAGCTTCCAGCTATTTCTCCCCGACTGCTTCTGCGTGCATATTCTCTTAATCACTGCAGTGAAAAGGCACAATGAGTAGCAAAATCGATGAGAAACGCAGTCTGTGGCTGTGAGAAAATGCTACTTCGGTGTCGCCTTTCGTCGCTAGCAGCACAGTGTTCGCTGAGTGGAGATGGCAAAAGAGGTGATCCAACGACAAGGGCCCAACAGTACAGCAAGGTCACTTTTACACGAACATTTCGCACACATATCGCAGCCTCTTCTTCGCCTGCTGATTTCTAGTACAAGTAATACTCTGTTTCTCTCTGTAACCACCGAAGTGCAAGTTAGTATTTATATGGAGAGGATTGTTTCGATTTTGTTCGACCTTCATTTTTAGTTGTTTTGCCCTTATTAAGCAGAGGTATTGGAACTAATTCATTGTACTGATGTCTTATGGCAAAAACCTCTATCTTTAGCGTCATCTACCACACAGTTTGATTGTGAAAGATAAAGATCTGTTTCGAACAGAATGACCTGCTCCACTGCAATATACATTAATATTTTCAGACATTGATAAGAAAAAATCTAATTTGATCTCTATCTCTTGATATCCTAAGAGCCATGGAGAGAGACAACCAGATGTGATCTGTGTTTCTCGAATATTTTAAACGTTTTCAATTTAGTGAAGTAACCGCACCTACAATCCAACTCTTCAGACTTGGAAAAATCGTCTCAGATGTGCTCCAGCAAATGTGACTAGACTGTTACTGTTTTTGTTGTATATTAATGTCGTAGAAGATAACAGCTGCAACCTCAGAATTTATGTCGATAAATGTAACCTGACAAAAAATTGTAGTTATTTTCCAGTAAACCCTTGTAAACATACCAGCCTTGTGCAGAGAACGGAAATTATTCATACCAAAGAAATGTGGAACTGAGTATATCATCAAACGAAGAAAAAGCTGATATCACACTACACGATTGAGCTGCAAATTGTAACAGCCATTCCATACAATAAGTGTCGCTGCCTCCAACATACCGCTTGTGCAGTAACCACAGAAATGTAAAGATGAGAGTTACTGGGAGACTACAGTTCGAGGAATAAATCACAAACAGTGGTACCACCTGCACTGGAATGTATGTGATGTGTATTACACTGGAGTAACAAGACATGACGCACATACAAAATGAAAGACTGTACGTATCGTGATATAGCAGTTTGCTTCTATCACATTGGAGTAACAATATATGTAGCATGCACCAAATGAAGCACTGTGCAAATCATCATACATCAACTTGCCTCGATGGAGAGAAAAGAATTAATTTTGAGAGGAAATTAAAGTTTGTATAATTCATTGCTGAACTTACTTGACATTTCGTGCAACCGCTTCTGAGGACAGACTCCATAAATAAGATTGGACAGGGCCTTAACAGCAGTCATTCCTCGTTTGCACTATTTGTGGGTAGTACAAGAAAAAGACTGAATGAAGAATCTCGTATGACAAAAACAGCAGTGTCCCACAGTGATACACTAATCAATAGCGTAGTTTTAAGCGAGCTCCCATTCACTGCAGCAACTGTAAACTTTTTCTAAGTTGATAGTTTTATCTCTCAGTAATCAGGAATTCATAATTTACTGTAGGTCTCAGCCCCACCATTGAAAACTCTGAGTACTTCCCTTATTGCCTCCGACGTCGTTTACGTAGATTTTAACTCTGAATTGTTCCTCTATTTTACTATGGTCTGTTACTTATGGTCATATTCTACTCTCTCTTCATCACAAGATGAAATTCAGGATGCCACCTGGGAAGCAGTAGATCCTTTGTTGTTAAAGCACTAGAAGCTTTAGTTTTACAACAACATGTTATGGCCTTTTATCTTCTCACGTAGCAGTTAGTTATAGATTACTGTCAAGCATGTCGCCTCCATAGCAAAACTGCTGGAAACACTCCAGCAGACGACAGCCAGAAAGTCTCGTGTGCCTGCTAGGCCAGGAGGCAACAGCGCAATCGCCTCAACAGGTTGCTGGTCTTGCGGACGTACTTGCCTCTGCAAGGTGATATGTCTGCAAATACAGCCAGCTGTATCCTGGTACCTTAGCAATAGTCAGTGCCCATGCTGTTCTAGCGCAGTTCATTCTCATCTCTCTAGACCAGGCGGTGACCACAGTTGTGGTCCATATCAACATCTTGCTAAGACACCAACAGAATCTTCGATGCCGTTTTCAACCCAGCAATCTCCTCTGCTTGAAACATTTAGTGTCATCACCAGACTTTACTGAGACGTGGGATCTGTACTGGGGACATACGTGGAGTTTCGTACTGGCCGCCATAGTGCTTCGTTTTATTAACTTTCTGATTCTAAACTGAATTTAGTAATTATGTTTGATATTTCTTGGGGCTGTCAGTCGAACGAACAGTTTCTGTGCCATTGAAGTGCAACTCCTACTTAATCACATACTGTCAGCTTTAAAAGTAACTTCAAAAACTTTAGTATTGGCCACCTTAGCACTTCTTTTTATTAAAATTTTACTTCCAAATTCTACTCAGTAAATACTTTGATATTTCTTTGGGCTGTCAATCCAACGAACAGTTACTGTGTCACTGAAGTGCAACTCTGACTTAACCACATACTGTCACTGTAGAAACTTACTCCAAGGAGGAAATTTGAGTTCATGTGTTTATTAATGAACGTGATCTGCATTGGACAGTGTTCTTATCGCACTTCCATCGGTATGGTACATATCTATCGGCGATGACGTGTTTTTTATTTAACTCAGTTTTTCATGCATGTACTACATCCCGTGTGGAAGGTGTTTTCATTCGTCTATCTTCCAAGTTTCCATCACAGCGTGGCCAAGCCAATGGATGTTACCACCAAAGTGTGACAGCAACATCTTCACAAAAATTGACAAGAACAAATTGTGGTTGTTGTTACCATACGTAGGATGTTCGGGAGATGTGTTCAGTGCATCGAAGATACGGCTCACATCGCAATATATCCACGCCATGCAGGAACGCCCAGAACACCAGCGACACTACGTGACTAAAATTTCTGCTTGGACGACACAACTACTATAGGAAATACATTCCTCATTGCGTAGCCATCACTGAACCATCCACCTACTGCTGCTGAAAAATGTTGAACAGAACTGCCCCCCACCCCCCATGCGAGAAGGCTTCCCAGAATTTCAAACAAACTGTCCATCATCCATCCAAGCCCTTAGTTGTCCCATCAGCTGCATTGGTCAACAATTTGGGAGCAGTCTTGTCCGATGGCCGGGCCGCGGTGGTCTCGCGGTTCTAGGCGCGCAGTCCGGAACCGTGCGACTGCTACGGTCGCAGGTTCGAATCCTGCCTCTGGCATGGATGTGTGTGATGTCCTTAGGTTAGTTAGGTTTAAGTAGATCTAAGTTCTAGAGGACTAATGACCACAGCAGTTGAGTCCCATAGTGCTCAGAGCAATTTTTTTTTTTTTTTTCTTGTCCCATGTAGTTGATTGGGTGGAATGCCCCACTGTGTTCGTCTGCAAGACACTAACACTAGGAAACCCTGGTTCCATGATGATCAACTGATCATAAACCCCTTTTTCCACTATTAAAGGCCAACTGTATTATTCCAGTCATAACAGCAGCGTTCTCTCCAGCGATGGGTTCTGATTCTGTCTGGGCACAGCACAATGTCCCATCGCTCATATCCTGTCAAGACTACCACTTAGACAATATCTGGCGATCACCTTGGCGCCAGAGGTCTGTTTCCATACGGATAACAAAGCAGAAGAAGTGGTATCCAATTTTCCATTAGGTTCAGTCGTTGTTAACCACTCATCTGTAGACAACCTATTCATCTGGGAAGTAACTAAATTAGTGAATTATGGTGGCCCAGCGAACCACAAACAACTGGATCACCTGAAGGTGCATGCCTACTGGTATCGTCTAAATAAACTATCAACTCTCAATGGCGGCCTGTTGCTTCAGGAGAACAAAGAACATACCCAAGTAGTAGATTACAGACATTTACCGAAATATTAGGAGAAAAATGAAACTATGGATTTTTTACGTTACTGTTAGATTATGGTACTACAATTATGTAAGACTGTTCAGACAACAGAGATTAGTTAATTATTCTTATACTGTCACTTATTAGCTTCATGTAATAGCTTTCGACAATGTTAGCGGGACGTGTTGTTAGTGATGGGGTTGTAAACTGTCGAGAGGATGGGGAGTTAACGTAACTTATTTATATATACTTACTGATAACATGTACTGCGTCACCGTTTCCGAGCTATCCTCTAATTCGCGGGCGGGATTTCGGAGTTTGTATTGAGAGAAGGCTCTGAACGGTGTGCCTGCTAGTGTGTCAGTCTGTGTGTGTGTGTGTGTGTGTGTGTGTGTGTGTGTGTGTGTGTGTATTTCGGTAATATCCTGTGCGGAGGCCCTCAACTCTGAGTTTCCCGGTTCGAATCGTGCTGGTTAAAGAAACTTTCACAACCATTATTTGGCCGGAGAGGTCAGGAGAGGAGGTGACAAAAAGGTCCCGCAGCAGACTTTGCGCCAGCATCCTGGGTTAAATTCCAAACCAGAACGCTGTGCCTGTTGCAGCCAGGGCGTCTGAAACTGTATGTGGTGATATGTGCGTCTGTGACCACACTGTAGACACACCTGTTACAAGCACCAATAGATTAGTTTAAATTACCTCTCTCCGATATTATATGAAAAGCTGACATTTTATGCGTAACAAGAAAACCCTCTCTGACACCCCTTAGGATCGCGACCAGCCAGCCTTCTTACTAACATCCAATATTTTATTGTTTTAACGTCTGACAACGGTACAAATAGATCTAATTTAACTTGATTTTCATTTTAACCAGAGTACCCCTTAAGCACCAGCACCGCCGTCTTGTGAAAGGCGCTGTTAATCAAGCTGTTTGACGCCCAAAAATTTTAAATACATCCACCTTTAAAACTGAAACTCAACAGCCAAAACATTTTCCTTGATGTTTCACTGATGTTCCTTAGGTACACCTGTCTAATAAAACAAATGTAAACTTTGCTGGGAGCTGTTGTTTACGAATAGAAAAATAATTACTCAACAGTCGCTTATTGAGGACCTTCAAGCAAATAAATAACACCCTCTTGGAAAGACGTTCGGTAGTCACTTTTATTGCGACCGTCTATTTATCTCATATTGTTGTCAGTTAAGCTAACACCACGAAGAGAAAGTCGTGACTGGATTCATAAAACATTTTCTGTTGTGCTTTCCACTTCTCTTCCGTTAGGTACCAGCACTCACCAATTGGCAGCAGGACGCTTCTGTACTTTCTTGCGTGACCAAATTTAAATCCTGCAAAAACCACGTCGCTGTTTGGATTTATCAGATAAGTATTTCTTAGTTGCCGACGTTTTATAGAAATGGCCTTTTTCCTACCAACTTGTAGGTGTAGCGAGAGTTTGAGTGTGTCTGTCTCTAGTTTCAAGTGGTATTGCGAAAATTTTCCCCACCAGGGTAATACCAGTTATATAGCATCATCAGTTTTTGAGTTGCATCGAGCTTTTATGCCGTCGTTGTGTAGCGCTATGTATATGGCTGTGTAATTAGCCCCAATCTTTATTATTAATTACGTAATTACCCCTAACCTTAGAGTCAATTTTCCAAGCACAATAAATACACTAACCTAACCTTCCTCTCCTGTATCTGGATAATTTCCATGTGTTGGGGGTTCACTTCGGCTTTCCACCCAGTAGAACCAGGTTTCGAGTCGCAGTCCGTCAATTCCAAGCGCCTCTGGTGTTATAATTGTGTCAAAGGATGCACTTGGGCTTTCTGTCCAAGAGGACATGGGTTCGAGTCCTGAAAAGGCTACCGCCAGTTAATCTCCCACCAGTTCCTGGGTGAGGGATGGTGGGTGGGATGGGACAACAGCTTTGGGACAAAGAAATTCCTACCAAAATTTGAAATTCCCGCCTATAGGGTATATTGAGGGATGACGAGGGTGGGGAGGGGTCTCGGGCCCACGTACAGGCTGAGAAAAACATGTCACGTGATCCAGCAGCGGGGTTGGATATCGTTGGGTGCGACTCGGGGCAGATGGTGATTGATTGATCAATTTAATTAATTTACACATCAATCTGATATCAAAATTGTACCCGTAACCCCACTACCCTCCTACTGTCAGTATGTATTTTAATCGTCGAATAGAATCATGTGTAAATTTTAAATATTTATCAAATTGTTATAATGTCATAAATAAGGAAATTGCATGCTCTAGTGCTTTAATTATTAACAGAGTATTTGGAAGCATCTAGTCTCTGGTTAAAAAGCGGTCTTACCTAGTGCGAAAGCATCTACCGCTCACCCCGTGGGGTACTGAAATAAGAATAAACGAAATTCAAAGACGGATATCTGGAGATGTTGTTTTTATACCGCAGAAGTCATTTGTGATAAGCAAAAGCATTTTTGAGTTATTGTATAACACTTCCAAGCAGTTCCTTGCCTAATCGTATCTTGGGTTACAATTTCTTTTAAAAGCGAAGCGTTTCACTCATTCAGCTTTCAATGAAAGCAGCTTCTATTGGTTGATAACTTCTGGAATAGGACGTACCTAAGAAGCCTTTGATGTCTATCATTTTCACTGCGGAGTTGCTATGTTAACGTTTCGAGGTGACGTGTAATGCATCTGAATTTAGTGATATCTAGTGGCTTTGGCGTGAAGCCTTTGCAAAAGGAATACTCAATATGCTGATACCTGTAACTACCTCTTTCTCTCTTTCTTCTTTCCTCCTCCTCTTCCTCCGCTTCTTGCATTTCTCTTCTTCTCTTTGTTGCATGAGCAAACTGTCGAATTTCTCAAAGGATTCCGCTTTTGCAACATTAAATAGAAGTCCAAGTTGTCGCTTTTAGCTGAGGGAAGTCGCCCGTAAACTTGCAGATACTGTTTACCTCTCGCGTGAAGCGTGTATCTGCTTGCTTCCGTGTTCTCTTTGTCAAAAACGTGGAGTTACCTTTTGTTCTCCAGCAATCTGCGAATGTTCACCCGTCCGAAGCAAATTAAAAATTACAAACGATGCAGTGAATTGTTTAAGCAGAAGAAGGGTTTCCATCTTCGAGTCAAATATGTCCAGTAAAGAGAGTTATTTAGTTGACAAAGAACAGACCTCTGAACCTGGGGGCAGGGTATGTTTGCATGCAGTGCAACCCATGGAACCATGGCGACCTCCATAAAGTGAGATAACGTTGTAGTAAAACAAAGCTAGAGAATTCTAAGGCCAGGAGATAACCCTTTCATGTCCCAATACAGTAGAAATTTTCCAATTTTTTCTTTCCATACGGTCCACACAGACCCAAAAGTCATAATTCTTTTACTTCGCGAATACCACCTAATGAGCCACAGTTACAAGGATAATCAGTGTCGTTTAACCATCAACATAGACCGAGTAATAACATAATTTTTCAGATTTTTATTTGGTATCACAATTCACAGTACCTTTCACCAGTCAGCTGTACTTCTTTCATACATATAATGCAGTAATTGATACTATACTTGAGCTAGAATTTGGAAGACTGACGTTCGATATGAAGCTGTTGGAGTGGTCACGGTGCCGATAGTTTGTTGTTCCAGAAATGACCCAAGTCCCTTTCCGTTTGATTTAACTTTCAGAACTATAGTACAGGTAGGTATGTGATATTTCTGAGTGGAATGTGTCTTTCAACACTTCCGAACCATACTGATATGAGGTAAATGTGTTAGTTTTCAGTTTTAATAATTTATGAAGAAAGACGGAGTAATCTGATCTCTGACCTCAGATGGTAACTAGATGAATGATAGGTTCGTCTACTGTGCATGAGAATACACAATAACATCTAAGCAAATGAAGAAAATAAGATTGTTTCTGGCCATCTTATAATTACGATTTTCATCCATCTTAAAAGCCAGGAAATTTGGCACAGACATTTCGAAAAAGTGATTCAAATGGCTCTGAGCACTATGGGACTCAACTGCTGTGGTCATTAGTCCCCTAGAACTTAGAACTACTTAAACCTAACTAACCTAAGGACATCACACACATCCATGGCCGAGGCAGGATTCGAACCTGCGACCGTAGCAGTCGCACGGTTCCGGACTGCGCGCCTAGAACCGCAAGACCACCGCGGCCGGCCGCACAGACATTTATTCAGTATATTCCTGTGAGTAGAATTTTTGTAAATATGTATTTTCGTTTATTACCAATTCTTAAATTTATAATTATTGATTATATTTGAATGTATTGTAACTCACCAAAAGTATACATATGCTATAGGTGTCATTGCCTATCCTTATTAACAATAATGCTTGGTTGCATACTGGAAGGTAAGCCTGACAGGTTTAGTAATAATATTAGGGTACCTTGAAAATATGACTAAAGAAACTTATGACCACTAAACGAGAAAAAATTCAGAGTTGATTTATTCCAGTAAAATTATTGACAATATAAATAAAAAAGAGTGGCAGAACTGATATAATAAGGCCTTGATTTACCTGGCAGGGTGGTCAGGGGAAATCTGCTAATATTCACACAGTTCAATTAATTCTAACTGCAAAGTGCCGAGTGATTGTCTTGGTGTTAATTGAAAGCAGACATTACTACAGAAGGGAATACCTCACCTCTGGGGTCAGAATTATTTGCACGCCCTGCACTGCAGTTAAAATATAAGTCTTCAGAGTGAAACATGAAATAATTGGCCACAATAGGAGACATCGGGCTTCCCATTGCAACTAGTTATCTTAAAATATTTCAAAATATAATAACATTTATTAGAAACATTACACTTATCTCAGAATTATATTTAATAGAGTAAAGTTAATTAATCATTCAATTAAAATTAATGTGCAAAACAGCATATAATTATTCACCATTTATTCATTATTTAACTATTGTATATGATAGCATTATTCTTAATTTCTCTTTAAGTCTTGTTAAAGTATCTCTTTAAAAGTTTTGGAACACGGTAAAGAATTCAATTCGTTGGGAATTTGGATAAGGGTAAGTTATTCTTTTAGGTTTTCCTTTTGTTATCTTTTCTTTTGCTTTTATGCATTAAATTTAACCAGAGAGATACAATGACAATTAGCGGTTCTCTCCCAATTACTAGCAGATTGCCTCATATGGCCCTTCACCTCTAAACTACTGTGACCGCATAAAAGATTTTTGCTCCAGATTTCACCCGTTCAAATCGTCAGTCTTTCCATTTTTCGTCTCGTTTATAAAACTCAACATTTGTCATTCGATCATTGCGCGTCATTCTTTACTCGTTTTGGGTTTCTTTAAAATTGGAGATCAAAGACCCATAACAAAAAAACATCACAAACATGATTCGGATCTCAACATATACAAAATTGACTTTAGGTCAGTTGATTTTATTTTCTACATCTTTATACTACCTATTCCTTTTATCTTACCTCTCTTCATATTTTTGTTTTACCTCTTACCACATGATTCAGTCTACTTATGTCAGCCTCTCGATTCAGTGGTAGCCCCAAAACTTAGAAACATACCATCTTGAAATAGGTCCTCGTTACTCTTTCATCTTCCACTGTTTCATCTACTCCTATATTACTTGGGTATCACTTTCGTTCATCTCCATATCACATCAACAATACCTCGAGACACAGCATATCATTACACTATACTTTAACTCATAATATAAGCACCGAAATCAGTGAACTCGCATACTTTATCCATATAAAATCACTCACAACTGACAGCATCTCTATGTACATTAAATTTATTCGCAGTTACTAATATGGACAACCATAATGAAAATTTGTGCCAGACCGGGACTCTAATCCGGATTTTCTAGCCATCGCGAGCGTTCCCCTTACTATATGGCTATCCGCGCAAAACTCACAATCAGACTCAAACTTCTATATGTCGTCATCTAAACATCTACAACCTCTACTCCTACATCTTTTATGTATATTACCGTACAGTTTTATGCATGTCCAAAGGAGCTGCGCATCGTAATTCAGAATAACACAGGGACTGCAACATCGTATACATCGTATCGTATAGCGTCTCTCTATGTCTGCTAATGCTTTGCAACGGCCCTTCGCACCTGCTAAAACCTAAATATACAGGTTCCTTTGCGTCTGTTAACACCTAACCAAGCAGCATTCCTTCATGTCTGCTAACAACTGATTAAGCACCAAGGCTTCTTGCTCGGTGAGTTATCTCATCTGTTGTTTCTGCAAAGAAATAACCTCCAGTACACATTTCTCCATCAGGGCAACTGCATCCAACGGTCTGTCGCATGTTTCTCTTCTCTGTAACTACCACACCATTTTCTTGGCTCTTCCTGACAAAAGTCTCTCTTATCCCATGCAAAACGTTTTGTTTAACTGTACATTGATCTTTCTCCATAGGACCGCATCACATTAATGCTATCACTTCTTCTTTGTGACAGACAGGAGACAATTTCAGTGAATGCGAAGTCCGTGTATAAAGTGTGGAAGAAGTGAGATCAATCTGAGTCTGAACGAGGGCATATTGTGATGGTTCGGAGACTGGGAGTGAGCATTTCGAAAACTGAATGACTTGTCGAGTGTTGCTGTGGTGAATCTCTCCAACAAGTGGCGAAATCAAGTTGAAACTACGTCCAGGTGTCGTGGGCTTGGGCAGCCGCCCTCATTACAGGTGTCGGGCGTCGTAGGCTGGGCAGACTAGTAAGACAGGACAGGCGGCAATGCGTGGCAGATCTAACATCAGAGTTTAATTCCGTGCAGAAAACAAGTGTGTCTGAACACACAGTGCATGGAACACTGCTAACGGTGAGGCCTCTTCAGAGGACGACCCATGCATGTGCCGAGGTTAACACCGCAACATCGGCAACTACGACTGAAATGGGTACGTAACCATAGGTACTGGACGTTGGAACAATGGCAGAACATTACATGGTCTGATGAATCAAGAATACCTTCTTCATCATGTCGACGGGATGGTACGAATCCGTCGTCTTCCAGGGAAACAGCTGTTTGGCATCTGCACTGCACGACAGAGACAGGCTGGCTGCGGCCCCTTAATGCTCTGGTGATCATTCACGTGAGCATTCGTGGGTCCAGTGGAGCTCGTGCAATGCAACACAACGGCCAAAGAGTACCGTACACTGATTGCAAAGCACGTACATTCATTCATGACGATCGAGTTTCCCGACAGGAGTGGCATTTTACAACAAGGTAATCCAACATGCTACAAAACCAGGAGTGGGATGGATTGGTTCGATAAACAAAGTGGCGAGTTCCAATTGATGTACTGACGCCGCAAGTGGCCAGATCTGAACCCAGTCTATCTCATCTGGGACGTGATTGAACGTGGCGTCAGAGCTCATCGTCTCGCTGCCAGGAATAATGGTCTGACTGATCAGTATATATATATATATATATATATATATATATATATATATATATATATATATAAAATTGCTACACCACGAAGATGACGTGCTATAGACGCAAAATATAACCGACAAGAAGAAGGTGATGTGATATGCAAATGAGCAGCTTTTCAGAGCATTCACACAAGGTTGGCGCCGGTCGCAACACCTGCAACGTGCTGCCATGAGGAAAGTTTCCAACCGATTTCTCATACACAAGCAGCAGTTAACCGGAGTTGCCTGGTGAAACGTTGTTGTGATGCCTCGTGTAAGGAGGAGGAATGCGTACCATCACGTTTCCGACTTTGATAAAGGTCGGATTGTAGCCTATTGCCATTGCAGTTTATCGTATAGCGACATTGCTGCTCGCGTTGGTCGAGATCCAATGACAGTTATCACAATACGTAATCGGTGGGTTCAGGAGGGTAATACGGAAGGCCGTGCTGGATCCCAACGACCTCGTATCACTAGCAGTCCAGATGACAGGCATCTTATCCACATGGCTGTAACGGATCGTGCAGCCACGTCTCGATCCCTGAGTCAACAGCTGGGGACGTTTACAAGACAACACCCATCTGCACGAACAGTTCGACGGTGTTTGCAGCAGCATGGACTATCAGCTTGGAGACAATGGCTGCGGATACCCTTGACGCTGCATCAGAGACAGGAGCGCCTGCGATGGTGGACTCAACGACGAACCTGGATGCACGAATGGCAAAACATTTTTCGGATGAACTCAGGTTCTGTTTACAGCATCATGATGGTCGCATCTGTGTTTGGCGACATCGCGGTGAACGCACATTGGAAGCGTGTATTCATCATCGCCATATTGGCGTATCAACCGGCGTGATGGTATGGGGTGCCATTGGATACACGTCTTGGTCACCTCTTGTTCGCATTGACGGCATTTTGGACAGTGGCCGTTACATTTCAGATGTGTTACGAACATTGGCTCTACACTTCATTCGACCCCTGCGAAACCCTGCATTTCAGCAGGATAATGCATGACCGCATGTTGCAGGTCCTGTAAGGGCCTTTCTGGATACAGAAAATGTTCGACTGCGGCCCTGGCCAGCACATTCTCCGGATCTCTCACCAACTGAAAACGTCTAGTGAATGGTGACCGAGCAACTGGCTCGTCACAATACGCCAGTCACTAGTCTTGATGAACTGTGGTATCGTGTTGAAGCTGCATGGGCAGCTGTACCTGTACACGCCATCCAAGCTCTGTTTCACTCAATGCCCAGGCTTATCAAGGCCGTTATTACGGCCAGAGTTGGTTGTGCTGGGTAATGATTTCTCAGGATCTATGCACCCAAATTGCTCCAAAATGTAATCACATGTCGGTTGTAGTATAATATATTTGTCCAATGAATATCCGTTTTTCATCTGCATTTCTTCTTGGTGCAGCAATTTTAATGGCCAGTAGTGTACATGTACAACAGGGTACTTACATTTCTCTACCTCTTCTTCCTATGATAATAATATATTCCTTGTATCATTAAAGTACGAGCACAAAGATCCATGTGCTCTGCGGCGTAGAACTGTTCGTTTTCTGAAGTGGATCTTTCCCGTCAAATCCGTACATCGTCCCCCTGTCCTTCACTGCTCGGATTTCGTCAGGGGTCAGGTCCTCTTACGTCGACGATCTCCACTCTTCGCTCTCATTTATCTTCTCTTCGATCATTATTTCTTCAGTAATCGTTTCTCCACTTACACTATAAGACATAAAAGAATAGATCGACAAGCAAAGGAGGAATTATCCGAATGGGATCGCATTGACTGGGGTAGAATGAATGCTCCTTTGAACTGAGCCACAATAACCTGAGTATAAGTGACTGCAGAGACCCCAGACAGTGGTGGGATACTAAACTGACTGTGGCGTGCCATGTGAAACGACAACCAGGAATAATGATCTGGGGCATCGTTACTTTTCATTGCAGGATCCTTCTGGTTGCCATCCGCAGCATGCTTACAGCAGAGCGGCACGTTGACCACACTCTATGCCCCATTTTGTTGTCCTCCACGACAAGCCATTCTGGGCTATATTTCACCACGATAATGTCCGCCCAGACTAGACGAAAGTTTCTACTGCTTGTCTTCTTGCTTGCTGTACTTTACCTTGGCCACCTAGGCTGCCACATATCTCCACAAATGAGAATGTTTGGAGTATAGAGCACAGAGTCCTCAAATCATCTCAGTATTTTGTCCTATTGAAGAGAATTTGATTCCATATCCCTCAGAAGGACGCCCAACAATTCTGTCATTCCAAACTGAATAATTGCTTGCACAAGGGTCAGAGGTCAATCAACTCGCTATGAACTTGCTCAATTTGTAAAGCTCTTTCTCTTCAATAAACCATCTACTGTTTTAATTAAATTTTAGTAAACTGTTTGTCTGCATATGTATATCACATCTGTCGATTTCCGTCCAATTAGGATACTTCCTTAGTGGTATGTGGTTTTTTTCTTACTGTGTACATCATATCACATGGGGGTCATGCGCTCGAGCCAATTTGAGGTTGTTTTCCGGCCAGATGGACCACAATTGTCTGGTTGCTGTCACATCGTTCACCTCGACTTTCCCTACATCAGAGTGATACATTATGAAGAGTTTTAGTTTATGCCCTATACAATAAACTTCAAGCCATAAGAGTTTTGTAACTGTTGCAGTGTTGTTACCCAGTCTTTTAGCAAACGTAATAAGAAGTAGTGAGAAAGCCGCCGTGAAGCACTGCATTGGCAGACACAGTGGGCTACAATAAATTGTACGTAAGGGGATTTGAGATGCGCTCATAAAAATCTGCATCATACAGCTGTAATAACTGTAGCAGGTGGGTCGGTATATCTTTACCAGGGCAAGTCTCATGTTACAGGCGATGTGACTAGGGCCCAGTTTTGAGTGATATACATATGTCTGAACTTTGAGGCTTTCCTGTCGCCAGAGTCAGCAGCACAACCATGACGCAAAGGCCACGTCAGACAGCTACATGAAATGCGCCAGCATCAACCATGGATTCAAGACGGCGCTGTGCCTGCCACCACCACCACTGAGATGCTCACGGGACTTTTATGTCACACCACTGTCAACCTGCAGTCTATGCCCAGAGCCAGCTGCTGTCCCAAAGTACAGAGGGTCAAATCCCTCACGTACCAGTCTCTGAGAACTGCCACAGTGTATGCATGCAGTCACAGGGACCGTTCCAAATGCCATCGTCGATGGAAATATATTACAACACAGACATCATGGCTGTGGCTTATAGAATGCGCCAGCCGTCCATGTGCGTGCCGTTAGTAACACAGTGTGCCTATGTTACTTATAAATTACGTGTGAAATTGTGTCCCGTTCAGAACCCCATGGATGGGCCCTGCCGGTGGATACGCACTGATTGCATTGGATATCGCTTCATCTCTTGCACCCTTCATCCAGCCAAAAACTCCTGGTAACCAATCAGATTACAATTGGCTAAAAGATTTATTTCGACATTTCTCTAACACGAAGAGGGCCCTTAATACTATATTTGAGACAAAAGGTGTTCCATGTGTGTTAGCTTTGGCTTTTCAGGCAGGATGCAGCACCAGAATCAATCCATAGCTCTTCCTCTCGCTCGGATGCCGCCGCTTCATTGCCTTTGCCTTCAGAGTCACCTTGCTGAGGCCCAGGTGTTGTTGTGCTGTCAGGCTTTGGGTTTGCACCTGTCGTGGTCAGGGTCATCATGATGACCATCAGTGCAGCCGCCTATGCAGCCGCCCACGTCTCTCCCATCACAGTCACAATTGCTGCCGCTACCACAACTGCCACACCAGTGGCTGAGGAACAGTCTCAGTTTGGATCCCGACTGCACATGATGTCATGATGTTGTTAAATTTTAGTCCATGCCTGAATTTCAGCCTCAGTTGCAGCTGCGTTTTGGTATCATTACTGTATCTGATGTCCCCTACGTAAGACCATCAACATCTCTGCCAGTGGTGCAGCCTCTATCATCACCACTGCTGTCAACCTTGTCAGGGGTGTATTATCCGCCTAATGTCGTCAACGCCACCACATCAGACCGACATGAGGTACCCTCTTTGAGTCGCTGTGTCCTGGCGGTACAGTGGAGTCTCTTGCTGCCGTCACTGACATACCTGGATAAGTTAGTTTTGCTAGCTTCACTGTTTTACTGTGGCAAATGGACACATGGGGTGTCGACTTGCTGTGGATGAGATCTCTCTTTTCTCTGGGTTGGCCTCAGCAGTTGAACGTCATCGATATGTCAGCATATGATCTATGCGATTGTGCTCTCTTCCTTACTTGGTCACAAGTGGAAGGGGTGAGGTATCGCCTCCTTATGCTTAATTCCTGCCACCAATTCAGGCCATCCATTCACACAGTGCGTGCCGCTGTTGTCATGGATACAACGTTGGCAATGGCCTTATCGAAGACCAGTGTGCTCATCGTAAGCTCCTGCAGTCAGTGGCGCCAGAGGCGAGTTATACCAAAGGATACTAGCTAATCAAATGCAATGACGTGTGCTAATTGACGTTTGAACCAGGAAATGATCATGACACCTTTGGTCCTCAGTCTTAAAGTGAATAGCTCAAGTGGTCAACACAACTTCGGACTTTAAGACGAACATTGGCAAACGTTATTTAGTTCTCTCTCTGGTTCATCGTTGGACTACCTGAGTTAGTTATACAACCTGAACTGTCAATGTATCTCGATTTTGGTTTATATTTCTGTGTATGGTATTACGTATTTGACACATACCTAGTTCACTGTGCCCTGCTTGCCGATTGCAGATACTGATTTAATCAGTTCTTGTGAAGTCTTTATTGGTATCTTTCATGGAGAGATGTCGAAACCCTCTTCAGATAACTTCAGTGTTGCCACAGCATTACAGCAGTGAACGTCGCTCAGCTGAGTCTTTTCGAAACGTAAAGTTCGGACATGCACTGAGGTGTCGCTTAGTTTATCAGCTGGCATACCCTGTTCAAAGTTTCGATACCGCTATCGACGCGTTCAACATTAATTCGACCCTTTCTTGTTCTCGACCATTTTTAAATTAACACACATTTAATTTCGAATTGTTAGCAGAGCCCCAGAAGTGGGGACTTTTGGCGTCCCATGAAAAGCGTACCGTGGACGTCTCATGGCACTCTAAAAATCTGAAAGTCTGGCAACACTAATCAAAACACTCCCATTTGATTCCACTGCCAGTTAATGTACGTGTCGATACCTGCCCAGATGAAACCTCACGGGATATTTATATGTTGCCACAAAATACCTATAAAGGACTCGGTTTTAGCTCAGATGTACCAAGCAAGATAAAAATTTTCAAGTTGTGTAGAAGAAGTCCAGAGTGTTCCGTTGAATCAGTAAGTAAGAAAATGGTATTACGAACGTAATACTTCAGGCCACACGAGCACCTAGACATAACCTCATTTGATGTCACGAAGGCAGCTCCTGGCGGCTGCTCTGTATGCAGTAGTCACCTCACACCGTGAAACTGCATCACGGGCCTGGCGCGTTGCTAATGACGGCACAAAGCTAACGCTGTTAATGCCAGTAGTAGGCTACTAATGAGGCACTAGCTTCGTAACGAAGCAGGGATTGTGACATATCACTTCCGCCGTACCTTACATATACTAGTTATCAACGATTTATGGTGACTTAAAAATTGTGCATGTTTGAAACTGACAAATTTTGTCAGAAGACAACAATGCGTAGGCCACTCAGCGTTTCAATTGCCGCAGGACGTACAAAGTACTCTCCAGTGAAGATACTACATCATCAATATTCATCTCTATTGGAATCTTTTATAGTTTGTTTCAAAACACAGACCCCCCCCCCCCCCCCCTGCGTGGATATGTTCGTCAGAGGGACATATAAACGATTTTGAAACTCAGGGAGACATACTGAGAGAATGCAAAACGGCCTACAAGTAATGGCAACGTAGAAATGCTATAATGGACTAAAGTCTTTCAGAATGTCATCTTGCGGAAGATACAGTGCAACACAGAGGAATTTTGGGACACAGTGATCCACTTCGCGCCTCAGAGGTACATGGCTGACCTCACTACCGACCTGTCACGCTCCCCAACGTTGCTTTAGCTTGGGGAGAAACTACTGCGACATTGAATCTGTCGGCCTTGCATACCATCGTCGCCAGAAAGCAAACCAATTTGGCCTGCGTATGCTATAAAGATGATGGCCACGCCAACTAACTTGTTGTGCTACAAAGAGACTGGCTCGACAGTCTATTACCAGCAAAGAGTTGGCCAAAGAGGAGAGTGAAGAGTTTGGCGACATAGTTCAGTGGATCTGGGTGCTGAGGTAGATAGCCACCTGCCACACTCCTTAGAGTCCAGGGTGAAAGGCCAGTGGGTTGTCCAAGTCATCCCGTGAGCCTACGCCAAGTCGCCACCAGCTGCAGTAACAGTAGTCGCTCCAGCCTCCTAGAAAGCTGTGCTTCAGCTGGCGGCCCCGCAGCCACATTCAGTGCTTTGTAAGCGCTCTGCCTGCCGGTAGCGTGCTTAGCGTTCACGGAAGAATGCCGTTGCTACATCGATACGGAGATGCCTCGGATCGACGGAAAGCTAAGCCCAGTGGAAGAGGGTGCTCACATTTATTTGCTCCAGAGTGTTGTAGCAATAAAGGGTTTTGCTGTCATCTGTCCAGCTTGCCTCAACCAACATAACTTGTGCAAGATTGCTGTCTACTTCACCATCCAGTCATACTGACAGCACGTAGATCCCCATCTGCACAATCCTGAAGACGAGGAAAAGTGGTCCCCCGCCTCTGAAGTAAGAGACTGCCGTCGAGGGTCCATTACTTTCGTGGCGGAAGCGTGATTGGTAGACGTACTGCTAACATCTACATTATCACGACTACGTAGCGCCTCATGGATGCCAAGTTCCTTGTGAAGTATTCGTCCCCTAATTCATTTTCTTTATAGAAAACGATTCACTAAGCCTGTCCTGTTAAGGAATACGAGGCAAATCGCACAGCTGCGCTGGACGTATCTGCTTTTGCTGGTGCCTTCGGGATAGGATCTTGCAATTCTGCATTGATAACACCAATATGGGGTCCTGAGATCTGCGTACCTTCATTCATGCCTGTCGAGTAATGTCGGAAAGTTTCCCGAAATCATCAGCATTCTGCAGTATTGTGCCGTCTAGTGCAAAGTATTGTCTACTGTGGGCTGAAGTACCACTGCAAAGAAAGCAGTATTGCTTTAATGAAAAGCATTGTCAAAACTTGGGGAAAGATACTGTGACCTAGCAGGGATCGAACTTTTATCGAGAGCGTAGTAATAAGCCGTTTTTCCAACAAGAAGGAAAGACGGTCTGGTAAGGGACTCGGCTGTGTACTCCACCGTGTTTTTGATCTAGCTAATAAAGGTCCTGTTTCATACATCTTCAGAAGATACTGTCGCTAAAACGGCATCTGTATGAGAGGGATATTTATTGCTTTCCATTGCCGCTTCTGGCTCACGATAGAAATTACTCGAAAGACGCAAATCTTACGGATAGATGATATCTGTGGACACTATAGCTCAGAAGGCATCCGATTCCCACGCACAATCCCAGACCTACGAGAATTCTATTCGCAGAACTAATTATTTGGTTCTGGATGTAGATAGGAAGAGAAAAAAAGCCAGGATATCTTAGCTTCAGAAAGCTGCGTGCCCTATTGATGTTCTTTATAGTAAAAGTACTCTAATGACAAAACTGCAGGAGACTAAAGCCTTATATGAGAAGGCAGAAGAATTTCATATCTGTAAGCTACCGTTGAAAAGAAAAGCGGAAACAAAGCTTAGAGACCACTGTTATCAACGGGGAAGTTCCATAATGAGTCTCATAATGCTTGCCACTAGAAATACCAACTGCCAAGACATAGTTTCATCATGTATGACGCTGACTTTCCTGTTGAGCTCTTGCATGATTTTAGAATAGAGAATGATAAGGTCAGTGCTGTACCTGACATCGTAGGGAATTACATTTCATTTTACTGCATTCATTACGATTCACAGACACGCATTTTCCGAAACTCACTGAGACGATGCTGCGAGAGCGTATGCACATAACCAGAGCCGCATATCCCAGAGGTGCAAAGTTACAACTTGTGACGAAGAACTGGTTTTTCTTACAGTTACCTCGATTCGAGAGAGAGACTCCAAAAAACCACGTTGCCCTATGTAACCACGTTCGTCAGAGAACTCATAGGCACTGCCGTAACAGATGAGAAGTGTAGGCAGACAGTGAATGTTTGGTACGAGATAAGTATCATGTAGAGGATTTTGCTAACCTGGACGTGAAGACAAATGTGCGATTTCTTGCAGACGTTTTGAGTAATTCCGAAGTGTATGCCTGGCTACATACGCTCGGGATCCCACTTTCTATTCCACTGCTGCAGGGATTTCGTGGGATGCAGTGTTAAATCAGTAACCTATCAACATCGAACTGTTGATCTATGTTGACATGCTGCTTTCTTCAAGCGGAGAACTTTGCTAGTGCATCCACAAGTACATAAGAGCGAATAACCCACGAATGAGTAAGGAGGAGTACAGGCTCTCTGACGATTTGGGTTACATCCTTTTTTTCCTATGCAGGCAATTTCTGCGAGCATGTTTTCCATCAAACTCTCGATTTGGAGGGTTCCAATGACTGTCCAAAAATGAAATATGAAATCGTCACACTGGAGAGAATGCGGCTGTTGATGCTGGTAGGCGATATGTCCTGGAGGTAGACATGGAATATCCCTGCAGCTTGCGTGACGTGCACAGAGAAATGCTGCTGTGTCCAGAGCGCCTGGTCCCACAAATTGGTTCCGTCAAGACACTCATGATAACCTTGAAGAACAAGCGGTGGTACACTAAGCAGTATAGAAACCTCAGACAATGTCTCATGTGGGGGTGAAATTTATTACAATCGCCCGCAGCATCCTCTACGGCCAGAGTCGCTTGTTAAAGGAGTACGCTGATATTAACACCCACGACATACGAGTTTGAGATGTGGCTCAAATTCAAAGATACAGTAGCAACAGCAATTGAGAGATTCATATCTCATAAATTGGTAAGAGATGGAACGGATCCCCCGTGGTACACAAAACAGGTCCGAACGCTGTTGCAGAGGCAACGGCAAAAGCATGCGAAGTTCAGAAGAACGCGAAATCCCGAAGATATGCTATAATTTACAGACGCGCTAAATTTGGCACGAACTTCAATGCGAGGTGCCTTTAATAGGTTCCACAACGAAACATTGTCTCGAAATTTGGTAGAAAATCCGAAGAAATTCTGCTCGTATGTAAAGTACACAAGCGGCAAGACGCAGTCAATACCTTCACTGAGCAGTGCCAATGGTACTGTTACCGACGACTGTGCCGCTAAAGTGGAGTTATTGAACACAGTTTTCTGAAATTCCTTCACCAGGGAAGATGAATGGAATATTCCAGAAGTTGAAACACGAACAGTTACTAGCATGAGTTTCTTAGAAGCAGATACCTTAGGGGTTGCGAAGGAACTCAAATCGCTTGATACGGGCAAGTCTTCAGGTCCAGATTGTATACCAATTAGGTTCCTTTCAGATTACGCTGATACAATAGCTCCCTACTTAGCACTCATATACAACCGCTCGCTCACCGATAGATCTGTACCTACAGATTGGAAAATTGCGTAGGTCGCACCAGTGTTTAAGCAGGGTAGTAGGAGTAATCCATCTAACTGTAGACCTATATCATTGACGTCGGTTTGCTGTAGGGTTTTGGAGCATATACTGTATTCAAATATTATGAATCACCTCGAAGGAAACGATCTATTGATACGTAATCAGCATGGTTTCAGAAAACATCGCTCTTGTGCAACGCAGCTACCTCTTTATTCGCATGAAACAATTGCCGCTATCGACAGGGGATCTCAAGTTGATTCCGTATTTCTAGATTTCCGGAAAGCTTTTGACACCGTTCCTCACAAGCGACTTCTAATCAAGCTGCGGGCCTATGGGGTATCGTCTCAGTTGTGCGACTGGATTCGTGATTTCCTGTCGGGAAGGTCGCAGTTCGTAGTAATAGACGGCAAATCATCGAGTAAAACTGAAGTGATATCTGGTGTTCCCCAGGGAAGCGTCCTGGGGCCTCTGCTGTTCCTGATCTATATAAATGACCTGGGTGACAATCTGAGAAGTTCTCTTAGGTTGTTCGCAGATGATGCTGTAATTTACCGTCTAGTAAGGTCATCCGAAGACGAATATCAGTTGAAAAGCGATTTAGAAAAGATTGCTGTATGGTGTGGCAGGTGGCAGCTGACGCTAAATAACGAAAAGTGCGAGGTGATCCAAATGATTTCCAAAAGAAATCCGTTGGAATTCGATTACTCGATAAGTAGTACACTTCTCAAGGCTGTCAATTCAACTAAGTGCCTAGGTGTTAAAATTATGAACAACTTCAGTTGGAAAGACCACATAGATAATATTGTGGGGAAGGCGAGCCAAAGGTTGCGTTTCATTGGCAGGACACTTAGAAGATGCAACACGTCCACTAAAGAGACAGCTTACACTACACTCGTTCGTCCTCTGTTAGAATATTGCTGCGCGGTGTGGGATCCTTACCAGGTGGGATTGACGGAGGATATCGAAAGGGTGCAAAAAGTGGCAGCTCGTTTTGTGTTATCACGTAATAGAGGAGAGAGTGTGGCAGATATGATACGCAAACTGGGATGGAAGTCATTACAGCAAAGACGTTTTTCGTCGCGGCGAGATCTTTTTACGAAATTTCAGTCACCAACTTTCTCTTCCGAATGCGAAAATATTTTGTTGAGCCCAACTTACATAGGTAGGAATGATCATCAAAATAAAATATGAGAAATCAGAGCGTTGTTAGGGAGTGGAATGGTAGAGAGACAGTATGATTGTGGTTCGATGAACCCTCTGCCAAGCACTTAAATGTGAATTGCAGAGTAGTCATGTAGATGTAGACGTAGATGTAGATGTAGATGAAGAAAGATTTTTAGTGTCCGGCGAAACCATGGAGAATATTAGAACCCACTTCGAAATTCGTTTCGTTTACCGTTGCGATGGGTGTTATGGAGCTAGAGATTACATCACCAAGCCAAATTACATTGATGGAAAAAAATCACAACACTAAGGAGTTGTGTGTCTTAAACGACTTTTGAAAGCCATGTTTCTACATCTGAAAGATGATGTGTATTAAAATTTCTCGACAAACGCATAAAAGTTACACTTGTAGCACGACTATGAGGATGCAAGTCAGGTGTGCTTTAAAAATACGCTACAACGGACGTAAGCGTTAGTTACCATTGCGACTGTACGTGGTGAATTGATGTTAGTCAAGATACGCCACTTTCAACACTGAGTTCGAATGACATCGCGAAAGAGGGCTAAGAGAAGTTGGATATTCCTTCCGCGATATTTCAGAAAGACTTGGCAGGAATGTAGCCACTGTAGATGACTGCTGACAGCGGTGCTCACAAAAATGTTTGATCGCAAGAAGACCGGGCAACAGACGGCCACGTGGCACTGCCGAGAGGGAAGGCCACCAGTTTCGGCTCGTGGCTCTGGCCTATCGTACTGCATCTGCAGCAGCAATTAGTGCAGTAGTTGGCACCACAGTGGCACAACGAACTGTTACAAATCGGTTACTTCAAGGACAGCTGCGTGCCAGACAAACTGTATCGTGCATTCCACTGACCCTACACCACCGCCATTTGCGACGTCAGTGATCTGAAGCGAGAGCTCACTGGAGGTCTGTTGTGTTTTCTGATGAAATCTGGTGCTGCCTCTGTGCCATTGCTGGTCATGTGTTGGTTACAAGGAGGTCAGTTACAAGCCTGCAATCAAAACCTCTGACGGGGAGAGCCGCATGAACCGTGGCAAGGCGCCTCAGAATGCGCGGCTACCCCATGCAGCTAACACCACAGAAATAAAAGGTTACCAGGCGAATGGAAGACGAGGCAAATGGATAGTAGATTGTAGAGTTTGTAGGGCTCAGAATAAAAAAGTATGCATATTGTATACATTCAGGTATCACCCAAAGCTAGGCTAAGGATGTGTGTAATGTGGCATGACAGGCTCTCATAATCAGAAACTATAAGGAGTTCCGGCACCATGGCAAAGTATTTATGGATACTTTTGGGCGAGCAATCTTTCAGTCACGACGCCATGAGGTGCATACTACACTGCGACTGAGAGTCAGTCTATCATGCCACGATGAATACTTTTTCTTTGTGGATGGGATCAGTACACACCCATTCTGATACTATTCGGTGTGTGTGTGTGTGTGTGTGTGTGTGTGTGTGTGTGTGTGTGTGTGTGTGTTTAGTGACAGACAAAGTAGTGTTTGTCGTAGGTCTGTGCAGGTCGGTACACATGTATACAATGACTGCACACTAAGAGGACTCCCAAATTCGGTAATCATTCTTATGTGTATTATGCACATACTTTCTACCACATATTATGTATGCTTGTATTGTATATATCATTATTATGTGTATTATGTATTTATTTTCTCTCACGCACTAAGTGTGCTTGCACATATATGTGTCAATGTGCATGTTCCTTTTTTCTTCACTTGCAGCTGCTAGTCCCCATATACAACTAATGTTATATATATAGAAATCCACTGTAGAATTAGTGTGACGTATCACATCTAACAATTTCTACGATATAAATATTGTACATAACATCCTTCCTCTCTTAGTATGATCTATCTCTGCAGTTGCAAGCACCTAGTCATGTATAAAACTATTAATTTTATTAGTATGTTAGTATGATTTATCTCTGCATGTAAGTAGTCAAATGATGCTAGTCATGTATAAAAACAACGAATTATATGTAAGAAAATCATTCTCCCTATGCTATCTCTTAGTATTGTTATAGTGTATCTCTGCAAATAAGCTGTAATATGATGCTAGTCATGTAGTCATACACAAAAATGAATTACGTAAGTGTGTTATCTCTCTCAGTATATGGACAATCTCTTTTGTATTGTTAAGAATAATAAACCTTATGGTAATTCATTGTATCAGTGTTATTACTGTTTATAAGAAGATCTTAATCCTTTGGCCACGAAAATTATTGTCCATTGGAAACAAGTAAGTCCAGTATGTCCTGTACTATCCAAACAATTCTTTTGTATTTGCCTTCAACTCTGCCTGAATCATATTCAGGCAAATAATTGGAGCTATATACACAGTCATTCCTGCAGTAAGTTCTGCCTTCACATAGCCTGTCTGGTGCTAAAAGGGTTTTCAAATGCATAAGCAGGTGTTGGATGAACACTCATTTATGCTGTTTTAACTGATTTATATTTACATAGTTAACACACAAATAGTCAATAAAGTCACAATATACTGTTCTAAACTGAGGATGCCAGCAGCTCAATCTGTCTGTCACAGCCAGCATATCATTGTACAAGTTGGTTTACTTCACCACTTTCAACCCAAGCAATGCATTACCGCATGTATTGATAATTTATGGCTCACCCTTTAAAATGCTAAATTTAGTAGGAGTATTCAATGGGTTCTGTTCCATCATCACCTTTCTCTCTATGAACTCTATTGCTCTACATATATAGCCGATGCGAACCATGAATACTGCGCTCTAGTACCAAGATGTTGAACAGTCTCTATCTTAATCAGCACATTAGTCACTGTGAGGTGCTAAGCCGGCATTCACTTGCTTCGATCCACTTTAAGCCAAATGCTACATATTGGTAAATAGCAGTATTCTGCTAGCAACTAACTTGGACTCAAGTTCCTACAACTGCTGCTATTGCTGTGGCTGTGCTATGACATATTCGTGTGACACCACTTTTTAAAGGTTGGGAAGACATCCTGGAAACAGTAACTGCTACTGTTGTCGTAGTTCAGGCAGCAATGTCTGCATATCCACAGCTGTATCAATAACAAAGCCCTAAGTATAGAGCCGGCTGGAATGGCCATGCGGTTCTAGGCGCTACAGTCTAGAACCGAGCGACCGCTACGGCCGCAGGTTCGAATCCTGCCTCGGGCATGGATGTGTGTGATGTCCTTAGGTTAGTTAGGTTTAATTAGTTCTAAGTTTTAGGTGACTGGTGACCTCAGAAATTAAGTCGCATAGTGCTCAGACCCATTTGAACCATTTTGAACCTAAGTATGGAGAACCACACACACACACACACACACACACACACACACACACACACACAGGTGCACACACAAAATATTTAGAGCTAGATCACTGCTGTTGCTACTGCTGGTGGTGGTGGTGGTGGTGGTGTGGTGGTGGCGCTTCATACTGGATCGATTTACACAAGGTAAATGATAGTAAGCATGCAGTCAGATTATAAAAATTAACATTGCTCAAAGGTTGGGGGGACGAGATTGCATGCCATGGTGGTCAGGCGACCATTGGTGTAACACCATTGGGTATAGGGGGAGGGGAGGAATGATGTCATTGCTTGTGTGCTGGAAGCTGCTGTCAGCGACATGGAAGAGTCCCTTGAATTTTTAAACCAGGATATGCAGGATGTGGTCTCACGGTTCGTCGGTGTTACTCGTGTCCCTTTACTAACTACTCAGAATTGGTGAAGTAGGGGAAGTTATTGCAAAAGTTGGTACGTTTAGTAAGGTTACCGTGTTATGGCATCTCTATTATCCCCACCGCGTTCCTAAGGGGTGGAACGACACAGCTGCATAAAGGAGTGCAGAGAAACAGCGGAGGGAAGGTAGTCTGAACCAGGTCTGTGAAACAATAAGGTAATGTAAAAATACAAAAGGAAACAGGACAGCAAAAGCTGCACGATTTTCAGGGGTCATTTTCCGCACTCGAGAAGGTGAATGTTAACAGTACACAGATACACTACTGGCGATTAATATTGCTACACCACGAAATGACGTGCTACATGCGCAAAATTTAACCGACAGGAAGAAGATGCTGTAATATGCAAATGATTAGCTTCTCGGAGCATTCACACAAGGTTGGCGCCGGTGGCGACACCTACCACGTGCTGACATGAGGAAAGTTTCCAGCCGATTTCTCATACACAAACACCAGTTGACCGGCTTTGCCTGGGGAAACGTTGTTGTGATGCCTCGTGAAAGGAGGAGAAATACGTACCATCACGTTTCCCACTTTGATGAAGGTCAGATTGTAGCCTATCGCGATTACGCTTTATCGTATTGCGACATTGCTGCTCGCATTGGTTGATATCCAATGGCTGTTAGCAGAACATGGAATCGGTGAGCTCAGGAGGGTAATATGGAACGACGTGCTGGATCCCAACGGTCTCGTATCACTAGCAATCGAGATGACAGGCATTTTATCAGCATGGCTGTAACGAATCGTGCAGCCACGTCTCGATCCCTGAGTGATGACGTTTGCAAGACAACAACTATCTGCACTAACAGTTCGATGACGTTTGCAGCAGCATGGACTATAAGCTCGGAGATTACCCTTGACACTGTATCACAGACAGGAGAGCCTGCGATGGTGTACTCGACGACGAACCTGGGTGCACGAATGGCAAAACGTCATTTTTTCGGATGAATCCAAGTTCTGCTTACAGCATCATGATGGTCGTATCGCGGTGAACGCACGTTGGAAGCGTGTATTCGTCATCGCCACACTGGCGTATCACCAGGCGTGATGGCATGGGGTGCCATTGGTTACTTGTCTCGGTCACCTCTTGTTCGCATTGACGGCACTTTGAACAGTGGTCGTTATATTTCAAGTGTGTTACGACCAGTGGATCTACCCTTCATTCGACCCTGCGAAACCCTGCATTTCAGCAGGATAATGCATGACCGCATGTTGCAGGTCATGCACGGGCCTTTCTGGATACAGAAAAAAGTTCGACTGCTGCCCTGGCCAGTACATTCTCCAGATCTCTCACCAACTGAAAACTTCTGGTCAATGATGGCCGAGCAATTGGTTCGTCACAATACGCCAGTCACTACTCTTTATGAACTGTGGTATCGTGTTGAAGCTGCATGGGCAGCTGTACCTGTACACGCCATCCAAGCTCTGTATGACTCAATGCCCAGGCGTATCAAGGCCGTTATTACGGCCAGAGGTGGTAGTTCTGGGAACTGATTTCTCAGGATCTATGCACCCAAATTGTGTGAAAATGTAATTACGTGTCAGTTCCAGTATAATATATTTATCCAATGAATACCCGTTTATGATCTGCATTTCCTCTTGTTCTAGCAATTTTAATGGCTTGTAGTATATATTAGTGCTGCCGTAACAGCGAGTTTCTCAGGCAGGAGTCCACTGGCGAGGACATTTTCCAAGGGTTAGAATATGCAATGGGTCAAGACAGAAGCCTAGAGGACCTAAATCGCAACCAGCCAACGCAGCATATACCAGCAATGTTCTCAATACTAAACCAGTTCTCCAGACATCTTACTTTAGCTGCGTATGTAGACCTGAGTGAGCCGAGCAAGTCATTAGCTGGTTGGATTATTCTCCAACGTCTGTGTGTCGGTTTCCGCAATGGGATCGCCGACGCTATGCTCATGCAACTACCATCGTATCATTGGGACATAGAAACAACGACTGTTACCTGACAGTCTAGCCATCACGTCGCATTTACTCTGCTGGAATCTCCGAGAGACTGCCAGCTAGGGACCCTTCCACCAACTACCTGGCCCGAAGTATGAACTGAGGTCCACCCAGTTCCGCGCCGCGGGGTCCAACGCCACAGACACGGCGCCGCAGCCACAGGTCCAGTGTTCGTCACCCAAAGCAACACCTGCGTTCCCCCTGTGTCGCCTACCAGCCCACTTCACTCTGGCCAGTGGGCCACCACTTCGAGCGGCCCTTCAAGCAGCACTCCTGGATCCAGTGATGAACATCCGTCCAGTGCAAACTGCTTACTACAGATACGCTGCGCTATGTTTGTGTTCGATTAACAATAAAGCTACCCTCATCCTTTAAGCTTCCATCCACTTCCATTACAAAAGTACTCTCCCACTCCATCCATCCTGGCACCATTTACGTCGCTAACAACGAATTATAGGTGCCCAAAAAGCTGATAATTGAGCTCACAGACGATCGCCTTGGTATAATTAAAAAATGGTTCAAATGGTTCTGAGCACTACGGGACTTAACATCTGAGGTCATTAGTCCCCTAGAACTTAGCACTACTTAAACCTAACTAACCTAAGACATTCCACACATCCATGCCCGGGGCAGGATTCGAACCTGCGACCGTAGAAGTCACACCGGCCGGCTTTGGTACCATTATCTATATTCATTGTACATAAGGCATTGTGAGATTTGCAGTCAACTTTGCACCATGGGGAAAGCTTGTCATGTCTATCTATTCTCCGTAAATGCCTATTAAGTGCTTGGTATCTGAATCTTTTCCATTCTACCACACCTTTTGTGTATGTTCCTGTTTTCATTCGCAGATCGAAGTCGGAAGTGTGTTTGCTTTGATTTCTCTTGTTTCATCGGCTAATAGAATAATATTCACGATGTCTGTTGGCGTAATGTGTAGGGTGCTGAAGATCATTCGTAGATTCCCCAAAGACAATAATTTATTGGATATGCCTAAGCAAGTTTTCGTGGTTTGAGGCGACTTTCTTCGGCTGTCTGTCAGCTGACATTTTTGATTATTACTTTTTTGTAGGTAACTTGCTACAGGTGATAAATATCTGAATAAGAGTGTTTATGTAGTTATTAGCTGTGCCCATTCAACTTTAATCTTCACCGGTTTCAGTTATTGTAACAATCATCACTGGAAGAAAAGCTGTCGAGCACATGGATCAACCGCATACTACTCGTAAGTTACACACTAAATGGAGTACAACAATGTAGGTATGTAAAATGTATATATACTCTTGTATGTATCACACGTATCTTAGAAATAGGATTTTAAGCTACTTATGTGATTTATGAGATTAATAAAATTATGTGTATTTTATATACCACTATGGAAGATCGTTTTATTTGATACACTGATACGTCATTTATGAGCAGTACGCATTTTTGAACCATCTGGTATATTGCTTTTCTTCCAGTGATGATGATTACAAAAACCGAACCCATTAAAGAATAAGGTTGAACGTTTACAGCTGAAGGCTATAAAAAACATTCTACAGCGCTTCTGGTAGTGTCTGTGACAATTTAAACTGTGCTTGTTTCCACACGACAGCCGTCCTCAGCAGCTACAGCACGATGTGCAGTCCGCATATTTGAGTAGCATTGCAGAAATATCAATTTAGTTATTTCGCAAGTGATCCCATTTCCGGAAAATACAAATTTCTATAGTAAATCTGCAATGAATGAAGCCCGTCAGTTGCTGGATCTCAGTGATCTCGTTAGCAGAAAATAGTTAAATGAAGATTGCCAGCTGCATTGCTTACAGCTGAACGTACATATAAGTTGTACTAAAATCCTATTTGTTTCCGAGATAACCGCAGTCACCGAGCCGCGTATGGCAACAGACACATCCCTATGGAGCAGCTAATAGCTTCTACGATAGTACTCAAGCACACAAAATACACCCGGTGATCACAAACTGCAGGTTCACAGATATACCTCAGATAAACAACCTCGCCTGAGTGACACACGCTATACGCAGCAGATATATTTTTATTTTCATAGACTCTAGAACCTGAGATCGTCAATGAAATATCGTGAAAGAGAGTTTTCGAATGACGTATGATGATGGTGGACGCAGAAACACGTATAGCTCTCCACGATGAAATATGGCATTGCATGTATAAGGAAATACCATTCTTCATTATTAATAAACATGTTAGCGTTCTTGATGACTATTTTCACAGTTAACAGTTCAACGCATTACATGATCATCTAATTCTTCTATCCCGGAATCTTAGATCATATTAGGAATGATCTCGAGAAGCGTACTGCTGCTCACTATAGTGAGATAATCCAGACAATTGGGCAGTTTTCCCCACAGTTACATGATTCAGACGTTGGAGTAAAATCGATATTTTTAATTTTCTTTATAATGTTTTAATTAGCTCGTTTATCCTCCTCTCTGCTTGTTTAGACGTACATCTTGTCCATCATGCGAGGGGCTTCATCTCTTTTGGATGCGCTCATTTTAATTAACTTTACATTTCATAGCTCTTGATCAAAGTCTGTTAAATAATAATTCAAGAAATCTTCAGTAAAATGAATTCTTCTGTGTCGGTTTTATATTTTATCCTACCGAGAAATTTCTAGATCGGGTCCAGATAAATGTGCTTGCTTATCGACATTTTCTTTCTGCGATTGGCGCTGAATTATTCCGCATCTACTTAAAAATAACGCAGACATGAGAAAGCACTTTTCCCTGGGACCGTCTGTTGAATCCCAGGGCTAAAGGAGACGTGGCGGAAAAACGGATACAACCGAAAGCGTTTTGATGAAGATTAAAAATCTGGCTGGAGATGAAAGGAATGTTCTATGTCACGAGAAGCCTCAGGAAATTTTGCGTTCTTCTTATTTCAATGACGTGAGATTTTATGAGAAAGCGGCATCAGTTTCCAAAAATTATTTAAAGAAATAACAATAACCGAACCTGTCACTGCAGTAAACAGGTTGTGACAAACAGCACGCCGCCAGATGTGGAAGTTCATATGTGATCAATCAAAATTTGGTTACTGCCTGCGAGAACAAAGCAGCGAACGTCAGTAGCTATTCGAAGCCGTCGCTGCATGTTTCTCTATTTTTAAAAATCAAACTTTCGGCCAATACGCTACTCTTTACCAATCTGGCATGATATGCTGCATTTGCGGAATCGCGTATCCTCAGCTACGTACAGAATTGATGTGTAGAGCTGGCCTCGAAAGTGTTACCTATGCACAGCTGCCTGCATTTTATCATGAAGATGTGAGCGAAAGTCTATAGGCGGTAGACGAAACGGAAGCAACTAAGAAATACCAACCAGCGATGCTAGTCGTGAGTCACAATAGGGAAAAGTTAAAAAGGAAATAATGATAGTAAGGAGGAGTTACTTGCAGAATTAAAAACAGTTACTATACAACCTATCTGCGGAGGAAAACAAGTCACCAGTGTTGGAACAATGTTGCGGTAACTCTACTTCAGAAAAAATATTACACATCTATTAAAAGTCATGGACGTAACAAGGTTCTCTCCGTACAGTACAAAGGTACAAAATATTAAGTAAAATTATCGCAAAATGCATGGTAAAAACATTGACTTTCAATCGCAAAAAGAAGCAAGCGACTTACAAATGCTGATATGGCAGAATGGACCTTTTGCAAGTCATTAACGAAATTATAGAACAGGATAGTATATGTGAGCCACTCTTCTGTTGGAGATTTTTGTATCGTGAGGAAGTAAAATCTGCAAAAACACTCCATGAGAAATGTAGTGGTTCAGCTAAAGTCAGTGCAATATCCTCATCAGTCCTTCTGCACCACATACGCCACATTCAAATGCTATTATCTTCCGGCTCAAGAAAGACTCTAAACTTGCTGTGCCTGATTGTTGTACATGCTTTACATCATGTGCTTTCTATAGACCACTGTTCTTGATTTTTACATGTCCCCAGGAGGCTTCTCCTTGAAGAAAGCTGTTTATTGCTTTGTCGGCATGTCTTCAGTAAATAAAGATGGTTTCTGATTGTTTCAGTAATCTAGGACGCGAATGCGCTTAGAATGTGCTGTAACATCTAATATACGCTACTCTACCGAATAAGTGATTGATTGTGTAGTCACAACAATACGACGACATATTTTCTTCGATGTAGCGCAAAATCTACGTTCAACAACGATCTATATTTTGACATTTCAGTATTATTGTTTTTAAACTTTTAAGTATTTAATGACGAGTTTCCTGGGCATTGCACATGATGGATGTTAGGGGTATACGTGCAGATATTTCTATTTAATACTGAGGACAGCATGGTGAAAACTGTAACATCAGTGTTTACTTCATTTGCAGACTGATAATTACAGCTATCAGGAGCGGTTTGTGATTAGGTTAATTAGTAATCCCAGGTACATGTGACGCAAACGAGACATTAATGTTTATATTTCCCTCGGGTAGCAAGTCAGGTACGGAAGTGTGGATACAAGGACGCTATGCTCCACGACCGTGCAGAAAACATCAGGTGGTAGATTAAGTGATTCCTGCACCTGTACGTCAAAACCATGTATAAAACGAAAGCAGAATTCAGTTTGAACAGGTCCTAAAATGTGGTTAATGATACCTTTTTTTAATGTAACATTTTAATCTTCTTTTGTCCCATACAAAATTTCGGTACATAGAATCTAAACACAGGACTGAGGAAGATAAAAGTGCGCAGCTGGCATTACCGTATTCAGATAATCAGGTAACGTGTTTTAAAGTTACCACATTAATTCTCACGAATCCTACAGGAAGTTATCACTCAAAAATTAAATAAAGACAGAATAAAAGTTAATGGAACCTATGTAAAACATGTTCGTTTTGCTAGCGACGTTTTACTGTTCGCTAATAGTCAAGATGAACTTGTGAGAAACATGCTGTAAATTTCGCAGTTAATATTCACCAAGATTTATCGATTTAGAAATACAAGTAACAGCCGAAGACATGGCAGAAAGGTAAGGTATTAAGGTGATGGTTTCATGGGTCAATACAAGAGGTTTTCGATGGCTTGATTTTTATTGCTTCAAAGGTAGTATTATGTAATGAGGGACTAAAGAAAAACGAAAGAAACATAATAAAAGATGAATCGGTACCATTGACAGATGAAGGCGCAAGGAGAGGAGCAACAATGTGGAGCAACAGGCCTCACTGGTAATCCCTGGATTATAAGTGAGATATATATTTAATTGATGAAGTAAGAAAATTATAACACAAGTGTCTAAATGTGAGGTTAGCAGAAGGTGAAAAATGGTAAATCTAGAGTGGCTAGAACACAGTGGCAAAGCTGTATAAGGATGAATGATTATAGGAAAAATAGTGTCTACGCATAAAAAAATTAAAGAAACTTCTTGAAAAGCGGCAACTGAAAGGAGCCAGAAGCTCGGATGGAAAGCTACAGGAAGAAGAGACAGCTGATATGTGGAAGGAAAATATGAAAGGGTTATGTAAAGTTAAGAAACACTAACACCACAATCCGTGTTAAAACAATAAAATGAGCTATTTACAGATGAACGGTAAGACCAGTACAAGATAAGCTCCAAAGGAAGTATTTGACAATAAGTAGGTAAGAAAAAGCGAAAGAAACGGAACTGAGGAGGAATCGCTACCTTTGAGAGATCAAGAAGTCAACATAGGGACAGCTAGCTATAACAACAAAGCCCAATAGAAATACTTGAATGACGCACAGGATCCGGTTGTGTTCTGGACACATACTGGAACACACAATTCAATTTCAATTCTACGACCCATCTTAGACAATAGGTAACCCCATATTTACAGCATTTGTAGATTTAGAAAATTTTTTTGATAATGCTAGCTAGAAAAGATTCTTTGACATTCTAACGTTATAGGTCTTAAAAAAGAGTAGAGAGGAATCTAAAACCTGCACGGAAAACAGACTTATAACAGTCAAAGGACATTAAAGAGAAGCATTAGTTGAGATAGGATTAAGACAGAGTTGCAGGGAAATTTCGATCTTATTCAGTCTGCAAATAGAGCAACCAGTTAAGAAAACAACGGAGAAATTAAGGAAAGGAATTAGTTCATGGAGAAGTAAAACTTTAAAGTTTATCTACGAAATTGTGTTGTTGTTAGAAATGGCAACGAATTTGGAAGATCAGTTGAATGAAATGTATAGTGTTTTAAAAAGAGGCTACAAGATAACCCCCGAAAAAAATCTAATACAATATTGATGATGTGTATTCGTATTAAGAGAGACCTCTCTGAGGGAGTTAGATTAGGAAATGAGACGATATTTTGGCAATTTATAATTGACGATAGTCGAAGTAGAGAGGTTATAAAATATAGACTGCCAATAGCAAGAAAAACTTTTCTAAAAAAGTTATTTTTTCAGCATAGACTACAAAATTTAACGAATTATTGCTTGGATATATTTGTATGAAGTGTAACAATATATGAAAATGAAACGTAAAATGATATGCTATAGTGTAATGCTGTAGATCATACGAGTAGATTGAGCAATCAATGAAGAGATACTGAATGTAATTGGGGAGAAAAGAATTCAAAGGCACAATATCACAGAAGATCCGGTAGGTTGATAGCAGACATCATACGATACGGAGAATTAGTTTGATAAAGAAAGGAAGCACTGAGGTTACAAACTTTAGTGGGGGGCATACACCTAAATGCATTTATCTAGTGCAACTAGATGTAGATTGCAGCACTTAAACAGAGTTGAAGAAAATTCAAACGATTGCTTATTTTATTACTCTAGCTTATGAATGGTATTAAAGAAAATTAGTGTAAGTCTGTTTTCATTCGATGTGTTATACTTCACGTCCGTATACTGGATTTTTTTTCAAAGGTTTTCAGTATTCAATATGTTACGTCACAGAGGTTCTACGTGCATGCAGTAGGGACCTCGGTTGGTAATAAAATTGTCGTAACATTGCAGAGCACAGAGATAAGGATGCGGAAGATGTGGAGTTTTGAAAATATTATTTGGTAATGACTAATTTGAGAAGTGAAGATTTCCAGGCACTGTTGTTGTTGCACTGCTTGCTTGTGCGTAAATTATGATGCTTTTGAATAGAGGAAAGTTTGTGACTTTTTTTCCTTATTGCTTGGGGTTAAAAGGATTCATTGCTCCGACATCATTAAGCAAAGTTATCGGTCACTTGGCTTGCATTCACCACTGCGTTACTATTTCTGTAATTATTTCGTAGCAGAGTCATTTTTGCAATAATTAATTTCTGTTAAGATTAATGTAAAAGGCATCAGAGACTCACAGTAGCGTTTTTAAAAGTTACATTGCTTTCAATCATTGAGCACCTAAATTCCACCACTATCTCCTCACGAAAAAATTTAATGTTTTCTGTTTACGTGTCTCTTAGCTAGTATAATCCACCCTGGGGATTACACTGGCTAAACTCAAAGCGTGATCTGCTTAAAACAGTTGCAGGTCCTCGCATTCAACTACGCAAGGCTTTCTTTCCTTTCAGGTAGTTTCCTGCTGTGCTGTATTTTTGTGTTAATCACTTCGGATAACACTGAGTTTCCATTGTCTCAAGTAAGCCGACACCTGTTTACTCACACACTGAGTGACAGACATTAGCATGAGAGCCCATATAACGCTGAGAATCCATGCCCAGTGAATGATGACTACGGTACAACAAGTGCTTTGCAAGGTCTCATTTAATGAAGTTGTAACACTTATTTCAATAATAGTTGAATTGCAAGCACAGTGTTGGCCACCCCGATCTGTCTCCTATTTAGTTTACCAAATACAACTCATTGATAAATGGCAACGTTATTTACATAAAAGTCATTTTCCACGACCAGGTTTCAGCATCTACGCTCTTATCATATGTACAGTAATAATTTATACGCTTTACATATTATGTAACAGAGCACTTTCTATCGGCCTAGGTGGTGGAACCGGTAACTGAAATGTACTAGTGCTGATTTTTCGCCACTACAGCTGCGATCTAACTAAATTGGTAACAGTTATGGATGCGTGTTCGAGATGAATAATATATTGTGCAAGAGAATATGTGATTCATTTGATCTCTAAGACGTCATTACATCCGTTCTCACAGCTCACACTAAACACAGAAATTAAGTAACACTGCTGTTCGATGTGTTGTAAACATCAAGGTCATTAGAGATTACTATCTGCCTAAATTAGAGAAAAGTTAAAAAAGAGCCAGCCATGTACTTCTAGAATGAATAGATTCGGCACTCCCCTGATGCACATGAAGCAGTGTCGTTTCCTCATTACATAATTTTATTTTAAACGAACATAAATGATTATTGTCATAAACTTAAGTCAACCAGCGTGTTTTCCTCTGTTAACTAGATGCCCTCCTTGGGACAGGTCGATCTGCCTTTTCCGTCAAATTACAATCTGTCTTGTGCTATCCCACACTGATAACAGCTCTAGCAGCACAATGTCAACAATGAACATTACACGCGAGCTAAAACACGGCACGTGTCAAAGATTTCGAACGATGGGCGAATCAGTTCAAAGAAAAAAAGAAAGAAAAAGAAAAAAAAATTAAGGTATCCGAACAAATCTGAAGAAACTGTCGAATGCATATGGCGGTCCTGTGTTACGCGCACAACTCCTTGACCATCACGAAGCAAAGATCATACACATTGGACGTATTCTAGGGATTTCTCAAGAACGTTTTGTACAGTGCAAACTTGACCGGCATCTGCTGTTTATAAACACTCGAGTGTGTCAGTCAAAAATGTGAGGTCGTCCATTCTTTATCAGACATGAATTGAGGGTAATATCCTCTTGATCTACGTCGAGCAACTAATGGTCCGTCGAAAAGCCAGAAGTATGCACTCAGACAAACAAGAAAAAGGTCACACCACGAAGGAATTATCCGAAAGCGTGCGACGTCGGTAGATATGATGTAAATGTACACGCAAAGAAATGATTACAATTTCAAAACTGGATGATTTTTTAAAGAGAAAGGTCTTCACAAATCAAGCAGTCAATAATGCGTTGGTTCACATCTGGTTCAAATGCAGGAAATTATTCAGCTTGGCATTGAGTGATACAATTGTTGGAGGTCCTCCAGTGGGACATCGTGCCAAATTCACGTTGGCGCGTTAGATCGTCAGAATACCGAGCTGGTTGCCGGACCCTTCTAATGATGCTCCAAACGCTCTCAACTGGTGAGAAATCCGACGAACATGCTGCCAAGCGTGAAGACAAACAGTAGAAACTCTTGTCGTGTTTTGGCGAGTATGACCTCGCTGCAATGTAAGCCCAGGATAGTTTGCCATGAAGGGCAACAGAAAGGGGCGTAGAATATTTACGACGTGCAGCAGTGTTGTAAGGGTGCCGCGAGCGACAACCAAAGAGGTCTGAAATGAAATGAAGTGACATCTCGGACCATCGAGCTGCACAGCGGGAGAGTCAGTTTGGCATCCCACCACCTATTCAGAGCGTCTCCAGGCATACGTTGGCTGCTCATCTGGGATCAGTTCTTAGAGGTTCGTCACTGAAGGCAATTCTACTCCAGTCCATGAGAATTCAGGCTGAATTCTTCCAGAACCCCTGCAAACGGGCCTGTTGGTGTAGAGAGTTAAACTGTTGTCGGGGCTATAGGTGTTGGGAGCCCAGCCCCTTTCTGCGAGTCGCCTACTGATGGTCCTTGTGGCCAGTGAGGCAACTTATTGCGCAAAATATGGCGTATTTTCTGATGTTCAAAAGTCATTTTTATCATTTACAGTCGCCGAATCGCGACACCGACTTTTTTCCTGACATAACTATATACCTTTCCCTGCGGCATTTGAAAGAAGCATCTAAGATAACTTCAACGGTGTAACATGTACGGGATGTGCTCAAATAGTATCCAGATAACAGCGCCGCAAGCCACTCTTTCGCTGTTAAGGAAAGAGGTTCGAAAAAATATGTCCTAGTATACCACTTGTAAGCAAGCACGTAACGCTGTTATTGCTCGCGTACGTCAAGAAATTGGCCATTTTGTCCACTACAACTTGGCGAAAACCACACCTCGATGTATTTGTTCATTCTGAATGTATTTAGGGTGGCCTGTCTTAGCTGCCTCACCTTGTATAGAACTTCTCATCTACGTTAATACCGCAGTAAAAATATATGTGCGTAGGTACTTATTATTTTGCATAGTACAAATTCTTAATTCTGACATTCTTTCCAAAGATGATGTGATTTACTGACCGCAGCCACAAATTCAGCTACCAATTACAATTTTCTAAAATTAATTTCGTCTTTGCGTACCACTACACTGTCGGCACTTAAGTACTAGTAAGACCGTAAACATTCCTGCTTCAGGAACCCAGTGGACAAGCTTGAAAGCAGTGTCTCGGCTACACTGACAAGAACGGGTCCCTCGACTTATTGCTCCGACACTTTCGCGTTCTGTTCGGTATTTTTGATGTTCCTAAGACGTCCGTCTTCGTCTTGAGTCTGTATCTCATATGCTCTGAGTAATCAAATCTGACTTGGCTTTCTTTATCCCCTACAAAAAGGTCAGATTTTAACGTCCCGTCGACGATGACGTCATAGGAGATGGAGCACAAGCCACGGATAGATTAAGAAATCACCCATGTCCTTGTCAAATCAGTACAGCACTTTCCTCGGTCAGTTGGGGAAACGACAGAAAATCTAAATCTGTTTGCCTGATCGGGGAATTTACCTACAACGCTCCCAAATGTTTGTTCCGAGACTTACCAACGCTTCTTCTCTCTCGTTGTTCCTGTACTGTGCGTACAGCCAATGATAAGAGAATAGTTATACGTCATAAGAACCGCATAACGTACATGATTCCGAGGAGACATTTCCTAACGTGACGTCATAGTTCATCTCCCATGTAATTTTCCGTGCACTTTGCTTCAGAATTGCCGTCACTTTCTCTTATTACAGCCCATTAATGACCGTCACAGTCGCCGTTGATGTTCAAAACATGATTTACGTTTCCATTGAGAAGCGCAACTGCTGCCCCCGATGGATCACAGAGACAAGCAGCTTTCGCAGCAGCTCCATTGAAATGCAGAGGGGCGCCATCATAGCCCGCCGTCGTGAATGCAAGCGCGACACGCCCTGCTCGGCCATTATCACGCTGCGCTTTAATAATGTGCGGCCCGAATAGCGTAATCAGAGTACTGTTCGCTGGACTTAGCCGCACTCGCTGCTTTATGATCCTCGTTTGCATTAAACTGCGGTAATTCCAGCAGCGAATGTCACTCTGCCTAGCGATAGTGAGCCAAATAACGCCTGCTCTATGAACATTAATTAATATCGCATTACGCGCAAGTGTTGGGTTTCAATGTTAGTGACAAACCGCAGGACAATTTAATTAAATTTTCGTAATACTAGCGTCAACAGAAGAGTAGCTTGCTCACTGTAACAGCGGGAATTAGCATCGGCTTACGCCCAAAACCATTCAATACCTCTTCGTTTCGACGAGTACGTTATTGCATCCGACTGCAGAGCGAGAGATGTTAGCATACCGTATAGTTACGCTTTCTAAATCATGTTTTAAATTTATTTTCCAGATATTAAAAGTTCTTATTTAGATGACCGAAATTGCCCGCTCGAATCTACATTTACAGTTCGCATTTATTCGGCAAACGATAATACTTTAAGTCGAATTTTGTTTAGTTATTTTGCCGAACACTATAATAACACTAAATGGATATATGTTCCCCATGTTTTTAAAACTTGTTTGTTTGATAACGAACCGGCATCCTGCTACTTATGTCATATTCAAGTGACGACATGTCTTGAAGACTGCTAAAAGTTGCAACAGGAAAACACAAGGCTTTGGGGTCATTGCTGACTGGATTTCTGACTGGAAATCGAGGAAAAAAGGCCCTATTGAATTTGTATCCCAAAATGCATCGTTGCCACTGTAGATGGTGCTGAAGCGCGAAAGTTACTGTGACCACATGCCGCATGTTCCTCTTATGTTGCAGGCTGTGTGCTTGACGCAGAGTACGGTAAGCAGCAGAATGGTCCGGTATTAAAGTCGGGACCATGCCGAGATGGTGTCTGTGTGCGGCTAAGCGGATGAAAACGCTCGGCTGTACCAACGGTTGTACCAAAACAAGCACCCTCACAGACACAAACCTCATCACACAGCATTTCAAGCCCTGTTTGGACACTTGTGTGTCCATGGGTCCTTCCAGACAGACGAACGTGGTGGGAGGCTGTGGACTGTGCGTGCATCTGATTTGGAGGACCGGTATCCTGTAGAACCTAGTACACAGCCCTCACGGAGCCTGTAACACACAAGGAACACACGGCACGTAGTCACAGGAACTTATATTTTTCAGCACTTTCTGCTGTGGCAATGATGCATTCCTGGACACATGTTCATAGGCGCTTTTTTCCCCATTTCCAGTAAGGAATCCGTCGCTCCAGTTTTTCGGCTTATTAACGTTCACCCTGTGTAATTACACTACTAGTCATTAAAATTGCTACACCAAGAAGATGACGTGCTATAGACGCGAAATTTAATCAACAGGAAGATTATGCTGTGATATGTAAACGATTAGCTTTTCAGAGCATTCACACAATATTGGCGCCGGTGACGACACGTACAACATGTTTACATGAGAAAAGTTTCCAACCGATTTCTGATACACAAACAGCAGTTGACCGGCGTGGCCTGGTGGAACGTTGTTGTGATGCCTCGTGTAAGGAGGAGGAATGCGTACCATCACATTTCCGGCTTTGGTAAAGGTCGGATTGTAGCCTATCGCGATTGCGGTTTATCGTATCGCGACATTCCTGCTCGCGTTGGTCGAGACTAAATGACTGTTAGCAGAATATGTAATCGGTGGGTTCAGGAGGGTAATACGGAATGCCGTGCTGGATCCCAACGGCCTCGTACCACTAGCACCCGAGGTGACAGTCATCTTATCCGCAAGGATGTAATAGATCGTCTCGATCCCTGAGTCAACAGATGGGGACGTTTACAAGACAACAACTATCTGCACGAACAGATCGACGACGTTAGCAGCAGCACGGACTATCATCTCGGAGACCGTGGCTGCAGTTACCCTTGACGCTGCATCACAGACAGGAGCGCCTGCGATGGTGTACTCAACTACGAACGAGTGCACTAATGGCCAAATTTCAGTTTTTCGGATGAATCCCGGTTCTGTTTACAGCATCATGATGATCGCGGTGTACACACACTGGACGCGTGTATTCGTCATCGCCATACAGGCGTATCACCCGGCGTGATGTTATGGGGTGCCATTGGTTACACTTCACGGTCACCTCTTGTTCGCATTGACGGCACTTTGAACAGTGGACGTTACATTTCAGATGCGTTATGAGCAGTGGCTATACACTTCGTTCGATCCCTTCGAAACCCTACATTTCAGCAAGATAATGCAGGACCGCATGTTGCAGGTCCTGTACAGGCCTTCCTGCATACAGAAAATGTTCGACTGATGCCCTGGCCAGTACATTCTCCAGATCTCTCACCAATTGAGAACGTCTGGTCAATGGTTGCCGAGCAACTGGCTCGTCACAATACGCCAGTCCCTATTGTTGATGAACTGCGGTAATGGCGTTGAAGCTGCATGGGCAGCTGTACGTACCTCTACACGTCATCCAAGCTCTGTTTGACTCAATGGTCCGGCGTATCAAGGCCATTATCACGGCCAGAGGTGGTTGTTCTGGGTACTGATTTCACAGGATCTATGCACCCAAATTGGGAGGAAATGTAATCACATGTCAGTTTTAGTATAATATATTTGTTCAATGAATACAGGTTTATCATCTGCATTTCATCTTGGTGTAGAAATTTTAATGGCCAGTAGTGTATATTTTACGAAATTTACATCTGGTCTGTGTTTCAGCTCCTTGGTGCTGGCTACAAGCTGGAACTGCGCAGTAGTGAAGAACACAAAATAAAACGAACGACTGTAGCTGTGACAGATTGTTGTCGTTCAGAGGATCTGCTGTAAATAAAATAAGTTATCCACCTCTAAAGGCATGAGACACTGCACACAAAGCACTTTTCTCTAGTTTAGAGTCTAATTACGGAAAGGAGTTATTGAGAATCGTGCGATCTGTTCCTTGTTGATGCGTAGGCATGTCTGTGTGATGGACTTCCATTACCGCGCCGTACGTCTGGCCCTCAGCTGCCGCCTAGCCACCTGCTGCAGTTTCACGCACTGATGAGGATCCATCAGCAGACGACGGCCGTGGTCGTTGGTAATGGAGGCAGCACGTGGCTGGCAGAGTGCACTAATTGTCTTCTGCAGCCACCGAGTGGCCAGCCACGCCTGCCCGCTGCAGCACACACGACGTCGTAGCCAGCACACAGTGCAGCCGGTGAAAGACGAGCAGTACCACATCCCAAGCGGTCGAAGTCTCACAATCCAACATTTAATCACTTTTGCGTTATCTGGAAACAAGTTTAACTTCATTGGAATGTAAGAAACATTTGTAATAACAGAAAGATATTTTCTACTGAAACAGTGCCTGTCCGCCATTTACGTTCGTCTTTACGATTGCAATTTTAGCTTACCTTACTCTTCAAGAACTGCTCAGTATTTATGTTTTCTTCTGTTCTTTCTCTGCCGTTTTAATCTATTATTTAGCCTAGACGTATCTTAGCTCCCCAGACATGTCCTTCTTAAGATTATTTCATTATCAACTTTCAACTTCGCTTACTATATCTTCTCTTTCTTCATTTAACGTTGTGGTTTCGCTTGTTGATGTAAATACCAGAGAAGGTCAGCACGAGAACAATTTGTCCTTCGAGTTGCAGTTGTTTCCACTCTTTCATACACGACTATGCTGGATCTCAAATGGCTCTGAGCACTATGGGACTTAACATCTGAGGTCATCAGTCCCCCAGAACGTAGAGCCACTTAAACCTAACCAACCTAAGGAGATCACACACATCCATGCCCGATGCAGGATTCAAACCTGCGACCGTAGAATTCGCGCGGTTCCGGACTGAAGCGCCTAGAACTGCTCGGCCACACCAGCCGGCATGCTGGATCTCAGATAGGGCAACAATTTCTCTGTAACTGCCGCCGTTCTCATAATTCCCTATTGAATCATATTGCTTTTGATAATGTATTCGGTTGTTGTGGCACACTGGTGTAAGTAGTGTGACAGTACCCAAAACTATTCTAATACCGATTCACGCGAGTGGTGACGTCGTTTCCCAGCTCTAACAAACTCTTTGCCTAGCGTTACTTAGTTACCGCTCTCCTGGCGCCACACAAAGTTTGTAAGCACGCCCGCAGCTCGGTCAAGGGCGGCTGGAGTTTGGCAGTGTCCATGGAACAATATATATAAATGACATAGTAGATAGTGTCGGAAGTTCCATGCGGCTTTTCGCGGATGATGCTGTAGTATACAGAGAAGTTGCAGCATTATAAAATTGTAGCGAAATGCAGGAAGATCTGCAGCGGATAGGCACTTCGTGTAGGGAGTGGACACTGACCCTTAACACAGACAAATGTAATGTATTGCGAATACATAGAAAGAAGGATCCTTTATTGTATGATTATATGATAGCGGAACAAACACTGGTAGCAGTTACTTCTGTTAAATATCTGGGAGTATGCGTGCGGAACAATTTGAAATGGAATGATCATATAAAATTAATTGTTGGTAAGGCGGGTACCAGGTTGAGATTCATTGGAAGAGTCCTTAGAAAATGTAGTCCATCAACAAAGGAGGTGGCTTACAAAACACACGTTCGACCTATACTTGAGTATTGCTCATCAGTGTGGGATCCGTACCAGATCGGGTTGACGGAGGAGATAGAGAAGATCCAAAGAAGAGCTTCGCGTTTCGTCACAGGGTTATTTGGTAACCGTGATAGCGTTACGGAGATGTTTAGCAAACTCAAGTGGCAGACTCTGCAAGAGAGGCACTCTGCATCGCGGTGTAGCTTGCTCGCCAGGTTTCGAGAGGGTGCGTTTCTCGATGAGGTATCGAATATATTGCTTCCCCCTACTTATACCTCCCGTGGAGATCACGAATGTAAAATTAGAGAGATACGGGCGCGCACGGAGGCTTTCAGACAGTCGTTCTTCCCGCGAACCATACGCGACTGGAACAGAAAAGGGAGGTAATGACAGTGGCACGTAAAGTGCCCTCCGCCACACACCGTTGGGTGGTTTGCTGAGTATGAATGTAGATGCAGATGTAGATGTAGAACTTTGCGTAGTACCGACCGTGTCGGGTACCTCGGAGTCATAGTGGTCTGCACGTTTGATGTTCATTCGCGAGCCGAGCGGTCCCCTCCCGTGGCAGTAGGAACTTCAGGGGAAAGTGGACGAATTTGGCGCACCTGAGGCATTTATTCTATAACACCTAAAGATTCCAATTTGCGAATTTCATTAACGGCATGTGTTTACTGTAGTTATCTTAAAGCCATAAATATACACCCACACGTTATATAAAAAAAAAGCTGGTAATTATGACATCATAGCATTTCGTTCGTCTTGAAAGGAGAATATAAGATGAACACCAACAAAAGCAAATCGAGGGTAATGGAACGTAGTTGAATTAAATAAGGCGATGCTGAGGGAATTAGATTAGAAAATAAGACACTTAAAGCAGTAAAGGAGTTATGTTATTTGAGGAGCAATGGACGAAGTAGAGAGGATATAAAATGTATACCGGCAATGGCAAGGAAAGCGTTTCTGAAGCAGAGAAATTTGTTAACATCTAGTATAAATTTAAGTGTCAGGAAGACGTTTCTGAAAGTATTTGTATGGAGTGTAGCTTTGTATGGAAGTGAAATATGGACGGTAAATAATTTAGACAAGAAGAGAATAGAAGCTCTCGAAATGTGGTGTTACAGAAGAATGCGGAAGATCAGATGGATAGATGACATAACTAATGAGGAGGTATTGAATAGAATTGGGGAGAAGAGGAATATGTGGCACAACTTGATTAGAAGAAGAGATCGGTTGGCAGGACGTGTTCTGAGGCATCAAGAGACTACCAATTTAGTATTGGAGGGCAGCATGGAGGGTAAAAATCATAGAGACTAACATTCATGGTGGTGTCTGTTTGTTCTATATCGTGTCTCCCTACCACTTTCGCGCAACGACGCTCTGAGCGTGTTTTTTAGGGAATTGACTAGTTTGAACCTGGGACCTTGTAACATTATGTGATTGCCTTATCATTTTAAATCATTCACTAATCGAGCAGTCGCTCGGCAACAGCTACAGGTAGCAAATAATGTTGCGAGAATGTAAAAGGTGAACGACCTGTGCCGTAACTTGTTTATTGTCGAAGCGCCGTCAGAGATGCAGTGAGTTATTGACTTTGAAAACCGCGGCGCAAAAAACGGACAGAAGAAGAACACTTTTACATATTTCTTTTTTTTATGTACGAGATATTCTCGATGAACAGTTACTCATTCTTCTCTTGTCTCTTGTAACTTGTGTTGCCGCCGTATTATTAGCGTTAAAAATAATATTATTTTAGTATAAAGTAAAGTGCAATACTAAAAGTGCAATACTGCATAGCAGTAAATTTATTGTGCGACGTGTATGTGAAAACGTCAAAGGAATTATTGTCATTACCAGAAGAGAAGTTCCAGTCAAAACGGCATCCATGTTAAAGTTCTGCATTGTAGTGTAAGTTCATCTATTAATTGCCATAAATTCAGATTTAAATGGAATTGGTGTATGGACTATTTATTTAGTGTAGAATCTATGTCTTACTCCTTCATGAAGTTATTTAATTTTCTTTGTGTTTCTACCAAATAGACAGTTCACAGTCACGAATTCTTTCGTCGAAATCGGACGTAAGTTGTATGCGGCGGAATATTTTCTCCGCGCCACATTCTACTGGTAAATGCATGATAAACTAAGGTCCCTTACGAAATTCATGTTGAGCTATCCAAAAGTAATTATATTTTGAATAGGCATTTACTCTCCTCTGCAATGCAACTTCCGACTGATCAGACGATCCAACAAGAGGCAGCCGCACACGGTCGGCGTTCGCAAATATATTTCCACCGCTGATTATAGCTACATGTTGCAGCACAAAAGAAACATATTGTTATAATTAGATACTACGAACGGGGACATTTATAACTGTATGTTTATGTATACACATTACGCAAACATATCGTTATAACCTGTTGCTGGTAAGGAGATGCCAGACCACACATGACATGTAGAATTCAGAAGAGTTCAGTGAGACTAGTGATGATATAACCAATTACGTAATGATTTCAGCGTCAGCTCCACTGCACTCCCTGTAAAAGAATCTTAATACTAACTAAATTTAGTGGAAGGGGTTCAAGGCATTCCTATTTTTAGTTAGCTGGTAAAATAACGTCTAAAAAGCAGTTAAGTTTACCATTGGAAATTTTATTCTACTCACAAAACATTGTTTATAAATTGCACTATTGATAAAAGGAAGTGTCTTAATACAGGATGATAAAAACCAACTGCGTTCAACAATAATGTGAACGAAAATTCCTTGAATGGGTTTCCAAGTTCTACAATGGATCGAAGGATGACCTGTGCCATATCACATCTACAATCTAGCTTTAAATTAAGTTTCACAAAAGAGAAAAACTATCAAAATGGTCTACAGTGACCCTCAATTCTCTTTAATTCCTTATCTAACTTGTCGTAAATTTCAGTGGCTGATGTGGCTTCTCAATAACTACACTCCTGGAAATGGAAAAAAGAACACATTGACAGCAGTGTGTCAGACCCACCATACTTGCTCCGGACACTACGAGAGGGCTGTACAAGCAATGATCACACGCACGGCACAGCGGACACACCAGGAACCGCGGCGTTGGCCGACGAATGGCGCTAGCTGCGCTGCATTTGTGCACCGCCGCCGTCAGTGTCAGCCAGTTTGCCGTGGCATACGGAGCTCCATCGCAGTCTTTAACACTGGTAGCATGCCGCGACAGCGTGGACGTGTGCAGTTGACGGACTTTGAGCGAGGGCGTATAGTGGGCATGCAGGAGGCCGGGTGGACGTACCGCCGAATTGCTCAACACGTGAGGCGTGAGGTCTCCACAGTACATCGATGTTGTCGCCAGTGGTCGGCGGAAGGTGCACGTGCCCGTCGACCTGGGACCGGACCGCAGCGACGCACGGATGCACGCCAAGGCCGTAGGATCCTACGCAGTGCCGTAGGGGACCGCACCGCCACTTCCCAGCAAATTAGGGACACTGTTGCTCCTGGGGTATCGGCGAGGACCATTCGCAACCGTCTCCATGAAGCTGGGCTACGGTCCCGCACACCGTTAGGCCGTCTTCCGCTCACGCCCCAACATCGTGCAGCCCGCCTCCAGTGGTGTCGCGACAGGAGTGAATGGAGGGACGAATGGAGACTTGTCGTCTTCAGCGATGAGAGTCGCTTCTGCCTTGGTGCCAATGATGGTCGTATGCGTGTTGGTGCCGTGCAGGTGAGCGCCTCAATCAGGACTGCATACGACCGAGGCACACAGGGCCAACACCCGGCATCATGGTGTGGCGATCGATCTCCTACACTGGCCGTACAGCTCTGGTGATCATCGAGGGGACACTGAATAGTGCACGGTACATCCAAACCGTCATCGAACCCGTCGTTCTACCATTCCTAGACCGGCAAGGGAACTTGCTGTTCCAACAGGACAATGCACGTCCGATGTATCCCGTGCCGCCCAACGTGCTCTAGAAGGTGTAAGTCAACTACCCTGGCCAGCAAGATCTCCGGATCTGTCCCCCATTGAGCATGTTTGGGACTGGATGAAGCGTCGTCTCACGCGGTCTGCACGTCCAGCACGAACGCTGGTCCAACTGAGGCGCCAGGTGGAAATAGCATGGCAAGCCGTTCCACAGGACTACATCCACCATCTCTACGATCGTCTCCATGGGAGAATAGCAGCCTGCATTGCTGCGAAAGGTGGATGTACACTGTACTAGTGCCGTCATTGTGCATGCTCTGTTGCCTGTGTCTATGTGCCTGTGGTTCTGTCAGTGTGATCATGTGATGTATCTGACCTCAGGAATGTGTCAATAAAGTTTCCCCTTCCTGGGACAATGAATTCACGGTGTTCTTATTTCAATTTCCAGGAGTGTATATAACAGAAAATCATCGCGTTTCAGATTTTTGCTTCAAGTGGCAAATGTAAACACCCGACACTAGTATTACGCAAAAAAGGGGGTGTAACAGATGAGACTTCTGCAGTTCTGAGTGAAGCCTTATGCGCTCAAAAATGCGGCATCGCGTGCTTTCATTACCTTGTCGGTGTTTAGGCAGCGTCAGGGCGGCGGTGCTCATCACAGCTCCGCTCACCTCACCATCTCGGATGCAACTCCTCTCCTAACTTCTCCTTACTATAATTTACCGAAGTTGGTTTAAAAAAAAACTATCTGGCTGTGTTTTCATCTGACCAATCAGGGTCTCAATGTTAACCGTAAGCTCCACCTACAAAAATTCTGTCTATCCAATGAGAAACGTTATACTTTTAATGGTGGGGCAATGTTTTTAAAGTTTGCAACGTAGGAGAGACACGAAAAAGTCTCACGCTAAAACTTGCAACTGGTGTGGTCCTTTTAGCGTTATCGTAAGATCAATACGGGTCTTCTGGAGGGCTCTATCTTTTAACTTGGGCTGGGGGGTGCTCCTTGACGTAACAAAGACGCGAAAAAGTCTCACGCTAAAACCTGCAGCTGGCGTTGTCCTAGTGGTTAACTGGCGACGTGGGTGTCCAGTCCATTCCTTATCGTAGGGCCTTCTAGCTTAACACGGTTCTGCTCTTGGCTTCTGTTCTCGTTTCTCCCCTCGGAACTGCGCCTGTCTCACGGTGGGAAGGTATGGCATGCATTTAGGCATTCTTGTTTTAGTCTGTTGTATTCTATTTGGTCACTCATTACTCGTATTAATTTGGTTAATTTAATGTCACGATTTATTCGGAGCTATGTGACATACTACTGTATTTGCTTATCATGTCAGGGTTTTCATGGAAGGTGTTGGATTTGCCTGACATCTTACAAGAGAGAGACCAAGAGATAAATACACTAATCAAATTCAGAAGGATATAGGTTGCAGTAGATAATGGGAATGAAGAAGTTTGCACAGGATAAAGTATCATGGAGAGCTGCATCAAACCAGTCTCTGGACTGAAGACCACAACAACAACAACAATGCGTTCATTTTACCCGACATACCGAGTAAATTGAAGCAAGGAACGATATAAGATATTTAATTCCGCACATCTTATAATACAAAACATTTATAGTGAATATTATGTTTATTAAGCAAAATACTGTACAACATAGTTCACAAGAAGAAAGTAGCTTATGAAACAGCAAGAAAAATAAAGACGAGGACTTGAGTATAAGCGTATTCAGTAAATGGTAAAACAACTAAGTCTTTTTCAGACAGGGCTCACTTATCGTTTTCAGGACGGTCCCACCCAATTGCCGGCCGCGGTGGTCTCGCGGTTCTAGTCGCGCTGTCTGGAACCGTGCGACTGCTACGGTTGCAGGTTCGAATCCTGCCTCGGGCATGGTTGTGTGTGATGTCTTTAGGTTAGTTAGGTTTAAGTAGTTCTAAGTTCTAGGGGACTGATGACCACAGCAGTTGAGCCCCATAGTGCTCAGAACCATTTGAACCATACAACCCACCCAATTCATTCAGAGTGCAAGCGAAAACTGCAAGAAATACACAGAATACTACGCACAGATCTTTGGCGCTGGTATGTTGTTCCGGATGGCGCTCTGTCTAGCTCGAGTCCCATTATGAACTGCACTGATGGCATTTCTTAATTCATCCGCAGTCCAAGAAGCTCTCACTCTGTTTTACTTGAAACGTCCCTTTAGAAAAATTATACACGACTGTGCTTAAACTGACACACAATATTTTTAGCGCAACGTAATCTGAGTTTCAATAATCCCTACAAGAGAATGTCCCTGACTAACATTAACCTATACCTTTCACAAATCACTTACCTCACCAAAAATCTTCGTTACTCGAACCACTGCAATACAGCGAGCGCCACTACTGCCTGCTAACTAAAAGATTCAAACTACGGAAGTCACTAACTACTGATAGGGATAGTTAGAAAATGAAAGATTTTAATAGAGAACAAACAATGTATTTACCTTAATAGTCATAATATATATAAGAGTTCATGACATCCAGTCTTACAAATTTCAAAACTCCGCCATCTCTCTCTCCATATCCACCATTGCTGGCGGCTCACCTCCAACTGCGCAACGCTACGTGCTGTTAACATCCAGCTGCCCAGCACTACAATGGCGAGTATGAAAAATTTTATCAAATCATTATTGGCCAGTGCCCAAAACAATTTGTAAAATTTTTTTGTGGGGAGCATGGGGGCTATGTAAGTAGGCTGTTACCGTTTTTTTTAATTGGTAACGCCACGTAGCGCTCTGTATGAAGATCACTGGCTGTGCAGTGTGCAGTCTGCGGCTGGTTGGCATTGTTGTAATACTCGCCATTGTAGTGTTGGGCAGCTGGATGTTAACAGCGCGTAGCGTTGCCAGCAGTGGTGGATGAGGGGAGAGATATGGCGGAGTTTTGAAATTTATAAGAGTGGATGTCATGAACTCTTATATATATTATAACTATTAAGGTAAATACATCGTTTGTTCTCTATTAAAATCTTTCATTTGCTAACTATCCCTATCAGTAGTTAGTGACTTCCGTGGTTTGAATCTTTTAGTTAGCTGGTAGTAGTGGCGCTCGCTGTATTGCAGTAGCTTGAGTAACGAAGATTTTTGTGTGGTAAGTGATTTGTGAAACGTATAGGTTAATGTTAGTCAGGGCCATTTCATTAAATATATATTGACGTATCTCCTTCAGCGAACTACTTTCGTTAGTGTGAAATTGAAGTGAGATAAGATGACGCACTCGGCCAATGTGTATCAAATTACACAATTAGCATAGTCTACATAAAACTATAGCTCCACATTCCCCTTTCGCTTAAGAGAAATAATATTTATATAATCGTGAATTTTAATGTGCAGAGTTAAGCATAACAACAAAAACTTTTATTTTAACATAATAAGGAAATGGCTTACCTCTTAGAAATTACACATCAGTTATTAGAAGAAACACAGACAAAACACAATCTTGCTTCTTGCGCCAACTGGCAAGTAACGTTCTTTATGCTTACTTGTATAACAGAGCGCCAGATGGCAGCACATGTCATATAAAAGTAGCTCTCACAGTTACGGACATACTGAAGTCCGTCATTTCATCTACTGCGCCAAATTCCAAATTTTCTCACTCTCCTCTGCACTGGCTGGTCGGTGACTGGCCATAATTGGAGTTCTGTTCTGCAGCGTTTGCAGCTGGACGTGGCCGTCATAAACTTCCCATGATTTGCTTCGGCCTGGCGCAGGGACGGTGCTAAGTAACATAGTGTTTTGAGACTTGATCAGAATTCGCGAGGCAACACCGCGTCTCACTGGAGTCACTTCTGAACGTCATTTGTTATTTTGATATTAAACTGATTCGACTTCTTCTATTGGCTGTGCTTGGCCAATGGCTTCGTATGGGTCAGCATCCTGGGAATAAGAATCTTTGAAGACATACAATCGTGTAATCAGAATGAGATGCAGTTCTGGGAGCAGTATTTGTTTTTGTTTTTTTATTAATATTTATGTCTGTTGTCTCCTGTATTTAAGTGCCACTTAATATCTGTCTTCTTTTGGTAATAGTGAGGCAAATGGTCTCAGTTGTATGCCTTCAGGTTCCTGTTGCATGTCCCTGCTGTATAAAATAATTTGTACTCTATGCGTGTGTTTTACAGTTTGTCGAGTAATTGTCTGGGAGGTCGGCCGAAATTGAGCAGTTACTGTATTTGCTAATTTGTGTGCTTCCGGCCTTTCGCTTTCTGAAATTTCATGCTCATAAAAATGCTTACTAAGCCTGTCAGTCTGCTTAGAGATGTTTTTAATTCGAAATCACGGTCTACCGTGGTTATGTATATCAATGCAACAGGTGTTTTCTTTTGGCTCTTTCAGATCCGTATTTGTAAAGTTATAATAATATTCTTGTCTTTATGAACCTTTGAAATTCTGGCTTTAAAGTAATTGATGTTTATAGGTGCTAATTTCAGTTTCACAGACGTGTAATGTTTTGTCTTATATCAGCAAAATAGCAATTCCTTCTGGCTGCTTCACAGCTGAGTTTTTAAAACCATAATACTGAGTTTCCCATTTGGCAGTTGATTTCATTTGGTACTATAGTCTACTCCACAGACGTATACAATAACTCAAATTTCTGCTTTCCCAGACTGTTCTATTTAGTGAGATAATAACATTTTTCTGCTTGCCTTTTCAGCCCTGTGTGCAAAACTTTTCTTAAAATGTGTGGTACTCTCTAATGTTGATGGCTATTCTGTATCTTGCCTGCTTGAACGGCATTTCTCAGATTCTTTCGCTAAGTACTTTACTGCTCCCAGATCCTACCAGTCTAAGTACATTTAAGGGAACCTTGCTCTCTATCCAGTGCAAACTTCTTCATCTCCCAGTACTTACTGCAACCTAGATCCTTCTGAATCTGTTTAGTGTATTCATGCCTTGGTCGTCCTCTCCGGTTTTTACCCTCCGCGCTTCCCTCCAGTACTACACTGATGATCCCTTCATGCCTCACAACGTGTCCCACCAACGGATCCCTTCTTCTAGTCACGTTGTGCCTCATATTCATCTTCTGCCCAATTCTATTCAATGCCGCCACATTAGTAATGTGATGTACCCATCTAATCTTCAGCATTCTTCTGTAGTACCACATTTCGAAAGCTTCTATTCTCTTCTTGTCTAAACTATTTATCGCCCATGTTTCACTTCCTTAAATGGCTACACTCCATACAGATACTTTCAGAAAAGACTTCCTGACACTTAAAACTATACTCGACGTTAACAAATTTCTCTTCTTCAGAAAGGCTTTCCTTGCACGTCTACATTTTATATACAGGGTGAAGAAAAATTGTGTCAAAGATTTTAAACATGAATAGCTGATGCCAGAAGGAATTAAAATAATTAATGTTGTGTAAGTCGAGAACGCACGATTTTTAAACTACGGAAACTTGGAACCACGCGCTCCGATTGGTAGCGAGATTGCCCTGTTGCCGGATGCTCTGGACAACGCATGACCGCGAATGTTTTACCTGCCGGAGATCGCGATGTATCCAAGGCGGCCCGCACTCATTGCGTTTGCACTGGGCTCCCGACACATCCATTATAGTTTCATTATAAGACATGCATGAACAATCCTCTCAACAGCTGTTAGTTCACGTACAGAAAGTCTTTTACAAATTTTGTCCGTCCTGAAAAGGGCCTTTTTTGTAGCTAGGACGTTGTTTACGTAAAGCAGGTACTCGAACGGGCGACCCTCTGACGCGACACAAGCTCCGTATCATTGAACGGTGTTTTGCCGAACTCTTTCAAAGATTCCTGGCATTGTCCTAATGTGGTTGGTGGCGTGTTGAATGCGATCCATTAATTAATTCCTCTTCGTTTCTAGGTAGTTCGCGTCCACGTGGGTGAACTAGAACCTCGAAGATTCAGGTCTGGTGATCGCGGGGGCCACGTCCTTCGAGCACCTCTTACAGTTACCCGGCCGTCAAAGAGTTCATTTAAATAACCGCGCACAGCACGACTCTTATGTGCGGGCGCCACATTCTGTTGCTACCACATGCGTAGTCATATGTCCAGCAGGCCGGGTATAGTTTCTTGCAAAAAGTGAAGGAAATTTGCCCCAGTTAAGTCGAGGAGATAGACGGTCCTGTCCAATCAGACGGTCACCCACAATGCCTGCCAAAATGTTGAGCGAAAATCGTTCCTAATTTCCGTGACGTGAGGATTTCCTCTTGCCAAGTAATGAATGTTTCATGTGTTGTAAAGGCCATCACGATGGAAGGTGCAATCGTTGGTAAATAACCAATGACGTGGAAGTCGCGATCTCGTTCTACACGTGGCAGAAACCACTGGCAAAACCCTAGCCTGTAACCATAGTCCGCCACAGCATTTGGGTGAATTGCTGTAAACGTTTACGGGTGTGGGTGGCGTCTTGCAGACTACCGTTCTTCATACAACCGTCGAGCTTCATGCGCATTATCGTCGGCTAGTCCATAAACAAAAACCATACCTCGTTGCCCTTCTGACTAATAATGTGCCGCCATGCTTACTATATGACTTAATCGTAGGTGATGTGTGTGTGCTCCGAAGCGAAGCTTACGTGTGAATGCCTCTGACGTAAGGTGGAGACAAACTGCAAGACCTATTCAACACGTGTGTGTATCACGTTGGGGCAGTGACAGGGAGAGGGACGTTTGTATGTTTGAACCGACAACCGTAGCGTTGCTCGTCAACCGACGAACAGCAACAGGGCAATCCCACGGCCAATCAGAAAGCGTCTCCATAGTTTAAAAATGGAGCACTGTCGACCTACACAACATTAGTAATTTTGGTTCCTACTGGCATTAGTTGTCCCGGGTTAAAATTTCGTGACACAATTTTTCTCCACTCCACCATATATATATATATATATATATATATATATATATATATATATATATATATATATATATATATATATGCAGTTTTGTTTCTGTGAGGATCTGCAGCCTCTAACTATTGAATATTTAAATCAGTGTCTGTCATTTTTAGTTTCAACGCTAATGGGAGAAACTGGCTATAGGTTGCAGCAGCCAGGAAACCTTCCTGGCTAGTAGTGAGGTAAGTGTATATTGCGTATCGACGATATGAAGGTAGAAGGCTGACATAGCAACGCAGTCAGGTACAAAAAGCGTAAGGATCGGTGTATGCGGCTAAGTAAAGCCGTCCAATTTTTACTACTCCTATATAGCCTAGGCCAGCAGTCGGTAGCTGGCGGACAGCGGTCCAGGACCGGACGGCGGAAGGTCAAAAACTGACCAGCCAAAAATATTTTGGAAGTATAAATTACATACTCAGATTACTTAAAAAATATTTTCCAATGGATAACAATTCGATTGAGCACCACCATTATATTTTTTTTCTAGTAGTGTACAATTTACTGCTGAATAATTAGAATTCTTAACGGTTGGTTATAGGTAGATCAAATATATAGTTGCTTCTGCGTGCAGCTCAGGAGAATACTCTGGAAGAGAAGAGCCGGAGGGAGTGAAGAGGGCAAGCTGGGTGGCCGGCCGCAGGAGCGTGTCACGTCGGTCCACAGGGATGCTCGGTTCACACGAAAGCAAGACAAGATTTTTATTTTAATGAACAAGGAAATTTTATAAATTGACTTCAGACTCTGGCAGCCAGTGAAACCTCTATTAAAAATCAGAGAAGGCATATTCATTTAAAGACCAGGTCTTGTGCTCGCAACTCGAACGATAGCTTAAAGCCACTTAATGCAACTTCCGGCGAATTCACTCGCCTGCGGCGATCTTTGAGAACGAAGCGCTTCCTTTGCAGTGCTGCAGCTTACACTTTGACACGGAAGCAACTCCTTGCAGTGCATCGGGACATACTGTGTGCCAGGCGCCGGTATTTTTGTAAAGAACGAATCAAAATAAAGAACACAAATTTTAACGCCCCTTGGTCAGTAGTTGTTGCGATCTCGTACAGATATAAGCAGCGATGCGTTTGTGTTGGAAACTTAATTAACACCAGAAGTCATTTTCAGTCTCCGAGATAGTAAAAGTCATGTATGTTGGACGTAGCGGGGTACTTTTTGAGAAGAAGTAAGTTTTTGCTGCAATTCAGGATATTCCATTATCGGCAAGAAGTAATACAAGAAGAACCGAAAACTTTGGCTGCTAACAATAAAAATAGTTTGCTCTGACTTCTGAAGAAGGCTTCTTGATACGCCAGAGCACCAGGTGTATCATGCGACATTGTTAATGAGGAGAAACATCCATTTTCGTGCGATTTTGCGGAAGAATTGCTGACAATATTGCCTTTGAAAGGCAGGATTCTCGGATAAGTTTTATTCAAGACTTCTGACGTCTTGAAAACAAAATCAAACACTATTTATGATAAAATGTTGTCACTTTAAACTGACGTGACCCCAGCGATGATCGTAGAAGGAAAGGTACTTGTAAAGAGAATCAAAGATAAGAATGCTGCGCTACTATCTTATCAGTGCATAATTCACCAGGCAGCCCATTTTGGAAAAGTTAGTGTGACTATGAAAGAAGAAATGGGCAGGTAGATCAAATTCACAAATTTTATGAGGTCTCGTTGTGCTCTTCAGTGGAGACGGTTCAAAGAGTTTCTGAGTGTGATTCGGGGCTTTCTGACTTACTGCAGTACAACAACGTTCGTTGGCTAAGGAAAAATCAAATGATGAAACGTTTTTGGCAAATAAAAGAAGAAGTAACATCCTTCTTAGAAAACTTGAATTCCTAAGAAGAAATAAACCATTTGAAGTTCCTAGCAAACGAGAGCAATACGCTAGCTGTGGCTTTCTTGAAAGACATTTGCAGGTGAAGAATTTTTTTACTTTCCAACAGTTTTTCAGAATAAAAGTAACTCTGAAACAGACATTTCAGTATTTGTTTTGACAGATCTTAAGAAGGAATTTGCAGCAAGATCCCAAGACTTTCCAGAGATAGAGAGGCTGTCGCGATTCTTAAAATCGCCTTTTGATGTGTCTCCAGCGTCAGAATGGGGGGATGTAGCTGCGTTGTTGTTCTGCCTTCCAAAGATGGACATGATAAACTTGCAGGAAGACATTTCCTCGCAAACGTATAAAACTGCATCCGCTAAAGAAGTTTGGAGTAAATATGTTCCAGAAAACTATGAACATTACAAAATAATTAGCGATAATCCTGGCTACTTCGTTTGGTTTCACATATGTTTGCAAAACTTTGATTTCAAAATTGAATTTTTCCAGGAACAATTATCGCTCAGGATTAACGGCCAGCCACCTTGAAGACACCGTTCGCATTAGCTGCTTCCCACGTGCACCTAACTCTAAGAAAAAACTGGCTCCAGACCGGAAATGTAATTTCTCCCATTGAATTTTTAGTGCCAATACGCCTATCTCAGTTTTCTGTGGATTTTTAAATGCAAATATGCCTATCTATTGTATTTTATATTATTTTGTGAGTGAAAATTAAAACAAAAAATTAGTAAGGCATATTAAGTTTCTCTTCTGGACCTCGACAAAATTTTTTAAATGTATCTGGGCCCTATCTAAATTACTTTCCCACTCCTGGCCTAGTCGATGTATGTAACTATTACGAAAACTTAGAAGCTGCAGAAACTACAGGGCTAGTTACGAACGCTAGACGGATGTACGTTTTTACAGCTGCATAAGTGTTGCTTGGATTTCGTAAAGTCACAGGTGTGGTTTCTGAATGACAGGTATATGTGAAGTTCACTAGTGAGAACCCAGCACGCCAGAGGGACGTGGAACTAGAGCCGAAACGTCTGATTGCAGGAATATGGAACGGGGGAGTAGTGAACGGAAGGGAGGTAGGAGTGAGTATTAGCCTGGGGTTGGCCGCCACGGGTGTCAATGGGGACTCTGGACTGCTGTGAAAGGCGACTGAGTAAGCTGGCAAGAAGAGACTGATAGATTCCGAGCAGTGGAAATCGGAGGGACACAGCGATCGTACAGTGGTCCGAAGGTAGCTTCCTGTGATCTATTAGCTGGTGGGAGGAAGTAATCGTTAGAATGGATATGTAGCTGTTCTATTTAATTGGCTTTCAGGACGGACTCGCAGCATCTAAATGTGTTAAAGAGACTACTTGATAAGTATGTACGGGGGGGGGGGGGGGCGTTACTGAATGCAAGTAATATTATAAAAATTTAATTTTTTGTATTTCAACTGATGTTCGCCAGTGCCTTCTACCTGGCGGCTAGTTTCAGCTCGTAAGTCACGTTGCATTATAGCGAACAGATCCATTTCGAAACTCACGTGTTGAACATCAGCAGAAACTCAGGTGTTGCTGACGAGGTAACTCCACCGAACCGCGCGTCTACAATTTGGCTGTCCAATAGGGAGGTTCGGAAGTGATCACGTGGGCGTAGAGCCACGGCCAGCCGCCGGGAGCAGACACGTCGTCCCTTCTCTTCTGCTGGCAGCTTCCGACCCGGTTAGACGATCTCCTTTCCTGCTCTTTTGGGTAGCAGCCCATTCTCTTTCTGCGGCTGCTCTAGGCCTGCCTTCAAGCACATTTTACTGAAATAAACCATCATGTCTATCATAAATGTTTAACTTCATCACCTCAACGGGTGCATACTGCTTTCCCTTCCTCGCCAATCCTGACACATTAACAAGTAGTTCTTAACAAGTTTCCCTAAAACTGTCTTCAGCAGCCGGTTCAACAACTCACACGTAGTGGAAATGTTTTAGATCTAGTAGCTACAAACAGTTGTGACCTTATCGATAGTATCAGTATAGAGGCAGAGATTAGTAACCGTGATCTCCTCATAACGACGATAGTTACTAAAGTTAACGAACCCATCAAGACGGCTAGGAGAGTACTTTTGCTGGAAAGAGCAGATAAGCAGTTGTTAGCATGCTTCTTAGACAGAGAATGGTCATCATTTAGTTGCAGTATGACGATCGTAGATGAACTGGGGGCAAAGTTTAAACTGACTGTAAGTCAGGTTTTGGAATGAGCCGAGTAAGTGCATTAGGGATGTAAAACAGACATTATGGTATGGTAACAAAATTAGAAAAATGCCGCGAAAGCATTGTGTGTTGCTATCTCGGGTCAAGAGAGATAGTGTAAATGTCGAAAGGCATAAGTTAGGAGAAATTCGTGGGTGTGTAAAAAGACCGATGTATGAAGCGTTCTACGGCTTCCACAGCCGTACCTTAGCGAATGATCTTATCGAAAAATCGAGAAAAATATTGTCCTACTAACAATGACGCTCCAAAACCATTTCATAGGTTTGTGTTAAGAAGTTTGTTGTTTATGGATTTTCGAAGCTTCTGGCTTCTTGTATGACGTAAGCGTATGTCAGGAAAAGAGTCTTTTTTCCTCTTTCAATGATTGCATCTATGTTTTGCTATCCTGAATCTTTTTTCCGTGTTCTAACCTTGTATTTTGATTCCTTAGGTCTGGTTTAAGTTTTTTCTCGCGGTTGAAGGATGTTTACGGTCAGTTAGGGCTGGCATGCCAACGTAGGATTATGGGGCAGAAGGACAGAGAAGTTTACCTAGAGGTAGAGACAGGTTATTTTGTATAAGTGTTTACGCAATGGTTCTTATCAGGTAGAACGATCTTTTCCGTAGCGCTCTTCCCCTGTCTGGCCTCTGGAATGGGCGATTGCTCGTCATTCGAACGGCGGAAAACTCTTGTTTGAGTTCTTGGTAAGTCAGGTAATGTTATGTTAACCGGGGGCCTAGAAACGACGACAACGGAGAGGCTCCGTCCCCCCAGCAGCCGCAGTGGTCCACAACCCCACGACGACTACTGCAGTCCGTTTCACCCTTCCGCCGCCCCACACCGAAAGACTCCCCCCCCCCCCCCCCCCCCTTCCCGGGAACATATCACACCAGACGAGTGAAACCCCTATGTACGCACGATAGAGTAATGGGGGTGTACGCATACTTGGAGAACTTGTTTGCGCAGGGATCGCCGAGATAGTGTAGCTGAGGCGCAATAGGGGGAACCAACACGCATTCTCCGAGGCAGGTGGAAAACCGCCTAAGAACCATCCACAGACTGGCTGGCTCACCGGACCATGACACACGTCCGCCAGGCATATTTGTGCTGGGGACCAGGCGTTCCCTCCCATTCCGAAAAGCCGTGCGTCAGACCGCTCGGCTAACCGGGTGGGCCAAATAATGTTTCTCGAGACTATTAGAAGTAGGCTGTTTAGGTTTTTTTTATTGGTAACGCCGCCGCCACGTAGCGCTCTGTATGAAAATCACTGGCTGTGCCGTGTGCAGTCTGTGGCTGGTTTGCATTGTTGTCTGCCATTGTAGTGTCGCGCAGCGGCAGCTGGATGCTAACAACGCGTAGCGTTGCGCAGTTGGAGGTGAGCCGCCAGCAGTGGTGGACGTGAGGAGAGAGGTGGCGGAGTTTTGAAATTTGTAAGAATTGGTGTCATGAACTGATATATATATTATGACTATTAAGGTAAATACATTGTTTGTTCTCTACTAAAATCTTTCATTTGCTAACTGTGCCTCAGTAGTTAGTACCTTCAGTAGTTTGAATCTTTTATTTAGCTGGCAGTAGTGGCGCTCGCTGTATTGCAGTAGTTCGAGTAACCAAGATTTTTGTGAGGTAAGCGATTTGTGAAACGTATAGGTTAATATTAGTCAGGGCCATTTTTTTTCGTAGGGATTTTAGGAAGTCAGATTCCGTTGCGCTAAAAATATTGTGTGTCAGTTTAAGAACAGTCATGTATAATTTTTCTAAGGGGACGTTTCATATCACGTAATGGACTTTTTTTTTATACACCTTAATTTTGTGTTACCTTCGGTTTCCAGGCATAAAATATTAGGAGAAATTTATGTTATTTCTTTTGAGTGTAGTTTCAAATGTGCACAAGCGCCTTGTCCATACATTGTTTGGCCATCATTTGAAGTGATAAGCCAAGGGAATCATGCTTAGTTAGCTAAAGTAGATCCATTGTCAGCTCTTTAGATAATTTAAGGGAAACTATTTGTGCTTAACACTGTCTTGGAATCCTAAATTTTGCGATTTTTCAAAGGGAATTGTAGTTGGATCTTTTCTTCAGCCACGTTTTCATGTCTTTTGCTTTCGTAGTCTTTCACGAGCGTTCGCAACCTTTGTTATTTGTCTAGAATGTAGGTGATTTTTCATAAAGATGTGATTTTTGTGTCCAAATAGATTTTGCATTTGTGTGCTTGCCGGTGTTCTACTATGTCTTCGCTAGATACGGCTGAGGCACCTATTCGTTTTTAGCATTTAACTCTGCTAAATTTTCTTCCTAAAATGGATACCTATTCCTGTAGCTACATTTTGTCTGTTTTCTGATTTAATGTCTTTCCGTGGTTCTCGTACATGGTTCTTTCACTCCACCCATTCGCTCGCGATATTTTGTTAGGCGTACTATAGCTTTCTGTAATAGATTGCTCTCTTTGAAGCAGGACCGAGCGAGATGGTGCAGTGGTTCGCAGAAAGGATTCGCATTCGGGAGGACGACAATTCAAACCCACCTCCGGCCGTCGTCATTTAGGTTTTCCGTGATTTTTCTAAATCGCTTCAGGCAAAATTCCGAGGATGGTTTCTATGAAAGGGCACTGCCGACTTCCTTCCCCGTCCTTCCCTAACACGGTTGGACCGATGACCTCGTTGTTGGTCCCCTCCCAAAATCAACCAACCAGATCTTAGAAGCAGAACGAGTACCTATGTGTGTAGCGAGATTTTAATTTTCTCAATTATACGAATTTTCGTGGGTTTTCGTTCCTGTCCATTGTTATGACTTACTTCTCTGCCCAGTGAATATGGCGGTGTGGAAGCTTCTCTAATGCTACATGTAGTTTCATACGAGAGATAAAATGTTCGGTTCTGTACATAGTCATTTTATTTATGAATCCAAGTCTTTTCATTCCAGCCCTACCATTGTGATGCAATGATCCCAGCTTCTATTTGACATACCCCGAAATTGTACGTTTACGGTGAATATCACTACCAGTGCCGTTTGCCATCTTATGTAGAGTATTGATTGCCTCATGTGGCTTTTGGTTTCTCTCGTAATCAAAATTAATTTAATTTTTGAAGTCTCAAACAATAAAGTACAGTTAAATGAGAATAAACTACATGTTTCACAAAGCCAGAGTTCGGGATAAGTTAAAGTCTATGACCAGTAGCAGAAAGGCATCTTCCGCTACTTAAAATCACCAAGCAGGTGGAAAGCATTTATCGAGTTGCTTGTCGACTAGATTGGTGTGGCAATAGAAGAGAGCAAAACGAGAGCTGGATTCATAAATTTCGTGTTGACAAATAACTTATGCAGGAGGATCATACAGAAGTATCGTTCGACTGTCGCACAGTTTCCCGAAAGGTAGACGTACGAACTATTGGCATTGAGAAGCAGTAGTTGAAGGAGTTGAAAGCCAGTGGTTCGCCATTTCCGCACGGAAGCCCAGTTCGGTTATACAGAGAGTATTCTCCGCAATTGGCGCCTTACCTAGGTTGCATTTATCGTGAATGTCTCACCCAGCGCAAAGTCCCAGGTGACTGGAAAAAAGCGTAGGTTGAAAGGAGTGTCAGCCACCTATCTAAGATTATTTTTGTAATGATTAATGTGGCTTCATGCCATTCAGCCGATTGTTTATCCGCCTTCTTGTATCACATAACTATGTCTGGGAGAAGCAATGGTGTGGCAATCAATTTTCATTGATTTTATCCTATCACTAAATACAGGCATCGTATGTCGCCCATAATCATGGTGAGAGATGTGGTACATTGAAGTATGGTTAAATTGGACTGAATGCACGATTGTACGATAAGTATAGCTTTCTTTGGTTTCGTTGTAGAAGTGTGACGTTGAATTCTTAATTTTCAAAGACAACTTGCAATGGCTGGAGACATCTGTAAAAAAAAGTACGTCTTGCGAATAGTTAGAAAGAACAATGCGTAAGCAGAGGCAAATTCCACGGAGCGTTTTGTTCCAATTTTGTGTGGTGATCTGGTGCCGCGAAATTGTTTATTTATAAAGTAAAACTTGCTCGAAAGGGAATCGCATGGGTCAAAATTAATTTTCCAGGTTGAACAAACTTTCGGATTTCACAAAGTTACACTAGGTTACACAAAATTTCTCAGGTATCATGAACAAAAGTATAAATTCGTAATTATGCACTTATTTACCTACCTTCATTACTGCACCGCGTAAGTTCAATAACTGTATATTGTACAAGAGGACACTAGACTATTACATTAACTGATAAATAATAAGGCATTTCTGTATTTTTATTCCAACTTTAAATCCGATTATTATTGTATGTGTACACATATTATATCCGAGTTTATTTGCATTATACACTCCTGGAAATTGAAATAAGAACACCGTGAATTCATTGTCCCAGGAAGGGGAAACTTTATTGACACATTCCTGGGGTCAGATACATCACATGATCACACTGACAGAACCACAGGCACATAGACACAGGCAACAGAGCATGCACAATGTCGGCACTAGTACAGTGTATATCCACCTTTCGCAGCAATGCAGGCTGCTATTCTCCCATGGAGACGATCGTAGAGATGCTGGATGTAGTCCTGTGGAACTGCTTGCCATGCCATTTCCACCTGGCGCCTCAGTTGGACCAGCGTTCGTGCTGGACGTGCAGACCGCGTGAGACGACGCTTCATCCAGTCCCAAACATGCTCAATAGGGGACAGATCCGGAGATCTTGTTGGCTAGGGTAGTTGACTTACACCTTCTAGAGCACATTGGGTGGCACGGGATACATGCGGTCTTCAAAATGATTCTTATTTTAAGTCAATTTGTTTGCTCTCTAGACCGGCTCCAACAGCTTGGGAGAATTTGTGTGTGCTGCAAATAGTATAACATCGTTTAATCATGCAGTACCTTCTTCAGATGCATTAGATTTTGTAGGGACATAATTTTGCTCCTCTTCTTCTTCCCTTTTTTCTTCTTGATCATATTCTGTATTGTCGGCTCCTGTTAAATCTGTTGATATAGAAAACGTGGAGTGAGTTGACAGAAAGTCATCACTTTGAATGTAGTCACCTTCACTACATGAAATTTTTTCGTATTTTAATTAATTCGGCAATGGCTGCTGCATTTCCTTGACCTTCGATGGTCACAGAACGGTCTTGTTCTTTACCTCCAAAACTCGCTTTGTTGAAGCTCTAGGTAACAACCAGGCAATCCAGTTTACTGGATCCAGGACAGAACCTGACAGCGCAAGAGAATATGCTTTCGGCTTCTTCAACACTAAGAATGAGAGACTGCATCAATAATCACCTATAAACGGGACCTGAATGTGTTAAAAAGCGTCTGGCCCGTGGATTGTGTGAGGCTGGCTTAACTTGGTGGGAACTAAGTTTTCCGTTTCATATTAGACTTCCGGGTGGCGGGAAACGATGGCTGGCGATTTCCTTTTTTCATTTTGGCACTGAATGAGCCCAGCCACTGTTCCACTACTCACCATCCACGCCTTATTCAAATGTTCAACTGTGTGTGAATTCCTAAGGGACTTAACTGCTGAGGTCATCGGTCCCTAGAATTACACACTACATAAACTAACTTAACGCTAAGGACAACACTCACACCCATGCCCAAGGGAGGACTCGAACCACCAGCGGGATGGGCCGCACGATTAGTGACATGGCGCCTCTAACCGCGCGGTCACTTCGCGCCGCCTTATTCTATTGGTTCGAGATGCTACTGGAAGTTTACTGACGTCTATGTTTTTGGAACAACGCGATTTTGCCGCTTTTCCAATCACCAGTGGCTCCTCCATTTCACCTATCATGTTTCCATATAGCAGTACGCGATAAAGCAGTCCCGTTTCATCGGCACTGAACACATCTTTCGGGCCATAATTCGCAAATATGTTGTACATTATTGCCTTCCATTTTTTGCTACACTTCCTGCAAATCCTTAGCTTCCCCACACACCTCATTCCACACTATGTTGTGCGTAGCTTTGAAACTGTCCGGCGATCCTATGGACGCCTTAAACTATATATTTCCAAGCAGTTTACAAATTTCACAGTCCCACTTTGCAATATGGATCCAGACAAATGTAAGTTTTTGTCCGATCACTTTCGAATCATTCCCATTCTACACTCCTGGAAATTGAAATAAGAACACCGTGAATTCATTGTCCCAGGAAGGGGAAACTTTATTGACACATTCCTGGGTCAGATACATCACATGATCACACTGACAGAACCACAGGCACATAGACACAGGCAACAGAGCATGCACAATGTCGGCACTAGTACAGTGTATATCCACCTTTCGCAGCAATGCAGGCTGCTATTCTCCCATGGAGACGATCGTAGAGATGCTGGATGTAGTCCTGTGGAACGGCTTGCCATGCCATTTCCACCTGGCGCCTCAGTTGGACCAGCGTTCGTGCTGGACGTGCAGACCGCGTGAGACGACGCTTCATCCAGTCCCAAACATGCTCAATGGGGGACAGATCCGGAGATCTTGCTGGCCAGGGTAGTTGACTTACACCTTCTAGAGCACGTTGGGTGGCACGGGATACATGCGGACGTGCATTGTCCTGTTGGAACAGCAAGTTCCCTTGCCAGTCTAGGAATGGTAGAACGATGGGTTCGATGACGGTTTGGATGTACCGTGCACTATTCAGTGTCCCCTCGACGATCACCAGAGGTGTACGGCCAGTGTAGGAGATCGCTCCCCACACCATGATGCCGGGTGTTGGCCCTGTGTTCCTCGGTCGTATGCAGTCCTGATTGTGGCGCTCGCCTGCACGGCACCAAACACGCATACGACCATCATTGGCACCAAGGCAGAAGCGACTCTCATCGCTGAAGACGACACGTCTCCATTCGTCCCTCCATTCACGCCTGTCGCGACACCACTGGAGGCGGGCTGCACGATGTTGGGGCGTTAGCGGAAGACGGCCTAACGTTGTGAGGGACCGTAGCCCAGCTTCATGTAGACGGTTGCGAATGGTTCTCGCCGATACCCCAGGAGCAACAGTGTCCCTAATTTGCTGGGAAGTGGCGGTGCGGTACCCTACGGCACTGCGTAGGATCCTACGGTCTTGGCGTGCATCCGTGTGTCGCTGCGGTTCGGTTCCAGGTCGACGGGCACGTGCACCTTCCGCCAACCACTGGCGACAACATCGATGTACTGTGGAGACCTCACGCCCCACGTGTTGAGCAATTCGGCGGTACGTCCACCCGGCCTCCCGCATGCCCACTATACGCCCTCGCTCAAAGTCCGTTAACTGCACATACGGTTCACGTCCACGCTGTCGCGGCATGCTACCAGTGTTAAAGACTGCGATGGAGCTCCGTATGCCACGGCAAACTGGCTGACACTGACGGCGGTGGTGCACAAGTGCTGCGCAGCTAGCGCCATTCGACGGCCAACACCGCGGTACCTGGTGTGTCCGCTGTGCCGTGCGTGTGATCATTGCTTGTACAGCCCTCTCGCAGTGTCCGGAGCAAGTATGGTGGGTCTGACACACCGGTGTCAATGTGTTCTTTTTTCCATTTCCAGGAGTGTATATCGCCAGTTTCTTCATTTCCCGTTTGCTTCGTCTTTCTTTTCATTTTCCCGTTCTCTTTCATCCATTCATTCCGTATCTTATCCTTGTTTCTTGAAGTATATTATATTCATATTTTACAGCATTTGAAATGCAACTTTTCGCGCGGAGAGAATTTGTCTTTCTCACTCTCCCCGATTACCTTTATCTTTACGTTAAGTGATTTTTCGGCAACGTTTTATCACTTAAAGTGTTACTAGTCAACGGAAACTGGCAGAAAATAAAGCAGGTCCTTCATTTCTTGACCTTTACGGGTGAAACCATTGTTTAACGGAACAGCACCCAACTCGTTCACTGCGCAGATTTCAGCAGTGCTCGTAGGTGCGCAACAATGTTAACAGTGCAGACACTCGGGCATTAGTAGTAATGGAAAACAGAGCATTCATCGACTATCCATTTCCTTTGATGTGCTGACACTGAGTGTAACGTGTTCGTTGTGGCACAGAGTGGTGCGATTTGATGTCCACAGCCGCAGTGCCGCGCTGAACCGAAAGTCTTTTCTGGGTTTTGCGTTACTTAACAGAATTGTGAGGACTATACAGTCAAAACTAGAGTCCTTGCAGATTCGCGAATAATTAACCTATTCTGTAATACAATAGTACTGTATAGCCTCGTTTCCGCATTTTACAATGAATTATTAGAGTAAGTCTTAAAAGTTGCATTCCGTACCCGCGTAAGGGACGTTTCACTTTATATAAAAATTAGCATATAAAAGTGTTCTGAATGCGTCGATACTGAAATCTTTTTACGGTTGGGCAGATTTCCGAATTACACACGTTCCGCTTTGATCAAGTTTTATTGCCGGCCTCCGCCACCCCTCCTACCCCCTCCACGAGGGGCGAGGCGCCAGATTAGTCTGGAAGTTTTATGATGTTCTCGGACTTAGCGGTAGGCTGAAGCTGTGGTGAGTACACGTGGTACTTTCTATAGCACTTGGTATGAAACTTTTTCTTTCGGATTCCAGTTAGGCGTTTCGTATTATACTTATGCAGTTTGTACAGTGATTTCATGCGACTATCGAGGGAATTAAGGGGTTGAATTCTCTCAGTGTAAGCATTTCCGGTTTTCAGTTTAGTTTTTGATAGTGTTTGACTTATCCACTGATACTGCGATTGCTTCGTTGTGCTTCACGGATTTTCTTGAGCATAATAAATGGTAGAAGCAAGGTTGGACGACAAAGTAATCGTGATTCGTAGGCACTGTTAAGTTATTCGTTGACTGGAAAACTTACCTTCTAGGCACTTCCTTTTCCCAGCAGTAACGAGTGTTCGAGTTTTATTGTGTTTACCAGAGCGACCGCGTCCCATTCCTCCGACGTGACGTCCTGTTCCTAACAGAATGATGTCGAGAGAGTTTAGGACATCAACACCATAAGAAACCGTAATATCGAGATTACTTCTGTTTATTAAATGATTAGCAAAATTCGAGAAGAATTTACCCCATCTTCGTTCAGTGTCCTATTCTATGGAGAATAGTTCGTTAGTCTTTTCGCCCACGTGTATTCCACCACCCCTGTCCACCTCCAGTGATTACTGACAATAGTTGTCCCATTTGAGAAATTTCTTGTGAGTGCTTAATGAAATTGCCTGATCAGTTATGCTATAGTCAGATTGTGTTACGCATTACAGCTTAATCGTTGGGCCAAATTCACTTAAACATTCTTAATTACTTCATACGACATTGTCCTCAGTGAAATTTCCAAATAGAGAGGCAATATTCTAATTTAGAATATAGAAAGGTCCTTCATAAAGAAAAGATTCTGTTCCCAAATCAACACGATTTTGTAAAGTATCGGTCGTGCGAAATTGAATTTGCCCTTTTCTCCCACGATATTCTGAGAATCTTGGATGAAGTTCAACAGGCAGATTCCTTATTTCTACAATTCTGGAAAGCATTTGACACAGTGACCCCACTGCAGACTGTTAACGAAGGTACGAACATATGGAATACTTACCCAAATATATCATTGGCTCGAGAACGATCCTATATAATTCATTGAAGACATAAACAACGCCACACTACAAAAAATTCCGATTTCATGTCATGACAACACCTTTATTTGCCAACCTAAAAAAAGATATTTACGTTCTACTGCCTCTTTCTGCCCCCATCAGCATCTTTCCCTCAAATCAACCGGTTCCCCAGTTTCACTACAACATATTCACGCTGCGAGAAAAGAGCAATGTTAAAAAGAAGGAAGGTGCGAAGCGAGGTGTAAAAGAAAATGGCTCCGAGCGCTATGGCACTTAACATCTGAGGCCATCAGTCTCCTAGAACTTAGAATTACTTAAACCTAACTAACCTAATGACATCGCACACAACAATGCCAGAAGCAGGATTCGAACCTCCGACCGTAGCAGTTGCGCGGTTCCGGACTGAAGCGATTAGAACCACTCGGCCACCCCGCCCGTCATCCATCAGATGTACCTGGCGTCGTATTCTTACCTCCTCCCCTTTGGCGGCGTCCTCATGAGCTAAAATATGATAAAAAATTCTGCTTTGCTCAATGGATCAAACACTGGGCGCGCTTGTTACAGAATCGCCACTATCGCTGATCTTGGGTTGCGGAGGGTGTGTATCAGGTGAAAACACTTTTCTTGGCTGAATTCAACGGCTCTGTAATTTAACTCCAGAGAGACGGCCGGCCGAGCGCGGTGTAAGCTCTAGCAAGTAGGTTTTGCTTTGGGACGCGTAACAGTAACGTCGTGTGGGAAGTCTGGCAGAGAGTACAGGTGCCGTGCGAGGCAGCAGAGAGAGCACATCCAAAAGGGGCTGTTCACCCAGGTCACGGCGCAGTAGGAAATATGCTGGCATGGAAGCAGTCACGTTACTGGGAAGCCGTTGGTGTATTTCTCTTGCTACCTGTCTCTTGGCACTGGGATCTGCGGCGCCTGGCTTCGTCGAACAAGCAGGACCGTAAGGAATCGTCTACTGAGTTCTGAGCTATTGACTTCATTTTCTTGGCCGATCGTTGCTACTCCTATTGAGTCTGTCCTCGAATGTGTTTAATTTCAACTTGCTTAGCACTCAGTGTTGTAGTGCGAGCTGTATGTGGTATGATGAGTGACATTTACTAGGGCCTGGAGTGCTAATACATTCAGTTTGTAGATTGCTACTGTCATTGTTTAACCGTCATTGAAACAGTTTGGCTGGTCCTTCTCTAAGTGCCGCCTGGGTATTGTATTTATATCACACGACGGGGTTGAGCTCGCCAATTGCTGTAGATATATATGGATAAAATTTTCCCTGGATATGTTTTGCCGTGAATGGCAATAACATTACTGTTACGTTTCTATCTGAAATAATAGTGTGTCTGAGAGATTCGTGTCTAATTCTAAATGAGTAGTTTCATAAATTCTTACGAGTTACTGAGACGCCCGTAGTTATTCTGTGTTTAAATAGTTTGAAACTGTTTCTGTTAATGAAAGTATAAGGATTCCTTTAACGACAGTTTGTAGATATTGTAATCATTTTTTATTTAATCAGCCGGCCGGAGTGGCCGTGGGGTTCTAGGTTAGTTAGGTTTAATTGGTTCTAAGTTCTAGGTGGTGACCTCAGAAGTTAAGTTGCATAGTGCTCAGAGCCATTTAATCACAAATTTAAGTGCGGCTATTTGCTGTAAGTCGCTTTGTGTTTTGCGTCGGGGGTAGGGGGTCGAACTCGATATACCGTTAGCCTTCACGCTAGTTATTTACATTTGATTTCGTTTTATCGGGACTTTTGCTGTTTCTCTTGGTAGCGGATGCGGGGTCCTGGGTTGGCTCCTGCTTGTGCTGTTGCGTATTTTCCGCCCCCTTTGCCCGAGCGTGCCTGTTGGCCGTATCTCTAGTTCGCTGGCGGCTTAATGTATAATTGGCCTTATGCACATAAGATAATAGATTTCTACTGCTTAGCTGATGTTCATTAATATGCTGATTAATTCTACAGATGATGTGCAGTGATGAATTATTGTTTTTCTAGCTACTTAAGGCAGATGTCAATTTGTTGTAGATACCCACTAGTTCTGGGATTTTTTGTGCCTATTCGTGACCGTTGCTGCTCCCGTTTGGGGGCTCCATGCCGAACCTCTATTGGAAACAACTGAGTAGGCGGGCGTACGCTTCTGGGCGTAGTTTGTTGAGTGCCATGAGGTTGCTTGGTCACGTGAAATTTTATATTTTATATCCTACATTGTAGGGTGCCTGCCATGTAAGTACCGTGGTTGTGTACCGTGGTATCTGATTTGCTGTTGCTGTACTCTGAATTACTTTTGGTAATACCAATCACTGCAGTAACGAAAGACTACATTTCCTCCTTAAATTTTAGCAAATTGTTCTTCATGTACATCACAGTTTCTGAGTAAATAATTTTTAACCTATTTCACTAAATTTTTAATAAGCCATAAGTGCCATGGTTTATGAATGTTTAAATTTTGAAGTAACTTGCACCACCTCAATCGTAATTTTAAAAATGTGTTGATTTATTTGTTATTTGCTTTGTTTATATGTGCCTAATAAATGTTCAGTTCAATTGTATCGATTGCCTTTCGTGTTACTTGGTCCATTCCTACCTACCCACAGCCTATCGTGTTGAATTCAATGTTGTGCTGACACATCAGTGCTGAATTTTGTTTTATATTGTGTTATCTGCCGTGTATGATACGTGAAGAAATTTCGTTGATTTTATGTGCATGACGTAAGAAAAAATTATGTCTTAACCATTTATTTACGTATTATCATGAATGGAATGGTTTTGTTTTTAAGTAATGAGTTACTTATAGTTGTCCATTAATGAAACACAAACATGTGCAACGGTAAACTAAGAAGCATAGAAACAAGAAAAAATAATGTAAAACGTGAAATAACAATTTAAAACATAAAACAAATGTAATTAAAATAGATAACTAGAACAACAATGAATGTTTAGGTACTTTAATTAGGTACATCGAAAATATTCTGACAGCACATGTGTACAGGTTGTATTCGAGGAACGGTATTTCAAAAAGCAGCTTTATTACACATGGATGTGTGTAGCCTACATTACTACACTTTAACATAAAATATATTATTAAAGTGGAGTATAGGTTGACTCATATCCAAAGGAGTTTTGCTGATAATTCCACTGAGTTTGATCACTCTCTTCAATTTCACAGCTTCTAACTGACAATGCAAATTAATTACATCTGACACTTGAGTACTAAATCAATCTAGGCAATATGTAACAACCTCTTTTTTGAGTTATATAAAATGTTTAATATCCGTATTTTCTATGATATTTCATAGTTTCCTGTTGAGATTTGTTTGCAAGTGTCTCTAAAATCAATTACTTAACTATAGTTACAATTATCAAATAAACACTTTAATCTGAATATGATTCAAACTTTTCATCCTCAGGACGAAAGAGGGCGAGAAATCCACGCTTGAAAACAAATGCTGATGCTACCAAGACTGCGTGTCGCGCTGTTGCATTTGACCGCGAACGGCTCCTGTCCAGCGTCCAAGCGTGAGTCGTGGTCAGGACGGGACAGCATTCTGTGTTTTTGTGATCATGTTATGTCTGAGCTAACTGGATTAAAACACGGGCAAACTGTTTTTGCTCGTATAGCGAGTGCTTCCGTGACCAGGGGTGCGAAGTGTTTGTTGTTTCAAGAGACACTGAATCAGAGATTTATACTTCATAAGGGGAAGGCGGAAAACATCCTCCGCTAGGTCGCAACACGCGGGAAAGTGTATGCTGGTGCTAGTGACAGACGGTCATCGAACAGGATTTTATCGCAAATAAGAGGACGGCAGCTGTAAAACTAACTGCAGGAGTGAATGACGCACTGGCAAAGTCTGTCCGCGCCAAAACATCACGAAGGGAGTTCCGAAAGCTGGGAACTAGAGTGTGGGCTGCAATTTCAAAACCGTTGATCTGTGACGCACGTCACAGTAGCAGAAAACGTGCTACCGAAGCCATAACTCCTGGACTGTGGAGGAAAAGAAGAAAGTCTGTTGGTCGGGGAGTCTTGTTGCACAATGTTACCAACTTCTGGCGCAGCTTACGTCCACGTTGGCAGTACCGCTGGTCCGGAGCATGCTTTTTCAGTGCTGGCTCGGCCGCTCAGAGTCGCTGGTCAGTGACAAGCGTCTTTTGTCACCTCGCTGGGTCGCACTGCCACGCCCACCTTCGCTCAGCTGTCACCTATCGCAACTGTGGGAAGCGCTCCATTACGTTTCAAGCTGAGTTCCATCACACACTCAGGAACAATGAAAGTAGCTCACCAACAGGGAAGACAGGTCCAAACGCGCAGATAAGTACAGTGACATCCGATATGCATATGTTTCAAGTTTGGTGCCATTGCCTGTGGTGGCGCTGTAGTCGTGCACTGGACAGAATTTAAACGGAGAATAGCGGACGAGTCGTACACGTGACGATCACATATGGACTCGAGGAGGACATTAGTAGACGCAGAGTGTCACGCAGATTTGTTAGACGACATTTCTCCCAGTTAAGCCAGTTTGAGAGGGCCTACTCATCGGCATGAAGGCGGTAGGCTGGTCGACAGGTCGTGTGTCTCACAAGGTCGAGCGTTCGGAGTGTACCAGCAGACGATGTTGGGAGCAATGGCACGTCCGACGTACCGGGTCTGAAGACCAGGAAGACGACGAGGCGAGGGGTTCAAAGGACCGTGCGATCAGACTAAATTCTAGCGTGTGGTAGTATTAATATGAAATACTTGCGTGTGTAAATCTAAGTTGAAAATAATTAAGATTTCCGCGTGCAGAACTTGAATTGGAGACAAGCGCTTCCACGTGGTGAGTGCAGTGTGAGTCTCAACCACACTATGACACAACAAAAATTATTTGAAGTGCTTGTCGTAGCATTCAGTTGAGAATCCGTGTGTGAAATAAATAAGATACCAAAACTTCCATTATGAGGTATATTCGTGTTACGCCAGCATCATATTCAGATACTCTGAGAGTGAATTAAGGTGAGTCAGCCATCTACCCGGCAACTCCATGGCGAGCACAGGAAGATGTGCATAAATCCTCTAGAGTTTGTGGTAGGAAAATTATTACGTGGGTCAGTGACGTGTGAATCTGGGGCGATAATTGTTTGATGTCGGTAAGCAGAACGAGAAGAAAATTAAACCTTTCGTTTTTAGAGATGTGTTTTATGCTGTCAGTGTGATTTATTATGTGTATTTAACCTGTGTGATTTGCATGAGACAGTAGCGAATTTAGTGGGTCAAGCATGATTTTTCCCAGTACAGCACGGAAGTCAGTAAATTCGTTATGTTGTTAATGAATGAGATTACGAGAGTGTGGGAGACAATGAAGTAGCAAAAGATTCCTTACCAATCCAGAAAGTGCACAGTATCAATAGACAGAAACATTACGAGACCATACAATAGTAAAATGCTTATGTTACGTCATGCCCATTGGGTGGAGAATCACTCGATTTACTATTATGTTTAAGTGCAATGCAAGAAATTTTGCAACATTAACATGAAAGAATTTATTGTAAGAAAAGAGGAGATATATGAGACAAACAGTGGTCTTGATTATTGAGTTGTGGGTAGCCATTTTGTTGAGGTATTTTAACATAACCTCCATTATCTTGCTGGGTTGTCCAAGCTTTGGATAAAATATATACGACAGGAAGGAAATGTGGTCTTGCCATGGTGGAGTGAGGCCATCAGATATGTGCAATAGCTCTTAGTCAGATGCGTTATCCATTACATTGTAAAAGTAAGGACGAGAATAAATTATAGCTCAACTGAAAGGCACTAGGTCTCATATTTCAAGCATAGTTGCACTGGGTCTGATATACGAATAATAATTGGACTCACGTGGCAAGCCACTAATCTAGTAGGCCTGAGTATTAGATGCTACAGAATGGGGTGGGAAACTCCCATTGTGGATGGGAATCATAAAACCAGGTGCCCTGTTCTACACTGCCGTTATCGGCGGCATGTGGTATTTGGTGATGAATCGTGATTCGTCATGGGGGGGGGGGGGGGGGGGGATGAATGAGTGCCGCATACGCGCGCCGAGTAGAGGTCAAGCCACCCTGTCACCCTACCCCCCTCCCCCGCTCTGACGGCCTAATGGTGTGGCGGTCGTTGCCTACGACAGCCGGTGCCGTCTGTGGTACGCGGAACATTAAAGGCTTAAAGGCCCAGCGTTATATTGATGACATGTTTCAGTCACATGTGGAACTTTTCCCACAAGGTGTATGCAGGGCACTTTTCCAGGAAAATAATGCTCGTCTGCATACAGCTCGAGTTGCTAACACTTCCTACGTAGTGTACCGACTAATCCATGGCGGCCTTTTCTACGGGCTGATCCCCTATAGAGCTTCTGTGAAACAAAATGAAACGACAGGTGCCGCCTTGTGACTTTGAGCACGATTTGCAGGTGGCTTTTGAGGATATGTGAGCCAGTCTGCCTCAGGACAACGGCAGACGTCTACTCAACTCTATGCCTAAAGATGTTGCGACATGTATTGCAGAAAAAAGGTGCTCCAACGGGTTTGTGAAGTTGCTCAGGGTTCACTGTGTTTCTATACTTGTCTTGATTTTGGGATTGAGGTAACTCATCTGTATCATGATGTCTAACATATTTCATGCTCCCCTCTGGGTCCGTTATTTTCAATGATCGTGAGCATTTTTCTCTCGACTATTTTACCAGTGCTGTTATATTTTCCATCAGGGATAAGAAAAACGTAGGTTAAAATGTCATCTATACAACTTCCCTTGACATCTGCATAATTCATTTAGGTTACTGTTTACGGCGTTCCAAGGGGTGATTCATATGAGCCTTACACTTTCCTTTAGTAGTTGCATTCAATAATAAAGCAAGCAAAGAATATTTCTACGCCCCCAGAACCGCTTTCATCTATATTGTAGTTACATTCTGTACTCGAAATATATGTCGGATGCAATAACGTGTTTGAAAGTTATCTGAAATACTGCTTTGTGAAAAAAGAGCTTTCCGTGCAACCGCTGTCATTCCATGTTTCTGAATGGTCCTGTAACACATTCATAAGGTTTCATCCCGCCAATTACAATATGTTTTCACATCGCTATATCTTTTCCTTCACCGCTGAATCTTTTCATTCAGGCCACCGCAGCGACGATGAAAACATTCGAATGGTATCAATCATTAGTGGCTCTAGTTAACTATTTTATTAAAAGATGCGTTTGATTCGATTATTATATACTGTACATTACTTGTGTCCTAGAAGTGTTAATGAAAATTTCTCGAAATTAAATCCGTGCCATTTCGAGCAAAGTTGTGAAGCATTCGACTGCGGCACGTTCTTGAGGAGCAACAGTTTTACTCCTGGAAAGGATGGTCGAGACAGCTGTCGAAAGTTCGATAATTATATTCAAAATTACAGCTTTAATACCGCTAATATCGTATTTAAATCCAAATCTTCCTTAACTTCGGTAGTGTAGACTTAATATACATACCATACATAATAACTGTACCTAATTAACGTATATAACTGTTAAGTCATACCTTTCAAAATAAGACTCAGTTACATGTTGTAATAGTGTGCACACCCGCCTGTTTTCCTGGGGCACTCCTCTGCACGTTCAGTCAGTCAATGTAACAACCTATCGTGACGAGAAATACGCAGCACGAGACAATGGCCCCATCTGTGACCTGATGTAATGTTACTGAACTCATTTGGTATTTTGTTGAGAGGGGCGCGCAAAGCACTAGTCATTTCTTTGACTAACGTTGGTTTTCTGTATGCACTGTTGAGAAGTTCCTGGACAATGTCACTCCCAAACCTTCCCCCTCGTCGATGAAATTGAGTCGCTCATGGTTCATGTACACTGCCGATTAGTGAAATCTATTTATCTCAATAATTACTATTCATAACAGTACATGCACCAGCACGCTGAAAGGCATTAATACATATATATTCCTCAAACTGTTTTTGCAAAAGTCTTAGCATTTTATTTTCTATATATTTTTTGTTGCTCTACATTAATCCTGTGCCTTACATTTTAACAGCATTCGTAGGACGGACGGTAAATTAAAAATTTTGAGTTGTACCTAACCAATATATTCAAAAACGTTCACATGGACAAAATATAATATTCCTGATAATAATAATGTCCCTATCGGAAACGGCATTATTAACAGTACAGAGGTGACCTCCACAGGAAGTTCCAAGTAAAATGGTCTGTCACTCTGACTTCTAACCGTCAAAGTTAATTGCTTGCCTCAAAAGTGGAAAATCATCTCGCCACTTGCCACGCAATTGTCAACCGTTACTTTAGTGAAGTCTAAGCGATTCAGGACGGTGTACAGTCCTCGCCGGTTCACTTCCTTCTTTCACAAACAACATGTAGTAGCTGCCTGCTGTGATATCAGAGGCGTTTGACTGACGCGGACAGGTTGATATCTCGGTGCAAAGTGGCTATTCCCACTGCCTCTCTGGTCGTATTTATATATGGTCGTAGCGGACTGCCAAGTAGACCATCTCCTGTCAACCGCCTTAAGCATAGGTAGCAGCATCTAAATGGCCGTTTTCTCGGATACCTACACTCCTGGAAATGGAAAAAAGAACACATTGACACCGGTGTGTCAGACCCACCATACGTGCTCCGGACACTGCGAGAGGGCTATACAAGCAATGATCACACGCACGGCACAGCGGACACACCAGGAACCGCGGTGTTGGCCGTCGAATGGCGCTAGCTGCGCAGCATTTGTGCACCGCCGCCGTCAGTGTCAGCCAGTTTGCCGTGGCATACGGAGCTCCATCGCAGTCTTTAACACTGGTAGCATGCCGCGACAGCGTGGACGTGAACCGTATGTGCAGTTGACGGACTTTGAGCGAGGGCGTGTAGTGGGCATGCGGGAGGCCGGGTGGACGTACTGCCGAATTGCTCAACACATGGGGCGTGAGGTCTCCACAGTACATCGATGTTGTCGCCAGTGGTCGGCGGATGGTGCACGTGCCCGTCGACCTGGGACCGGACCGCAGCGACGCACGGATGCACGCCAAGACCGTAGGATCCTACGCAGTGCCGTAGGGGACCGCACCGCCACTTCCCAGCAAATTAGGGACACTGTTGCTCCTGGGGTATCGGCGAGGGCCATTCGCAACCGTCTCCATGAAGCTGGGCTACGGTCCCGCACACCGTTAGGCCGACTTCCGCTCACGCCCCAACATCGTGCAGCCCGCCTCCAGTGGTGTCGCGACAGGCGTGAATGGAGGGACGAATGGAGACGTGTCGTCTTCAGCGATGAGAGTCGCTTCTGCCTTGGTGCCAATGATGGTCGTATGCGTGTTTGGCGCCGTGCAGGTGAGCGCCACAATCAGGACTGCATACGACCGAGGCACACAGGGCCAACACCCGGCATCATGGTGTGGGGAGCGATCTCCTACACTGGCCGTACACCTCTGGTGATCGTCGAGGGGATACTGAATAGTGCACGCTACATCCAAACCGTCATCGAACCCATCGTTCTACCATTCCTAGACCGGCAAGGGAACTTGCTGTTCCAACAGGACAATGCACGTCCGCATGTGTCCCGTGCCACCCAACGTGCTCTAGAAGGTGTAAGTCAACTACCCTGGCCAGCAAGATCTCCGGATCTGTCCCCCATTGAGCATGTTTGGGACTGGATGAAGCATCGTCTCACGCGGTCTGCACGTCCAGCACGAACGCTGGTCCAACTGAGGCGCCAGGTGGAAGTGACATGGCAAGCCGTTCCACAGGACTACATCCACCATCTCTACAATCGTCTCCATGGGAGAATAGCAGCCTGCATTGCTGCGAAAGGTGGATATACACTGTACTAGTGCCGACATTGTGCATGCTCTGTTGCCTGTGTCTATGTGCCTGTGGTTCTGTCAGTGTGATCATGTGATGTATCTGACCCCAGGAATGTGTCAATAAAGTTTCCCCTTTCTGGGACAATGAATTCACGGTGTTCTTATTTCAATTTCCAGGAGTGTATTATTTAATAATTCCGTCATAAAATAGTTCACGGTTTTCATAATTTTTATATGAATGGAATTATGTTTGCTATAGTTTCTGACTAAGTTTTAGCTCGACTGCACTTTCACTTGGTCGGCTAGAGTTTTCAGAACGGAAACAACAAAATAACATGACCTCTGAACTGACTCTTTTAGATTCCTTGTAATGATTGTCATTTACACTAAAATCTTGAAACTTGGTACAGCTATTTATATTATTAATTTAATCGAGTGCTGTAATTAAAACTTCCTGTAACAAACACAAATGATACCTAATCTATTATGAACAGGCGCTTTTTCGTTCCAAATTTAGTTACTAGTAGATAACTTGAAAACTAATAGAGGTATCTTAATGGAGTCATATAATTAACGTTTTTATGTGAAACTGAGGCTATGTACGAATGTTCATTTTTCTGAGTCTAATATTCAGCGCCTGTAATTTTCGTAAAAAGAACTATTTTTACAAAAATATTGCTCTGATCAAGTTCAGACTTCATCAGGTTACCCTCTAATCAGAGGCTGTTGCACGCAGCGACTGTTATTTTGAATTGGAAATAATGTATTTCAGCTATCAGTCGTCCTTTGGAATTTTTATGGCAGATCTAGATATCGGGTAACAACTAGCCATTCTCAGTGCACTATTCTTTTTCTTGTATCAATGCATGTAATGGCTGTTTGTGTTAGAATTCCATGAACTGTGTACAAAGCCAGAGCAGCAGGCATTACATGCATTGACAAAAAAAAAGAAAGGATAGTGCATTGAGAATGGCTAGTTGCTAGGCGAAATCTAGATCTGCCGATAAAAATTCCGAAGAACTACTGATAGCTGAAATCTATTATTCACAAGTTCAGACTTGTAACTTGTGTACATTTGCAGATTCTGAACAACAGTTTTTAGCTTTTTAGCTTCATTAATTAGCGACACTTATGTTTTTAATAATATACTGAGCAAAGCACTTTCATTATATCATTCTGAGACATCACAGTGTTAAGATTAATATGTGCTGAAGCATGTAATGACGAATGTAGGAAAAATGTTTCTTTAAATTTTAACTTCACTCTTATGTCATGGTTCAGTCCTTTTTATGCTAAGCACAGGCACGTTATCATCATGTGGCGCCGGGAATAGTGAACGGGGATAAGCCGCGGCAGACTCACTCGCATCTGGGTATCTAACAATGATACACCGCTTGTTTCGCCACACATTGATAAATGTCTTAAGTCCGAAATAGTTCTTCACTTCTTCATATCTGGCTGGCTGTCCGTGGAGTGGATGGCAAACAGCTCAACCAAGTAAAGGACTTTAATTTTGGAAGAAAATATGCTCCGTTACGAAATGTTATTGAGCATATGCTGAAAAGGCAGGAAAAATGAATGTAGTGAGTGCCTTTTCCTGTACGCTTTAAAACTGCGTAACGAGCAGCGGAGAATAATAAGAGGCGAATACGGCTGCCAGAGGTGGAGGCACGCGCTGATGGGGGAGGCAGCCTGGTGGACACGTGAATGGCGGGAGGGGTGGGAGACTCTGTAGGACGGATGGCGAGTCGTGCTGCGCTTGTTGAGCGGTGAAAACGCCGGAGAAACACACAGCCGCCAGCTGGCGCAGGCGCAGCGAATGCCGGGACCTCCGGCGTAAACAGAATTTCAGTTTAAACCGCAAAGGTCAGCGAATATATTCAAGCCTGTCTGTGCATGTTCGCGGACGATGCAATTGTGTACATGGAGGTCGCGTCATAGAAATATCAGCAGCGCACTAATCTGTTCAATAGCTTATCTCTCTCTCTCCCTCTCTCTCTCTCTCTTTCTCTCTCTCTCTCTCTCTCTCTCACACACACACACACACACACACACACACACACACACACACAAGCGCGCGCGCGGGCGCACACAGACGCACGCAATTTTAGTTTTTAACTGGCACAATGATCAACATTGTCCCATACATAATCGGAAATGGTTCGAAGGTACTCCTTCCGACCAAGTTCCTTTATATCTTTCCCTTGGTTGTCATGTGAATGTTGCAACTGAAAATTCCCAGCTATTCCCAATTGGGGCTTCTCTGCGACACCCCAACCCACTGGAATATTAGAATAAAAATAAAGAATTTCTATAAGTGCTTACCCACACGTACACAACGTAACTTCGATTTTTGCCTGGAACAATGATCAACATGTAACAAAACGTAATGTTCAACCTAATTTCTGGGTTTATGGTTGACAGTATATCCAAGTTGTTACCGGAACTTGTCTTGTTCGTAATGTTTTTATTGAAATATGTTAATTAAACAGTTAAATGAAATCCTAATACAATACTGAATGCTGTTGTCTTAATAATTCGACTTAAGGTAAAAATATAAAAGAAAAAAACCAAAAACAAAAAAAAAAAGATACATCACGAAGGAATCATCGATATCGGGCGGAAATCGGTAGATATGATGTACATGTACTGACAAACAAATGATTACAGTAACACAAAACTTGCATAATTTATTCAAGAGAAAGAGCTTCACAAATTGAGCGCTTTAGCAACGTGTTGGTCCACTTCTGACAATTATGCAAGCTGTTATTCGGTTTGGCATTGATTGACATAATTGTTGGATGTCCTCCTGAGGGATGCCGTGCCAAGTTATGTCCAATTGACATGTAAGGTCGTAAAATCCTGACACGGTTGGAGGGCGGTGCCCATAACACTCTCTGGGGAGAGATCTGGCGTCCTTCCTGGACAAGGCACGGTTTGGCAAGCACGAAGAGAACAAGTAGAAACTCACACAGTATGTGGCCGGGCATTATCTTGCTGAAATATAATCCCAAGATGGTTTGCCATGAAAGTCAATAAAACGGGGCTGTGCTGTAAGAGAAGATCGATGACAACCGAAGAGATCTTGCTATGAAAAGAAATGACCATCACCCCCGATTTTCGGGTCTTAAGGCGGGCGATAGTCAAGCTGGTATCCCTCCGATCTCCGAAATGTCTCCATAAACATCTTCCCTGCTCATCGGAGATCATTTCGAAGCGGGACTCATCTCTCAACACAATCCAACTCCAGTCAATAAGATTCCAGGCCGAAGACGTGTCCGGAAACGCCAGTACTGCGCTGGGATACAAACCAGACCGTCGCCCACCATGCAGCCCCACACCCCGTAGTGATGGTCCGGGTGTCATTTATCTTCATAGCAGCATGCCTTTGGTTGTCATCCGCACCAGCCTTACAGCACAGCGACGGTCTTATGTGTCCCGTTTTCTTGCCTTTCATGGCAACCGCCTTGGGCTTGCATTTCAGCAAGATACTGCGCGGCCGCTCACAACGACAGTTTTTCTCTTGTTTACATGCTTTCCGAACCCTACCGTGGCAAGTAGGGTCGTCTGATCTCTCCCAAGTTGAAAACGGCAAGAGCATTACGGGCGGTGCCCTCCAAACAACTCCGGATCTAAAGAAAAATGGTTCAAATGGCTCTGAGCGCTATGGGACTTCAACTTCTGAGGTCCTCAGTCCCCTAGAACTTAGAACTACTTAAACCTAACTTAACCTAGGGACATCACATACATCCATGCCCGAGGCAGGATTCGAAACTGAAGCGCCTAGAACCGCAGGGTCACAAGGGCCGGCGGATCTTAAGACGCCAATTGGACAGGACTTTGGGTGATATCCCTCAGGAGGACATCCTACAACCCTACCGATGCTTGCATAAGTGCCAGACGTGGAACAACGCGTTACTGAATTACTTACTTTTAGACGCTGTCTTGAATAAATCATCCAGTTTTTCTCAGATTGTAATCATTTGTTTGTGTGTACATGTGCATCACACCTCTTGGTTTCCACCTCATTTGTACAATTCCATCGTGGGTTGTCGGTTTTTTTTTTCCTTTCATTAGGATGTAAGTTTCCCAACAAGCCCGTTTAATTACACAAAACGTGGCGACAACAGTTAACCAATAGTTAACCTTCGCAGTGCAAAGCACAATGTAATGCAGTCTATCAAGCAACACCGTAAGTGATTAATTGCAAGAATGAGTGACTAGCCAAGAACGTGAAACATACAGGGCTACTTTGCTAAATGGGGACAAAGTGCAGCAAACGATTCCTGCAAGGATAACGAACATAAAAGGTCATATGGACAAAGGACCGGAGATGTTCTCCAAAGAAGTGAAAGACCTTTTAACAATGAATCCGGTATCAGCAACAGGTGGGTGACCCACCAGCGTGGTGTAAGCTATACCACCGTGTGGAACATTCCCCACAACAACTAACCTCTATCTGTATCACCAACAATGCGTGCAGGCCTTATTATGTACAGACTTGAGTGCGCGGCGATGGTTTTGTCGCTGGTTCGTCGCTCAGACCATCAAAATGCTGGAATTTCTCTTATCCATCCTTTTCACAGATGCTGTCCGCCCCAATACCTGAACGGTCAGCGCGTTGGAATGCCACGCACGGGGGCCCGGGTTCGATTCCCGGCTGGGGCAGAGGATTTTCTCCCCTCAGGGACTGGGTGTTGTGCTGTACACATCATCATTTCATCCCCATTGTCGACACACAATTTTCCCAATGAGTCGTCGCACTCATTAAGACTTGTACTTGGCGGCCGAACTTTCCGCCTGGGAATTCCCGGCCACTGACGCCTTACCATCATTTCATTTTTTTTCACCGATGCCATCCTTACGAAGGATAGTATAGTCAACTTGCACAGTACCCAACTGTGAGCTGCACAGAATCCCTATGGCTTGGTGGCAATGAACCATCACTCCAGTCTCCAGTGTGGCGGCGTGGATTGTTGACGACCGCCTCCTGCGATCAGTTATCCTTCCACAACTCCTCGCTTCTTGTGGGTTACCCTTCCTCTCCTGCTGCAGAACGTGCCTTTGTTGGTACTAAGGGTATTGCGGCTACTACGTGACGGTGCTCCATCTCACTGCCCTCGTGAGTGTGGATCTGAAAGTCCGGTACCGACAGAATATTCGTACTTGTCTGCTGTCTTCTTATGAGTGCTATCAGTCATTGAAACCTACACTGTCAACAAATCTTTTGTTTTCACCTTTTGTGAGTATACAACCAATGGAGGGTCTTTCCGTTTATATATATCCACAATAACCTTTTCGTTCCGTTTCCAGCATTTTGCCCTCATTTAATAAAATCAGTCTGTAAGATATTAAGCTAAGATCTGGTGCAAATGGAGTCTTCCTTATAGAAATCGTATTTGCCATGCGCACCTATGATTGCTGCTTGTATAACCTGTAACGTTTAAGAGCATTTATGAAGCATACACAGAGATTAATTACCCTGAATAACTGTTAACCGGACATTTTATAAGAGGCGATCTGTAGAGATTTGGGACTGCGCTGCTGCTGTTGCCACCAACTTTTCTGTCCGGTGATTTGTCTTTGCTCAAAATCACATAAGGTTAAAAGATACCTGCAGAACTGCGGAGTATGTGAAACATTTGTAGAGACTGACAGAGTTATACAGGAAACTGGAGCGCAGCATCGGCTGCTGCAGGCTGTGAGCTTACTTAAAAACATCGTGAAAGGAAAGCAAAGGAAGTGTTCATCAGAAACTTCTGAAGAAAATACCTACTACAAGACAAGCAACTGCACAATTATGGTCATTAATCAGCATCCTAAAAATCCATTAGGAGAAATCCATGTCAGGTTCAGAAACAGGACACAATGCAAAAAGAAACTGAAAGCCGATTTTCACGAGTTGAGACGACTTGTTCCGATTGAGAGGGAGACTTAATATGTAATATGGGCACGAATACCGTTGGTCGACATGAACATTTCTATTATTTATTTACCATTTTCTTATCCTCTGTTAGCCAGTCGATGTGGGCGAATGGTTCTAGACGCTTCAGTTCGATACCGCGCTGCTGCTACGGTCGCAGATTCGAATCCTGCCTCTGGCATGTATGTGTGTGATGTCCTTAGGTTAGTTAGGTATAAGTAGTTCTAAGTCTAGGAGACTGATGACCTCAGATGTTAAGTCTCATAGTGCTTAGAGCCGTTTGAATCAATTATCCTCTGTTGTCTAGATACAAGGACAGACCAAATGTTGTACATAAATTAGTATTCAGAAACACAAAGTGCTCTAAAATTCCGTTATAAACTTGGAGTACTTGTAGAAGGAACTTTGCATACAACATTTCGATTTGGAGCCCGTATCCCGAAACGTACAATTTCAGTGCTACACCCGTTTGAAAACAGGTTTGATATATAAATTCTGTCGATACCATCAAAGACAAACAAATATTGTGAGTTTAAATAGCGTAAGACAGCAGAGAAACGATCCCTGACGAAGAATGGCCGGTCCCTGCAATATCTGCAATGCGTGGAAGTCCCACGTGGGATGGCATGCCTGTCGCAGTGCACGAGTCTGGATTCACTGTTCAGTTTGTTTTAATTACAAATTGTACAAACATTGCAATAAATATGAAATAAACTTTTCTGACAGAAAGATATGTCAATACTTTGGTACTAAACTTCAAAGAAGTACGCAAGATGCTATTCAGAATTGTATGAGATTTCCATGCACCATATGTCTGTTGAACTGTGGGAATTACTGCTTCATAATAAATTAATATTGTAGAATAACAACTCAGAGCTGTTTTCCAAACAATAATGTCAGGCATAGAATATGTAAATTAAAACAGCTTGCATAGTTTGCTTGTTTTTATTTCGTAACATCATACGGGATCATATTTTGTGGTAACTAATAAAGGGAAGCTAAAGTTCTCCGAGTAAAAAAGAGTGAAATACGAAATAGTCACATGACACAATCATCAAAGACGTTAGAACATTATAACGCTGAAGATAAAGCACTCAGTCTTATCCAAGCAACATGGCACAGTTTATTTATGAAAATAAGTAGAGATCAGAAATTTCCCAATGAAGAGAAGAATACTCCAAGGCTCTGATATTGGATACATCCTTCTCGAATTATGTAACATGTAAGAATAAACTATTTGCTCACGGTAAGATACAAATAACTACGAGAGGTAATGAACGAAGTGTACTAGGTAAAGCAGAGAAATTCTGCAAATGACAAGTCACTTGTGTAGGGTCAGACAGCTGCGCATAAACCAGCCTGAAACAGAATTAATAATTTTTAATCTCAATATTAGTAAAAATTACAATACAACAGTGAAATTACTTGAAATGATCATAGACCGAAAGCTCTACTGGAAACAGACACCAATTATCCGCGCCGCAAACTAGCTCATTGTACTTGTTTATTGATAAATTAAGAAACAGTATGAGTAAACAGTTTTTACTCAACTTATACTTTCCTTTCTTCCGTGCCCACCTACGTACGACACTGAATATTGTTTGGCGGTATTTCCCCAAGAACTAGATGTATTTTCATATGACAAAAGAAAGCGATCACAGGTATATTACGATTAGAATCCAGAGAGTCGAACAGAAACTGCTTTAAATGCATCGGAGCAAGAAAAGTGCCTACCCGTTAGATAAAAACTGTTTAATATATGCTAGAGAACATCTGTAAGCATTCGACATGAGATGTATGAAATGATGGTACGGCAGTATTAGCTGGGAGACGCCGCCTGGGGATGTTCGGCCGGCTAGTGCGAGTCTTTTTATTTGAGGCTACTCAGGCGACTTGCGTGTCGAAGCATGGGATGTGATGTGTATACACGCAATACCAGATGTACTCACTTGTTGGTTTAATCTTCCTGAAGACTTCCTGTAGACCGTAATAACTGTAAGTACTTAAGCACAAAATTTTCCAACGTTGCCATACTAACCTCGTACACTACCGCTAAATAAATGTAAGAGTATACTACAAACTTAGCCAAAATACAACGACTTCTATTCTACTGAAGGATTCATTGAGGCTAATCACTATGATACATGTTCTTCCTGCGTAATAAGGAAACCTTTTAATTCTTGCCGGCCGAGGTGGCCGAGCGGTTCTAGGCGCTACAGTCTGGAACCGCACGACCGCTACAGTCGCAGGTTCGAACCTGCCTCGGGCATAGATGTGTGTGATGTCCTTAGGTTAGTATGGTTTAAATAGTTCTATGTTCTAGGGGACTGATGACCTCAGCAGTTAAGTCCCATAGTGCTCAGAGCCATTTGAACCATTTTAATTCTTTAATAAACTAGTTATTCTTTGCGTGTGAAACGGACTGTTCTATACAACGTAACTCAACTGTAAACTTTGACTAAGTCTGCTCAACACCTAGAACGGCCATTATTGTCACTAACCACTTCGAAGACACTTTCTTTCTTTTTACTGTTTAGAATTACAACATAGGCCGTCAATTAAGTGGAAAAATCACACTATGCTGATGCACACTAATTTACAGAGCTGGATTTTCTTTCAGATGTTGATGCTGTAACACCACATTTGTACGCACACTATCTAGCCTTATAGCCCAGCAGAAAGCCAGTTTGAATGTTGACCATGGAGCGGTCTTGTAGTCCAGCAACGGGGTACTTTTTGCTTACGAAAAAAACGAGGTAGAAGATTTTATATTTTTATTTTGGATTAGTTCTCCGCTCGCGGTCTCACGCTTTCTCACTTCCCGAGCACTGGATCCTGGGTTTCATGCCCGACGGGGTTATGGATTTTCACCGGCCCTGAGATGACTGGATGTTTCTGTATCGTCATCATCATCATGCATCACCATTACGGTCGGAGGAAGGCAACGGCAAACCACCTCCATCAGAACGTTGCCTAGTACGGCGGTGCGGGCCTCCCGCATCGTTCCCCTAATCATGGGGCTTCATTTCCATCTTGGGTATACGGTTGAGAGTATGTTGAATCCAAGTTTGCGATCTCCAAAAGCCTCGGGATAACTTTTTGTACCCAAAAACAAACAAATAAGAAATTTTGCCCTTTTTCGAGGTTTTTGTCTATTACTCAAAAACTATGCATCCTGCTGAAAATGTTATCCTTACCAAAATTTTTCTTTGAATGACATTTAAATGTCAAAATCGTTGGAGCCGGTTGGCCGCTGTCAGTTGTCAAAATTAGTTCTTTTTTATCAGCTTAGCTAAAATGTCGGCATCAAAGCCTGTAACTCAAAAACGGCTACTCCAAATGAAAAATGTCAAGTGTTCAAAGTTGGAGAGCATCAAATATCATGTTAGAGAATTACCTAGTTTTTCAGTTTTAGGCACTATTAAGCGTACATATGCTTGAAAGCCGAAGTAATTCCATTTTGTTGTTTTTCTTTTAAGTCAAATTTATTAAATGAAATGAAAGTTGGAAGACTACTGTTTAATGAGCACATATGTGTTCGTTACGTATTATCTATCTAATTTTCTTCATTAATATGTATTTTTATTCGTTTTTATCCACTCCTTAATTGGTAAGGGTAGGTTGCTAAAATGAAAAAAGAGTGCATTGTAATGGCCAATATGTATTTACGAATGAGTAATATAAAACTTAGTACAAATGGAGAATAATACGACATGACAACTGATCCGAGCACGGCTCTTGTTCATGCCATTTATTGTTTGTCATCTTTGATTACGGTACGGCACCCTCGTTTTCTTATTCCATTTACTGGTCTCACTAATTTCCTTCTTTACCTGCCTGTGGGTGGCAGCAGCAGCGCATATCAATAGTGTACTGTCATACCATCTCTGGAGCGACCGATAGTATTTCCGGGTCGTCGTGTGTCGAGAAGTCAGTTAGGGACGGACCAGCAGTGCAGTCGGGCACTGGACAGCAGTCGGGGACGAAGGAGCGTCGGGCACGGAGAGCCAGTGAGGTGCGGACAGCCAGTACTTGCCGACCGCTGGCAACACGAATGTATTGTCCGACTGAAGAAGACTGGAGCGGCAACGACCGTTGGTTGGTCGTTCGGTCAGTCATTTCATCGCCGACGTGTATTTGATCTTTTGATCGTTGCCGGGTGTTGGGGAGTTGGTCGGTTGGGGGAGAGCAGCGAGGAAGTCTCCGTGACGATTAGTAAGACGGAGCCGCTGGCGGCGTGCACGCGCGGTTGGAGTTGTGAGGCGCTTCTTGCGAGGATTACGATGTTCGTCGCCCACCAATCTTGGACAGTAAAGTTGAGTGCTCACGTAACCTACTATCAAAACCTCAGCTTCTATCGCATCTCTTCGTTTGATCCTGGTTGTCGGTTTCTGGGAGATTCCCGCGAGCAAACAACGTGTGTGCATTGAAGTCGGCTAGGAAATGGCTCTGAGCACTATGGAACTTAACTTCTAAGGTCACCAGTCCCCTAGAACTTAGAACTACTTAAACCTAACCAACCTCAGGACATCACACAACACCCAGTCATCACGAGGCAGAGAAAATCCCTGACCCCCGCCGGGAATCGAACCCGGGCGCGGGAAGCGAGAACGCTACCGCACGACCGGCGTGTAGTTCGACAACTGCGGTGTTGTTGGTAGTTTTGTGCATTTATTCTGGCTTGGCTGGATTGGGAACCAGTATCCAGAACGTTGTGCTATTGACATCTTGTTGTCGTTTGGCTGTTTGGGTGGAGCAGAACTAACCTAGTTGGTTCGTTCGTCGGCTGGCTTTCGGTTGGGTTGCCTTCCCATTAAGAGGTTGTCGGTCTGGCTGCCTGTCTCACCTAAACGTGCGTTAGAGTTACCTTCCCAGGCCGCCCCGTGGAAGCTTCTGAAGAGCCGCTCCTTTTTTTTACATACTGATTTCCTTTTTAGTCTTAAGTACTCTATGTGGCCTTCAGCCGAGATTTGGCGTATTAAAATTGCAAGTTCTTCTTATGCCTTAAGTCGTAAAAAAAAAAGTTTCTTGTTTGCTATGTGGTCTTCAGCCGAGTTTTCAGACTTTTCAAATCAAAAGCTGAAAAATTTTGTCTAGGCCTAAAGGCGTAAGAAATATTTTCTAGTTTGAATGTGGCCTTCAGCCGAGTTTTCCAGCTTAAATTAAAAGTTAGAAGTTTCCTTGCCTGGGTCGACCGGGGTGGCCGAGCGGTTCTAGGCGCTTCAGTCTAGAACCGCACGACCACTATGGTCGCAGGTTCGAATCATGCCTCGGGCATGGGTGTGTGTGATGTCCTTAGATTAGTTAGGTTTAACTAGTTCTAAGTTCTAGGGGACTGGTGATTAAGTCCCATAGTGCTCAGAGCCATTTGAACCGTTTTTCCTTGTCTGGGCTTTATGCTGTGAGATTGTTTGGGTTTCGTGTGTGGCCTTCAGCCGAGTTTTATGTGAAGCATTTTAAGATAAAGCCTTTAGCCTATTTTAGTTGTAATTTAGAAGCTCTTCCCTTTAGGCCTAAAGCCGTAAAATTGTTTTCTACATGGTGTGCGGCTTTCAGACGAGTTTTAATTTCTCTTAAACTTAAAATTCAAAATCCTTGTCTTGCCCTTAAGTCATTAGGTTGTTATTCCTTAGTATGAGGCCTCCAGACGGGTTTTACACGAAATATTTTTAGATAAAGCCTTCAGCCTTTTCAAATTAAAAGCTCTTCTTCCTTGGACTTAGCCGTTAAATTGTTTGGTTGATATGCGCCCTTCAGCCGAGTTTTCACCCTATCTAGATTAAACATTGAAAATCTTTGTCTCGGCCTTAAGCCGTAACACTGTTCTTGACGAATGTGTGACCTTCAGCCGAGTTCTGTGGAATAACTTTAAGCTACGGCTTTCAGCGTATTTACAGTGAAGATTTTTTTTTTTTTTTTTTTTTAAGAAATGAAACCTTCAGAAGAACTCCTGTACCTCAATTCCTTGCTTAGGCCTTGTGCCTCGGATTTTAGATGTGGCCTTCAGCCGATCTCAATTAGATCAAAGGAGGTCTTTCGTTGAAACCTTGAGAGTTTTTCATTCTTGCTTGTCTGATTGTGTGTTTTAACAACTATAGTTTATATGTTGAGTGCAGCTGATAGTAACTTATTTTGGTCCCTTTCCACAAATATAACCTCATCCGCTCTGCCTGCTAGCCCATTGAGTTCAATAACATTAAAAAACAATTAAAATATCTGAAATTAACATTTTATCAAGTTTCAATTTCATCGAGGTCGTCTGGGAGACTGCGGCAGGTCCCAGTCCAGTATCCAATCTTCGCGATCCACTGTGGCACCTTCACCAGCTTGCTCGTTCTGAAACATATCTTCCATCCCTTCTGCATATTCGTCAACTCAATTCCTGGGGCGTTCTCGCAAGATATGCGACTACAGTGTTTGCACGCCATGGAGCGGTTCAGTCCAGATTTGCGACATCCACATACTGCTAATCGCGTATTGCATACGCAGGAAACCATCTTCAGCAGCGAGCGTGGGGCCGCATATTTTGTCATCGTCACAAGAAACCAGCGTGAGAAATTTCTCTACCTACCCCACTGGCATGGATCAATTTGCTTCCCCAGCGAAGATTGCACTTGATAGTAGGATCGCAATGACTACCAACTTGTTGCGTCCGATGCTGGCGGTAGAATTACATGTCTGAAAGATTTTCTCGTAGCAGGGTTTACAAAATGCTTGGATCTGATCTCGCCGGAAGTCGCACAGTTGGAATTCAGCTGTTCTGCTGAGACTGACGGCTTAGCAAAGTCACCAACGTGCAATTGTAGCTGTCGTTCCATAAGGTTTAGTAATTTTGATTTTCCTTGGTCAAAAAAGAGGGTGTGGGTCATATCTCCTGAAGGCATGGCTGAAAAGGGCAAATGCAGAAACGAAATTGAGAGAATTTCTGGAGTACCGAACTCCTGCTGATTGCCCTGTTTCCGGTTTATGGAAGTACAAGCTGTAGTTGTTTACTCGACCGGTAGCAGAACAAGCACGCCGATGTCCTCGCTTACGACTGCCACACTGTCAGACCCAGCAACTTCGGTAATAGCTGTTTTCACAATTAATGAAGCGTCACCTTGTGCCCGTAGAACTTGAATGACTCCACCCTCAAATTTCCTCATGAGCATAAAAATCAAGCGGTCTTGATGCTCTTATCAGCGACAAATTTCTCCTTTGCGATTGCAGCATTTGTATCTTCATCGAAAGTGATATCTGATTAAGCGCCTGGTGTCTTTAAACGTCGAGATCCTTCAGATGACTATGTTCCCCTTCGCGTAGCGTCTCTTGGGTAGATAAAAGTTCAGAAGTGGAACTTCGTTCCCTACCACCGTTCTTGTCAGACTCCATAGCTGTATAGAGAGAGACTTCATTTCTCCCATGGAATGGGAAGTACAAGTGTAAGTAGGCTGTTTAGGTTTTTTATTGGCAACGCCGCAGCCACATAGCGCTCTGTATAAAAATCACTGGCTGTGCCGTGTGCAGTCTGTGGCTAGTTTGCATTGTTGTCTGCCATTGTAGTGTCGGGCAGCGGCAGCTGGATGCTAACAGCGCGTAGCGTTGCGCAGTTGGAGGTGAGCCGCCAGCAGTCGTGGAGTGGGGAGAGAGATGGCAGAGTTTTGTAATTTGTAAGACTGGACGTCATGAACTATCATATATATTTTGACTATTAAGGTAAATACACTGTTTGTTCTCTATTAAAATCTTTCATTTGCTAACTATACCTATCAGTAGTTAGTGCCTTCCGTAGTTTGAATCTTTTATTTAGCTGGCAGTAGTTGTGCTCGCTGTCTTGCAGTAGTTCGAGTAACGAAGATTTTTTTTTTTTTAGAGAACAAACAGTGTATTTAGCTTAATAGTCAAAATATATATGATAGTTCATGACATCCAGTCTTAATGTGTTTGTGTACCCTTGTGTATTTGTTTTCTTCCTGTCTCTGTGTACTGTTTCATAGAATTTTTTCTCTTATAATACTAAGCTACATTCACTATGATGAGGAATACTGTTATCCTCAAATATAATTTGCATTAATAACATGTTATTTACTTCGTAAAGATGTTTACACATAATTTATTCTGTTTTGTTGTAATGCTAATGTGTGAAGTTGATGTTTCAAAAGTTATTCTGATCTTTTATGTATGTACTTATAACTTTTTGTAACACTGATGTATTTGCTATTTCGATTCTTTTGTAAAGCCTGTACTACTGCAAATGTTATCTGTATTGTTATGTTCTTTAAAGATGTATTTTGTACCTTTGTTATTGTATTCTTATGTTATAAAATTGTAATTGACACCAGTTCATCAAATTAAGTAACTTGTAAATTACATTTCACTGCACACGTTTCTGTTGGTCATAGTATATGGACAATATGTGAGAAGTAGGGACTGATAGTATTTGCACGTGTGTTAATAATTCAGTAAGGGACTGGATAACAGCATTGCTGGTTCTAAGGACATTTCAAAAACAATTTTTTTGAGTGCACAAGTGGTGGTTATGGACTTGCTATATTATCCGCAAGACTCTTCAATGGTGATTGTGCGCCTGCACAGTCAAACAGATGGCTGCTGGCCATCTCTACAAGGACTACAGTGGGTCTACACCTTTGATGACCCACCAATACCATTATTTCTACAAGGACTACAGTGGGTCTACACCTTTGATGACCCACCAATACCATTATTTCTACAAGGTCTACAGTGGGTCTGCATCTCTAGTGGCCCACCAATACCGTAATCTCTACCAGGACTACAAGGGGTCTACTCTGTGATGACCTACCTACCAATATTCTTCAAAACTTCGACTGACTCTGCTGTGGGTTTGCTCTGTTGTGGCCCATTACCTGTCTGCATGTCAAGAGTCAGCACTGTCTTTCCGTTGGAAGGACAACACTACTTCTTCAAGACTGCATGGAAATCCACTACTTCCATCTGCATTTTCTTTTACTACTCAGACTTTGAGAAAAACACTGCAATTTTACTTTGATGAATAATCAGAACTGTCTTTAAGGACTGTGAGAAAATTTTAGCTTTTGACCAACATTGTATCGATAAGTGTATTCATTTCATTTCTTTGTCATTGTAATTATGAAAAAATTTTTCAAATCTGTATTGGCCACTGCCCAAAAAAATTAGTAAATTTTTTTGTGGGGAGCATGGGGGCTATGTAAGTAGGCTGTTTAGGTTTTTTTATTGGTAACGCCACGTAGCGCTCTGTATGAAGATCACTGGCTGTGCTGTGTGCAGTCTGTGGCTAGTTTGCATTGTTGTCTGCCATTGTAGTGTCGAGCAGCGGCAGCTGGATGCTAACAGCGCGTAGCGTTGCGCAGTTAGAGGTGAGCCGCCAGCAGTCGTGGATGTGGGGAGAGAGATGGCGGAGTTTTGTAATTTGTAAGACTGGACGTCAGGAACTATCATATATATTTTGACTATTAAGGTAAATACACTGTTTGTTCTCTATTAAAATCTTTCATTTGCTAACTATACCTATCAGTAGATAGTGCCTTCCGTAGTTTGAATCTTTTATTTAGCTGGCAGTAGTGGTGCTCGCTGTATTGCAGTAGTTCGAGTAACGAAGATTTTTTGTGAGGTAAGTGATTTGTGAAAGGTATAGGTTAATGTTAGTCAGGGCCATTCTTTTGTAGGGATTATTGAAAGTCAGACTGCGTTGCGCTAAAAATATTGTGTGTCAGTTTAAGCACAGTCGTGTATAATTTTTCTAAGGGGACATTTCACAAGTATTCATCCCGTCAATCGTGAACATGTTGAAATCGACGTCATCAGAGGTAATCTGGATACATCCCTCATTAGTTAGGATTCTCACGTCGTGCAATCGAAGACGTCTCACATAGGGAATCTCCAATATATGGAGCTGCGAATCGAGTTACACTAAGAGCCTTGACTATAAGTCTTGATCCGAATCTTTTATATGCGAATGTAGTGAGTCCAATCAATAACGAAGCTAGCAACACGCTTTTGTTTTCAATTTATTTAGAGTTCATTGTTTGTTTTAAAAAAATAAACTACTCAAAGAAATGATTCAGAGACCACTGGTTGGACGTCTGGCAAGAACTCATTATGTGGAATGTATTGCGATGTGCCATAGACCTGTGTATGAATGTCTTCACGAAGTACATCTGCAGCAACACGTAAGATTCTCAGACGCTCTTCTCGTGGATCTGATAGCTTGCTGTGGTAGAAACTATCAGACAGTATCTTATAACCTGTACTTTTGAAGCACACTACTGTGCTCTCTTTATGTCTGTTAACAATCACTATTTCTTCACCATGCTTCCGGAAGAGTCGGGTTTTTATGGTCATTAAATCTGCTCCCAGTCATTTTTGGTTTGGTCCTTTAACTCCTGCAAAGTAAACTGGCCCTCTTCTGATTTTTCGATGTAGGAACAATCCTTATTTTCCTCCTCCCCTGATTGACCAGTAAAAATCTCTCTGTTATAATGATATTTAGCATTTTTATCGCATAGCCCTTCAACAGGGGTATTCTACAACACTTCGCGAGCCCATTTATCACCCGTCTTTCAGGAACCCCAATAACAATATCTGCTTTAAGCTTCATCACTTTACGAACAAACATTTGCGTTCCATACGGAAGTCTGGTAAGCTTCTCCCAATTAGCATCAAGTTACTCGCCAAAATAAAATCAGTGTTATTAAAATCAGATACCTTGTATGATCGAAGATTAGAAGCTGACGGTGCAGGGCCTTTTGCCAAAGACAATCTAATCAATTTAGGATTCCTGTACTTCTTATGACAAGCATTGTGCACTTCAGCTTCACCCAGACTCTTTAGTAACTTAAGATGTACTGAGATTTTCCTATCCTTACTGGATTGAACTAGCGTTTCCAGTCCTTCCTGTTTCACTCTAATCACATCACCACCTGCCAAATTGGCGTCGCCTATAAAACTCACCTCCATACGATCTAGAGCACTCATTTTAAATGCACTAATCGAGCAACTAAAGTAAACTCAAACGAGTAACGAGAGTTTTGCAAGACATAAAGAGTTTTGACGCGTCCCTCGTCCAACATATAAGACTGAGGCCGGCTAACAATCGAAACAATAACAAAAGAATGGAGAGGATGGCCTAAGCGGTTGTATACTTCATGTCAATCGAGGGAGATCTGTAGATGCCATTTTACCAGAATGTGGGGCAGATTTATGTCTTCTTATTAGAAATTTCTTTTCATTTAAAAACTGACTTGCAATAAAAGAATGGAATTACTTCGACTTTCAAGCTTATGAACTCTTAATAGTATAGATTTAAATGTCAGTAAGCCGTTTCTGAAATTATTTGTATTGATTGTAGCCATGTATGGAAGTGAAAAGTGGACGATAAATAGTGTAGAGAGGAAGGGAACAGAAGCTTTTGAAGTGTGGTGCTACAGCAGAATGCTGAAGATTGGATGGGTAGATCACATAACTAATGAGGAAGTATTGAATAGAATTGGGGAGAAGAGAAATTTGTGGCAAAACTTGACTAAAAGAAGGGATCGGTTTGTAGGACATATTCTGAGGCATCAAGGGATAACCAATTTAGTATTGGAGGGCAGCGTCGAGGGTAAAAATCGTAAGGGAGACCAAGAGATGAATACACAAACAGATTCAGAAGGATGTAGGTTGCAGTAAGTACTGGAAGATTAAGAACGTTGCACGGGATAGAGTAGCATAGAGAGCTGCAGCAAACCAGTCTCTGGACTGAAGACCACAACATCAACATAATCACCAAAAACATGAAATTTAGTGCACTACAACTTTAATAATCAGATATTTAGGATTTGGAGTGGCCATTTCCGAGTTACAGGCACTGGAGCCGACTTTTAAACTAAGCTGATAAAAATGGAAAAGCTTTGACAAACGACTGCTGTCAAACGGGTGCATAGATTTTGACTTTTAAATAGGTCATTCGAAGCAAGATTTAATGCACGGCACTTTTATTCTGGTACGGGTAGCATTTTCAGCAGGATGTATAGTTTCCGACAAATAGGCGAAAACCCGAAAATAGTGCCAAAATTTATTGGTTTTTTTTACCAAAAAAGTGATGGAGATCGAAAACTTGGATTTAATATACTCTCAACTGTACACACAACATTAAAAAATAGAATCTTGTTACTCATATTTTGCAAGCAATGGACCCTTTCTGTTACGCCGTTAGTGGGCTGTTGTACTGCTAATATTAAACAGCGCATCATGAAATTGACTGGCGAGCAAATGTGATAACAGTGTTAAAATTGGAAGCTCAGTTTCTGGTAATATGTTATTTCGAAAGACCTTCACTGTGCGTTGGAAGCACTTTGTCGTCTTTGAGTATCTTTGTTTAAAATTCGTGATGTGTACAAACAATCGTGTATTCAACAGAAAGATACGACCGTTACCACAATATTCCTTACTGAGGCACAAGGTTTTACTAGTTTCCTCAGTTCATAATCTCTGTCGTAAAACCATGTCCAGAGACTGTAATTGTAATTAATAAAAAGAATCGTGTCACAGTGTGTTCGAAAAAGTTGTCCTTTGTACTTATGCGGAGATATCCAGACTGCAGGTGAGACAAATATTTGCCTAAACGCTGGTAGAATTTTTAGTTTATTTAATTTCAACATGGTACGAGTATTGAAACTGCAGATTTATTGGACAGCCCATGCCCGCTACTGTAACTTATGTAATTATCAGGATTCGTTTCATGATGGTGCAATTTTGATACGGCTGAGTGAATGCAGTAGCGCTGTTAGTTGTGAAGACCGTAGATTCTTCATCGTACCAACTCCTGAATACATCATACCACACATCACACACGTACAACATCTGTGTGACATTAACGCCATATTTAATGCGGCCTGTTTCTTCGTTTCACCTACATAGAACAGAAAACCTTCTCGTAATTCCCCTTTTGCAGCCATCAGTTAGTGCTATTGCGTCATAAAATACCAGCATTTGAAAGAATAATGTAGCAGTGTCTGTATCAGCCGCCGAAGTTTCTGTCTCTGTGTGATGTTAACTGACTTCTTACCAAGTACCATAGCAGAACATCCACTCCCACATCATTTTTTACATCACATGTCCATTTCTCCTTTTTTTCCAGTTTCATCTTCCGCAGCATTCATTTTAGATTTCCTGCTATCTCCCTACCTCTCTCTCTCTCTCTCTCTCTCTCTTCTCTCTTACTTTGACTCCAACCTCTATTAACTAATGACTCATTTTTAATTCATCGTTCTAGTCTTCCACAGCTTATGTTAAAATTAATTCCCAGCTGTTGTTATCTTCCTGTAGTTGCTATTTGATGTAGACGTTGTTTAACGGAAAATGCAGTTTCTATCAGTGTATGACGGCCATTAATATAGATTTCTTGTGAAGGTGATTACTAGCACTATCACTATTATTATTACTTTACAGTTGTATTAATATTGTAATTATTACAATCAGTAACCCGCCCATGAACCATGGCCCTTGGCGTTGGTGAGGAGACTTGCGTGCCTCAGCAATACACATAGCCGTACCGTAGGTGCAACCACAACGGAGGGGTATCTGTTGAGAGGCCAGACAAATGTGTGGTTCCTGAAGAGGGGCAGCAGCCTTTTCAGTAGTTGCAGGGGCAACAGTCTGGCTGATTGACTGATCTGACCTTGCCACAGTAACCAAAACGGCCTTGCTGTGCTGGTACTGCGAACGGCTGAAAGCAAGGAGAAACTACAGCAGTAATTTTTCCGAAGGCGTGCAGCTTTACTGTATGTTTAAGTAAATGAAGCAGGTTAAAAGGATTACAAACGTCTCAAAAATGAGATCGACAAGGAGTGCAAAATGGCTAAGCAGGAATGGCTAGAGGACAATTGTAAGGATGTAGGGGCACATATCACTAGGGGTAAGATATATACTGCCTACAGGAAAATTAAAGAAACCTTTGGAGAAAAGAGAACGACTTGCATTAACATCAGGAGCTTAGATGGAAACCCAGTTCTAAGCAAAGAAGGGAAAGCAGAAACGTGGAAGGCGGATATACAGGGTCTATACAAGGGCGATGAACGTAAGGACAATATTATAGAAATGGAAGAGAATGTGCATGAAGATGAAGTAGGAAATATTATACTGCGTGAAGAGTTTGACAAAACACTGAAAGACCTAAGTCGAAACAAGGCCCCGGGAGGAGACAACATTTCATTAGAACTACTGATAGCCTTGGGAGAGTCAGGCCTAACAAAACTCTACCATCTGGTGAGCAAGATGTATGAAACAGGCGAAATACCCTCAGACTTCAAGAAGAATGTAATAATTCCAGTCCCAAAGAAAACAGGTATCTACAGATGTGAAAATTATCGAACTATCAGTTTAATAAGCCACAGCTGCAAAATACTAACACGAATTCTTTACAGACGAATGGAAAAACTTGTAGAAGCCGACATCGGGGAAGATTAGGTGGTTGTTCTGAGTACTTATTTCTCAGGTTCTATGCACCCAAATTGTGTGAAAATGTAATCACATGTGAGTTCTAGTACAATATATTTGTCCACTGAATACCCATTTATCATCCGCATTTCTTCTTGGTGTAGCACCTTTAATGGCCAGTTGTGTAGTTGCCTGTACGGGCACACACTGTCGCTGGTCGTCGCCCAGTCCGACATCGACTCCGCGAGCACGCGTCGCCATTGTGAACCGCTTCCGCCTGCACTGGGGTTCACAGTTTGACCAAGACGTGCCTTCGCGCCGCACGGCACAACAGCTTACACCGGTCTCCAGTCGCTGCCCTGTATCTGGCCACGAGTTACTGTCGCGGCAGGGCTGCTGACAACTCCACCTTGCCGAGCCATGGACCGTTGCCTAGGGCAACGCCATACTCTGCTGCGACAAATGGTCGTGGTATGTTGCGTCACTCGAGTCGAGCCGGCGTCTTCTGGCGTTGATTGCTGACTGACAGTACCGCAGTATTTTCTCATGGGTTAAAAACATGTACTTAGCATTGCAGCATCTATAGCGGGACTGTGGCCACGCACCTTGTAGCATCCCACGGCTCACCTGCAACCCAGGATAATGTGGTGAATCGATGGCTGTGCTGACTACTAGCAGCCTAAGTCCACCACCCACCGTAGAGGTCATACATCCCCGACTTCCACAACGTTAAAAAGTCGACACACATACAACGTGAGCGTTACACATGTAACAATTTCAGAATACATCAGTTTTACTGTATTCATCACTTACAGTGATATACTTCCAGCAACATTGTAAAACGGAACTACAAAAGGAACAAATAATGTTAGTTTTTGTCGTAATGAATAGCACGGTTCTCAAGCATTAGCCCTACGCATTACTCGTTCATAAAACGGCTCTGTTAAAAATATGTGTTTTCAAGTGGAGATTGCGACATTGCCTCGTTGCTGCATGACTGCATTTCCACGGCCTTGCGTACGACCAGCGGTTGTTGCCGCGAGAGTGCGTCGCACATTGTACTCGTACAACACAGTCTGTCTCCGTGAGAGTACGTGACACTGTGAAAAAGCACTGAAATGCTCTAGAACAGCTGCTGAAGATTATGGTTATTCACGAAGACTCGTTTAGAAAACACGGCACCATGTTCATGTGACAAAATGATATCTTACATCATCAACACAACACTGAGGAACGCAATCGCTCACAACAACCGACAGTAATTGTAATAATCGTTGAATTGGAAGCATTTTGTTTTATTTGGATAGGTACTGATTTATAGGCATCATCATCATTTCTTAAACATAAACTATAACACACTGATCGCATAGTTGTAAATGGTTCATCGCTTTCCTCGAAGATTTGGTGATAGCTGTAAAGCCGTGTGCAAATGAATCAAAATGTTATACAATCTGCGTATTCTGTTGCCTATTAGATATAAAGGACAATGGTCTATCCCAAAGTTCAAAGCGAACTCAATTATTGGCTTCACAATCGTGAGTGCTGCGACAACGATATAAAATTTAGGATGGTCACCTGACGATGAAACGTAGAACTCGAAACACACGAAGGAAATGATAAACACTGCAGAAACTACAGAAGAGGCCCTTCTTTGAAACAATGGGCTCTGTGCCTGAAACTTTGTTCGTAAGTTTAAGGTGGCCACATTGTTCCCTTTCTCGAGTAGCAGGGAAGAACATTAGGTTCTAATAACGATTCCACTTAAAGTCATAAGAGGATCACTGCCGCCTCATCGAAAGTGCAGAAGTCTGATGGCTGTTTTATTCTCGCTATACGATTATTCTGATCAGGCTCGCTGCGTTGCCACTTCAGTCCCTCAGTTTAGGCACGGCCTCCACGTATCCCTTCCGTATGCTGTCAAATCCCTCGGTAGAAAAGTTATCACAACTTGGACCTCCATCCTCTCTCGGAGCTGGTGCGCACTTTCAGACGACACATGAGCTCATCAACGCCGCGGTGGTGGCCGCCGAATATCCTAGATCTCTGAAGACAGTGGGTGTGCTGTGTGTGATTGCTGTTTTAATAAAATTCGTCGTACTTTCGGAGGCACGCAGCTGACTTCTCGTAAACTCCCTGAGAAAGCATCCTTCTCGGCGGAAGAGAAAATGCAGCAAATGCTGTTCCTCCTCTGACGTTCCGGAATCGTCAAGCGGCTTGGTGAAGCACAGGTTACGGTCATATGGAATCCACGCGCAAATAGTGCCGTTTCAAATGACTCGAGCAATGATTTCTCAGCAAACAGTTTAGTCTCGGACACATTACCTTACAATGATATGACACCAACAATATTTTTTTTTATATATAGGAAGAACTGCATGCAGTTCAGTGACGTAGACTGAAACTGAATAAAGTATAACTTTTTCTTTTTAAGCAGTAAACTTTTTTATTTATGTGTCAGTATTCCACAAGCTACTCAATGATGTATTGCTGAGAGTACATGGGTTTCCGTTGTGACACATTCGCGCTGATTATAGAATGTCATTTTACCTCTCAAGATTAAAGCCTTGATACGCCTGGGCATTAACAGAGCTTCGACGGCGTGTACAAGTACAGCTGCCCATTCAGTTTCTACGCGATACCACTCTTCATCAAGTGTAGTGACTGGCGTACTGTGACGAGCCAGTTGCTCGGCCACCATTGACCATACGTTTTCAATTGGTGAGAGATCTGGAGAACGTGCTGGCCAGGGCAGCAGTCGAACATTTTCTGTATCCACAAAGGCCCGTACAGGACCTGCAACATGGGACCGTGGAGTATCCTGCTGAAATGTAGGGTTTCGCAGGGGTCGAATGAAGGGTGGATCCACGGGTCGTAACACATCTGAAATGTAACGCCCACTGTTCAAAGTGCCGTCAATGCGAACAATAGGTGACCGAGGCGTGTAACCAACGGCACCCCATGCCATCACGCCGGGGGATACACCAGTATGGCGGTGACGAATACACGCTTCCAACGTGCGTTCACAGCGATGTCGCCAAAACGGATGCGACCATCATGATGCTGTGAACAGAACTTGGATTCATCCGAAAAAATGACGTTTTGCCACTCGTGCACACAGGTTCGTCGTCGAGTGCACCATCGCAGGCGCTCCTGTCTGTGATGCAGCGTCAAGGGTACCGCAGCCATGGTGCCCGAACTGATAGTGCATGCTGCTGCAAACATCGTCCAACTATTCGTGCAGATGATTGTTGTCTTGCAAACGTCCCCGTCGGTTGACTCAGGAATCGAGACGTGGCTGCACGATACGTTACAGCCATGTGGATAAGATACCCGTCATCTCGACTGCTAGTGATACGTGGCCGTTCGGATTCAATACGGCGTTCCGTATTACCCTCCTGAACCCACCGATTCCATATTCTGCTAACAGTCATTGGATATCGACCAAACCGTGCAGCAGTGTCGCGATACGATAAACTGCAATCGCGATAGGCAACAATCCGACCTTTATCAAAGTTGGAAACATGATGCTACGCATTTCTCCTCCTTATACGAGGTATCACAACAACGTTTTACCAGGTAACGCCGGTCAACTGCTGTTTGTCTATGAGAAATCGGTTGGAAACTTTCCTCATGTCAGCACGTTGTAGGTGTCGCCACCGGCTCCAACCTTGTGTGAATGCTCTGAAAAGCTAATCATTTTCATATCACAACATCTTCTTCCTGTCGGTTAAATTTCGCGTCTGTAGCACGTCATCTTCGTGGTGTAGCAATTTTAATGGCCAGTAGTGTAGATGGACCACCAGAGTTAGGCACCAGGCGGCCCACCGGCTGTATGGCGGGGAGCCAACAGCTTTCAGTATTAGTTAGACAGCAGGCTCGCAGCTAAAATCTAGCGAGGACGGCTTCTTGAACCATTTCAGCTCGTTAACTGACTTCGGCCCCCCGTCGTAGCTTGGTGAACTGGTAACTACCTGTCTGCAATCAGTAGTATCAATGGTTCAAGAAGCCGTCATCGCTAGATTTTAGCTGCGAGCCTGCTGTCTAACTATTACTGAAAGCTGTTGGCTCCCCGGACTCGACTCATGTTGCTTTGGCAAGGCGCTTCCCATCATGTAAGACGCAATAGAACAAGGGCTTGGTTGCATGAAGAGACAGGTCACCAACACCATAGCCGAATCTAACTTTCTGCTTGTGAACAATACTCGTATTACGGTCTAGCTTCGCCATTGCTGGAGGCATTGGGTGGCAGTAGTTGCATAATCAGCTTGTTTTCCTTGATGTAAGGGAGCCCTATAGTTTCCTGTCTGATATACTTGAACAGCGATTCTTGCGTTGAACCCTGGGTAACGCCTTTTCGTTTATGTATCCATGCCAAGTAAAGACACTGTAGCACAATGCGTCTCCCCTCTTTGTAAGATCGATCCCACTGAATTGCTTTTCATGGCAGTTCTGAAAAGACCATCCTCATACCTTATGATTTGACAAATGTGCACTACACTGAAACGCCAAAGAAACTGGTACAGGTATTCGTATTCAAATATAGAGAAATGTAAACAGGCAGAATACGGCGTTGTTGTCGACCACGCGTATATAAAACAAGGGTCTGGCACAGTTGTTAGATCGGTTACTGCTGCTGCAATGGAGAGTTGTAAAGATTTAAGTAAGTTTGAACGTGGTGTTATAGTTGGCGCACAAGCGATAAGGTACAACATCTCCGAGGTACCGATGAAGTGGGGATTTTCTAATGCGACCATTTGCCGAGGGTACCGTGAATATTAGGAATCCGGTAAAACATCAAATCTCCGACATCACTGTGACCGGTAATAGATCCTGCAAGAACAGAACCAACGACGACTGAAAAGAATCGGTCAACGTGAGAGTGCAACCCTTCTACACATTGCTCCAGATTTCAGTGATGTGCCATCAACGAGTGTCAGCGTGCGAACCATTCAACGAAACATCATTGATATTGGCTTCCGGAGCCGAAGGTCCACTCATGTACCCTTGGTGACTGCACGATACGAAGCTTTACTCCTCGCCTGTGCACGTCATCACCGACATTGGACTGTTGATGACTGGAAACATGTTACTTGGTCGGATGACTCTCGTTTAAAATTGTAACGAGGGGATGGACGTGTACCGGAATGGAGGCAACGTCATGAATCCATGGACACTGCATGTCAGCAGGGGACTGTTCAAGCTAGTAGAGGCTCTGTAATGGTGTGGGGCGTGAGTAGTTGGAGTGATATGGGACCAGTCAAATGGGACCATTGATACATGTAGATAGGACTCTGACAGGTGACACGAAGGTAATCATCCTGTCTGATCACCTTCAACTATTCATGTCCATTGTGCATTCCGACGGACTTTGGCAGTTCCAACACGGCAATGCGACACACCACATGTCCAGAATTGCTACAGACTGACTAGAGGAACACTTTTCTGAGTTTAAACACTTCCGCTGGCAACCAAAGTCCCCAGACATGAACATTATTGAGAATATCTGGGATGTCTTGCAACGTGCTGTTCAGAAGAGATCTTCACTCTCTCGTATTCTTAAGTATTTAAGGACAGCCCTCTGCAGAGTTCATGGTGTAAATTCCCTCCATCATTACTTCAGACATTATTCGAGTCCATGTTACGTCGTGTTGCAGTTCGCGGGGACCTACACGATATTAGGCAGGTGTTTCAGTTTCTTTGGCTCTTGAGGGCAGTTTTGTTTAAAGCACAACGTTCATAATAAGATATTGCATTGTCTGCATTGTCTGTGTTTTAAGAAGAACGATGCAATGTTCATACAGACATCCATAATGTCCGAAGGAACAGGCACTGCGACGACAAGAGCTGTTATGAAATACCTGGTGACCACGGACAACCATCTGGGCTGTGCAAGGGAATGACGACAGTGAAAATGTTTTCCGGACAGATACTCGTATCGGAATTTCCCGCCTTACGCGAGAGGTCGCCTTAACCGCTTTAGCTAACCGTACACGACTCACGCCCGTACCCCAGCTTCCAGAGGTCATCATTCTTGCCTCACATATTGGGTGTGGCCGTATGTCGTCTACCGTTAGGCGAAGCGCTTAAGTTGACCGCTCACCTGAATCTGGAAATCTAGGTTTGAGTCTCGGCTCGGCACAAATTTTCATTGTGGTCATTCCCTAACACAACTGACGGTTGTCCGTATTTGCAACTGCGATACATTTCGTGTACTTGAAGACCGCTGCAGTAGCCGCAATGCCTCCTTGCACTGCACAGTTCTTCTTAACGTCAAACGCACTGCTATATCGTATTTATCCGCCGATACCAGGCAGCGATTTTCAATTAAAATGTTCTCCCTTCTGCGGGAACTACAAATGTGTTTGCGAGTACAAGTCGTAACACAGGAACGACTTCATATGGAAGCTTGGATCTGGCTGTTGGTAGTGCACGGACAGCCCAAATAGTTAAGGCTACCCATTGCGTAAAGCGAAAAATCTGGTTCGACTTCCCGTCCGGCACAAATTTTCATTGTTGCGATTCCCTTACACACCTGATGCAGCTGCGAATACGTTTCATGTACGAGGCTCTTTGGCTGATCACTAAACTAATTTTGCTTCCTATGGTTTACCCAGTCTGCCGGCAACTGATACACTGTCAGTTTCTTGCTAAACTAGGTGCAAGTTTGCACTAAGTAAAGTCAGATCCACAAAGATACAAGGAATTGAGACACTCGTCAGTATAGCTTTGGGGCGTAGATTATTATGTTACTGCGGCATGTGTTGGAGCGTATGCTTCTCAGTAATGCATCCGCTTTTGAGTTGCTGTCAGATGATTTAATTTCCCTCGCTTTTCACCCACTGAGATTACTACACTGACTCACCAGGTAACAAATATACAGAACAACAAACACAATATTGTTGCAAAACTCTTTCCCCTTAACATTTTCTCACAAATCATCTTTTATTAGCAAATTGTCCATCGAAATTTATTTCTTATGTTTGGCTTTCGGAACTTTGTCTCAGCAGCAAAAATTTGTCTGAAGTTTGCTCCGGAAATTCATTCCTAAAACTGTGCTCACACGTAAACCACATACACCACTACCACGTACAATATGTTGGGGAAGGAGGTGCCCTTCTTTCTGTTATCTGAAGGCTAATTACAGACTGACTCACTGTAGCAAAGTTTCGTTTCCTTGTGACTTGCGAAACTACATCTGGCGAATTAAGTATTTATGACTCTGTACGCAGTTTAGGTGGTTCATCCTTATCGAGAGACTAATGTTTCCGCGAACTCCCCGCTGTGCTGCCGAAGATCAACACATGCATGACGTGTCTCTTACGTCAGTACACATTACTTTGGAAGTATCAATAACTTTATGGAATTTCTGATCCTTAGTCATACATTCCTCGAAGGATTCAGCTCAGTCGCGCTGAACACGATTATTAAAAGCATTTTTCCTCTTTCTGCTTTTACCGCCTCCCCATTTCCAAAGAGGTGTCGCAATTACAGATGGCGACGAATCCAGTGCATTATTTACGAATAGAGAAGTGTGTTCCACGTCATTATCCATAACATTTGCAGCATAATTAACACACCAACAGCTTCCTTTGCAGCCTTCACATTGTCTACATGAAAATTACTGTCTGCACCTGCACTCTGTATGATACAAAAATCACTGGCACGTGGACTTCCCTGTACGTGCCACCCCGTGTTGCCCGTGACCCAAACTCGATGGCATGTATACTTGATCCATAAACCTCTAGCACCTACGGTGCTATTCACAAACTAATTTTTATCAGTACAGCGCACATTTACTTCGTGAGCCACTACAGTTTATGAATTTGTGCCCGTTTCCGTACCGACATTTTTGTGCCATTCAGCTTACACAGTTGTAGGTACGATGTTGTTATCTTTGCTTGCCCGCGAAAGCCAAAAGTCCAGAGTTCAAGTCTCGGTCCGGCACACAGTTTTAATCTGCAAGGAAGTTTCATCTTCATATTTGATAACATAATAGTGGAAACATAATAACATAATAGTAGAAATCCTTGGGTAACAGAAGAAATATTGAATTTAATTGATGAAAGGAGAAAAGATAAAAGTTCAATAAATGAAGCAGGCAAAATACTCTCTTCCAAATTCTAAAGGTGGCAGGGGTAAAATACAGGGAGCCAAAGGCTATTTACAATTTGAACAGAAACCAGATGGCAGTTATAAGAGTTGAAGGACATGAAAGGGAAGCAGTGGTTGGGAAGGGAGTGAGACAGGGTTGCAGTCTCTCCCCGATGTTATTCAATCTGTATATTGAGCAAGCAGTGAAGAAAACAAAAGAATAATTCGGGGTAGGTATTAAATTCCATGGAGAAAACTTTGAGGTTCGCCGACGACATTGCAATTCTGTCAGAGACAGCAAAGGACTTGGAAGAGCAGTTGAACGGAATGGACAGTGTCTTGAAAGGAGGATATAAGATGAACATCAACGAAAGCAAAACGAGGGAATTAGATTAGGAAATGAGACACTTAAAGTAGTAAAGGAGTTTTGCTATTTGGGGAGCAAAATAACTGATGATGGCCGAAGTAGAGAGGATATAAAATGTAGACTGGCAATGGCAAGGAAAGCGTTTCTGAAGAAGAGAAATATGTTAACATCGAGTATAGATTTATGTGTCAGGAAGTCATTTCTGAAAGTATTTGTATTGAGTGTAGCCATGTATGGAAGTGAAACATGGACGATAAATAGTTTCGACAAGAAGAGAATATAAGCTTTCGAATGTGGTGCTACAAAAGAATGCTGAAGATTAGATGGGTAGATCACATAACTAATGAGGAAGTATTGAATAGGATTGGGTAGCAGAGAAGTTTGTGGCACAACTTGACCAGAAGAAGGGATCGTTTGGTAGGACATGTTCTGTGGCATCAAGGGATCACCAATTTAGTATTGGAGGGCAGCATGGAAGGTAAAAATCGTAGAGGGAGACCAAGAGATGAATACACTAAGCAGATTCAGAAGGATGTAGGTTGCAGTAGGTACTGGGAGATGAAGAAGCTTGCACAGGATAGAGCAGCATGGAGAGCTGCATCAAACCAATCTCAGGACTGAAGACCACAACTACAACAACAACAATAGTGGAAGACCAACATCAGACACGCAAATATTTTTGTTTTGAGTGACGCATGAAAGTTGACCCAGATATAGTCCAGGATTCCAAAGAAGTTGATAAGGAGTAATGCAGATCTTACAATGACATTGAAACAGGACAGTGTGACTTTGAACATACTTACCAACACACGTAGGAATCAACATGATAACCAGTAAATTTGTTTGTATATGTGGGGATTGCTGGAATCACATACAGTATGGCTTTCTGGTGATTGATTAAATGAGGAAGGTGAGTGAAGGTCGCTACAGTTGAAACTTCAAGGAGACCCTGCTTAATCTGTACAGTACTAGAACACAAATACGTCAGTATATTGTAGAGTCTGGACAAATTTGCACCTATGTCATTTATTCATTCAGAGCTCTGGGAGCACATGCGCCTATACGTTGACAGAAAAATCACGGCAATTAATGCTAAATTAATGGAACTGGGAATGCTTATCGAGACAGTAGCTAGAAATGGCGAGGCGATGGAGCAGTTGAATGCTTTTTTTTATTTATTTTTTTTTTTTTTTTGTCATCAGTCTACTGGCTGGTTTGATGCGGCCCGCCACGAATTCCTTTCCTGTGCTAACCTCTTCATCTCAGAGTAGCACTTGCAACCTTGCTTGATGTATTCCAATCTCTGTCTTCCCTTACAGTTTTTGCCCTCTACAGCTCCCTCTAGTACCATGGAAGTCATTCCGTCATGTCTTAGCAGATGTCCTATCATCCTGTCCCTTCATCAGTGTTTTCCACATATTCCTTTCCTCTCTGATTCTGCGTACAACCTCCTCATTCCTTACCTTATCAGTCCACCTAATTTTCAACGTTCGTCTATAGCACCACATCTCAAATGCTTCGATTCTCACTGTTCCGGTTTTACCACAGACCATGTTCCACTACCATACATACATCCAGACGTACATCCTCAGAAATTTCTTCCTCAAATTAAGGCCGGTATTTGATATTAGTAGAGTTCTCTTGGCCAGAAATGCCTTTTTTGCTATAGCGAGTCTGCTTTTGATGTCCTCCTTGCTCCGTCCGTCATTGTTTATTTTACTGCCTATGTAGCAGAATTCCTTAACTTCACTGACTTCGTGACCATCAATCCTGATGTTAAGTTTCTCGCTGTTCTCATTTCTACTACTTCTCATTACCTTCGTCTTTCTCCGATTTACTCTTAAACCATACTGTGTACTCATTAGACTGTTCATTCCGTTCAGCAGATCATTTAATTCTTCTTCACTTTCACTCAGGATGGCAATGTCATCAGCGAATCGCATCATTGATATCCTTTCACCTTGTATTTTAATTCCACTCCTGAACCTTTCTTTTATTTCCATCATTGCTTCCTCGATGTACAGATTGAAGAGTAGGGGCGAAAGGCTACAGCCTTGTCTTACTCCCTTCTTAATACGAGCACTTCGTTCTTGATCGCCCACTCTTATTATTCCCTCTTGGTTGCTGTACATATTGTGTATGACCCGTCTCTCCCTATAGCTTACCCCTACTTTTTTCAGAATCTTGAACAGCTTGCACCATTTTATATTGTCGAACGCTTTTTCCAGGTCGACAAATCCTATGAACGTGTCTTGATTTTTCTTTAGCCTTGCTTCCATTATTAGCCGTAACGTCAGAATTACCTCTCTCGTGCCTTTACTTTTTCTAAAGCCAAACTGATCGTCACCTAGCGCATTCTCAATTTTCTTTTCCATTCTTCTGTATATTATTCTTGTAAGCAGCCTCGATGCATGAGCTGTCAAGCTGATTGTGCGATAATTCTCGCACTTGTCAGATCTTGCCGTCTTCGGAATTGTGTGGATGATGCTTTTCCGAAAGTCAGATGGTATGTCGCCAGACTCATATATTCTATACACAAACGTGAACAGTCGTTTTGTTGCCACTTCCCCTAATGATTCTGATGGAATGTTATCTATCCCTTCTGCCTTATTTGACCGTAAGTCCCCCAAAGCTCTTTTCATTCCGATTCTAATACTGGATCCCCTATCTCTTCTAAATCGACTCCTGTTTTTTCTTCTATCACATCAGACAAATCTTCACCGTCATAGAGGCTTTCAATTTAACAGTGGAATTCCCGTTGCACCCTTAATGTTACCACCGTTGCTTTTAATGTCACCAAAGGTTGTTTTGACTTTCCTGTATTCTGAGTCAGTCCTTCCGACAATCATATCTTTTTCGATGTCTTCACATTTTTCCTGCAGCCATTTCGTCTTAGCTTCTCTGCACTTCCTATTTATTTCATTCCTCAGCGACTTCTATTTCTGTATTCCTGATTTTCCCGGAACATGTTTGTACTTCCTCCTTTCATCAATCAACTGAAGTATTTCTTCTGTTACCCATGGTTTCTTCGCAGCTACCTTCTTTGTACCTATGTTTTCATTCCCAACTTCTGTTATGGCTCTTTTTAGAGATGTCCATTCCTCTTCAACTGTGCTGCCTACTGCGCTATTCCTTATTGCTGTATATATAGCGTTAGAGAACTTCAAACGTATCTCGTCATTCCTTAGAACTTCCGTATCCCACTTCTTTGCGTATTGATTCTTCCTGACTAATGTATTGAACTTCAGCCTATTCTTCATCACTACTATATTGTGATCTGAGTCTATAACTGCTCCTGGGTATGCCTTACAATCCAGTATCTGATTTCGGAATCTCTGTCTGACCATGATGTAATCTAATTGAAATCTTCCCGTATCTCCCGGCCTTTTCCCAGTATACCTCCTCCTCTTGTGATTCTTGAACAGGGTATTCGCTATTACTAGCTGAAACTTGTTACAGATCTCAATTAGTCTTTCTCCTCTTTCATTCCTTGTCCCAAGCCCATATTATCCTGTAACCTTTTCTTCTACTCCTTCCCCTACATCTGCATTCCAGTCGCCCATGACTATTAGATTTTCCTCCCCCTTTACATACTGTATAACCTTTTCAATATCCTCATACACTTTCTCTATCTGTTCATCTTCAGCTTGCGACGTCGGCATGTATACCTGAACTATCGTTGTCGGTGTTGGTCTGCTGTCGATTCTAATTAGAACAACCCGGTCACTGAACTGTTCACAGTAACACACCCTCTTCCCTACCTTCCTCTTCATAACAAATCCTACACCTGTTATACCATTTTCTGCTGCTGTTGATATTACCCGATACGCATCTGACCAGAAATCCTTATCATCCTTCCACTTCACTTCACTGACTCCTACTATATCTAGATTGAGCCTTTGCATTTCCCTTTTCAGATTTTCTAGTTTCCTTACCACGTTAAAGCTTCTGACATTCCACGCCCCGACTCGTAGAACATTATCCTTTCGTTGATTAGTCAATCTTTTTCTCATGGTAACCTCCCCCTTGGCAGTCCCCTCCCGGAGATCCGAATGGGGGACTATTCCGGAATCTTTTGCGAATGTAGAGATCATCATGACACTTCTTCAACTACAGGCCACATGTCCTGTGGATACACGTTACGTGTCTTTAATGCAGTGGTTTCCATTGGCTTCTGCATCCTCATGTCGTTGATCATTGCTGATTCTTCCGCCTTTAGGGGCAATTTCTCACCCCTAGGACAAGAGAATGCCCTGAACCTCTATCCGCTCCTCCGCCCTATTTGACAAGGCCGTTGGCAGAATGAGGCTGACTTCTTATGCCGGAAGTCTTCGGCCGCCAATGCAGACTATTTATCGAAATTTAGGCAGTGGCGAGGATCAAACCCGGGACCGAAGACGTTTTGATTATGAATCAAAGACGCTACCCCTAGACCACGGATACAGTTGAATGCTATAATCCAGCAATCTGAAATGTACCAATATGTCAGTGAGAAAAATGCAAGAGTCAATAGGAAACTAAGGGATGTGCTTGGTTATTTCAAGGTGACAGCTGACACGCTTGACTTCAGCCATCACTGGTAGTATCAGAGCAGAGTTGAATGCTATGTCGAAACGGTTCAATGTACGGCGTCATGTCGGCAACAGGGAATCAAGTTATTGAAGCACGAAAGGCTATTCGACTCAAATTCGATTGCTAAAATTAGGACAGTTGCAACGAAAACACTGTCTCTCAGGAACGTTTAAACCAGGACCTGAAAATCTGAAAAGACCCTCACAAACTACGAATGGAGGCAGAAGAGCACAAGAAGTATAAGATTACGATTACGTTAACAAACACAAGGATAGAGAGTTGAGCATGATATGGCGGGTCAGCAAGGGTGAGCCCTATATGCTAGTTACCTACCCTTCACGTTTAACTAAGGATGCAGTACAGTTTGGGAGCAGAAATTTGAGAGAACACCAGGTTTATTAAAGGTATTAATCTTCGAAACTTGAAATTGTGACAAGTGTCTACTGAATGAGAAGCAAGCATATGCTGCAAAATTACGTGTGACTTACGCGAATAGGAAACACAACGTCACCGCAAAGACGAATAAAACTCTCTAAAAGTAAGAAATACAATACTAAAATTAAACCTCATTTAAATCAACTGCTTTTGTAGCAACAAGTAACCAACCCGAAGGGTTGATACTGCAAGGGAGCTTAGCGCGAGGGCACAACATTTACCACTTTTCTTGACTGTTTTTGCGAAACTTTCAACATCGTTATTAACAATCCTGATCTAAGAGGAATTTCGTCAGCTTTCGCGTTCCTCTAAAAGATGTACGTTGTTAAATTAAAAAGAAAAGACACATTCGCTTCACTATCTCAGATGATACAATTGGATTAAGCATGCAACGGAATTACGTGCGCGTTTGCATACTCTCATTTGCAGAAACCCTTTTTTCTGTATCTTTGACCATCTACGGTACATAAGGGACCGTTCCGGGTCATGCACTTCGCCCCGAATTTCATTTCAACACATATATATTTTATCTTCAATTTTTTCTGAAAAATCCTAGAAGTTCCTATGTGTCTACTACTAAGCCGCCGAAAACCACCCAGATAAATCAGTAAAGCAGTTTTAGTGTCAAATGTGTGATACCACACTGTACTGTCACAATCCCTCACGCCTGTGGTTTGTTTAAGTCGGTTCGTTGTTCTGTCACCGGTGCAAAACGTGTTGCGATTTAACGTAGGTATGCGCGTATAATTTAGTCTCTCACGAGAGTGTGTTTGTCCTCCACGCACGAACGTCGACATCACTTTGAAACTCGTAAGTGCTGCGATAGAATGTCCATTGCTTTTCATTACCTCCATTTTATTTACTCATGTTTTACAGAAACCAGCACATATGACTCTGTTGTGATATTTCGGAAATAAAATGAAAAGGGAATAACCCGTTTCTTTTGGCGTTTATCTGCTTGCTTAATGTTGAAATACTGACGTCTAGCTGCGAAACAGGGTGACCAATTTGCACTGGAACAAGCTTCCCCTAATTGGCATAATTTATTCATCAGTTCCATTTGTCCCTCGAAGCCGGTAACAACGTTATGCACGTGCCCTATTCACTACTGGTTGGTAGCAGACGTGACAGAAACAAATACTTTTAATACAGGCGGAACTCCATCTCGCAGGTAGGAACGGATATGATACATGGCAGCAAGCAGTGTCCGCCATATTGGCGTTCTGTGTAACTACATTATTTTTTCTGTCCCACCTACGTGCCCTGCTTTAAACTTATATTGACGCAGCACACAAGCCGGACTTTTGTAAACCCGAACAGACTTTCGCCTGTGGCCTTCCCTGTTATAGAAATTAAATAAATTATCTTTTTACATTTTAAAATGATAGCAGTCACTTTTGTGTGCAGCAGTTATTTTCTGAAATTACGAAAATTAATTCGGAAAAGCCAGATTTTTGGAAATGTCATAAACATGGTCGTACAGCCATGAAGAAATATTTTTACAAAATTTTAAAAGTGCTGCTGTCGAGACAATCTTGTGAACACTATATGTAGTAGTCTATATTTACATTATCGCTACACTTCAATAATCAGCGAGTGAAGTGAAATTAAGATGAAGTATTATCATAATACCAGTTACGAGATGAAGATTTTTTGAAATAGAAGCTATTGGCAACTAATAAAAATGTCCGTTGTCATGACAGGCAAAAATGTTAAAACTTTAGAGGAAGTCAGTTCATTTGTAAACAAAACGTGTTCCATTGCAGAAGACCTCCCGTTTCAAAATACAAAATGGAACACGACTGACGAAGGTTTTCTAAACATACTATCGTAGCTTCAGTTTAGTTTAGTCCTCTGCACTTTCTGATGTTTATAACGATTTTTTCATGTTGGGCAAGTTAAGTTCCTTTTCTTTATCTTTCGTCGAGAGTATGCCACCTCTTTATTTCAGATATTTAGGAATATTTGCTATGTTAACGTACACTTATTCATCCAATAGAATTATCCAAAGACGATAACGTTTTCTTACTAATTACTTCGACATTTCCAACATACCGCGCGACAGCTACAGTCGCAGGTTCGAATCCTGCCTCGGGCACGGATGTGTGTGATATCCTTAGGTTAGTTAGTTGAAGTAGTTCTAAGTTCCAGGGGACTGATGATCTCAGATGATAAGTCCCGTAGTGCTCAGAGCCATTTGAACCATTTTTCCGACATATTTTGGAATGTCTACTGCTTGCTTCACATTTTCCAACCTCCTTGTGTTTTATCAGAAAATTAATTTACCAATAACCTGTATTTAAAATACAATAGTGTAAAAGCCCTCCATGTTAGAACACTTAAACTAGTGTTCTCGTTGCTAGTATGTAATGTTTCATAATTATATGAGGACATTAACTGACTTTTAATAGTTATTGACTGATTAAATGAACGGTCTGGATCGATAAATTGAGTAAACAGAGTTAGTCATATAGTAAAAACCGAGTTACCGAAAATTACCTCATAAAAGTAAGTTGCACAACCAGTAAATAACGTTGTAATAGGACAACATTATATTTACGTTTTCTATAATGTCTTGTCAGCAACAATAACTCAGCGTCTACTATATCGCTATATGAGTAGCTAGTAATTTTACGAGCTGTTTTTGTATATAGTGGTGTAAAGACGTAAGTATAAAAAATGTAATCGATGCTGATATGTAGGTACACAATGAATGTGTTTCTATTATTTTGCTGTACCTGCAATCCGAAAACAAGCATTATATTTCTAATTATATTTAAAAATTGCCTCGATTCAGTACATTCATGCAGAAGCAGAGTTTTTAGTGGTTTTTCTGGCTCAGCTAGTACTGGATGTGAGATTTTGCCACCAGAGCAACACATACCGACCGTTTCTCCCTTCCATTTTAATGTGTTATGAGCCCACATTTTTGATTCATTACCATATACAGCTAACACATCATAATCGGATTGAGCCGCAGCAGAACTCTCTCACATTCCACATGTGAAGGAGCGATTTTGTGTTCGTCGTACAGCCTTTAAATGACGCCGTCGTTGTGATCTGCAAGTGTCTCGGAAGCTGTAAGAGGCTGCTGACGTTCAGCGTCTGAAATGAGGCGGGCTTACGGCTCTTCTAATGTCTTTGTAACTCATCCGGCAGCGTGACGTTTTGTGTCCAAGTTCCGGTGAACATGAGATTGCTGTGAGCTTTGTTGGATTCGATTCCGCAGCTTGAGATCTCTTAGAACTGTGCGCTAAAACAGACTTACGTTTGCGAGGCTTATAACAATAATTTTCAATGTGGTTCTCGTGCTTAACGTATGATTATATTGTTTTCTCCGTCGAACACTCCATCTAAGCCAGGTGGTGTAGGAACTCAATATCATAAACCATCGCACAATAACATTGGATTTGGTCTGTCACGGAATAACCTACAGACACAAGGAGACGCCGACCACCAACCCCCTCTCGTCTGATGTCAGTCACTTATACGACAAACCAGAAAGTTATGCTACAACTTTGAAAAGTTGCTTTGTGACTTTCATTTGTTTATTTCGCTAATGCAGTTTCTTAAAGGAAATTTAATTAGTTAAAACGAATAACTTCATTTCTGTTTGAATACCTTCCTCAATTTGATTTGGAAAGTGATTAACACCAAATGACCTGCGTGTTTTATTTTTGTCCTAAAATATTAGTATTACACTGTCTTCGCGGACATTTCAGTAGCGAAGACAAGCTCTGTTAAAAAAGATATTCTTAAAATTTGTCCCTTAGATACTGGCGACCAATTTCTGCTGTATATTACGAGGGGCAAGTAAAGCAACACGTTTTTTTTTTTCTGAAAGCCGGTTGGTTTTACTCAGTATTCCAATACACCACATTATTCCCCACACTTTGGCTATAAAACCCTGTTTATCAATATAATCTAAGTTCCTTGTAACAGCCTTACGTCGTCTTACTAGGAGTGCCTGTATGCCCGCGTGGTACCATTCTACTGGTCAACATCTGAGCCAATGTCCTGCTGCATCTGTAACCTTCCAATCATCCACATACTGCTTCCCGCGGAGTGCATGCTTCATTGGGAAAACAAATGTTAGCTGGAAGGTGCGAGGTCCGGGCTTTTGAGTGCATGAGGAAGGACAGTCTAATTAAATTTTGTGAGGCATTTCGTTACCATGAAGAAGGAGAAATTTTGTGGCGACGATCAAGCTGAAGTCGTTTCTTCATCTTCCTGAGAGAGATCGGAGAGGTGTGCGACCTTGTTGCGATGATCACAGACTCCTCGCTCAACGACTCACCGCGCTTTTGTTCTCTGCCAAGTCTCCAGAGATATCCTGCAAGGGACTATGGATATCTAAGACGCTTTCGTTTTCCAACAGAGGAACACAATGACAGCCCTCTGGTTGGAAAGCACGTGCGTTACAGAAGCAGTTTTGAAGACTACATATAGAACCGCCACTCATGAAACTTTATGAAACTACAGTGACTGAAGTGGGAATATTCCATTATGATCCAAAACAAATTCCATATTTTTTCAACAGAAACTGTCGAATAAAAAAAAAGTTGTATCTTATTATTTATTGAACGTCCCTTATGTAATTAATTCAGAGGGAAAACACTAAAGCTGAGTCTGAGTGGTTCTTGATCCAGTTGTCGTGTAGTAGAAAATGCCAAGTTATGTAAGCGAGAAATAAGGTAAAAGTGAAGGGCGTGAAAAATTGATTGTGTCTTTGCAGTATGCCCCCATAAAATCACTAAATGCTGGGATAATTACGAGAGTACTGACAATAGTCACGCAAGTTTTACAGATTGCCTTCAGAAAAAGCAATCCTCGAAAGTTTCGAACTGTAATGTCATTTGTCTTGTCGAGTGTATACTTACAGGACAGGAGAGGAATTGATGGTGGGTCACATCAAACCAGTCAGAAAACTGATAACTCAAAAAATTACTATGCTACGATAACAGCTAAAAGTCGTAGTGAGGTCACGCTATTAACGGATGTGACGAGCCAGTAGTGAATTATTTAGGTAATGGAGTACGATCGATACAGTGTAAGCATCAAATAGCAGAGCAGAACTTTTATTTCATTTTGACACGTAGGGAACGCATTAATCACACGAGGCATTATTAAAACGAAAGTCGATTTTAGGAGTTTCCTAAGGGACTTAATTCAGCCGTGTGACTATACTGTCGGTTGCGATGGCCTTTTGCCACTGTTTGACGGGAACTACGGGCGGCATCTGGAATCTGGTGACGTTGTATCGAGCGCCGGCTTCGCATCAGTTACAGGATTACCGGAGCAGCTCGCCGGCTGAGGCTATTGTGTCTGTGGAGGCTGATAACCTGCTTACGCCCGTCATGTCTCACGGTAATTCGGCGCCGGCCATCTCCAATGGGAAAGTGGCCGGAACTGACAGCGGCACAGCGGCCCGCATGAATCAGAGTCTTCATTCGCCTCACCTCGCGCCTGTGTTGTGCTTCACCAGTGGACGCGTCACAGAAGTCTACGGAGAGATGTCAGGGGTTGTCCGTGGCGACTCTTTCGCAAGCGTCAGTCACACTGTCCCCCGTGTCCAGATGATTTTCGGTCCCATCCGTGTTAATCCGCGAATGCCAAGCTATAAAAGAAGAAACTGTTCATAATCTTAGTGCATATGGTTGGCGTTGTTCTGCTTCTCGCCACTCTGAGCCCTCTCAGCGAAACGGAGTGTTTGTTTCTTTATAAATGGACGGATGTCTTGATTTTCTTAACTGATCTTGAATGCTGCAGAGAAATTTTTGTTTTACCCTCTTCCGGTAGTCTTTATTAGGGATTTATTCTCATCTCTCGTGATGCAAAAGAGAACCAAGGCGTCTGTCAAACTCATAAAAGTGTGTACGACATAGCAAAAGCTTTTCAGCGGATGTTTCGCACTAATGCTGTAGGTTATGCAGAAATCTCCTCTATGGGAATCATGTCAGTGCAGACAGTAGAAAATATTATCTGTCTGGACGGAACCAGGAAGTCTCGTCTCTTCTTGTGAATGTTGACAGTCTACGTAATACGGCGAGAAATATATAATTTCCTCTTCTTAATACATGTAATAAGAACTTCTAGAGTGCAGCGTCGTCTTTGTGTTATTCGTGTGATGATGAGTGAAAGGGAAGCGTAAAAGCTAGTCCCATACCGTACATTGGTTTAGCACCAATGGAACAGCCGTGCTTAAAGTTTCCAGCTAACGTCCGGTTCATTATCAGCAGTTTCAAACTGCAACAGGAATCCTGATATGGCCTTTGTATGTTACGTTTATCGAACTTTTTTAATTGATGACAGTAATGACCCTTTTTTATTAGCCTTATAGTTTGCATTTTGCAACCGACACTACATATCATAGCTGTCATCTGAGACTTATGAGACTTTACAATGATTATAGCTATAATATAACTCTACAGTTTAAAATTTTATTTTTGGATGTAATAAAAGCCCACAAATTACACATTATTGAAGACTACACGACATTATCAATATTATGTTCTCTAGCTTAACCTAACCTGATACCTGATGCTGGTCTGTGTCACCTGAACCGACAGGGCTTAAGTTGTCTGATCAACGAGCAGCCGGTCGTAGTGAATATCACTTTCTGTAATAATAATTCTGTCGTTATGTTCACCCTGACTAGAGTAATGAAACTTACATGGTATACGCAGCATACGTGACAGTAAACTATAAACGCAATCCTCACTGTATAACTGACGACTGCAGAAGGTTAATAAACAGACGAAACACGTCTGCTAATCTTGGGAGGAAACATGTATACGTTCTTTAAATTGACGTGAGAAAGGAACACACTTACCGAAAACAGGAAGAAAAAAGAGGTGTGAACAAATATAAAGAGATGCTAGTTTAGTGGCTACCCACAACATTGTCAACGTACTGCTGAGCGAGCTAATGCACGGCTAAGACTCCGGCCTCGTATTCGAACGGAGATCGCTGATCCTTGATCATATAGGACTATAGGTGCTCCAAGGATTTACTGTAGACATCGATTTTGTGGGATTTGCGGTGGACTGAGATTGCTCCAGGAGGAGCATCCGTGTAAGATTGATGGTAAGATCGTTGCTCGGCAGAGGCGTTATTTGGTCCTCACATTCAGATGATGACTGCAGCGACGAGTGCAATTAGTGAAACAAGTACACGGTGCTGTTCCGTTTTCCCTGAACATGGTCGTTGATGAGTGGTTTACAGCTCAATATCGCTCCCAGGTGAGTACGATGTTGTGCATTGTGAAACGGTTGCTGAGTTATTACCGACGTCGAGTAAACATAATGGACTGTCTCTTCTCTGCATTCAGGGTAGGGCGGTTTGCTGCTGACGCTGGAGGCCGTGTGCCGTTGCATCGACTCTGTGGCCGCTGGTAAGGCTCGCTGTATAATCCGCGGACTGCGTAATGACAACTTGTGGAAGTAACGGCGGGTTATTCAGGTATAAGATAAATAGATTCAGGATCAGAAGAGCCTTGAGGTTTGCCCTCTAGGAATTGTTGTATGCTTGACTGCTAACTGCCTATTCGGACAAAGCAGCTCCTATCGTAAGATAGCTCTCAGTGGTCTTGGTGCAGTAGTCCAGAGTGCAGTTAGGTGAGCAACTTATTTTCCCACACTCGATCATATGCTTTATCAGCAATGAGAAAGACCGCCGTTGTATACATCGCATGGTTGATATTACAGGCTATACACACTGGCCGACAGGCGTGCATGGAAGGCTAACTCATCTGGGAGTATCAGATCCCCATTGATGATTGCTGAGCGAAGTTGTTGGAGCATGATCCATTTCCATAGTTTGGAGAGTATTTCCTGGAAGCTGATGGGCCGATAGTTTTGCGGTTGGTGATGGTCATTGCACGACACGCGAGCAATCTTCGAGTCACATGGGAAGTATACTGGCAGGAGGCAATTGTTAAAATACGTGTTATCAACAACAGTGTTTTACGCAGCAACTTCTGCTGTTCGTTCACTTTACAGACCAGTCTGGGGACTGAGTGGCTGCCGAGTCGTTGTACAATCGAGCCATCCGTCAAACGGTCAAAGTGGTTCAAATGGATCTGAGCACTATGGGACTTAATTTCTGAGGTCATCAGTCCCCTAGAACTTAGAACTACTTAAACCCAACTAACATAAGGACATTACACACATCCATGCCAGGCAGGATTCGAACCTGCGACCGCAGCGGTCGCTCGGTTCCAGACTGAAGCGATTAGAACCACTCGGCCACCCTGCCCGTCATCCATCAGATGTACCTGGCGTTGTATTCTTACCTCCTCCCCTTTGGCGGCGTCCTCATGAGCTAAGATATGATAAAAATTCTGCTTTGCTCAATGGATCAAACACTGGGCGCGCTTGTTACAGAATCGCCACTATCGCTGATCTTTGGTTGCGGGGGGGGATTATATAGGTGAAAACACTTTTCTTGGCTGAATTCAACGGCTCTGTAATTTAACTCCAGAGAGACGTTTGAGATCTCAGCACTTTCGCACCCTGTTTTTAAGGTTCATCAAGGCCTGGAACAGTGAGTGATGGAAACTCTACAATGTAGAATATACGAAGCTCGGTTGTGACCGTAGTCTGACGGTAGGCCTTAGGATCTTTACGGCCAGTTCTGTGACGGCCTCCTGTGAGGACTGTTGTCAACACTTTCTTGTTGGACTAACATGGTTGCTAAGCAATGCATGGTTGTGGTCCCGGTTCGTGGTCTGTTGTACCGGAGGGTGTAGTTACTCAAGCGCTTGTGTGATGACACCAACCACCGGATTGTGGTCGAAAGTAAGATCGTTAATGGTTTAAAGGTGTAGATCGAGTCTTAGATTGTTTACGATACCTTTGTCCAGCAAGTCTGCATTGTTGGGACTTGAGTTGCATCATCTGGATCATCTATGACAGTAGTAGTGTCAGCACACTTTTGATATCAAATTAATCAGCAAATTAATAAAATTGATCAATTAATCACCCTCACCTCCCACCCATCCCCGCCTCGGACCATACCCACCCTCATCCCCGAATCTACATCTACATCTACATCTACATGACTACTCTGCAATTCACATTAAAGTGCTTGGCAGAGGGTTCATCGAACCACAATCATACTATCACTCTACTATTCCACTCCCGAACAGCGAGCGGGAAAAACGAACACCTAAACCTTTCTGTTCGAGCTCTGATTTCTCTTATTTTATTTTGATGATCATTCCTACCTATGTAGGTTGGGCTCAACAAAATATTTTCGCATTCGGAAGAGAAAGTTGGTGACTGAAATTTCGTAAAAAGATCTCGCCGCGACGAAAAACGTCTATGCTGTAATGACTTCCATCCCAACTCGTGTATCATATCTGCCACACTCTCTCCCCTATAACGCGATAATACAAAACGAGCTGCCCTTTTTTGCACCCTTTCGATGTCCTCCGTCAATCCCACCTGGTAAGGATCCCACACCGCGCAGCAATATTCTAACAGAGGACGAACGAGTGTAGTGTAAGCTGTCTCTTTAGTGGACTTGTTGCATCTTCTAAGTGTCCTGCCAATGAAACGCAACCTTTGGCTCGCCTTCCCGACAATATTATCTATGTGGTCCTTCCAACTGAAATTGTTCGTAATTTTAACACCCAGGTACTTAGTTGAATTGACAGCCTTGAGAATTGTACTATTTATCGAGTAATCGAATTCCAACAGATTTCTTTTGGAACTCATGTGGATCATCTCACACTTTTCGTTATTTAGCGTCAACTGCCACCTGACACACCATACAGCAATCTTTTCTAAATCGCTTTGCAGCTGATACTGGTCTTCGGATGACCTTACTAGACGGTAAATTACAGCATCATCTGCGAACAGTCTAAGAGAACTGCTCAGATTGTCACCCAGGTCATTTATATAGATCAGGAACAGTAGAGGTCCCAGGACGCTTCCCTGGGGAACACCTGATATCACTTCAGTTTTACTCGATGATTTGCCGTCTATTACTACGAACTGCGACGTTCCTGACAGGAAATCACGAATCCAGTCGCACAACTGAGACGATACCCCATAGCTCCGCAGCTTGATTAGAAGTCGCTTGTGAGGAACGGTGTCAAAAGCTTTCCGGAAATCTAGAAATACGGAATCAACTTGAGATCCCCTGTCGATAGCGGCCATTACTTCGTGCGAATAAAGAGCTAGCTGCGTTGCACAAGAGCGATGTTTTCTGAAGCCATGCTGATTACGTGTCAATAGATCGTTCCCTTCGAGGTGGTTCATAATGTTTGAATACAGTATATGCTCCAAAACCCTACTGCAAACCGACGTCAATGATATAGGTCTGTAGTTAAATGGATTACTCCTACTACCCTTCTTAAACACTGGTGCGACCTGCGCAATTTTCCAATCTGTAGGTACAGATCTATCGGTGAGCGAGCGGTTGTATATGAGTGCTAAGTAGGGAGCTATAGTATCAGCGTAATCTGAAAGGAACCTAATCGGTATACAATCTGGACCTGAAGACTTGCCCGTATTAAGCGATTTGAGTTGCTTCGCAACCCCTAAGGTATCTACTTCTAAGAAACTCATGCTAGCAGATGTTCGTGTTTCAAATTCTGGAATATTCCATTCGTCTTCCCTGGTGAAGGAATTTCGGAAAACTGCGTTCAATAACTCCGCTTTAGCGGCACAGTCGTCGATAACAGTACCATCGGCACTGCGCAGCGAAGGTATTGACTGCGTCTTGCCGCTTGTGTATTTTACATACGACCAGAATTTCTTCGGATTTTCTACCAAATTTCGAGACAATGTTTCGTTGTGGAACCTATTAAAGGCATCTCGCATCGAAGTACGTGCCAAATTTCGCGCGTCTGTAAATTTTAGCCCATCTTCGGGATTTCGCGTTCTTCTGAACTTCGCATGCTTTTTCCGTTGCCTCTGCAACAGCGTTCGGACCTTTTTTGTGTACCACGGGGGATCCATTCCATCTCTTACCAATTTATGAGGTATGAATCTCTCAATTGCTGCTGCTACTATATCTTTGAATTTGAGCCACATCTCGTCTACATTCGCATAGTCAGTTCGGAAGGAATGGAAATTGTCTTTTAGGAAGGCTTCTAGCAGCACTTTATCCGCTTTTTTAAATAAAATTATTTTGCGTTTGTTTCTGATGGGTTTGGAAGAAATGGTATTGAGCCTAGCTACAATGACCTTGTGATCACTAATCCCTGTATCAGTCATGATGCTCTCTATCAGCTCTGGATTGTTTGTGGTCAAGAGGTCAAGTGTTTTCCCAGTTGCACATGTGACCCATCCTCCTCATTCTCCTCCCCCAATCCGTCCCTCCACCCCTCCCCCCTTGCCACCAACCTACCCTATGGCGCATTCTCTGTATTTAGGCGGAAATTTCGATTTTTGGACGGAATTTCTTTGTCCCAGGATTGCGCTGACATCCCTCCCCACCAACACCTGGGAATTGGTCGGAAATTAAAAATAGGCACTACCCTTTCCGGGACTCGAACCCTGATGTTCCTGAGTGGAAAGCCAAAGTGCACCCCGTAACATATCCAAACTGTCTAGATGTGGGGAGGAAGGTTACGTTAATATACTTTACTTATTTTGGTCGCGAAACTGACAAAATATCGATTATAATTACGCCATTAATCACAAAGATGGGTCCCAATTACAGACCTATATTCATAGCGATGCACAAGGGCAGCATAAAGTCACAATACAACACAGAAACTAACGATACAATACAACTGGTGTTATCCTGCTGGAAAAAAATTTCTCAATACCACTCGAAACTAGCAACAGACACACTCAAACTTTACCGTACACCTACAAGCTGGCTGGAAAAACGCAGGAGTGTAAGGTACTACCATTATTCTTTTTGGTGGGAAATACGTTGAACTGATGAGATGCGGGGTGTTCGGCATCACTCAGAACCGTGACAAATTACCGCTATCGCGACCAAGGGATAACCACGACCTCATAGGGAAATCGCCTGCTGGACCCGCAGGAAGGATGTATGTCATGCACTGGAAGTATATTTATTGTATTTGAATATTAACAGCGCTGCATTCCACAAGATTGATAGGTCAGAAACTGGAGCGATCTAACATTATTGCACGTTTTAAGTGCTGGAACGTGTAGCCTTAGGAGTGTGTTTATGTTCCCTCTTACCAATACTCTCCTGGTACTGATCCCAGACACTAGAACAATTCTTTAAAATTGACAGCGTAGTTGATTTGTGTAAAATACTTCGAACTCCATCTGTCTGAAGCTCCAACATGTAAGAAAAACCACCTGTCCTTTGTTCTTCTTAACTGTCTGCTGAGATATCACAGCACTTTCAAATCTACTACTATACACCGATAACGGGTGCTCGACATGGGCGCATCTGGAGAAATCTTGTGCACTTGGATGGGCGAGCACTTGGCAAGTTCCATTGATTCACGAGACGCAGAATTTAGTGGTCGACTTCTGTTCAGCTCCAAGTTAAATCCGTAATGGTAACGCAGGGTTGGTATGCCAATGACAGTGCGAGGGGGTCTTTCAGTCTCTAATTTTATCTTAAGACTGCGAGAATGCTCTGTGACTCCCATCCGCATAGAGATAGATTGTAAATTATGCTGTATGCTCGAGGTGTTAGAAACATGTAGAGAGCGGTCTGGTATACTTTGATGACGTATATGTTCGAGAGTTAACAATGAATGGACGTACTGCACAGTCATCTATCTACATTCACAATGATACTCGCAAAGTAGAGAGGGGACGGTTTAGCGATTATACAGAAATTGGGAAACATGCTGTCAAATGATTGGTTCGTGTTGAACTTACTGTAAAATTGGTAAAATTGTTGACAGTATCAACTGTGTTGCTTATTATTACAGTACATCGATGGTGTCTTTTCCACCACATCCATCCACTGGTACGCTGTTGGTTACCACATAATGATTGACTAACATCGCTTGTTAGAAACGGAGAAAGATTTTTGGTGGAGGGGCAGTACCTTCTCGGGATGACTAGCACCGAATCAGTGATTGTGTACATGACTGCAAGATGAGTAATCAGCGGAAACAGAACTTACAGCCACCACCTATTTCGTTACTGGGACAGATGAATTTAAATGTAGTGGTCATCAAACAAATTTGGACAGCAGTTTGGAAACTCTCCACAGCGCCGCCTTACTCTTCCAGTTTCCTTGTGCTGCAACTGTCTTTTATTTAAAATCATCCAGTGTTTGTGGTGTGTTATGGTAGCAGCAGTAGCAATATGACTTACACCATGCAACGTCTACTTTTCTGCGAGAAGCAATGGATCATAATGTGTTGATGTCAGTTTAGAACCTGACACAGAGCTCGAAGTCGTGGCAGAAAACAATGTGTATGGCAGTGTACAAAGCGAGTTACAGCAGAAAACGCAATGCTTCTAGCAACGACACAGGGTCACAGCGAGCGTCTCTTGCGACTTATTCTACAGGTTGTGGAATACGGTCTTCCTCCTACAGATTAGGCGATACAACTTTACACTGTTCTGTGCTATGGATCAATACCTGAATACTTAATAGGATTGTTACATGTGCTCGATGCCAGCTCTCAGATAGTCTGTAACATTTCTCTGCTGGATGGTACATAATAACGACGACAGTATGTTCGGGTGATAGACATGAATGGATCCCGAGGGACGCTGATCTGCTTCGATGTTGAGTCTTCCTAATTTTTCCAGCAAGGAACACCACCGTAACTGTTTGTACAATCTAGGTGTTGCAGGAGCGGAGCAGGCTTCATTTGACGTTGACCTTACACATCGTACATGGGTGGTTGAGCTACGACAGCATGTTCTCTTTCAATGAGTGCTCAAAACACGCTCCTACAGCATTAACTCAGCTCACTCTGTTTCTAAACAGGTTGCAGAATGTGGTGGATATTCCTCTCTCCTACTTCTGAGTAAAATTGCTATCAAGTGTGGTGTGTATTACAGTACATCGCTCCACAGCAATGGCGTCTTTCCAATCCCGACGGTCCACTGGGTATGCTGTTGATTACCGTATAATGATTGACTGACACCACTCCGTTGAGATGGAGGGAACCTTGATGGAACACTGCATACTACTCTTGTCATTGTGGAACATGGGATTAAATGTAGAGGTCATCACCTTAATACACTTGTTTGGAAGCGTTTCTCATTGCTACAGACTCTTCCTATTTGCATGTGCTGCGGCTCCCTACACATGTTTTTACTTTTATTTTTATGTTTTTCACCAGTAAGATAACAGTACCTCTTTTATTATTGCCACCTCACACGTGTTGTGAACAGCACCTTCTGGGGATGGTCAACACTGGACCACTAATAATGTACATGACTGCATAATGAAGGAACGATGCTTTTCGCAATCGAGCACCGAGATATCAGCTACCATTTGAATGGGAAGATATGATTAACTGTACAGGTAACCACCTTCGAATAGTTGTTGGAAGCGCTCTATAATACCCCAGACTCTTAGAGTTTTCATATGTTGTGATGTCTTCCGCATTTTCGTCAATAAGAAACATCGCATCAGTGTTTTATTTCTACCCGCCTGTGTTGTGGTAACTGTACAGTTTATTCCATGTCATGTTCAGTTGCCTGTGAGAGCCAGAGGATTGATGTGTATTAATGTCGGTTTAGCAGCAGCTGGCACAGGTCGCTAAGTCACGGTAGAAAAAACAAAGTGTATGGCGGTGTACACTGATTGGATGTGTTACAAGCGAAAAAAAACTATGTATTAAACTTCTTTTGTGTGACTGTTAGTCTATTGGATACAGTCATCCTACAGTACAGGTGATGAAACTTTACACTGGTCTGTGGAAGCAAATTCGATCACGAACCAGCTACTCCAATGAATCAGTACAAGTATATTTAATAGGATCGCCACACATGTTTGGGTGATAGATATGAATGCACCCTGACAGACACTCAGATCTCCTTCAGACTACCTGTATGTGGTTTGGACATGTGTCGCAAAATCTTCGTCCTTCCTCCGTGCAATGTATGATATGTAGTCTTCCTAATTTTCCCAACAAGAAACACCACCGTAACTGGTTGTACTATCTCATCTACTAGCTGGCTGGGGTGGCCGAGCCGTTCTAGGCGCTACAGACTGGAACCGCGCGACCGCAGGTTCGAATCCTGCCTCGGGCTTGGATTTGTGTGATGTTCTTAGGTTAGTTATGTTTAAGTAGATCTAAGTTCTAGGGGACTGATGACCTTAGAATTTAAGTCCCATAGTGCTCAGAGCCATTTGAACCATCTCACCTACTACCTTGTGTTGCAGAGGAAAGCTTCGTTTGACGCTGGTCTTACACAATGTACACGTTTGGCGGAGATATTACATCATGCTGCCATTTGTACTGCGCGGTCAACGCGCCCTTCTGTCGCATTAACGCAGATCCTCCTGTTTCGCTACAGGATGCGGAAGGTCTTTGATACAGCGCTCTCAAAGTTCTGCACAGGTCAGACTTAAGCTGGGGCGATCTCACAGACGAAGCTGCATGGGTGGTGGGGGCACAGACTTAGGTGCAGTTACAAGATGCAGAGGGACTGTCTAAAAGACACCGCTGGAGATTCTGCCGTATGGGATCCTTAGCAGATAGGTTCAAAAAAGGTGACTTATTTCGATATATGAGAGTGCCACGAATATGATTCACCAGTAATTGTAATCATTGAAAGATGTCTCTACAGAATCCAAAACAAGTAAGTACTTGAATTAACAGACACGATTTCCAATCGCAGACAGCATTTCTATCAGAAAGCGTTACACTATCAGTGGCAGGGTGACGGTTATATAGTCGTGACAATCGGGTTTTTAATAGCATGGTCCTTACGCAAAATGTGTGTTGTGGGCTGTAGGATCCCTCTTTGGTTGGCTTCAGATGTCATTCCTAAATATTGTTCCTTGAAAAGAACATCATGTTCCCTCTATGGATACCCATTTGATCTACCAGGGAAGTGTAATCCGACTACAGAAAAAAAAATTACTCGCCATGCAAAGTGACTCTCATGATTTAAAAAAATGTGTATGAAATCTTATGGAACTTTACTGCTAAGGTCATCAGTCCCTAAGCCTACACACTACTTAATCTAAATTATCTTAAGGACAAACACACACAACTAGGCCCGAGGGAGGACTCGAACCTCCGCCGGGACGAGCCGCACAGTCCATGACCGCAACGCCTTAGACCACTTGGCTAATCCCGCGCGGCTGTCTCATGATCAATTTAATTTCGAAATAACGGGGACATTCTGCGGTGAACCGAATTTTTTGCTTCAAAATAGTTTAAGTTTTTTTCCTGATTTTACGAACGTTGCGTATGTCTCTGCTCACCAATTGTGATCGGTGGCGGTACACTTCGCTTTACGTCACAAAGTAATAAGATGTGACTGCAGTCTAACGTGAAAACTATATCGATTTTGCTCATATAACAAAATGAAAGTGGACTTTGTGTATCTTCGTGGAAAGAGGACATCTATTATCGTCGCAAATGTTTTTTTCCCTTTTTTTAATAGTTGCTTTATTATAGGAGTCCAGTTGATGTGAAATAGTACAGCGCAGAACGGCGGGCGATTTCCCTACGAGGTCGTGGCTCTCTTGGACGATATAGCGGTCATTTATCACGGTTCTGTGTGATGCCGGCACCGCAGTTTGTTCTGACGGCACTGAAGGAGGGGATTTCTGTTTCACACACAGCCGACTTTCGAAATATCCATGTGGAGCGACCTACGGATGGGCGTGGTTATTCTAATTAATTTCCCTTTTGTGATGTCTAGGACGGCCGCCTGAAGGCATGGCGCATAACTAGTGCCGTGGTCGGCAGAAATACACAGCCGCTCTCTGTCTAGGAGGGGCAGTGTGTGGGAGCTTTTCCGCTATATTTTGGATGAACACGTTGCACTTGAGGAAGCAGCCGTTCTGTTATCTTCTATTGTTTAGCTGACTATACACGCTTTTGTTCAGGCATAGGTGCGTCGCCTTAAAGCTGTGGGCAGATGGCGGAATGCCGAATGAGGGTGGCCTGCTAGACCATTCTCCAGAATTTCGTTGTTGTTCCAAAGGTTTCCTGTCATTCAGAGAAATACTTTTAACAGATTGCAAGAAACTGTTGTTGATGGTAAATAAAGTGTTTTCCATCACAGATAGAGAAGCCTATTAGAGGCTTTGGGGACCTGCCTAGTCTGTGCCAGGTGTAGCCCCTAACCATTAGAAGCATTTGTGACATCCTTTCTTTTATCTCATGTTGGTTAGTTAACAATACCCGCTTCTAAGTCGGTGAAGGACCATCGATTCAAGGTGGACAGTGGACAGCATGTGCCATGAGGCTGCTGGCGGCGTAGCTCGCTCCCTCTGTCCATACATCCTGTAGGTGGAGTAAAGAGATAGGGCCTCTATTTTCGGCAGTTTGTGATTGAACATTGAGGAGAACGCATGTTCAACAACCACCTCATTTGTACTCTTTTAGAACAACGATTTTCCCCAGTACATGTGCAGCATTATGACCTGTTCATTATGAGTGCTGGTTTTTTCAAGACAATTTCGAAGTGTAATTAGAACAGAGACGCATTTTTCCCAGCTGTGATAGCATGTATTGGCTTTGGTTAGCTGGCCTGTAGGGTGATTCTTAGTAGGCGTCTGTTGCGAGCCCTGACATGATAAATACTGTGTTCTAACAGGTAATACACTTTTTGATGTCCTCTCTGTCCAACACCAGAATCTCATCAGTTGAATATATTTCCCACCAAAAAGATTAAAGATAGCACATTACACCGCAGCCTTTTTTCCGCAAGCTTGTAGGTGTAGGGCAGAGTCTGAGTGTTTCTATCGCTGGTTTCGAGTGGGCTTGCCAATTTTTCCCCAGAAGGACAACACCAGTTGTATGGTATCGTCAGTTTTTGTGGCGTATTGCGCTTTTTTTTCCATCATTGTGTAGTGCTATACATAGAGATAGGCTGCGACAGACATTGGAGAAATCCAAAGGAGAGAACGAAAAGTAATTAGGAAAATTTTAAGTCCAGATTATGCTGAAGAACAGCGTACAAACTGAGAGTAAATAAAAGAAACTGAAAGTATACCAAGATGTACGGGAATAAGACAACCCTCTACGAGCATATTAAAAGAATTGGTACCCACTACATCAGGAAAAAGGATCTAGAAATCTACGAAATTCACGGTAAAGAAATAGTGATAACGATAAAGTTGATCGGTGCAATAAAAGAAGATCTGGAAGAGGCAGGAGCAACTCAGTTTGATATACAAGGCAGGAGAATATTTACTCAGAAAATTCAGTCCTGGACAGTTGTCCTGGCAGAGAAAACCCTAAAAGACCAGAACATCTTGTAGAAGGAGAAACAAGACCAAGTTGCAAATTTTTCCTTTTCATTCATTACATGACTAGCTTCAGACCGAGATCCAATATCAAATCATCATAACAAATCCGAAAACTACATTTCCAAATATGTCAAAAAGTGTGCAATAGACATTTACAGTGAATACATCTTGGCCTGACGAACGTAAAAGATCCCTTCCTGGGAGAATGAAAGTAAATGGGTAGAAAGACGAGCTGAAACAAAACTCAGAAAATTCCCACGCTGTACAAAAGTGAAAACAATCATAGCAATAGTAATAATAAGTTAGTTTGGATAACTATTTAATACTGTAACAGTTATGTATATTTTTTCTCCCTTAAGTGACCTGCAATTTAAGAGCGTATTACATCAGAAGGATTTACCTCTTGTGCGCACAGCATCGTCAGTGATGCTTCTGCAAATATAACATCCATAATAGGTTCGTATATTTTGATTCTTATACATAAAAACTATTTTTTCTAATGAACGTGGTGTGCAGTTTACTTGCGGCAATTATTATTACGTATAAGACATCATGAAGTTGCTACGTTCCCCACTCGTTGCTAAAGGGGCTATAGTCCTAAATCGTTCCTTTTGCTATATTTGCCTTTTTGCACTTTTCGTCACTTTTATAAAATTCACACTAGCTGGCTTCATAAAAACTCAACAGATGCGAAAAACAAAAGAACACAGTGATGAATGAAAAAATCGGAAGCCGCAGTAATATTTCTGTGAAGAGTATTTGCGTGAAGTAAAATGCAAATAACACAACGACAGCATAATAAAAAGCGTAGTCCTAAAATCGAAACTCGTGAAATGTCAACCGCTGCTGGCAACCGGGTAAATACTGGCTGACTTCAAAACATGTAAAAACGAGGAATAATTCCCGTAAAGTATTGTTTACCTTTTTCATTTCATGGTTTGAATATATCTGTCCATCGTTTGCTCTGATGCTGCTCTGTATCCATATTTACATTCTCCTAATGTTTTCGTCTGTCCGCATCTAGTACATTTCGATAACCTGTTTTCCCTACCTTCGTCATTCACCTCCCTCTAACCAACTTTCACTTTTCCCCCAAAGAAAACCATTCCTTTATAAAGTTAATCATTTGTGTATTATGTACGACATTTGTTCTTCTTGGGCTTTCCGTTACCCACGTTTACATTCATATAATAATTGTAGTCCTCAGGCTTCCGACAGGTTTATGCGACTGGTAACGACTTGCTTTACTATGCCAACATCTTCGCCTCAAAGTAGCACCGACAGCAGTATTTCCTTATTTTTTTGCTGGGTGCACACTACTGGCCAATAAAATTGCTACACCGAGAAGAAATGCAGACTTTAAACGGGTATTCATTGGGCAATATATTATACTAGAACTGACATGTGATTACTTTTTCATGCAATTTGGGTGCATAGATCCTGAGAAATCAGTACGCGGAACAACCACCTCTGGCCGTCATAACGGCCTTGATACGCCTGGGAATTGAGTCAAACAGAGCTTGGATGGCGTGGACAGGTACTGCTGCCCATGCACCTTCAACACAATACCACTGTTCACCAAAAGTCTTGAGATGAGGTAGTTGCTTAGCCACCATTGACTGCACGCTTTCAGTTGGTGAGAGATCTGGAGAATGTGCTGGCCAGTGCAGCAGTCTAACATTTTCCGTATCCACAAAGGCCCGCACAGGACCTGCAATATGCGGTCGTGCATTAGCCTGATGAAATGTAAGGTTTCGCAGGGATCGAATGAAGGGTAGAGCCACGGGTCGTAACAAATCTGAAATGTAGCGTCCACTATTCAAAATGCCGTCAATGCGAACAAGAGGTGACCGAGACGTGTTACCACTGGCACTCCATACAATCACGCCGGATGATACACCAGTGTGGCGATGACGAAAACACGCTTTCAATGTACGTTCATCGCGATGTCGTCAAACAGGGATGCGACTATCATGATACTGTAAAAAGAACCTGGATTCATCCGAAAAAATTACGTTTTGCCATTCGTGCTCCCAGGTTCGTCGTTGAGTACACCATCGCAGGCGCCCCTGTCTGTGATGCAGCGTCAAGGATAACCACAGCCATGGTCTCCGAGCTGATAGTCCATGCTGCTTCAAACGTCGTCGAACTGTTCTTGCAAACGTCCCCATCTGTTGACTAAGTGATTGAGACGTGGCTGCACGATCCGTTACAGCCATGTCGATAATATGCCTGTCGTCTCGACTGGTAGTGATACGAGGCCGTTTGGATAAAGCACGGCGTTCCGTATTACCCTCCTGAACCCACAGATTCCATATTCTGCTAACAGTCATTGGATCTCGACCATCGCGAGCAGCAATGTCGCGATACGATAAACCGCAATCGCGATAGGCTACAATCCAACCTTTATCAAAGCCGGAAACGTGATGGTACGCATTTCCCCTACACGAGGCATTACAACAATGTTTCACCAGGTAACGCCAGTCAACTGCTGTTTGTGTATGAGAAATCTGTTGGAAACTTTCCTCATGTCAGCAAGTTTTAGGTGTCGCCACCGGCGTCAACCTTGTGCGAATGCTCTGTAAAGCTATTAATTTGCGTATCACAGCATCTTCTTCCTGTCGGTTAAATTTCTCGTCTGTAGCACGTCATCTTCGTGGTGTACCAATTATAATGGCCAGTAGTGTATTAAAATCTCAGACTTCCAATACAGTTTTTTTTTTTCCTTTTATAGCCCCCATCAGTAGCGTGGAAGTTCCTCCATGTTATCTTAATACATATCGTAGAGCCTGATGTGGATAACCTCTACTGTGGCAAGTTTGCGATGTGGCCCTGGGGTTTTGCCAGGGTGGTGATTGAAGACTGTGTTTGGAAGCATCATCAGTAAATTGGTAGCAACGCCCTCCAGGAGGTGAGAGTGCTGACGCAAGCAAGGTGCCTGCGGCCTTGTGCAGCCCGCGATGACGACAGCGACTCGGCAAGGCCGCTGCGCTGGCTCCACTGCTTGCGGAAGCCGCCTATTTGCCGCTCTAATCCTAAGGGCGGGACGCTACCTCATCCTGAGTAATTAGCTACGTGCCACGTGACGTGTGCACGAAGAGCACATCTGGATATCAAAATACATCAGACATTCGACCATAATGAAATGATGACGACAGTCGGTACATCATCTAAAATTAATGAATAATTGGCTAGAAATCATTAGCTATATTATAAGATCGATGAAAACCAGCACCACCAGCCTTTGTCGACGGAACGTTAGAATCGAGACTTGAAGTAAACGTCGCTAAAACCCAGAGATTTTAACTTGAACTAAAGCCAAGCATCGAAATTTTATTGTAGACGGAAATCAGCTGTTTATACTCCATCCTACCGGTTTCGATCAGCACGCATTATCAGCAGAAGCAAAGAATAGTATTGAGCATAAAAATGAACAGATGATGGTCATCTACAATGAAGTTTCACAACTACACTCCTGGAAATGGAAAAAAGAACACATTGACACCGGTGTGTCAGACCCACCATACTTGCTCCGGACACTGCGAGAGGGCTGTACAAGCAATAATCACACGCCCGCCACAGCGGACACACCAGGAACCGCGGTGTTGGCCGTCGAATGGCGCTAGCTGCGCAGCATTTGTGCACCGCCGCCGTCAATGTCAGCCTGTTTGCCGTGGCATACGGAGCTCCATCGCAGTCTTTAACACTGGTAGCATGCCCCGACAGCGTGGACGTTAACCGTATGTGCAGTTGACGGACTTTGAGCGAGGGCGTATAGTGGGCATGCGGGAGGCCGGGTGGACGTACCGCCGAATTGCTCAATACGTGGGGCGTGAGGTCTCCACAGTACATCGATGTTGTCGCCAGTGTTCGGCGGAAGGTGCACGTGCCCGTCGACCTGGGACCGGACCGCAGCGACGCACGGATGCACGCCAAGACCGTAGGATCCTACGCAGTGCCTTAGGGGACCGCACCGCCACTTCCCAGCAAATTAGGGACACTGTTGCTCCTGGGGTATCGGCGAGGACCATTCGCAACCGTCTCTATGAAGCTGGGCTACGGTCCCGCACACCGTTAGGCCGTCTTCTGCTCACGCCCCAACATCGTGCAGCCCGCCTCCAGTGGTGTCGCGACAGGCGTGAATGGAGGGACGAATGGAGACGTGTCGTCTTCAGCGATGAGAGTCGCTTCTGCCTTGGTGCCAATGATGGTCGTATGCGTGTTTGGCGCCGTGCAGGTGAGCGCCACAATCAGGACTGCATACGACCGAGGCACACAGGGCCAACACCCGGCATCATGGTGTGGGAAGCGATCTCCTACACTGGCCGTACACCTCTGGTGATCGTCGAGGGGACACTGAATAGTGCACGGAACATCCAAACCGTCATCGAACCCATCGTTCTACCATTCCTAGACCGGCAAGAGAACTTGGTGTTCCAACAGGACAATGCACGTCCGCATGTATCCCGTGCCACCCAACGTGCTCTAGAAGGTGTCAGTCAACTACCCTGGCCAGCAAGATCTCCGGATCTGTCCCCCATTGAGCATGTTTGGGACTGGATGAAGCGTCGTCTCACGCGGTCTGCACGTCCAGCACGAACGCTGGTCCAACTGAGGCGCCAGGTGGAAATGGCATGGCAAGCCGTTCCACAGGACTACATCCAGCATCTCTACGATCGTCTCCATGGGAGAATAGCAGCCTGCATTGCTGCGAAAGATGGATATACACTGTACTAGTGCCGACATTGTGCATGCTCTGTTGCCTGTGTCTATGTGCCTGTGGTTCTGTCAGTGTGATCATGTGATGTATCTGACCCCAGGAATGTGTCAATAAAGTTTCCCCTTCCTGGGACAATAAATTCACGGTGTTCTTATTTCAATTTCCAGGAGTGTATTTGACACAAAGCTCTCACAGCCTTCAAATTATCTACTAATCGTTTTTTAATTTATATGTTAAGCACAATTTCTGCTGAATTAAACCTGAAGTTATTTGTATACCCATTGGCGTTTCTTTTATTAACAAAGCTCAGAATATGTTTTTATGTTCTTCCCGTAACAACCATTTTAAAATATCCAGTAATTTTTCATAATTATATGAGGTCATAACCATTATAAATAGTTTAAAACAATGTCTGATATTATCAGGCTATAATTTTGCGCATACTAATTAATTACGAATCTGAACTGATAAAGAAAGACGTACATCACTGCCTGCTACAATCTCTGCCTTATTTCTCGTTCGCGAAGAACTGCTAGCAGCGTAGTTAGCAAACTTGACAGGTATGTTATTGATTTCGTTTATTTGTTTAAATTTACATCCATAATGTGGCGTCCTATGCTACTGAATTTCTGGGACTTTGAAATCAATTTCCCCACATTGATTGTGCTAAAAGTCCATGCATCCACAAAAGTAATGTCACTAAAGTACAATTTTCAGTATTTTGAGTCTCTGTCTTCATCGCTGACGAATTGTTTCGGCGTTAGGAAACAACAGAGGCATAATATAGAAGTTGTACCGTAAATCAAATCATCGCTTAATTGCCGGGTTTAAATAATAACATTGCGAGCAGGGAGAGTGTAGGCCGACACGCAAATATGTGCTGAGTCTTTCAATTAGAAAATATACCGAGTTTTCCGTCGAAAATTTACGTCATATCGTGGGTTATATTTTCATAAAGATAAGAAAATGTAAATATTGACTGGCTGCAGTTCTGCACTTTAACAAGGCCTCATCTGGAATGAAGAAATTTAACTGCTTATACAACAGCATTTCTACTTTAACCATGACACAATCGTGTTCGCGAAATCTTTATAAGACTTTCTTCAAGGTAACTTTATACGTTTATACACTTCGTACAACGCAGTTAGACAAATTGTTAGATCTAGAAATTCTTAGATCTAGACGCCCCGCCCCCTTTGAGACCTGGTTGTCCCTTTGACAGTGGTTACTGCTAACAGCGAATGATATTCCTACTGCACGCACAAAAGCTTAGCGATGCTGTGTGCTTACAGCACGGAACTCAGCTAACATTTCACAAACTGTATGCTACAAGCGCGCACTCCTATTGTTCTTACTGCTAATTAATCTCGTGCTCCCGTTTTGCGAACACATTGGATAGACGCTTACTCATATTAACACCACTTTTCCTGCAGGCTTGTTATTAAAAAAAATAGGTGCTTTTCACTAAGACTCCACTATTACATACCGTACATCAGGGAAGTTTCAGAAGGTGTTTAGGTTAGCTGAATTGTGAAATAAATGGTAGAACTAAATTTGAGAAAAATGGTAGAGAGAGAAATGTACATAGACAATAAGACGAAGAAAAACAATGAAGTTACAGTAGTGTAGAGAGTAGCACCCCAAAGGTGATTGAGGGTTTTTTAAATGTCTGTATATTTGTGAAGTTGAATTTTATATATTCTCCATTCAGAAGTGTACGCGCCGTCAATGAAACAGGTTCACTATCGCCAAAGCGTTTTTCAACATCCCTATAGGGATATTTTATAGTTTTGTTGTGCCTTTGTCGCACATCGGCATGCTTATTAAAGGATTTGGCGTTGTTATGCTTCTTTTTAAGCGGTGCCTGGAGGCCCTTCCTGGGCATCGCACTAGTATCCGAAGAGGAGTATGTGTCCCCAACTGTTTTCTTGAAGTTATGCATCTCAAAGTGAGTGAGATTATCGAAACGTTTGAGGATCGTGTAACTGAAGTTGGATTTCGGCACCATCCCAATACTAAAGCAGTGGTATGTGGGAAACCACCAAATAACCACATCCAGGTTGACCAGCGCTTCGACCCCAGTCGTTAATCGGCTGGACCTGTTCGATCGGAAGCGGCGTTATAAAACGCTTCACTATCCGGTAAGGTTGCTACAAAGTTACTTCAGACATTTAAAATGAGAAAGCTAATCACGAATACGTATTCACAGAAATTCATGTTTCGTATGGCATCATACTGCTTGCTTCAAGTACAGCAACGAATGGAAGCACTATGTGGGCAAGAGCGAATACTGAATAATCTTAAAAAAACTGAACGTGAAAATGAAGAGTTAGGACCCTTGCAAATTGCGCGACACTCAACGCGATGAATCAATTTACAGACTTACTGTATAAGCTGACACTATGTGGGCAAGAGCGAATATTGAATAATCTTAAAAAAATTGAACGTGAAAATGAAGAGTTAGGACCCTTGCAAATTGCGCGACACTCAACGCGATAAATCAATTTACAGACTTACTGTGTAAGCTGAAACTACGAAATACGAACGATAAGCAGTGAAAAGATCAAGAATATTCGTGAATAGATAATGGCAAGTCAGAAATAGAAGCACAACCACACCCTACCATTGGATCGCCAAACTTGCTATTGTACAGCATTTAGTATGATGATCGGTTTCAGCGAACTACGTTGCTATCATCAGATCTGTAATGCATAGATCAACATTTTAAAGCACAATCGGATCAGATATAAATGGGTGTAATACAATTTAACAAACATTGACTATACCATGGAATATAACATAACTATGTGATTACGAGTATCCGGACACCTGGCTGAAAATAACTTAGAAGTTCGTAGCGCCCTCCATCGGCAATGCTGGAATTCAATATGATGATGACTCACACTTACCCTTGGTGACGGCTTCCACTATCGCAAGCACATGTTCAATCAGGTGCTGGAAGGTTTCTTGGGTAATGACAGCCCATTCTTCACGGAGTGCTGCGCTGATGAGAGGTATCGATGTCTGTCGGTGAGATCTGGCATGAAGTCGGCGTTCCAAAACATCCCACAGGATGCATTCAGGTCAGGACTCTGTGCAGGCCACACCATTAACGGTAAGTTATTGTGGTGTAACCAGGCCGCCAGAGACAACGCATTATGAACAATTGCTCGATCGTGTTGAAAAGATGCAATTTCCATCCCCGAATTGCTCTTCACCATTGGGAAGCACGAATATGCTTAAAACATCTATGTAGGCTTGTGCTGTGATAGTGCCACGCAAAACAACAAGCCCCCTCCATGAAAAATACGACCACACCTTAACACCACCGCCTCCGAATTTTACTGTTGGCACTACACACGCTGACACATGACGTTCACCAGTCATTTGACACACCCACTCCCTATCATCGGATCGCCACATTGTTTACCGTGATACATTACTCCACACAACGTTTTTCCACTGTTCAATCGTGCAATGGTTACGCTGCTTACGCCAAGTACGTTACATTAATTTTGTTATAATCATTATTGTCTGTCTGCAGTAACTTTCTTAGATTGTTTGTTTGTCTTTATACTTTACAGACACACCGTATTTTTAGTTGTAGCTATTGCCACAGTACAACCTGGCGGTTGGTTGTAACATCTGTGATGTTGACTCGAAAATCTGTCTTCGTTCCGCTAATGTACGAACAAGAGCCTGTATAATTAGTGCAACATGTAAGTTGTTTTATGTAATAATTATTTTAAGCCTGACTTGCTAATGTATTACTGTTCTCATGATCTTGAAATTTCGTTCTATGGTATGATACAAGATAAGATGCACTTGGTCAAGAATCAGCGAAATGTACTGCAGAAAGTATGCTATAATCAATGGTATCGTCCATGTTTATGTTAAATTAGATGGTATTACTCTCTTTCACATCTGATACGAGTGTGAAATTTTTGATGTATGCCCGCCGGGCTGGCCGAGCGGTTCTAGGCGCTTCAGTCTAGAACCGGCGACCGCTACGGTAGCAGGTTCGATTCCTGCCTCGGGCATGGATGTGTGTGATGTCCTAGTAGTTCTCAGTTCTAGGGGACTGATGACCTCAGAAGTTACGTCCCATAGTGCTCAGAGCAATTTGAACCATTTTTTGTTGTTGATTTGTGCTTTACAGATCTGATGATGGCAACGTAGTCTGCTAAGAATCTGATCACAGTAACTGCTGTACAACAGCGATCTTTGCCGTTTGAAGTTGTACTTTTGTTTCTGCTTTAATCTAGTTCGTCCCTAAGCTGACAATGTCAAGCATTTGTAACAGCAAGTCTTCTATGTTAGAAGGCGTCATGTAGTTCACGAAATACGCTACCCACCTGCAAAATTTCTGCGTTTCGAATAATTTTCACGAAATCCAAAGTCCTTGGCGCTCTTTGTAGGAGACGACATAATCAACGGGATTGTCCGGTGTTTGATCTGTCATGCGACCATAGGCTGACGTAGGAAGCAAATGCCACGAGCGCCGCACAGTGACAGCCGGCAAATTGCACTGCGAGTACGTCAGCCACCACGGCCCCCCGTCACGCAGACAAGGAGGCGCCGACGCGTAGGGTTCGCATGACGTGCGTTGGTGAATCGCATCAGTCGGCTGCTGTCTACAGGCTACGCAACTAACTCTGTCCCCCGGCGACAGGTGTGCGGCCCGTTGAATGGGCAAGCCCCAGTACAAACAAACGTGAATTACACTGCCTGACAAAGAACGTGAAGCACCCAGAAGGGGGAGATGAAAGGAAATCAAACATCACGGGTTCAAGGAGTGTTTCCAGTGATTACAAAAACGAGTCAAATTTATGAAGGACATGGCACCATGAACTCACTTACCAGTACGACGTTGGACCCTCTCTTGCCTCGATGTATGCACTAGTTCTGCTGTGACTGTAACCACACATGGTACCACACATGGTCTATCGCGGCAGTTCTGTGGATATTGTCGGCCACTGGAGTACCTCGACATTGCGCAGACAGTTCATAAAGACACGTGTCTGTTGGAAAATGGCATCACGATATTGTCAGATGAGAAGTAACACATGATGAGGCAGCATGTCCGTGACGTATTGTTGTGCCATGACATTTCCCTCGGCCATCACCAGCCGGTCTCTCCCCACACCATTACACCAACAGTAACACCGCTGAGGGGGTCCAAAACTTTGAAAAAATGGGACGTCTCCCATGGCGCCCACGATTGTCATTCGGGGTAGCAAAGAACCGCGAATCATAATTGAACACTATGTGACGCCATTCACCAGCAGTCCACACATCGCAGTCATGACATCACCTCAGACACAGACGTTTACGTTGTCATGTTAACGACATATTGTTGTGCATGGGACAGAACTCCCAACTCCAGTTACTACCAGTCTCTGACCAGTGGTGTGGGACGATGCAGAATGTTGCACGGAGACCATATCCTGTTTGAGCCGTGCTGTCCCCGGCTTATGCGTTGGTTTAAACCTTGACAGTTAGTTTGCGTTTGGTTTCCCGCAGTTACTGCGGTTATGCCATGGTTCTTCCTCTTTCTACGTGTGAAAGGAGCGGTGTGTATCGATATTTGCACCTTGTACTACCTTTGGTCTGGTGCTTATAGTTTCCGGCTAGCCGGTGTGCAGCAGTCGATCGGTTGGTGTGGATCAGTCAGGAAATCTCCACTCGGTGCAGTGCATCGGGCCCGCTGGCAGTCTCTACACAGTGTTGCAGTGTGTGGGAGCTGTTCCGATTGCTGTGAGGTTTGTGGCTCACCGACCCTGTACATCAAAGTTGGGTGGTAATTTAATTACCGAAGCCAGACTGTTCACGATGTGCTGTTGGTTTTCATGGTTGGCTTTTGTGGGTATTCCGGTGAGCAACAGCGAGTGTACAAGTTGACGAAACTTTGGCCACCGGTGAAGTTCAACTGTACACGTGTGTGTAGTTTGACAGCTTATGCATACTTGGTTGTGGGCGGCTACACCTTTAACGTTCTGGCATTGGAGTTCCTTGTGCACTGGTCAGGTGGCAAGTAAGTCGTCTTGTCGGTGGGTCCGTTGACTGTTTCTTTGTTGGGTTGCCTTCGGATGGGATATAGTTGGGCCGACTACCAGTCTCCCCTAATCAGACAGAAATGGGATATTATCTGACGGTAACTCCAGTGTCACCCACAAACAGAGTTAACCGTCCCTGTACTGACCGATAAAGTGCAATAGACATGGAACTCCATCTCACAAACAGTACAACACAACCCATGCACGTTGCATACATCCGTGCCCTTAGCCGTTACACCGGTTATTAATGTACCATCATAACACATTTGTAATGGCTTATCTCACGCTTACACTTATCTGTTAGCGGGCATTGGTAACCTCTTAAATGTGTTACGAAGGCAAATCTATTCCCAAAATTTAACTATCCCACATTAATTATTTCTTGGTGTTGCGATTTTTTCCGTTCGTGTGTAAATGTAGGAGCGCGATGTTTAGGTAGACAGACAAAATAAGTTAAGCAAGTAAAAGTTCAATGCTTCAATGAAAGTCGATTATTAATCAGACATTGCTCACTGTGATTCAATAAAAGCCACACCTTCCCGACGTTGGACACTATAGACCGGCAGTACACCCGTGGATATTTTGAGTTACACACGAGTTCCTCTTCACAAGTAATCTGCTTGTAGAAACTCAAGAACTTTAATCATTTGGGATGATGACTTCTTTATACATACTTAATCACAGCTGGTGATGTAGTTGCTAGCGCCGAACCTCTAAATCGTGTGCTCCAGGTGGAGATTTTCTTCGTTCGGTGAAAGGCTGTTTGTGATGTCCTAATAATTTTATCTCATCATCTCAACGACACATGCGTTGTCGAAATGGCGTCAAACAGAGTCTTGCGCCAGGTAACCGAGCAACTCCTGGCAGGGTTGGGTGGTCTGACAGCCTATAACGCTGGGCAGTAATTTAAATTTCCTGCACTGTTAGTTCAATATTTCACTTTTCATTCATTCGACATCCAGAAAATCTTATGCCAACTTTCCTTTTTTTCCTTCCATCTCTTCCACCATCTATCAGCTACGCGTTTATCAGATTGTGCACTACCACAGGATTGTTAAAATGTACCTAAGTCACTTTTTGATAGTTTCGAGAGAAACTAAATATACTTATTTTGTTTTGTGTGTTATAGCCAGGAATCATATGGGTCTAGACCAGCGTACCAGCTCCTGGATGCCTTCTCTCACCATAAGCTATAAGATCGCATACTTCGCATATAGTGTATACAGGGTTGGGTTGGGTTGTCAGGGGGAAGAGACCAAACAGCGAGGTCATCGGTCTCAGCGGATTGGGGAAGGACGTGGAAAGAAGTCGGCCGTGCCCTTGCAAAGGAACCATTCCGTCATTAGCGTGCAGTGATTTAGGGAAATCACGGAAAACCTAAAGCAAGATGGGAGACACGGGATTGAAACATCGTCCTCTCAAATGCGAATCCAGTGTTCTATCCACTGCGCCACCTCGCTTGGTGGTGTATATATGGTCATATATCCTAAGGGGAGATTTTATTAGGTTGAATTTTCGTTCGCTTGAATTTTATGAATGCGTACATAAAGGAAAAAACGGTTTAGTCCCTTAAAACGTGCCCTCGTTCATCGTTCACTTAGGCTAGACAGGTGGTGAGCCCAACTACACTTGATCTGTCGGAACCCGACCAGTGTACAACGACGGACCGGCCGACACAACGACTTGCTTCCGATCGTCAGTACATGAGAACTCAAACAGAAAAAGTTACAAACGTGATAATCCACAATGGAGTATGTATTAGCTGTAAAATTTACACACCATGTTGAACAGCGGCAACAGGTGAGGAAAGGACGCTGCCTGAAATTACGTTAGTGGCCAGGGCACGTAACCGGAACATTAACGGCCACTAGACAGAAAATTCCGCCGGAACACTTGAGTTTGAAACATGGTAATATAGCTAACTTCACCCAAAAGAACACTGTCCGAATTTACGTCAGTGCCCAGGGCAGGTAACCAGAACACTAACGGCCACAATGTAGAAAATTCCATTGGTGTACTCCAATTGTAGTCAACCAAAATAGTTAATTGCACAGCGTGGCTGCTAAATTTCAGTAATAGAAACACCGTGTTGCTCACCGGAAAACCTCCCCAACAGCAAACCACCACAACATGGACGTGGCTTGGGTAGTTGTAACCACTACTCAACTTTGACATCCTGGGTCGGTGAACTAAGAGGCTCTTAGCGATCGGGCAGCAGCACACAGTCTCAGACACTGCGCAGGGGCTGCCAGCAGCCTCAGGCGACTGCACCGAGCGGAGATAACTTCCCTCGTCCGCAACAACGGACCGACTGCCTCTCAGAATGCCGACAACATCTAAAATTGTCGTCAGTGGAAATAACGCAAACCACACACACAACCTGACAAACACTTGCACGAAGACCTGAACGATACCCAACAGTAAATAAGCAAGCACGAAGACAAATCGGGAGTCGATTCACACACACACAGCCGACTCATGAACGATCGGCGAACCAAAACGCGTCGTCCAGTAGGACGACCGACCGACGATCCACCAAGGCCGTGGCCCGGCTCAAGTGACGCGTGGCGGCAATGATCGGGCGAGCCATGTCGACACAGACCTCACTGCGGCTCCATCTGCACTGGTGCCGCATTGCAACTGCGCGGCTGGCAGGTCCGGAATGCGCTCCAGACACGTTCCAATCGACTGTCAGACCCGAACTCGCAACCCGAACTCCCTTACAACAGACAACGACAGGAAAGTAATAGCAGTCGAGCAAAGATACCACGAGAGGGGATATATCGATACGCACTACTAGCTCCAGTCACGGTGAGGCAAAGCAGCATCTCAGTGACAGTAGTAATTTAAATTAACGTAGTGAGCTGGAAGTACGTTAAAAACAAGGTATAAAATAGATGACGGTGGGAACACGAGTCACGCACGGATCAGAGACCCTTCAAGCAGTTTTCACAGTTTACTCCTGTTTTTGTTGATGTAGAATATGAGACTATTTTGTACAGCACATTTAACTGGTGTATAATACACGATGGTCATAATTAAACATTCGTAACTTGGGCCAATGTAGAGGAAAACTATTTACCCTAAGGGTACTCAACTTGACACGAACGTTGTTCAGACAGTGCGCTGCAGGATTTGCGTTGTTGAGTGTTAGTGTCATGACTTGCCGCTGACGCTGGTACTGGTACGCTGACGTAGGAGGGAGTCGGACTCTAAGGACCAAGGACACGCAGTGTGAATGACACACGTTACTGTGATCCACTTCACCGACATATGATCTACACTCTAAGGGACAGAGGTGCTTTGGACATAACTGTTTTGATGTGCAGTGAAATTCCATCTCATAATGCTCCAGAGGTCGCTCGGTTACTCTGTAACAGACTTGGAGAAAACTGAGTGATTGGCCTATTGTTCCAAACAACATGGCCACCAAGACTTCAATTTACCCTGGATATGTTGACGAAAATACATGTTTAAATCTGGATGTACGCGTAAAACGTCATCAGAAATTGCGCTAAACGCCTTTTCTGAAAATTACTTCCAACATTTAGTTCACGATACTACTCGAAAAGTAAACGGCTTTGAAAGCACGCTTGACTTCTTAGCAATAAATAATCCTGAGCTCATAACAAGCACCAAGACGGATACCGAGATTAGTGAACACGGGGTTATCGTAGTGAGACTGAATACCGTAACTTCCAGATCCTCCACAAACAAATGTAAAATATACCTATCGAAAAAAGCCGATATATATTCATTTGACCTTCCTGAGAAACGATCTCCACTCCTTTCAAATTAACAATGTACCGGTTAGTGTTGACCAGATGTAGCTTGAATTCAAAGATATAGAATTCACAGAAATTGAGATATTTATACTAAATTAATTAGCAAACAACGGAGCTGAACCCCCTTGGTACAAGAAACGGGTCAGAATACTGTTGCATAAAGAACAAAAAAAGGATGTCAAATTCAAACGAAGGCAAAATCTCTAAGATTGGTGACCTCTTACACAAGTCAGAAATTTAGCGTAGCGTACAACGCGAGATGCTTACTATAGTTTTCACAGCGAAACTTTGTCTCGATACCTGGCAGAAAATGCGGAGAGATTCTGGTCGTATGTAAAGTATGCTAGCGGCAAGACGCAATCAATGCCTTCTTTGCGTGATAGCAATGGAAATACTACGGATGACAGTACTGCTAAAGCAGAGTTGCTGAATAGAACCTTCCGAATTACCTTCACCAAAAAAGATAAAGTAAATATTCCAGCAGTGAATCAAGAACAGCTGGCAAAATGAATAACTTAGAAGTACATACCCTTGGAGTAGTGAATCAACTTAAATCATTTAATAAAAGAAAATCTTTCGGTCCAGACTGTATATAAATTAGGTTTCTTTCAGCTTCCGAATTACCTTCACCAAAAAAGATAAAGTAAATATTCCAGAAGTGAATCAAGAACAGCTGGCAAAATGAATAACTTAGAAGTACATACCCTTGGAGTAGTGAATCAACTTAAATCATTTAATAAAAGAAAATCTTTCGGTCCAGAATGTATATAAATTAGGTTTCTTTCAGAGTACGCTGATGCAATACTCCATACTTAACAATCATATACAACCGCCCGCTGGACGAAAGATCCATACCTAAAGACTGGTAAGTTACAGAAGTCAGACCAGTAGTATAAAAAAAGCAATCCATTAAATTACAGGCCCATATGCATAACTTCGATATGCAGCTAGATTTTGGAACATATATTGTGTTCGAACATTATAAATTGCCTCGAAGAGGGTCGCCCATTGAGACACAGTCAATACGGACGTTACACGTTCCTGTGTAATTCAACTACCTCTTTACTCATACTAAGTGTTAATGCAGTCAACAAGGGATTTCCGAATGATTCAGTATTTTTAGATTTTCAGAGGGCTTTCGACACCGTACCTCACAAGTAGCTTGTAGCCAAACTGCCTGCTTATGGAATATCGTCTCTCTTATGAGACGGGATTCGTGATTTCCTGTCAGAGAGGTCACAGTCCATAGCACCTGACGGAAAATCTAGTAAAACAGATTTGATGTCTGGCGTTCCCAAAGAAGTGTTATATGCCCTCTGCTGTTCGTTATCTATGTAAACTATTTAAGAGACTATCTGAGTAGCACCTTAGATTCTTTGCAGGCGACATTGTCGTTTATCGTCTAATAAATTCATCAGAAGACCAAAAAAAATTGCAAAACGCTTGAGAAAAGATATCTGTATGGTGCGATTATTGGCAATTAACTCTAAATAATGAAAAGTGTGAGGTCATATACATGAGTGCTAAAAGGGATCCGTTTAACTTCTGCTGCACGGTAAATCAGTCAAAGTTAAAGGCCATAAATTAAACCAAATATCAGGGGAATTACAATTACGAACTACTTAAATTTGAAAGAACACATCGAAAATGTTGTGGGGAAGGCGGCCCAGAGCGTACGTTTTATTAGCAGAACACATAGAAGATGCAACAGATCTACTAAAGAGACTGCCTACACTACACTCGACCTTCCTCTTTTGAAGTACTGCTGCGTTATCTGGGATTCTTACCAGATAGGATAATCGGAATACATCGAGCAGCACGTTTTTGTATTATCGAAAAAAATGGGAAACAGTGTCACTGACGTGATACAGGATTTGGGGTAGACATCATCGAAACAAAGGCTTTTTTTTCTTTGCGGCAGAATCTTCTAATAAAATTTCAATCACCATCTGTCTCCTCCGAATTCAAAAATAATTTGTTGGCGCAGACCAACATAGGAAGGAACGATTATAATATTAAATAAGGGAAGGTAGAGCTCGCTCGGTAAGGTATAGGTATTCCTCTTTTCTCAATGTGCTGCTCGATATATAATAGAGAATTATTATGAAGGTGGTTCGATGAACCCTCTACCAGTAACTTAATTGTGATTTGGAGAGTATCCATGTAGATGACTATGTATATATAGATCACCAAATTTGAACCCGTGTGATTTCTAGCTGTGGTGTTACTTGAAAGACAGGGTTTATCAATGAGACAGTAGCGTACGTTAGAGGTTATGAGGGGAGGCTGAGTTTGCTGCAGAATCTGAGTTATCTTTGTTCAATATCTTGTGCTAATTTAGGGGCTCTGATGACTGGAGGAACTCTGCTGTGGCTAGTTAGAAAGCCCTGGACGGTTGCGCTATGCGAGACAGTGAGACCAGCGCCTTGGAGGGATACACTCACAAGGGAAAGCCACGAGGTTGCGATGACAGATTTTCTTCACACCTTATACAGTTCTAGCAGGCCATTAAAACAATTTGGAAGTAGTAAGGTGCACTACTCTGGAGGAAACCTCAACCAAAGTTTTACGCGTGTATTCATATGGTTCAAATCGCTCTGAGCACAATGGGACTTAAAATCTGAGGTCATCAGTCCCCTAGAACTTAGAACTACTTAAACCTAACTAACTTAAGAACATTACACACATCGATGCCCGAGAGAGGATTCGAACCTGCGACAGAAGCGGTCACACGGTTCCAGACTGAAGCGCCTAGAACCGCTCGGCCACATCGGCTGGATTACGCGTCTATCATGAGGCTTATTTACCGGTGCGTATGTTCCGGACGTTACAGTTCAGTGTGGTCAAGTGATTAGCGTTCGAACTTTTTAAGACCAATGTGTATGAGGCGAAGGTTCGACTTCCACTCAGACTTAATTATTACTCTGTTTTCTTCATCACTGGTCATATTATTTAATTTATATGAGATTTTAGAGGTAATATACTGAAAAAACCACGTGTATATGAACGAAGTTTCAATTTAAGTTTTCCATGTCTGTATGAGAAAAAGCATCCCCCAACATATGATATCGAGAGCACATACGACGAGTAACTGCACATTGCTTTTGTGGTCTGGCACATTGCGACTTACTATATTACTGATTGTAAACAACTTCTTTTTCATCATTGTTTATCGACTTTTATTTGAGCTATTCAAGCCTGTACCTCACCTTTGGGAACATAATTACAAATAGGCAAAATGTTAAATGTCACAAGAAATTCACTACAGCTTCATGAAAACACACGTCCTGTTTTTCGTTACATTACCTCTCAAATGTCATATAAATGTAATAATATGACCAGTGATGAAAAAAAATTAATAATTAAGTCTGAGTGAGAGTTGAATCTTCGTCTTCTACACATTCGTCTTACGAAGCTCTAACGCTAATCACTAGAGGACCATGAACTCTAACGTCGGGCACATACATACAGATACATAAGGCACATAACAGGCGCGTTAAACTTCTCTTGCAATTTTCTCGGGATTGCCAGCGCAGAGCATCTTACTATGTGCAAATTAATGTTGTTTTAATGGCTTGTTAAAGGTTTACAAAGTTTGAAGTACGTCTGCGGTCCCAATGTCGTGGCCTCCCCTTATGAGTGCAGGGGGCTTGGAGAGGCGGGGCGACCGTTGCGTGAACGCTCTTTCCTGCTGAGAGTAGAGATGAAACCGCCGAGCGACTGGCAGTACGCCGTGGAGCTTTGTGTTGCATTTTGTGAGGAAACGCGGTTGCATGTGCCGGTGCTGGGCTCCGACAGGTGGAAGGTACTACATAGTGGCTCGGTGTCTGCACACGTCGTGCATTGTCTTAACTTGGTTGGAGCAGCAGATCACGGTTCTCGCGAATGTAATTGTTCTTGGTTCCCTATTGAAGGCACCGATCCATATGCAGCTTGTGGAACAAGTTATTGCCGATAGTACTTGGAACTCGGCCAGCTATGAATGGCCCACTAAGTGTACTGATTGGTATCTATAGTAACATAATTACTGCATTAATGGCGCCGGCCGAGGTGGCCGAGCGGTTCTAGGCGCTACAGTCTAGAACCGGGCGATCGCTTCAGACGCAGGTTCGAATCCTGCCTCGGGCATGGATGTGTGTGATGTCCTTAGGTTAGTTAGGTTTAAGTAGTTCTAAGTTCTAGGGGACTGATGACCTCAGAAGTTAAGTCCCATAGTGCTCAGAGCCATTTGAACCATTTGCATTAATGGCGAAAGTTCAGTGCGAGTTTGATTATTGGTGAACACTTGCGCTGTCCTAAATATAAATGTTGTAGTACACGTGTGTGGGGATCGCCATCCTAGTTACCATATGTAGTTTTTTTCTGTTCAGTTATTGTTTCGATGTTCGCGTAGAGCGCGATGGAAAGACCGCTCATTAGTGTTGAAGAGTGCAGTGCGGCAAGTGAGCTAGGTGCCATTTAACAATATTTCAATTTGATAATTTTTACTGTTGTTCAGTTTTGTTAATTAACACAATTCACTGCGTGTAATGACCTGTGATTTCAGCCGTTGTTTTTTAGTGATGTTTTATTCGGTGCAGCTGTTTGTTAAAACACCGGTAACGCACAACGTTCTTCTGGCAATTAAACTGATTATTATACTCAATTTTGGACTCCTTTTCTTATTAACTGTTAAACGATCTTCGTGACTTAAACTGTTTGTTTGAAATTAATGAACTAACAGAAGGAAATTATGTGAAGCTCACATGGTTTTAAGTAGTAAAATATTACTCATTTAGGTTTCCTGGTTACTGTAAATGCTTAAAATACCTTATGTTGCAGAAGCCACTGCTGTGTGTTGAAATTTGTACTATTAAACTGATGGAAGGCCCAACTGGCAGCCACAAAGATGGTGTGTATGAGTGGTGTGGTTGTGGTTGGTTGTTTTTGGGGGAGGAGACCAGACAACGAGGTCATCGGTCTCATCGGATTAGGGAAGGACGGGAAAGGAAGTCGGCCGTGCCCTTTCAAAGGAACCATCCCGGCATTTGCCTGGAGCGATTTAGGGAAATCACGGAAAACCTAAATTAGGATGGCTGAACGAGGGATTGAACAGTCGTCCTCCCGAATGCGAGTCCAGTGTGCTAACCACGGCGCTACCTCCCTTGCTAAGTGGTGAGAACAGGGCGTTAATGCTGCCATGCAAACGGCCTACCTCTTACAGTCGAATTGGTTTGTCTACTTCTGAGATTTCATTGCTAATCTTTTAAGTGACTTTATTTTTTTTGAGTTGTGAAATATCAAGCTGTTTCTTTTTTATGCTATTGAAAAGTTACTTAAGGAGTTTTAAAGTTAAGAAAGCTTTCGATTCATTGCAAGTTTTGCTTAAATTTAGAAGGTTAATTAAACTGTTATGGATTTGTAGTGTACGTGAATGAGTGCATGGCGTAAATTAAAAGAGATTTCAGAAAGTCGCAACACTGACATTTATGGTTTTTGATGTTAAATACAATAAATCAGTTTTTTTTAAAATTGTAGTTAAACTACTCTTTTGGTCTGAATTCATTAAAATTTTGCTACTTAAATTTTTGTTGAAATATGCGCTGATAATACGGGACCAGGTTGAAGGTGAGTATAGCAAGCGCGGTAGCCAACATCCATGCTGAAATGTTCCGGAGAGCATTGGGGCAGTCTCTTGTGCGAGTCTCTGGTGCTGCGGATGCAGGTGATCGTCACACTCAGCGACGTTTCTGACCTGCAACGTAAGCACGGTAAGCAATTAAGGAGTGCTATTCTCTCGTGTAGAAATGTATGCGTTTCTTTCAACGGTTTACTCGTTATTTCTATTCCGCACGTCTTTACAAATGTATCTGCACAGTTGCACTGTGCGACGTTAACTCGTTTTTCATGGTGAACTTCTCAAATCGAGAAAGCTTAATTATAACCATCCTGTATATTTAAACTACTTGGAATATACTGTTAGTGCTTCAGTTACAGAATTTTATGGGGAGTATAACATGGACATATGGACTGTTGATTGGCATGAACCATCTAGCACCTTGAAGAAAAAGAAGCTCTTTTACTGTTGAAAATGTCATATTTGCAAATGAATTATGTTTCTTTAATGTCTCAACCGTTTCACCTGTCTAGAAAACGCAGAGGTGTGTTAGTTTGCAATAACTTCCATTTCAAAATCTTTTTCGCTTTTAACTAGTGTTTGATAATGTTTCTGCATAATTTGATTTCACCTCCTGATTACTGGTGTGTATTACAGTAATAATACAACAAATATACTAGTAAATACAGTACTGACAAGATTATCTCGACTGAAATGCTTTGAAATTCCATTCGAATATTTGTTCTTAGATAGATTACCGTGTTGTACTTTGGAACATTTTATCGAATTAGGAGAAATCCTTATTTTCCGGGGTAATTTTTGTAATATTTAGACGAGAGTGCAGCACATAAGAACTGAATGCTATCATTTAAAAATGGACTAATAGAATATAGTAACCTTCTATTACAGAGCTGCTAGACTCTCCCTTACACTCCACGGTTCGTCCCCATGGCGGCGTATTGCTGACACCTAAACATTTCACCACCGTGTCCGCCTACTT